>NC_071506.1:169241544-170537794 GCF_027887155.1 Malaclemys terrapin pileata | reverse complement strand
GGAACTGAGGGAGGATCGCGGCTGTGCTGATTTTTAATTCTACTAGGCAAGTTTAATAAGCAAATCTGATCTCAAGTGAGCTATCTGAGACTGAACCTGAATGGAATTCTCATTCATGGCAACAACCTAATTTAGAGTTAAAAGATTTTACATCAGGCAAACATTAACGGCTAGATTTCCATGAGTGCCCATCACTCAGCAACTCACATTGCAAGAGACCACAATAAGGCACAGGGTGAACAAATGCTTCCAACAGACACTACCAGTGAAAAAAAAAAATCTAATCTCGTGCATGAGGTGCACATGCACCTACAATGGGATCCATGCTGACACATACTTAAAGAAGTAGCTCTCTTTCTGCAGAAGTTAACACTTGCCCAGGAAAAATTTCGACTTGCCCTGAGGTAGTACATTTTTCAATTCCTGTTTAAAAGCATCACTCCTAAATTGTCTGCTCTAAGATGTACACCATACCATTATGTGAAATTTACTCCCTAGGGTGTGGAGGTCTAAATAGCAGGGAGGAAAGTCTGAGGGATATACTTAAAACGATATTTACAGTGAAAACTGAAGATTTATTTTGTCAGGTTTTTATTAGTAAATAAACAAAAAAATATAAAACAAAACCAGTTACTACACTTTAAAGGGCCACTGTCAAGCAAGATGTTAGGTGTGTAAGTTTTGTAAAAGCTTACTAATTACGACATCAAGAAATATTTCCATTAATTCTTTAATTCTAATGGCAACTGGTTTAATCTGAACAAATAAGAATTCCTCTGCACTGTTGGCAACATTTCAACGCTTAGGATTCTCTTCATGCAAAATTCCACCAATTACATAAAGGTATGAATAAAAATCACTTTAGTCAAAGAGGTTCAAAAGGTCATGTGGACTCTTAAAATACTAAATTAATATTAGCCAGATTTTATAACGCAAGTCAATTAGGAACAGGTTTAACACAAAACAAGAGATTGTCTACACAGCCTTTTGCACTGGTTTAAAAACTGATTTAGTTAAACCAGTATAACCTGTGTTTAAATAAGGCTTTAATGAAGGAAAATCTGAAAGTTAAACTGATCAGACAATAGTCTGTTTCCTTTTTGTTTCTCTCTGCTGCAATAATACATAAAGCAATTCTGAAAAATTGTGCTTACAGGATGCTTGTGCCGCTCGTAAGGATTTTTTTTTTTTTAACTATAATTTGACCTGACCAAACTCTTTTAAAAACTGATAAAGAAGTGACAAAACTCCCATGATATATGAATCTTAAGTTCTTTACCATATTCACTGGTGCAAAATTAACCAAAAAATAATGCTACCAAAAAAGATTTTCTTTTCCTTACAGAGACTGAAATATGACAAAAAAAATTAATGGCTAATATTTTATGCCAACTGGGTACCACAAAGTGAACACTTTAGAAAGAAAATGCACTTTGTTTCTACAAGTGTATTCTGTATATAGAAAAACTTCTGTAGAAAAACAAACTTCAAAGTGTTGATGCCTCTACTGCACATTTAATGTACAAATGAGAGAACTATAAAACTAATCATACATTTGCTGTTAATATTAAATGTTCTACGCTAGTATAGTCACAATCCTTGAGTAAATACCTACTACTTAACATGGAAAACTTACACATGGTGAATTGGTGAGACCTGTACTTGACACTTTCTTTTAATATATGTAGACTGAGTACCTTCTTTAACACTGATTTTTAATTCTACTAGGCAAGTTTAATAAGCAAATCTGATCTCAAGTGAGCTATCTGAGACTGAACCTGAATGGAATTCTCATTCATGGCAACAACCTAATTTAGAGTTAAAAGATTTTACATCAGGCAAACATTAACGGCTAGATTTCCATGAGTGCCCATCACTCAGCAACTCACATTGAATTATTTTTGGGGGGAGGAGAGCAGGGAGGATGCACTGAACACTTCTGAAAATCTGGCCACAAAAGTTTCCAAGTGTAGTTTAACTATAAAGCACAAATGCAATGCTATTTATACAGAAGTTAATGCCACTCACACTTGCCAAGGAAAAATCTCTACTTGCCTTGATGTAGTGGCATCTTCACGGTATTGAGTGCTCTGAGAGTAAGCCAAATTCTTCTAACTTAAAGTATATTAGAGAAGAAAAAGAATTTCTGCATGCATTCATACACCAACTCCAAATTTAAAAGTCAATTTTTAATGCAGAATACAATTTGTAGGCAAACTAGTGATTTTATTAGCTACCCTCTCCCCCTTCCACCCAACCCCCCCCAAAATAGTCAACATACCCTACATTTCCGTAAAAGCGCACAGGAGTAGAAACTCCACTGAACTTTACTTTCTAGCCCACTTTGGTATTTAAAGATATTAGGCTAAACTAACAAGTCACAGTTAACGTAGACAGGGCCTTCGCACTGATGCAAATATTTCTCTGTAGGTACCTCAGTGCAAACTCCGTGTAAGTTGGCTACAGGAATGCAAAACGGGGGCTTACACTAGTTTACTTCAGTATGTTACCATATTAAGCTAAACTTGTTTAAACACCACTTTATGCTAGTGTAGCCCATCCATACCGTAACAGGTGCCAAGCTTCATGATTTTAGTAAGTTGTTTAGTAAGTAAGCAGTTTCAAGGGATGTCTTCTCTCCCTACCCCCAAATCTTTCCTAAAAATAACTTTAAATCAAGCATTTAATATTAATTACAGCTGGCATTACCTGATTAGAAAGTTATAACTTGCAATCAATGTATTTCTCTCATTGACATTTTCCCTTTCAAGCATTAGATATTCCCTCAAAATACTACTACTTCCAAACTAGAGTTAAGCAAATGTTCTGACTAAAAAATTCTATTTTAAAAGCAAGTTCATTGGATACAGTAGTAAAGTTTAGTATGAAGACCCAACAACTACAGCCTTGCCAGTTCTCACTCATGTCCACTATTCCATGCAACTTTTCAAAATAATTTTGATGTACACAATAAATCTATTGTAAATTGTCTAAGTTATCAAAGCTCTTAAGACCCATACTTGGTTCAAGTTACTGATTTTCTTGAAAGTTATTTTCACATACTGTGGACCTACAAACAGTGCATAAAAAGCCCCTCAAATTCACTTCATATCCACCAATCAAGAATTCTAGAAAGCCAAGAGTTATTTTCAACGCATAGATAGCACTGTACACAATGAGCATGTTGACTTCATGTATCTTTTAAAAACGTAGTTGCTAAGTACTATCTTGGATGTGATGAGAACACACATTTAGGCAACATTAAAGGTCACAGCAGGCAAGCACTTACTACTGAGCCTGGTGCTTACCACCATGAATTCCACTGAAGTTAATCCAACTCTCAGCAGCATTACAAACGGCATGTTTGTTCAGCATGTTCAGGTCCCACGGTTGGACGTTTGAACACAAGAACACCAGCTCGTTGAAACAGTATTGTTTCCAAAGCCACACTAATTGCTCCGCTATATACGTAGTTGCATGATGTTACATCTTTCACAGTCTAACTGATTATGCACGTTGCATATGCAGCCTAAATGGATGTTGCCAATGGAGCTCCCCGCGCATCCTGACTTTGTACTTTACATTGACAACTTCACGGTTCCAGCCTGACAGGATTGAACCTCTATGTGCAACGCTGCGGCTTCGCGCAGTCCTTATGTAACCCGCCACACCGCACGCACGCAGGGCACAAGCTCAGGTTTACAACTGCACGTGAGCACTGGAAACCCCTCGCCCGCTCCCCTTTGTGGCGGGGGGCAGGCGGAGCCCAGCCCGGGCACGCAGTGGGGGCCCGGGCGCCGCCAAGGGCGAGCGGGGGAAGTTACGGACCCCGCAGGCCGGGGAGAGCGGCCCGGCCGCAGCCTGCGCCCCCTGCCCAGGGCGCGGCGGCAAAGCAGCGCGGGGATGTTGCCCGGGCGGGGCGGGCAGCCGCGGGCCGGCCCCGCTTTCCTGGAGCCCGAGCCGGGGGCACCGCAGTCCCCTCCCGCCCGGGCACACGAGCCGCGGGGCCGCTCGCACAAACTTCTCCGGGCCGCGGGGGAACCCGCCCGGCCCCGTCACACGCGGTTGCCGCGACCCCGGCCCGGCCCGCGCGGAGCCGGGATTTCTACCTGCGACACCAGCGGGACCAGCGTCTGCTCCACCGAGCGCGTGCGGATCTCCAGCGCCGCCTCCGCGCCCAGCCCCGCCGACGACGCGGAGGAGACGCCGCTGCTGCTGCACGGGGACGTGGCCATGGCGGGAGCGGGAGCCGCAGCCGGCCCGGCTCCGTGGCGCCTCCCCCGGCCCGCAGCGCGCTAGTCTCCCACCGACACCGCTGCGGCCCCGGAGCCCGCCCCGAGCCCCGCCCCCCGGCCCGGCAGCCAGCCCGAGTCGGGGGCCGAGCCGGGCAGGAGCCGCGCCGGCTGCGCACATCGCCCCCTAGCGGGGTCGGGCCGGAGCCGGATCGTGAACACCTGCCCTCGCCCCGGGACGCAGCCCCCCGTGAGTGGCAAGTCCCCGCGGCCTGTCGGGCTCTCCCGCGCTCCCGGCTATAGCTGCCCCCACCCAGGCGCGCCGCGGCTGCCAGCCAGAGCCTCCGCACGTTTCCCTACATTGGCCCCTGGAAAACAAACCCACTCACAGCTACCGGCCCGTCCTCCCCCACCCCGCGCTCCTGCTCCTAGCGCTGGAATAATTTGGGAACAGGACACTGCCGCCGTCCCCTCCACGTGCTGCACACATGCCATCCTGGCTCTTCTCCGCTCGAGCTGCTCCCAATCAGCTCTTTCCCCGCCTTGTACCGCGCCGGTCTCCCACACCCCAGTTTTCCGCCATGCCTTGAACTTCTCTTGGCAGGGCCGGAGCTCCCGTTCAGCGCCATGTGCCCGTTCTCCTCCTCAGCGAGCCAGGCCCATCTCCACACAGCTACAAAGCTGGCTGCCCAGGAAGCGGGGGGTTGTTGGAGGTCAAGCTTTGCTGCCCCGTCAACCACTTAGGAGACTCTCTGCCTCCTCATTTTACCACCAGGGGAGGGTGAACAGCTGGGTCTCCGGAAGCTGCAAAGTTTGTTTTTGGGGGGGGGATTCTGGTAGTCAACCAAAAATCCAGAGGTGCTGGTGAGGTGTGAGCCAGAGAGCTAGCCGCAAAGCTAGTTCCCCACTGAAGGCAGGTGGGTCTGGGATTCACATGTTTTATCCTGCTTCGCAACCTCCCTGGAAAAAACAAGGACCAGTTGGAGCAGGTTTAATGTCTTGAAGGGAGAAACATCCCACAGTCTCTGTCCTTACAGCAGCACTGCCTTGAAGTGATAAGCTCCCCCCCTGCCTTTCCAGGGATTCCTTCCTCTACCTCGGTGGTTCTCAACCTGCGGCCCAGTCAGCACAGAGCTGTGGCCCATGTGATAACCTCCAGGCCATACAGGTAGTATTGGATGTGACCCACATGATGCATTTTGGGCCGCATATGTGGCACACAGTGGTAAATAGGTTGAGAACCACTGCTCTACCTAGAACATATGTTGTTGATTTGCAAATCAACAATTTGAGGAAATGTCCTATACACTCCCTATTTTGGTGGCAGAATAGACGAGCTTCATGCTTAGTTTGACTCACCTCATCACATTGCATTATGATCTACTGGAACTATCCTAGAAACAATATTCGAACCAAAAAACCTCACTTGCTCACCCAATATGGTTGTTTATAGCACATTAAGAAATCCTGGAAAACAATCTGTACTTTAATATGTAAAGGTTTTGCATTGTCATTGGCCTTTGAAATCAAACAACTTACAAATGTTTTTAGTGTCATTTACACAATACTGAGAGTTATTTTACTGCTAAGGGAGTCAAGATTTAGTTGGCCTACTTAGATTTTTAATAAAAAGAGAAAATTGCTAGAGCTGCAGATCTAACCCTAGATAAAGCCATGACCCTATTCTTATTAACTCAGGAAATTGGATTCCATCCCCATCCAATATTGTATCTTCCAAAGTGACATCCATTGTACAACATCAAGTGTTACAAGGAAGATATTTGCTTGTCCAGAAGGTGGAAATATCTCATAGCACAAGTTTAAATGAGCTATACCTTCTTAAATTAAAAGTCAATCATGTTTATGCAACTAGCTCTAAATACTGCTGAGACTTCTATTTTTCTGTTAATCCTAGACTGTAAGCTTTTTGGGGCAGAGCCAGTCTTCTTTGTTACTTGTCAGTACAGTCCCTAAAATAGTGAGGTCCTGGTGCTTGAATGTATTTCCTAGGCACTACCATAATATAAACCACATCAAATCTACATTTTACATCTAACATGGCACAATGCACACACACCCAATTTAGACTTGTCTAGCCGCACCAAAATGTATGTTAGTGTTAGCTGCTGTTGCACCATTTCTTCAGTGTTGAAAAAGACTGAGGCTCAGCCTTTTCTAAGTTGGATGTAGTTTCCAGATCAGACACAGGATAAGTAAAACGTTCAGCTCTGAGATGAGACAAGAGAAATAGTACAGCATAATGTCAATTTTAAATAAAAATGTCTCCTGAAAAAAATTCTCTATGACCCATTTTTAGATATGCCACACACACACACACAAACAACTAAATACATATTGACAATTACTATTGTACATACACTTAAAGTAGCTTCCCTTCTTCAACAAATTATATATACCAGACCAATGATTCTCAAACTTTTGTACTGGTGACCCCTTTCACATAGCAAGCTTCTGAGTGCAACCCTCCTTATAAATTAAAAATTCTTTTTTATATATTCAACACCATTATAAATGCTGGAGGCAAAGCTGGGTTGGGGGTGGAGGCTGACAGCTCCCTCACATAATAACCTCACGATCCCGTGAAGGGTCCCAACCCCCAGTTTAAGAACTCCTGTGCTAGACGGAGGCATTGCTTTGAGGCAGCAAAGTTTAAATCTAACCAATCTGCAGAAAAGACAGGATACTTGGGGAAAGGAGCTTTGGAGGGTGTTCAAATATAATATGGTAAGAGAGTTCCCAAGGAGTTGGGGATGGATGTGTTTCAACTAAGCAGCACCAAAAAAAGCATGCATTCCTACTGAAGATTAAAACCCCTAAAGTGTAGATTAGGTACATGTAAGCACTTTTATCCCCAAACATATAAACATTTAGAATTCTCTGCCTCAGGAGATATTGGCAGAATTCTCCTCACAGATTTTCAGGAAGCAAAAATTACTATTCTTCAGGCTGGGAATACATAAATACTAGAACACACACACACACAGCATGCTATGCCTCACAGCTAACCAGACACCACCCACATCTCTGTGGAAACAATGAGAGTTAAAATATGCATGAAAGGGAAGAAACAGATGGTCAGAAAGGAAGAGGTGCTAGGGAGCAGCAGCTTTACATGACATCCTCCTCCAGTACTTGCTCTTACCATACACAGCAAATTGTTAAGAGTTAATGATGCTCATTGCAACATTAACTCCTGATCTACAAGAAAGAGCATGTAAGCTATAGACTAGGAGAACTGCCACAGAGCTAGGAGAGATGGCAGTCACTTTATGGGGCTTTCCTGAAATCCATTATGTCAGGTCTGGGTTTCATTCAGGTCCACTAATGTTATAAAATGTGTTCCTGCCCCTTCCTCGCCACAAGCACCAATCCAGTGTTGCAAGGGGAAAGAATGAGAGATGAAGGCACAGAAACAGAAGCAAATATACAAGCAATTTTTCCACTAATCAAAAAAAATGATTTGGGGCTTTTGATACCAAGGGTTGGTCTGGCTGGTTACAAGGTATTCAATCCTCACACACTGTGAGGGGGTCCCTGGGGTGTAACCTGGACTGGGACCACTGTGCCTTCCAAACCTACCAACATGGGCTGCCTCTCACGCTGTGAAACTGATGTCAAGCTACAAGCGTCTGACAGGCACTGCCATCCGCAAGCCTCTGCCACTTACACAGCCATCCACAGGCAGACACACACCCAACTGAGTTACATGAATGATCTCCTAGCCACTTATGAACCATCAATAGAGAGGCTCCAGCCAATTCCCCTCCCCCTCCCCCAGTCTTGCACCCCAGAGCTGTACTGTCTTGCATTGGTCAGAAGCCTAGCCAGTGTAAGCTCATTACCTAGTTCACTACTTCTTCATAGGAAAATTGACATGCACCAGCCTTTGTAACCTGAGATGAGATGCCCTTAACACTTCAACCAAAAAAATTCACACAGTTTTAGCTGAAATATAAAAACAGATTTATTAACTATGGAAAGATAGATTTTAAGTGATTATAAGTAGCAGCCATACAGATCAAAGTTGGCTACTTAAGAAATAAAAGTAAATTCACAATCTAAATTTTGCAAACTAAGGCCTGGTCTACACTATGAGTTTAGGTCAAAGTTAGCAGCATTAAATCGAATTAACCCTGCACCCATCCACACAACGAAGTCATTTACTTCTACATAAAATCAATTTCTGTACTCCTCCCCGACGAGGGGAGTAGCGCCGAAATCGACATTGCCATTTTGAATTAGGGTTAGTGTGGCCGCAATTCGACGGTATTGGCATCCGGGAGCTATCCCACAGTGCACCACTGTGATCGCTCTGGACAGCAATCTGAACTCGGATGCACTGGCCAGGTAGACAGGAAAAGCCCCGTGAACTGTTGAATTTCATTTCCTGTTTGCCCAGCTTGGAGAGCACAGGTGACCACGCAGAGCTCATCAACACAGGTAACCATGCAGTCCGAGAATCGAAAAAGACCACCAGCATGGACCGTACAGGAGGTACTAGATCTGATTGCTATATGGGGACAGGATTCTCTGCTAGCAGAACTACGTTCCAAAAGACGAAATGCCAAAACATTTGAAAAAAATCTCCAAGGGCATGATGGAGAGAGGCCACAATAGGGACTCATATCAGTGCCGCGTGAAAGTTAAGGAGCTCAGACAAGCCTACCAGAAAACCAAAGAAGCAAATGGAAGGTCCGGGGCAGAGCCGCAGACATGCCACTTCTATGCTGAGCTGCATGCAATTCTAGGGGGAGCCACCACCACTACCCCACCCCTGACCGATGATTCCAAGTAGGGGGTAATCTCAGCCATGCCTGAGGATTCTGCGGACAGGGAAGATAAGGAGGAGGAGGATGAAGACAAGCTTGCAGAGAGCACACAGCACTCCGTTCTCCCCAACAGCCAGGATCTTTTTTTCAGCCTGACTGAAGTACCCTCCCAACTCTCTCAAGGCAGTACCCCAGACCATGAAGCCATGGAAGGGGCCTCTGGTGAGTGTACCTTTGTAAATATAAAACATAGTTTAAAAGCAAGTGTTTTTAATGATTAATTTGCCCTGAGGACTTGGGATGCATTCGCGGTCAGTACAGCTACTGGAAAAGTCTATTAACGTGTCTGGGGATGGAGCAGAAATCCTCCAGGGAATCTCCATGAAGCTCTCCTGGAGGTATTCCAAAAGCCGTTGCAGAAGGTTTCTGGGCAGTGCAGCCTTATTCCGTCCTCATGGTAGGACACTTGACTACGCCATGCTAGTAGCAAGTAATCTGGTATCATTGCATGACAAAGCCTGGCAGCGTATGGTCCTGGTGTTTGCTGGCATTCAAGCAATATCCGTTCTTTATCTCGCTGTGTTATCCTCAGGAGAGTGATATCGTTCATGGTAACTTGGTTGAAATACAGGAATTTAATTAAGGGGACAGAGGTGGCCATTCCTACTGGGCTGTTTGCCTGTGGCTGAAAAGAAATTCTTCCCTGCAGTTAGCCAAGCGGGAGGGTGGGGGTGGGGGGGGGAGGGAAGAGGGCCCATTGGCGCTGAGCTCTTTGCGTTTGGCTAGCAGGGATCTTCCCTGATACCAGCCATGTGATGGGGGGAGGGATAAAGCGATCATCCCAGAGAATTGGATCAGGGGGGTTAGTTTGGTTTCTGCTGCTGCACGTTAACAGGAAAACCGCAGCACTCAACGGGCTTTGCTTGGTATGTGGGAAAGGAGGGCGCTGCTTTTAGGAAGGTTGCAGAAGCCGAAAGACAATGGCTTACCATGGCCGCATGCAAGCCGAATTCTGTTGCCTGGACCTGCATCTGTGATCTCTAACACCAAAGCCACAGGCACTCAATATTAAGATGCAAAATGCAACCTTGTACCGAAATCACATGTGCTATGTAATGTGAATAGTGTTGTTCACCGTGAAAGAGTATAAGCATTGTTCTGTAAAATGTATCTTTTTAAATACTTCTCTCCCTTTTTTCCCTCTCGCAGCTGCAAATTTTTCAAGCCTCCCTCCTCCGTCCCGAAGGCTATCTCAGATAAGGCGGCCAAAAAAATGCATGCGAGACGAAATGTTCTCGGAAATCATGCAATCGACCCGCGATGAAAGAGCTCATCTGAATGAGTGGCAGGACACCCTATCCCAGTACAGGAAAGCTGCCAGTGAACGTGAGACCATGAGGGATGAACGAGAGGACAGAAGGGACGAACGTGAAGAGAGGAGGGACACTTGAGATGAGAGGTAGCGGGATTCAACGCTGGGGCTGCTGCATGAGCAAACGGACATGCTCTGGCGTCTGGTGGAGCTTCAGGAATGGCAGCAGAATCACAGAGTGCCGCTGCAGCCCCTGTATAACCGCCCTCACCCCTCACCATGTTCCATAGTCTCCTCACCCAGACGTGTAAGAACGCGGGGGGAGGAGGGGGGAGGCTCCGTGCACCCTCCCACTCCACCCCAGTGGACAGCCCAAGCAAAAGGCTGTCATTATTTTGAACTTTTGAAGTGGCCTTCTCCTTCCCTCCTATCCTCCTCCCAAACCCCACCCGGGCTACCTTGTCAGTTCTCTCCCTCTTTTTATAATCAATTAATAAAGAATACATGATTTTTAAACGATAGTGACTTTATTTCCTTTGAAAGCAAGCTGTGATTGAAGGGGGAGGGTAGGTTGCTTACAGAGAATGAGTCAATCAAGGTGGCGGGTTTTCATCAAGGAGAAACAAACAGAACTTTCACACCATAGCCTGGCCAGTCATGAAACTGGTTTTCAAAGCTTCTCTGATGCGCAGCACTTCCTGGTGTACTCTTCTAATCACCCTGGTGTCTGGCTGCGCGTAATCAGCGGCCAGGCGATTTGCCTCACTCTCCCACCCTGCCATAAAGGTCTTCCCCTTACTCTCACAGAGATTGTGGAGCACACAGCAAGCAGCAATAACAATGGGAATATTGGTTTGGCTGAGGTCTGAGAGAGTCAGTAAAGTGCGCCAGCGACCCTTTAAATGTCCAAATGCACATTCTACCACCATTCTGCACTTGCTCAGCCTGTAGTTGAACAGGTCCTGACTACTGTCCAAGCTGCCTGTGTATGGCTTCATGAGCCATGGCATTAAGGGGTAGGCTGGGTCCCCAAGGATAACCATAGGCATTTCAACATCCCCAACGGTTATTTTCTGGTCTGGGAAGTAAATCCCTTGATGCAGCCATTTAAACAGATTAGTGTTCCTGAAGTCGCGACCATCATGAACCCTTCCGGCCATCCCATGTTGATGTTGGAGAAACGTCCCTTGTGATCCACAAGTGCTTGCAGCACCATTTAAAAGTACCCCTTGCGGTTTATGTACTGGCTGCCCTGGTGCTCCGGTGCCAAGATAGGGATATGGGTTCCATCTATCGCCCCACCACAGTTAGGGAATCCCATTGCAGCAAAGCCATCCACTATGACCTGCACATTTCCCAGAGTCACTACCTTCAGTAGCAGCAGCAGCTCAGTGATTGCTTTGGCTACTTAGAATCATAGAATATCAGGGTTGGAAGAGACCTCAGGAGGTCATCTAGTCCAACCTCCTGCTCAAAGCAGGACCAATCCCCAGACAGATTTTTACCCCAGTTTTCTAAATGGCCCCCTCAAGGATTGAATTCACAACCCTGGGTTTAGCGGGCCAATGCTCAAACCACTGAGCTATCCCTCCCCCTGCTGTGATGTACTTGCATCACAGCAGCCCACAGTAGATTTGCCCACTCCAAATTGATTCCCGACTGACCAGTAGCTGTCTGGCGTTGCAAGCTTCCACAGAGCTATCGCCACTCGCTTCTCAACTGTGAGGGCTGCTCTCATCTTGGTATTCTGGCACTTCAGGGCAGGGGAAAGCAAGTCACAAAGTTCCATGAAAGTGCCCTTACGCATGTGAAAGTTTCTCAGCCACTGGGAATCGTCCCACACCTGCAACACTATGTGGTCCCACCAGTCTGTGCTTGTTTCCCGGGCCCAGAATCGGCACTCCACGGCTATAAACTGCCCCATTAACAGCATAATCTCCATAGCGCCGGGGCCATGTCCATGTCCTCATCACTCTCGTCGCCGCGCTGCAGTTGCAGCCTCCTCCTCGCCTGGTTTTTCAGGTTCTGGTTCAGCATAAACTGCACAATAATGCGCGAGGTGTTTACAATGTTCATGACTGTTGTCTTGAGCTGAGCAGGCTCCATGCTTGCCGTGGTATGGCGTCTGCAGTGTTCACCCAGGAAAAAAGGTGTGAAATGGTTGTCTGCTGTTGCTTTCATGGAGGGAGGGGTGAGGCTGTACCCAGAACCACCAGCGACAATGTTTTTTGTCCCATCAGGCATTGGGATCTCAACCCAGAATTCCAATGGGCGGGGGAGTTTGCGGGAACTATGGGATAGCTATGGGATAGCTACCCTGAGTACAACGCTCCGGAAGTCGACGCTAGCCTCAGTACATGGACGCACACCGCTGAATTAATGTGCTTAGTGTGGCCACATGCACTTGACTTTATACAATCGGTTGCCAAAAATCAAATTCTGTAAATTCGGAGTCATCCTGTAGTGTAGACATACCCTAAGTGTAGTAGGAAGAAAGGCTGAAACATAAGCCCTTACATCAGAGGCCTGGTATGAGACAGGACCTGCTCACAGAATTTGGCAAGAACAGGGCTGATATTGCAGAAATACACATTCCTAAGAAATGCTAGTTACAAAGTACTCACACAAACATATCCCGATATCAAGTGGTACCAGAACATCCCAATATCAAGGATGGTACAAAAACATTCCCCAAGGTTAACAGGAACACACTGACCCCTCCTTAAAGATAAGGTCAGGATAACATACGTAATAACAATGTTTTGATCAAACCAACATGTACAAGGTGATGGGTGATAACTAGCCATGTCAGAGGGCAGTAACCCCAGTAACTGTATCAGAGGGGCAGTATTAACTTGTTTGTATCACAGTATAAATATGTATCTCTGTGGCTGGCAGTTGGAAGCTGTGAGCTTCAAAGGAAGGTTTGAAAGCTAGAAGCCTCTGGTAAGTGGCTGAGCCTTAATCAGTGGGCGGGGCATTCATACAGGCCAGGGCTTTATAAAGCAGCGCACAAGCGACCAGGGAGCTTTGCGACCAGGGGCTGCTAACAGGGAGTTTCGCAAGGGAGTTTGGAAGGGGAGCAGGAAGGGGGCGAGGGTCCCTTGCCGGTTCCATCTGTTTTCTCTTGATTCCCCTTAATACCTATAAAGCAACTACATTCTAACTGTTTGCTTAAACAACCCTTTCAGCTGACAGGGGGCTGCAGACGGGAGTTTGACAGAGGGAGGCTTACGATGGTTAGGAAGACCCGCAACACCTGTGCCAGCACTGCTACTGTCTCCTCCACCTGTGCCTGTAGCCAGACAGAGTGCCTAAGCATGGATGCCTCTACCCAGATCCTGGTGTGGTTTTGCAAAGACTGTAACTTGCAATTTCCACTTACGGATATCCAGGCTGGGGGGACCATCCAATGTGAAAGGTGCCTGCTGGTGGAATCTCTCAGGCAGCAGGTGAGAGAGCTACAGGAGGAGGTGGCTAGGTTGAGGAGCATCCGTATCCACGAGCAATTCCTCGACAGTGTCCATGTGGAGACAGCTGAGGTAGCTGTCCCAGTACACAGGACTGCTGATACACCACTGGTGGAGGAGGAGATGGCTCAGGGTGGACGCTGGCAGCTGGTTACTTCTGGCAGCAGGCAGTGCTCCACCCTTGCTCCGAACCCTCCTGCCGTGGTTATAGGTAACCGTTATGCTCTTCTTGATACAGGAAAGAAGGAATCACTCCCTACAGTAAAGGAGGAGAAGCCTCGTACCCCTAAGGCTGGAGAGTCTGCTGCCACCACTGCGAATAGGAAACGTAGGGTAGTGGTGGTCGGAGACTCTCTGCTGAGGGGGACGGAGGCGCCCATCTGTCGCCCTGACATTTCATCTCGAGAGGTATGCTGCCTGCCGGGGGCCCGTATCCGAGACGTTACGGAGGCATTGTCGAGGATTATCCGGCCCTCTGACTACTACCCCATGCTACTCATCCATGTGGGCACAAATGATACTGCGCGGTGTGACACTGAGCGGATCAAGAGTGACTACAGGGCTCTGGGAGCACGGGTGAAGGAGTTTGGAGCACAGGTGGTATTCTCTTCAATTCTTCCTGTTAAAGGTAGGGGCCCGGGCAGAGACAGATGCATCATGGAGGTGAATGCCTGGCTGCGAAGATGGTGTCGCCAGGAGGGCTTTGGCTTCCTAGACCACGGGATGCTATTCGAGGAAGGACTGCTAGGCAGAGATGGCGTTCACCTTTCGAGGAGAGGGAAGACCCTATTCGGACACAGACTGGCTAACCTAGTGAGGAGGGCTTTAAACTAGGTTCGACGGGGACAGGTGAGCAAAGCCCACAGGTAAGTGGGGAACATGGAGACCGGGGAAATGAGTCGGAAACAAGAGGGAGTGTGGGCTATATTGGCAGAGAGAAAGGAGAGTCAGGAAAAAACTGGGAGGAAAGATCAAACCAGTATTTTAGATGCCTATATACAAATGCGAGAAGTATGGGGAATAAGCAGGAAGAACTGGAAGTGCTAATAAATAAATACAACTATGACATTGTTGGCATCACTGAAACTTGGTGGGATAATACACATGATTGGAATGTTGGTGTGGATGGGTACAGCTTGCTCAGGAAGGATAGACAGGGGAAAAAGGGAGGAGGTGTTGCCTTATATATTAAAAATGTACACACTTGGACAGAGGTAGAGATGGACATAGGAGACGGAAGTGTTGAGAGTCTCTGGGTTAGGCTTAAAGGGGCAAAAAACAAGGGAGATGTCATGCTAGGCGTCTACTACAGGCCACCTAACCAGGTGGAAGAGGTGGATGAGGCTTTTTTCAAGCAACTAACAAAATCATCCAAAGCCCAAGACTTGGTGGTGATGGGGGACTTCAACTATCCGGATATATGTTGGGAAAATAACACAGCGGGGAACAGACTATCCAACAAATTCTTGGACTGCATTGGAGACAACTTTTTATTTCAGAAGGTTGAAAAAGCTACTAGGGGGGAAGCTGTTCTAGACTTGATTTTAACAAATAGGGAGGAACTCGTTGAGAATGTGAAAGTAGAAGGCAGCCTGGGTGAAAGTGATCATGAAATCATAGACTTTGCAATTCTAAGGAAGGGTAGAAGGGAGAACAGCAAAATAGAGACAATGGATTTCAGGAAGGCAGATTTTGGGAAGCTCAGAGAGCTGATAGGTAAGGTCCCATGGGAATCAAGACTGAGGGGAAAAACAACTGAGGAGAGTTGGCAGTTTTTCAAAGGGACACTATTAAGGGCCCAAAAGCAAGCTATTCCGCTGGTTAGGAAAGATAGAAAATGTGGCAAAAGACCACCTTGGCTTAACCACGAGATCTTGCACGATCTAAAAAATAAAAAGGAGTCATATAAAAAATGGAAACTAGGACAGATTACAAAGGATGAATATAGGCAAACAACACAGGAATGCAGGGGCAAGATTAGAAAGGCAAAGGCACAAAATGAGCTCAAACTAGCTACGGGAATAAAAGGAAACAAGAAGACTTTTTATCAATACATTAGAAGCAAGAGGAAGACCAAAGACAGGGTAGGCCCACTGCTTAGTGAAGAGGGAGAAACAGTAACAGGAAACTTGGAAATGGCAGAGATGCTTAATGACTTCTTTGTTTCGGTCTTCACCGAGAAGTCTGAAGGAATGCCTAACATAGTGAATGCTAATGGGAAGGGGGTAGGTTTAGCGGATAAAATAAAAAAAGAACAAGTTAAAAATCACTTAGAAAAGTTAGATGCCTGCAAGTCACCCGGGCCTGATGAAATGCATCCTAGAATACTCAAGGAGCTAATAGAGGAGGTATCTGAGCCTCTAGCTATTATCTTTGGAAAGTCATGGGAGACGGGAGAGATTCCAGAAGACTGGAAAAGGGCAAATATAGTGCCCATCTATAAAAAGGGAACTAAAAACAACCCAGGTAACTACAGACCAGTTAGTTTAACTTCTGTGCCAGGGAAGATAATGGAGCAAGTAATTAAGGAAATCATCTGCCAACACTTGGAAGGTGGTAAGGTGATAGGGAATAGCCAGCATGGATTTGTGAAGAACAAATCATGTCAAACCAATCTGATAGCTTTCTTTGATAGGATAACGAGCCTTGTGGATAAGGGTGAAGCGGTGGATGTGGTATACCTAGACTTTAGTAAGGCATTTGATACGGTCTCGCATGATATTCTTATCGATAAACTAGGCAAATACAAATTAGATGGGGCTACTATAAGGTGGGTGCATAACTGGCTGGATAATCGTACTCAGAGAGTTGTTATTAATGGTTCCCAATCCTGCTGGAAAGGCGTAACGAGTGGGGTACCGCAGGGGTCTGTTTTGGGACCGGCTCTGTTCAATATCTTCATCAACGACTTAGATATTGGCATAGAAAGTACGCTTATTAAGTTTGCGGATGATACCAAACTGGGAGGGATTGCAACTACTTTGGAGGACAGGGTCATAATTCAAAATGATCTGGACAAATTGGAGAAATGGTCTGAGTTAAACAGGATGAAGTTTAACAAAGACAAATGCAAAGTGCTCCACTTAGGAAGGAAAAATCAATTTCACACATACAGAATGGGAAAAGACTGTCTAGGAAGGAGTACGGCAGAAAGGGATCTAGGGGTTATAGTGGACCACAAGCTAAATATGAGTCAACAGTGTGATGCTGTTGCAAACAAAGCAAACATGATTCTGGGATGCATTAACAGGTGTGTTGTGAGCAAGACACGAGAAGTCATTCTTCCGCTCTACTCTGCTCTGGTTAGGCCTCAGCTGGAGTATTGTGTCCAGTTCTGGGCGCCGCATTTTAAAAAAGATGTGGAGAAACTGGAAAGGGTCCAAAGAAGAGCAACAAGAATGATTAAAGGTCTTGAGAACATGACCTATGAAGGAAGGCTGAAAGAATTGGGTTTGTTTAGTTTGGAAAAGAGAAGACTGAGAGGGGACATGATAGCAGTTTTCAGGTATATAAAAGGGTGTCATAAGGAGGAGGGAGAGAACTTGTTCACCTTAGCCTCTAAGGATAGAACCAGAAACAATGGGTTTAAACTGCAGCAAGGGAGGTCTAGATTGGACATTAGGAAAAAGTTCCTAACTGTCAGGGTGGTTAAACACTGGAACAAATTGCCTAGGGAGGTTGTGGAATCTCCGTCTCTGGAGATATTTAAGGGTAGGTTAGATAAATGTCTACTAGGGATGGTCTAGGCAGTATTTGGTCCTGCCATGCGGGCAGGGGACTGGACTCGATGACCTCTCGAGGTCCCTTCCAGTCCTAGAATCTATGACACTATGACACTATCTCAGAGGGAGTATTTTTGTCTAGCCTAGGGAGGAATGGAAAGTCCCACCATTCACTGAGCTGGTCCATTGTTACAGGCAAACATGTATTAGTGGTCCGGTAGAGTCTATGGAATACTAGTACCGTGCTTTGTCGGCAATAAACCTGGCTGGGTGCTTTCGTCCCTTAATGGATCTTGTGGTCATTGGGCAGTTTGCTCAAGGTCAGCTGTCCCAGTTGTCTGCACAGGGCTGGGGCGGCACACAGAGGGAACACACACGCAGCCAAACATCTATTAACATATAACCAATCTAAGCAGGATTTGAATCAAGCAGTATCTCACCCTGATAGATGGTACAAGCAGGTTACAGTTCCTCACTACACAGGCTGGGACTACCTTCCAGGCTGGTACCAAACTTCCACAGTTCAAAGTCTTTATCTTACAGATGTACTTCTAGATGGGGAGAAGGAGAGGCCCTGTGATGATGTCACTCTCCCTTTTTATACTTTCTTCCAGCTGCTAGAAAGATCCTTGATGTGACATGGCGATCAGACAGTCCCATTGGTCAAGCAGTTTCCGTTGCGTATGTGCCTTCTATAAGAAGTCTCGGGGATAGTGGATTCTTTCCTTGATGGGCCATCAACGCTGTCTGGCCTTCCTTTATTGTAACTGAAAGGCTGGCTTGTGAGCATTCCCAACCCCATAACATATTTAAATAAAACATAGCAATGATTCATAACTTCACATACAATTCAACAGGATATTAATGTTCAACAGCTAAAGACTTTTAAAATGATACCTCACAACGCATACTTTGTACAAACCATATCATAATTACATGACAGTGGTGAATATGGGAGTTCCAGGCTGCTACTTTGAGGTACAGAGTGTCACACTCACATACACAGGTTTGAATTGATAAATGTTGAGATTAGACAGGATGACATTCTCCCCAAAAGCATATTGGGAAGGACTGTGAGATAAGGGATATACAAATTCACTTTCCTGTGGAGTATTAAACAGGAATAATTTGTTAGGATTAGGTGGCCATATCCCTCAGGATCTGTCCCTGTAATTGCAAGAGAGAGCTGATGTTAGTGGATTTTGGTCCTTCCTATTTGTGTTGTGCTCAGTTTTGGAGATGAAAAAGGAAAACAAGTTAAATTGTTGGTGTAAAAGAATTTAGTAGAAAGAGCACTTTTTAAAGTCATTTTAGACCAGGGTTGGGAAGCGTACTACCTACTGAGTTGTTGCAGGAAAGTTCTTCTCAACCTCTATTTGCACAGAGAAACCCACATTACAGACAGCTACTCTTTCTTAATGCTTTCATTTTCCCCTTCCTGGAACAGCACCAGCAGCAAGTCTGGCTAAGGCAGATACTCTGTCGCTCTCCTGAATCCCTCCCTAATCTAGGTACATACCAACCAGGGAAGCTCCAGGCTCCATATCTGGGCCATACCTTGGGTGAGAAGAGTACATTTTTTACATTGTGGTACATTGTGTTACCTTAACACAATTGAAAATTAAGCTCCAAGCTAACATATTTGAAGTTGTCTTGAAAAGATTTACAAATGTGTTCGTCTTTCAATTATGTTAAACCAACTCAGTTGAACTAAGACAAATGAAGACCCTCACATCTTTTGCTGTCAAGACATACCCCTGGAGGGACTAATCTAAAATGAGCAACATAGAGATCTAAAGCATTCTGGCTGCCCATGTGAAGGACTCCAGAGAGGGATAGCCCATCAGCCCATGTTGAATGCTGCTCACTCTTATCAATCCACCAAGCAAGGAGGCTGCCCAATTGCCAGGACAGTTTCTAGGTAACTGGTGAAGTTTAGCCTCACTAGCACTTAATTAGCAGCAGCGCCTCGTTGAGAGGTATTGAGATTTAGGATTCAGAGTAGCAGCCGTGTTAGTCTGTATCCGCAAAAAGAACAGGAGTACTTGTGGCACCTTAGAGACTAACAAATTTATTAGAGCATAAGCTTTCTTGGGCTACAGCCAACTTCTTCGGATGTATATAGAGATTTAGGAGTTAGGGTGACAAGAATCAGGACTCATGGATTCTTTTCTTGACCTCAGTGGAGGAATTTAGATAGCAGTTTTTTTGGGCAGGGGAGGGGAGGAGGAGAGGAGGGATACAGATCTTCAAAGTACCATGAGACTGTGAGCATGATCCCTCCCCCCAAGAGTCCCTCATTAGTGTGCAACCTCCCAGTTCCCCATCCTCAGATGTTCCACAAGACTAGTCTTCCTACACAAAATCTACCCCTGTGGCGAGACACCTGCAGCTGTCCTCATCTGGGACTCTACTCTCGCCCCAGTTCTCTCATACGAGAGAGAACCAACTTCTGAAGTGAAGAAGCTGCTGCTAAGCACAGGGCTCAGCCAGCTCTTCTCTAGAGCTGGTTAAGCACCCCATCTGCATGCCTCGCCTCCCTGCTCTGCACTCAGAGCCTGTTGTGGGGCCAGACAGGGAAGGAGCTAAGATGGCACCACAGAGTGCCCTCTTGTCTGCCCAACAGAGGAACAGAGTGGCCCCTTATGCCAGGAGGCAGCAACTGCCTCCTCCCTGCCCAGCTGATCAGTGTGGAAAGCAAAGGGAGTGCTGAATGCTACTGCACTAAGCAACCTCAGACTGCACTCTCTCTCTGCTACCTCTCTTTCTTCCAGATGAGGATAGATGATTGGTTGGAGGAGTGAAGGGCAGGAAGGAGAAGCACACTGATGATCTCCCTCACGTGAAAGCTGGGGGAATCTCCCCACATCCCCCTAAAATTACACTTGTGGCTGACTGCCACCAATTTACTATAAGATCTTTTTCCTCCAGGAGAACTTCATATTTTAATAACAGAAAGCCAGTTATCAAAATCTAACAACTGTTCCCCCACCAATCACACTTTCTTACCTACACTCATAGATTCAGAGAACAGCCCTCTCTCCCAATTTCTTCTCCTGCTTCAGGAGCATCTGTGCAAGCCTCCGTTGTAATCAAGTACTCATTTGCCTAGAGCTAAATGGGATACTGCACCCTGTAAGACTTCCTTATTATGGTAGGGTGAGGATTTATTATTAGAGGAAGTGCTGGCAGCAATGCTTATAGCTAAGGTTGTCTAATACTTTCTAAGACCAAGTTTTCAGTTGTTTGTAATTTTAATTAACTGTAATCATTTGGGCTGAAGTTTCCCTGGCCAGGTCTCTGACTCAGGCTGATTTTTTGGGGGAAGGGCGGAGTGGTAGGAAGGGGAGCAGGAAAGGGGAAGGGGGAGCAGGGAAGGGGAGAAGTTTCGGCAGAAATGGTTCAGCTATTTCCAAAAAAGAAGGCTATGGGAAAATGCAGTGCTTTGCCAATGTTAAATTAGTTTTTCAGATGTTTTGTTCAGAAGTTCTAGTGCTTCCATAATTTGGATCAAGAACTTGACATTTTGTGGTGGTGGTGGTGGTGGAAGTGTTCTGGGAAACACTTTCCTTGTGAAAATCCACTCAAAATTGGCTGAGTTATAGACTTCTGAAAATTGCTATTTACTCATGCTGAGTAGAGTGTTCTTAGAAGCTGGTGTCCAAAATCTCAAAACATTCCATCAAGCTCTGCCTTGGAGCTGAGCAAGACTTTTTATGCAATTGCTCTTTCTCTCATCTGGAGGCCACAGAACTGAGAGAAGGAAGTCTGTCTGTCCTGTCCTCTCAGTGCTCCTCAGCAGGCAGTATGCCCTGGTGGCATGGAGAAAAAGGAGGAAGCAGATGTATTTGAATGCAGAGGGATCCAGACAGATAACCTATTGTGGGTACTTGAATGGGCAGGCCTAGGACTGTCCAGAACTAAAGGTCCACCCCTTCAATCAAGGGGGAGGAACCACTGAACCTAGGGCACAACTCAAGTCTTGCAGCAATAAATTAAAAAACAGGATGAGAGTAAGGGTCAAAGGATAAAAATCAGGGAACCCAAAGGAGACACTTATTAGAGACGCTTCCTACCCTCACTTCCCACATCAGTAGTGTCCCGGCAGTCAGCAAACTCTTCTCTGACATCCTCGGCGGTTGCCTGGGTGTCTGCAGGGGCCTTAGCGCAGTCGGCCTCTGCAGCCTGGGGCTTCAGCAACTTCCTGGCGGGAACCTGCAGTACCCATCTACTCTCCTCCTCACTCAGCCCAGACTGAGTTGCTCCCTCTTATACTGTGGTTCCAGTCGGAGGATGCCCAGCAGGCATGAGGAAGCGTGGCTTCCTCGGTCCGTAGCATGGAGTTACCCCCCTCCAGTCCAGAGAGGGTCAGGTATACTCTGTCACAGTGGGCATCAGCCAGAGTGAGAGGTTGCCCACACTGACTGTACAGTTTGTCCCACAGGAACCCACAAACATCACAGTTGCTTGGATCTAGAGAGAAGAGGCTCACATAGAAGGCTTTGGTCCTTCCCTGCATGCCCACTGGATCCGTGAGAGGGGTGCTATCTTCTGCCAGCAGGCAGGTGATATGCTTTTTGGCACTTCTCTTTCTCTCCAGAGTGTAGTAAAAGCGGGAGCTGCAATCCATCTCCCAAAGGAGCTGGATGCAGGATCTAATGAAAGTGTCCTGGGCCCAAGAGTCATCGAGGGCCCAGAGCTCATCCCGCTTCTCCTGACAGGAGATCCCTGATGGATCCCTAGGGCGAGAGGCCAGGTGCCTCTCCAGCTCCAAAACTTCTCCCTCCAACTGCTCTATTGCTGTATCCCTTCTCTGACTGGCCTCTTGGGTGTAGTCACAACAGAAGAGCTAAGCACATACCTTCCACATTTCCCACACCCTCTGTGCCAAAGGAAAGGCATGCCTCTGCCTCTGGTACCTGCACAAAATTCTCTGTTACTCGAGCACTCTAGAGGCACCCACCCTTACCCAGTTACTCTGGCTCAAGGCATAACCCTCTTAATTTAGACACCCATCCTTATCCAATTCCTAGGGCTCAGAGCATACTCTTTGTGGGTTTGCAGGATATTTTACCAGTGAAAGAGCCTTACCCAGTAATATCCTTATCCTCTATGTATTAACAATTACCAAGCAGAATACACATGCTAAGCATACAATGCTATGCTCACCAATCCTGATCAGGCAGGCGGAATGTCCCTGTTCGCCAGGCAAGGTCAGTTTCGTCTGGATTCTGGTTGCTGCATGTCAGGTTGTGCAGAGGATTCTTAGCAGCTTTGATCATAGGCTGAGTCTTAGAGGTGATTTCTTCTTCTTCTTCTTCTTCTTCTTCCAGGTCTTTCCTTCTGTTCTTTCTGCTGGTCTCCTTCTTGGACCCAAGTTTATGTAGTAAAACTTGAGACCTGCTTAGCTATACCTTAACCAATCATTTTACTAAAATTTTACCAACCAATCCAAACATATTGTAGCAAAATTCTCTAACCAATCATACCTCACCACCTTAATTAATTTACACCTAGCAAAATTAATTATGTAACAGACAGAAACAATCAAAGAACAAGACAGAGATCATACAGAAAAACAATAGAGAAGTGGGGACTATATATACAAAACAATAAAGAAATGAGGATTTCACAACCACAACTATTGATAAGTGATTTCTTGCCAGACAGAATGCTATCAAATTAAGTTTTCTTTAACCATCTTAAGATCTGTTTCTTTATCTGGTGATAGTGAGTGCTATTAGGACAGGATCGCCTTCTTAACAGCCCGATATTACATTGCTTTCATTATAATTTAGATGGAATGTGAGGATGTGACTTCCTGCTTCTTAGTTAATGGCTGCTGCTCTCCTAATATGGCTGCAGACAAAGGCCTTAGCCTTACAATATGACTATAGGAAAAGTCCTTATCCTTACACCTCCACCAGGCCAGCCAGAACTCCTGGAAGGACACCACAAAGCCTGCATTCTCCAACAGACTATTGTTGAAATGCTGGTAGGCTAGCCCCAACCTCTCAGGTGTCAATAAGGCTGTCACAGCCATCAGATGGCCTGAGAATGGGGCTGGCCTGTTGCTGGAGGAGTGGACCTACAAGATGCAAAATCAAGAAATGTGAATGCGGTTCAACTGGGAGTGGCACGAACAAGTATCCTCCCCCTGGACATAAGTGGAAGAGTCACCCTGGTGGTGTATATCTCCCAGGAAACGATGGTTGACAATCTCCCTGAAGACATCCAAGGCAGCCTGGCACTTCTCTATCCCAAGGCAGTCCCACATGTCCATGGTGGTGTTAAAATTTCCACCCAGGACCCAGCACTTGGGAAGATCCAGAGTGCCGAGGAAGGTGGACACCTGCCGATACCCCTGCACTCACTCCAGGCCCAGTATAGGGGAATAGATGTATAACAGGTTGAGAATCAGCCCCTCCACACAGACCTGGAGGTACAGCAGGCATCCCAGTGTGACCTTAGCAACCTCCAGCATCTCGGACTGTAGGTTTGAGGAGAAGAAGGTGGCCTCACCTTGTTCGTGCCTGAGTGCATGGAGCAGAAATACACCCTGTCCCCCCACTTCAGCCACCAGCTGACTCTGGTAGCTGGATTAGTTTGAATCTCCTGCAGGAACATCACAGAGAACCCTCTGCCTGAAGGAAGGAGAGTACCTGGCATCTGTGGAGACATACCCTATAGCCTCTGGAAGTGATAGGTCTCATTGTGGGGTTGAGGATCCACAGGGCCAGGAGTGCCACTCGCTCCCACAGAGCCACACAGCAATTCATGGTTGATCCCAAAGGCAACCAGGGAATCACAGAAGCTGAGGGTCCATTGATAGGCTGTGGCATTTTTTAAGACATCATTAGTGATTTTGGGTGCCTAACTTGAGGAGCCCTAAAGGGGCCTGACTTTCAGAGGGCAGGTTCACAGCACTTTCTGAAAATCAAGCTTCTAAGGAACCTCAAGTTGAGCACCTTAAATCACTAGTTAGTCTGAAAATTTTAGCCTCTGAGACTAAAAGATGCTTTGATAGAAATCTGATCAGTGGTATGTAAACCGTTAGAGTGAATGGACTGGCCCCAAAAAATGTTCATAGTCATCAAGGTCTTTTCCTTCAGTTTTTATGTTTGAGGGAGATAGAACAGTGTCTGAAAACAAGAAAACAAAATGGTCTAACATAACCATTTTGGGCTACAGCCCCTTTGGGTGTGGGTGGAGCTCTACCTTCTGAAAAGCATCCTTCCTGCTTTTGAGTAGTGTCAATAGTTGTTTCTATGGAGACTTTTATATTCCTTCTGAAAGCCTGATTGAGCAGTCAGTCATCAACCCTCCTTCATTAGTCTCCCCTATACACCTATCTGAAGTGTAATCAGGGAGTTAACTCCCTGCTTGCTAGATAAACTGCAAGGACTGTGCTCTGGGCACTGTCGTATGTGTCTGCTGCTGAGACTCCAATGTTTGAGGCTGAGGAGAACTTGTGGTTGATCTGCCCTCCAGTTCCATGTGCAGGAACTAGAAATCTAGCCAATTTTTTGTTCATTCAGAAGAGAGAAGCGAAGTAACTGAACATATAATAATAATAACTGAATAATAATAACTGAACATAGTAACCCGGAGGAGGAGGGAAAACAGAAGCTGGAGAAGATATTCTGTTAATGGTATTGTGAGGGGGTGTACCAAGCCCACACTGGGCCAACAGGGTCTGACCAATCACTGTGGGCCCAGGAGATCACTGTGGGCCCAGAAGATCATGCCCCCTCGCCCCTGCTTCGCATGCTTCAGGTGGAAGGGACAGATAAAAGGAGGCAACGCAGATCAGTCTGGGCTGGCTGAGGAGGAGGAAGGATGTGTGCTGTAGACTCCTGCAAGGGTGCCTGTGACTCTCCAAGTGGTGAGAACTGCAGATCCTGACTATGCTGTGGATGACCATTCGCTCGCAGAGACTGACTGGGATGCTGAACTGCTGCCAGCCAAAGAGATGCCTGAGATGAGCCTTGTGGTAGGAAGTGACCCAGGGAATGTATTAGAAGCTGATACTGGGAATTTTCCAGCTTTAGAGGCCCAGGGTTGGAACCCAGTGGACAGGGTCGGTGCAACCACTAGGTGAACTAGGCGGTCGCCTAGGGCGTCAAGTGGTTGGGAGCACCAAAAAGCAGAGGCACTGGAGAGCCAGAGCGTCAGCTTGTGAGGGCGGCGAGCCCCAGCCATGGAGGAGCCGGCACGGCGCAGGGGGACAGCAGCCCTGCAAAGGCAGCAGCACCACTAGCGGGGAGCAGCTGCGCCCCCCGCCCCTCCTGCCCAGGCTGTGGCCTGGCGCCCCTCCCATCCCCCGAGGGATCCTGCAGGCTGCAGCAGATGCATGCGGGCGGTGGCCCCTGTGCGCCCCCCGGCTTCCCCTCTTGCCGCTCTTGGGTTCTGTGGCTCCCGGGAGTGTGAGCCGCTGACGCCGCCAGGATGCAGGGCCCTAAGCCTGCTCCGAAAGGGGCAGTGGCAGCTCACACTCTCGGGAGCCGTAGTGCCTGAACGTGGCGAGAGGG
The DNA here is from genome assembly GCF_027887155.1 of Malaclemys terrapin pileata. Taxonomy (NCBI): domain Eukaryota; kingdom Metazoa; phylum Chordata; order Testudines; family Emydidae; genus Malaclemys; species Malaclemys terrapin. Next base: position 170,511,737 of record NC_071506.1, on the reverse strand, counting down.
GAGCCAGGAGGAGCACTGGGGGCAGGCACGGCCCCCGGCTCCCCCCTCACCGTGCTCAGGTTCTGTGGCTCCCGGTAGTGTGAGCTACCGCCGCTGCCCCTCCCAGAGCTCCCCCCCTCCCGCTGGCTCAGCACTCTGCGGGGGAGGGGCTGCATGCACGGCAGCCCAGCAGCGTGTTTTGCCTCCACGTGGAGCCAGCGTCTGACCGGCATGGGCATGGCGGTAAGGGGAGTCTCGGGGGGCAGTCAGGGAGCAGGCGGAACTGATGTGCAAGGGGTGGGGGCGCAAGATGGAAGTTTCACCTAGGGTCAGGGTCCCCAACTCCCTCCCTCTGCACTTGTGACTAGGTGTGACTATTGGGTGTTACAGCCATAAACTGATTGACTGCTCTGCCCTGCCTAAAGGGTCAGAGCCCCCTAATTGCTATTGCCTGCCCCAGCCAGGAGGCTCAGGAGCTGCAGACTATTTGTTTTGCTTTACCCTGCCCAGGGGCTACAGAGGCCTTGGCTACACTCGGGAATTCACAGAGGGTGTAGTCACGCTGCCAGCGCTGCAAGAGAGCTCTCGCAGCGCTGTATGTACTCCACCTCTCCGAGGGGAATAGCGTGCAGCACTGCAGGCTCTGATTACACTGGTGCTGTACAGCGCTGCACTCGCTGCGCTCGGGGGGAGGGGCGTTTTCACACCCCTGAGCGCAGCAAGTTGCAGCACTGTACAGCGCCAGTGTAGCCAAGGCCAGACTGACTGCTTGTCCTGCCCTGCCCTGCGCAGCCCAGGGAGTCAGAGTCCCCTAACTGCTATTGTTTCTCCCAGCCAGGAGGCTTAGAAGACTAGAGAGTGAGCATTGGCTCTGTCCCGCCCTGTGGTTGCTGACTATTTGTTGGCTTTACTCTGTCCAGAGAGTGAAAGCTCAGCTGTGATTACTTGCCCCAGTCAGGAGGTTCAAGAGGCATAGACTGAGTCCCCCTAACCGCAATTGCTTGATCCAAGAGGGAGTCCTGCCAATTGTGTGATGAGGTGTACCAACCCTGCACTGGGCCAATGGGGGCAGTCCCACTTGACATGCAGGGTCCTCTGAGATAGGTATATTTTCTATTTTGGAATATGAGATTGTTCCAATAATAATAATAAATGTGCCTTAACAGACCATGCTAGGACTACTGATTTCTGGGAAGGAATATTTGTGCTATGATAAACAGTACAGTATTTCAGAGTCATGAAAAAGCACATTTAAGTGTATTGAAAACGTCCTGTTTTTAGACTCTCTCATGGGTTACTTAGAATAGTTTGCTTGTCAAGGCTGAGGTAGGGTGTGGGTTTCATTTCCTGAATCCACCACACATTTCCTGAAAAGAAATGGATTACCTGGGATTCATTCAGAGGAAAGTGAATTTCACCCAAAGTGAAGTGTTGACCCCAGCTTTGAACAAGGCAGAGTCCTGTGGAAAAATAATATGTGATTATGTAAATAAAAACTGCATCATAATGCATACACATGAGGAGGCAAAACTCTGCCCACATATTTACACCAGCGACACCATCACAGGACCTAACCAGATCAGTCACAACATCACCAGTTCAGTCACCTGCATATCCACCAACGTAATATACACCATCATGTGCCAGCAATGCCCCTCTGCTATGTACATCGGCCAAACTGGACAATCCCTATGTAAAAGGATAAATGGACACAAGTCAGATATTAGGAATGGCAATATACAAAAACCTGTAGGAGAACACTTCAACCTCCCTGGCCACACAATAGCAGATGTAAAGGTAGCCATCCTGCAGCAAAAAAACTTCAGGACCAAACAGAGAAACTGCTGAGCTCCAGTTCATTTGCAAATTTGACACCATCAGCTCAGGATTAAACAAAGACTGTGAATGGCTAGCCAACTACAAAAGCAGTTTCTCCTCCCTTGGTGTTCACACCTCAACTGCTAGAAGAGGGCCTCACCCTCCCTAATTGAACTAACCTCGTTATCTCTAGACTGATTCTTGCCTGTATATTTATACCTGCCTCTGGAAATTTCCACTACATGCATCTAAAGAAGTGACAGAGGGTCTTGTGGCACCTTTAAGGCCTTGGCTACAGTCGCGGATTCACAGCGCTGTGAGTGTAGTCGCGCCGCCAGTGCTGCGAGAGCTCTCTAGCTCTCCGAGGGGAATAGCTTGCAGCGCTGCGTGCAGAGAGCGTGCATCGCTGCAGGCGCCGATTACACTGACGCTTTACAGCGCTGCACTCGCTGCGCTCAGGGGGGGGTGTGTGTTTTTTCACACCCCTGAGCGCAGCAAGTGCAGCGCTGTGAATTGCCAGTGTAGCCAAGGCCTAAGACTAAGAGAAGTATTGGGAGCATAAGCTTTCATGGGTAAGAACCTCACTTCTTCAGATGCAGTCTTGCATCTGAAGAAGTGAGGTTCTTACCCACGAAAGCTTATGCTCCCAATACTTCTGTTAGTCTTAAAGGTGCCACAGGACCCTCTGTTGCTTTTTACAGATCCAGACTAACACGGCTACCCCTCTGATGCTTGACACACAATTAGTATTTTAGAGGATAGCCATGTAAACAGACAGTTCCTATCTGTCACTATAACTATTAATTCAGAGATCAAAAGGGAATATTAACATTTAGATGACTCTTGGGTGAAATAATGTCATTGTCTATATGTCTCCTTGAAATTTGTAATAGACTGCCTAATGAATAAATTGCCCTGTGTTAATTTGTGTAACTAATTACTGATGCTGCTGAGAAAACAGAAGGTTACATCAAAAGCCTATTGTTTACCCAGGACTGCATGATCAAGTGGATGCTAGAACACTGTACAAAAGGACCTTTGGGTCCTGATCCAGTTTATCTCAGAACTGCTTGAGGTTTCATGCCGGGGAAGCCTAAGCCACAAGGACTGAGATCCCAGTTATGCTGGTACTTCCTGAATGTGATATTGGACATTGGACTATAACCTCAGGAGTAAATTCTAAAAGAACTCTTTGCAACTACAAACCTCACCATCTCTGCTGTGAATCTGAACCTCAAGAATTAAACTTATGTATGTATATATAAGTTGAACCTCATATACCTGATGAGGTTCAACAAGGACAAGTGCAGAGTCCTGCACTTAGGACAGAAGAATCCCATGCACTGCTACAGACTAGGGACCGAATGGCTAGGTAGCAGTTCTGCAGAAAAGGACCTAGGGGTCACAGTGGACGAGAAGCTGGATATGAGTCAACAGTGTGCTCTTGTTGCCAAGAAGGCTAACGGCATTTTGGGCTGTATAAGTAGGGGCATTGCCAGCAGATCGAGGGACGTGATCGTTCCCCTTTATTCGACATTGGTGAGGCCTCATCTGGAATACTGTGTCCAGTTTTGGGCCCCACACTACAAGAAGGATGTGGAAAAATTGGAAAGAGTCCAGCGGAGGGCAACAAAAATGATTAGGGGTCTGGAGCACATGACTTATGAGGAGAGGCTGAGGGAACTGGGATTGTTTAGTCTCCAGAAGAGAAGAATGAGGGGGGATTTGATAGCAGCCTTCAACTACCTGAAGGGGGGTTCCAAAGAGGATGGAGCTCGGCTGTTCTCAGTGGTGGCAGATGACAGAACAAGGAGCAATGGTCTCAAGTTGCAGTGGGGGAGGTCCAGGTTGGATATCAGGAAAAACTATTTCACTAGGAGGGTGGTGAAACACTGGAATGCGTTACCTAGGGAGGTGGTGGAGTCTCCTTCCTTGGAGGTTTTTAAGGCCCGGCTTGACAAAGCCCTGGCTGGGATGATTTAGCTGGGAATTGGTCCTGCTTTGAGCAGGGGGTTGGACTAGATGACCTCTTGAGGTCCCTTCCAACTCTGATATTCTATGATTCTATATTAATCTTTTAACCATACTCTTTCTCTTCTTTTTAAAATAAATTTTAGTTTCGTTAATAAGAATAGTCTGTAGCGTGAGTTTGGGTAAGATCTGGAATAGTCATTAACCTGGGAGGTAATGTGTCTGATCCTTTGGGATTGTTAGAACCTTTTCTTTTATATGATGAAATAAGATTTTCAGAAATCTTCATCATATTTGACTTGGGTATCTGGATGGAGGCCTGAGGCTGGGTTACTTCAAGGGAACTGTGTTGTTGGCTTCTGGACAACCAGTGAGGTAATAAAGAAGCTGTTTTATGCTGGCTTGGTAAATCTAAGTATTGAAAATGTCCACCAGTTTTGGGGATTATCTGCCCCATTCTTTGCAGTTCATCCTAATTGAGCTTCAGCTGGCCCCCACTGGGACCCCGGTCACAGCTTGACTTTGCAACCTTAATATCATTCTTTTAAGGGAGTGTTTTTTGTTGCATTGGAATGACCATAGGATCCAGAGGCCCTGGTCAGGACTGGATCCCCATTTTACGAGGTGCTATACATATATATATAAAGACATGGTCGTTGTCTTGTATAACTAAATGGTATTGTACAAATTAGACTCCCTTAGGCATATGTACACCCCCCTACTGATGGATACGGGAATCTCAGTTCTTGTTAGTATGCCAAAGAAACTGAAGAATGTTACCAGATTTGCCTGTTACTTTGGGGTATGCTCATTTATTAGGGTTACTCTTCAGAGGGGTTCTGTAATTCTATCAACGTACTGCTTGAGAACACAAGTGACACATATGGAGCTCTATTTCTCCTTGCTGCAAGTTCCCTCCCAGTGGAGCTATCCTGCAGGACCTAGTTCCCCAGAGCTGGGTTCTTCCAACCCCCAGAATCTCTCTCTCTCTCACACACACACACACACACACACACACACACACTTACTTACTTAAACAGAGCGCGTCTGAGAGGACTGGGTTAATAAGTGCTCCCAAGCTGACTCCTTATATGTCCCTGGACTCAGTAGGCTGGGTCGAGCAGCATTTCCAAGCTGTCACCCTCATATGCCATGGGCACCGCACAGGGCCAGTGCAAGGATATTTTGCGCCCTAGGCGAAACTTCCATCTTGCGTCCCTCCCTTGCACATCAGTTCATTGAGGGGCAAATCCCAACAAGCCTTTATAGACTCCAAGGGCCAGCCGTGCCCAGGGGCTGCTCCCCAGACCAGGTTCCCCCCTCCCCGCCCCCTGTACTCCCCTTGATGGTTCATAGCCCCCCCACAAGCCCTCCCCACCCCGGCGGCCCCCGCCCGAGTCCACTCACTGGCTTTGCCAGGCTTAGGCCGCTGCAGCAGCTCAGCAGGGAGGAGCCACCTTCTGGAGGCACTGGAGAGCCAGAGCGTCCCACTTGCAGCGGTGGCGAGCCCCAGCCATGGAGGAGCCGGCGCGGCACAGGGAGGAAGCAGCCCTGCAAAGGCGGCGACGCTGCTAGCGGGGAGCAGCCGCGCCCCCACCCCTCCTGCCCAGGCTGCGGCCCGACACTCCCCCCGGGGCTCCTGCAGGCTGCAGCGGATGCATGCATGCATGCGCCCTCTGGCTCCCCCCTCGCCTACGGTTACCATATTTCAACAATCAAAAAAGAGGACGGGGAAAGCCCCGCCCTAACCCCGCCCCCATCCAACTCCCTCCCACTTCCCACCCCCTGACTGTCCCTCTCAGAACCCCTAACCCCTGACTGCCCCCTCCTGGGACCCCTGCCCCTAACTGCCCCCCAGAACCCTCCCCCTACCTGCCCCCCAGAACCCTCCCCCTACCTAAGCCTCCCTGTTCCTTGTCCCCCGACTTCCCCCCCCGAGACTCCACCACCCTAACTGCCCCCCTAGGATCCTACCCCCTACCTGTCCCGACTGCCCCAACCCTTATCCACACCCCATGCCCCATCCAACCACTCCCCGCCCCCTGATAGGACTCCCAGAACTCCCGACCCATCCATCCTTCTCCCTGCTCCCTGACTGCCCCCTGGGACTCCCCTTACCATGCCCATGCCGGTCAGACGCTGGCTCCACGTGGAGGCAAAACAGGCTGCTGGGCTGCCGTGCGTGCAGCCCCTCCCATGCAGAGTGCTGAGGCAGCGGGAGCGGGGGAGTTCCGGGAGGGGCAGCGATGGCAGCTCACACTCCCGGGAGCTGCAGAACCTGATCGCAGTGAGGAAGGAGCCGGGGGGCGTGCCTGTCTGGGCTGTGGGCGGCGGCCCCCGTGCTCCCCGTCTCCCCTCTTGCCATGCTCGGGCACTGCGGCTCCCGGGAGTGTGAGCCGCCACCGTCACTGCCCCTCTCAGAGCAGGCTCAGGGCAATGTGCCCCAGCGGCTCACGCTTCCAGGAGCTGCAGAACCCAAGCGCGGCAAGGGAGGAAGCCTGCAGGAGCCCTCGAAGGGTGGGAGGGGCGGCAGGCCACAGCCTGGGCAGGAGGGGCAGGGGGCGCGGCTGCTCCTCACTAGTGGTGCTGCTGCCTTTGCAGGGCTGCTGCCCCCCTGCGCCGTGCCGGCTCCTCCATGGCTGGGGCTCGCCGCTCTCACAAGCCGACGCTCTGGCTCTCCAGTGCCTCTGCTTTTTGGTGCCCCCAACCACTTGACGCCCTAGGCGACCGCCTAGTTCACCTAGTGGTTGCACCGGCCCTGGCACTGCACCAGAATAGAGTACGCCTGAGCAGGCTGGGTCGAGCAGCACTTCCAAGTTGCCACCCCCATATGTCCCAGGTTCAGAATGTCTCTATTCCCACTTTCACATTACAATTGTTCTGGTAGTAACCCTCTCGCTGAGCAAACACCACAGGATTTTTGGGTTCTGCAGGGATCTTTTAGCTTAGGTATGAGGAGCGTTGCTGCAGAGCAAATGAGGAAACCAAAAAACACCCACAAGGGGGAGAGAGAGAAGTAACCAGTTTAACCATTAAAGTTATTTATTGCCAGGTAATAACCATAGTGGAGCCAAACAAACAAAAACAGGTATATTAAATCTAACTTAAATATGATTATAAAAGTCAGGTTTAGAAAACGATAACTGATCGCAAAAGTCAGGGTCAGAAGGCTATACTGAGAGAGAGAGAGAGAGCTGGGTTCTCACCACTCTGTGAAGCTTGAATCAATCTGGGGTCCCAAGTGGTGGTGGTGGTAGCTGAGGGTCTGGAGTACTGGAGACAGGCAGAGTCTACAGTATGCTCAGTCAGGAGAAGTTGAAGTCCCAATGGAACTGATGCAGGTTTTGGATCCAGGCATCAGAACATGTACATGGATAGGGGTTTTTGTAGATAAACAACAATGGTTCAAGGGAGAACACTAGATGTTTATGTGTAAACTGATGGCTCAAGGGAATATACCAACGTTGTTTTGTTCAGGCTAGACAATAGCAGCTGATCATTCCTGGCTTTGGGCGATGTTCCTTGGAGGGAGCTTACAATGCAATTAGGGAGCTTCACTATTTTGGATACCAATAAAGGATTTATTACTATAATTGGTCTGATAACTACTGAGCTGGAAAAAGAACAGGAGTACTTGTGGCACCTTAGAGACTAACAAATTTATTTGAGCATAAGCTTTCATGGACTACAGCCCACTTCTTCAGATGCATACTGAGCTGGGTGTGTGCAGGCGTGGGTTCATTAACATCTGGAGCAGAGATCCCCTGTCATGCAGTGCTTCCCTGCTTTTCTAGTCCCAGAGTTCCATGCGGTTCTTGCCTTGGAATCTCTGTTCTCCATGCTGTATGCTAATGGAGATGCCACCTTGTCCCATCTTTGATGCAAATGAGGCTAGGGGAGTTTCCTTAATCCTGTCACCCTTATCCCAGGGGTTTAGGTGCGTCTCCCACTGCCTTTTCATTGCTTCTTGTAAGTCTTTCTTCTGATCGGTTTTGGTTCAAGCAGACACTATGGGGGGCGGGGGAGGGGAAGGTCTTTTGTGAGTCAGACAGGCTGGTTACTGCGCCCTGGTTCCCCAAGAACTCAGAGCCGCTAGGTAACCAGTAGGTATAAGTTAAAGCAGGCCACCTATTACTTTAACTTACAAGTTTTTACATATTCCCATAAGTTGTGTTTCTTGGTCTTTTCTCATTTGAGTTACACCAATTTAGGTTTAGATCCTGTTTCCAAGAGTGGCCAGCACTGAATGCCTCTGAGGAAGATGCACGAAACCTCATAGTAGGCAGCTCTGGGATAATCTTACCCTTATGAAAGTCTCATGCTAACCCCTAGTTTGAGATTGCCTTAAGCCTTGAAGCATGAGGTTTTATAGCCTTTCCAAATCTCCTTTCATTTAGCATTAATTATTATAGCTCTGGATATTCTTTTTATCCATATAAACATCCAGTCCCAATGGGCTATAAAATACACAATGAAGGATTACACTTTTGCAGGAATCTGTAGCCTGCAAAACCTTAAGAGCATTTGCCACCTAGCAACAGCTAGGAACATTTCTGTTTCTTCAGTACAATCCATAATTGTGTGATTCAGAGGAAACCTCCTACAACAACGTGTATAACTGCAATAGTCATTTATGTGGGAAGAAAAATGCAGCAACAGTCTCAGGTTTGCATTGCTAACAAAAAGGATCTTATTACTATTAGAAGTCTCTAACATAGTGGTAAATGTTCAAGACAAAAGAATTTATGAAAACAGCAGAAAGGGAAACAATGAAGTTACTATTATAGCAAAGGCCTTTACAATAAAGGGAATGTCAGCTTTTTCAGATGGCTGTTGGGTCTCACCCACATACTCAGGGTTTAAATGATTGCTGTATTTGGGATAGGGAAGGAATTTCCCCCCAGGTCAGATTGGCAGAGAGCGGGGAGGGGAGAGTCACCTTCCTCTGTTGCGTGGGGCACGGGTGACTTGCGGGTTTGAACTAGACTAAATGATGGATTTTCTGTAACTTTAAGTCTTTAAATAAAGATTTGAGGACTTCAGTACTCAGCCAGAGGCTTTGGGCCTATTAGAGGAGTGGGTGGGTGAGGTTCTGTAGCCTGAGATGTGGAGGAGGCCAGACTAAATACACTAACTCCTCACTTAATGTTGTAGTTATGTTCCTGAAAAATGCGACTTTAAGTGATACAATGTTAAGTGAATCCAATTTCCCCATAAGAATTAATGTAAATGAGGGGGTTAGGTTCCAGGGAATTTTTTTTTCACCAGACTAAAGACTATTATATATATATATATATATATATATACATACATACATACATACACACACACATATACACACACACACACACTATAAGTTTTAAACAAACAATTTAACACTGTACACAGTGATGATGATTGTGAAGCTTGGTTGAGGTGGAGGAGTCAGAGGGTGGGATATTTCCCAAGGAATGCCTTACTGCTAAATGATAAACTAGCAATTGGCTGAGCCCTCAAGGGTTAACTCTCACACTCTACAAGGCAGCAGGAATGGAGGGAGGGGAGACAGCATCACAGCCAGAGACACACACCGTGTGTGTGAGAGAGAGAGAGAGAGAGAGAGAGAGAGAGATGCGCATTTCCCCTTTAATTACACTGCCTTGTTAATTAGATCAGCTTGCTGAGACCACAGCTGCTGCCAGCAAGTTTCCACCATCCTGAGCCCTGTTGTGTGTCCCCCCTGATCTATGGAAGATGGGGGTAAGTGGGGTGTGGGAGCAGGGGGGAGGGGGACACCCTGACAGCCTCCCTCTTACTCCCCTCTCCCCCACACAGCAAGCAGGAGTCTCGGGGAGCAGCTCCAAGGCAGAGGGCAGGAGCAGCACATAGCAGTGGGGGGAGGGACTCAGTTGCAACTGCTAGCCTGCTGGGCAGGGCTGGCTCCAGCTTTTTTGCCGCACCAAGCATTGAAGCAAAATAAATAAATAAATAAATAAAATAAAAAATAAAGCCGCGATTGGCAGCACTTTGGCGGCAGCTCTACTGCGCCACTTCACTCTTCGGCATCAATTCATCAGCGGGTCCTTCCCTCCCAGAGTGAGTGAGGGACCTGCCACCGAAGACCTGGACGTGTCGCCCCTTTCCAATGGCCGCCCCAAGCACCTGCTTCCTGCACTGGTGCCTGGAGCTGGCCCTGCTGCTGGGCAGCTGCTGCACAGGGAACTTAGAGCAGGGAGCTGATAGGGGAGCTGCCGGTCCACCCTGGTTCTAAGCCCCCACGAGCTAGCTGCAATGGGCTGCTCTTCCTGCAAGCAGTGGACAAAGCAGGCAACTGCCAAATGACGTTAGAAGGGAGCATTGCACAACTTTAAATGAGCATGTTCCCTAATTGATCAGCAATGTAATAACGAAACATTGACCAGGACGACTATAAGTGAGGAGTTACTGTAATCATGATGCTCCCTTATGGCCTTAAAGTCTGAGAGACAAGGTGGGTGTGGTAATATCTTTTATTGGACCAACTTCAGTTGGTGAGAGACAAGCTTTTGAGCTACACAGAGCCATGTAGCTCAAAACCTTGTCTTTTTCACCAGACAGAGGCATAGCGAGTGCCCTCCGTACCCTCCGACTGGAGGGGGCCCCGCAAGGAAGGGGGCCCCTAAAAGTGGCAAAAAAAAATGTAAGGTATAACTAGGTAAGTGACATTTATTGATGCTATTGCACAATCCATGTCGGTTTTACTGACAAAACCGTGAAGTCATTATGATACATCATAATGCTATTGGCTACATCAGTTGTCTGTTGGTCAGTTTCGAATTTTAGTTGGACCCATTCAAAGAATGTGTATTTGCGTTCATAATGGCGGTCGGCGGATAAATGTTATTAATTTAGTTGTTAAATTTTTTATCGTTTGAAATGATTCGTTTCCAACGCAGAAGCGTGCTTTGTGATATCTAAGAGAACGTATAAGAGCGAAGCTAGTAAATGAAAGGCAGCAAAAGATGCCGAGAAGGAACTTGAGAAAATTCCAAAGTTGTCAATGTATTTTGCGCTGCAATCCAACGTACAAGTACAGGCACAAGAAACGAACAGCACTAGCAGCAACGAATCGTATTCAGAAGTGCTTCAAGTGAGGTCGAAGGTGAAGCTAGTTGTTCTACCAAACAAACTGTGACAGATATTCCAGCTGCAGCCAGGAAAGAAGTATCTGAATCTGAACCACTGATCCAGGAGATTGGCCGTCTATAATATCGGACAGGCAAGTGTGTGACATTGTTGCATGTGGCCCACCGCAGCAGAATGAAAGTTACGAATTTCCATTTAACGAGGAAAGACGGAGGTTCACAAGTACTCATTTCTAACGAACCATGGCAAATGGCGAGAAAATAAGATGTTCATGGTTAATGTACTCAGTTCAGAAAGATGCCATTTTTTGTTTTTGTTGTAAATTATTTGGCACTGGCGACATACCGCTACATCATGGAACATCTGCTTGGAAAGCACTGAAAGACTTCAGCAGCATGAAACAGGCAAAGGTCATCAAGACTGTATGGTGAAATGGTTTGACCTTCGGTCAGGCATAGTAAACCGTACATCTATTGACCAACTCAAATTGCAGGTGTGACGGGTTGGACCACACAAGCCCCCTTGGGAGCTGTCACCAGAAGTGCAAAGACTACCCCTGCTTCTGTTTTCCCTGCCAGCTCAGGACTCCAGCACCCTGTCTTGTGAGCCAGCCACTCCTGTCTGGCTCTAACACAGATCCAGGGTCTGAATCACTTGTCCCAAAGCTGCAGGTTTACCTGAAAACAGATCGCAGTAGTGTGCTTGTCTTTAGCACTCAGATGTCCAACTCCCAATGGGGTCTAAACCCAGATAAATCTGTTTTACCCTGCATAAAGCTTATGCAGGGCAAACTCAAATTGTTCGCCCTCTATAACACTGATAGAGAGATATGCACAGTTGTTTGCTCCCCCAGGTATTAATACATACTCTGAGTGAATTACTAAATAGAAAGTGATTTTATTAAATACAGACAGTAGGATTTAAGTGGTTCAAAGTAGTAACAGACAGAACAAAGTCAGTCACCAAGCAAAATAAAATAAAATGTGCAAATCTATGTCTAATCAAACTAAATACAGATTATTTCCTCACCGGTTCCAGAGCACTCCCTTTCACAGGCTAATCTCCTTTTAGCCTGGGTCCAGCAATCACTCACACCCCCTGTAGTTACTGTCCTTTGTTTCAGTCTCCTTCAAGTATCCTGGGGGGGTGGGGGTGGAGAGGCTCCTTCTTTAGCCAGCTGAAGACCAAATGGAGGGGTCTCCCATGGGTTTAAATAGACTCTTGTGGGTGGGGACCCCCCTCCTCCCTCCTATGCAAAGTCCAGCTCCAAGATGGAGTTTTGGAGTCACCTGGGCAAGTCACATGCCCCTGCATGACTCAGTCTTTACAGGCCGATGCCATTGTCCACATGGTATCTTGCATGTCTCCAGGAAGACTTCTTATGTGGATTGGAGCATTCCAAGATGCTTTGTTCTCCAAGTGTTTCCTGATCAGGTACTTAACCTGGCGAATTCCTTCCTAAAGAAGCTGACCAAATGCCTCCCAAAGCTTACTTAGAAACCAAGCAAGCATACAGACCATATTCTTAACCTCAAGTAGAAAATTATATATATATATATATATATATATATATACATACATATATACACAAATAGGATGAATGGATATAGTAGACCATAACCTTTACGGAGATATGTTACCTGGCAGGCAGCACAAAACATATTCCAGTTATGTCATACATTTATAAGCACCCCCTCCCCATAAAGTCTTATGTGGTACACTGTCACAGCAGGCTTTTCTGAAAGAAAGATTTCTGGAGAAATGTTGTCAAATGCATGGTTGATGTAGTTATTTTCTTGTCCGAAAGAAACTTGGCATTTTGAGGAAGTAATGAAAAGCTTGGCAATCCTTCGAATGGCAACTTTTTGGGACTGTTTGAATTGCTTGCAAAGTATGATACTGTCCTCAGTGAACTTTTACAGAGGATTAAGAAGGCAGAGACACATGTTCAGTACCTCAGTCCACAGATCCAAAACGAGCTGATTCAACTTGTTGCCAGTAACATTCAAGAGGCCAACATAGCGCAGCTTAAAAAAAAGCAAAATATTAATCAGTTATTTTGGACTGTACTCCCGACGTGTCACACGAAGAATAGATGTCTGTGGTGTTACACTTTGTTGAATGCAATGGTGAAGATGGTGTCAATATTCGTGAAGTGTTTGTTGGTTTTCTTAATGTCCATGATACAACTGGCGAGGGCTTATTGGAAGCGTTTCTTGAAAAGGCAAACAACTTAGGAATAGACATTGCTGACATGAGAGGCCAAGCTTGTGATAACGGCGCAAATATGAGAGGAAAGAATAAAGGAGTTCAAGCCCGCATGCTAGAAATAAATGACCGTGCCTTGTGTGTACCATGTGGCGCTCACACTTGGAATCTTGTGATCTCAGATGCGGCAAAGTCATTGAAATATGCCGTTGACTTTTTCGGTCTGATTAAGAGAATGTACGTTATCTTTTCTTCTTCACCTTCACGTTGGGATATACTTCAAGAACATATGCCAATATCTGTTAAAGGGTTATCGGACACTCGCTGGGAGTCGAGAATTGATGCTGTGAAGCCATTTTATTATCACCTTGAAGAATTGTGCAATGCTTTGTCATCTTTGCGAGAATATGCGCTCGAAAAGAAAGATGGCAATACAGCAACAGAAGCCGATGCGCTTTTAGACCATGTTACTACGTGGCCTTTTGTTCTGACTGTGTACATGTGGTACGATATACTATTTCATGTCAATAAAACCAGCAAATTAATTCAGTCACCAGATGTGTCAATTAACGTACTGCAGGCAGAAGTCGGTGCTACAAAGAAGTTTTTGGAAGCCTATCGAAATACAGGCTATATCTCTGTGGTCACAAATGCACATGAAATAGCAGAGCATATGGGTATTGAGCAGGTGTTTCCAGAAACCAGGGTGTGACGTAAGAAGAGAATGTTTGATTATGAATGTGCTGATGATTCGAGTAGTCTTTCTGCCAAAGAAAAATTCAAATCGCAGTTCTTTCTTGTTCTCACTAATCAGGCCATATCTTCTGTTTCGTCATGATTTGACCAACTCGTGGAGTGGTATAAGTTGTTTGGATTTCTGTACAATGCTAACCGCCTGAAGCTGTGTCAGAGAAAATGAACTGGAGAATCACAGCAAAAATTTTGAAAGAAAAAAGTGAGACATTGATGCCAACGAACTCATAATGGAATTGAATCGTTTTATTTGTCATCGAGAAAGAGAGAGGACTTGTCACGGCAAACAATTTTTTAACGTACATATACAAGATCAGCCTTCAGGAGATATATCCGAATCTTTGCATTTGCATCAGAATTCTTCTGACCACATCAGTTACTGTCGCTGGTGCTGAAAGGAGCTTCAGCCGAATGAAACTGATCAAGAATATCCTGTGCTCAACCATGGCAGATGACAGGCTTTCTGCGCTTGCAGTTCTCAGTCGAAAACAAGATTGCCAGATCTCTGGACTATGACACATTGATTAACCAATTTGCGGAGAACAAGGCTCGAAAGAAGCGCTTTGCATAAATATGGAATACATGTACACTGTAGGCCTATGTATACATAATATGAACCCTGTATATTGTATAAAGTAAATACTGCATTCCAGTTTCTGCACTGTAAGGGGCCCCACCTGGACATATGTTCGGAGGGGGCCACGTTCTTTGTTGCTACGGCCCTGCCAACAGAAGTTGGTCCATTAAAAAAATATTACCATACTCACCTTGTCTCTCAAATTAACTTATGTTAAACTTATTTCCCATTAGATGTTTCTGGAGTTTACTATGGTGTATGAGTGAGGTCAGGGAATGAAATGAGAGGGAAGATGATTGGAGTGCATGTGGACTGGACTCAGTGACAACAGAAGATTCCATCAAGTTTGTGTTCTGAAGTGCTAGAGGGATTCTAGAAAAGCTACAATAAGATGTTTATGCACTTGAGTAGACCCACTGCATCCAGTAAGACTACTTTCGGGCATAAAACTTTTCGGGATCAGGGCCTTTATTTATCATTGGATTTGAAGTGTGCCTGAAATGAAATGTGTCATGCTCCTTCCACTACTTTTCTCTCTTACCCTTTATTTCTCCATGGAGTAAAGAAACTAGTACTACATGGGGACTGTGATGGGTCACTTGGCTGTGCTTCTCAACACACTGAACAACTGTTACTTGTTAGGGAATTTTAGTCCTGTGACTTCATTAAATTAAGATTCCATAAACTGCATATATTCTGACAAATAGACAGTTTCTATCCCATATGGGCCATGAAACTTATTTCAAGTCTCAATTCAGCAAGGTATTTAAGTACATGCATAACTGTCTATAGGCTACTCAGATGCTTAAAGTTACACATGTTCTCCAGTACCTATCTCAGTCAGGACTTCAGTGATTCTCTTTATTTCTTACTTGCAGGGAAAGTTACTTATTTTCACTTCTTAAAAATTACTACTTTTTAAAAGTGTGGATCACTGTTTCTCTGTGAACTACTTTTAAACTAGCAATGACTTTTTAAGATGCTTTAAAAATCATATTTTTATATGCCACAGGATTGGCAAAGTATTGTAACTAAATTAGACCACTGCACAATTTATTAAAACTGTATTTACTTAGCTCCTTACAGGCAATATGTAGGATTCAGTTCTGGTTGTGATAGCAGTAGCAGAATACACACTAGTGTCAGAATAGGAGCCGGTAATTGTAAACGGAACAGAAAATTGAAAGGGAAGTAGCATGCTGTCTCTTGTGAAAGCCATGCTTTTTGTAATAAACACATGTAGTGAATTTATATTCTATAGAGATGTTTAGATAAAGATTTTTCAATTCACTGTACACAGTATAATTAACTGAAAATTAAGAATCCTCATCTTTTGAACTACATGCTTTACATGTTAACAAATTGTGCAGAAAAAAATTGACATTTGTATACCAGTGCTTATGCAGAATTAGCCAATTCAAAAATATTGGAAGGCAGAGAATGTCTGCTTGACAAAGGTTTCTCAAAGTAGGATTATTGGTGCCTAATTAAATGTTGGAGGCATGTTGCCATAGAGTTTTTGAGTTGTATAGGCTAATGGCCCAATCTGGTCGTCCTTGCCTGGCAATGCTTCCATTGACTTAAGTCAAGACTACAGGATCAAACATCATCTCACTGCACTGTAGATTTTTCTGCCTACTAAAAACAAGCTATAATGCATTTTGACTTTGCAGTGAGTTCTATCAACTCTTTTCTATTCTATCCTAATACCACATTACTTAGAAAAGAAAATTTTGAAGAACTGTAATAAAAAAAAATCACAAATATCAGGATGTAACATTTACAGATATTTTTTATATATCACTAATTTTTGAGGAAAACATCACAGCTGTAATTGCATTAAATGTGTAATGCCTGCAAAGTCATATAGTAATGTTACAGTCTATACATTTAATACCCTTACTATCTGTAAGTATGTAGTCAACACTGGTTTTCTTCATTATGAGGTGAGGACATATAACCTTTATGCCCAACTAATTCCCAGTACTTACAGTCTTAGGCATATTGTGCCATTTCTTTCCTGGTATAATTTCATTAAAGTCAGTGGTGCTACACCAGTGATAAATTTGGCCAGGTAGGGCTAATGTTTGTTTTCTGAATTGCTTATCCAGCTTTATTAGAAGCAAACCAGATACAATTTAGTCTACCCAACTTTAGCATACTGTTAGTCTTTTCAAAAATTATTTTATACTTTTCCTGTTTCATCTTTTCCCCCCTGTGTAGTGGATCTAGATAGCTTTTGTTTACTAACATTGCAATAATCTACTTTTTTTTGCTTTTAAGGGGGGGGGGGAGAGAAGGGGGAGGAGAGAGAGAGAGAGAGCGCGCGCGCGAGCGCACATGAGCAAACAAACAAAACAAAAAAATACCCCAAACAAGATGGCAAGGTCTAGGGCTGCTCAAGTTCTTTTCCCAGTACTGTGCAAAAGCCCAGGAAGCAGTGGAATTCTTTCTCTAGGCCTGCAAAGGGCTGAGAATGGCCTGTGAACATGGAGAGTTGGAAAAGTTGATGCTCAGATATTTTTTTAAAATTTTCATAGTGTTACAGGCCATTAAAAATTAAGTCCCCGTCTCCAGGAGATACACTCTAAATTAGACATAGCAGAAAGCATGACAATAAATAAGGGGAGGCTTATGGATGGACAAGGGAAACGAGTGCCTGATCCTGCCCCATTGAAGTCCAAGACCAACTTTACCATTGATTTCAATGACACAGGAATGAAAGATTGAGCTGCTGTGACTATTATTTTAGCTCCTTTTAAGGAAGATGTTAGAATTTTGGGAATTTATCTGGAATGAAGGCTGGAGTGGAAATCCTCAGTGTAAAACTGTATGAAAGTTAATATTATCTCCTTTACCAAAGCAGATATCTGGAGAAATTTACCTTTCAATATTTTTTTCATCTGGATGGTAATCCTCTGGTATTTCCTGGTTTGCTAAAGACATTTCAGAATCCATGAATTAATGGTATCATTAATGTCACATAATGAACATGATAACTGTGTGATCTCTAGCAACCCGAAAATACTAGAGATTTTTTAAAGTTTTCCTGTGTGAAAAGATAAGTTAAAACAAATTTCTCTGTGTCCCTGATCCCCAGTAATATTTTGAATATCTCCATTCAAAATAATCTTTCACTGTTTTCATGTTGGCTTTGCAAGTCACCTACAACAATTGCTGCTGGGCAATTAGGATACAAATGTAAGCCATTCCTTCCCCTCTCATTTTATTATTTTTTTTATGTAGAGATAGAAAGCATGATTCCCCCTTAAAAATCCTTTCTATCTATTGTGACAAAGTTCCTCCTCTATCTTGGTGGGTCTTGCGCTTATTAGCGGATTTTCTTGCCTCAAAGATTCACCATGTGGGTTGGTGAACATCCAGGAAACCTTCTCCTCTGGAAGAACCCACAGTCCAGGTCAATTGGGAGGTTTGGGGGGAACCCGGGCCCACTATCTACACCGGGGTCCAGCCCAGGGCCCTGTGGACTGCAGCTGTCTATAGTGCCTCCTATAACAGCTGCATGATAGCTACAACGCCCTAGGCTACTTCCCCATGGTCTCCTCCAAACACCTTCCTTATTCTTACCACAGGACCTTCCTTCTGGTGTCTGATAACGCTTATGCTCCTTAGTCCTCCAGCAGCACTCCCTCTTCCTCTCAGCTCTTTGTACCTCTTGCTCCCAGCTCCTCACACTCTCACCACAAACTGAAGTGAGCTCCTTTTAAAACCCAGGTGCCCTGATTAGCCTGCCTTAATTAGTTCTAGCAGCTTCTTCTTAATTGGCTCCAGGTGTCCTAATTAACCTGCCTGCCTTAACTGGTTCTAGCAGGTTCCTGATTACTCTAGTATAGCCCCTGCTCTGGTCACTCAGGGAACAGAAACCCTGTCTGACCTGGGAATCATAGATCACTCTCCTGTAGCCCTCTGCCCTGGAGGGAAGGGGCTGCTCCTCCTCCTCTTCCTCCTCCTCCTCCTCCTTCTCTGCTACCTGCTTGCTGGCTGGCTGCTAGACCCACCCACACCCTTGGGTGCTACTGCTCCAACTACAGCCTCTTGGGGGGGGCCTGCTGGCCCACTCCCCAGAGGAGGGGAGGGAAAGACCCCAACCATTGCTCCTGCTGCTGAGGATGCCACCACTATCTCCACCTGAGAAGGGTCCTTCCTGCTGGCCACCAGACTACCGCCTGGAGCTGCTGTGTTTGCTGCTGGGGAGCTGCTGGAGCCCTGAGGAGAGGAAGAGGACCATCTGCCAGTGGGGGAGCGCGTAGGAATTCTACAGACCACAATGGAGGGGACCCTCCCGGACTGAGTAACTTTTGAACTGTGCTCTTGTGGTGGGGATCTAGACTGTGTTTGTGGAGACACCGGGGGTGTGGCGTGGAGACTGCCCCCTGATCCATCTGTGTTGTCCCCACCACCACCATCATCGTTGCCCCCTCCACCACCCCCACCGGCTACTTACCATCTGCCTCAGGCTCCTGCCTCTGGGACTCAGCTGCTCCCCAAGGCTTGCCACACCCTGTTGCCACCATTGGGCCTGACGCAGCAGCCAGCTTGCAAGGACTTTCTTTTTTGTTGCAAGTGCACGTGGGTGCACGTGCCCCCCCTTTTGGACTGACCCTTTCCCCCCTGCAACAAGCCCCCAGCTTTACCCCTGCTGCCTACCCATTTGCCCCTTGCTGCCTTTTGCCCCTCCCCCTTACCCCACCCCCTCGCTAGCTCCAGTTAGTTTGTCTGCCCCGCCCTTTCCCTCTGCAGCCTTTGTTTGACCCGCCCCAGCCTCCGAAGCTAGCCCCGTGGTTCCTCTGCCCCTTTTCCCGCCTGGTTACTCCCTTCCCCCTGCGGTCCCCTTGCCCTGATTAGCCCCTCCCCTCGTGCACCTATGTCCCCTCCTATGCGCTTGTGCCCCTCCCCGTTTTAGTTTGATTCTATTTCACTGCACCCCC
Organism: Malaclemys terrapin pileata; assembly: GCF_027887155.1. Classification (NCBI taxonomy): domain Eukaryota; kingdom Metazoa; phylum Chordata; order Testudines; family Emydidae; genus Malaclemys; species Malaclemys terrapin. Next base: position 170,492,378 of record NC_071506.1, on the reverse strand, counting down.
CCCCCAATGCTGTTATTTCCTCCCTTCCTTGGTGCAACAAAAGGAGCCGGAAACCTTCCCTGAGTCGGTGACTGACCCCTAGCCCTTGATAGCCCCCCCATTCACCCCTCCCCTTTTTTTTGGTGCCCTCCTCCCCTGCCTACAGCCTGGCGGGGAGGAGTGGTCGACCTGCTTCCCCTTTCCCTACCCCCCCTCCAGTGTTTGCTCTCCCCCCGTCCTCATTATGGCAGGGGACGAGGAGAGTGAGACCCCTCGGGCAGACCCTGCTACCCATCCTCCACCCGCCCCACCATCTTCACCCCCTAGCCTCTACCTCAACCGCCGCTGCCAAGCCACCTACTACCACCCCTGCTGGAGCGCCAGCAGCGGTGGGTAACGAGGTGACCTCCGCTGCTGCCACGTCTCTCGCCCCCTCTGACTCTGGGGGAGTCCCCCCAGCCGGCAGGAAGGGCCAGGGCACGAAGGAAGGTAAAGGCCCTGCTAAAAAAGCCAGGCCCTCCATGGCAGGGGGTGCCCCCACTGCCGCAGCCCCGCAACAGGCTGCAGCGTTCCTCCCTGCTGTTCCCTCCACCAGCTCTATGGGTGTCCCACCCCCAGCTCCCAGGGCATACGCCCAGGTGGCGGCGGCCCCCCCGCCTGCCGCTACATCATCTCCCCCATCCACCGCCTCTGCTACCATCTATAGCGGCCGGGGCCCCTTCCCCACCTTGACCAGGAAGCACGGCGTCCGTTGCCTCCTGGTACCCGCCTCGCCCCACGTGGAGACCTACGTGCGGGCGATGGCGAGGGTGGTGGGGCCCACGGCCATTGTGGCGGCCTCCAAGATGTATGGAAAGGTCGTCTTCTTCCTAGCATCGGAGGCCGCCGCCCAGGAGGCAGTGGAGAAGGGCCTGGCGGTGGGGGCGTGTATGTCCCCCTGGAGCCGCTAGAAGACCTGGGCGCCCGACTGGTCCTGACTTCTGTCCCTCCCTTCCTTCCAAATGCCGCCCTGTTACCCGCCCTCTCTACCCTGGGGAGGCCGATCTCTATGGTCAGCCCTCTCCCATTGGGCTGCAAAGACCCCGCCCTCCGTCACGTCCTCTCCTTCCGCCGGCAGGTACAGTTACAACTGCCGCACGTGACGGTGAGGCGCTCGAGGGGTCCTTCTTGGTCCCCTACCAGGGTTCCCGCTACCGGGTACATTATTCAATGGGGGAGGCCCGGTGCTACCTCTGCCGGGCGATGGGACACGTCCGGAGGGACTGCCCTTTGGCCCGGCAAGGAGGGACATCAGGGACCCCCGAGCCCCGGCAGGGTGCCGGCCCCGTCGTCGCCGGCGCCCATAGCTGCCCGGCGCCCGAAGCCGCCCCTCCTCCTTTCCGGCCCACCAACACTCCTTCTCGGGCCCAAGGGGTATCTCCCCCAGTGCGCCTAGACGAGCGAGTGGGCCCCGCCTCTGCCGCCTGCGATCTGGCAGGGCCTGTGGAGGAGGGTAAGGTAGGGATATCGCCGGGCATAGAAGAGGGCTTGCCCCAGGGAGAATCCTCCCTCCTACATGCTGCCCCACCATTGCCTCCCTGAGTCCCTAAACCTTCGCTTTTGCTCCCTGACCCGACTCCTGTTTGCCAGCCCCCAGATGATGCCATGGAGGGCTGGTCCGTAGTACAGGGGAAGCGGGGCAAGCGGAAGGCTGATGCGGTAGCCCCCCGGAAGACCAGGAAGGGGGGCACCGATGCTGAGCCTTCCGCTTTGCCCCTGGGTGGGTTTTGTCCACCATTACCAGCTGGGGAAGACGTGGCAGTATCGGAGGGTAGCACTACCCCTCCTCCAGAGTCCCTTCCTATGGAAGCCCTTGATGGAGCCCTTCTCGCCCCCTTACAATCTGAAGCCCCTGCCCGCACCATGGCGAGCGTCGCTTCGGGTGCAGGCGGAGAGAGCCCTGGGGTGGTGGAAGGTGATCTCCCTTCCATTTATGAGGAGATTGAGGCCCTGGGTCTGACCCCGGTTACGCAGGGGGAGGACGACCCTCTGCCAGCGGGCCTCGATCTGAGCGACCTCGCCTCAGCCCCCTTTTCCCCATGTTCTGTCCCCTTACCCACTGCTTCCGCTCCCGCCTCCGAGGAGCCCCTGGACTCTTCCACCAACTCGGCTGCAGATGGCACCCCGCTAGCGGCCGCCGAGCCTCTTGAGGCGACGGCCAGTGCCATGCAACCGGGACCCGAGTCACCAGGGGACTCCCTCGTGCCTGAGGGGCAGCCGACCTCCTTCCCGGGTGAGGGCCCCATCATTGATTCTCCACCTATGGATGCCGTGGCCTTACCATCTGCCTTGGAGCACGAGGGCCCACCTCCCTCCCTGCAAATCCCTGAGCCCCTTTGTGGAGTGCCACCCCCCACACCCAGTGGCCTGGCTGCTGGGGCCCCCGATCCCACTATCGCCCCTTCCCCTTTCCCTATTCCTGACTCCGACCCTGCCCCTGACACCGACCCCGTCCCTGTCCCCTCCACTTTCCATGATGCTATTGCCGCCCCTGGGGCCATCTCCGTCCGTATCCCAGAGGATGACCCCCAAGGAGCGGAATTTGTTTTTCCCTCTCCCGACCCTCCAGGGGCTGCTATTTTCCCTCCTCCGCCCCCCATTGAGCCAGGGTCTGAGGCGGGCCATGTGGCGCCAGCCCATCGGACGCCACGTCGAAGGTCTGCCCCCTGCTTGCCCGTCTCGGTGGGCCATGGGGCTATGACAGGGGCCCCGCTGGGGGATAGCCATAGATCGATAACTCCACCCCCCCCATACGCTGAGAGAGGAGCTACAGGAGTTCCTTGAGGACGTCCATGGCTCCCACAACAAGGTACAGCTTGCACTCCAGCGATGGGGGGATTTCCATCAGATCCTCCGGGCCGCAAGGGCCCTCATGGGGGAGGGTAAGAGGACCAGGAGGCAGGCCGCCGTGGCCTACCAACGGGTCCGCCTCTTCCGTGACTCCTTAATCGCTTATGGGGTAGGTCACGGATTGTTGCGCGGCCTGACGGAGGCCGTGGGTGTCTCTGCTAGCGAGGATCCCCCCCAGCCCTCCTCATGGCACCGATCATCTTCGCAACATTAAACACCAGGGGCTGTAGGATGGGTCTCCGCAGGAGCCAGGTGCTCTCCTTCCTTCAGGAGGGGGGGTAGTCTGTGATTTTCCTGCAGGAGACCCATACGGATCCGGCCGCTGAAGCTAGCTGGCGACTGGCGACCCTGTTCTCCCCCGACCTACGGCCCGAGGTGCTGGGGGTCACCGAGGCTGTGCCGGGCCGCCTGCTGCACCTCCGGGTCCGCATGGAGGGGCTTGTAGTTAATCTCGGCAACGTTTACGCCCCGACATTGGGCCCGGAGAGGTTGTGGTTTTATCAGCAGGCGTCCGCCTTCCTCGGCACCTTGGATCCTCGCGAGTGCCTGGTCCTGGGCGGGGACTTTAACGCCACCCTTGAGGAACGGGACCGCTCGGGGACCGAGCAGCACCAGGCCGCCGCGGACGTCCTCCGGAAGATCGTCGAACATCACTCCCTGGTGGACGTCTGGCGCGACCACCACCCGGATGACGTTTCGACATTCACTTTTGTCCGGGTGGAGGTCCATCGGTCGTACCACTCCCGGTTGGACTGCATCTATATGTCACGCTTCCATCTTTCCCGAGCCCACTCATCCAGCGTCCGGCCGGCCCCTTTTTCAGATCATCATTTGGCCACCGTGACAGCCTCTCTTTGCGCGGAGAGGCCGGGGCCGGCCTATTGGCACTTTAATAATAGCTTGTTGGCGGATGGGGGCTTCGTGGCATCCTTCCGGGAGTTCTGGTTGGCCTGGCGAGGGCAGCGGCGTGCCTTTCCCTCGGCGCGGCGGTGGTGGGACTTGGGGAAGGTGCTTGCCTGGCTCTTCTGCCGTGACTACACCCGGGGCGCCAGCCGACGGAGGGATGCGGCGATAGGGCAGTTGGAACGGGATGTCTTAGAGCTGGAGAGGCGTCTGGCCGCCAGCCCCGATGATCCATCCCTCTGTGGAGCGTGCCGGGAGAAGTGGGAAGAGCTGCGGACCCTCGAGGACCATCGGGCCCGAGGTGCCTTTGTTCGATCCCGCATCCGTCTCCTTCGGGAGATGGATTGCGGCTCCCGCTTCTTCTACACCCTGGAGAAAAAGAGGGGGGCTAAGAAGCACGTCACCTGCCTTCTAGCAGAGGACGGCACCCCCCTCACGGATCCGGCGGAAATGTGCGGGAGGGCCAGGGCCTTCTACGCAGGCCTTTTCTCCCCGGATCCGACCAATCCTAACGATTGCAGAATGCTCTGGGATGAACTCCTGACGGTCAGCGCGGGCGACCGAGACTGGCTGGAGCTGCCTCTCACTCTGGCCGAGTTCTCGGAAGCCCTCCGCCACATGCCCACCAATAAATCTCCGGGCATGGACGTGCTGACCGTGGAGTTCTACCGCGTGTTTTGGGACGTCCTCGGCCCGGACCTTGTCACCGTCTGGGCCGAGTCCTTCCAGGGCGGGGTCCTCCCTCTTTCGTGCAGGCGAGCCGTGCTCACCTTATTGCCGAAGAAGGGGGACCTCCGCGATTTACGGAATTGGTGTCCCATCTCGCTCCTCAGCACAGACTATAAAATCGTAGCGAAGGCCATCTCGCTGCAGCTAGGGTCTGTGCTGGCGGACGTGATCCACCCAGACCAGACCTACACCGTCCTGGGCCGCACCATCTTCGACAACTTGTATCTGGTCCGGGACCTCTTGGAACTCGGGTGTAGGGATGGTCTGTCGTTCGCCCTCCTGTCCCTGGATCAGGAGAAGGCATTCGACAGGGTGGACCACGGGTATCTCCTGGGCACTCTGCGAGCATTTGGCTTCGGGCCCCAGTTTGTGGGTTTTCTCCAGGTGCTGTATGCCTCCGCAGAGTGTTTGGTCAGGCTCAACTGGACCCTGACCGAACCGGTCAGCTTCGGGCGAGGAGTACGTCAAGGGTGCCCCCTCTCGGGCCAGCTGTATGCTCTGGCAATCGAGCCCTTCCTCTGTCTCCTCCGTAGGAGGTTGGCAGGGTTGGTGCTGCGGGAGCCGGAGCTGCGGCTGGTCTTGTTGGCGTACGCTGACGACGTGCTCCTCGTGGTCCAGGACCCGGGCGACTTGGTGCGGGTGGAGGCTTGCCAGACCATCTATTCGGCGGCCTCCTCCGCCCAGGTCAACTGGGTCAAGAGCTCTGGCCTTGTGGTAGGGGATGGGTGGCAGGTGAGCTCCCTCCCGCCCGCGCTTCAGGCCGTCCGGTGGAGCGCGGGTCCGCTGCTCTATCTCGGCGTTGACCTTTCTGCCACGCATCCATCTCCGCCAGAGAACTGGCTAGGTTTAGAGGGCAGGATGTCGGAGTAGCTCCGGAAATGGACAGGACTGCTCCGGTGTCTCCCTCTTTGAGGGAGAGCACTGGTGCTCAATCAACTAGTCCTGTCCATGCTCTGGTACCGGCTCTACACCCTGGTCCCAGCCCCGGGTTTCCTGGCCACCCTCCGGACGTCGATTCTGGAGTTCTTTTGGTCAGGACTGCACTGGGTCTCTGCGGGGGTTCTCCATCTACCCCTGGAGGAGGGAGGGCAGGGCCTGAAGTGTCTGCACGCTCAGGTCCATGTCTTCTGCCTCCAGGCCCTTCAGAGGCTCCTTTATGGTGCAGGTAGTCCGGCATGAAGTGTATTGGCGCACGCCTTCCTGCGCCACTTCCAAGGGCTCCGATATGACCGGCAGCTCCTTTGTCTCCATCCGAGAGGTCTTCCGCGAGGCCTCTCCGGGTTGCCGGTCTTCTACCAGGACCTCCTCCGGACCTGGAAACTGTTCAGTGACCAGGTCCGTGGCGGCCACCGTGGGGGCAGATCTCCTCGCGGAGCCCCTGCTACACAACCCCCAGCTCCGTGTGCAGGTGGCGGAGTCCCCCATGGTGCGCCAGAGGTTGGTCCTGGCAGAAGTCACCAAAGTCGGAGACCTCCTGGACTATGACCGGGGAGACTGGCTGGATCCCCTGACGCTCGCTCAGCGCATGGGGCTCTCCAGACCTCGTACTCCCCGGCGCATACTTCAGAAGGTGAGGGCCACTTTGCTGCCCTCTGCTTGGGACTATCTTGACCGGGTCCTGTGAGAGGGCACGCCCCGCTCACCCTCCACTCCGAGCCCTCCAGACTTTTTCATTGGGCCCCTGCCCCGTGGACCCAACCGGCCCCCTCCCCGTCCCTTCGCCATGAGTTGGCTGCACGATCTGCAGCCGGTTCTGTTCCGGACTGCGCCAAGGACACATCTATACACGCTCGTGCTCCATGTTCTTCATGTCCTCACCCTCGCGTCCCACCCCAATACGAAGTGGCAGGACCTTCTGCCACCTCTGGAGGGTGAGGGGCACCGGTGGGCCAGCCTTTATTCTGCTCTGATCCCAAAGCCCACCGGGGACATCAGTTGGCGGCTCCTTCATGGAGCCATGAGTATGGGCATGTACTTGGCGCGGTTTACCCCTATTCCAGACACCTGCCCGTTTTGCGGCATATTTACCTGGAATGCGCCAGGCTGCAGCCCCTATTCTGGCTCCTCACAGATATTTTTGTTAAGATTTTGGTTGCACTTTTTTCCTCACCTTTTTATTTATGCACTCCCTATCCGTCGCCCCACGAAGTCACGGGACCTCCTGGTCAACCTCCTCCTGGCCCTAGTGAAACTAGCCATCTAGAAAACCAGAGTGAGGAGGTTGGCCGATGGAGTCTCCTGTGACTGTGGGGCTTATTTCAGGTCCTCCGTTCGTTCATGTATCTGAGCAGAGTTCCTCTGGGTGGTGTCCACTGGCTCCCTTGCCACCTTTGAGGAGCAGTGGGCGCTGTCTGAGGTTCTTTGCTCAGTGTCCCCATCTGGTTTGCTTCGTTTGACCCTCTGACCTCACTCCTGTCCCTGTTCTTTTATTAGTTGTCCCCTGTAATTTTTTGGTTTCCAGGTCCTGTGGACCCCTCCCTTAGGCTGGGGGGGGGGATCCACTTCCTGGATCCCAAAAGGACCAGACTCCTGTACCCCACTGGTCTGGGTCTGTCACACTATCTATTTATCTATCTATTGTAAATTAATTTGGCCTTTATTAAATACCTGTATTGTTTTGGTTGTTCCTCTTATAACTTTTTAATGTTTCTTAAGTTTCATTTCTGAAGTATGAACACCATAGCATTCTAGGAATGTTTTAAAGTGGCACTAAAACCTTTTGTCTTGTAAGAGATCTCTGTATACATCTACATCAGAGAATAGAATTGACCTTTGCAACAACATCAGAGTGAATTCAATTCAATTTGTAATACACCGCTACCCTCAAATCTCTCATCATTACTGCTTTTTAGATAATATTCTCATAATTTATATCTATATTGAGTTATTTCCCCTATGGCTTTTATCTTGTGATTTTGTTTTACATGAAGTCTCCTTTGATTTTAATATGATCAGACTCCTTAATTCTCCTCCTTTTTAATGCAATCGAACACACTTACAGTTAATTCAGTTATACTTTGATATACTTGGTTGAACCACTGTTTCTATCAAAGCAAAATGAAAACCTTGAAGTGCTTCATTGAACTGCACTTGTCCAATTAGAATTCCATTTATAGTGAACTTCTACTTATTATTAGATGTTCTGTGGGATAAGATCACTATCGGTGGGATTTTCAAAACCTCTCAGAGACTAACTCTGCTCTCATTGAAGTTAGAGAATTTTAATACTGACTTCTGTGGGAGCTGACATAGGCCAAGAGTGAACACTTTGGAAAACCCCATTTTATGGGTCCAGTTCTGCAACCCGTAATTGGATGCGTAGTCACTTGACTTCATTGATTCTACTTACGTGAGGGTTTCAGAATCAGGTTGTACATAAGAGGGTTCCACTGTAGATCTTTTATATTTAGTGTACATCTTCGTATTATCATCTGCAGGTCAGGGGGCAAATTCTGCTCCCTTGGACTGTGGTTACTCGAGACTTATAGTGGGGAACTGAACAGAATTTGGTCTCTGAGTAGTCCCACGTTAATCTGCAGTGACTGATAATGTCCCAGATCTATCAAAGGTGTTCTATATCCTCAGTGTCATTGATCATCTTAGTCTTTGGCAGAATAATGTGTGGTGGCTGCTAGGAAAAAATCATCCAAAGAACTCTGCCTGGGCTTCTTTCTATGCCTCTCACTCCTTCCTTCTTAAGACAGTTGCAGTATTTATTGTGGCTACTTTTATCATGTATTGATAGGACTAATACTGAGAACCTTTAGTTCCTGCTTGCTCCCTTATCTCTTAGCTATTTGTACATTTCACTTTTTTCTTCATTGACTTGGATATGATTTGAAAAAAAGGATAACCCCCTCCCTGCTGCCACATCCCAGTGGTCACATATAGTTACATGGCCCCCCAAACAGTGACAAATGCCTGATATCTCTAGTAGCGGCAGAAACTTGTGCCACTCCTGCCTCTTCTCCTCACAGCTACAGAAACCCTGCTAGGCATCCATCCAAAGCCCAACTGTAACCTCCAGCAGGAAGGAGACAAGGAATTGTTCCTAGATGATCAACAGCATTTATTCCTGCTCCCCACAGAATGAGGTACAGTTATGCCCCCTCCCCTCTGAAAGCTGCAGGAATCCTCTGTAGGCCTGGATGTTCTGGCAGTGCTGCTCCAATAGAGGGGCAGACTGAGGTTGTCATGGGGAACCCTTTGTAAAGGATTTTCTCTGCTCAAAGGGATGCTCAAAGGAACAAAGGATGTGGGTGAAGCTGGACCTTGTCCTTATGGAACACTGTGTATGGGGGCTCGGAGGTCAGGGCCCTGAGTTCCAAGACCCCAAGGTGATCACCACCAGGAAAGCTACCTTCCACGAGAGGTGTGACCAGGAACATGTAGGTAGTGGCTCAAACTGGGGGCCTGTCAGTCAGGCCAGCACCAAGTTCAGGTCCCACTGCAGGACTGGGGCCTAACATATGGGAAGAGATGATCCAATCCCTTAAGGAATCGGCCAGTCATAGCATGGGAGAATACAGTGTGTCCCTGCACCAGTGGGTGGAAGGCTGATGTGGCCGCCAAGTGCACCTTGATGGAAAAGGGCCCCCGGCCCTGGGCTCTAAGGTGAAGGAGATAGTCCAAGATGAGCTGGATCAGGGCATCCCTGAGGGAAATGCCCCGCTCAGCCGTCCTTGGGAAAACCGAGACCACTTTGCCAAATAGGCTCGGCATGTGGAGGGTCGCCTGCTTTTCAAGAGGACCTGCTGAACCCCTTCTGAGCACATCCTTTCCTCCTGGCCTAACTATTGAGCAACCATGCCGTGAGGTGGAGTGCCGCTAGGTTGGGGTGGAGGAGGCGTCCCTGGTCCTGGGAGAGCAGGTCCAGGCAGGACAGTAATGGCCACGGCAGGATTACCACCAGGCTGGTGAGGGTCCCGTACCAGTGCTGCCTGGGCCACGCTGAGGCAATCAGGAGGATCTGGGCCCTGTCCGTCTTTATCTTTTCCAGGACCTGCCAATCAGCAGGAACAGGGGGAAGGCACAGAGAAACTGGCCTGACCAGGACAGAAGGAAGGCATCAGAGATAGCACCCTGTCCCAGCCCCTTCCCGGAGCAGAACAGGGGACAGTGACAGTTCTGCCGAGTCGTGAACAGGTCCACCTGGGGAGTTCCCCACTCTTGGAAAAGTCTGTGCACCACCTCTGGGTGAAGAGACCACTTTGCTTAAGCAGGGACTTCTCCTCTCAGCACATCTGCCCGTGAGTTCGGGCACCTGGTAGGTGGTAGGCCTGTAGGCAAATGTCGTGGGCTATATAGAAGTCCCACAGCTTGAGGGCTTCCACACAGAGGGCAGAGGATCGGGCCCCACCTTGATGGAGGCCAGGGAGACCATGCGGAACTTGAGCTTCACCATGTACTAGTTCAGGCCTTGCAGGTCCAGGATGGGCTTGAGCCCCCCTGTGGGATAAGGAAATAGCAGGACTAGTACTGAGGGCCGGTGCAAGGATATTTTGTGCCCTAGGCGAAACTTCCACCTTGTGCCCTCTCCCCCCCGCACATCAGTTCATTGAGGGGCAAATCCTAATGAGCCTTTTATAGACCCCAGGGGCCAACTATGCCCAGGGGCTGCTCCCCAGACCAGGTTTCCCCCCTCCCTGCCTCCTGAACAACCCTTGGAGGATGCACAGCCTCCCCGTGAGCCCTCCCCACCCCACCAGCCCCCGCCCATACTGGCTTTGCCGGGCTTGGGCCGCTGCAGCAGCTTGGCCGGGAGGAGCTACCTTCTGGAGGCACTGGAGAGTCAGAGCGTCCCTCTTGCGGTGGCGGCGAGCCCAACCATGGAGGAGCTGGCGTGGCGCAGGGGGGCAGCAGCTCTGCAAAGGTGGCAGCACTGCTAGCAGGGAGCAGCTGTGCCCCCCACCCCTCCTGCCTAGGCTGTGGCCCTACGCCCCCTCCCCCCCCGGGTCTCCTGCAGGCTGTAATGGATGCATGCGGGCGCCGGCCCTCATGCATCCCCCGGCTCCCCCCTCACTGCGCTCGGGCTCTGTGAGCCACCGCTAGGGGGTGGGGCCCTGAGCCTGCTCCAGGAGGGGCAGCGGCGGCTCGCACGCCCAGGAGCTGCAGAACCCGAGCGTGGGGGGGGGGAAGCTGGGGGCCACATCTGCCCAGGCTGTGGCCCAGGGGCTCCTGCAGCAGCACCCAGGAGTTATTGAAAAAGGTGGCATCAAACCTCAACCTTCAGGCAGAGGAGGTGGAGGAGCCCTCAGCGTCCCTTTTTAACATCCTGTCCGCCTTGGTACCGGGCAGGCTGGCCTTGCCACTCCACAAAGGGGTGGCGAAAATTTCAAATGCCTTGTGGCAAACCCCAGCCTCGTTGGCCCCCATCTCTAAGAGAGTGGAATGCAAGTATTTTGTGCCTACCAAAGGACATGAATACCTATACACCCACCCTGCTCTTAACTCCCTGGTGGTTGATTCGGTCAACCACAGGGAACGGCAGGGCTAACCAGCCCCTACTCCGAAAAATAAAGATTCAAGGAGGCTGGATTCAGTTGGGAGAAAAACGTATTCACCCTCAAGCTTCCAGTTACGGGCGGCGAACCATCAGGCTCTCCTGGGCCAGTATGAGTTCAATCTATGGGGCTCTCTGTCTATGTTTGAGGACTCTCTCCAGGAGTGTGACAGGAAGGAGTTCAAAGCGCTGGTGTAGGAGGGTACAGTGGCTGCCAGGGAACCCTGCAGGCGGCATCGGATGCAGCGGACACGGCCTCCGCGGTGTCCATGAGGAGGGTGTCGTGGTTCCTGCTGTCTGGCCTGTCCAGCGAGGCGCAGAACTCCTTCCAGGACCTCCCGTTTGACAGCAAGGCCCTGTTTGTGGAACAGAAAGACATAAAACTGCATGGCCTGAAAGACTCCCGCACACGCTTAAGACTCTTGGCCTCTATGTTCCGGCTCCGCCTAGACCTAAGTTTAAGCTGCAGCAGGCTCCCACCCAGGCCACCCACTCTAAATACAAGCCCCGTTATAAACAGTCACGGGACTATAAGATACTCCCGCAGAGACACTCAATCTGTCCCCCACCCTGGGTCCTCTAAGGTCAAACAGGCAGGGAAACAGCAGATTTGACAGGGCGCCCCGGGGAGACCTATCAGTTCTCATCAGGGATTCACCCACAATAAAGCTTCCCTTCTCCAACCAGTTGTGTGCTTTATTCCTGGAGCGGTCAGGGCTGACCTCGGACCGATGGGTCCTCAGCACCATCTCTTGGGCTACACCCTCCAGTTTACCTCTACTCCGCCCCCCAACCACCCTCCACCCCCATCCCTCCTGGGGGACCCCTCTCATGAGGCTCTGCTTGAGCAGGAGGTGGGGCGTGGTGCCAGTGGAGTTCAAACGCAAGGGGTACTAGCAGGGCTGGTGCAACAACTAGGTGGTCGCCTAGGGCGTCAAGTAGATGGGGGCACCAAAAAGCGGTGCTCTGACTCAGCAGGGAGGAGCAGAGCAGTTCCAAAGCACCTTCACTGGCGGCAAGAAGGAACTGAGGGTGGGGGAAGCGGACTGCATCCCTTATACCGCGCCTTAGAGGTGCCACTCCAGGGGTTGCTAGGGGCGCTCCCCTATGGGTACTGCTAGGGGAAAAACTTCCAACACCGGTGCACATGGCAAGCACGCACACCTATTGTGGAATACACATGAGCAATCACTCAAAGAAGAACCACAGCATGCCTCCCCCAAACTCTCCCCCACAGCCACCTATGCCCAGAACCTCCTTCCCAGAGACTCCTCCACAGAGTGGGGCCAGGAGTGGAGCCTTGGGTGGGGAGCCAGGCAGCAGGGACCCTGGAGTCTGATGTGCATTGCTGGGCGGTAGCCCCAACCCTGGACCCGGCAGTGCGGGGTTGGGTGGCAGGGCAGCCAGGTGACAGCCTGGACCCTGACCCCGTGGGGCCGGCTGGCAGTCCTGATGCCAACTCTGGATCTGGACCCTGTGGGGCAGATCCCGGACCCTGTGGGGCTGGTCGGCAGCCCCAGACTCTGAAGTCCCAGGCCCTGCAGGGCTGGCCCGCAACTCCGGACCCTGGACCTCCACCATGTGGGGCCAACCGGCAACCCCGAGCCTGCCACGATGGGTGTCCAGGTAGTCGGGAACCCAGACTCCATGCAGCCTGGCCACCTTTAGCACACAGCTGGGCCACAGCTGTGTGCTAATTGGGCTGCATGTGGACCACGGGTTGAGAACCGCTGAGTCAGAGGAAGTGGGGGGATAGTGCTGCTGTGAGAGTTGACATCACTGCTTCTGTGACAGAGTGCAGGTCATGAACACCTATTGAGTTCCAGGAGGTGTAGCTGAAGGCTGCTCCCCCAGCCTAAGTGGAGGAGCTACTGAACTCAGGGCTCAAATAATTATGTGGGACAACAAATTAAAAACAGGGTCAAGAGTGCGGGTCACAGGTTCAAAATCAGGGATTGAGAAGTGCACACCAAGCAGAGAACCCCAGACAGCTCCTCAAAGATGTCTAAGGAGCCAGTGAATGCAGCCCAGAGGAACTCTGCCCAGATACATGAACCAAGGGAGGAGTAGAAATAGGCCCCACAGTCGCAGAGCACCTCCCTGCTGGTGGAATAAATGGCCACCTTGGCCAGGGCCAGGAGGAGGTTGATGAGGAGGTCTCATGACTTTGTGGGCCACAGATGGGGTGTACGTAAATTAGGAGGTGTGGGGAGAAGTGCAGCCAAAAGCAGAGGAGAAGGTTCTGGAGGAGCCAGAAAAGGGGCTGCACTCTGGTGCACTGGAGGTAGATGTGCACCTGGGTCTCCCTCATGCTGCCGCAGGGTGTGAACACCTATTGAATCCTGGGAAGGTGGGCAGGCGCACGCCCGCCTGCAGCTGAAGGCCGCTCCCCCAGCTTAGGGAGAGGAGCCACTGAACCTGGCGTTCAACTGAATATGGGGGATAACAAATGAATAAACAGGAATGGGCGTGGGGGTCACAGGGTCATAATAAGGGATCCAGAGGGGGACACCAAACAGAGAATCCCGGACAGCACCCACTGCTCCTCAAACGTGTCTAGGGAGCCAGCAGATGCCACCCAGATGAGCTCTGCCCAGATACGTGATGGAAGGGAGGAACGGAAGTATGACCCACAGTCACAGACCACCTTCCCATACATCCTCCTCCTCCTCCTGGTTTTGTAAATGGCCACTTTTGCCAGCGCCAGGAGGAGGTTGATGAGAAAGTCTTGTCATTTCATGGGATCATGGGTGGGATGTGCAAAGATCAGGAGGTGCGGGGGGGTGGAAGTGCAGCCAGAACCTGAGGAGAAGGTTCTGGAGGAGCCGAAAAGAGGCTGCAACCTGGCACACTGCAGGTAAACATGCGCTAGGGTCTCCCTCATGCCGCAGCAGTGTATGTACAGGTAAGCCTGCACTCTGATCACTCATGTTAATTAGTTCCCATTAAGAAAGCTGATGGGCATAACGAGACAATCAGGCTGACAGGTTGGGTGGGATAAGGAGACAATTAACCCATCAGCCCAAGGCTGATAAAGAGGCAGGAAGGAAGCCCTAAGGAGGAGGGAAAGAGGAGACTAGGATTATGTGAGCTCAGTTATGCGGAAGCCTCAAGGGAAGGAGACCTCTGATCCCCTCAGGTCCTGGGGAGAGGGCCAAAAAGCACAGTGGGGCTGTAAAACTGTTTCATGGGGATTGTTATGGAAATGGTGGAAGGAATTTAAAAGGATATGGTGAAGGCACAGCCACTAGAATCCATGTAGTTTCTGCAGGGAAGAAGGTAGGAGGGAAGCCGTGCCCTGTGACAACTTCCCATGAAGGGGAGAGAGGACCCACATGCATTTATATTTGGTTGGGTGTTTTAAGGCTCTCCTGTTTAGTTGAGCAAGGGAGTTGAAAAAACTTTTGCATTTTGTCACTGGATGGTCAGGTCAGGAGGGTTTTTGAAACTGGGAGTGGCTTGCTAAGGAGGAGAGGAGAAGGCATTTGACAGTGGGAGGATGATCTAGTCCTTGTCATTGGGAGGCAGGATGGAAGGAGATTTTTAGTTGTAGATTGTCAGAGTTCATTAATTGACCATGCCTGAATATATCTGTATTTTTGAGAACTACTGTTTGTTGTTTTCTGCACACTGTAAGACAATGGGCCAAATTTGGGCCTGCTGTAAGCAAACTCAGGAAGCTGCATCCAATTATAACAAGGCTGAATTTAGCCTGCCCTCTTTAAAATTTTGTCTAGGCCCATAACCTTTATTGTTAATAGCTGCCTCAATTTCTGAGCTGCAGTCATGCATTTTAGATTCTCTACTTTAGCATCCAAGAAATCAAGATGATCCAACAAGGATATTAAAACTCTTCATGCTTTTCCAACCCACACAGCTGTTAAATACTAATTCATCATGAGGAGGCATTCTTCAGCCTGTTTTAGTTTTCTCTTTTATTTCATGGAAATCTGCAGTGTTCTTGCTGGCACAATTAAATATGACTCCAGAGGCAAATAAAAATAGTTTCATAGTTCTTCTGCAGCAGCAACTGCTGCAGTGACTATAACATACAAGAGAGGCAGGATAAGTAAGTCTTAGTAGACAAAACTTCCAATTTAGACTGATTTCTCTGGCAAATTTTGCATACTAGAACCAGGGCTTGGTGCCACAACAGCATAATAAGGGAGATAACAATCGGCCATACTTTTCTGAGCTCGGATTCACTGTTTCATACTATTTTGCAAGTATTAAAGTAAATCTTTGAACAAATTTCATCTGGTTTGACACAACAAAATCAAAACAAACACAGATACTGGATATTTAGAGCATCGAGTAATTCATAAAAATAAATCAGAAATCAATGTAGTGAATCGAGTTAACTAGGTATGAATTTGCTCCATAATTGTCATTTCAAGCAGCTAGGGATCAGATGGCAATGGCAGCTTACTGGCTATGTCCCTCATCCAGGAAGATTATAGAAGAAAGTGATAGCATAGGAGTCACTATGCCAGATCTACAGGAGGGGGGATTCTGAGTTTACAAGTTAAGTCAGGTTTGCAATAGCTTTCTATAGCATCATCCAACTGGATCTCAGTAATATCACCCAGATTTAGGTGGTATTTTAGGAAAGAATTGTAAAGAATTGTTTGTCACTAGAGTTGAGCAAATAATTTATTAATTATTGGAAAGCATCCAACAAAATGTTCTTTAATTTCTTTTACTCTATTATTTTCCATTTGAAATCTGAAATTCAAGTTGTTTAGACTAGCTACAGGACTCTCATGTAGGGTAGGTGGTTTCCATCCTATACAGGGTTTACAGTTTTGGTCAATGGCTTTCAGCTCCCACACTATAAAAATTGTTCCAATGCCATTGCTCACATGATAATTTCTTTTCTCTGATTGGATGAGTGACTTATCACGTTTCTGACATGAATACTTGCAAAAGTAAATTTAGACTTAGTTTTCAGCAAATATAGGAGGAGTGTATAACTTTCTGCAAGCATTCATGATAGTAACACTCAGATCAAGTGGTTACAGAAAATGAATACATACAGAGAAATAAATTCACTTAGGGTATGTCTACATTACAAAATAAGGTCGAATTTATAGAAGCCGGTTTTATAGAAATCGGTTTTATACAGTCGATTGTGTGTGTCCCCACATAAAATGCTCTAAGTGCATTAAGTCGGCGGCCCTCATCCACAGCACCGAGGCTAGCATCTACTTCCTGAGCATTGCACTGTGGGTAGCTATCCCACAGTTCCCGCAGTCTCCGCTGCCCATTGGAATTCTGGGTTGAGATCCCAATGCCTGATGATGCAAAAACAGTGTCGTGGAGGGTTCTGGGTACATGTCGTCAGGCCCCTCCCCCTCTGTCAGAGCAACGGCAGACAATCGATTCGTGCCTTTTTACCTGGGTTACCTGTGCAGACAACATACCACGGCAAGCATGGAGCCTGCTCAGTTCAGCTCAGCTCACCATCACCATATGTCATCTGGGTGCCGGCAGACGTGGTACTGCATTGCTACACAGCAGCAGCTAATTGCCTTTTGGCAGTAGACGGTGCAGTATGACTGGTAGCCTTCATCGGCGATCTGGGTGTTGGCAGACATGGGGCTGCATTGCTATACAGCAGCAGCTCCTTGCCTTTTGGCAGTAGATGGTGTATTACGACTGGTATCCATTGTCGTCATATTCCTCAGTGAGTTCGGTCAGAGGCACCTGGGCAAACATGTTTTGTCTCCTGGAGACTCAGTCCTGCTGGCAGTCCTATTGAACCGTCTTGACGATGATGGCTAGCAATCGTAGTACAGCATCTTCTGTCTATCAGTCATGCTGCACCGTCTGCTGCCAGCTTAAGATGTAAAGAATAGATGGACCAGATTTGTTCTGTATTCATTTGCTTCCCCCTCCCTCCGTGAAATCAACGGCCTGCTAAACCCAGGGTTTTGAGGTCAATCTTTGGGGGGGCCATTCTGTGTGACAGTTGTTTGTGTTTCTCCCTGATGCACAGCCACCTTTGTTGATTTTAATTCCCTGTACCTGTAAGCCATGTCGTCACTCCTCCCTCCCTCCCTCCGTCAGACAATAGTTTTGCGCCTTTTTTCAGCCCAGACGCCATAGCACTGGGATCATGGAGCCCGCTCAGATCACCATGGCAATTATGAGCACTGTGAACACCACGCGCATTGTCCTGGAGTATATGCAGAGCCAGAACATGCCAAAGCAAAAGCAGGCGAGGAGGCGATTGCAGCAATTGTAGTGTGGTGACGAGAGTGATGAGGAAATTGACATGGACATAGACCTCTCACAAAGTACAGGCCCCAGCAATGTGCAAATCATGGTGTTACTGGGGCAGGTTCATGCCGTGGAACGCCGATTCTGGGCCCGGGAAACAAGCACAGATTGGTGGGGCTGCATCGTGTTGCAGGTGTGGGATGATTCCCAGTGGCTGCGAAACTTTCGCATGCGTAAGGGCACTTTCATGGAACTTTGTGACTTGCTTTCCCCTGCCCTGAAGCACCAGAATACCAGGATGAGAGCAGCCCTCACAGTTGAGAAGCGAGTGGCGATAGCCCTGTGGAAGCTTGCAATGCCAGACAGCTACCAGTCAGTCGGGAATCAATTTGGAATGGGCAAATCTACTGTGGGGGCTGCTGTGAGCCAAGTAGCCAATGCAATCAAAGACCTGCTGATATCAAGGGTAGTGACTCTGGGAAACATGCAGGTCATAGTGGACGGCTTTGCTGTAATGGGATTCCCAAACTGTGGTGGGTCGATAGACGGCACCCATATCCCTATCTTATCACCGGAGCACTGAGTACATAAACCGCAAGGGGTACTTTTCAATGCTGCTGCAAACCCTGGTGGATCACAAGGGATGTTTCACTAACATCACCGTGGGATGGCCGGGAAAGGTACATGATGCTCGCGTCTTCAGGAACTGTGGTCTGTTTCAAAAGCTGGAGGAAGGGACTTTCTTCCCGGACCAGAAAATAACCGTTGGGGATGTTGAAATGCCTATCATTATACTTGGGGACCCAGCCTACCCCTTAATGCCATGGCTCATGAAGCCGTACACAGACAGCCTGGACAGTAGTCAGGACCTATTCAACTATAGGCTGAGCAAGTGCCGAATGGTGGTGGAATGTGCATTTGGACATTTAAAAGCACGCTGGCGCAGTTTATTGACTCAGATAGACCTCAGCAAAGCCAATATTCCAATTGTTATTGCTGCTTGCTGTGCGCTCCACAATATCTGTGAGAGTAAGGGGGAGACATTTATGGCGGGGTGGGAGATTGAGGCAAATCGCCTGGCCGCTGATTACATGCAGCCAGACACCAGGGCGGTTAGAAGAGTACAGCAGGGCGCGGTGCGCATCAGAGAAGCTTTGAAAACGAGTTTTGTGACTGGCCAGGCTACAGTGTGAAACTTCTGTTTGTTTCTCCTTGATGAACCCGTCGCCCTCCTCCCCCCCCCGTTCACTCTACTTCCCTGTAAACTAACCACCTTCCCCTCCCCCCTTCGAGCACCGCTTGCAGAGGCAATAAAGTCATTGTTACTTCACATTCATGCATTCTTTATTAATTCATTACACAACTAGGGGGATAACTGCCAAGGTAGCCCGGGAGGGGTGGGAGAGGAAGGAAGGAAAAGGATACACTGCAGTTTAAAACTTTAAAACTTTAACACTTATTGAAGGCCAGCCTTCTGATGCTCGGGTAATCATCTGGGGTGGAGTGAGTGGGTGACCGGAGGCCCCCCCACCGCGTTCTTGGGCGTCTGGGTGAGGAGGCTATGGAACTTGGGGAGGAGGGCTGTTGGTTACACAGGGGTTGTAGCGGCAGTCTCTGCTCCTGCTGCCTTTTCTGCAGCTCAACCATACGCTGGAGCATATCAGTTTGATGCTCCAGCAGACGGAGCATCGACTCTTGCCTTCTGTCAGCAAGCTGATGCCACCTATCCTCTTCAGCCCGCCACTTGCTCTCTTCAGTCCGCGATTCAGCCCACCACCTCTCCTCTCGTTCATATTGTGCTTTTTTGCACTCTGACATTGACTGCCTCAACGCATTCTGCTGTGCTCTGTCAGCGTGGGAGGACATCTGGAGCTCCGAGAACATATCACCCCGAGTCTGCCGTTTTTTCCTTCTAATCTTCACTAGCCTCTGTGAAGGAGAAACATTTGCAGCTGGTGGAGGAGAAGGGAGAGGTGGTTAAAAAAGACACATTTTAGAGAACAATGGGTACACTTTTTCACGTTTAATTTTGCTGTTCACATTACACAGCACATGTGCTTTCGTTACAAGGTCGCATTTTTCCTCTTATATTGAGGGCCTGCCAGTTTGGTGTGAGAGTGCCAGGCAACAGATTTCGGCTTGCAGGCAGCCATGGTAAGTCACAGTCTTTTGGCTTTTTTAACCTTCTTAACATGTGGGAATGGTTTCAAACAGCAGCGCCTTCATTTCCCATACCAAGCACCCGTTGGGTTGGCCATTTAAAATGGGTTTGCAATGTAAAAGGAGGGGCTGCGGTTTCCGGGTTAACATGCAGCACAAATCCAACTACCCCCCCCACACCCAATTCTCTTGGATGATCACTTCACCCCTCCCCGCCCACCGCATGGCTAACAGCAGGGAACATTTCTGTTCAGCCGAGCAGGAACCTCTGAATGTTCCCTTAATAAAATCACCCCATTTCAACCAGGTGACCGTGAATGATATCACTGTCCTGAGGATAACAAAGAGAGATAAGGAATGAATGTTGTCTGCATGCCAGCGAACACCGGGACCATACGCTGCCATACTTTGTTATGTAACGATTCTAGACTACGTGCTACTGGCCTGGCGTGGCAAAGTGTCCTACCATGGGGGACGGGATAAGGCAGCCCTCCCCAGAAACCTTTTGCAAAGGCTTTGGAAGTACATGAAGGAGAGCTTTCTGGAGATGTCCCTGGAGGATTTCCGCTCCATCCCCAAACACGTTAACAGACTTTTCCAGTAGCTGTACTGGCCGCGATTGCCAGGGCAAATTAATCATTAATCATTAAACACACTTGCTTTTAAACCATGTGTAATATTTACAAAGGTACACTCACCAGAGGTTCTTGTGTGCCCTCAGGGTCTGGGAGCACACCTTGGGTGAGTTCGGGGGTTACTGGTTCCAGGTCCTGGCTGTTGGGGAAACCGCTTCCTTGCTGTGAGTTATCTTCATTGTCTTCATCATCATCTTCCTCGTACCCCGAACCCGCTTCCCTGTTGCGTGATTCTCCATTGATGGAGTCAAAGCACACGGTTGGGGTAATGGTGGCTGCACCCCTAGCATCACATGCAGCTCTGTGTAGAAGCGGCATGTTTGCGGCTCTGCCCCGGACCTTCCGTTTGCCTCTCTGGCTTTGTGGTAGGCTTGCCTTAGCTCCTTAATTTTCACGTGGCACTGCTGTGCGTCCCTGTTATGGCCTCTGTCCTTCATGGCCTTTGAGACTTTTTCTAATATTTTGCCATTTCGTTTACTGCTACGGAGTTCAGCTAGCACTGATTCGTCTCCCCATATGGCGAGCAGATCCCGTACCTCCCTTTCTGTCCATGCTGGAGCTCTTTTGCGATCCTGGGACTCCATCATGGTTACCTGTGCTGATGAGTTCTGCGTGGTCACCTGTGCTTTCCATGCTGGGCAAACAGGAAATGAAATTCAAAAGTTTGCGGGGCTTTTCCTGTCTACCTGGTCAGTGCATCTGAGTTGAGAGTGCTGTCCAGAGCAGTCACAATGAAGCACTGTGGGATAGCTCCCGGAGGCCAATAACGTCAAATTCTGTCCACACTACCCCAAATCCGACCCACAAAGGCTGATTTTAGCGCTAATCCCCTCGTCGGAGATGGAGTAAAGAAACCAGTTTAAAGGGCCCTTTAAGTCGAAAAAAGAGCTTCGTCATGTGGACTTGTTCAGGCTTAATTCGATTTAACGCTGCTAAATTCGACCTAAACTCGTAGTGTAGACCAGGCCTTAAATGCAAACAAACATTTGTGGAAATACTTTTTGCAGTATTTGTCCAGCTCTCTTCAGAAGAGATTTGGCATCCGCTGATGGAAAAACCTCATGCAAGATAAAACTGAACAATCCAATCTTTCCTGGCCACACTAGTATTTATTACTAGCTATCAACGTGATTTGTTGAAGGGGCTTAAGCATGAAGTGCCTTCTGCTATCTCCAAGACTTGCTTCCCTTATTGAATCACCCTGAAAGGTATCTTAAAACCTGCTAGCCCAGTTCCTTTGCTCAAATAATTCACCAGTCCTGTAACCTCCCATGTGGAACTATTTTCAAAATTAGGTGAAAAATAAGGGAAAATGTGTCTGATGTAAACTTAGATGGTTTAGACAAGAGTTGGTTCAATTTCAGCTTCACTTGAATGAAACCAGCTTTGATTATACTTTGACATAATTTTATGAACTCTGCTATTGAATAATTTGGTCTGAATTAATTGAAATCTTGCTGATGCAATGCACACATTTGGATTAATTCTCTATTACCTGTCACATTTTTATATGCCAAAATTAATTTTATCACTGATAATTGAAACATTGTAATATAAATAAGTTTAAGGATCAAAGAGCCTTCAGCAATGGGTGCCTGGACATTTAAAATGACTGTTATTGCCATTAGTGAAGTGAGAAGCTATAACATTTCTGTTATACTTCACAAAAAAGTACTGTCTAGAGCAGGGGTTGGCAACCTTTCAGAAGTGGTGTGCCGAGTCTTCATTTATTCACTCTAATTTAAGGTTTCGCGTGCCAGTAATACATTTTAATGTTTTTAGAAGGTCTCTTTCTATAAGTCTGTAATATATAACTAAACTATTGTTGAATGTAAATTAAATAAGGTTTTTAAAATGTTTAAGAAGCTTCATTTAAAATTAAATTAAAATACAGAGCCCACCGGACCAGTGGCCACGACCCATGCAGTGTGAGTGCCGCTGAAAATCAGCTTGTGTGCCATCTTCGGCACACGTGCCATCGGTTGCCTACCCCTGGTCTAGAGATTTAATAAAGATTCATAAATACAGAATACAAAGATCACAGTAGAGATCGATAATGGGGGAAAAAAAGAGAGTACAGAGGCTGAATAGAATGGCAAGTATTTTCATTAGTTGTACTTAAAATTGCTTTGACAGCTATAACCCTTTATCTTGTTTCTAGTGCAGTGTTTTGAGGGTTGAATGGAAAACTGCCCTTCCAAACACGCGTCTTGATGAGTCCCTCGAGGGAGAGATTCTTGCATAAAAACGTATCAATTTCGGTACATGGAGCCAAACAAAACCCAGATCAGATAAATTTAACAAATTAGTATAAAGCTTTGTCTCAGATAAACAAAGTACTGGCATTTCACCTTACCATTCAGTCTGAATAAAAGGGAAATATGTAGCTGCACTGCCCTGGGAAATCTGAGTCATAATCTCATGCTTCCCTTTGCTCCAGAAGGGAAATAAGTCACACCACCCTTTTTGCTGGCACGGCTTACTTCCTTCTTTATGCCACCTCTGGGATGCAGTCCACTAAGTCGGATGGTGGAGCCACGGTTCTTCCCATTCCTCAGCCACCCACTCAGGCTGGGGAGTATCAACCCACCAGCATCCTTCTCTCGCCTCCCCTTGCCCCCTCCCCGGCAAGGCTCAGGTAGTTTTTCCCTCAGTTTATTAGTCTTATCAGATGTCTGTTCCTAGAGTGTTAACAAATCCTTAAGGAAAGAGAAATCAAAGGGCACAGGCATTTTTCTTTAACATGCCTTAATTAATGTTAAATGTGCAGTAAAGAATCTTTAATTCTGCTAAAAGAAGAACAGGAGTACTTGTGGCACCTTAGAGACTAACAAATTTATTAGAGCATAAGCTTTTGTGGACTGTTGTTCATAACAGTCCTTGGTGCTTTTAGAGCTTCTTGTGACTCTCTTGTTTAATCCTTTGCAATGACCTGGAGGGCTAAGCCCCACTTGCTTTAATCATGCAAATAGCCCTCCTTACTTCAGTGAAACTACTTGTGTGGTACCTAGTCTTCACAGGCTGACAATTTTGTTCTTGCAATAAGAAGATTAATTATCTATGAAGATATTAGATATATCATCTGCCTTCAGTACAAGATGTGGTTAACTTGCTTGTGGGTGAGGGGAGAGTGGATGGGATTGCTCTCAAGTGTGTTTGTTTCTTTCTAAAAGATACAAGAAGGTAGTGTTGAACAATTGGTCCTGTTCCCCAAAGGTGCTTTTATGAGGAGTTCTGTTGGATTTCATCTTGTCCTCTCTCTTGTTCAATATATATGGGAGTGCTAGGGAGACAGCCTGGGTTTTGGTGTCTTCAGTACAAAGGTGACCTCCAGCTTTGTTTCTACCTTTTCTGTCTCATATGCAGTGCAAAGGAGCTCTGTCCCAGCATCTGGCTGAGTGGGGCATGGATGAGAGCAGGTCGGCTGTAACTTCATCCAGGTAAAACAGAAATGATGTTGGGGAAAGCAGCAAGGAGATGTGCTGAAGTTTAAATCTACTCCTCTCAGAGCATCTTTGTCTATAATTTGTTACTCTTGTACATGTAACACTTCTGCTAGGTGTTGTCAGCCAAAAGGGCCAGGTTCAATTTTCTAGGGGTTCCTTCTAAAAAACTGAAATACCACTGGCTCAAGCCCAGGGGGGAATAAATATATAAATATAAATATATAAATATCTCTCTCTTTCACTCTGTGTGTGTGTGTGTGTATATATACATACATACTTCCGGACATGCTTCCTTTGATCCAGGGCTGCCACGCCCCCATACCAGTCTTATTCACACACACACACACACACACACACACACAACCCTTGATGATAATACTTCCCCATTCACAAACAGTGAGTCCAGGGGTTTAAAACAAAGAGAATGCTATTAAAGAGGAAGGGGGTAGGTGGAGGGAAATGACAACAGAATGAACTTGGGAAAGTCAGCAATTAATAAATAAATATCTATTAGGTAAGACTCCCACCCCTCAGGGCGTTTTAACAATAATCCCAACCTCAGTCCTCCTTTTCCAGTTATGAGTGTCTAATGCATGCAAGCCACTTCTGTCCTCCCCAGCTCCTTACCCACAGTTTGTTGTCCTGGACTGGTAGAGACCAATGATTCTGACAGGTCAGTGCTGCCTAGGCTATCCTAGAACTCTATCACCTGAGCGGATTCCAGTTCTGATGGCTGAGTAGGGAAGCCTCCCTCAGGTAAACTGTTGTTCCCTGCAACTTCAGCCTCATGGCTCTCACTTGTGTCAGCATCACCTCAGCGCCGTACCATCTGCTTTTTGTTCCTGACTTAACTCAGCTCTTCAAAGGTAGATCAAGGATATCTAGAATCCTTAACAGAATCCTTACCACCAGAAAAGCACTCTCCCCTCAGTGCAAAATACAATCCTCTATTTTTTGCCCTGTCCATTTTTTTCTCACTTTCCCAAGTATGCCTGACTGAAGTAATAGTTAGGGTCACCTCTGGTACATTTGGTGTTGATCTCTTGTCTCAATTTCTCAGGAGGGTCAATAGTATTTTATTTCCCTCAAAACTTAACTGTATTTTAACCACATCCCCCAAACTGTCATATAACTAAAATGCAAATAAAACTTGGCCCATTGAATCATTCCCCCTTGCTCACCAACAACAGTTCTCAAGCAGCTCTGGGCTGCTCTTCTCTCATTTCACCAATAGATGTCAATAGTGAGCTCCCAACAATTTGGGCTTCAGGCCACAGGGTTTAGGTCAGTTATTTGAAAGTCTAGTTAGATTCACAGTACAGGCAAGTCACATCTTAGGCGCATTTAACATGCGCGAATTCAGCTTTGCGCAGTCGGCAAAAACGGGGAAAAAAAAAGAAAAACAACAATATAAAAACTGCATCTGTAGTGCGGGCGATTCCGCCCGCCATTGAACTCAATGAGTGTTTCACTATACGCGGTTTTCGCTTTACACGCTAACCGCGGAACGGAACCCCCGCATAAGATGAGACTTGCCTGTAATCAAGATTCAGTAGTAGCTAGGATGTTCTTCCCTTTGCACCTGCCATCCACTAGTTGTATCTGGCTTTGTTGTTGTAACCTTTTCTCTAGGATCTGAATCTTTTTAATTTAGCAGACCAGAATTACAAGATGCCTTGGCTGAAAACTGAAATTAGATAAATTCAGATTGGAAACAAAATGCAAATTTTTGAGGCAGGGTAATTAACCACTGGAACAAATTCTCAAACGTAGTGGTAGATTCATCATCACTCAGTCTTTAAATAGAGATTGGATGTCTAAAAGATATGCTCTAGGTTATTTGAGTTGATAGTGCTCACTTACACAGTAGGAAGAATAATTCCTTTCACTGCAAGAACTAATGGGTGAAATTCTATGACTTGTGTTAAACAGGGTGCCAGAGTAGATGATCATAGTGGTCCTCTCTGGTCTTATAAATCTATGAACCTCAAAACTTCATTACTGCAATAATGCTGTACTTGGGACTGCTTTTCTCATATACTCAGAAACTGAAGCTGGTACAGAATTTGACAGCCAGGTTGGTAAGTCTCATTATATTAAGGGCACCTAGATCCTGTGAGAGGTACCTTTTTGTCTATTCTTATAATGCAAAGAAACAAAAACCAATTAATTCCTTGAATAATATTTCGCTCCTGTTACCCTTACTGTGATTTCAAATCTCAGAACTCTGTTTCTGTCTTTTCTTGGGGAGGGAAAAATCCTGTTTTCAGCAGTGAAACTTGATCTTTTAATCATGCACTGTATTTTACCCTATTGACTCCATCATTTATAATATGTTGATTGATCACTAAAATATACCAAGCAAATGATTTCACATTATATGCATCCCAGAATGCAATCTTGGAAAGTTTTGGACAAAGGCCATAAAAACGCCTTGTACATTTTTCTCTCATTGTAAAATGTCAATGTAAAATGCTTTATAATTTCATTTCAACATAAAAAGAAAAACTCATGATGAAAGTTAAGCACACTATAAATTGAAAGCGCTGTTGGCTGCTGCACTGTGTAAGATTTATGAAAGAATAACGGAAACAGAAAAATGAATAGGTAATGGATAGAAGTATAAACTAACACCATACTTGTACAAAATCAGTCAAGTTTGCAAATGGATTCCTCTTGTAAAAAAGACTTTTAAGTAGTTTAGAGTTCCGCTGTTACAGTGTAAAATTATCATGCCATTGTGTAGCTTTTGGTAGAGGCATTAGTAAATTAAAGGAAATTTAACAGAAGTCCACTGCAGATTATTACTGTTACTATAACAATAGAAACTAGAGCTGGTGACACTTGTGAGTCACTTTGCCAGTGCAGAATGGGGACTGAAAACTAGAACTGGTCAGAAATTTTCCATCAAAATGTTTTTTTTAATGGAAAATAGTTATGCAGAATTTTTTCAATTTTCTGTGGGGAAGTTTTGTTTTGGGTCAGGTCAACCTGAAACATTTTGATTTGTTTAACTGAATTGAACAGTTGAACCAACATGGTGCAACATGAGAGTCATGTGACTGTGGTGCTTCATAGGAATCAGAAGAAATGTAGTCCGTCTAGAAAGCCTCACCCATAGAGGAGAACAGAGGCATGAGGTACTTGAACTACAAATCCTATGCGGCTCTGTGGCAGCTCAGAGGGACACATTAATATTAAGCCAAGTTGAAATGAAATATTTTGAATCTTCAAAATTCTGAATGATTTGACACTTTTGAAATGTTCTGTTTGACTTTTCACTCCATTTCAGGATGAAAACATTCAGTCATCCAGTCTTCCAACTGCAGAGGTCACTCGCATCCTGAAGACATGTGTCATTAGAATAAGAGTTTCTCAAATAGCCTAATTATTAGTGCTGTGACAGGGAATATGAAGAATTCAGAATAATACTCAGAAACATTTAGCTCCCACCTAGAGATGCTATCAGAAAGGTGCTCAGGGACCATGGAAATGGGGAAGTATAAGAACCTAAATAGAATAAAGGTGAAAGATAATCTAGTAGTTAAGGCATAGGCAATGCATGGTGCGCGGAGGGGAGATGTAGAGACAAGTACCCCCTCCTCTGGTTTCTGCTTGGCCTGCTTGAGGGGTGAGGGGAGAATGGGGCTCCCTTCTTCCACTGCACCTGTCCCCTGTCCCTGGCAGCTGGGCCTGGGCAGGGAGCAGAAGGGGCAGGACCAGTCACTTCTCATCCCAGCTGCTCTGGGTTCCTGCTCTGTGCAGCCTGGAGGCTTCCTGAGAGAGCGTCTGGCTGGGGTGGCAGCTCACCACGCCCCCTGTGCTCTCCACCTGGGCCTGGCACAAAAGCTTGGCTTGTTTAGCCTAACCAAAAGAAGGTTGAGGGGAGATATGATTGCTCTATAAATGCATAAGAAGGATGAATACCAGGGAGGGAGAGGAGTTATTTAAATGAAGTGCCAATACTGATACAAGAACAAATGGATATAAACTATCCATCAACAAGTTTAGACTTGAAATTAGGTGAAGGGTTCTAACCATCAGAGGAGTGAGGTTCTGGAACAGCCTTCCAAGGGGAGCAGGGGGGGCAAAAAAATTAACTGGCTTCAAGACTGAGGTTGATAAATTTATGGAGGGGATGGTTGTCACTGTGCCTCAGTGGGTCACAGCTGAGGATGCCAAATTCAGGACAAACAGCTGAGAAATGGGGCAGACTCACCCCAAATTGGTGGTTATTCGGTCATTAGATTATACCCAGCTAGAAACAAAAGTACATTTGTGTCTCACTACCTTGGTTAACAAGAAGTAAAAAATGCATTAGTTCTTAGGCATTCCAGCCCTTAACTCACCCAGATATTAGACTTTATGATGAGCGGTTACTGAAAACCAATGTAATCACATATAGGGTCCTTCTAATCCCAGGAGATCAGCCACTTAGCCAGGTCAATATAAAACTCAGATCTTACCCAATAATCACACTGGTGCCAATCCTTTAGTAACTAAAATCTAACGGTTTAATAATAAAAGAAAGAATAAGACAGTTAATAGTGGCTAATAGATCATATGCATGCAAATGATTGCAAAGTCCTTATATCAGGTTTGTAGCCGTGATGGAATAGGCTGCTGACTTGTAAAGTCTCTCTGGTAACTTCCAAAACACTGGAAGTTCCTCAGTCTATAGTTCAATATGCTCCTTTTAGTTGTAAATCCACAGTCCAGAGAATCAGAGTAGGAAAGAGGCAAAATGGAGACATCACAGGGGTCTTTATAGCCTTTGCAAAGTGGAAACAGACATTGAAAAGGGCTGAAGGAGGAAGAGGCAGGCATGCTAAGTATCAATATAAATGCCTTCTCTTCAGGGGGCCTCTGAAATCCTAACACAAGACCTATGATGACTGTATGAGCAAAGTGGCTTTGCAGCTCTGTTTGTAGATAGGGGGTGGACACAGGGTCTAATATTTAAATGTTTTGGAAAGAGACAGTAAGCCTTAGTTTTCATCTTGTTTTTTTAAATGTTGCTACTGGCTATTCTCTTATTTATAGTGTGAAATGCATGCAGGCATTTTGGGCTTTGTCACTTTGGTATGTGACATTTGTTAGTATTTTATCTGAAACTAATTTGCTACAGGCAAGATATTCTAGTCTAGAATCCCAAAGAACAGATTCTGCCACCCTTATCCATACTATGTGCAGGGCCGGCTCCAGGCACCAGCTTAAAAAGCAGGTGCTTGGGGCAGCCAAGGGAGAGGGGCAGCACCTGCGGCAATTTGGGGGCGGCAGGAGTGAAGGACCTGCCGCTCAACTGCCACCGCCGATCGTGTCTTTTTTTTTTTTTTTTCAATTGCCACCGCCGATCATGATCGCGGCTCTTTTTTTTTTTGGCTTGGGGCGGCAGAAATGCTGGAGCCGGCCCTGACTATGTGCATGGTCTTATTGATGTAAATGGGACTACACCAGAATAAGGCATTACTCAGCATAAGGTAGTAGGGCAGAGAAAAGAATTGGGACCCAAATAAATATTGGTGAGGTACTATTTTTGTATCTTTTTAAAAAAATTAAAATTCCTTAATATAATCTAAGATGTAGGGGATTGCATCTGACATTTCAAAGTTCCCAGGGGAGGACCCTGCAGAGCCCATGCTTTTATCTCTTAGCTCCCTGCTTTTACTTGGCTAGTTACAGGCCTGAAGCATACATGCAGAGGCCTTGAGCCTTACTTTCATTGAGCACTTTAGTTGCTCCTCCACTTATCTGCATTAGAAGACATCAGTCTTGAATTCCCTGGACTTGTGGGATCAGTGCCTATGTTACTAGTCTGAATCTACGACATACAACATTCTGATGTCAGAGAGAAGAATCAAAGGCAGACCTCCTGATTCCTAGTGGTTAGACAAGGAAAAGACCATCTTTCCAATCTGCTTTCCACTAGCACTAGGTTTTTGGGAAGATATGACTACTTACCATGTGTTATTGAATGTGTTTGGGGTTATTTTCCTTGATGAACATTAGTTTTGATTTTGTAAGTAAAATCTAATTTTGGTGTTTCAGTTTATCATCAGCTGCAAATTTTACAAATATGCCGCTTTCCCCATCTTGTATATCATCAGTGAAGCTCTTAAGATTAGACCTAACATAGCTCTGTGTGACTCCAGCACACTTCCCCACAACGTGATACATGTCCATAAACCTAAAAGTAATGATAAATGGCATTTTCCCTTTCCAACTGGTTAGGGACCTGAAAAAGTGGGATGAGCTTAAAGAGTGTCCCCATAAAATAAAGTCCTCTTTAGTGCTGTACTTTATATTTCAGTTTTTTATTTTTTTTTCTGGAGGCAGGGGGACTAACTTCTCTTCTGCTAAAGTTCCTAATGCCTTATTATTGTCATTCTTATCTCATACGATCTAACAAATCTTCTGTAATTGGCTTCCTAAAGGGCATGGTTACATGTACGCATCTCCAGGTAAGAACATTGTTTTAAATTATTCATAGTTCCATCCCAGTCTCAGATTACTGGTTCTGTTGATTAGCTAAGTGGACAGCAGGACTGTTCAAAATACTAGGATAATAAGTGTGACATCATTCATCAGGCATGAGGGAAACAGCTACTGCTTCTCCTCCATGCTGGTACAAATGAAGTATATGAAGCAAGACTCTTTAAGAAAGTATTTTAACAGGATAATGTGAATAGTTCTCAACTTTTGAGACTCTCAACTTTTCTCAGAGTAAAAAGCAACAGAGGGTCCTGTGGCACCTTTAAGACTAACAGAAGTATTGGGAGCATAAGCTTACTTCTGTTAGTCTTAAAGGTGCCACAGGACCCTCTGTTGCTTTTTACAGATTCAGACTAACACGGCTACCCCTCTGATACTTTTTCTCAGAGTGTGTATCATGTCTTGAGCGTCTTGTGGATCACATTCTTTCCCGTTTGCAATTGCATAACATCCTGTGTAACTATAGCAATTGCTTATATGAAAAAGTGACATTATTAGGAAAGAATTTGTCCCAGATTCTCTGGTTGGGCTGCCACCAGCTCAGTGCAAGACCAGATATGGGGTAAAGATGGTTTTGTGCCACCTTTGTGGCACCTAGGTCCTGGGACCAGACTAGTCTCTGGCATGAATGACAGCTGCCAGAAGGGATACCACCAATTCAAGTAGCAAAGGTGCAGTGCACTAGCCAAGCAATTTCATCTGCAGTTTTGCCTTGTGTCCACACTTGTACTGTATGACACCATTGCAGTTGTGCTGCCCTTTAGGTACTTGTCTCACAGTTCCTGGAACAACTTCTTGAAGCAGTGTATTTCGGGAGATTTCAAAAGGGATTCTAGAGTCTAGAGGAATTGTGGGAGAATAGATCAAACTCCCACATCCATGGGAACCTCCCATAAATCCCCAGGAACTGATGTTATTTTCCTCTTTTGAAAATGAAGGTCAGGATGAAATTTCATCTTTCACTTCCTGCTCTGCAAATCTCTCTGCTGGAGACTTTGGAAAGCTGTCACAAAGCTTATCAAGCAGCTGTTGTGAGGTGGTGATGATGGGTGCTCTAGCAATTTCTGTGGAGAGTTAGAAGCTGAGACCAGCAGTTGATGGAGTATTTGCTGCAACAGTCCTGCATTCTAACCTTGGAGTAGCTTTGATCTCTCTAGTAGCTGAGTAATGTTCACTGAGCAGAACACTACTTTTGAGTGCTAACCACAGACTGGTGGGTTGAGTTGTTTGAGAATTGAGATGAGCAGCTGCACCTTCATAATTTCAGAATGAAGGAGACATTTCTGTTCCTCTGTGGTGAGCTGGTCCTGAGAAGTATGTCCACCAAGATGAAAGCTCTGATTTCTGTAGAAAAGTTTGGCAATTTCCTTGTGGAAACTAGGTATGCTAGATAGTTACAGGTCATGTAGGCATCAGTTTGGGATTGAAAAGCCCATGGTAGATGCTGTTGTTGTGGAAATTTGTGTTGTAAACATAATGTATTGCAGGGGTGTGCAATCAAAGTGGTCAGTGTGCCACTGATTGGGGGATTGAAACAATTGGGATTCCTGACCTATGCAGGAGCTATTGATAGAACCCATATGTTCATTGTCTGTCCCCCTCTAACCCAACAAACCCAGAAGGATAGTTACAGAAAGGGGGTATTACTTTGTGGTGATGCAGGCCATCTCAGTAGATCATCAAGCTAGTTCTTGGACATGT
The DNA here is from genome assembly GCF_027887155.1 of Malaclemys terrapin pileata. Taxonomy (NCBI): domain Eukaryota; kingdom Metazoa; phylum Chordata; order Testudines; family Emydidae; genus Malaclemys; species Malaclemys terrapin. The sequence goes on along the minus strand of NC_071506.1, from coordinate 170,460,720 downwards.
ATCTAGAGTGGCCAGGCAAAGCATGTGATAGCAGAATTTTGAGAACTTTAGACTTCTCAAGAACAGGCAAAAGGGGTTTCTCTTCCCACCAAGTATTCATGGAGTCTTTATCACCTCTGTGACTTTAGATGACCCTGCATATACCCACTTTTTTCATGGCTCATAAAGTCATTCCAGATTACCCAGAACAAGAGATGCAGTTTCACTGAGACATTCAAAAGGCACAGGCTGTGGAGGAGTGTGCTTTTGGCACATAGAAGGCAAGATGGAAATGTCTTTTGGCCTACCCCCCCCCATGACATTCAATGATAGGGTAGCAATAATAACTGCAGGTTGCATTTGTATAACATATATGAAAGCAAATGGGAGATCTAATGAAATTTGGACTGTGGGGGCAGTGAGACTTGCAGCAATTTAGCTCCAGCCAGCCAGATGAGCTATTTCATTTCAGATGGGTTTTTATTAGGGTGTCGATTAATCGCAGTTAACTCATGTGATTAACAAAGAAATTAATCGTGATTTTAAAAATTAATTGTGATTAATCAGTTTTAATACACTGTTGAACAATAGAATACCAATTGAAATGTATTAAATATTTTTGGATTTTTTTTCTACATTTTCAAATATATTGATTTCAATTATAATACAGAATACAAAGTGTATGCTGCTCACTTTATATTATCATTTTTGATTACAAATATTTACACTGTAAAAATGATAAACAAAAGAAATAGTATTTTTCAATTCACCTCATACCAGTACTGTAATGCAATCTCTTTATCGTGAAAGTGCAACTTACAAATATAGATTTTTTTCTGTTACATAACTGCACTCAAAAACAAAACAATGCAAAACTTTAGAGCCTACAAGTCCACTCAGTCCTACTTCTTGTTCAACCAATCGCTAAGACAAACAAGTTTGTTTACATTTGCAGGAGATAATGTTGCACACGTCTTATTTACAACGTCACCTGAAAGTGAGAACAGGCGTTCGCATGGCACTTTTGTAGCCGTCACTGCAAGGTATTTACACGACAGATATGCTAAACATTCGTATGTCCCTTCATGCTTCAGCCATCATTCCAGAGGATATGCTTCCATGCTGATGATGCTTGTTAAAAAAAATAATGCATTAATTAAATTTGTGACTGAACTCCTTGGGGGAGAATTGTATGTCTCCGGCTTTGTTTTACCCGCATTCTGCCATATATTTCACGTTATAGCAGTCTTGGATGATGACTCAGCACATGTTGTTCATTTTACGAACACTTTTGCTACAGATTTGGCAAAATGAAAAGAAGGTGCCAATGTGAGATTTCTAAAGAGAGCTAAAGCAGTCGACCCAAGGTTTAGTAATCTGAAGTGCCTTCCAAAATCTGAGAGGGACGAGGTGTGGAGAATGCTTTCAGAAGTCTTAAAAGAGCACCATTCTGATGCAGAAACTACAGAACCTGAACCACCAAAAAAGAAAATCAACCTTCTGCTGGTGGCATCTGACTCAAATGATGTAAATGGACATGTGTCAATCCATACTGCTTTGTATTGTTATCAAGCACAACCCGTCATCAACATGGACGCATGTCCTCTGGAATGGTGGTTGAAGCATGAAGGGACATATGAATCTTTAGTGCATCTTGTATGTAAATATCTTGTGATGCTGGCTACAACAGTGCCATGCCAATGCCTGTTCTCACTTTCAGGTGACATTGTGAACAAGAAGCGGGCAGCATTATCTCCTGCAAATGTAAACAAACTTATTTGTCTGAGCGATTGGCTGAACAAGAAATAGTACTGAGTGGACTTGTAGGCTCTAAAGTTTTACATTGTAATATTTAAAAAAGCTCAGTGGTTTGAGCATTGGCCTGCTAAACCCAGGATTGTGAGTTCAATCTTTGAGGAGGCCACTTAGGGATCTGGGGCAAAAATCAGTACTTGGTCCTGCTAGTGAAGGCAGGGGGCTGGACTTGATGACCTTTTGAGGTCCCTTCCAGCTCTATGAAATAGGTATAGGTATATCTCAATATATTAAAATGTAGGGTTTTTTGGTACATAATTCTACATTTGTAAATTCAACTTTCATGATAAAGAGATTGCGCTACAGTACTTGTATTAGGTGAATTGAAAAAATACTATTTCTTTTGTTTTTTAGAGTGCAAATATTTGTAATCTAAAGTAAATGTAAAGTGAGCACTGTACACTTTGTATTCTGTGTTGTAACTGAAGTCAATATATTTGAAAATGTAGAAAACATCCACAAATATTTAGATAAATGGTATTCTATTATTGTTTAACAGTGCGATAATCACATGATTAGTTGTGGTTAATTTGTTTAATCACTTGATAGCCCTATTTTTTATATAAGTTCAGCCTCCATGGTGTGTGCTGCCCAAACTGCAAATTCTATGTGCATGCACTTTCAGACCGGTATTGGGGATAGATCAGTGAAATGGACGTTTTGATCTTAAAAAATAAGACATGTAATGATATCTTTAAAAGACAGCAGAGGGGTTTGAGCTGGACACTCTTTGATTTAAGAGGGAACTGCTGGCAGAACATTGTCAATCAGCAACCTCAACTATGGAACTCTTTCCCTTCTTGGCCACCAAAATCCAGGTTTAAACCTCCAGGCCTGTTACAAAACCTGCCTTTTGAGTGGTGGTATTGTTGTTGTTAATGGCTAGACTCATGTAGCAAGTTTTAAGTAAATAACTGATTTTAAAATTGGTATGGAAATAGATTTAGTTTTATTAGGCACCTAAGTTCCAATTCTCCATTCTGCTATGGCTCCTTTGTGCTGCTCTTCTGCTACAAAGGGGCCATAAACCCAGATGAACTGGCCCCGGGGAACATTTTCCTGAATAGGGGAAAAGCCACATGTGGCAGACAGAGCATCTCTGTGTTCCCCTGGTGTACATGTCATTCCTGGAAAAAAGAGGGTATGGTGGTGTGCCCTTATGAATTAACTGTTCCTGGTTTCTGGAACGAACTAACATCAGGTCAACCCCTGAATACAGTAAGCATAAAAGGTATTCCAAAGCCATATAAGCCATGGTTGAGGGCAAGCCCATTTTCTGGGCTCATCATTGCTCAGTTGGAATGGAGATTCAGACTCCGGCAGTTTAAGCGAGGTGCTATGAAATCTGAATATAGTGCAGCTTCTTGATGTCACCATTAACCTGGAAACGAAGCAGCTACTGAAAGCTGGGCATGAAGAACTTCCCAGCACTCAGATGGACACCTTCCATCAGTTACAGAAAGTTTATTCTAGAGTTGTCCATTCTAGTGCTGCCAGGGGGTGGCAGAGATGAAAGAGAGAAATAATGTGCAAGGCCAGGTGGAAGTCAGCAGCCATTTCTAATTTGTGCATTTTTAATGTATGAATGACCAATCTGGAGTCTCTTGGCTGGCTATTCAGAGCTGAAGCTTGTGTCATATGCCAGGTGGAAGGTCCTTGTCCCATAATTTGCAATACAGTCTCAGACACTGAATATGACCTCAAGGACACAATAATGTGAGCATTCTTAACATGCTCATTGCTTGCATAGGAATACCCACTTGTAATTCTAGATTCCTAATAACTATTTATTAAACCTTCTGATTTGGCTTACTTCCCTACAAACTGATTCTCCAAGGCAAACTCATCTTTGTCTCCTGTTAATCTGTTCACCCTGTTCACAGGCCCTTGGGTTACAAATCCTCTCTCTGATCATATGCTAATAAGTCATTAGTAGTGACTCTCTGTTAATGTGAATAAATCACTCCTTTTTAGTCACTCTTTTTTTAAATAAAGAAGCCTACTCCAATAACAACCATTTCCTGCCAAGAAGCAATGTAAAGTAAAATGAGCAAAACAGTTTTTTCATAGGCCCAACAGCAAACTCAGCTCTGCTTGTCCATTTCACTGTTTGTCTGCTCCTGAATGCAGCTTCTTGCTATTTTTTTTAAAATTACATCTTGGATCTCTGGATTTTTAGACACGTTACCAATCACTAGGAACAAAGAGCCAAATAAATTGGATCCAAGATTTATAAACTAACAGGTTGCATCTTTTCAAGATCTAGTGTTATCACCAAAAAGGATCTTAGGGTATGTCTACACTGCAATTTGACACCAGCAGCTGGCTCATCCCTTGGGCTCAGAGGGCTTGGGCTTAGGCACTGTTTAATTACAGTGTAGACATTTAGGCTCGGGCTGGAGCCCAGGCTCTGTCTAGGATATTACAAGCAGCAAGGGTCCCAGAGTTCAGGCCTGAATGTCCACACTGCAATTAAACTGAGCCTGAGCCTGGGCCAGCAGCAAGTTTTAAATTGCAGTGTAGACATACCCTTGGTGACTCTGGGTCAAGTTTACATTGTTGTCAGCAGTTACATGTTAAATATTAGACTAGCTACTCCCATTTTTAAATAAGAGATTTATATTGTCGTAAGATACATTGTCAAATTCAGGTAACATCTGAAAATACAATGTAAACACACTGCTTTTTAAGTAGTTTCCGATGCTACCTACATTAGCACAAGGAAAGATTTTAACTAGCATGAAATGACTATAGAAATGCTGAGCCAAACTCTGCCATCTGTTAGCCTAGTGCAACGTCACCAGAAGTTGTACCAGGGTAAATGAGGGCAATCTGAACCACTGTGTGTTGCTATAGGGGAAAATGCTTTAGCATGACTTTCTCAAACTACCAATGCTTATTCATATTACATTCAGCATGACTGAGGTACTGCATTAGATTTTCCATGACCAGGGTCCGTGTAATCCACCGTTACAGAGTTTACCATGGAATTCTTTTCCATGATGCAGAATTGTGCTCCAGAATATCAGCTATCATTTAAAAAATGCATGTAGCCCCTATGGTTACAATGCTAACCTGGACGAATCAAATGTAAACCAAAGCTGCATCTACAGCTTTAAAGGGTGCAATCTGCCCTGTTCATTTCTGTCAGGGCGTCAGGGACTTCATGCTTCTGTGGTCAAGGATTCTGGCATTTTTCCAAGGTGCCACAGAATTCAACATTTGTGGCACAGAATTCACCATTTTATTGCACCAGGCACCCAACATTTCCTTTTCCATTTTCCTGACCTCCCAGGACCTGTTTATAGATACATCTTGTTTTCCAGGCTTCCTCACAAGAGAGTTTACAGTGTATTCTCTCTGCACTGTTCCATGGAGCCAGGCAGCAGTATAGACTAGTGAGCTGGGAAGACTGGATTAAAAACACAGCAGCTGAGGCCCAGGGAGAGAATATATGAGCTGCTGAAGTTAGCTACAAACTCCCTGCTTCCGTGACACACATGAAGGGGGAAGGTTGTTTGGAGTATTATGGGAGCTGAGACCTGGTTAGTAAAGCTGGGCTGTTTGGAAAGCACAATGGGAAAAAAAATCTGTGATTGAAAATAATCACCAACCTATTTTATATCACTGAGTATTTTCAGTTATGACCACAGCTAAGGTGGGGGATGGAAGTAAAGGTTATTTTATGTCAATAGAATAAATCTTGTCTCAGAATGTAGGGGTTGCTGCTATGGAATTTAGGAGCTGCTTTTGGAATTTTGGCACGAGGCGCAGAGTGCCTGGTGCTCTGGCTATGACTTCAGTGCCTTTTTCACTGCTACATTACTTCAGGTTTTTTGCCATGATGCAGCATGAAACTAAAGTAAGGCAGCTAAGAGTTACTTTCCTTTCAATTCACAGTAGACACTCGCATTATTCTGTAGGTGGGAAAATGTATAATTATGAATGGTAATACAACACTTTTCTTTGGTTGCAATGTAACACGATTTAACTAGTTTAAAATGTTTTTAAAATATGCTTATAATGAGTTGTTGTAACCTTTTATCATGGGTGGCCCAAGTGTTAGTCACTGACAAATCATGAAAAACTTTTTTTTTATGCAAAGATTTTTTAAAAAAAGATGTTCCTCTGTTCACTCCAGTGTCCTAAATGACTGCTACTGACAAAAGCTGAAGGGAATCAACTGACCTGGATCAGGTTTTGAAGTGAGCTACAGTATATAAAGAGGTATTGATGAGCTCAATTTAGAGCTGATCTGCACATGGGTTTTATACTACTGCCATTATATTGATTTAGAAACTTCTGAATTTCCAAAAAGGTCCAAATTTCAGAACAAGCTATACCAATATAAGCACTTTATATACCAGTATTACTGCATCCATGCTAGGGAGTTCCACTGCTTTAATTACATTTTCCACAATCACATTCTTCACTCTGCTTGCATGGTATACCTCTTCCCCCACCTATGTCTGTTCTATCTATTTAGACAATATTGTCTCATTGTTTCCTTGTGCTTCCCCCAACCATCTGTTTGTATCCATCTGTTGTCTTGTCTTATAGTTAGTTTGAAAGCTCTTCTGGGCAGAGACTGTCTTTTTGTTCTGTGTTTGTACAACACACAAAGATCTTGGTCTGTGACTGGGGCTCCAAGATGCTATTATAATACAAATAATAAATGATACAATAACAATTAATATTAGTATTGGTACAAAAACTTATGTATAGACCAGCTCTCATTACTATTAGGCATGGAGGATTTTTAATCTAAGATTTGTTTGACCCCCAAAAAGGATATGAAACTCTTAAGATTTGGGAAGGTTCAGAGCAGATCATAAGCTGTACTTCATGGTTTAGGACCATCTATTTTTACAGGGATGTAGATTATGATCGATCTTTCTTGATATATAACAGGCATCACTTAGTGGGTGTAGCAGGGTGAACACCCGCTCCAGACCTGAAGAGCTTGGAAAAGCCCTGCAGAGGGCTGGGGCTGTAAAAAGGAGAAAAATCCCAGCTGATTGGGGAAGTGGCCACGCCCCAAACTGAGCCACTCAGCCTGATAAGAAGGCCAGGGCAGCCAGAAGCTGGGAGTCTCCCTCTGATGGGAGAGAGAGACAGGCCTGGCTGCAGGGAACTCACTGGGGACCTAGAGTGAGGCAGGGCTGGGAAGCCCTAGGCCAGCAACTCCCCAGGCTGCAGGGCCTGGTCCTAGGCCCATATAGGTATTGGGGTTGCAGAGGGGCAGCCTGAGGGTGGGTAAAGGCAGCCAGTCCAAACCCCTTGTTGCCTGTGATGTTTGGCTGATAGACTGCAGTCTGCCCCAGGGCGTGGGGGCTAGATGGTGACTGGCAGTAGCTATGACTGAGGCAACATTGGGATAGGGGGTGGAGTCTCCCCTGGGTGGGGAGACCCAGAGAGAGAGTGGGGTACTGCCAGGGGAGCAGCACCCAAGCCAAAGTCACTGGGGTCTGGGAGGGACATGGGGGGGCCAACGACAGGCAGGACACTTGGCCTGCAGAGGGTGCTCTGGATGCTGGTGAGCTAATTCCTGAAACAACCAGCAGGAGGTGCTGCAGGGGTGAGTCTATGCCTGATTACAGTGGGGGGGAAACCTGAAAGATAATTGTAGCAGAATTTTATAAGCAATCTCTGCTATAACTCTATCAGTGTTCACTATTACTTGGCTTTGAATGTAAGACTCCATTTTAGAGACCTTTTAATAGATATTAGCTGTGACATATTAAGGACCCTTTTACAAAGCCTGAGTAAATCATGCACAGGGGTTACTGAGGAGGCTCTCCCCCAGCAAAGCTGAAGAGTACCTGTATTGTACATCTGCTCCACCACTTTAGCCCATAAGCGAGAGTAGTGGAGGCTGGTGCTGTGACCAATTTTCTTAAAATACAATGTGAAATATAATAATGGATATGCAACTATGGTTCTGGCAGTGTGGTTTTATTGCATGGCAACTTAATTTCTGTCACAACTGGATTTTGTGCATGAACTTCCTGGAGCTGTCCTGCATAGGTGGTGGGCACAAATGGTGAGGCATGATCCCTGACAAAGTGTTCTTAGCAGGACACTTTGTCAAATCAAATTAATTGAAAGCTTAGGTTTTGTAAACACAAGGGCCCAGATCCTTGGCTAATGCAAGGGTCAAATTCTGCACTCATTTGAGAGAGTAAATCCAAAGTAATTCCACTGAGCTCAATAAAAGGCTTTTGATTTTACAGAAACATTTCTATTAGGAGTTATTCTGGATTTACATTATTGGAACTCAGAACAGAATCTTACCCAAGATTCTATAAAGTGTTCTGGATCAATACAAATGTTTCCATTAAAAACATTGTGATGGGAGTGGGCACTTTAGGGTATCTCCTGAGGCGCTGGGGTGCCACTGAGTCAGCTTATTCTGCCAGCCTGGGTCCCCTTTACCTGGCCTTGCTGGACTAGGTTCACAAGCCTTTTCCAGTCAAGCACACAGGCAGGGCCACACCCAGCTGCACAGAGAGACCGAGATCTGCTCTAGTGCCCACTCCCTATAAGATGGAGGTATAGCTCAGTGGTTTGAGCATTGGCCTGGTAAACCTAGCATTGTGAGTTCAATCCTTGAGGGGGCCATTTAGGGAACTGGGATAAAAATCTGTCTGGGGATTAGTCCTGCTTTGAGCAGGGGGTTGGACTAGATGACCTCCTGAGGTCCCTTCCAATCCTGAGATTCTATGAAATTCACTCCCTCCCTCAATGTGGAGGGAGATATGTACCACTTCTTGCTGCCCCCCCATTAGAAATTATATAAACTAGGTTATACTATAAACAAGAAATAAGTTTATTAACTACAGAAGTTTTAAGTGAACATGAGAGATAAAAGACAGAACAAAACAGATAACTGAGCAAATAAAACACAGTACGCAAGCTAAGCTCAATATACTTAAGAAACAGGTTACAAACTGTAAATTCTCACCCTAAATGTTGTTTTAGGCAGGTTGCAAAGTTTCTGTGGTTCAGAGTTCCAGTCATATTCCTTTTCAGACTGGTTGTCTGTCTCAGTCTGGACTCCCCTCTTGCCTTCCCTTCAGGTGGCTTTAGCAGTCTTTATTCTTGGGCAAACAGGCCATGGAGAGGAAGAGTCCTGTTTGCCTTCCTCCCCACCCTTAAATAGGATTTACATAAGGCGGAAATCCTTTGTTTCCCAAACTTGACCCCCTTCCCTTCCCTTCCAGGAGAAAGTTACAAGAAGTCCCAGGTAACGTTTAGTATCAGGTGACCAGACCACCTGATTCTGTAGGATCACAGCATCTATGAGTCAGTGGTAGTATGGAGCATCCGCAGGAAGGCCAAGCCTTTCCATAGTCCATTGTCCTCACTGATGGGCCATCCGCCCTGTCTGGCATTTCCATTGTTGTACCTGAAGTGCTAGCAGTGGGCATCACCCAAAGTAGCATAGCTGAAATACAGCTACATAGTCAATATTCCTAACTTCAGATACAGAAATGATACAGACATACAGATTTGATAATCACATTCAGTAAATCATAACCTTTCCAATGATATCTTACATGACCCATCTTACATAAAGTACATCTCAATTATGTTATATTCATATCATAAGCATATTTTCATAAAGAATATGGAGTGATACGTCACAAAAATAACCCTCAATGAAAAAGTGTTTTTGTTTGGATGTCAATAGTCCCATGAATGGTTTGCAAACCAAATGTTGCAAGCTTACAGTAGTGCATGAAAGCCGCAAGGGGACTAGTCTATTTTCATTGCCCATACTGAATAACAAGAAAAGTAGGTTTTGTAATATGACTTCTAAACTGACTGTGTCCCTTTGCTGACCCCAAGTGAAGGGATAGATAATGGACCCACTCCTTCTTCCATTAAAGTCAATGGTAAAATTACTCTGTGGCCAGTAAAAATAGACATTCAGAACTACAGACCAACATTGGGAGAAGAAACTGTGTTTTGCCTTTTCTGTGATTGTATTTCCTTGAGGTGAGGAAGCCGGGGAAGCCAGTTTTACATCATCAAATGCTACAGTGGCTAAGATGGCTTGTAGCGAAAGGGCAAGAAGTATCATCTGTTTCTTATTTTTCACAATTCATTTTAGTGCAGTAAATTACAAAAGAAACAAAACAAAGGCCTATTTTTGTAACTGTGATAGAATTTTTAAAAATGGATATGCTAGCATCCGCATAGCCTGCAGATAGCACCCCACTGAAGAGACATGCTATTCTTGAGGCACAATGGAAACCTAAGAAATGGACACAGCATTTCAATTTTTATTGCATACCATCAACAGGGAGAGGAGAGAAACCCATAGTTGAGCACCTAGAAAGAATGTGTTTGGTAGTACTCTCTCACAATCGCTGCTGGAGCAACTGGTTGTTAAGGGTTCTACCCCTGAGTTGGGATATTTAGTTTCTGACAGCACCATATGTGATCTTGTATTAGGCTGGAAGTAAGCTTTTAGCCTTTTCCTTCTAACTAGGCTAACTTGATTCACTTAACTGGATGAGAAAAACAGCAAGAAATTGTTATAGTTAATTAAAAAGTCATGACTGGCTTCTTTTGATCTGGAGTGATAGCGCAAGTCACTGCTGGGATGAAAGAATCCAGTGGGTTCTGCTAAAGGGTAAATACAAAAGCTATTTTAATTTTATTGAAACCTTTAATGGAAATTATATGTGAAATCATAAAAGAAATGGAGAAGGAAAACACATCTACAGGTACACACTACAGAGTTGGTTCCTTCCTTTTTCCCATGCTGGAGAACAAAAAGTAGAGCCCTGGACATTCTTATTGTAGGGGCATCTTTTTACCTCAGAGCTTGGTGAAGTCAGTTGGACTTGGATTTCATTTTAAATCACACACGAGGGTGTGTGAGTACATTAGTGATGCCCTCACATATCGCTAGTGGAGCTAGACGGAGCTTGGAAACAGGGAAGGAACTCACTGGCTGAAGCAAAATGAAGGGGAAACCTTGGGATTATAAAGTCAGTTACAATCAGGAATCCATAGTAAGACGACTTCAAATCAGAAATCATCCAGATGCTCCCTCCCTTGTATGGTAAAGCTGGGCCTTAAAGAAGGGTGATTCCTCATAAAGATAGCACCTGAATTTTGTTACTGGAATGTTGTGAACTAAATTAATTTATGTGGGAAGGTATGTAATGTAATCATTCTGCCATGTAGTGTCAGTAGCAACAGGGCCAGGTTCAGTATTTAGGTGTTCCTCTTAACTTTGCAAAACAGAACCAGTGCAAGCCGCCACCCAGAAATCACAGAAAACTAAACACCACCTCTGGGTGCTTCTCAGAGGGGGATATCTTCTGCCCCCCCTCCCCCAACACAAACACTGACTTTGTGTATAATACCTTTTTTTTAAATGGGAGAGGGAACACAGCATTAATTTTGGGAGAACACACAACTTTGCCTCCATAGTACTCAAATGGATAAACACCCACAGTTCTTGGGCAGAAGTCCTTTGACTAAGTGTCCAATGCTGTGATGTGATTGTCCATGGGATGAATGTCTCTTTAACGTGCCATTCCCCCTTCTACTCTGCTGCACACTACTCATGATTTGTGTCTGAGGTCAGTGAAACCCCATAGTCTAGGTGTGTATTCAGGTGGGCTCACCTCCAGCCCTGGGGAGGCAGGACTGATGGGGTGCTGAGATGATGATGATGATGCTATGCTGCCACCACTTCTTCTTTTCCATTGTGTCCTTGGTCCAATCTGGTCTGGTCCTACAGTACCATGATCACCTAGCTCAGCTATTAGTAATCACAGCTCTAGGATTTGCTGCTGCTCTGTCTCACTATGGTGTCTTTATCTGCAATGCCTTGTCTTGAGGCACCACTGCCTAGCTGAGTAGTGATTTCACTGGGTAGTGGGGAACCTCACTGCTTACTCCTCTGGGTTGTCTTTCACCAGAACACACTCTCCATACCAGGTCTAAGGCTCAGCCTCCCAGACCAGCTTAGCAGGAATTTCAGTTCTAGTTGTCGGCGAGAACAGACAGAACTCTCTCATGAATCTAATCAGTTCTGTCTTTGAACATTGGAGGGGGAGAGCCAAATAGTATCAATGAACCTTTAAACAGAATCTTAGCTACCACGTAAGAACACCTATACCTACCCCCTCTGTCTCTCATTTGAATTTACGTCACTACCCCAAACTTAGCAAGTGAGGCTAAAGTTAGGGTGACCCCCTTCAATTAGGGCATATTAAATACAGTTCTACTGCCCTTTAGACATAAAATGAGAATTTCATTACTCCTTCACCTAAGAAGTAAGTGAATTTTAACCTAAAACAGCATCATTGGAGGATTTTAAGAACAGGTTGGACAAACACCTATCCGGGATGATCTAGGTTTACTTGGTCCTGCCTCGGTGCAGTGGGTTGGACTAGATGAACTCTCAAGGTCCTCATCAGCCCTACATTTCTATGATTCTATGAAAATTGATCACTTTGGCAAAGCGTGTGTGTTTATGCAAATATGGTCTGCTCCTGAGGTCTTTTCCTCCACTTCATCAATAGATGGCAGAAAAGAGCTCATTCAGACCACTGGCTTATATTAAATAACAACATATTTTTGTGCCTACAATAGATGTCTAATTTTTTTCTGCTCTTCCTCTTTTCACTGACTCCTATGAATTTACAAGCCATGTACCTTGTGCTACAATGGTCACATGACATGGAGACATAACATTTCCCGTTTGGGGAAGGGAGATAGTGAGAACTGGATGTGGTCCTGTTTGTGTGTGTGTGTGTGTGGTGGTGGTTTTCTTTTAAACTGCCACTTTATATTAAGCCAAGAATAGCAAAAATTATGACTATGTAGGCAATGTGGACAGTGCCAGAAAAGTTTTATAAAGAATGCTACAAGAGAAATACTGAGGGGAAAAACCACAAGCATTAAAAATGAAGGAAATTCTAGTATCTGTTTGCTCCTGCATAGTGCAACCAAGGAGGCTGGAGATGGTAGGTAGGTCTGGGAGGCAGCTGATGAATAGAGGGCTTTGGCCAGTGGGTTGGGAATTGAGGGATGGAAAGAGGAAGCTAGGGGTAGGCGGTGAGAGTGCTTGGTGTGAAAGAGCAGGGGTTGAAAAGAGTGGGAAGCAGACTGGGTGGTAGAGGATGTTGGCAGCAAGGAAGCTTGTAGCTTTTGTCTCTGTTGGGGGCTGGCAAATGGGAGTCTTGGAGGTCAGATGGGAAAAGGGGCTAGCTGTTACCTCTAGGAACCAGTGGAACAGAAGGCTATATATTCTCTGCCCAAGGCTGTTTTTTTCTTTCAGGTTCCTGGCTCAGCCAGAACCCGAAATTGGACTGATGGGGAGTCAGGACTCTTGTCCTCTAAGCTTGTTTTCAGGGGATAGCAATGTTATCCAGGTACTCATCTACCATTGCCTTCAACTGGCCCCTTATTAGGAAGGGGTGGAGGTCTGATATCTACTTGTGTGCTGAGACAGCCAAAGTTTCCTGGCTGCTTTACTCTGCAGCATACATGGAAAATTCCAATTTGCTGTATTTTCATAAGGATGGTAGAAAGCCAATCAAAACAGAGCTTCCAGTAAATTGATGGGTTTTCGCTGAAAACCTCTAGTCTATGGGATAACATCATGGAGATGGCAGGCCAATTTGTAATAGAATTCAGAAAGGATTTAGAAAGAAAACAATATTGGATTTAAATCTCCCCAAATAATCAGCCTATTTTTTATTTTAAAAGTTCCTGTTCTTTTGAGAAAACCATATGACAATATTCTCTCTAATTTTTTCCATCCATGTGCGGAATTAATTTTGTTATGTGCAGCGATATCGAGGTAATGTGCAGATGTGTGCCACCAGTAGAAACACAAAACCTAGATATAATATATATTTTTAAAAAGTTACCATAGGGATAATTACTTCAGCCAGAACAGGTTAGGCATTTTAGAACTCACTGCTCAAAGAATTAAATTTAAGCATAATAGAGCAATGAAATTATGAAATGCATAGACCAGTCAAAAAACCTAAAAAACAGCAATTTGAAAGAATAAAATTACAGAGAATAGATGTGCATTGCAGGAAGTACCAAGAAGTAACAACAACACAAGTATGTGTTGGGAGGTGAGTGTGAAAGAGACTGTGTGTGTGTGTGTGTGTCTGAGAGAGAGACACAGAGTGTGTGTGTGTGCTGGCTGCTGGGGAAGTGTATGAGAGACTGTGCACTGTCTCTTTAAGCAGAGAGGCGTTTACCAGTCTGAAGGTTAGTACAGACCACAGCAGCCGGGTCTAACTCCTGAGCCCTATTCCCCCTCCCCCACTCTGTGAAGATGGGGTACATGGGTAGGGGGAGGGGAATATCCTGATATTAGTGCCCCCTCCCCCATGCTCTGCACAGCAAGCAGAAGGGTCCCATCCTGGCAGCAGCTGGCAAGGGGCTCCAAGGCAGAGGGCAGGAGCAATGCAGCTGCAGAGTAGCAGGGGGAGGGGCACCTAAGCACAAGTCGCTGGATGTGCGCGGCTCTACTAATCAAGTGCGTGGCACTTGATTGATTCTTGGGCGGCTGCAGGAAGTTTAGAGGGAACACTGCAAGAGGGGAACTATTATTTGTATGACAATAACTAAGGCTGTGAGTCTGTCACGGAAGTCACAGATTCTGTGACTTTCTGGGACCTCTGTGAGTTCTGCAGTGGCTGGTGTGGCTGGCCTCAGGTGCCGCGTGTGCTCTGGGGCAGTTCGGGCAGTCCCTGGGCCAGCAGCACCAGTCACTGCTGGGGCAGTCTCGGGCCACCACCCCAGCAGCAGCAGGGGTCTGGGGCCGCCATGCCCCCCCCCCAGCAGCGGGGGGTGGGGGGGCCGGGCTGCACGGCGTCCCCAGGCCACCTCCTGCCCCAGAGCACATGTCGCACCCTCGGGCCGCTCCCTGCCCGAGAGCACTCAAGATTTAGTGAGGGGTATATAGTACAAGTCATGGACAGGTCACAGGCCGTGAATATTTGTTTACTGTGTGTGATCTGTCCATGACTTTTCCTAAAAACACCCCTGACTAAAACATAGCCTTAACAATAAATGATACCTAGCGGTCCCAGTCAGGATTAGGAATCCCATTGTGCCAGATGTTGTACATACAGGCCTCTGTCCTCCAATCACTTACGCATGTGAATAGCTATAGCTTTATGCACAAGAGTAGCAACAACAATAAAATTACATCAAGGTTGTATGGTCCAACAACCACCCACCTTGGGCCTACAGTATATTTGTAATTTAGTTTTAACCCTAACCGGTTTCTCTCGCTTATTTTTAAAACCTCTATTCTACTTCTCTAGTCTCCCCTCATGTTGTCTTTCTTTTGTGATTTTCATAATGTAGAGCTGTGTGAGACACTGTAAGGCAAGGAGGAATCTAGGGAAGGAGAAGGGTGGAGGGAAGGCTTTGGAGGCATGGATCAAATAGCATAAGAAATTGTCAAAGTCCAGAATGCAGACTCTGATATCACAAAAAGTGTCTCAAGTCTGATGGCATGCCTCCTCCCTCACTGCTGCCTGGGTGGCTCTAAGACTTTCATGCCCTCCAGAATCTAACTGCTGGCTGGGGGTTCTTACTGACATCAGTGGTTATCCAAAAGTAGCAATCGAGAAATGGTCTAAGATATTTAATTGAACCAACACAGAAATAGTATAACATTTCTACTAATGGTTTTACAAAACAGCATGGGCGTTCCATGCTCTCAAACGGTCTGCCTTATTTTAAAACATGCGCTCAACTGATCTGACTCTCCTGAAATGAAATATGGTAGCTCTGTCAGCCTATTTTAGTATTCGGCTATTGTCAACTTTTACTGAAACTGGGCAGCTTTTGTAATCAGTTCTGTCAGTGTCTTTTATTGACACAACACCTTGAATACTTAAAAATCATCATCCCTCAGCCTATTGATAGTAATCAGATCAGAGATACAATGCAGGACTTGCTTACTGTCTGTAATACAATCTTACATTTTTAAATTAAGTGTGCCCATTGTCTAATAGACTTCGTGATAGTGACAGGAGATGTTTGCCTGTGAAATATTCCAGACTTTTTCTGTTTTCAAACTGAGTATCATCTGGCCAGATCAAAGATCGCATTACAGGGAACTTATGTAAAAATGAGGAGACAATGGAATTGTAAAATATCTTCACTGATCTAGTGCAATAACAAATATACTGATTGAATTCTCACTTCTCTCTTGTTGGAAATGGATTATATGTTTCCCAAGAAAACTTTGCTGTTCTCATGAGGGAAAATACAATTTCCTCTAACACACTTCTCATGACAAATGTATGTATTGGGAGGGGAGTAGCAATGGTCCCTTTATTTAAATAGGCTAGCACTTTCCATTATATTTAAAAAATATCAAGATTTTTTTTTTTAAGAGCTCTAACACCTCCAGGGTTTGAAATGTGTTGGGAATACTTCAGAGGTCAGTGAGGTGCCTTTTTCTGACCTCAGAGAAATCCATTCAGATTTTCCCAAGTTATAAAATTGAAAATCTTCATTTCCCTGCTGTGTTTCACACAGCACAGCTTTTTGGATTGCTGTCAATCCCCCTCAGGATTACATAAACTACTCCTGGGGGAATTCTGTGCGCAAGCACAGAATTAATGTGTGTAGACTTCTGGCCCTGGTCTACATTATGAGTTTAGGTTGAATTTAGCAGCCTTAGATCAATTTAACCCTGCACCTGTCCACACGACAAAGCCATTTTTGTCGACTTAAAGGGCACTTAAAAGCAATTTCTGTATTCCTCCCCGACGAGGAGATTAGCACTGAAATTGACATTGCCGGGTTGAATTTGTGGTAGCGTGGACACAATTTGATGGTATTGGCCTCCAGGAACTATCCCAGAGTGCTCCATTGTGACCGCTCTGGGCAGCACTTTCAACTCAGATGCACTGGCCAGGTACACAGGAAAAGCCCCAGGAACTTTTGAATTTCATTTCCACAGGTGACTGTGCAGATCTCATCAGCAGAGGTGACCGTAGAGTCCCAGAATCACAAAAGAGCTCCTGCATGGACCGAACGGGAGATACTGGAAGTGATCGCTGTATGGGGAGATGAATCCGAGCTATCCAAACTCCGTTCCAAAAGACGAAATGCCCAAATATTTGAAAAAATCTCCAAGGGCATGAAGGACAGAGGCTATAACAGGGACCTGCAGCAGTGCTGCGTGAAACTTAAGGAGCTGAGGCGAGCCTACCAAAAACCAAAGAGGCGAACGGCCACTCCGGGTCAGAGCCCCAGACGTGCCGCTTCTATGATGAGCTGCATGCCATTCTAGGGGGTGCCCCCACTAATACCCCACCCCTGTTCGTGGACTCCTGCAAGGGAAGAGTCTCATGCAACAGGGATGAGGATTTGGGGGATGAGGAGGTTGAAGATAGTGCACAGCAGGCAAGCGGAGAAACTGTTGGGAGGGTATTATCACCCTGGAGACAATACCCTCCCAACCCCACAAGATTACAGCTTTCTTATGCTGCCAGCTAACATAGCTACCAGAGTGGGATTGAATTATTCAGTCAACAAGTTTTCCCGTCAAAAATACTTTTTTTGAGGGAAAATGTCTCTTTCAAAGTTTTTATTTATATTTTGGCAAGAAATAATCAAATGAGAAAATTATTTAATTTTAAATTGAAATTTTTGGTTTTCAAAAATGAAACAATTTAAAAAAATTAAAATTTTGGATTATTTTTTTTCTTCTTCTTCAATTCAATTCATAAAATGAATCATAACTGTTTTTCCCCATCTTTTTCTTTTTCCATGCTAGAATTTTTAAAAATTCCTCAACTTTGGGAATGCCAGAGAACTTCAGTAGGAAAAATGTAACTCTTTGCTGGTCTGTTATTTTTCCAGAGTTGAAGATGTTCTTGAAAAATTACAGGCTAAATAAAGGAAAAGCAGTGGCTGGAACCAAAAAAGTGAATAATTCCAACTTCAGACATTATTAATCACCTTCAGTGGGAAACAGGAAATGTGAAACATTTTTTAGAAAAAATTCAGATTTTTTTTTTAAAAAATCATTCAGTTTTGATCTTTGCAAAATGGAAACCACTTTGAACATTTTTTTTTATGAAATGGTTTTTCCATTTTTCATGCAGCTTTAGTATCTAGTCCTTTAGCTGAAATGGTAGAGGCCTTGGCTACAGTCCTCAAGGTTTCAGGCTCATAACCTGTAAGTGATCCATAATGGGGCTGGGAGTTGTTTGTTGCACATTATAAAATGTTTCTTTTTCTTTTTAAAAAACCTAGGAAATTATATAAAAAAGGAAAATTGTATTTAAATAACGCTAAGGTTCAAATCACACACTCCAAAGTTAGGAAATGCTAGAATTAACTCTGCTTGTGCAACCTCAATTGGCATTATAATAGAATCTTTAATGACATAATCAAATCATATTTTTTTCAAGGGATCCCTGCTTCATTCAGTGATTTAGATAATGGCATAGATAAACTTTGCAGATGATACCAAGCTGGGAGGGGTTCTAAATGTTTAGGATTAAAATTAAAAATGATCTAGACAAACTGGAGAAATGGTCTAAAGTAAATAGGATGAAATTCAATAAGGACAAAAGTACTCCATTTAGGAAGGAACAATCAGTTGCACACATACAAAATGGAAAATGATTGCCTAGGAAGGAGTACTGCGGAAAGGGATCTGATAGTGGACCACAACTTAAATACAAGTCAACAGTGTAACACTATTGCAAAAAAAGCAAACATTATTCTGGGATGTATTAGCTGGAGTGTTGTAGGCAAGACACGAAGTAATTCTTCCGCTCTACTCTGTGCTGATTAGGGCTCAACTGGAGTATTGTCTAGTTCTGGGCGCCACATTTTAGGAAAGATGTGGACAAATTGAAGAAAGTCCAGAGAAGAGCAACAAAAAATGATTAAAGGTCTAGAGAACATGACCTGTGAGGGAAGATTGAAAAAATTGGGTTTGTTTAGTCTGGAAAAGAGAAGACTGAGAGGGGACGTGATAAGTTTTCAAGTACATAAAAGGTTTTTACAAGGAGGAGGGATAAAAATTGTTGTTCTTAACCTCTGAGGATAGGACAAGAAGCAATGGGCTTAAATTGTAGCAAGGAAGGTTCAGGTTGGACATTAGGAAAAACTTCCTAACTGTCAGGGTAGTTAAGCGCTCGAAAAATTTCCTTGAGAGGTTGTGGAATCTCCATCATTGGAGATTTTTAAGAGCAGGTTGGACAAACCCCTGTCAGAGTTGGTCTAGATAATACTTAGTCCTACCATGAGTGCAGGGGACTGGATTCGATGACCTATCGAGGTCCTTTCCAGTCCTATGATTCTATGATTGTCTGATAATGAAAGAGTTGTGTAGTGAATGGAGCTGTTGTCTGTAGGATCCAGTCTCATTTGCTGTAGAAGTTAGAAGAGTGTGGTGAATGAGGCAAGGGACTGCACAGTGTATTGAAAACTGTATTAAAATTGTAACCTATCTCATAAATGATCAGGGTTTTTCCTGGTCCCGCTCTTCAGGAAAGCATGTCATATGGGCCTAGGCTGCCTAGCAGAGTCAGTCTTCAGACAGACAGCCTAGAGCAGAGGTGGGCAAACTACGGCCCGCAGGACCATCATGCCTGGCCCCCGAGCTCCTGACCCAGGAGGCTAGCCCCTAACCCCTCTCCTGCTGTCCCCCCTTCCCCGAAGCCTCAGCTCGCTTGCTCTGCTGCCGGCGCAATGCTCTGGGCGGCGGGGCTGTGAGCTCCTGGGGCAGTGCAGCCGCAGAGCCTGGCCTGACCCAGTACTCTGTGCTGCGTGGTGGCGGCAGCAGTGTGGCCCAGCTCCAGCTGGGCAGCGTGGCTGTAGCTCCGCCAGCCACCGGTGCTCCAGGCAGCGCGATAAGGGGGCAGGGAGCAGGGGGGGTTGGATAGAGGGCAGGGGAGTTCGGGGTGGTGGTCAGGGGGCAGGGGTGTGGATGGTGGTCGGGGTGGAAAGGGGGTTGAATGGGGGCAGGGGTCCTGGGGCGGGCAGTCAAGAAGGAGAGGGGGTTGGATGGGGCGGCAGGGAGCAGTCAGGGGCGAGGGTTCCGGGGGCAGTCAGGGGACAGGGAGCAGGGGTGTGTGGATGGGGCAGGGGTCCCAGAGGGGCGGGGGGGGGTTGGATGGGGCAGGAGTCCTGGGGGGGCAGATAGGAGGTGAGGGCTGGGCCACGGTGGGGGCCATTGCGGTGCTGGCTCACTAGCTTGCTTTTTTTTGCTCCCTCTGCTGATTCCCAGCTGAAAAGGGGTAACCGATCTGGAAAAAGGGGCAAACAGTGAGGTGGCAAAATTTGCACATGACACAAAACTGCTTAAGATAGTTAAGTCCCAGGCAGACTGCGAAGAGCTACCAAAGGATCTCACAAAACTGGGTGACTGGGCAACAAAATGGCAAATGAAATTTAATATTGATAAATGCAAAGTAATGCACATTGGAAAACATAATCCTAACTATACAATGGTGGGGTCTAAATTAGCTGTTACCACTCAAGAAAGAGATCTTGGAGTCATTGTGGATCATTCTCTGAAAACATCCACTCAATGTGCAGTGGCAGTCAAGAAAGCGAACAGAATGTTGGGAATCATCAAGAAAGGGATCGATAATAAGACAGAAAATATCATATTGCCTCTATATAAATACATGGTACGCCCACCCCTTGAATAACGAGTGCAGATGTGGTCACCCCATCTCAAAAAAGATATATTGGAATTGGAAAAGGTTCAGAAAAGGGCAACAAAAATGATTAGGGGTATAGAACGGCTTCCGTATGAGGAGAGATTAATAAGACTGGGACTTTCCAGCTTGGAAAAGATGCAACTAAAGGGGGATCTGATAGAGGTCTATAAAATCATGAGTGGTATAAAGAAAGTAAATAAGGAAGTGTTATTTACTCCTTCTCATAAAACAAGAACAAGGGGGCCACCAAATGAAATTAATAGGTAACAGGTTTAAAACAAACACAAGGAAATGTTTTTTCACGTAATGCACTGTCAACCTCTGGAACTCCTTGCCAGAGGGTGTTGTGAAGGCCAATACTATAGCAGGGTTCATAAGGGAGCTAGATAGATTCATGGAAGATAGGTCCATCAATGGCTATTAGCCAGGATAGAGAGGAATGGTGTCCCTAACCTCTGTTTGCCAGAAGCTGGGATTAGGTGACAGGGCATGGATCACTTCATAACCTGTCTGTTCATTCCCTTTGGGGCACCTGCCATTGGCCACTGTCAGAGGATAGGATACTGGGCTTGATGGACCTTTGGTCTGACCCAGTACGGCCGTTCTTATGTTTGTTAATAAGCAGCAGTAACAGAATGGGAGAGACTTCTCCAGGCTCTTCAAACAAACCTTTAGGTTGCTTCAGTCTTTCATTTGGAGGGTTTCTATGGCAGGTACACCACAGCATTTCATACTAAGGAGGTAAAAAATGCCAGAGAAATCAAATAAGGAAGTTATTAGAAACCAATTTTGGACATGAATGAATGTACCTAACTTGAGGATGTTCTAGTTTTCCAGGTGTTCTCAGCAGCAGATGGTGTCTTACCATAGCTGAAGATCAAATTTGCTATTAATTTACGTTCATGTCAAACACTTGATATAATTAATCACTTTCAAATTTAAAAGTTTTATGTAAAACAAAATCCTAATCATCATGCTAATAACTGTGAAATGCTACTTTCAGATTCTGAATTCCATAGACTTCAAAGCTTCCAGATAGGAATTTTGGGTAGGAATCTTAGAATTTAAACTTAGATTTTTTTAAAAACATTATTCCTGTTACTAGTCTACTTGTATCAGTTATTTATTCACATTTGTAGATTTCATACAAGCAGTGAAAAAATTCTTAGTGAGCAGTCAGTGTTAAATGATATTTGCTCCAGCTATACACTTAACTTCACCAGGGCTGAAAGGCCATATTTCACACTGACTTTAATAGAAATTATTAGGGCTGTCAAGCAATTAAAAAGTAATTGTGATTAATCACATGATTAAAAATTAATCATGATTAATCATATAATTGCACTGTTAATCATAAAATACCATTTATTTTAATAGTTTTGGATATTTTCTACATTTTCAAATGTACAGTGCTCACTTTATATTTTTGATTACAAGTATTTGCACTGTAAAAAAACAAAATAAATGGTATTTTTCAATTCACCTAATACAAGTACTGTAGTGCAATCTCTTTATCATGAAAGTTGAACTTACAAATGTAGAATTGTGTTTTAAAAAAAAAAAAAAAAAAACCTGCATTCTAAAATAAAACAATGTAAACTTTTAGAGCCTGCAGGTCCACTCAGTCCTACTTCTTCAGCCAGTCGCTCAGACAAACAAGTTTGTTTACATTTGCAGGAGATAATTCTTCCTGCTTCTTGCTTACAATATCACTTGAAAGAGAGAACAGGCATTCTCATGACACTGTTGTAGCTGGAGTCGCAAGATAATTACATGCCAGATGCACTAAAGATTCATATGTCCCTTTATGCTTCAACCACCATTCCAGGGGACATGTGTCCATGCTGCCCAATAACTATCCAAAGCAGTGTGGACCGACGCATGTTCATTTTCATTATCTGAGTCAGATGCCATCAGCAGAAGATTGATTTTCTCTTTTGGGTTCTGTAGTTTCCACATTGGAGTGTTGCTCTTTTAAGACTTCTGAAAACATCTCCACACCTCGTCCCTCTCAGATTTTGGAAGGCACTTCAGATTCTTAAACCTTGGGTTGAGTGATGTAGCTATCTTTAGAAATCTCATATTGCAGATTTGACAAAACGCAAAGAAGGAAGCAATGAAAGTGTTCTTAAAATGAACATGTGCTGAGTCATCATCCAAGACTGCTATAACATGAAATATGTGATAGAGCAGGGCACATACAATTCTCCCCCAAGGAGTTCAGTCACAAATTTAATTAACACTTTTTTTTTAACAAGTGTCATCAGCATGGAGGCATTTCCTCTGGCATGCTGGCCAAAGCATGAAGGGGCATATCTGGCAGGTAAATACCTTGCTCCGCCGGCTACAAAAGTGCCATGCAAATGCCTGTTCTCACTTTCTGGTGACATTGTAAATAAGAAGAGGACAGCATTATCTCCTGTAAATGTAAAGTTTCAGAGTAACAGCCGTGTTAGTCTGTATCCGCAAAAAGAAGAACAGGAGTACTTGTGGCACCTTAGAGACTAACAAATTTATTAGAGCATAAGCTAACCTGGTGGCTGAACTTTGTGATTTTGTCCTCACCCACAACTATTTCACATTTGGGGACAATATATACCTTCAAGTCAGCGGCACTGCTATGGGTACCCGCATGGCCCCACAATATGCCAACATTTTTAGGGCTGACTTAGAACAACGCTTCCTTAGCTCTCGTCCCCTAACGCCCCTACTCTACTTGCGCTACATTGATGACATCTTCATCATCTGGACCCATGGAAAAGAAGCCCTTGAGGAATTTCACCATGATTTCAATAATTTCCATCCCACCATCAACCTCAGCCTAGATCAATCCACACAAGTGGTCCATTTCCTGGACACTACTGTGCTAATAAGCGACGGTCACATCAATACCACCCTATACCGGAAACCTACTGACCGCTACACTTACCGACATGCCTCTAGCTTCCATCCAGGACACACCACACGATCCATTGTCTACAGCCAAGCTCTAAGATATAACCGCATTTGCTCCAATCCCTCGGATAGAGACAAGCACCTACAAGATCTCTATCAAGCATTCTTAAAACTACAATACCCACCTGCTGAAGTGAAAAAACAGATTGACAGAGCCAGACGAGTACCCAGAAGTCACCTCCTACAAGACAGGCCCAACAAAGAAAATAACAGAACACCACTAGCTGTCACCTTCAGCCCCCAACTAAAACCTCTCCAGCGCATCATCAGAGATCTACAACCTATCCTGAAAGATGATCCTTTACTCTCACAGATCTTGGGAGACAGACCTGTCCTCGCTTACAGACAACCCCCCAACCTAAAGCAAATACTCACCAGCAACCACACATCACTGAACAAAACCACTAACCCAGGAACCTATCCTTGTAACAAACCCCGATGCCAACTCTGTCCACATATCTATTCAAGTGACATCATCATAGGACCTAATCACATCAGCCATACCATCAGGGGCTCGTTCACCTGCACATCTACCAATGTGATATATGCCATCATGTGCCAGCAATGCCCCTCTGCCATGTACATTGGCCAAACCGGACAGTCTCTACGCAAAAGAATTAATGGACACAAATCTGACATCAGGAATCAAAATACTCAAAAACCAGTGGGAGAACACTTTAACCTGTCTGGTCATTCAGTGACAGACCTGCGGGTGGCTATATTACAACAGAAAAACTTCAAAAACAGACTCCAAAGAGAGACTGCTGAGCTAGAATTGATATGCAAACTAGACACAATCAACTCCGGTTTGAATAAGGACTGGGAATGGCTGAGCCATTACAAACATTGACTCTATCTCCCCTTGTAAGTACTCTCACACTTCTTATCAAACTGTATGTACTGGGCTAGCTTGATTATCACTTCAAAAGTTTTTTTTCTCTTAATTAATTGGCCTCTCAGAGTTGGTAAGACAACTCCCACCTGTTTATGCTCTCTGTATGTGTGTATATATATCTCCTCAATATATGTTCCATTCTATATGCATCCGAAGAAGTGGGCTGTAGTCCACGAAAGCTTATGCTCTAATAAATTTGTTAGTCTCTAAGGTGCCACAAGTACTCCTGTTCTTCTTTTTTTGTAAATGTAAACAAACTTGTCTTAGCAATTGGGTGAACAAGAAGTGGGACTGAATGGACTTGTAGGCTCTGAAGTTTTACATTGTTTTGTTTTTGAGTGCAGTTATGTAACAAAAAATACATTTGTGAGTTGCACTTTCAGGACAAAGAGATTGCACTACAGTACTTGTATGAGGTGAATTGAAAAATAGTATTTCTTTTGTTTATCACTTTTACAGTACAAATATTTGCAATAATAATATACACTTTGATTTCAAATACAACACAGAATACATTATAGATGACAAATGTAGAAAAACATCCAAAATATTTAGTAAATTTCAATTGGTATTCTATTGTTTAACAGTGCAATTAAAACTGCAATTAATTGCAATTAATTTTTTTGAGTTAATCGCGTGAGTTAACTGTGATTAATCAACAGTCCTAAAAATTATACACATGAACCAAGAGTGTGATAAGGAACTTCAGTAGTACCATTGTCCGTTATACACCTGCTGTTTTATTCAGAAACAACATACTGAAAGTTATGTATGGTATGTTACTGATTTCAACCAACCTAGAAAAATAGAAAATCAAATTTGATCGGGGGAAGCACCACTGGTACTTTGTACTATTTGTATTTTTGCACAAATCTAATTACCATTCCATAGACATTAGAGATGAAAAAGGATTATCAGGTCATCTTGTCCATTCTTTGTTCCATTGCAAGATTCCCCCTCCCCCCTGCACTATATTGCATGCTTTGTATAGCCTAATTTTAAATTACTCCAGCTATGGACATTCCTTTAATTTTTCTGGGAAGACTATTCTACAGACTAATAGAATTTATGATTAGGAAATGTTTCCTGATATTCATCGGACTTTTCCTTTTCTCTCTTTCATCTGACATCTCCCTTTCACACCAATGGACTTCCTTAAATCAGTGGTTCTCAAACTGTGGTGTGTGTGTTTCATGGACAGCTGGCTTGTCACAAGGTGCTAGCTCCTCCTACTTGGTTCCAGCTGCTGACCTGTATTCAAAAGAAGATTATAAATGCACTACTCTCCAAGTACTACTACTTCTCATTAATAATTTCTATATTTGTCACAGGAATGGAAAGTAATTGCAAATGGGAGGGCAGATTGTCATGGTGATTGTGATCAAAGGGAAGGTGGCCCATGCAACATGCTCTCTATTAAGATGTGGTCCACACACTGAAATAGTTTGAAAATCCCTGCCTCAAACAACGTATCTCCTTCCAGGGTAAGAAGATGGGAACATAATGCTATGTGTACGCTTTAGGAGCCCTATCCAATGCCCCCTGAAATCAATGGGTGTCCTTCCGTGGGCTTCAGTGGGAATTGGATAAGGCCCTAGGTGCCTCTAACACTTGGGTCATGTGTGATGGGTTCTATTTTCGCATCTACTGCAAGGATGGATTCTAGAATGTAGATAAGAGAAAACCCGGAAACTTTTAAACCTTCAACAGCTGATTGTAGATTTTTAATGGTCTTTTTTTACTCACATGCATAAATGTGGCAATGAGGTAAACCCTGTACAAACAGGGAATCTAACGGAAGAATGAGGAAGACCGGCATGATGCTGCATGGTGTTGGTGATCTGAGATACTCAGGAGTCAGACTAGATAATCTGGCTTCCGAACTAGGAATTGGGTGTGGTGGGGTCCCACCCCCTGAGAAAAAGGGCTGAACTAGGCCTGAGAGGCTGCGTGGACCAGCAGCCAATCAGAGAAGGCCTGGGGAGAGCCAATCAGGGTAGGGAAAGAGGCAGCCAATCAGGGCCGGGCTAGGTCCTATATAAAGGCTGCATGGCGGAGGTGAAGTTAGTCACTGCCTGACTAGTGAGGGAGAAGGACTGGCTCCTGAGCTAAGGAGCAGTACCTTGGACAGAGCAGTGCTGGGCAGGCTTGGAGAAGTGGGGTGGAGCTCTGGCCCAGAAACCTGCCAGGCTGTGGCCCTTGCTAGAAGGGGTTGAGAAGGTGCATAGGGCCAAAGGGGAAGTGGCCCAGGGAAACTAGGCAAATGAGAGGGGAGAGAAGGAGGACAGAGGGAGGCTGCCAGGGATCCAGAGTAGTGGGTGGGCCTGGGTTCCCCCCCTTGTATTGCCACTGAGGAGAGGGGCCAAGACAGACTGTGACCTGCCCCTGAGACGAGGGGCTAGACTCTAAGGTTGTGGTTGGCCACCGAGGCAGGGGCAAATAGGACTGCTGTTAACAACCTTCCCCCTCCCCCCAGAAGACCAGACTGGAAGGCAGTGTCCTGAAGTGGATGAAGACTGTCCTGAAGAGGATGCCGCCGAGCAAGGAGCAACGGGGGTCCCAGGGCAGCAGAACAGAGACAACAGGTGAGCTACCACACGTCGAGGATGCCCTGGAGCAGTCAAAAGGTAATTCCTGGAGCGACCGGCAGGGGGCGCCAGCAGTGGTGAGTTGAACCCCACCACATTGGGTTATATTGATCACTTTGAGGCTGCAAAAGCAGTTCCAGATATAAGAAGTCTCTGTGGTGGTGTACCTTGTGAGTGTGAAGGCATTTGTGATACTTTGTTGTCAGATGAACCAGAAAAAGCTTCATTTGCTAAAATTATGGTCGTAACAGTGAATCCCTGTTTCACAAAGCAACACATGATAGTGGAAAGAGTTCCTTTTCACTAACAAACAGGAAGCAGAGGAGCCACAGACTCCTTTTGTCATCATCTTTAAAAAGCTATCAGAAAGCCTGCTGTGTTTGCAATGGAAACTGACTAGAACAAGCCTTTTGCAAAGCATGCTGCTTTATGCTCACAGGAACACAACCAGATTTTGGTAAATCTCTGGTGTGAGGCCTGCAAAACTGTGGACTTTAGTAGGAGTACCAGGAATGACCACCCATACCAGCAAATAGTGAAGAAGCTGCCAGCTTTGCAAATTTACCAAACTGGTGACCAGTTCAGGGGGTGGACTAAAAGTGGCTCAAGAACGAGTACTGGAAAACCAGGGACCAGAACCATACCTTGGGCACTCGCTGCCACATGCTCATTTTACAATGAATCAACCATGGTGCATAATGACCTGGTCAGCTGGCATAGTGCTCTGCTCCAGGAGAGGCCCACTGGTACCAGAACCATGGCCCTGCCCCCTCACTTTGCCCCTTCCCCCTGAGTATTCCCCTTGTAAGTATTCTCACACTTCTTATCAAACTGTCTGTACTGGGCTAGCTTGATTATCACTTCAAACGTTTTTTTTTTTTTTTTCTCTCAATTAATTGGCCTCTCAGAGTTGGTAAGACAACTCCCACCTGTTTATGCTCTCTGTATGTGTGTATATATATCTCCTCAATATATGTTCCATTCTATATGCATCCGAAGAAGCGGGCTGTAGTCCACGAAAGCTTATGCTCTAATAAATTTGTTAGTCTCTAAGGTGCCAAAAGTACTCCTGTTCTTAATCCAGAGAAGGACTCTCAGGTTAAGAGAGGAGGGAGGTGCTGCATATCAGCAGTGGCCACTAGGGATCGGCATGTGTCCTGAGAATGCTGGGAGCTCAGGTTTGCAGGGCAGGATCAGGGGTGGCAGGTTTGTAGAAATTTTGGTAGTGTCCAGAACCTGCCCTCACCCAAACTCTACCCCCCCACCTGCCCAAGGCTCTGGGTGTGAGTTTGGGTGAGGGAAGAGGTCTGGGGTGCAGGCCCTAGGCTGGGGCAGAGGATTGGGGTGCAGGCTCTGGGAGGGAGTTTGGGGATGGGAGGGGTGCAGACAGATGTGGTGCAGGGGTGAGGGCTGTGGGTTGTGGCTGCAGATGAGGGGTTTAGAGTGTGGGGGGGGCTTGGGGTGAGGGCTCTATCTGGGGCTGGGAATGGGAGACTTGGGGTGTGGGAGGGGCTCAGGCCTCAGGCAGAGGGTTGAGGGTGCGGTGGGGGGTGTGTGAAAGCTCTGGGGGTGTGGGCTCTGGGGTAGGGCAGGGCTGGGGATGAGTTTGGGCTGCAAGCAGGCTGCTCTGGGACAGGGGCCAGAGAGGACGTCCCCCCTGCCCCTAGCCCTTTCCCTGGTGGCAGCAGCAAGCTCTGGGGGAGGAGGCCCCCTTTCCTGCTTCTCCCCAGCAGCACACTCACCCCCACCACTGTCACTGCATGTGCTCCTAGGGCCCCTCTCATGTCCAGGAATCTCCCTTGCCTCCCCTGTGGTGGGTGCCGGGGCATGCTGCGTGCACCTCCTCCCCTGCTGTTGCCCCTGACTGTAGGGTTACCATATTTCAGCGAGCAAAAAAGAGGACGGGAGGAGCCCCGCCCTAGCCCCGCCCCTGCCCCTCCCACTTCCCGCCCCCCCTGACCTCCCAACCCTCCCCCCGTTCCTTGTCCCCTGACTACCCCCTCCTGGGACCCCTGCCCCCAACTGCCCCCCAGGACTATCTAAGCCTCCCTGCCTCTTGTCCCCTGACTGCCCCAACCTTTATCCACACCCCCACCCCCAGACAGACCCCTGGGACTCCCACGCCCCATCCAACCACTCCCCACCCCCTGACAGCCCCCCCCAGAACTCCCAACCCATCTAAACCCCTCTGCTCCCTGTCCCCTGACTGCTCCGATCCCTCTCCCCACCCCTGCCCCCTGACAGCTCCCCCCCAGAACTCCCAGCCCCCTACCCCCCCCGCTCCTTGTCCCCTGACTGCCCCCTCCTGGGACCCCTGCTCCTAACTGCCCTCCAGAACCCCACCCCCTACCTAAGACTCCCTGTTCCTTGTCCCCTAACTGCCCCCTCCTAAGACCCCCCCCCAACTGCCCACCAGGACCCTACCCCCTACCTGTACCCTGACTGCTCAAAACTTTCTCCACTCCCCCCAAAAAGCCCCCCCCCGTTTCTTGACTGCCCCCTCCAGAACCTCCCTGCCCCTTCTCCTGCCCCCCTTACCCTGCTGCTCAGAACAGGGTGTTGGGCTCTGTGCGAGCCGGACACGTGGCTGAGCTCCCCAGCACAACAAAACCCGGTCCCTGGCCCTGCACAACAAAACCCGGTCCCTGGTCCGGACCGGGTTGCAGGGGAGAGCTGCCCTTGTATCAGCACAAAGTGCTCTCGCTCCCGTTTTGCTACCCTGCATGGCAGAAACTGCTCCCAGTTGCAAAAGGGGAGGGCTGCACTTTGTGCTGAGACACTTGCTCAGAATGCAGGGCGGAGCTCCTCTCCAGCTGCTCCGGAGTCCAGCCCGGGACTTTCCTGCAGCCCTCCCAGCCGCTCGCTCTGCTGTGCCGGGGGAGGGGGAAATCCCGGACATTGTGAGTGCTTTACAAATTCCCCCCGGACGCTATTTTTAGCACAAAAAGGAGGACATGTCCGGGTAAATCCGGACGAATGGTAACCCTACCTGACTGTAGCCTCACTGGGGTGAGGGATGGGGCTGCGCCCTTGCCCAGCATGGGGCAGGAGCAGTGACTGTGGGTGGGGATGGGGGGCCCTGTGCTGCTGGAGGGTCCCATTGAAAAATGAAAGGGTCTGAGGGGGAGGGCAGGCTCAGAGTCAGTCCACCACTTTCTGCGCCCCCTCGGCATTGTGCTCCCAAGGCAAGTGCCTCACTCGCCTTGCCCTTGTTACGGCACTGCCCCAAGACCCTATCCTCCACTTGCTCCTCTCTGTTCCCTCCCCTGAGTTGATTGCCATTACAGCCAGTGAAAAGTGCACTTTTAAAAGTGGCAGGAACATGGACCCTTGCTTCCCACTGTTCTGGCAACCCTGCTCGGCTCCACCCAGAAGCCAGCATGGGGACTGAGGGGAGCCAGCAGCAGGCACTGACTGAGGACCAGGAAGTCACTCTGATGCTGACACCAGTTCCAGCGCAGGCTAGTGCCAGTGGTGTTCCACTTCTGTGTGCTGGGAGCCTTCCTGTTTTCTGTGCAACAGTGAGTACCTGTGGTGGGGCTGGGTAAAGGGGGCTGGGGTAGGGGGAAGAAACAATGGGGAAGTGGAATAGAGCAGAGGGAGGGGAATGTGGGAGTGAGGGGTGGGGGATGGGGAATATGGTGGTGGTTGGGGGTGGGG
Source organism: Malaclemys terrapin pileata (assembly GCF_027887155.1). Classification (NCBI taxonomy): domain Eukaryota; kingdom Metazoa; phylum Chordata; order Testudines; family Emydidae; genus Malaclemys; species Malaclemys terrapin. Next base: position 170,430,124 of record NC_071506.1, on the reverse strand, counting down.
GGGGGATGAGATGGAGAAGAAAAGGGGATAGGGCAATTGTATGGGAAAAATGGGAGCCCAGCATGCAGCATCCCCTCAGCAGTAGCTGGGGCTCCCCTGTTAAGCAGGCCCATCAAACCATCACTCCGACAAGCCCTACCCCCCACACCCAGACCCCCAGTGAGCCCCAACCAGCTGCACCTGGATTCCAACCCCATCAAGTCCCAGCACCCAGACCACCCACTGAGCCCCCCATACCCAGACCCCCTGCCGAGCCCCATCTCTCCACACTCAGACCCCCCCTACTGAGCCCCAACCACCTTCACCTGGATCCCCTTCAGAGTCCCATTGCCCCTGCACCCAGAACCCCCCAACAAGCCTTTGTGCATCCAGATCTCCCACTGAGCTGCCCACACCCAGATTGCCCCACACCTGGATCCCCTCCACACTTGGATCTTGCTGGGCTGAACCTGCCCACCCACATCTGGTGCACCTGGCACAGAGGGGCAGGGCCCCAGGCTGTTTCTGGGGCAGGCCCAGCCCTTGCACTGTATCAGGGTTGGGTGCAGCCTCACTGCCAAGTCTCTGTATCGGGGAGGTGGGGGCTTCAGAGTGATCACTCACCTCAGTGCAGCCAGTGGCCAGTGCTCCCCACTGCCATGCTGGAGCCACATTTATTTATTGACAAATAAAATTTTGCAGAATTTTAAAATATTGTGTGTGTAATTTTTTGGCACAGAATTCCCTCAGGAGTAAAGAACACCTTTAAAATTATTTTTACTGGAAAGGCACAGATTTTTGCTTGGGTCATTCAGGTTTCATAAAAATAATAACCTTCTATTGCTATGCTTGTAAGTTTGCTGCTCAGTAATCACTCAACAGTGTAATGAACTGCTGGGAAATAGTGAACTGTGGGGGAGGTGGAAATGTGTTCCATTTCCAAATCTAGTCCATTTCAGTTAAAGGGAGGCCATGCAATCCATAGGTGACAAAATCATTTTTCCCTGGTATGACTGTGGCTTGAAATTTTGTTCAGAAATGTGCTGTGGACAGGGAGGGGGAAGGCTGTTGGGTTCTGTGTGTTTGCCTGCAGCCATAACAGGGTAAGCCATGTGGAAGCTAAAGCAACATCCTATTGACTCCCTCATGAATTCTGACCCAATCCCTGGGGCTGATAATTGCAAACTTTTTTTCTGAAGCAGGAGCTCTAGATAGGCAGTCACGTTTCAGGGAAGAGCATAATTTTCCAGGGCCATGTCAGTAGCTGACTTAGATGTGCTGTTCAGTCACTGTATGTTTGAATACTTCGGCTGCATCCACAGCAGGTTGCTATCGGCAGCTTGGAATAACACCTCCCTTTGCCTGTCAGGCACCACAAGAACCGTTATGTCCTCCAAAATATGAAAGGCCTGAAATGGTAGAAAAAAGCTTTTGTAGCAAGGCCACTGACTGCTTTCCACTCGCTGCTGTACCTCTGCAGCTTACCCACAGTGCAGTATAAGCCTGGCCCAATGTACCGTCACAGAACCGTTCGGAGATGAAGTGTTTCTGTGATGAACTTATGGTTGAAGTCCTGGAGAGGGTGAACAAGCAGCTCCAGAAACAGAAGGACTTGTGGCTTGAGAAAAGGCATGCTGAGAGGCAAGAAGAAAGGCTGAGGCTAGCTGCACAGCCTGAGGGCAGGGTGTTTCACCACAGGAGCAGTTGCTTGCTATTCAGTTCTTGGAACAGGAACAGCGGCTAAGGAGGAGAACAAAGCTCACCAGTGAGAACTGTTTGAGTGGCTGATATCAATAATGGCTAAAAGATTACTGGCTCCTGCTTCCTCACAAATACCACTGCTTGAGTCCCCCACGCTGTATGCTGGGATACAGTCCAGAAACAGCTTGGGAAGCTCCATGGCTGGGTGGCCCATGCAGTTGGGCCCCATAAGCAGCTGGACAGGGCAACTTAGCCCCAGGCAATCCTCCATCTTGACCCCCTCCTTTATGGTACCTCCACCCCATCCCCTGGCTCTAAGTGAGTGGCATAGGGGGAAAGAAGAACTGAGGGCCAGGGGATGTACAATGGTAGGGGGTTTCTGTCTTGTACATGGTTTCACTGTTTGCACTTGCTCATTCACTTTTTGTTGTGGAAAGGTTCTCTTGTTACTACAGTAGAACCTCATAATTACAAACACCTCGGGAATGGAGGTTGTTCATAACTCTGAAATGTTTGTAACTCTGAACAAAACATTAGGTTTTTTTTTTTTTTTTTCAAAAGTTTACAACTGAACCTTGACTTAATACAGCTTTGAAACTTTACTATGCAGAAGAAAAATGCTGCTTTCCCTTTACCTTGTTAGTGGTTTGTTTAACACAGTACTGTAGTGTGGGTTTTTTTGTTTGTTTGTTCCCCCCCCCTCCCCACCCCCCGCTGCCTGATTGCGTTCTACTGGTTCCAAATGACAGTCAATTACAAACCTCAGTTCATAACGCTGCTGTTTGTAACTCCTGAGGTTCTATTGTACTGTTTTGGTGTGGTAATGGCAGCTGGCCTGCCTCGCAATGGGTGAATGTTGTACTTTTATAATACACATTTATAAATAAAGCTTTTTATGTCATTCAGAAAGTTTCTTGCTATCACTGCATCTCATCATATCTATATTAGAAATAATAAAGGTAAACACAGTATGAGGGACCATTAGAAAGCAAACACTATTCTTCTATACAGTTAGGTACTTCAATCCACACCTCAATCACTTCCTAATATCAATCTATACTTAAAATCATCCTCCATCTCCCCTTTCATAAGTGGTCATGTCATTTATAAGTCCCAGCCTGTCCCTGAATGTAAACCCTGACTGGGGAAAAACCCTGGCATCATGAACTTTCTGAGTGCAGCCCACATTGATATTAATAAAACGCCCTCTGTGGTCTATGAGGGCCTGCAAGGGGGTAGTACCCTTGTAGTTCATGTACTCAAGTGCTCCATGAGAGAGGCAAACTACAGCCACAATTCCCATCAGTGGCCTCGGTGCACTTTGGAAACCCCATTCTTTTAAAGCTAGCAATTACCTCAGGAATATCTTTTATGGCCACCACCTTGGGATAAACTACACAGCTGATTGGCTCAGAAACCTCTGCCATCATTTTACCCACAGTAGATAGCCCAACACCAAACTGGTTGGCAACAGCCCTGTAGCAGTTTGGGGCAGCCAGCTTCCAGGTAGCTATTGCAACCCACTTCTGGACATGCAAGGGTGCCTTTATGCACGTGTCTTTATGCTGGAGGGCCAGGACAAGCTGCTCATAAAGGTCCAAAAGTGTGGCTTTCTTCATGTGAAGGTTTTGTCCTAACTGCTGGTCATCCAAGGGCTGCATGAGGTGGTGATCCCCACCAGCCTGTGCTTGTGGCCTGCACCAGAAGCACCAGTCTACAGCATCAGTGGCTATACTGGGGGTAATGAGTAACATCAGCCAGTTTGAGACTGCCATGCCTGGGTACTCCTCTTCCTCTGTCTCCTCCCAGGGGTGTCGGAACCCGGGGAGCCAGGGGACTATGGCCCTCCCACTTTTCACTGGGGCAGACCCCACCTCCTTCCCCTCCTCTTTCCCCGCAAGGCCCCGCTGCCAGGTCAGTGTGGAGCCCAGCCAGGGAGGGAAGCCCAGGCAGTTGTGGGAGACCCTCCCCCTACCTGGAGTGTGTGTGTGTGTGTGGGGGGAGGGGGGGGCTGAGAGCAGTCCCCAGCCCTTTTCCCTGCCCCCTGGGCTCCTCACCCAGCCCAGGGCAAGTGGAGGTGGAGGGTTCATGACTCTGCGCCAGCTCACCACAGCTGCCCATGCAGCTCTTCCTGACCCGGCTCTGGCCAGGGAGTGGGGCCTTGGAGCCACAGCCTGGCCATGGTAAGAGCAGTGCCATGGGCAGATGTGAGGAGCTGCAGACACTCCACCTGCCCTGGGCAGGGAGCTGGTGGGCAGGAACATGGGCTGCTGCTCTTGGCGGGCCTCCCTGCCCAGGACGGTGGAGGATCCGCTGCAGCTCCCTACAGCTGCCCACGCAGCTCTGATCATGGCCGGGCTGAAGCTCTGAGGCCCCACCCCCTGGCTGGAGCCGACTCAGAGAGAGCCCCACAGGCAGCTGTGGGGAGCCTGGGTCCCTCCACCTGCCCTGGGTGGGAGGTCCGGGGGCAGGGACACAGGCAGGGAGCTGCTTTCACCCCCCACTCCACCCTGAGTGGGCTCCCTGGCCCTGTTCCAGCTTGACCAGAGGCTCCTGGTCTCCCAGCCTCCCCACTGTTGGCAAGGATCCAGCACCCCTGCCTCATGATCCATCATAAGCTCTGTCAGGTGCCTTTGGTGGGTCAGAAAACACTGCTGAAATGTCCACCAGCGTCTCACAGAAGCTCTGCCCATTACCTGACAAGAATGAAAGTGCAAGCAAGAGAAGTTCTTGAAAAGATGCCTCCTCCATGTTGCTCAGCAGGGTGGGCAATAAAACTTTCCCACAGTGCACCACAGTCAAGGGCTAGAGTGGTCACATGTCGGGAGGGTGATAGGGAGTCTGGGATATGGTTGGTTTGACTCAGGTCTGTCTGCTGCAGTGTGGATGTCAGAGTTCCAGTTTCAAGCCCAGGTTGGAAAATTCTTATTGTAGGGTTAACATCAGTTTAGATGCTTTAGCCCTGGGTTTTCTAACCCAGGGTCAGCTGACTCGAGTCCCACTAACCCTGGGCTTACATTGCAGTGTATACATACTCTAAGAGGGGTAATCTGCTCAGTTACTTGTTAGTGAACTAAAGTAAAGAAAGATCTCTTACATTAAAATTAACTTAGCTTTTAACTTAAAGATAAAATGGAGGTCAGCTCAGTACCCATTAGCAGAGTTAAAATCCCAGTAAAAGCAATGGAGGTAAAAGACCAGCAAAAGATTGGTCAAGGTGAAGGATATCAATTAGCACGGAATGTACAACCATGTGCCTCCCAGCCCAGATAGACAGACACATGCTAGCTCTGCTCAAGCAAGCATGCTAAAAATTGCAGAGTGGATGTTGTGGCACGGGCAGCAGCTTAGGCTAGCTATCTGGGTACGGACCCAGGAGGTTGGGTGGACTTGTACCCATGCCATCACTCATGCTGCAACATCCACACTGCTATTTTTAGCATGTCTACCCAGGCATGTTCCTAGCTGCAGTGTGGACATGCCCTGTATGAATATATTAGTTCAGCTCAGTAGGGGTCTGTCTGGAATAGGGTTACCATCTTTTAATTTTTAAAAAGGAGGACACTCCATGGGGACCCGGCCCCGCCCCAACCTCACCCCTTCCCCGCCCTCAGCCCTGCCCCAACTCTGCCCCCTCCCCTGAATGCTCCGCCCCCTGCTCCTCCCCCTCCCCTGCTTCCCGCGAATCAAATGTTCGCAGGAAGCCTGAAACAGGGAGGCAGCAGGTAAGCTCGGGTGGGGTGCAGCGCGGCCCAGTCCGGCCCCCCGGCCGAGCGGCTCCCTCCGGCGGCCGGCCGGCCCAGGCCAAGAGGCTCTGGCCCCGCGTCTCCCATCCGGCTTGGCTCGGGCCCTGGGGCACTGGCCCCCGGCCCAGCACCGCGCCCCTGGCTCCCGGCCCGGCCCGGCCCAGTACCGCACCCCTGGCTCCCGGCCCGGCTCCCGGCCCGGCACCGTGCCCCCGGCTCCCAGCCCCCGGACCGGCCCCGCGACCCCGGCCTGACCCCGGACCGGCCCCGCGCCAGCCCCGGCCCCGCACCCCCGGCTCCTGCCGAGCACCGCCGGCCCCAGCCCCAGTGGCCTCGGCCCCGCACTGCCGAGCCCTCCCTCCCTATTTTCCTGGACATGTCTGGCTTTTTGGGATTTTCCCCCGGACGGGGATTTGAGCCCCAAAAAGCCGGACATGTCCGGGAAAATCTGGACGTATGGTAACCCTAGTCTGGAAGTCAGGTAGCAAGGAGAAGAATGGCTCAAAATAGCTACCTCTGAGCAAACATTTAAGAATTGTTAAGAGACAGTGCCAGAACTGTTAGCTTTGATCACTCTCTCACAGGGTATGTCTTGATTGCAGAGTTAACTCCAGTAAATCAGCAGTTGGGTCAGCCTTGCCCAGGAGTGTGCAGCCACACTGCACAGCCTTACCCGAGTTACTGTGTCCTCACTGGTGCTGCATTCACCCATTTGTATTGCCAGGACTTTTGGGGATACAGTCCATGGTTCTCTGTGCTGCAGTAAGTGGAGGCATTCTGTGATTCTGTCTCGGTTAATTGTGGGAGAACTTGTCTACCCTTCTGGATGCAAAGTGGTATTTGCACTTATAGCGCTCAAGTGGTTTAGCCTATATCCTCTCTGCAAAATGGGTGGGCTACTAACTGAGTGAAAGCCTCACTGGGATTTTAGCCTACAGCCCCAGATGAGCCAGCTGCCCTGGGTGGAAAGCTCCACTAAACTTGGGCAAGAAGGAATTGTGTGTGGATGGGAGGAGGGTTAGGCGCAACATCTGCATAAAACCCTGTGTTAACTCTGCAGCTAAGACTTATCCTCTTTCTCTGGACATCCTCTGAAACTGATTTAATCAGGAATGACTGAGGTCCTGCAAACACAGGCAGAGTTTAAAAGGAACATTCCCTTAGGACAGCAAATGGGAGAACCAGGCTAAAACCAGACCCAGGAAATGGTTGGGGGTGTCTGGAGAAGCGAGGCTTGCCTAGGTCACCATGATGGTAGGACCTGAGGTAAGATAGAGATGTGTGTAGACTGTTTGTTGTTTTAAAAGCCTTTCTCTCCAAAGCTTTGTTCCTACTATTAAGTAAACAATGTTTGTTTTAAGAAGGATATGGGTCACTGTGAAACTGGCAAACTACGTTCCAACTCTTGCCAAGGCTTTAGGCCTTAGCCAAGCACTAACAAATTCATTGCTGGAAACCGATCTGTTCCCTGTGTGTTAGTATGATTAAGATGTGTATTGAACTTATAACAATGTGTTTAGTCTTTATACAATGCTTGTAAGTTGCTGCATGCATTAATCCCATTTATAATTTCTTTATCACATGCTATAAGATAATATTTAAGTTCTTCTTCGAGTAGTGTCCCTATGAGTGCTCCACTGAAGGTGTGTTTGCATCCCTGTGCTGCTGATTGGAGAATTTTGGTAGCAGTGTCCGTTCAGCCCGCACATGGGCTGTCTCCCAGTCCCCCTCTGTCCTTCCCACCCCCCATGCTCTGCCAGGAGGCTAACCAGTGTTGTGCACGCGAATCCCCCTCAGTTCCTTCTCAACAGCCCTTGGATAGAGATGGAACTTTAGCTGTCTGTTAGCAGATTGTTAACGTTCAAAAGACTTACTAATCGTTTCCTTTTCTTAACTACTACTTAGAGTTTCCTTTACATTTCCCTTCTTTTATCCTGTTACTTAAAAATATCTTTAATTTAAACTTTATTTTTTGTCCAACTCCTCCCCTTATCTGGGGACCCCCTGGATAGGTTATGCCCAGTTCACTGGCATGGGCAGCGGGTAGAGCCCCCCTTTTGGGAGGCTAGCCCCCAGCTCTGCCCCTTCTGCCCAAGTTCCTCCCCCCCCCAATGGCTGGAACCCCAAGATCCCCTCACCTCCGACAGCTGGAACCACAAACCCCGGGCTGGCCAAAGCCCCAAGCCCCCCCCCTGCCTGGAGAAGCCCTGGGCTAGCCACGCCTCCCCTCCTCTCCCATCCCCAGACCCAAGTCGCTGCAGGGAAAAAAGTATCAGGGGGTAGCCGTGTTAGTCTGTATCTACAAAAACAACAAGGAGTCTGGTGGCACCTAAGGTGCCACCAGACTCCTTGTTGTTTTTGCAGGGAAAAGCATCTCTTCCTGACACATTTGATATGCCCCATGCAGGTTCCGGAGCGGCTTAGGAGGTGGTATGTACTACTCAGCTTCCTGGGTTCATCAGTAAGCTGAATAGCACATACCACCTCCTCAACCACCCTGGAACCTCCATGGGGCATAATAAAGCAAAAACTCCCCCGCCAAATCCCGCAACCGGAGGTCTGGTGGCCATGCATGGCAGTGCCAGGGGAGGCAGAGCCTCCCCATGCCTATTATACCCACTGCCTATGTTCACTGGGCTTCAGGAACTGTCTCAGCTGTAAAGAATCTATCTAGGTGACAGATGGACATGCCCAGTACGTCTATTGCCTGTGCCACCCCTTACCAGTACGGACCTCAACCGACCGTCTCGCTGACCCTCAACCTCCCTGATATGGGCAGCCATGGTACCAACCACTGGGACCCTTCCCACCATCCCAGTGGCCTTATTGGGACCCTTGGCAGGCTTATAGGCATTGTGCCTCTCGAAGTTCTAGCATGGCTTATCAGGTGCCAATGAGGTATTTATATGTTTGTATCACATTTGTATTGTGAGTTATAGATATGTAGGGTACATGACACCCCCAGACAGATTGGCAGCAGCAGTTGCCTAGCCTGTTTGACGGCCCATCAAGGGTCATCAGCTGTACAATGAACTCATTGAAAAAGCCCGGGGCTACACCTTATGAGTCAGCAAGGCATGCCTATGGACAGAACTCTAAGGCCTTGGCTACACTTGCAAGTTACAGCGCTGTAAAGCCTCCCCCGGCGCTGTAACTCACTCCCCGTCCACACTGGCAGGGCACTTGCAGCGCTGTATCTCCCTGGGTACACCGCTGCAGGTACTCCACATCTCCGAGAGGAATAGCAGCTGCAGCGGAGTGGCCATGACTCACAGGTGTGAGTGTAAACGCTTGCAGCACTGTACTAATCACTTTGTCAAGTGGCCAATCCTCTCCATTGTTGTGACCGGCTGCAGGAATGCGGAAGTGCCGGTTTCAAAGCTCGTACCGCAGAGAAAAGCAAACAGTTTGCAGCTTGCTTTGAGTGAGTAAATGAATGAGCAGGGGGCCAGGAGTTCGGAACTTGCAAAATAGAGAGCTGACATGCTCCAAAAAGCACACTCTCCCCCCCACACTCTCTGTCACAATCCAATCCACCCCCACCCCCCGTTTGAAAAGCACGTTGCAGCCACATGAATGCTGGGATAGCTGCCCATAATGCACCGCTCCCAACACAGCTGCAAATGTGGCCACACCACTGTGCTGGCAGCTGTCAGTGTGGACAGACTGCAGTGCTTTTCCCTACTCAGCTGTACAAAGACAGGTTTACCTCACAGCACTGTACAGCTGCAAGTGTAGCCAAGGCCTAAGGCTTTTCCATGCCAAGTGCTGTGAAGCTTGTGTTTTGGACACAAGAAGTACAAGCCACATGGCAAAAGGAATATAAAGGGCAGCTGCATCTTCTCCATTTTGTCTTCATTCCTGCTTCTTACCGCATGAAGCTCTGAACAAAGGAACGAATGACCCATCCAAGTTGTGGATGTGTCCAGAGGGACTTTCAAGCCAGCAAACTCACCAATACTGCTAAGAACCTGAGACATGGACTTTAAAATCTCTGTATCTGATTGCTTTATCATTTAGCAACTCTCTTCTTCTTTTTTCATCTTATAATAAACCTTTAGTTTTAGACACTAAAGGATTGGCTGGCAGCATGGTATTTTGGGTAAGATCCAAAATTGTATTGACCTGGTAACGTGGCTGACCCTTTGGGGTCAGAAGAACATTTTGTATATGTGAGCAGAGTTTTTAAATAACTTCTTACTGTACTGGACCTAGGTGCTGATTGGGAGCCGGAGAACTGGAATGCAATAAAGGGGGCTGTGTGATTTACTTTTTTAGCTCCTCGATAATCAGTGTGGGGGATCAGAAGCACAGTTTGTGACTGGTGGGTGAGTTTAACTTTAGTGTTAGCCACCAGTTTTCGGAGAATGAGTTCTCCTTTTTGCAGCATACCCTGACCATGGCATTTTCAGCGAGGGCTTCCCCAGGCATCCCAGGTCACATAGGGTATGTCTACACAGCAATTAAACACCCACAACTGGCCCATGTCAGCTGACTCAGGCTCGTGGGGTTTAGTAGTGTCCCAGAGCACAGGCTCCAGCCTGAGCCTGAATGTCTGCACTGCAATTTTATAGCCCCACAGCCTTGTGAACAGGGCCGGCTTTAAAAAGTGCGGGGCCCGATTCGATGGGGCCCCAGCAGGGATGACTCACCTGGCGGCGCTCCGGGTCTTCCGTGGCACTGAAGGACCCACCGCCGAAGACCCGATAGGGAACCGTCCGGTGAGTACATTCCCCCCCCCACCATCTGACCCCCCCATGTCCTGCCCCCAACTACCCCCCCTCAGAAACCGCAACCATCAATCCCCCACCTTGTCCCCTGACCACTCCTTCCCAAGACCCCCCACCCTAACTGCCCCCCAGGATCTCACCCCCTACCCAACTCACCCTGCTCCCTGTCCCCTGACCCCATTCATCACCACCCCGACAGACTCCCCGGAACTCCCATGCCTACCCAACCCCCCCTCCCCATCCCCTGATTGCCCCCCCCCCACAGAACCTCTGCCCAATCAACCCCCCCCACCCGCTCCCTGTCCCCGGGACTCCCTGTCCCTGTCTTATCCAACTCCCCCCCCCCGCCCCAGTCTCTTACCATGCTGCTTACCCCCGCCGGAGCCGGGCCTGGGGTCCAGGCCAGAGCCGGGTCCACGTCGCCCGGCCGGAGCTGGGCAACCTGGAGCCGGGGCTGTGCCACCCGGCCAGAGTCGGGGCTGGGGCCAGGCCGGAGCTGCGCCACCTGGCCAGAGTTGGGGCCTGGGCTGGGCTGGGGCTGCTCAGCCAGGTCTGGAGGGAGCCGCTCGGCCGGGTCTGGGTCGGAGCTGGGCCAGAGCCAGACTGGGCCACGCCACGCTCCCTGGAGCCCTCCTCACGCCCCCCCACCCCAGCTTACCTGCCGCTGCTTGTTTCCAGGCTTCCTGCATGAACATCTGATTTGCAGGAAGCAGGGGAGGGGGAGGAGAAAGGTGGCGGAGCGTTCAGGGGAGGAGGGGGAGGTGAGGTGAGCTGTGGCCGGGGGTGGGGCGGACAGCTGCTGGAGCTTGGGAACCGGCTCCAGCTCACCACTGGGCGCAGGGCCCAATTCAGGGGAATCGGCCTAAAGCTGGCCCTGCTTGTGAACCTGTTAGCTGGCATGGGCCAGTCGCAGGTGCTTAATTGCTGTGAAGACATACCCTTACACATGGTCCACATACAAAGTTCCACCAATTAAATGAAAGGTGTGATTTTTAAACTAATTTAGTTAAATTAGTGCAACTTTTCATGAGGACACTCTTCCAGTGATTTAAAGCTGTTTTTTTATTAGCTTAAATTTACAAAGGCAAGCTAAACCAATATAACTATTGTAAAACCACTGTAAGTGGGGCCATCTAGGCATTTGCATCATTTTAACTAAACCACTGCAAATTTGTATGTACATAAACTCTTAAGAGGAAATTATCTATATACTTGGGCAGCTTGTGTGTGTGTGTGTGTGTGTGTGTGTGTAAGTAAAATCCATTTATTTATGTTTGAATATTGGTGACATCATAGCAGAATTTTTGGAAGCCTTCTCTATCTATCAGTAGTTTTGAGCACTCAGCAGCTGCCCTTCCAGTGATCTGCCACACACTATCTAATCATCTCCTCACTGGTCATCTCCAAATCTACAAGGATGACCCACTGCCATGTTGTCAGATGTTTGGCGGTGTGTGTATGTTCTCTCTGTGTGCTATCCCAGCTCTGTGCAGATAATTGGCACAGCAAACCTCCATCAAACTGCCCAATAACCACAGACCTGTTAGTGAAGACACTCGGTCATGTTTATGGTCAATGAAGCATGGTCCTAATGCCATGGCTCAATGGTTACAGGTACACTAACACGTGGACTGGACTAGCTCAGTTAATGATGGGACTTTCCATTATCCCCTAGGCCAGTCAAAAAGACTCCCTCTGAAACTTCATTTTATACCCCAATACAAACAAGTTACATATGGCCCCTCTGACATAGTTAGTTACTCCTGATGTGAGTTGTTACCACCCATTACCTTGCACACGTTGGTTCAATCAAAATATCTCTATCACACTGTCATCCTGACCTCATCTTTAGGAGGGGTCATTGTGTTCTCATTATCTTCGGGAAGTGTGTTTTGTACCAAACTTGGTATGGGGTGTTCTATTACCACCCTTCTGGAATGTGCTTGCGTGAATGTCCTGTGCCTAGCACTTCTCAGGAATGTGTGTGTTTTTGCAATATCAGCCCTGTTCTTATCAGGTTCTGTGAGCCTGCACACAGGCAGAGTCTGACTTCTGCTCATGGCCTGTCTCTTGCTAACTTTGCTTTATGTTAGCAAGGCTTGACTACTACTTTAGTTGAGGCCTCACACCAGGCTTCTGATACAAGGGGTTATGTCTCAGGCTCTCTTCTTACTAGACACCAATTCTTCCATTATAACTTTGTTGAGGTTATTTCCATTTCTATGCCTGATGTGACCGAAGTACATAAGTTTGCTCCTGTTGACTTCTCTCCAATAACATTTCTAATATGAACAAGAAAAAAGATGAATACCTATAAGATAGGCAAGTGTCCCCACGAACACCTCATCTCAAAGGTTTCAATTTTCTCCTTGCCAGAAGCATTAATTTCCCACAATTCACATCCATAAGTTGCACTGGAAAAAGTATTCTTTTTACCAGTTGAACGTTTGTACATTTCCAGATGCCACGGTTTTTCCATGGGTGAGGCCATGGGTGAGCAAATCAATCATCGCCTTCTGATTCCTTTGGTACAGCCTCTTTGGTTGGATATGTATGATCCTAGATAACTGAATGCATGTGATTCTAGCCTATGGGTGGGGGTGGGGGAAGGAGAGGGAAACGCATGGGTGTCAAGGGTGGGGAAGAGATCAGACTAGGAGTGAACATCTGAGTCTAATGAAGTGAAGGATGAGAAAGCTGGGAGGGAGCAGGCTTCAGACGACTGGAGGTGGGGAAGGTCAGCTGGACGGGCGGGACGGGGTGTGACATAGACAATGCTGAATGAGATTAGGTGGTGGCCAGAGCCAGAGAATTCAGAGAGATTAGAGGACAGAGTTTTAGTGAATATAAGGTCAAATGAATGGCTTTTTTGATGAATGGGAGAATTAATCCAAGGAGTAGTTGGCAAATACATCAAATGGGGCACTGATATGAAAACTGAAGTCACCAAGGATAGGAGAGGCAGACTGAGAAGAGAGGACAGGGACAGGGCTGGGGGAGATCTCATTTGCTGGTAAGAGTAAGAGCTGGGGGGGGGGGGGGGAGGGAAGAATGGAAGGAGAAAGGGAGAAGGGATGGAGAAGGCAGAGTAGAGGAATTGGATGGAGATCAGGCAGCCAGCAGAAGATTACTTCAATAGTCATGATAGTTAGAAGTGAAAAAAACAAAATCTAGTGACTCAATACAGTATTTGAAGAAAGGATAAATCACATGAACAGGGAAATAATTAATGAAGGACAAAAATTAGAGCTATGAATTAACTGAATACACAGAAAATCAATTGAGCAAAGAACTAATCATTAAATATATACAGAGGCAAGACATTTAATTAAGGAGAAAACAAATGGGGCTTGAAATAATATATTATATGGAAAATGTAAGTGATCAGTTGACAAATCAATATACAGCGAATCAATTGCTCAAAGGGATAATAAAGTATTAAGTAAATCTAAGCGGCCAGATAAATGGCAAGCAAGTTCAGTCAGACATAGCTGGAGAGGCAATTGCTAATTTGTTTTCACTAGTAGAGGATAGTGTGTTGTCAACAAGGGAGATGAAGAACTTGCAGAATTATGCCCTCCAGGTCTCCCTGTGCCTGCCCTGTACTTTGCAGAGGCTGAAAAGGTGGCAGTAGCAGTTGGTCTGCAGTGGAAGTGATTAACCCCAATGGTGGGGTGAGGGAGAGTCAGGTACTATAATGTTCCCAAAGCTAATAGAGCTACACAATGTTTCATGAGAACTGTGCATTTCCTGTTTTTTCTGACATTGGTGAGAATACAACTCTCACATTCTGGAAAGGCACAGGGAAGTAGCAAATGCTTGCAACCTTAACTCCATGTTAACAGAAGTTTGTGTGTTAATTTTAAGCATGTTTTATAATGCAATCTTAACTGTGGAGCTGTGAGCAGTGGCTGTCTAATAGTACAGAAATGACTATCTCTGTCTCCTCTCTCCACACCAAACAACGCAAAAAGGCAAATTTTGAAGATTCTGGTTGAATAAATTTTTGAAAATGACATTTCACTTCAAAAACTCACAGGGAATTTTTGAAAACCCATATTTGCTGAGTTAATGTTTTGTTCCTGTTTTTGTTTTGACAAAACAAAATGAACTCAAACCCCAAGAGATTCAAAGCTTATATGAAACAAGATGACAAATTTAGCACCCCTGATCACGTAGCTCATGAAACTGGCCTACAAGGGAAAAAAAAAGGATGGGGAAAGCGAAAGCTTTAAGGTTCTATTTTTCCATGCTTTGCAGTTTGGCTAGAGTACATTTCCCACTGCATTGCCTTTTTATATATTCAAAATAATGTAAAAGATACCTTTCTAGCATAGTTCAGGTCATATTATGTTAATCATTAAACATTAAAGTATAGCAAGTGCAAAAGTCAAGCATAGCATAAAAGGTAAACATTTCCTTCCAGAGCATTCACATTGCTGTCTGTGAGAAAGCATATATTTATCACATTTTCTTTCCAATGTAGATGCTGATTTCTCAATGTATCTGCCTTTTTTGCTTGGGTCTTTCAAACATTCTCATATACAAAATACCTTATAGATATTGCTAGCACACTAAAGTGACTTTGCCCTCATTTTCTAGACATCTCGCTCTTGACATTTTTTAAAAAAAATATACTGCAGTGGTTATTTTTGTGATTGAAAGAAAAATGACAAAAATAATATGCCTCAATGCACCTTTAGCATGTGAGATTTATAAGTCATGTGCCTGAAAATACAAACTCGGGTTATTTTGTTTGATGTTCTGTGTCTGGTTTAGTTTTAAATGGTTCAAATGAGGGCTTCCACCACTTCCATTGGACACTGTTGATAATCTCTCAGAGATCTAATTTTGAGGACATTGTTTTGATACTCCAACTAATTTTTTGTTCTATATCATCCCACAAATCTTAACTAAATACTTATATCTGTCATCTCTGGATTAAGATAAACAACTTAATCCTTACACCTTTCACAGCCTTGTATTCACTCCTCAGATATCACTTAGCCAAACTATACAGATATCATTCTATTAAGGTTTCCTAATAAGTGTATGTGATAAAGTGCATAAACCCCACACTGCAGGAGCCATGAAGGAGTTAATGGCCAGAACAGTGACTTCCCCAGCTGTGACCAAGTGGCTGACTAGCAACAGCTGGATAAAACGCTGCATTCTCAGACAGAGAGGGGAGGCTGCTAAGGCCAGTGATGATCTCAAGGAGGTTCCATGAGTCCTGGCAAGGAGCTGCCCATGGAACAGACCCACAGGTCTTACTCTGCAAGGTGGGAAGGAGAAAGCTGGACATCTGGAGGCCCACATTTAGTTAGGTCTTGGAGTAGTCCTCAGAGACCCAGAAAGCTTGGAGACTGTGCTCTTAAAGGGCCATGGCATCACAATAGCCCCTTGGATATAGGGTGAAGGATTAAAAACTTTCACATTTCAGCTCTTTAATTATTTCTTGTTCTTCTCTAAATTGTATCCATTTTGTTAACATTTTTCTGGTATTGAGAGGCCCAGAACTAAACACAGTACTCAAAGGGATCTGGCCCCTACCTTGATCTTACCTGATCAGTTTCTGTTGAATAAGATGATGTAATGGTGAGAAGAAACTTAAAACAAACTATTTTAATTTAATCCTTAAATAAATCCTTAAATGTATTAACAACCAATGAAGCTGAATGACACTTGAGAATAGGAGGTCAGTGAAGTATTAATTTAGTTGCATAACTTTGAATGGAATGAAGACTGTAGTTAGAAGAAAGGATTCCAGTCAAATGAGAATCACAGTAATTTAGGCATAATATATAACTAGAGCTTTGACCAAGGTTCTATAGCAAAGGGGAGGGTCAAGGAGTTGCATATTTCAGATGCACATTCAATAAATTAGATCAACAATATAAACTAAAAGAAAGGTAAATGGATTCCCAATTCCTTATCTATCTTGGGTTTTTGACAGCATCTGAGTGCCTTCAACTTAAAATAGATTAGCAATAGCTCACATGCTCACGGTCTAATTGGTCACCATATGTGGGATTGGGAAGGAATTTCCACCCAGGTCTGATTGGCAGAGACCATTAGATGTTTTTCGCCTTCCTCTGAAGCAGAGTTTGGGTCACTTGCCAGTGTTATAAGGGTATATCTTAATCAATCCCCTGCTATTACAGGGGCCTCGGGTACTAGTGCACCTTGGTCCCTCCTACTCTCTGCCTGTGGCACCTAATAGCCTAGTCTCCTTTGGACCAATTTTGGACTGTTGGATTTGGTGTGTGACTGGTGTTGGGGGCTTGTGGTGTGTAGGAGGTCCGACTAGATGATCTGGTGGTCCCTTTTGGCCTTCACCTCTGAGGTCTCCAGGAGGCTATGTGGAGCCTTTAGGTCTTCTTCATTTTTTGAGGCAAAGAAACTCTGCTAGTGGTTGGTTTTTTTGTTTTTGTTTTTCTGTTATTGGTCTTTTTTTTATGGTATTACTATGGGACTGAGTTAAGATTGGGTGCCTTAACTATGCATTTCCTTAAGCTTCATAGAATTTAAGGTCAGAAAGGGACCATTAGATCAAATAATCTGACCTTCTGGATATCACAAGCCATTGAATTTCATGCAAATACCCTACACTGAGCCTACAATGACTTCAGTTATACTAAAACATCATATTCCTCTGGACGCTAAACTGTTACTGAAAACAGAGACCAAGGGACCACCAATGCCCGAGGTTCCTGCAAAGTAAAATTAGAACAACATTAAAGGTTGAAAAATACAAGGAAGTAAAAAATATGAAAAGAAAAGTAATGCACAGAACCCACACCCCAGAGGAAATGATTTGATAGCACCCACTATCTTGTGCCTGCTCACTGACCTCACTAGGCAGAGGATATGTTAAATCTTTTGTTGGGTGTTCCTAGGTCACTAAGTTTTGTGCACATATTTGTTTTAGTAAGTATGTGCTGATATATTTTAAAATATTTTTTAAACAAAGATATAGCTGCAATCTGTTATTGCTTTCAGAGTTAATTCAGTCATGCTATCTGCATAGTGTCTCAAGAATTCTAAATGTTGACACACAATAAAGTGAAATTTCAGAGGTCTCTGGAAGCTCATTCACTCTCCCATAAACAATATAGATCACTACATCCAGTCCAAGTTGTTCAGGGATTATCATACAGTAATAAATATCCTTAGCCTTCACCTGATGTTTCTAATTGTTCTCGAGCATGCATTTGACTTTTCTTCCTGTTAATGCCACCTCACAAACAACCATTTTAGATCCCAGTGTTTCAGGACAGAGCCAATCACTTCCACACAACCTTCTCAATTGTTATGTTTGGAGGAAAAGTAGTTAATCCTCTAAAAAGGAAAAATTATTGAATAGTACTGAGACCATGCATACAAATATTCACAATTTTCAGACCAGAAAGAATTTTTATAACTCAAATTTAAATACTTGAAATGTGGGTTTTAATGGGAATTGAGATAGATTCTTAACAATGCTTTTCAGGAAATAAGGTTGTTCATAATAAAAGAAATACATTTTATGAGAGTGGTGTGTACCGTTAATGCATATGTGTTTGCAATATAAATCCAGGGCACCAAAGCTGTTTGCGCCCTTGGCATAAGGAACTGGGATTTTCCATAGTAATGCATTTTGTGTTTGCTCTTATCTGAGAAAGCTCCAGATCGGATGGCTGGATCCTTGCTACTTTTGAGTACCTTGTTTACCGAGTTAGTGTATATGTAAAAGTGACAGAAGGTACTGATAGCAAAACTATGATGTAGAAAAGAATGCTGCAAGCAAAGATATAATGCCAGTAAACATGGGCCTGATCCAAATGACAGTCTTTCCACTGACTTCTATGAGTTTTGGATCATAACCCATATGAGCCCTATCTCTTTTAGAGATGTTCATACTGTGTCATGTTTATCGGTAGATTTTACATTTCAAAGTGTAATTCATGCAATAACTCTTGGCATTTGTACATATTGTTAAAATATGTGGGGTGTATATATATATATATATATATATATATGCATAAAGTTCTGCTACTACTCTTCATACAAAGCAATATTATTTGAAAATAACCACAGATGGGTGTGAAAGTCAGGCAAACAATAAATGCCTTTTTTGTTTTAACAAGATACTAGTGTATTGCAATATTATCCACAATCCACACAATAACCTCTGCTAATATGGGGTTTGTAAATAGAATATAATATTAACTGTTTGAGATTGTACTTCTGAGTGTTGTCTTTTTGCAATGGAAAAATACCTCTTTCCACATTTTTATGTGCTCTGGAATGCATGCCTGCTATCACATCTCTGTTTCTGCATTATGTTTTTGAAGCTGAAGCTCTAATCAGTTTGATTACATGACAAGCTGTTTCATCCCCTTCTACTTTTTCAAGCAATTTTCTAGGTCATGATTGCATGAGACTTCCCTGTTTAACAAAAGGATTTGAGAAGATTTTCTAGTGTGTCTTTCAGCAAGCAAGTTACATTCATTGTTTAGACATTTAATTTTGACACAGCAATTTCTGTTTGTATTTCTGAATAATTTTACCATTCGCTATTATTTTCTTCAGAAAAATGTGAAGCACATTTATGCATTTGGCAGTGAAAGCCATTTGTAAAATACACTTTTACCCCGATATAACGCGACCCGATATAACACGAATTCGGATATAACGCGGTAAAGCAGCGCTCCAGGGGGGGCAGGGCTGTGCCACTCTGGCAGATCAAAGCAAGTTCGATATAACGCGGTTTCACCTATAACGCGGTAAGATTTTTTGGCTCCCAAGGACAGTGTTATATCGGGGTAGAGGTGTATTTAAAATGTAGCCCCTTCAATAAAATATCAGAGATGCAATTAATATTTATTAAATTCAATCCAGCACCTTTCACAAGCACTATTCAGCTTTCAATTTAAAATGAGATTGAATTTATCTGACTTTTTGGATGTAGTGTAAAAACTTGTGTTTGATGTCTGCTTTCTTATCTTACAATGTGTTTGTGGAATGTACTGTCGAGTCAAATTATTGTGGCAAGTTACATTTTTTTAAATGTAGGATAAGTAAATCTGGCTGGTAAAAGAAAACAGTGTTTTTCCATCAAAGGTCATGTAGATACAGTCTATAAGCATTCTCATAGGGAATAATTCCTCACCTGGATCATCCCTTCTGTGGTAAATCCTACAGGAGCGGGTTCAAAGGGTAGAAGTTTCTGCAAGAGATTATTATTGTGCTGGAGATGTGGAATTTCCCCAATCATGAAAGTGACTACAGGGCCATATCCCAAACCTGGAAGAAAAGGAAAAGATGATCTTGTGGTTAACATGATTGTGACCCAAGAGAACGGAGTTCTATTCTTGGCTGTTATCCAGCTTTAGATAAGGAGTCTGTAAGTCACTCACACCAAAATGTTCATAATTATGTTCCTTATTTTCTAAGTGCCACACTTGAGATTACTAGAGTGAAATTGTGACTCCACTAAAATCAATAGGAGTTTTGTCTTGTATTGAGGATCCTATTGAAACCAACAGGTTTCTTACTTCTAGAATCTAATTTTCAGAAGTGTTGAGCACTTACAACTGTACTTGATGTCAACTGTGGGTGCTCAGCAACTCTAAAAAATGACATTCTAGATTTTTCAAGTAGGGTACCTGGGTAGTGAGGCACTCAAAATGAATGGACATAGGTCAATTTTGGCCTTAATTGCTCTGTTCTTGTTCCCTATCTATAAAATGGGCATAAGTAATACCACCCATCCTTCACATGGGTAGTGTGAAGACATTCATATATTTTTGTGAGGCACTCAAGCACTATGGTGATGGGTACCCTAGAAAAGAAAATGAATGATTCTGGGCTGGGTGTGGGTTGTGTACAGCAAATCACATACTGAATAATGATAAATAAAAATACTGAATAGCTCCCTCATTCACCAAGCACCTTTTATCCTGTGCACTGAATGAGGCATAGGTCCCAAGAATAAAAATGTGGCAATTTAATTAAAGATTGTATCACAATGCATATGCACAAAAAGGCAGAATTAAGAATACAGCAGCAACATTAACTCTTGACATTTTCTAACTTCTGAGTACTTGACTATGCAACCATAACAGCGTTTAACATTTGTGTCTGTGTGTGTATAGTTAAAAGTACACATTTACAAGCTGTACAAAACAAACCTACAACACTGTGTAAACATCTTTAGTAAAAGGCGAAAGATTTATACGATTGGAAGAGAAACCAGAAGATCTGTCACTCCATTTTTATTCATACATATTTTTCTATTCCACCGCCACATCCACTATGAGAAAAATCTGACAATGTTCCTGGGACTGTTACTTTTGAAATCTTACTACATATTTAAGAAGATTAGCGACACAGAGCCCGTGCAACGTTTCCATAACGAAGCAGGGTGGCGAAGAAGTGAGGTTGGGTATTTAAAAAGATTCCAGCAGACAAACGTCTCCACGCGCTGGCCGAGCTCTCCCGCAGCCATTCAACCCCAACTCGTAACCGCGTCTCCCTACGTCCCCCCGGGAATCCCCTCGCCCTTGCACCCGGCAGCGGCCACACTGGGAAGCCGGGGAAGGGCGAGATGTCAGCGAGTATCAGCAGCGGTGCTCGGGGGGGCAGAGGAGTAGGAGCAGAGCGCGCGACCCTGTTCAGCCGCCGCCCAGCCCGGGGGCACGAGCGCACAGGCGGGATGTAAACGGAACCGGTTTCTGCCGCCAGAGAAGCGCGGTGTCTGTCAGGCCGGGCGGGCGGGCAGCGGAGGGGTCAGGCGTTGGGCCGCCCCAAGCTATCCTGGGCCCTGCGCAGCCCCCCCACCCCCGCGCGGGTGTGTGAGGCCCCAGCCCTCCGCGGGGGGCTGGCTTAGGGGGCTTTGGGGTGGGGGCGGGGCTGGAGCGGGGGCGGGGCTTTGAGGTGGGGGCGGGTCTAGAGCGGGGGCGGGGCGTTGGGGTGGGGGCGGGTCTAGAGCGGGGGCGGGTAGGGACGGCCAGGCTAGTGGATGAGAGCGAGGCTGAGGGACTGCAGAGCCTGGCTACAGTTCACAGCCCCGCCCTCTCGCGGAGGCGCCTCTCGGACGCCGTACCCGACTCGCGCGGAGTCGCACGACGGAAGCTGCGTGAGGTCAAAGGGGCGGTGCGCGAGGGAAATGGCGGCGCCCCTGAGAGTCTGTCACGTTGCCTGTTGCGCGAATCGGGCTGGCGGCGGGGCCGTGTCGTGGGGGAGGGGCGGGCTCCTGGCCTTCGGCACCTGCCGCTCCGTGGCGCTCTACGAGCCCGAGGTGAGGGGGCGGGCAGAGGTGAAAGTTGACCGTAGGGGCTTCCCCGGGCTGGTGATTTAAAGGGCCAGCACCAGGCCCTTTAAATTGCCGCCAGAGCCTCACTGCAGGAGCCCCGGGGCTGAGGCTGAGATTTAAAGGGCTGGAGGCTCCACAGCAGCTGGAGCCCTGGGCCCTTTAAATCATCGCTCGAGCCCTGCTGCCGGAGCCCTGGGGTAGCGGTGGTGGCCAGGAGCCCCGGGGCTCAGATGGCAATTTAAAGGGCCTGGGGCTCCCAGCAGTGGCCAGAGCCTCGGGCCCTTTAAATCTCAGCCTGAGCCCCGAGGCTCCTGGCCACCTCCATAGCTGGTAGCTCCGGTGGTGATTTAAAGAGCCCGGGGATTTAACAGCCCCGCCCCCTTCCGGTTGAGGCTCTGCTTCCCCCACCCCCCCAGGACTCTGGCATACTTTTAAGTCCTTTAAGTCAGTCGTTCTCAAAGCCGATCCGCCACTTGTTCAGGGAAAGCCCCTGGTGGTCCAGGACGGTTTGTTTACCTGCCACGTCTGCAGTTTCAACCGATTGCAGCTCCCACTGGCCACAGTTCGCTGCTCCAGGCCAATGGAGGCTGCGGGAAGTAGCACGGGCTGAGGGATGTGCTGGCTGCCCTTCCCACAGCCCCCATTGGCCTGGAGCGGTGAACTGTGGCCAGTGGGAGCCGTGATCGGCTGAACCTGCGGACGCGGCAGGTAAACAAACCGGCCCGGCCCGCCAGGGGCTTTCCCTGAACAAGCAGCGGACTGGCTTTGAGAACCACTGCTTTAAGTTACTTTCACTCCTGGGTGCAGGACAGTGACCTCGTTTATCCCCCAGTTAGCGCTGCTGCTGGGCTTGCTGGCCTCAGGCGTTCCACTGCGCACGCCTCAGCCCCGCAACTGCCTCGCACCCCGGTGGGCTAGGCCCCCATCTGCTCAACCTCTACCAGTTCGCAGCCCCGCTTCATTTTAATTGCAGCCCCACCCCACAGCAACTTGGTTATCAGCTCCCGCCA
The DNA here is from genome assembly GCF_027887155.1 of Malaclemys terrapin pileata. Lineage (NCBI taxonomy): Eukaryota > Metazoa > Chordata > Testudines > Emydidae > Malaclemys > Malaclemys terrapin. Next base: position 170,407,659 of record NC_071506.1, on the reverse strand, counting down.
GCCCTTCTGCTTAATGCGCTGGCTGCGAGCTTCCTCAGCTGCGTGTGCAGCGGGGGACCGAGTTCATGCGCTCGCGCCGGGCTGGCAGCACTTACCCGGCATGGAAACCCGCATTATAACCAGGCCAGCTCTGTGTGTGTGGATGGGCCTGGCCCCCAGGGGCGGGGCCTCCTGGCACTGCCCTCAGCGCCTGCCCCCGTGAGAGCAGCCGGTGTAGTGTGAAAACTGCTCTCACTCTTAAATTTGCTACATGTAGCAGTTACTGATATTAAACTGCTATCTGACCTGCTCTGCTACTGTAACAGCCATAGCAAATTGTAATCAGTATCAGTTACTGATATGGAAAGTTGTTCTTATTTGCTGACTTGTCCTAATTTGCTAAAACTTGACAGTGGTGTGAGATGGAAATATAACATCTGCTTCCAAAGAACCCTGCTTGGGGTACACGTGTATCAATTACTTCTTTATTGAGTGGAGTCTTTTAAACATCATTTATTTTGCAGCTTCAGTTACTGTGCTAAGACAACATAGCAAGTGCAAAACTAGAAGCACAGATGTCCTTGCTAAAACTATTAGCAAGTACTTATACATATTTTTAATGAGTATTTGTTATTAAAATATAAATTAAATAGCACTGTGACACATCTGCATAATAACACAGGTAAATGATGAAGTGCTAAGAGTAATTCAGGGAATCCTAGCAGCAAATAAGACAAGATTGTGAATTGCTAAGATACTTGATGCACTCATATAAACCGACTCTTTGTTTGTGAAGGGGTATATGTAAAATATTTCACTGAATCAAGTCTCCTGCAGCATCTCAGTAAGTTACATTAGAAAGAGGGGAGCTGCGGTGACTAGGCATTGGTATGCCTGTGCCTTTAAGAACCCAGTGGGAAGCCTATGCTGAGACCTACTGTCCTGTGGGAGGGGAAATGAAAAAGTCCCTCTATCCCCCATCGCAGGTTTTGTCCTTAAGCCCCTATCCTAACCCTGCCTCCTTCTGCTTGAACCCCCTGGCCAGTCAATTTCTGTCTCGTGCTCAGCCCCTGGCCACCCCCTCCTTCATTTTGCCCCCTTTGCTCCTTTTTAACCGCTGTAAAAAACAGTCCACAGAATCTCATGCCAAGTAAACGCAGGGTGAAGGGCTGTGGCTTCAGCAGATGTTACTGAGTGTGCTCAGTTCGTGTGATACATCATAAGTAGCCAATTAAGACAGAGAGCAGTTTTTCCTCACTTAGGCCTTGGCTACACTGGCGGTGTACAGCGCTGCAACTTGCTGCGCTCAGGGGTGTGAAAACGCCCCTCCCCCCGAGCGCAGCGAGTGCAGCGCTGTACAGCACCAGTGTAATCAGAGCCTGCAGCGCTGCGCGCTATTCCCCTCGGAGAGGTGGAGAACATACAGCACTGCGAGAGCTGGCGGCATGACTACACTCGTGTGGCAGCGCTCTGAAGTCCCAAGTGTAGCCAAGGCCTCAGCCTCCCTCTGGCTGGGAATCTGTGTGTCTCCCTCCAGCTCCTTTTTCTCCACTTTGCTTCTGGTGCCCAGGCTGCCAGCTACATGACTGCCCTGAGTGGTTGAAGGACCTGCCTGCCATTAAAATGCTAATGTCAAGAAGGTGTTTGATCTTTTTTGATATAACTTGTTCCTTCTTGAGCAAGCTCTCCAGCACATCAGGAAGCTGTTAGATAAATGTCCCTTCTTAAAGCTTTGGCAGTGTGGCTTACCTGCCCTTGTTTTTATAAACATAAATTTCCTCAAAAACAGTTGGGCAACTAAATGTTTTCTTTCTTTTCTCAGAAAAGAAGAGTAGTTGCTACACTGAATGGTCACACTGGTAGAGTTAATTGTGTGCAGTGGATTCACAACCAAAATGGCTGTAAGTATTAAGCAAGCTGTGTTTACAAATACCACTTTTGTTCTATGCTAGAATTCTTAGTTTTCATGTGCTCATCTGAGAACTGCTGAATCCAGGATGCTGTCAACTTGCAATCTCGTCAATTTAAAAATTTGAATTAAGTAGTTGTTTATGTGTTAACTGACTCCAAATCCACTTGTCAGTTTTGATTTTATTTTTAATCGTGCTTTGCTATTTTACAAAAATGCTGCTCTCTCTCCTGTTGCTTGGCGAAAGACCCATGCAAATGAGAAACTGAGCCTGGTCCTAATCTTGCAAATACTTGAGGTATGGCTTCACTTCAGAGTTAACTTGGGTTATTGGCACCTGGGTTAGCCTACCTTGGGTGTGAATGGTGACTGTGCACTGGTGCTGTACTCACTCTAAATTTGTTAAAGTAGTGGGTATTACTGCCTCTCTGCATAGGTAATCTGCCTTCCCAAGAGGCAGTAGCTAGTGCTGTTTGCACTTGGAGTTACATCAGCATAGCTACATTTCTCAGGGATGTACGTTTTTTGCACCACTCAGAGATGTAGCTGTGCTGATGTAAGTTCCCAGTGTAGACCAGTCCTGAGTTAACTCTTCAGTAAAAACAAGTCTTTAAACTCATGCATAACTTTATTAATTTGAGTAATACCATTAACTTTAATGGGGCTAATAATTTTAATTAAACTACACAGATGTTAAGTGTTTGCACAATTAAAGCCAATAGAGGGAGACAGTGAAAAGGACTTTACAGAAAGCACTGTCTGATGCAGAAAGTAAAACTAGAAATAATGATTTTTTCCCGCTAATAATCTGTTATAATAATCTTGGGATAGAGGCTTTTATAAAACCTGCAGAGGGGGGATTTATGATTAGGAAATCTCCTCACAGATATTCTTCGCCTCATCCTACTTGGGCAAGGTTTGTTTTTTTTCCTGCCCAGAAAAAAGTCATCCAGAAATCTGGTGGACCCTAGTAGCTGCTAAGGTACTTGGGGGATACTCAGAATTAAGACCCCAAGAGCTATGAATAACTCTTATGTATATTCTGCTGGGCTAGAAGGGGAACAGTGTATCCTACACCAGCCAGCCCCCTGGTGCTCCAATCTGCCCCCAACTCCACCCCTCAACTCCTTGTGCAGCCTGTGGATCAGCCAGAGAGTCCTCTGTGTGTGCACTGGGGTCGAGAGGGAGTGGAGGAAGAGGCAGCTGAGCTCCAGTTCCACATACTGAGAGATCTGTGCATAGAGGATCCCCATATAAATCTCAGGGTGGTGATCTGATCTGGACCTTTAAGTGTGACTGGTAAGGACTGCAGGTAGAAAGTTTCAGAGAGAGATGTGACTTTATTTTGAGCTGATAACAGAGCATGTTAAAAGAAATTATTTTTCATCTACTCCTTGCTCGGCAGCTGCTTCCCAGTTGGCTGTGAAGGAAAACAGCTAAACTGCTGTGGGGAAGTGTTTCTGTTCTTCACAGTACATAATTGGTGGTTGGTACCTGTGACTGATGCTCTGTAAATAGGGGAGTGACGTGTGTTTTTTAGGACAGTTCTTCCTCTGTTCCCATGCTTTTTCAGTAGTCAGGAACTTGAATCCAAGTGGTGGTAGAGAGTGTTGCAGCATCTTCAAGGGGTACAGACAACTTGAAAATCATATTTATTAGAAAATGTTATACGCAGAAGTAATCACTAAGATTACAATTGAAAGATTGCAGTAATTTTTCTAATTTTCATTGTGTTTACTTTGAGGATTTGACAATACTTTGTGCATAGTAAGTTTCATTGATTTTTTTTTTTTTTTTTTATGGTCAGTTGCTCTTCTTGTTTTTACCTATAAGGCAGGGGTCTCAAACTCAAATGACCACGAGGGCCACATGAGGGCTAGTTCATTGGCCCGAGGGCCGCATCACTGACACACACCCCCTCGCTGCCCCCGGCCCTGCCCCCACTCCACCCCTTCCATGAGGCCCCGCCTCTTCCCACCCCTTCCCTTCTCTCATTCCAACCCCTTCCCCAAAGTCCCCACCCCAACTCTGCCCCCTCCCTGCCTCCATAGGGTGCATGAGGGGTGTGGCGGGGGCTCAGTGCAGGGAGTTGAGGTGCAGCAGGGGGTTGGGGTGCAGGCAGGGGGCTCAGGGTGCAGAAGGGGTGTGGGATGCAGCAGGGGGCTCAGGGCAGGGGGTTGGGGTGCAGGAGGGGTGTGGGATGTGGCAGGAAATAGCCCTGCGGGCCATGTGTTTGAGATCCCTGTTATAAGGTATGCATTCCTGTGAGGGGAGGGAACTTCAGTGCTTTTCCTCAGGGCCTTTAAGAGGGCATGTTTGGTGTTATTTTTGTGACAAGTTACTCCCTGTTGCTGAGAAGATCATTATATGCAACAGCAGGGAAGCAGAAAAAACTATTATAAAACTTATTTAAAATGGAATTAAAAGAACAAAGTAGGACACAATATTTAAGGAGTTCTTCACTGGTAAATGTGAAGTTCATCATCTTTAAAAATAAATAAAATTCACAATGCTTCAGGAGCCTCATCCAGTACCCACTAAAATCAAAGGGAGTCTGCCCACTGACTTCAGTGGATATTTAATCAGGCTCTGTGTTCCATGCCCTGGGGTAGAGTGATGAGAGCACATTTGATTTCTTCTCTGAATACTTTTGTTTATTTTTTTCTTATAAAACATTGGCAAACTGTAAATTTGTTGAAGCAGACTTGACATATATTTTGAAAATGTAATGCATTACATGGCCCTGCTTCTAAACTGTTCTTGGAGTTTAGAGTTCTCTATATTATTGTCTTGCAATACCTGCAAAAAATTGCAGCATGCAATATATGAGTTTGAGAATGTCATGATATCTGCTGAAAAAAGTCTTCTGAAAATGTTTATGAAATATAGCTGAAGAGATTGCTCTTTGTGCTTCCTATATTTAGTGAACCTTTTAAAATATATATTTCTGCCTTACGGCTTTCTGCAAAATTGTCTAACACTGTACAAAAAAACAAAATAGAATTAATGGTGTGGGGGTGGGGGGGAAGAGGGAGTATGGAGGGAGTGAAGTGACTTCATTATTAAAATTACATCTAGATTTCCATTATAAGCCCAATTTCCCATCCTTCCCCTCCTAACTGTTGATTGGAGAAAGTGATTTTTTTCTGAGAATTTTTGTGGTTACCAAATTTCTATATGAAGAAGTGGGAACATTGCTTTGTACTAAATGCATTGTACAATTAATATTGACGACCAGGGGGAAGGAATGCAAGCTCAAAATAGGGAAAGAACAAGTTAAAGAATATTTCTATGTTAGATCTATTCAAGTCAGCAGGGCCTGATGAGACCCATAGTAAGAGGAACAAAAAGTGCCACCATTGCTAAACAACAAAGTTTAAAAATAAAGGCATCCTTTAAAAATTGGAAGTTAAACCTTAGTAAAGAAAATAGAAAGGAGCATAAGCTCTGGCAAGTCAAGTGCAAGAGTATAACTAGGCAGGCCAAAAAAGAATTTGAAGAGCAACTAGCCAAAAGCTCAAATGAACAGCAAATAATTTAAGTACAGCAGAAGTAGAAAGCCTGTCAAAGAATCAGTGGGGCCACTGGATGATCAAGGTGCTAAACGAGCACTCGAGGAAGATAAGGCCACTGTGGAGAAGCTAAATGAATTCTTTGCATCAGTTTTCACTGTAAAAGATGTGAGGGAAATTCCCACACCTGAGCCATTCTTTTTAGGTGATAAATCTGAGGAACTGTCCCAGATCGAGAGGTCATTAGTAAGGCTACGTGTTAGTCATGGGTATTTTTAGGAAAAGTAATGGACAGAACTCGGGCAGTAAACAAAAATTCACAGACTGTGACCTGTCCATGACTTGTACTATATACCCCTGACGAAATCTTGGGGAGGGGGGCGGCCTGGGGGTACCGCAGGTGCTTGGGGGGGCGGCCCGGGAGGGTGCTGGGGGGGCAGGCAGTGGTGCACGGCCCAGGACCCTGCTGGTGCTGGCGGGGAGGGGTATTCTGTGGAAGCGGCGACATCCCTCAGCACCTAGGCAGAGGTGGAGGCGCGGCCACGCAGCTCTAAGCGCTGCCTCCCTCCCCCCCGCCCCCGCGAGCGCTGGCTTCACAGCTCCCATTGGCTGGTTGGCAGTGCCTATAGGGGAATGCAGCGCGCAGAGCCCCCCGGCCACACCTCCCCCTAGGAGCTGAAGGATGTTGCTGCTTTCGGGGAACTCCCCCCAAGGTAAGTGTTATCCAGAGCCCTCACCCCCTCCTGTGTCCCAGCCCTTAGTCTCCGACCCAAATGTCTGCTGCTTGGGGGGGTGTGGGTGGGGGGGGGACACGGGGCGGTGACCTGAGACTGCCCCAGCAGTGGCTGCTGTGGCTGGCCTGAGGGCTGCCCGAACTGCTCAGGTGGCATGCCCTTGACCGTATTCGTATAAAACTTCACAAGCATTAACGTTTGTGGGGTTTTTTTGTTTTGTTTTGGGGTGTTTTTTTTTTTTTTTTTTACAAATATATTCAATGGTCTGTCTAGTCTTGAACAGCACTTAGCATTCTTAGCTATCACAACTCTTATGTTTTTAGGGAAATTTAATTTTCTGTAATACACATCGAGTAGCTTTGTTTGTTCCGTGACTGAAATAACTCTTACTTTATAGTAGCAATTAAAAGTAGGTGTTCACATAATTTAAAAAAATATTTTTTTAGCTGCTGAGACTGAATTAATTTCTGGAGGATCTGATAAACAGCTCATTGTATGGGAAACACAGAATAAGCAGGTAAGCAGAAATATTCCTATTGTCTTTTTGAACTATCACTTCATCAATTTTTATTTTCAAACATAGTACCCATGAAATATTTAGTAAATTAAATTACTTCTGTCTGCATTTCTGAACTCTTTATCTTGCCTTTTTATCTCACCTAGATTATTGCAACTCTTATATGCCTCTTCCAAGTCTCTCTCTGAACTTTTGCATCAGCATAATGTTGCTATCCTCTGCCACATGACTACATTTAATCCTATTTCTAAATATCTCTGCTGCAATTCTTTTAGTGATTCATTTACAAAAAATCCATAGACTTGCTTCAAAGACTTTTATCTCTCCCTGCTCCAAGCTTCATTTTCTAACATCATGTAGTATACTTCTTTCCCATAATCTCATCACTCTTAGAGTGAGACCCATTTTTCTATAGTTCTGTGTGCCTGGCACAGCATTCCTGTATCTTTCTTCACTCTTCTCTAGTTGCATCTGGTGAATCCACAACTGGAATACAGCATTTATTTATAGGGACCTTTATTACCAGAAGAATAGACAAATTGTGAGGAGTGTTGAAAAGATGGTTTGAAGGCTGCAAGGGTTTAACCCTTCTTGAATAAGAAGTTATACCTAATACAGTCCTGAAGTGCATTATGGAAATTCAAAAATTCTATTTTAGTCAGAACCAGTCTTCCACTTGGTTGAAAAAAGAGGATTTGAAAAAAGAAATTTGCACCCAATATGAGGAGGGCTATGATCAAAATGTAGCATGTATTTTGCACAAGAGAGTACAAAGAGGCACCAAATTTACAAAAGCAACTGAAGGATGATTTTGAAGGAGTTTGACAGATTGCAGGCTGACAGATTGTAGACTTTTCCATTCTCAGTGGAAGTCTCAATTTAGCTAATTAACCAAAACCTGAAACTAGAACCTTAGAAGGATGAAATACGGTAATAATAATAATCCAAAAAGACGGAGATGCTATAGAACCTTTCTCCTACTTAAATAACACGACTGATCACAAATATAAATGTAAATGGTTGAGCTCAGTACATGAAGAATAGGCTGAAATGTGACTGATGGCCCTTAAGCCAGAGTGTGTTCTTGATCTTCTAGCACTTAGAGATTTCTATCCCAAAGCCCATGTGTCAAGGAGGTTGTCAGAGTTGTTTGCATCACAGTGGTGGAAAACCGTGGGACTAAGTTATAGAAGGTGTAATAATTGAATTCAGAACTTAGTCAATTTTCAAAAGACCTACACTATGTTTAGCCAGACCACTGTCAATCAAGCACTTTTAATATATTTGAATTGGTTTTCATGAAACTGTGTAATAGGCTAGATTAAGATAAGGTGCCAGGTGTTTCTGTGGGTGGATAACAAATGCTAGGCCTAACTAGTTACAGGATTAAAAGCTTTTCTTTTCAGTCTGTGGGTATCATGTGATTATGAAATGTATCAGTCACAGTATGTTTTGTGTTTAATTTAATAAATTCTTTACAGCTTTAAAATTTTTTTTGGGGGGGCGGAAACAGTTTGAGTTGCAGAAAATTGCAGCAAGCCTGTATTAAGAAGTTGTTGGACACTAAATACACACCCAGGGCAAGTCTACGCTGCAGTGCTATATCAACGCAGCTGCACTGATGCAGTGCATCTGGTGAAGATGCACTATGCTTACGGGAGAGTGCTCTCCCGTTAGCATAATTACTCCACCTCAGCGAGAAGCGGAAGCTGTGTTGGTGGGAGAGTATCTCCGGCCAACATAGCGCCAGTGTGGACAGTGCGAAACTTGTGTTGCTTGTGTGTGTGTGTGTGTGTGTGTGTGGGAAAGCTTTTTCACACCCTTGAGTGACGTAAATTAGATTGACTTAAGTGGTAGTATAGATCTGCCCTCAGCTATACTCATTGTTCCAAGTCTTCTTCAGTAATGTACTCCACATTCTTACGAGCCTTTTGGAAAGAAACTTCCTTGATAAGTTCTGCAGTTATCATTGAATAGTTTTTTCTAATGACCTCATTATGACCAGGGCTCCGTGCATGTCACAGAGGTCACGGAAGTCAGATTCCATGACTTTGAGACCTCTGACACTTCTCAGGGGTCAGTGTAGGTGACCCCAGACCCCCTCCCCAAGATTTAGTCACCGGTATTTTTAGTAAAAGTCATGAACAGGTCACGGGCCACGAATTTTTGTTTATTGCCCATGACCTGTCCATGACTTTTACTAAAAATACCTGTGACTAAATTGTAGCCCTTAATTATGACATCTGTAATCTGGCAAGGTTCTCCTTTTAAGAAATACATGAACATATACTGTAATCAAGTTACTTCAGTCATTTTTTTCAAGGCTGAATGTACTTACCTCGGCAAGCTAGCCCACATAAGTTGTTAGTTTTCATATTTAACCATTACAGCCCTCTTCTAAACCTTTCCAAGAATTTAAATGTCTACATGCCTGAAAGTTTCATGTTTTCTGTTAAGTGTTTTATCTTTATTCTTTGTTTAATCTTATGTAACTTTCTGTCACGTTCAGCTTGTGAAATGCATTCATCTTGAAGGCCACACAGAAGCTGTTTGTGCTGTGGATGCTGTTTACCAGACAGATGAGTCAAAAACAGAATTAAATCTACTAATAGCTTCTGCCGCTTCTGACTCTACTGTCAGAATCTGGTCCAAACGAGGTTCAGAAGGTAACTTTCCTTACTGTTAATACTGTAGACACAACGGGATGGCTTAAAGACCAACACTAAAAATGGATGAATGTATACATGTTAAAGTACCTCTATTACACTAAAGTCTCCGAAGACTCTCTGCTAAAGACAGGGTGTAAGCTGGATTCTGTTTCTTCAGAGCAGTCATTCAGTCAGACCTCTACAAATTCATTGTCCTCTCCTCTGCATTGGGAATGATGGGTTGCTTACCTTAGGATGAGTAGCCCGATTTTACAGACAGCGTAGCAGGCTAGTGTAGCTAAACGTGTGAGATTTTGGTTTTCCATATTAGAGCTCTATGTTCTATTCCCAGCTTATGTAACCTTTCAGTGACACCTTGCTTAATAATAATGATTGTGAAGGGTATAGAATTGTTAGCACCAATTAGTAGAAGAGTGAGTCTAGAACTTGTAATTTCCTGGTTCCCGGTTGTGGGTTTTTGTTTTGTTTTATTATGTAGATCCTAGAGGTCCCAGTCGGAGATCAGGGCTCCATTGTAATAAGCACTGTGTGCATACAGAACAAAAAGTCAGTCTCTGCCCTAAGAACTTAGTCTTAATAGACAAGCTAATCAAATAATAATAGACAACATACAAGCAAAATGTTGAGGTACAAAACTTGATGTTTATTTGGTAGTTGTTTCTAGTTCTCTCAAACTAGTCACCACCTCCATACCCCGTGTACATCCGGCCCAGGCAACCTACACCACTATTTCTCATCCAAAGAGATCTCCCTTTAACCTGACCACCTCAGAGAAATAACTTCTTTCCTAGATCAAATGAGCAGGGAACTGCCTGAGCAGAACTACCCACCCCAGAAAACAAATCCCAGATCTTCCTGCGCAAACATTCTAAATTCTCTACATGTCTCTTCCCCCGCATTGCCACACTCTAGCAGCAGCAGGGCTGAGCATCTCATTCCTAATCCTGCCCGAGATATGGGGGAGCTCTTCCCTTAGGTGTTGCCTTTAGTTCAGGGTGCTGAGCCATTCGGACCACTGCTGGGTCTGTAGGGTGGTTGGGGGAAAGTGTGGCTTATCTCTCTCTCCCTTCTGCCACTGCAGCTGCTCTGGTAGAAGACAGGCTGAGTTTCTGCCCCAGTGCAGTGCATGTCTGCTGCAGTAATGGGGCCCATCCAGAGAGGGATTTAGAACATGCAATGCTATTGTCATGCTGCCAAAATTAAACTGTACAATATAAGATGCTCTGGGAAATAACTTTTAATAGCTTATAACTCAGATCTCAATGGATTTTACTGGGGCCAGCAAAAGGCATCTCCCTGATTCCATGGAGGTCCCTTGCCAAAATCAGATGTTTTTTCCAACCAATGGAGGTGGTAACTTCTCAGTGGGGTGTATGATTTTTTTTGTAATGGAAAGTGTTAAGCAACCATAACATAAGTGTGCTGCCCTCTCCCCCTACAGCGTTAATTTGGTAGAGTGAGTTCAGCATTCTTTACTCTCAATTTTCAGCTACCTGCCTTCAGACCTTGGAATTTGGAAATGGATTTGTTATGGATGTCTCCTTATCCTTCTTGCCTGGCAGTGATGGTAAGTACAGCTACATATCCTGAATGCTTAGTCCAGGAGAAATGACACATTTTTAAAAACAATGGTTGATGTGCCTTGAAAAACAGTGTTTTCATTTAGCTAATTTTGGACACACATAGTATATGAATAATCATATCTAAATTGACAAGAAACCACCCCAAGCTTCACATCTGAATAGATTTAATTTGGAGGTTAGTAGTTAGAACAAAGTTGCTTAGTTGTAGTGCTTCCAAAACAGTCTTGATAGAGCATGTATTATATGTCAATTTAGTTGTATTGTGAGGCAGATGTCAGTTATAGATTCATAAAGTTAGGTCAAGATATAAGCACCCCAGCAATGGTGGGATGGAGGTAAGCTCCTTTGGAAGGGAGGAACCATACTTGCAGCATCCTAAAGCAATTGTATAAATTTCATAGATTTTTTTTTAAAGACCAAATTGACTATTTAAATCATTTAACCTCCTGCATAACACAGACCATAGAACTTCACCCGATACTTCGTGTCAAGTTCTATTATTATTACTAACTATTATCTGATATTTACGTTATAGTAGCTTCTGGAAGTCCCATTGTGCTAGGCACTGTATACAGAGTCTGAGGCAGTCTTGGCCTCAAAGTTTACAGTCTAAATAGACAAGACAGAAAAAGAATGTGTGGCAGAGATATAACACAAACAGTGACCAGTGTGATGGTCTGCAAACATCATGTGAATTCATGAATTTTTTGGGAGGTGGATTTTGTTGGGATTAGCTAAACAGATGCCAGAAGGGATAAGGGACGTTGCAGGGAGTGGGGTAAGGCAATCAGAAAGGAAGATGAGGAGGGCAAGGGGATAACGTAAGGGAGAAGTGGGACAAGAGCAGGGCTATATGAGTGTGGGGTGTAGTGAGATGAAGAGGGCGGGAGGGAATTGAATTAAACTGCCAAATTAATGCAAAGGAGAGAGTGTCCAAATTAAAAATTGTAGGAAGCAGCACTGACAGCATCATCAGTGTCTGATGGTCCCTGCTGCAGCTGCTTGGCTCTGCCTCTGCTGGCTGAGTCTCTTGGTGGGTCCTTTCATGAGTTTGTCCATCCCAAGATCATATGAATTGGGGGAGGGAGGAGGCTGAATGGAGCCTAGTGTCTGTGGAGTAGGTTTTTCCCTGTGCATAGTTGTATGCCCAGTGATACTGGGGGTGGAATATGTTATGAGCAGGACATGGGTGGTCTGGCCTAGCAAGTAGAACCAGGAATCCGGCTTAGAGGTTGGAGACAGGAGTCAAGCCAAGGGTCAGAACTGAAGTCAGGAGACAAGGCAGGGGTCAGTCTCAGAGGCAGGAGTCAGTCAAGCCAGGAATCAGAGCCAGAGTTGGGAGTCAGGAGTCGGAGCTAGCCGAGATGCAGGTCTATTGCTATGGCTGGCAGGGATCTGTTTTGTTACACAGACGCTTCCTGGAACTTCTCCTGGGGCTGAAATATAGTGCCTGGTCTAGCCATGAGGGAAACTGTCAGCCTGGCCTTCCGAGGTGGTAATTCCTGTGGTATTTATCTCCACAGGATTTGTGTGGTAATGCATAGCATGCTACCGTAGCTGCCGGGTAACAGCGTGGAGGCATTGGTCATTCCACAGACCTGGATTCCAGTCCTATCCCTGCACAACCTCACATAGCACCCCTTTCAGGGGGGCCCATATGGCATTGCTGGACCAGGGTGTTTTTATGAAAGGTCAGGTGGTTCCCAGGACCATTGTTCAGGGCCATAGTCTTTCCAGTCGATGAGATACCATAGTTTGCCCCAGTTTATCTTGGTGTCAAGCACTTCATGGACTACATACTCTTTGTAGTCCGGGACATGTACTTGTGAGAGAGGAGGTTGGGTTTAGTGGAGAATGGATCTCCATGTAGGGTTTCAGGAGCGACATATGGAAGACAGGGTGTAACTCGAGGGATCTAGACAGGCAGAGTTTGAAGGTAACTGTGTTGATTTGTTAACTGATTTGGTATGGCCTGAGGAACTGGTTGTCTAGTTTGCAGGATGGCCTGTTTGTGCAGAGTTGTTCTGTGGAAAGCTGCACATCTTGGCATACTGAAAAAGTTGGCCATTGACAGTCTGATATCACTATAGGCTTTCTTTGCTTCCTCAAGGTAGCCTCTTACCACTTCTTGGACCTGGTGAATCTGTTGAATCCAGTCAGTGACTGCTGGGTTTGGGGAACCACTCAAACCACTGAGCTATCCCAGGTATACGCCTCTACTGAAAGCAAATTTCAGGGATCCAGTACTTCTGATTCTGCATACTCAAGTGTAAAAGCATCCCCATAAAAAGTCTGAGCTCAAAAGTCAGAGCAACAGCAAAGGGGGTATTAAGGGCCAGTGTCATCCTGCCCTGAATTGGTTCCAGGCTTGAAAACTCCTCAGAAGCCTGATAAGACACCTGATGGTTCCTTAGAGCCATTGCTTCCTATTGGATCTATGGCTACAGTGGTGACTTAGGTTCATGGTGAACACTTGGAACACTGTCATTTAGTTACCCTCATGCAACACCAGATACGTTAACTTTGGTGATTTAGGGTAAAGGAAAGAAGTATAATGTGGTGGGTCTGGTTCCTGTTCCTTCTCCCCCTCCTCCAGAAAAGAAAAAGAAAAATGTAAGTCCAAACCATTTTCTTACCTACGCAGAATTCTCTGGAGATAAGAGAACCTCCCCGTAGGACCCGCTACTCGTTCGCCATGGAAATGTGTCACAGTTTTGAGCTTTTTGCTTAACCAGGTGGTTGTTGTTGCCGTGGACACTGCCTTAGATTGACACTGATCTGGAATCAGGCTACCACTGGCCTGATACCTTTCCTTGTTATTGCCCTGCCAGAAAATGGATCAGGGAACCTCTCATAACTGGCCATTCTCTTATAGTTTTTCACAAAGAAAGTGATCCTTCATACACTCCCAAATTTTCTCTCCAAAATGATAATGGAATTCCATCTTAACCAGTCCATAAACTTGCCAGTATTTTTTCCGAGGCCACACTGTCACTCAGGTGAAGTGAACTACACACATTGGATGCTAAGGGTATGTCTACACTACGGGATTAATCCGAATTTAGATAATTACAGGTTGTATAAAGTCGAAATGAGTGCGGCCACACTAGCACAGTAATTCGGTGGTGTGCGTCCAAGTACCGGGGCTAGCGTCGATTTCTGCACCGTTGCACTGTGGGTAGCAATTCCATAGCTATCCCATAGTTCCCGCAGTCTCCTGCGCCCATTGGGATTGTGAGTTAAGATCCCAGTGCCTGATGGGACAAAAAACATCGTCGCAGGTGGTTCTGGGTACAGCCTCACTTCCTCCCTCCCTCCCTCCCTGCATGAAAGCAACGGACGGCAGACAACCATTTTCGCGCCTTTTTTCCTGGGTGGGTGAACACTGCAGACTCCATACCACGGCAAGCATGGAGCCCGCTGAGGTCAAGACAGCACTCATGAATATTGCAAACACCTCGCGCGTTCTCGTGGAGTTTATGCTCAGCCAGGACCAGAAAAACGAGGCGAGGAGGCAGCGGCGGCGGCAGCGCAGCGACAAGCATGATGAGGACATGGACACGGACACAGAATTCAGTGAAACCACAGGCCCCGGTGCTTTGGAGATCATGTTGTTAATGGGGCAGATTCTATCCATGGAACGCCGATTCTGGGCAAGGGAAACGAGCACAGACTGGTGGGACCGCATAGTGTTGCAGGTCTGGGACGATTCCCAGTGGCTGCGGAACTTTCGCATGCGTAAGGGCTCTTTCATGGAACTTTGTGACTTGCTGTCTCCTGCCCTGAAACGCCAGAATACCAAGATGAGAGCAGCCCTCACAGTTGAGAAGCGCGTGGCGATAGCCCTGTGGAAGCTTGCAACGCCAGACAGCTACCGGTCAGTCGGGAATCAATTTGGAGTGGGCAACTCTACTGTGGGGGCTGCTGTGATGCAAGTAGCCAAAGCAATCACTCAGGTGCTGCTACGAAAGTTAGTGACTCTGGGAAATGTGCAGGCTATAGTGGATGGTTTTGCTGCAATGGGATTCCCTAACTGTGGTGGGGCAATAGACGGAACCCATATCCCTATCTTGGCACCGGAGCACCAAGCCACCGAGTACATAAACCGCAAGGGGTACTTTTCAATGGTGCTGCAAGCACTTGTGGATCACAAGGGACGTTTCACCAACATCAACGCGGGCTGGGCGGGAAGGGTTCATGACGCTCGCGTCTTCAGGAACACTACTCTGTTTAAAGGGCTGCAGCAAGGGACTTACTTTCCGGACCAGAAAATAACCGTTGGGGATGTTGAAATGCCCATAGTTATTCTTGGGGACCCAGCCTACCCCTTAATGCCATGGCTTATGAAGCCATACACAGGCAGCCTGGACAGGAGTCAGGAGCTGTTTAACTACAGGCTAAGCAAGTGCAGAATGGTGGTAGAATGTGCATTTGGCCGTTTAAAAGGTCGCTGGCGTTCATTATTGACTCGCTCTGACCTCAGCCAAAGAAATCTCCCCATTGTTATTTCTGCTTGCTGTGTGCTCCACAATCTCTGTGAAAGTAAGGGGGAGACCTTTATGGCGGGGTGGGAGGCTGAGGCAAATCGCCTGGCTGCTGATTACGCGCAGCCAGACACCAGGGCGATTAGAAGATCACACCATGAAGCGCTGTGCATCAGAGAAGCTTTGAAAACCAGTTTCATGGCTGGCCAGGCTACCGTGTGAAATATCTGTTTGTTTCTCCTTCATGAAAACCCTCCCCCTTTACTGACTGATTTTCTGTAAGGAACCCACCCTGCCCCTTCCCCCAGCTTTCTTTCAAACCAAATAAAGTCACTATCATTTAAAAATCATTTATTCTTTATTAATAGATTAGAAAAAGAGGGAGGGAACCCGGGTGGTATTTGGGAGGAGGATTGCTGGGAAGGAAAAAGCCACAAAGAAAAGGTTAAAAAAATGACAGCCTTTTGCTTGGGCTGTCTACTGGGGTGGAATGGGAAGGTGTACAGAGCCTCCCCCCCCGCGTTCTTACACGTCTGGGTGAGGAGGATACGGAACATGGGGAGGGGGGAGGGTGGAACAGGGGCTGAAGCGGCAGTCTGTTTTCCAGCAGCCGTTCCTGAACCTCCACCAGACGCCGGAGCAGCCCCAGCGTTGCATCCTTCATCCTCTGGTCATCCTGCCGCCATCTCTCATCTCGATCGTCTCTCCTCTCCTCACGTTGGTCCCTCCTCTCCTCACGTTGGTCCCTCCTCTCCTCACGTTCACTGACTTCTTTCCTATACTTTGAAACTGTTTCCTTCCACTCATTCAGATGAGCTCTGTCACTCCTGCTGGATTGCATAATTTCAGAAAACATGTCCTCCCGCGTCTTCTTCTTACGACGCCTTATCTGTGATAACCTTCGGGATGGAGGAGGGAGGCTTGAGGAATTTGCAGCTGCTGTAGGGAGGGGAAAAAAGAGAATTGTTTTAAAAGCTACATTTTGCAGAACAATGCTTATACTCTTTCACGGTGACCAACACTGTTCACATTACATAGCACATGTGATTTCTGTGCAAGGTCGCATTTTGCCTCTTAATGCTGAGTGCTTGTGGCTTTGCTGCTAGAGATCACAGGTCTGGGCAACAGAATTCGGCTTGCATGCGGCCATGGTAAGCCATTGTTTTACAGCTTCTGCACCCTCCTTTCCCACATACCAAGCATAGCCTGTAGAGTGCTGCAGAAGCCTGGCCAATCTCAGCCAGTTGGGGGGGGGGGGCAGTGTGGGGGGGCTTGTCTGGGCCCCTTCAGGCAAGTAGAGTGCTGCGGTTTTTCTGTTAACATTCAGCAGCACCAGAAAACAAACTAACCCCCCCCCCCCCCCCCGCCATGAATTCTCTGGGATGATCACGGTACCCCTCCCCCCACCGCATGGCTGGTATCAGGGAAGATCCCTGCAGGCACCAAACTACCCCCCCCCTCGCCGCCGACCCCCCCCCCTCGCCATGAATTCTCTGGGATGATCACGGTACCCCTCCCCCCCACCGCATGGCTGGTATCAGGGAAGATCCCTGCAGGCACCAAACTACCCCCCCCCCCGCCGCCGACCCCCCCCCCTCGCCATGAATTCTCTGGGATGATCACGGTACCCTCCCCCCACCGCGTGGCTGGTAACAGGGAAGATACCTGCTAGCCAAACGCGGAAAACTTCAGGGCCAATTTCCCATCTGCGCTTGGCTAACTGCAGGGAAGGATTTATTTTCCGCCACAGGCAAACAGCCCAGTAGGAACGGCCACCTCTGTCCCCTTAATTAAGTTCCCGTATTTCAACCAGGTTACCAGGAGTGATATCACTCTCCTGAGGATTACACAACAAGATAAAGAACGGATGTTGCTTGAATGCCAGCAAACACCGGGACCATACGCTGCCAGGCTTTGTCAGGCAATGATACCAGATTACTTGCTGCAAGCATGGCGTGGTCAAGTGTCCTACCATGGAGGAGGGAATAAGGATGCACTGCCCAGAAACCTTCTGGCAAGGCTTTCGGAGTACCTCCAGGAGAGCTTCATGGAGATGTCCCTGGAGGATTTCCGCTCCATCCCCAGACACGTTAACAGACTTTTCCAGTAGCTACAGACTTTTCCAGTAGCTGAACTGACCGCGAATGCAAAGTCAGGCAAAGTAATCATTAAAAACCGTTTGCTTTTAAAACAAGTTTTATATTTTAAAAGGTAAACTCACCTGAGGTCCCTTCCATGGGGTCAGAGTCTTGGGTACTGGCTTGGGAGGCTTGGGAGGGTACTTCAGTCAGGGTGATAAAAAGATCCTGGCTGTTGGGGAGAATGGAGTGCTGTGTGCTCTCTGCAAGCTCATCCTCCTCCTCCTCCTCCTCCTCTACCCCATCGGCAGAATCCTCAGGCGTCGAGACTATCCCCGACCCAGAATCCACGAACAAAGGTGGGGTAGTGGTGGCAGCCCCCCCTAGAATTGCATGCAGCTCGGCGTAGTAGCGGCATGTCCGCGGCTCTGACCCGGAGCGACCGTTTGCCTCCTTTGTTTTTTGATAGGCTTGTCTGAGCTCCTTGACCTTCACGCGGCACTGCTCAGAGTCCCTATTGTGGCCTCTCTCCATCATGCCCTTGGAAATTTTTTCAAAAGTTTTTGCATTTCGTCTTTTAGAACGAAGTTCTGCAAGCACTCCCATACAGATCAGATCTCCCCATACAGATCAGATCCAGTACCTCCCTCACGGTCCATGCTGGTGCTCTTTTTCGATTATCAGCCTGCATGGTTACCTGTGCTGATGAGGTATCTGTGGTCACCTGTGCTCTCCACTCTGGGCAAACAGGAAATGAAGTTCAAATGTTCGCGGGGCTTTTCCTGTCTACCTGGCCAGTGCATCCGAGTTCGGATTGCTGTCCAGAGCGGTCACAATGATGCACTGTGGGATAGCTCCCGGAGGCCAATACCATCGAATTGCGGCCACACTAACCCTAATTCGAATAGCTAAAATCGATTTTGGCGCTACTCCGCTCGTTGGGGTGGAGTACAGAAATCGATTTAAAGGGCCCTTTACATCGAATTAAATGGCGTCGTTGTGTGGACGGTTACAGGGTTAATTCGAATTAAAGCTGATAAATCCGAATTAAAGTCGTAGTGTAGACCAGGCCTAAGAGAGCATTAGCCTTTTGTTTGAATAGGACTAAGTAACATCATCTGAACTGCTTGTCCCTTATGGGGAAGAGAGGAAAGGGTAGGTACTCACATTCCAGCACCTAAGTGGTTTAGACTGTGTATTGAAAAGTTTTAACACACACACCTCTGTTCCTGTTCCAGAAGGGCTTACTTGACTAGGGCCAAAGTTACTTCTATGGTTTATCTTTGATGTAATCCGATATTAGAAATCTGCAGAGTTGCTACTTGGAGCTCAACTCATACTTTCACAAAACATTATTCCTTAGATCTGGCATTTAGATTGGTATGCACAATTTGGTAATCTGTATTTCAATCAATTTAACTGTATCTCATCTCACCTTCCGAAAAGAAGAGTGCTTCCTCAGTGTTCACAGCTTTAGCTGGAATTCCTGTTAAAAAAGTTTGATATTCATAGTTTTCAGCTTAGATAGTGTAGTTCTAGTAGTACAGGGGCCTGGAGAAAAACCTGACCTACCCCAGCATCCCCTATACAGGGTTGCCTAGTGTACCCAAGACCTCAGGATTCAAGATCTGCATGGCCTGCCTTCCTGGTCATCGACATCCACGACACATCTCTCTATCTGCCTTCTAAGTATAATATCTGATGGTTCTTTTCTTGGCAAACTTGTCAAGCCTGTGACTTCAGACTTAGAAGATTCCTGATGGATCATTCCATGAGACCGCAGTCCAATCCTCACCCATCAGACCTCCCTATGCATTGTACAAAAGCATTAAATATCCCTTCAAGCACCTGGTCTCAGGCTCAGGGACTGCTTAGGGTAGATAAAGACTCTTCCAAACACAGCAGACATTAGGTGGCAGGAGCAAACGCTCACAAAAAATGTGAAAAATCTCCCTCCAAGTCTTCAAGTACAGGACTTCTTCTTTGACACCCTCAAAGTTGGCTGAGACTCCACTCCTTGGTCCATGTAGGTCAGGAGGTCACAAAAGGCATGGTGCCGGTTTCTCGACACTGAGAATCACAAACGTCACAAAGCCATCCACAGCCAAATGGACTGCACCATCCTCGATACTGGTGAGGAAAGAAGACAGTGGACATTTCCTACATGGACAGTACCTGTGCTCAAAGAAAAGGAATGATCAGTAACGAAAACAGCTAATCTGTGCAGGCCCAGAATCAGTAATACTGTCAGATCTGGTCTAACCAAGGATGTCCCTGCAACTTTGGTTAGCCGCTGTCTGGTACAATTGACCAGCCAACGAATAATGAGACCACCAATACCAACAGCATGGCCCACTGACAGAAGCCTCATTCTCCTTCAGTGAGTCCAGAATCAAGGAGAGGGCTTCACCAGCCTTATCAAGGTAGAAGATCAGCCCTGATAGTGTCTCCAAGATCTCATGGGCACCTTCCCACTCTCACAAGTAGGACTACCTGACTTGGGATTGATGGTATCCTCCTCCAGGGGGACTATCCCATGAGCCCTTGCACTGGCCTTATTTGGATCTCTGGGATCTGTATGAGACATCCCAAATATGCGAGGTCTCAGTGGGAATCAGGACAGGCTTCTTTACCTGGGGAAGAACCTCAGTCTGCCCAGGATCACTCTGAGGAAGAGGAGCAATCAGCACAGCCAGAACCACTCACTTCAGTAGGATTATCATTGTTCTCACCAGATGAGGCAGTCACTCCTGCCTTGCCATTACCACATGATGACTATATGACCTCTTGAGAATTGGATGCACACTCTAGATTCCCCTGGAGGAAAAACAGGGCACCCTTATAAGTTGCTGGATATCCTCCAGGGTGCTGCTCCCAGTAATGTGGCACTGCCTGTTAATGAGGCCACTTTAGAAGTGGCTGAGACAGTCTAGCATACTCCAGCCACTTGCGCCCCCATTCTGAAAAGAACGGAGAATAAATATTCTATATCATGAAAGGGACGGGATATTTATTTTCAATCCTTGCTCCATACTCTTTTTAGTGGTGCAGGCTGTCGTTGAAAAGAACAAGCAACTACCAACCCAGATCTAAACCCACAGACGAGGCTAAATGTCTAGACCTTTTTGGGAGGAAGAACTTCACTTTGGCAAGTTTAACAGTTCCGGATAGTGAAGTACCAACCTTCAATATCAAAGTCTGAGTTTATTATTTACAGTAAGTTCTGAATTCACTAAGAACTGACTTGAGAATAAACTTCAGCTCCAAGCAATCATTGATGACTGTAAACTTGCCTGCCTGATTGGCCCTTCAGACTTTGTGTATGCAGCAGATACAGCCTCCTGCTTGATGGCAATATCCATAGTTATGAGAGGAGTTTCATGGCTCTAATCCTCTAGATTCTCAAGGAAGTCCAATTCACTGTGAGGATCTGGCTTTTGAGGGCAATGATCTATTTAGTGAGAGAACGAATGAATCGTTAAATACACATCAGATTCCAAGGCCATCTAGTCTGACCTCATATATCACACAGGTCTTGCCCATAACAGAACTTCCTCAAAATAATTTCTAGAGCATATATTTTAGAAGAACATCCAATCTTGGTTTAAAAATGGTCAGTGATGGAGAATTCACCTTGGTAAATTGTTCCAAAATGATTAATTACTCTCTCCATTAAAAATTTGTACCTTATTTCCGGTCTGAACTTGTCTAGCTTCAACTTCCAGCCATTGGATTGTGGTATGCCTTTCTCTGCTAGATTGAAGAGCCCATTATTGAATGTTTGTTCCCTATGTAGGTACTTTATAACGAAGTCACCCCTTAACCTTCTCTTTGTTAAGTTAAATAGATTGAGCTACTTGAGTTTATAAGGCATGTTTTATAATCCTTTGATCATTCTTGTGGCTCTTCTTTGAACTCTCTCCAATTTTTCAATATTCTTTTTGAATTGTGGACATCAGAACTGGACACAGTATTCCATTGGTGGTAGCACCAGTGCCAAATGCAGAGATAAAAAACTTCTCTACTCCTACTCTAGATTCCCTTGTTTATGCATTCCAGGATTGCATCGGCTCTTTTGGACAAGTGTCACACTGGTATCTCATGTTCAGCTGATTATCCACAATGACCTCCAAATCTTCGGGAGTCACTGGTTCCCAGTATAGAGTCCCCCAACCTATAAGTATGATCCTGCATTCTTTGTTACTAAATGTATACATTTACCTTTAGTCATAGTAAAATGCATATTCTTTGCTTGTGCCTAGTTTGCCAAGGGATCCAGATCTCTCTTTATCAGTGATCTGTCCTCTTCATTATTTACCACTCTACCAATTTGTCATCTCATCTGCAAACTTTATCAGTGACTGTTTTATATTTTCATTCAGGACATTGATAAGTATTAATTAGTGTAGGGCCAAGAACTGATGATCCCTGTTGGTCCATGCTGGAGAAGCACCCAATCAGTGACCATTCCCCATTAACAATTATGTTTTGAGACCTATCAGTTAGCCAGTTTTTAATCCATAATTATGTGTATGTGTGTGTGTGTGCCATGTTAATTTTATATTCTAATTTAGTCAAGTGGTACCAAGTTAGACACCCTACAGAAGTCTATTACTGTAACACTATTACCTTCATCAACCAAACAAACTTGTAATCTCATAAAAAAATATTAAGTTAGGTTGATAGGATCTATTTTCCATAAACCCATGTTCATTTGCATTAATTACATTACCTTCATTTAATACTTTATTAATAGACTCCCATGTCAGCTGCTCCATTATCTTGCCCTTTTTCAAAACTGGCATAACATTTAGCTTTCAGTGCTCTAGGACTTACTGAAAATCAAAATTAATGGACCAGCAAGCTCCTCAGGCAGTTATCTGGACCTGCTGATTTGAAAATGTCTGACTCTGGTAGCTTCTGTTTAACATCCTCTAGAGATACTAGTGGAATGAAAAGAGTGTAATCACCATATGATGAGACTATACTGTCTGTTTTTCCTCCAACGTTGTTATTGCTCCTCCACAGGGTTCTGACTTTGCTTACTTGGTGGCAAAACAGGATAACAGAGTGTGTGTGTGTGTGTGTGTGTGTGTGTGTGTAAAGGGTTACATTTGTCCCGTCCCTACCCACAAAAAGTTTAATCGGCCACCTCCTTACTAAGTTGGGTAGGCTGCCTGGATAAACACATACTTGGACCCAACAAGAATCCCAATTGCACATAAATGTCCTGGAACTGTTGGCAGTACAGAAAGTCTGCAAACAATTCCTACTGTTTAATCAGACCCTGGACGTTCAAGTCATGTCAGACAACATGACAGCACTTTATTATATCAGTGAATTGGGAGGAGTAAGGTCCACCCTTCTTTGTACAGAAGCTGTTAGTATTTGGAACTGGTGCATCTACCATCAAGTCACCATCTTGGCAGTGCTCTTTTCGAGAGTGTCTGACATTGCAGCAGACATTTCTCCAGATACCATAAGTGGGAACTACATAACTCAGTGGTACAGAGCATATTCAAACAGTGGGATTCCAATGGTGAGATCTCTTTGCATCCCCCAAAAAACAATAAATGCCCAGTCTAGTGCTCCAGTTTGTCTCTGGGACACATTTCTTGTACAGTGGTTGAAGTTGTTGATGTACACATTCCTATACCATCCCTCTCTTACCTCAAGTCTTGAGGAAAACAAGACAAAGTTGGTAATCCTACTTGCTCCTCAGTGGCTGAGGCAGTTCTGGTTAACCAACATTTTCCAGATTCCCACTATTCTGGACTGCCTTCTCTCTCAAAAGGTCAGGATTGCCTATCAGCTTCTTGCAAGTGCCTGGTGGAGGCTATTAACGTCTTTCACCCTCCAATGGGCAGCCATTTGCTCTTTGCGCATCCTACTACAGCATGGTTTTTCAAGGCACTTGTCAGAACCCTTTTTCTTGTACTGAAACCTACCCTGATAAGTAATCTCAATCTAGTCCTGTCAGCATTTATGAAAGCTCCATTTGAACCTTTATTTTCATGTTCCTTTGTTCATCTATCTGTGAAGGTTGCCTTTCTAGTTGCAAGAACCTCAGCCAGAAAGGCAGCTAAGCTGGAGGCCCTATATGGCATACCTGACCTACAAGGTTTTTCATAAGGGCAGGGTTTCCTTGAGAGGCTGCATCCTAAATTAATCTCTAGAATAATGTTGGAATTCCATCTGAAGCAGGTAATCCGTTGACCCTTTTTTTTTTTTTTTTATCTGAAGTGTCATGCCACCAGAGAGGATGAGAAGCTGCACACTTCTTGGATGTCCATCAAGCCTTGGCATTTACCTGCAGAGGACAAAACCCTTCTAGAAATCCCCTAAACTATTTGTCTCCTTTGCTTCCCTTCTCATACATTCAGCAATATCCTGTCAGAGACTTTCCTAATGGATTTCGCTCTGTGTCCTGCTTTAGTAGGAGTTGATAGCAACCCCTCTCTTGCAAGGTATAAGGGCCCACTTGACCAGAATCCAGACTATATTGGTAGCTTTGCTTTGAGATGTCCCTCTCCTAGAAATCTATAAAGCAGCAGTCTGGGGCTCTGTGTATACTTTTACTAGTGTGACAAAGTTCCTCCTCAGTCTTGGTGGGTCCTGCGTTTATTGGCGGATTTTCTTGCCTCAGAGATTCACCATGTGGGTTGGCGAACAGCCCAGAGACCTTCCCCTCTGGAAGAACCCACAGTCCAGGTTGATTGGGAGGTTTGGGGGGAACCCGGGCCTGCCCTCTACTCCGGGTTCCAGCCCAGGGCCCTGTGGACTGCAGCTGTCTATAGTGCCTCCTGTAACAGCTGCATGACAGCTACAACTCCCTGGGCTACTTCCCCATGGCCTCCTCCAAACACCTTCCTTATTCTCACCACAGGACCTTCCTCCTGGTGTCTGATAACGCTTGTGTTCCTCAGTCCTCCAGCAGCACACCCTCTCACTCTCAGCTCCTTGCACCTCTTGCTCCCAGCTCCTCACACTCGCACCATAAACTGAAGCAAGCTCCTTTTAAAACCCAGGTGCCCTGTTTAACCTGCCTTAATTGATTCTAGCATCTTCTTCTTAATTGGCTCCAGGTGTCCTAATTAGCCTGCCTTCCTTAACTGGTTCTAGCAGGTTCCCGATTACTCTAGTGCAGCCCCTGCTCTGGTCACTCAGGGAACAGAAAACTACTCATCCAGTGACCAGTATATTTGTCCTCTACCAGACTGGTCTGGGTCTGTCACATATCCCTCCCCCCTGCTCAACGCCAAGGGGTTGGGCATCTTGGGATGCCAGACAGTGCACACGTGACAAGCTATCGGCGTTGCCATGACAGCTCCCTGCTCTGTGTTGCACATGGAACTGGAAAGGTTGGAGGGATAAGAACCATCTGGTCACCCTTGTGTTCTTCTCCTTGTTCCGCTGCATCCATTGAAGAGGGGCATGGTTGGTCACGAGGACAAATCTGCGTCCGAGCAGGTAGTTGCGCAATGTTTCCATGGCCCATTTTACAGCGAGACATTCTCTCTCCACCACTGCATATTTTTGTTCCCTTGGAAGGAGTTTCCGACTGAGGTATAGAATTGGGTGTTCCTCGTCCCCGAACATCTGGGATAGAACGGCCCCCACCCTACTTCCGATGCATCCATCTGCAGGATAAACTCCTTGGTGAAATCAGGGGCTATCAGTACGGGGTTACTGCAGAGGGCAGTCTGTAGGTCTGTGAATGCTTCCTCTGCTACGTCAGACCATCTCACCAGATTAGGTCCACGGGCTTTCACTAGGTCTGTCAGGGGCTTGCCCTTGTGGCAAAGTGGGGGATAAATCCTCGGTAATACCCCACCACACCTAGGAACGCCCGGACTTGTTTCTTGCGACTTGGTCGGGGCCAATTTTGGATGGCCTCTAACTTGTTCACTTGGGGTTTTACCAAACCTTTTCCCACAATGTAGCCAAGATATTTGGCCTCTGTAAACCCTACAGCGCACTTGGCAGGGTTTGCTGTAAGGCCAGCTGGCCTGAAGGTATCAAGGACTGCCTCCACCTTCTCCAGGTGGGTTTCCCTGTCTGGGGTATGAATGACCACATCGTCCAAGTAGGCAGCAGCATAAGTGTTATGCGGGCGTAATAGTTTGTCCATGAGGCGCTGGAAGGTAGCTGGGGTCCCATGTAGTCCAAAAGGGAGGACAGTATATTGAAAAAGACCCTCTGGTGTAGAGAACATATTCTTTTCCTTTGCGTCTTCTGCAAGGGGAATCTGCCAGTACCCCTTTGTCAAGTCTAGGGTAGTCAAGTACCAGGCATTACCCAGACGGTCCATTAGCTCATCTATGCGAGGTATGGGGTACGCGTCGAACTGGGATACTTTGTTTAGTCGCCGGAAGTAGTTGCAAAATCTTGTGGTGCCATCAGGTTTGGGCACCAGCACGACTGGGCTGGACCACTGACTGTGGGATTCTTCGATGATCCCCAACTCCAGCATTTTTTTTACTTCTGCTTTTATTTCCTCCCTTTTTGCCACTGGCACCCGATAGGGCCTCATTGTTATTCTGGCCCCAGGGTTCGTGACGATGTGGTGATATGTCTCGGTTGTTCGACCCGGTTTTGTCGAGAACACATCTTGGTTCCGGAAGATCATCTCAGACACCTCATTCTTCTGGTCTGGTGTTAAATCGGGAGACACTCTCACCTGTTTGGAAGGCTTGTTTTCCTGGGTTAGGTCTTTTTGGACCGTTGTGCATGCCTCTTGTGCATGCCAGGGTTTCAGAAGGTTAACGTGATAAATCTGTTCAGTTCTTGTTTTCTGCATCCTGGCTGCTGCACCTTGTAGGTTACTTCCCCCACGGGTTCAACCACCTCACAGGGCCTCTGCCATTGGGCCAGAAGGTTGCTTTCTGCCATGGGTACCAACACCATAACCCAATCCCCTGGTTGGAACTGTCGCACTTTTGCCTGGCGATTGTAATGGGTTCACTGGGCCTCCTGTGCCTTCTCCAAATGTTCCCGTACAATAGGGGTAACCCGGGCTATCCGGTCTTGCATCTGCATTACATGCTCTATTATATTTCTCCCCTCATTGTGTTCCTCTTCCCAGATCTCTTTGGCGATATCTAGTATGCCACGGGGGTGACGCCCGTATAATAACTCGAAGGGGAAAACCCAGTTGAGGCCTGTGGTACCTCCCAGATAGCGAACATAAGGTAGGATAGTAGGGTGTCCCAATCCTTCCCATCCCGACTTACCACCTTCCTTATCATAGCCTTGTTCAGTTAAACCTTTCTACCAACCCATCAGTCAGCGGATGGTAGACCGAAGTTCTCAGGGTATGTATATGGAGCAGCGTACAGAGGTCCTTCATTAGCTTCGACATAAATGGGGTTCCTTGGTCAGTTAATATCTCCTTCGGTAACCCCATTCGGGCAAAGATCCCCACCAGCTCCTTGGCTATAGTTTTAGAGGCCGTGTTCCGCAGGGGGACGGCTTCTGGGTAGCGAGTAGCATAGTCCAAAACAACAAGTATATATTGGTGGCCCCAAGCCGTCTTCTCCAGGGGTCCCACTAGGTCCATGGCTATTCGCTCGAAGGGGACCTCTATGATGGGAAGAGGTACTAAAGGTGCCCTCAAGTGGGGATGGGGACTGTGTAGCTGACACTCCGGGCAGGAGGCACAGTATCTCTGCACTTCTTCATGAACTCCGGGCCAGAAGAACCATTGTAGGACTCGTGCCAGGATCTTCTCTACCCCCAAATGCCCCCCAAAAAGATGACTATGAGCAAGACTTAATACAGCTTTCTGGTGTTTTTGAGGTACTAGGATCTGCTGTACCTTCTGCCCCTGTACTGGTGCAACCCGGTATAAGAGATCCTTCTTCATTATGAAGTAGGATCCTGGTCACTGGGTTTTCCCTTCCACGGGGACCCCATCTATTTCAGTCGCCTCCTTCCTAATGTTGTCATACCAAAATTTCCTCTCCCGGGGCTAATCTGCCCAAGATCTAGGGGCCCAGTCTCTGTTGCCTCTACTGGTTCAGAAGCATTAGGGTGGGGGTCAGACTCAGGTGCTTCTCTCTCCTGGGTGGCCTCCTTTTCAGCTGC
This sequence comes from Malaclemys terrapin pileata, assembly GCF_027887155.1. NCBI lineage: Eukaryota > Metazoa > Chordata > Testudines > Emydidae > Malaclemys > Malaclemys terrapin. The sequence continues at coordinate 170,380,108 of NC_071506.1, read as the reverse complement.
GCGGGTCCGCCTACCTACAAGAGCGACCCTCTGGCTTTGGGTCAGTATTCGGATTCCCAAGGCCGTAGCTGCCCTTCTTTCCCTTTTTGTCTTTCTACCCTGTCTGGGAGTGGAGAACAAATCTGGGGATATTTCAGAGAAGATTGGGGGTTGACAGTCTGCTGTGGATGCCTCATCAATTTTAGGGTCCCCATCTTTCTCCAATCCCCCTACTGGGAGTAAGTTTCCAAAGCCTGGGAAGTCCCTCCCTATGAGCACCGGGTATGAGACTTTAGGGACTACACCTGCTGCTACCTCAGTAGTGTTCCCATGGATCTCGATTTTTACTGGGATGGTGGGTAGTAACTAACTGTCCCATGGACACATGTTATCCCCGTACGTTTAGCCTGTAGCAGCTGATTACGCTTCACGAGCTTCCCTGAGATAAGCATGATAGCACTCCCCGAATCAACCAGTGCCGTGGTCCCTACCCCATTTAGTTTCACTGGTCTGGTATACATATATGGGGTTAGTGAGACCCCCACAAGGTGGATTAGGGAGCATGGATCTGCCCAGTTCCCCGGGTTACACTGCATAGGCTCCTCAGCAATGGGACACTGTGCAGCTATGTGTCCCCACTCCCCGCAGGCATAACATCTGTATGGAGCCCTAGGCGTTCCCCGGTCTCTTGGTTTGGGCAGTCTAACATCACAATCCTCTTCTCCCTCAGTGCTCCGACTCTTTGTGGCCTCTGATGGGCCTTCAGCCTCTCTCTTTTTCCACCTGGGCCCTCCTGGTGGCCCAGTCACCCGAATTTTAGGGCTTGGTGCTGCTAGTTTAACCCGAGGTGCCTCTTCCTTAACTGGTCGGGTCAGCTCCCTCGCTGTCCTTCGCCTCTCTACCAGGGCGACAACCTCGTCATAGCTGGAGTGTTCATTCTGGCTTACCCAGGCACGAAGGTCTGGTGGTAGTCCCCTCATGTATCGGTCGATGACCAGAACCGCTAGTATCTCTTCCGGACTCCGGGACTCTGTTTGCAACCACTTCCGTGCGAAATGGATGAGGTCATATAATTGGGACCGTGGGGTTTTGTCTTCCTGGTACCTCCAACCGTGATACTGCTGGGCCCGCACGTTACCCCAGATCTGGCCAGGATCTCTGCCTTCAGCGGGGGGTAGTCTGCCGCAGCCTTTTCAGGCAGATCATGGTAGATCTTCTGGGACTCCCCACACAGGAATGGGGCAAGGATGCCAGACCACTGATCTCGAGGCCAGGCCTCCCGTAGGGCTGTCCTCTCTAAGGCCAGAAGATATGCCTCTGCATCATCCTCCCGTGTCATTTTCTGCAGCCAGTGGCTGGCCTGTATGAGCCGCGTCCCATCATGGCCTCAATTCAGCTCTGTAAGGGATTTTACCTGGTTTACCAGTTCCTGCAACATAGCTCGGTCTTGAGCAGCCTGGTCCATCAGCAGGCGATTAGTCTCTTGCTGCAGCCGCACTGCCTCCTGTTGGGCGGCTGCCTGGACACGGGTAGCCTCCTGCTGGGCCGCCATAGCTTGTATCAGTGCCCGCACGATGTCATCCATTGTGGTGGAAAAAAAAACACCCTCTCCCTTTTTTGTTGTTGTTGTGGTTTTTTTTTTTAATCACCCTCCTGCTGCTGCTGCGCTGTGCACCCCAAGATCCCACCGCTAACACCAGTGTGACGAAGTTCCTCCTCTATCTTGGTGGGTCCTGTGCTTATTGGCGGATTTTCTTGCCTCAGAGATTCACCATGTGGGTTGGTGTGGAGCAGCCCCCAACCCAGTATCCCGGCTGGAGCACCGGAGTGGGGCCGAGCCACATGGTGCGGCCCCCGACCCAGTGTCCTGGCCAGAGCGCCGGAGTGGAGCAAGCCCCAGACCCCGCTCCCCAGTGGGAACTCGCGGGCTGACTTAAAACAGCTTGCAAGCTGGATCCGGCCCGCGGGCTGTAGTTTGCCCACCCCGGCATAGTCCAATGAACACTGGTAGCAGAAATCTTCCTGTCTAAGGTTCAAGGAGCACATGTGTACCTTGAGTGGAATATATATAGGAAGCACGCATCTTGAAGAGCTCCAGTTACTAGACAAGGTAAATAACCATATTACAGTAATGGGGGACATATAAAGTATCTGAGCATCTCCCAGTATTTAATAGAAGTAGCGAGTGTGTTGTTAGTATGAATGCAGGTGTTTCTGAAATACTAGGAAAATAAGCAAGAGAGGGAGGCCCTCCCAAAATTGCCCTGAATGATCAGTGGGGAAGAGATTCTTTGATAAGATAATTAAACTGTCAGCCATTTTGCATTGTGAGAAGAAGCTGCCAGCAGATATTCTTTCCTCAGGTGAATAAGGTATAAACTACCTTCTGTCCATGCATGTAAGAAACTGCCTCAGGGCATGGTTAGGCATACACTGTATAACTGCTGCATTAAGACAGCAATCCAACAGTGCCTAGCACAGCACAGAACATGTATGAATAAGTCCCTACCAAATTCATGGTTTACTTTGGTTAATTTCATAGCCACAGGGTCTTAAAATTGGTCAATTTAATGATTTCAGATGTTTCCATCTTAAATTTCACAGTGTTGTAACTAGGGGTCCTGATCCAAAAGGGTATTGTGGGGTGGTGGTCCTAAAGCTGTTGTACAGGGGTTGCAGGATTGTCATACTCCTGTGGCGTTTCCTGCAGCTGGAGGAGGCTCCCGGAGGTAGAGGTAGGGCCAATCTCCCCAGTGTTGCTGGGAGTGCCCCAGCTGGGGGCTCCTAGCTGCTAGTCAGGGCCAGTGGTGGATTAATGCATAGGACCTGTGCCCAGGGGCCCCGGACAGTTTGAAAAATGGGTGCCCTAGCTCTGGCAGGAGCCACGGGTGGAAGTCCCGAGCACCAGCAGGAGCCGGAGGAGGAGGGAAGGGGGGCAGAAGCCCCAAACTTGGGCAGCCCAGAGTCCAGGCAGGAGCCCTCGTGAACCGCAGCCTTGAGTCTGTGCACACCGAGCTCTGGCTGGAGCCCTGGGGCGGGGGTGTGTGTGGCCTCCCCAAGTCCGGGCAGGAGCTGTGGGGGTGGCAGCCCCGAGTTCTGGCTGAAGCCTGGGTGCCCCTAGCCCTGGCAGGAGCCATGGGGGGAGTGTGGGGGGAGAGAAGGGAACAGCAGCCCTGGAACTCGGTGTCCCGAGCTCAGTCAGGAGCTGTGGAGGTGGGGTAGGGGGGCGGGGAGGCGGCAGCCCTGAGCCTGGGCAGGAGCCACCGGGGGTGGAAGCCCTGAGTCCCCGCTGGAGACCGGCTGCCCCCAGCCCTGGCAGGAACCACAGGGTGGGAGTGTGGCAGCCCTGGAACTTGGGTGTCCTGAGCCCTGGCAGGAGCCGCAGGGAGCAGCCCTGAGCTGGGCAGGAGCTGCGGGTAGTGGCAGCCCCCAGCCCAGGTCCCTGAACCCGAGCAGGAGCCGGAGTGGGTGGAAGCCCCGAGTCCCAGCTGGTGCCTGGGCGCGACTAGCCCAGGCAGGAGCTGAGGAGGAAGGGAGAGCAGCAGCCTGGGCAGGAGCCATGGGGGAGAGGGAGCGGAAGCCCCACAGCTTGGAGGCCCTGAGCCCCGGCAGGAACAGTGCGCTGGTGGGGGCGGAAGCCCCGGAACTAGGACACCCTGAGCCCAGGCAGGAGCCACGGGGAGCCGCAGTCTGGAGCCCAGCTCTGGGGCTTCTGCAGCACATAAGTGAGGGTGTACCACCCTCTTCTGTGCTGCCTGTGGAGGTGGGTCTGACCTCTCCCCTTAACAGTCATGCAGGGGAAGGACAAGTCCTGTCCCTCCCAGGCCTGGCTGATTTTGGGGAGATCAGATTTCATGGGGCCAGGCTTATTTCATGGTCCATGACACATTTTTTACAGCTGTGAAATTGGTAGGGCCCTATATATGACACATTTAATGAGACAAATATAGGCATATTCATAGCTGTCTAGTTATGTGTTATTTAACTCTGACAGTTTTTTTTACTGTAATGCCTTCAGAGCAGACAAGTCAATTTGTTTGGTTTATGAAGTTTTCAGATCTTCTAGAACTATATACAAAAATACATCGTGCAGTTTGAAAATGCTATCATACCCTGAAGGCAGTGCAATATGAAAAGCAGTATTTCCATTTTCACTCTGAATAATTTTAACTCAATAGATATTTTTTCCTTAGATATGTGAGTAAGTGATTGTTGACATTAAGTTTACAAGGCTGGAAAATTACAATAAATTCTTGTGACCTGTAGTCTGAATTACTGTCAGAAATAATAAAGGGTCTGTGCTGCATATTAGTCAGGATAATGCTGTCTTAAAATTCATGCTGTGAAGCAATAGGTTAGTTCTTTGTTTATTATGGTGGTGTATTTATTAGAAATCCTCTTTGAGTACCCTAGAGGAATATATCAGTATAGCCCTGTGTATATAAATGAGAAGTAATGATTCACACTTCAAGATTTAAAATAAAGCTTGCAAACCTGTAATAGTAGTTTAAAAATGAAACTCAGAATTTACTGTGCTCAGTCTTAAAATCAGCTCTTTCTAAAGGTGATATTCCATGTAAGGCTTAATCTTGAAATGTAAATAACTGGATATTAAACATTTTGCTTTATTATAAAGGTACTCTTTTGTTTCCATAGTTAAGGCTGAGTTTAAGTTTGTATTTAAAGCAGGGAAACATAATTGTTATGTGGAAATGATATAGCATATCTTCCACAGCTTAAAGAACTTTCTCAAAAGGTAAAGAATGAATTTTCATATAAATCTGTTAATTAAGATATAAGCATTTTAAAATATCCCAAAAATTCTAAAAAGGGGACAAGTCTATTATTTTTAAAACCAGTGGATAAATAAATGCTTCGTTTTTTTTGTTTTTTGTTTTTGGTGGGCATAGAAATGTGAAAACGGACTTGCCTCTAGACTGTATCAAAAAGTCAGGCATGCAATAATGAAAAATTATTACCGGTAATTTGTTATTTTTTGAATACTAGTTATAAATGGTTTGGTCTGTGCTGCAATGATTAAGGTTCAAAATCTATCATTATGATCCAAAGTCGTCTTATTAAAAAAAAAAGGAAATTCTCACTATGTTGGTGGTTGAGGAAACCTTGAAAACTTGAATAGCATATAGACTGGTGCAGTTAATTGTGTTATCTACTTGAATCTGAAACAATACCACGGAGACTTGGATTACCCCTTTTTATATGAAGGTTAACTCTGAAACCTACAGGTAACTTAAATGTCATCATTAAGTCTCACTGCTGATCTTTTTGCCAGAAACAGTTAGTTAATGTGACAAACTGAGATGACTAAGAATTTAAAACTTTAGAGAACAAGATGTCTTTGATAAATCTATGGAGCCATTATGGTGCCTTCATGCCAAAGCTGTGCTGACATCTGCATCTTGCCCAAATGTTATAGTACATACTCTTTGCATGCAGAATGACGTTTCTGAAAAATTACAAGTAGTCAGCTAGCTAACTTGAGTTAGAGGCATTTAAAATTTACTCTTGAATTCTTTTGTTGAGTATAATTTCTTTGAACTCTCCAGCAAAGAAATCATCTGACGTGTGGCAGTTGAAACTGATTCAAAATAATTCCAAAATCTATATAAAAGTTTCTTGATGTTCATTTTTTATAAACTTTTTCATAACCATAACTAATCTTGCATCAATTGCTTTGTTAGAGAAGTGATACTGGAACATTCTCTGCACGGTAAGTCATCTATGAGAAGACAACAGAAAACTCTTAATTAAAAAAAAAAAACTGTTACAGAAGAGCAAATTATATGATTCAATGCTTCACCGGTTGACCTATGAGCAAAGAGTTGCTCTGAGCTGGTCTCCTGGACCTTGAGAATTTGCGGGAGAGTTGTTATCCTGTGGATCCCTAAGACTGCAGAACAACTCCCCTCAAGTGCTTACAGATCTCGGCAAGCCCTTTTGCCATCCAGGCTAATCACCCCATACTAATATAAGAACTGCCATAATGGATCAAACTATTGGTTCACCAATCCTAGTCACTTGGGTTCTGAAAAATAAATTAGAAGTGGCTCTTCATGATCTTGAATCTCAAGCTGAAAAAATGAACAAACTTGAAAAAGCTTTACAGGTTATATTTAACTTATTGGCATGATGAAAACTGACGACTTATTCCAATGCCCGTTTTCTGTTTTGTAGCCAGATTGTCATCCATTGTAGTAATTAGTTTCTTAATCCATAACTGTGTATTTCCCAGTAAAACAAAATCTCTTGACTGTATGCCAAGGAATTTATGAAAGTCCCAATTCCCCCCCCCTCCCTTTTTATCTGCTATTCTGATATGTTTCATAGATTCATAGATACTAGGACTGGAAGGGAGCTCGGGAGGTCATCGAGCCCAGTCCCCTGCCCTCATGACAGGACCAAATACTGTCTAGACTATCCCTGATAGACATTTATCTAACCTACTCTTAAATATTTCCAGAAATGGAGATTCCACAACCTCCCTAGGCAATTTATTCCAGTGTTTAACCACCCTGACAGTTAGGAACTTTTTCCTAATGTCCAACCTAGACCTCCCTGGCTGCAGTTTAAGCCCATTGCTTCTTGTTCCATCCTTGGAGGCTAAGGTGAACAAGTTTTCTCCCTCCTCCTTATGACATCCTTTTAGATACCTGAAAACTGCTATCATGTCCCCTCTCAGTCTTCTCTTTTCCAAACTAAACAAACCCAATTCTTTCAGCCTTCCTTCATAGGTCATGTTCTCAAGACCTTCAATCATTCTTGTTGCTCTTCTTTGGACCCTCTCCAATTTCTCCACATCTTTCTTGAAATGCGGTGCCCAGAACTGGACACAATACTCCAGTTGAGGCCTAACCAGCGCAGAGTAGAGCGGAAGAATGACTTCTCATGTCTTGCTCACAACACACCTGTTAATACATCCCAGAATCATGTTTGCTTTTTTTGCAACAGCATCACACTGTTGACTCATATTTAGCTTGTGGTCCACTATAACCCCTAGATCCCTTTCTGCTGTACTCCTTCCTAGACAGTCTCTTCCCATTCTGTTCAAAGAATCCTAATACATTAGAGAGGCATCTAGTGGTTTGTCCTTATATTATCATCTGTGTTATAATTCTGTTTTTAATTATTTCAGTCAGTTTACTTGGTGTGGTACAAAATTTAGTAACATGTTACTTGCAGGATTACCCCTACTACTGTTTTCTAAGACATGTCCATTTTCTACATTCTGATCTCCTAGTACAGTAGCTGGTTTTAATGAGTGAATACTTTTGCTAGCATCTCAGAACTCTTCGATGGATAACATCTAGGCCTGCTGACTCATTGCTCCTTAACTCATCAGCTGGTTCCAGCACCTTTGCCTTTAACATCTCAGTCTCTGACAGTTCTTCATTGTTATTACAGTAACTCCTCACTTAAAGTCATCCCGGTTAAAGTTGTTACGTCGTTTGGCAGCCGCCTGCTTTGTCTACTGCTTGCAGGAAGAGCAGCCCGTTGCAGCTAGCTGGTGGGGGCTTGGAACCAGGGTGGACTGGCAGCCCCCTATCAGCTCCCCGCTCCCTTAAGTTCCCTGTGCAGCAACTGCCTACAGTTCAGCCGTCCCTCCCCCCACTGCCATGTGCTGCTCCTGCCCTCTGCCTTGGAGCTGCTCCCCGAGACTCCTGCTTGCTGTGCGGGCGGAGGGAGGGAAGAGGGGGTCTAATGTCAGGGTGTCCCCCTCCCCCCTGCTCCTGCACCCCGCTTACCCCATCTTCCATAGAGCAGGGGGCACACAGCAGGGCTCAGGACGGAGGGAGCTTCCAGGCAGCAGCTGTGGTCTCAGCAAGCTGATCTAATTAACAAGGCAGTGTACTTAAAGGGGAAATGTGCATATTTCTCTCTAACACATACTCCCTCAATTCCTGCTGCCTTGTAGAGTGAGAGAGTTAACCCTTGAGAGCTCAGCCAATTGCTAGTTCATCATTTAGCAGTAAGGGAAATATCCCACCCTCTGACTCCTCCACCTCAACCAAGCTTCACAATCATCATCACTGTGTACCAGTATTAAATTGTTTGTTTAAAACTTATAGTTAGTGTGTGTGTGTGTGTGTGTGTGTATATATATATATATATAGTTAGTTAGTTAGTCTTTTGTCTGGTGAAAAAAAATTCCCTGGAACCTAACCCCCCCCATTTACATTAATTCTTATGGGGAAATTGGATTCGCTTAACATTGTTTCGTTTAAAGTCGCATTTTTCAGGAACATAACTACAACGTTAAGTGAGGAGTTACTGTACTTGAAAAGAGTAAGGCTGTGGTTGGCATTTCCTTATTGTAATCTGTAATGAAGACTGATACAAAGAAATAATTTGGCTTCTCTGCAGTGTTATCCTCAGTCATTACTTCCTTAACTCTCTATTCCAGCAGATTTACACATTCTTTTGTTGTCTTACTGCTTCTCATAATTTTAACAAATGTCGTATTTATTTTTATACCTTTAGCTACTTGTGCTTCATATCTATCTTCACCCTCCCACTCTCCTTGAATATTACTTGATGTAACTTATGCTTCCCTTTATTAGCTGAACATGGGTTGCCCTTCCATTTTCTGAAGGCTCAAATAAGGTCTTCAATCTTACTGCTTAATCATATTGGTTTTCTACTTGCCTTCCTAGTTCCTTTTTTTAAATTAAGAGATCAAGCCCAACGTTTGTGTAGTTGAGGAGATATATGAAGAATAAATTTCTGCAAACTTTCCAGAAATAGTAATGCCTAGCGTCACAGTTCAGGGCAACTGCACCTGTATTTCCCTCTCTGTGATCCAGTAAGGACATCAACTTTTAGGCTTCTGGCTGTCTGCTGTCACTTCTCTGGGAAAGAGATGCACATCTCTCTCCCTCCTGACCAGTGGATTTCCAGGCAGTGCAGTTTCCTGCCTATACTGTGTTATTCACAGCAAGCTAGACTGCCTAGACCAGGGGTTCTCACAACAATTTTTTGGTGGCCTCGGAGTGCGGCCATCAACTTTCACTGGTGGCTGCACTGACACTTTTTCCTAAAATATTTAATTAACTTTAGGAAAAACAATTAAATATGCACAGATACACATCCAAATCATTGTAATTTATATTTGTAGGGTTTTTTGGCAGACTCAGTAATAAAAATAATGCTGCCTCCCCCTTCGGGAGTGATATTTGTATATTTGTTAATATCACAGCACACTTAGTAGCTACCTGGGAGGCTATGATAAGTGATATTAACAAATATACAAGTATCACTTTTCACAGATAGCTAGTAAGTCTGCTGTGAAAAGTGATACTTGCATGTTTGTAAATATCACTTTTCTCAGCAAACCCTAGGACCCATTAAGCTCTGGGGGGGGGGGGGGGGGGAGGGGGCGAGGTTAAAGGGGCAGGCATCAGGGGTAGGCATCAGGGGCCAGAGGCGATGGTGGGATGGATGTGTGGCTGGGGAAGCAGCGGGGGCCAGGGGCGATGGGGATGGATGATGAGTCCCTCTGTCGCGTGGCCAGCCCCAGGGCCTGGTGTCTGCTGTCATGCGGCCAGGGCTGTGGGTCAGTGCCCGGGGCCAGTGCCTTCTGCCGCACAGCCAGAGCACAGTGCTAGGTGCCAGGGCTGCATGGCTGGAGCCAGGAATCAGCGCCTGCCGCTGTGTGACTGGAGCTTGGGACTGGAGCCGGGGGCCAGCACCTGCTGCCTCACAGCTGGAACCAGGGGCCGGAGCTGAAGCCCCGCAGCTGGAGGCCAAGGCCTCGTGACCAGAGCCGGGGGGTGGAGGGGTGGAGGGGCAGGAGGTGAGTACCCACTGCCCTGTGGTCAGAGCCTGGGGCCTCATGGCCAAGCTCCTGAAGTCCCACTGCTAGAGCCTGCCGCCCAAAACCCCTCCCCCCAAGGTGGGTCAAGAACTCACCTTGCTCCTGCAGCGTTGTGCCCCATCTCCTTCCAGAGGCAGTGCAGGGCGGCACATCCAGGAGCAACAAGGAGGGAGTGGGAGGGGCTGATGTTCCCCCCCACATTGCCTCCCAGGAGGCTGTCGTGGCCACTTGAAAACCCCCTGGTGGCCACATTTGAGTAACATTAGCCTAGACAGGCCAGCATCTGTGCTTTGCTTTCTCCTTAGAGGCTATAAACAGCGTAATTATGCACAGTTATAATTTACCACACAGCTCTTTCTAAATAAGCACATTTGGTGAAAGCATTACAGAGGAAATGTATTAAAAACAATAAGAACTTACACATGCTAAAATGACCAGTTGGTCACCCCACCCCCAACCTTGGGGTCTGGTGCTGGTGTTAGTCTTTCCAGGTCTTCCCGAAGGATTGGGGCCCCCTTTGGACAGAAGGACCTGTCAGTTTTCTGGATCAGAAAGAAGTTCCTGAGTCAGCTTATGCAATTTCTTTGCTTGTCTGTTGGTCTCTGGAGAATCCAGATTGAACCAGTATGCCACTCTCCAAGTAGTGGTACTTCTCTGGAGGTGTTACAACCTGAGTGGATTTGCTCAATCACCCCGTACTGCTCTTTGTTCTTGGATGACTGTGGTCCCCTCACTTATGGAATTAGATACAATCCCTAGTCTATAATGATATGTAAACGTAATACATTAAGTATGACTGGGTTTAAAAAAAAATAAGATAAGTTCATGGCGGATAGGGTCATCAATGGCTATTAGTCAAGATTGTCAGGGACGCAGATCCATGCTTGGCATGTTTGTAAACATCAGACTGCTAGAAGCTGGGACTGGATGATAGGGTGGATCTCTCGATAAAAGTGTCCTGTTCTGTTCACTCCTTCTGAAGCATCTGCTACTGGTCACTGTCAGAAGATAGCATACTGGACTAAATGGACCATTGGTCTGACCCAGTATGGCCATTATTTATAGTGTGTAAGATCTCCCAAAGATATTGCAGGAAATTGCCATATCTGTCACAACTGGACTTAATAGAGGTACATTGGAGACCTAAATTAGAGGTACTTGCCCTTCAGCCTCCCAATATTTGTAGCAGATACTATATATCTACAAGAACTTCCATTTTAGATGATTTTAAATAAGAATTTTTACTACTTTGAAGTTCTTACTCATCTTGAATAAAGAGCACAAAGTGGCTGAGTTAGATTGTGACATAATATCCATTATATTATTCAGTTATATTTATGGTTTCATCTTGTGCCCATTTTTTCTTTTTAATAAAGATCACAGAATGCTAAAGTTACAAGATTTAATAACAAAAGCTTAATTTTTTTTCTTTTTTTGCAGTACCAATATTAGCTTGCGGTGGCGATGACTGCAAAATTAATTTGTATATTCAACAGAATGGGCAGGTAATTATTGCTTCATATCCTGTCTTGAAGTAAAATACTCATTCTTTTCTGCTTCATTTCTTTTGATGTGTGCTGCTATTCTTTTTGGCTTCTTCTATAACTGTTATCTCTCCCTAGAGAGCCATCACATAATAACAGCTTTATTTAAATTCTGTTTCAGGTATTTAGTTTTCCTGCATAGCTAATAATGGATGACACCAAGAAGGCTGAGGTGTTTAATGCCTATTTTGGTTCTGTCTTAACTAAAACAGTTAGTATTAAATGTGCTAAGCATCTGATCACAACTAACAACAAGGGGCAAGTAACACAATCCAGAATAGGAGGGAAAAGTGTAAGGCCTGATGAAATTCACCCTAGAGTACTTAAAGAACTAGTTGAAACAATTCTCAGAACTTTTAACAATTATCTTCAATAACTCATGGAGGATGGGTGAGGTCCCGGAGGACGGGAGAAGGACAAACATAGTACCAACATAGTACCTATATTTAAAAAGGGGAACAGAGACATGAATCTAGCTTAGATTCCTGGAAAGACAGTGGAACAAATTGTTAGACCATTTATAAGCACTTAGAGGATGATAACAGGGTGATAAGGAATAGACAACATGGATTTTTCGGGAACAATTCATGCCATACCAACCTAATTTCCTTCTTTGACAGGTTACTGTCCTAGTGGATAGGAGAGAAATGGTAGATGTGGTATCTTGATTTTAGTGAAGCTTTTATAATAATAATTAATAATAATAATTACACAGTCTACTATGGCATTTTCATAAACAAACTAGGGAAATGTGGTCTAGGGGAACTTACTGTAAGGTGGGGGCACAACTGGTTGGAAAACCATGCTAAATAAAAAGTTTTATTAATGGTTCTCTGTGAAAGCGGGAGTTCTTTAGTGGGTTTCTGCAGGCGTCTGTCTTGGTCTGATGCTAGTCAATATTTTCATTAATGACTTGAAAAATGGAGTGGAGAGTATACTTACAAAATTTGCTGATGGCACCAAGCTGGGAGAGGTTGCATGCATTTTGGAGAACAGGATTAGAATTCAGAAGGACTTTGGTAAATTTCAGAATGGTCTGAAATCAACAAGATGAAATTCAATAAAGACAATTGCAAAGTATTACACTTAAAAAAATCCAGCATACAACTAAAAATGTAGAATAACTGGCTAGGTGGCTAGGCTGAAAAGCATCTGGTGATTATAGTGGATGAGAAACTGAACATGAGCCAAAAGTGTGGTGCAGTTGCAAAAAAAGCTAATGTCATTCTGAGGTTTATTAGCAGAAGTGTCATATGTAAGACACAGAAGGTAATTGTTCCACTTTACTTGGCAGTGGTGAGGTCTCAGTTGGAGTATTGTTGCCAATTCTGGGTGCCATACTTTAAGGAAAGATGTGGACAAATTCGAGAGAGTCCAGAGGTGACCATAAAAAATGAAAAAAGACTTAGAAAGCCTGACCTATGAGGAAAGGTTAAAAAAAAAAAAAAAAAAGGGAGGCATGTTTAGTCTTGAGAAGAGACTGAGGGAGGATCTGATAACACTCTTCAAATATGTTGAGGGCTGTTATAAAGAGCATGGAGATCAGTTGTCCTACCTTCAGTGGACTTGAAGAAGAAGTATAATGGGCTTAATATATAGAGCAAAGGAGATTTAGATTAGATATTAGGAAAAAGCTTCTTACTATAAGGATAGGTAAGCGCTGGAATGGGTTACCAAGGAAGGTTGTGGAAACCCTATAATTGGAGGTTTTTAAGGACAGGTTGAACAAACACCTCTAAGGGATAGTTTAAGGTCCTGCCTTTGCACAGGGGGGATGGACTAAGATGACCTCTTGAGGTCCCTTCCAGCCCTACATTTCTATGATTTCTTAGGTAATCGTGAAATACAGATATGTCAGTTTCACACACGGAACTCTCAGGGTTTTTTAAATATTTCTCTCTATGAAAAGAAAACCTACCTCAGTCCAACCATTGAAATAAAGTAATTATGCATCTCTTTCCTTAAGGAGTATCCAAGCATTTAGTATATCATTTGAAAATAACGTCCTCAATTGAAAATGTAAATATCGTAGTCTAATTGAAATTACATTATTACTCTTTTTGGAATTAGGTATTTCCCATTAAAATTGCCTTCTGTGCCTTCTGAGTGCTTCTGAAAGTTCAAAAGAACCTTTGAAGCACATGATATCCAATAAGTTGTGACTTGTGTTCAGTATGTGTGAAAAGTACTGTGTGTCATTTGGAACATAGAAACTTTTAATTTTTCATATAGTTAACTATCAAAAGTATTCAAATGAGGATATGGGATGGAGCTATAATAGTGTATCTGAATTTTTAGCTCCTATCAAAACTTAAAAATGTTTGTGTCCCTCTGGCTTTTGGAAACTTTTTTTTAATTTCTTCCATTGACAAGTCATTCTGGCAAGGTCTCCCAAACATGTGGTGATGATTTTTTATATATCTTTTGTGATAGAAATTAGAGACTAAATAAAAAATATTTCTCTGATATACACAACTTACAGTCTGAGGCCTTGTTTACAGTAAATTCAGACCTACAATTCACCCTTTGGGCAGCTCTACTGGGGTGAATTCTGGGTCTGAATTTGCTAGTGTTTATATACACACAGAAATAAGGATTTTGGAAAGCTGTGGCTAGAATGCTAATTTTTTGTTGGTGATGCTGCTGCATTGTGGCCAAGAATTTCAAAAGTGATTTTATTTTGTGTCTCAATTTTTGGGTGCCCAACTTAAGATACCTTAAAGGTACTTGGTTTTCAGAAAGTGCTGATCAACTGGTCTTCGAAAAATCAAGCCTCTTCTAAGACATTTACATCTTCAGAGTCTGTATTTGAAGATACTTTAAACTCAGTTCTTCTGGAGCTGGGGAGGATCCCTGATTTCAGATCTCACATGGTAAAATCCTGAAGCAATACCCGCTTGAAAATTTTGGGGTGTGTTGTATGCTGGTTGGGTTAGCTGCTCAATGTAAGGGCTAAAGAGGTCCATTGCAGCTAAAGTTCAGAAACTTGGCTCATACCTTATCCAAATTGACACCATTGGTAATAAGCCACTCTACACTCTTTACAGTCATGAAATGACATGGCCAAAGCAATAAAGAAAAGGTTCAGAATATACTTGTGAATGTTGGATTACATTCTGGGTCATAGCCACTGTTTCTGTTTTTGGGCCCTCATAGAGTGGACATTATTACTAATACACAGTTTCAAGGTTACTTGAAGCATAACCAATTTTCTTGCATTTGTTTAAGTGCAAAGTTGCAGGGTTTAAAATAAGTCCCACACCGCCCCTGCATGCCTCTCCTCCATTCAAAAAGCTTGAGAATCTATGAACACCCAGTTGAACCTTTATGTTCCTTCTTAAAAGTATTTGTCTTTTAACTTTAGGTAATTAATGAGATGCAATCAAATACAGTTTTTTTCAGAGTAACATTTTGTCATTTTTTTCTAAAACTCAATGTAAATTTAATATTTGTTAAGGTTTTATACCAATAGCTTGTCCTTTTTCTCACTCCCCCATTCCATTAAGACCCACTGTTACCTTCAGCTCCCTTTTTCATCCAGGTGTAGTCCAGTCATCAATTCCTGCCCACCAGGCCCAGTGTTACCAGTGTACCTTAGAACAAACCTAATTCAGTACATTAGGTGACATTTAAACTTGTACTGACTGGTCAGTTCCTCCTCTTTCCTTTTTTTGTTTTGAGTTTCAAGAGCTTGACATTTTATACAAAGTGAGGGTGGTCCCCATTTTGATAGTGAACACAAACTAATTTTAAGAATGGTGGTCTGGACCTACATTCACATACTTTATTTAAAAAAACAAACATCTTTTTGATCTGTATTTTAAAATCATCTCTTACTCTCTCCTCTCTATTTCTGTTCCTTGACCTACTGCCAGCTCTGCAGATAGTTTCCCCTTCACTCCCATATTTTCTCTTTCAGGGGCACATATTTATTTGAATAAAATGTTACACCTCATCCTGTCTCCTTTCAAGTTAATTTGGTGTGGAAGATTGAGTTTACAAACACTGCCTCCTCCCCTAGCCAGTAAAGATCCTTCACCCTTCCCAGTCAACAGTGACTCTTTGGTGTTGAATAGGGTTACCATACGTCCGGATTTTCCCGGACATGTCCGGCTTTTGGGGGTTCAAATCCCCGTCCGGGGGGAAATCCCCAAAAGCCGGGCATGTCCGGGAAAATCGGGAGGGAGGGATGGAGGGCTCGGCCGGGGCCGGTGCGGGGCCGGGGGCATGGTGCCGGGCCGGGCGCGGTGCCGGGCTGGGGTAGCGGGGGGTGCGCCGGACTGCGGGGCCGGGCGGGGAGCCGGTCCGGGGTAGTGGGGGGGGGGGTGCGCCGGGCTGCGGGGCCGGGCGGGGAGCCGGTCCGGGGTAGCGGGGGGGGGGGGTGCGCCGGGGAGCCGGTCCGGGGTAGCAGGGGGGGGTGCGCGGGGCCGCGGGGCCGGGCGGGGAGCCGGGGGTGCGCGGGGCCGCGGGCCGGTCCGGGGTAGCGGGGGGGGGGGGTGTGCGGGGCCGGGCGGGTAGCGGGGGGGGGGGTGCGCGGGGCCGCGGGGCCGGGCGGGGAGCCGGGGGTGCGCGGGGCCGCGGGCCGGTCCGGGGTAGCGGGGGGGGTGCGCGGGGCCGTGGGGCCGGGCGGGGAGCCGGTCCGGGGTAGCGGGGGGGGGGGTGCGCGGGGCCGGGCGGGGAGCCGGGGGTGCGCGGGGCTGCGGGCCGGTCCGGGGTAGCGGGGGGGTGCACGGGGCCGCGGGGCCGGGCGGGGAGCCGGTCCGGGGTAGCGGGGGGGGTGCGCGGGGCCGCGGGGCCGGGCGGGGAGCCGGTCCGGGGTAGCGGGAGGGTGCGCGGGGCCGCGGGGCCGGGCGGGGAGCCGGTCCGGGGTAGCGGGGGGGGTGCGCCGGGCCGCGGGGCCGGGCGGGGAGCCGGTCCGGGGTAGCGGGGGGGGGGGGGTGCGCCGGGGAGCCGGTCCGGGGTAGCAGGGGGGGGGTGCGCGGGGCCGCGGGGCCGGGCGGGGTGCGCGGGGCTGCGGGGCCGGGCGGGGAGCCGGTCCGGGGTAGCGGGGGGGTGCGCCGGGCCGCGGGGCCGGGCGGGGAGCCGGGGGTGCGCGGGGCTGCGGGCCGGTCCGGGGTAGCGGGGGGGTGCGCGGGGTCGCGGAGCCGGGAGCCGGTCCGGGGTTGTGGGTCCGGGCCGCCGGGGGGTGCGCTGGGCCGCGGGGCCAGGAGCCAGTCCAGGATAGCTGGGGGGGTGCGCTGGGCCGCAGGGCCCGAGCCGACCCAGGCTGGAGCCGTCGGGGGGGCCAGCCTGGGCCGCGCCTCCTCCCCCCACACACACCCCCCCTTTACCTGCTTCAGGCTTCCCGCGAATCAAATGTTCGCGGGAAGCAGGGGAGGGGGCGGAGACTTTGGGGAGTGGGCGGGGCTGGGGGCGGGGCCGGGGCCCGTGGAGTGTCCTCCATTTGGAGGCACAAAATATGGTAACCCTAGTGTTGAACCATCCCCCTCAGATTCTCATCATAAGAAAAATAAAGTTTTGTGTGTAGGAGGGTGGCGGACAGGTTGATAAAGGAAAGTTCAGATAAACCCTAAAAAGGGATTGTTGTCATATTCTTGAGCAAGGTGAAATCTCTTCAGCTTCAAGTCATAAAATTCAGGCTGAGAGCAATCTGAATATACTTATTCCTAAAATCAGCTAGGTTTTTGAGAGTGAGGGGTCAGATGTGAAATCCTTGAAGACTACTGTACCAAGAAATCCCTTGTAGGATGAAAGAGTATGGGGAAACTACTGTTTCTTTTTTTGTGAGTCTTTGAAAGATAGTGTTGATTCAGAATTGTGGCTCCCAGGGAAGAAAAGTTATATATCTCTTCCTGCAAGGCCTCTCAAGAGGAACTTAAGGAAAACAAAAACAACAAGGCGTCCTTGTGGCACCGTAGAGACTAACAAATTTATTTGGACAACAGTATCTAAAAAATTTCAAAATTTGCATAAGGTTCTTTTTAGTCCAAATGGAACCAGACTGTTGGCATGTAAAATGAGTTTGGAGAAATGGCTCAAATAAAAGCTGGGGGGAAAGTGGCAAGAGCTGAAATGCACACAAGTTGGACAAAGACATTGTTAAAGATGTGGGTAGTACAATGGTATCTGTGTATCCAGTAAAGGTTAGAATGAAAATACAACTATGCTAGAGCAGAGACAGGATAACAACACAGAGGTACATTCCACAAAATTAGCTTGGTCTTGGATCAAGGAGTTATATAAAAACAGACATGTAGGCAAGAATAAAAGCGAGAAGTGTCTGTGTGCCAAGGCAAGAGTTTTAAAAGCAAAATTAGGTATCACAGAAATGTGGCGGAATGATCAAAAACAGCCGGCTATTGTAATATCTACTTACAAACTATACAAAAAAGAGAGAAAAGGCCAGAGATGTTGAGGAGTGAGTAGTGCTATATATTAGTGATTCCATAGAATTTAATGAGCTTAAAAATGCTGAATGGAGACTACAACACGAGTGAATCTATATTGATACAAATCCCAAACTGTAAAAATGTAAATATATTAGTAGGTGTTACTTCCAGCTTCCATATCAAGCAAAGGAAATTGAGCACTCAGTACTGAGAGAGATCAGCCAGGCAGTAAAATCTAACAAAACAATAAAGTGGACTTTGACTATCCGTATAGAAACTGGTCAAATGGCATAACAGGACACAGTTTAGAGAAACCGTTTCTTGACACTTCAAATGATTGCCTCTTTCAACAACTGGTTCTAGGGCATAGGCTATTAATTAGCACACAAGAACTAATTCAAGAAGTGATGGTAGCTAAACTATGCTGAAATAGTGACAATAGTATGATTAGGTTTAACATTCAAACAGCAGGTAGAGTAGTAAAAAGTGACACTAATCATTAGAATAAAAGATTTAAATAAAATGAGGTTAGTCAAAAGGCTGTTTGTGCAAATTGAAATCCTTCAAAATTTGGAATTCTTACCCTAGCTTTGTCAGTGAGCAAGAGTATAAATTACAGCAGTTACTAAGAAGAGGAAAGTTAGAAGGGTCAAAATGAAATTCAAAAAGTAAATAGCTAAAGGTGTAAAAACAAAGATAAGCTTCTTTAAGTCATATTGGAAGCAGGAAGCCTGCAAATGAATTGGTGGGTCCACTGGGTCTTCAAGGGCTAAACTGAGCAATTTGAGAAGATGAAACCATTGCTGAGCAGTTACATGATTTCTTTCCATCAGTCTTCATTAGTGAGAAAATTGGTGAGATTCCTACCCCAGAACTAATCTTTTCTGGTAACAAAGGTGAGGCACTCTCAGACTGAGATGACAGGAGAAGAGGATTTGGAGCATACTGATAATGTAAAATACAGTAAATCATCAGGCCCAGGTGGTGTACAGCCAAGAGATTTGAAGGAGCTTAAGTATGAAGTAACTGAGTTGGTAACACAAATTGGTAATTTTTCATTAAACAGTTACTCTTCCAGAGTATTGGAAAGTAGCAAATGTTTTATTTATGTTTAAAAAGGTCTCAATAGATGATCAGGAAAACGATAATTCTGTAAGTCTTGCTATCTGTCTGTACCTGGCAAATCAGTTGAATGGATAGTTTAAAAACAATAACAAAATCTTCCAGATATTTAATGAGCTTGGATTCAACAAAGAAAAGTTATTTCACTGATCTCTTAGATTTATCTGAGTGTGTCAGTAGTGACTAAAAGAGAACCATTGGCTTAATTTATTTAGTCCTCCAAAAGGCTTTGATAAGGTCCATAGGAAGAGGCTGCTGAAAAAGTTAGGGCAGTTATGGGTGAGTGGCAAAGTACTGTTTTTGTTTTTTTATCAAAAACTGGACAGGAGACAAAGCAAAGAATAGGAGTAAGTCAACTTTAATCGTGGCAAAAAAATTAACATCAGGGTGCCTCAAGGTTCCATACTACATCCTGTGTTTAATATATTAAAACAGTGATCTGGAAAGAGTGGTTAATAGGTAGCAAAATTTGCATATGACTCTCAGTTATTTAAGTTATTCAGGACCATAGAAGACCATGAGACTCTTCAGAGAGACCTAAACAATTTGGGTGAATGAGCAACATGATGGCAAATAATATTCAGTGTTGTGAAATGCAAAGTAATGCACATTGGAGGGAAAATTATAACTACTCATGTACCTAACAGGATTCCAAATTAACTGTATCAACCGAAGAAAGGGACCAGGGTCATCACTATAGAAAGTTCAATGAAAATCTCTGCTCAGTGTGCAACTGCAGTCAAAAAAGTTAACAAGACGTTAGGAATAGGCTGAAGAATAATACTGAAAACACTAATTCCTTTATATAACTCAGTGGTGTAACCTCACTTAGAATACTACATGAAGTACTGGACACTCGATTTCAAAAAGGGTATTAAAGAAGTGAAGGGGATTCAGTGAAGAATGACAAGAATGATCAAAAGCTGGTAAAATTCCCACGTGAAGAGAAACAATCACAATCTACTTTAGAAAGGAGACAAATAAGAGGGAACATGATAAAAATATATAAAATTACAGAGAAGATAGAGTGGGAGCTTCTGTTTTACTTGTCTCAAAGCTGTAACAAGGCAAAATTCAATGAAATTAGAAGCTGGCAAATTCAAAACACGCAGTGAAAAATTTTCCTCCACAGTATGTAGTTAAACTAGAACTCATTGCCACAGGAAGTCATTGAGACCAAGAACATAATGAGATTCAAAAAGTGATTGGATATTTATACAGATATTAAGAATATCCAGATTTGTCATAATCAGTGACAGTACAGATTTTGGAAATGCCATTAAACCTTCTGAGCTTAAGCCAATCTCTAACTATTAGAGATCAGGGTGAGACCTATATGAGGGATAGATTATTCCACATCTGCCTACTACGAGGTTCTTAAGCAGTCCCCCGAAGCATCTGGTTCTGGCCACTGTATGAGACAGGGTGCTAGTCTAGATGAACCATGGATCTGCTCCAGTATGGCAATTCCTATGTTCCTCATTTTTATTTTATTTTTTGTATAACATGTTTTCTTGTAATATCACAGGATTCGCTTCATAGTCTTTTCTCTGATCCACAGTGGCCAGAAAGCACATCTTGTTGTAGTCCTGGGATAAGGATGACATCTCTAGAACACCCCTTGATCATATGTCATTTGGTGGTCAGAAGTTAGATACAGCTTTCTAAAAAGCTTTGGATCTTAGCAAGCTCTCTGTATTTCAAGAGCATTTTTCCTACTGGTAAGATCTTCAAGGATTTTGAAAAGATCAGAAGTAGTAATCATGAAAGTCTAACTACATGTGATAGTAGTCAACATCCTGGATGCCTCACAATCAGGGTTCAGACCAGAGCACAGCACAGAGACTGCTCTAATGATACTAAAAGACTACTTTCTATAGCCATGAACACAGGCAAAATCTCCATACTCATGCTGTTGGACCTCTTTGCAGCTTTTTACATAGTAGGCCACAAGGTGCTGTTAACTTTAACCTGCCTATGTGACGTAACAGGAGTAGATTGCTGTGATTGTACCTTTCCAGCAGAGCTAAGAGAATGATGAGTTGTCCTCTCTAAAACCCCTCACTTCTTCTATAGCTACATGAGACCATTGAAGAGATAGTGAGACCCCATCGGGTTTTGCTGCCAACAACACAATAACTCACTTGTATATCTCAACCTGAACTGATGCAATTACCACCACTACAAAACTGTGATAATGCCTACAAGCAATCGGCACTTAGATAAAAAGCAACTGGCTCAAGCTAAATCCAGGCAAGACCAAAATGGTGATGGTTGGA
Organism: Malaclemys terrapin pileata; assembly: GCF_027887155.1. Taxonomy (NCBI): domain Eukaryota; kingdom Metazoa; phylum Chordata; order Testudines; family Emydidae; genus Malaclemys; species Malaclemys terrapin. Next base: position 170,358,963 of record NC_071506.1, on the reverse strand, counting down.
AAGGGGAAATGCAGTGAAAAACTAGTGTAGATGTTGCCTCCGCTTTCCACTGAAGGCATTCATTCGTCAATGTGGTGTGAAGCCTCAAAGAACAACATGAAGTATCAGTGTTTAAAAATGCTTTCTTTCACCTCCAACTTGCCATGAAAATTTTCCCTTCCTTCCAGACAAGGATCTGGCCACAGTGATTCATGCATTTGACATCTCTGATCTGGATTACTGTAACTCACTGAACTTGATGCTGAATGTGAAAACCATGCTCAGGCTCAAGCTATTATGGTTTAACATTAAATGTATTAAGTCACTGAAAACTTTTGAAAATCTGAATAGGAAAATTCTTTCTTGTAAATTTGTTTTCTCACAGGGACTCTGCAGGCATTCCTTCTGCCAGTTTGGAGTAATGGCCCTGGTTCTCTATGTAATGAGACTTTAACCCTTCATTTACTGTTTTGATCTCTGGAGTGGTGCCTGAAAAACTAGGAATATGTCTAAGGGCAAACACTTGATGGACATTCCAATAGAATAAAAATTGCTAGGGTGGCCTGTCTGAACCACCCAGGACCTATATTTGTCAGACACTATGGTCATCTCTGGAATGGGGTATGAGTATCATTTACCTGGAATTACAGGTATCGGGAAGTCTATGCTTCTAAAAGTCCAGTGCCTCTTGCAACTTGCTCCCAGTTCAGAGCAATATTTGCCCTCCTGTGGAATAAGCAAATCATGGGGGAGACTCATCTGAGGATAGTACTTCTATCACAGGAATGTCCTAGCTGCAGCGCAGCTTTGGCGACAGCATTGAGGTTCTTGACTTGTAGAATCAGCTGAGTCATTTGATCCTATCCTTTGGGGATTAGGAATTGGATGATAAAATTCTTCAGATGTTGGGAGAAGAGGGCATGGAAAATCAATGTGTTGCAGAGAAGGTTAGAGCTTTTACCATCAAAGAACAGGCTGGATTGAGGCCCAAGAGATTCTGTGTAGATCAGATATTTACGCTAAGAACCATCATAGAAGAATGTATAGAATGGCAGGCTCTTGTTTATTATCAGTTTCAAAAGGCATTTGACAGCCTGCATGGGCATACATTGTGCAATGTTGGTCAATTTTATGGAATTCCAGCTAAAGTCATTAACATCAAGGCTATGTACAGCGATGCAAAGTGTTCTGTAAAGGTGAACAACCAGAAAATAGACTGGTTCAGTGTGGATATTGGCATGAAACAGGGCTGTGTTCTGTCTCCACTGTTATTTGACATTGCTGTAAACTGGATAATGAAGTATATTAGCAATACAAACACTGGCATAGGATGCATAGAAGGCAAATGCCTAGAAGATCTAGACTTTGGTAATATTACATTATGGAGCAACACTCCAAAAATCTACAAAGACATGTTGGCAAAAACAGCAGGCCAAGCAGGGATCAAAATCTGTTACACCAAAACAGACATCCTTGAAGTCCAGATGTCAAGCGGTAATATAATATTAGAAGGCGAAAACATCAAGGCAGTAGAACAGTTCCTTTACTTGGGCAGCACTGTCATGGGGGTACAGCCGTCATCGCCAGACTGGCACCTCCTCCTGGTCATGCTGGGGATTAGCTCAAGGCTGATGCCCACATCCACAGTTTGCACACCAGCATTCTGTCTCTGCTCGCGCCTATGGCGCCTTTCTGAGCTCCCAGAACCTCAGCATCCTCTTTTCAACTCAGCCCTCCGGCTAGGTCATCAGCTGTGTTTTCCCCTTCCAGGGTTAGGTATCTCTGTCCAACAGTCCAGCCACTTCCCCAGGAACAAAGGGGGGAGGAGGAGGTGACCCAGGCCCTCCCACCACTCCAGGCCCCAACCCAGGCACCCTGTAAATAGCAGCCTCCTGTTGTCCTCCTGTAGCCTCTGTCAATACTGCTCTATCTCCCTGGGCCACTTCCTCATGGCCCCGGCACCTTCTTCACCCTCATCTTAGAGCACAGCTGCTCAGTCCCAGGAGCCAGCCACTGCTCTGTCCAAGGTGCTTATAGTTCTCTCAGCCCTCCAGGGACACAGTCCTTATTCCCTGGGCTCCCAGCAGCAACTGAACTATTCTGCCCTGCAACTCCCTTTTATATGGGCTCAATGGGCCCTGATTGGCTGTTCCTCACTGTAGCCTCCCCAGGTCTCTATTAACCCCATCTCTACCAGTGTGGTGCAGGTGTCCCATCACAAGCACCATACTAGGTAACGGAGATGTCAAGAAAGAAGTGACGTCAAGGATAGGAAGGGCATTCACAACATTCACTAAACTCAATAACATTTGGAAATCAAAGAGAGACAATACCAGACAAAACCTGAAAAAATTCAGCTCAAATGTAATCTCAGTGCTAACATATGGCTGTGACAGCTGAAGAGCTTCCAATACGTCATATAAAAAATTAGATGTCTTTTTAAAATAAGTGCTATAAAAGCTTCTGGGCATTCGATGGTGAGACTTTATTACCAACATAGAGATTGGAGAAAGTACCAACCTGCAGGTTGTCAGAGAAAGTACCAACCTGCAGGTTGTCAGAGAAAGTACCAACCTGCAGGTAGAATTAGGAGGAAGTTTTGGACATATTTGGGGCATGTACTCCGGTTGCCAATATGCAGACTCCCACATGAAGCTGTCAAGTGATAACCAATTGGGTGCTCTCATTTCCTCACTCCAAGGGAAACCTTAAGAAGAACCATTAGCTGGGAGGACAGAACAGTCAAACTTAACACCATAGAGCAGATGGAAACAGCAGCTAATGATAAAGAGGGATGGAAGAAACTAGTTTCCACTCCGTGTGCCAACATTGGCATGAGAAGGATATAGTCTATAATATCTGGGGTGCCTGAGGAAGCTAGGTCTGCCCAGGTTACCATCACAGGATGGTAGGGGCTTTAGGTAAGAAAGAACAGCATGTTAACTGTTTTAAAAATCCTTTTTCTTGAAATGTTTTGTTCCCACTGGTCAGTAAGCAATATGTTTAGTTTTAAGAAGGCTGTTTGCTCACTATGTTCACCACTGATCACAGACTCTCAAAGGTAAGAACTGCAGGGAAATGCAGTTGATACGCTGCATACTGTAGTCCAGGAGTATGGGCTAAGAGTGGGAGAATTGCAGAATTCCACCCCAGAAGAGGTAGTGATGGCCTGAGATCTTAGGGGGCACAGAAAGGGGACAGAGATGCAACTAGCTCTGTATTGGGGGTAGCCGTGTTTGTCTGTATCCACAAAAACAACAAGGAGTCCGGTGGCTCCTTAAAGACTAACAGATTTATTTGGGCAGAAGCTTTCGTGGGTAAAAACCCTCACTTCTTCAGATGCATGGAGTGAAAGTTACAGATGCATCTGAAGAAGTGAGGTTTTTTACCCACGAAAGCTTATGCCCAAATAAATCTGATAGTCTTTAACTAGCTCGGTAACAATGACAAGTATTTCATAGGTTCTCTTCTCTGTTGGAAGTTACCTCCTGGGCTTGTGCTATAGTTACTGCCCGGTTGTAGAATAATCATTTAGGTGTTAAAAAAAATTTAACCTGCAAGCTGCCTCTGTGAGTGCTGGTGGGTATAAATACCCCAAAGGTGAGCAGTCAGATTGTTGGATTCCCTGTTATGAATAGACAAATTTATAGTTAAGAACAAAATTTTCCAATTCGGAGTGTTTTCAAAAGTCTTTTCAGTGACTTAATGCTTTTTATCTAGACATCTATGTAATGTTAAGGCTGTGAATTGTAAAAAGAGAAAAGCAAAGAAATGTTGATTAATGGGTGGAGATGATTACAGGAATGTCGAAGACTAGGTAGTCATCCCTTTTATTGGGTATGCGTACATATCAACATAATAAATATAAACAATTATGGTTAATGGCCCTGCTGCTGTTTCACTCAGACAAAACTCCTGTTGAAGTCACGTAAGTGTAGGATTGACCTCCAAGATTACGGTATTTGCAGTTTTTTTCCAAAAGATTTTAAAAAGAAAAGAAAAGGTTCGTAGGGAGGAAAAACCCCATCTATTTTTTGCCCACTTTTCTTGTTTAGATAGTGGGACAATAACTGAGATGAGATGATCTGCTAAAGTTACTCCTTGGCTATGGCCTCATCAAAAGGGCTCATTCAAGAACATGGTATTGGACAATAAGGCCTTGTTCTTCAGGTACTGATCATCCAGTTAATGGGAGTTGCAGGTGGTCAGCACATCTGAAGAGCAGGAGTTAATTGTCCAAAGCCATATGTATGGTATGTAAGACTATTGGATATTGAAGTTCTGACTTCTGTGGTGTAATGATGATTTCTTTTTAGTTTCAGAAAACACTAATACTCCATGGCCATGAAGATTGGATAAGAGGCATTGAATGGGCAGTCTGTGGTCAGTATGAAAGTCCAATAAAACATTTAATGAGGCAGAGAGTTGAAGATTGGAAGGGGGAAAAAAACCAACCATCTGGTCTTCATTTTTAATCCCATTCATTTGTTAGATCGCAGTTCCTGGTTCAGTGGAAGGCTGATGTCTTTGCATGGATTAGATGTTAGGTGGAGGAATATTTTAGCATAGCACTGCCATTTTACTCCAGTATTCACTATTCTCTGATATATTTATATTCTCTGATACTTCTGACATATTTGCTGTAGATCTTTTTTTAGATGGCACTTCTGATTATAATCTATCTGGGTCACTTTACAGAACAACATTCCTCAGACTAAACAAAGTATAATGCAAAGTAATACAGAAATTGAATTGTCTCAGTTAGCCAGAATACAGGGATGCCTTGCAGGTCTTTATGCTAGTACCACAATGGTGTGGTTATTTCTGGCACTCTGATTGCAGTGGGATTGGTTTGCATTTGTATATTTCTTAACCACCCAGTATACAAATCTCTTTATAACCATTGTTTTCTCTGCATCCATCACCTTGTCTTGCCTTGCCTGGTTTTTAATGTGTCAATCTTAGTGGCATTTGAACTCAAACAAATTTGCTTGACTTAGCAACTTGTCCCTTGCCATCCCTGTGGTCCTTGTTCCTGAGAATGGTGAGTCAGCCCCAGTTTATTTTTAAAAATTAAATTAATTTTAGGAACTTCCCTACCTCCTCTTTCTCCCCTTGTAAGAATAGCACAAATTGGTGGGAGACTCCACTACTCCTCATATTCAGCCTTTGAATAACTGATTACAAACGTTACTCACTTTGTAGAAAATGTAGGGGAGAGGCAACAGGAGGAAGGGACTTCTTAAAATGTATTAATTTAAATGGATACTCAAGATTGGGGATTTATCCTTCCTAAGCAGCATGGAGGGTGAAAAGATCAAGGGTGCAGGTGGGAGAAGCACATCTCAGAACAGTAACTTGTAGGGTTTCTCCCTAAGTCAATAACCAGTGTTTCCTGGACTGATGAACTGTGAGGCTGAAGTTTCGATATTGTATATCCCAGGATCAGGGCCGGCTCTAAGGTTTTGGCCGCCCCAAGCAGCCAAACAAAACAAAACAAAAAAAAGCCATGATCGCGATCTGCGGCGGCAATTCGGCGGGAGGTCCTTCGCTCCGAGCAGGAGTGAGGGACCGTCCGCTGAATTGCCGCCGAACAGCTGGACGTGCCGCCCCTTTCCGAAGTGGCCGCCCCAAGCACCTGCTTGGTAAGCTGGTGCCTGGAGCCGGCCCTGCCCAGGATATGGCTGTTACCATGTAAGTGAGGCAGGACCCATGAGTCAGTGTGTTCTAATTTGCTTGGTTGTGTTAAATTGTTAGAATGAGTTGACATTGGAATAAAAGGAACAATAGTGTTCATAATACTGTTTGCAGAGGGAAAAAATAAAATATGTATGGTGTGGTGAAGGGTGATAAGAATGGAAGATGTTAATCTTGATAAGTCAGAATGAAAAGGTAAGTGATTTAACATTTTTATTTTTACTGTGTGTTATTTTTTTAAACAGGCGGGGATCTTTTCTTAGCAAGCTGTGCCCAGGATTGTCTGATAAGAATCTGGAAAGTGCAGGCAAAATCAGCTCCGTCTGTGGAAGTCAAAGATGATGACTCTATAAGGCTGAAGGAGAACACTTTTACTATAAAAAATAAAAGTGAGTAACAACTGAAATGCTCTCTCTGTAGCTATTCCTTCTTCCAGCCAGTGTCGTGGTTATTGCTTTCAGTAGGGATAATAGGAATTCTGTCTGTTATAATTTTATTCCGATGCTAGAGTAATTTAAGACAAATTCAGTTACAGTAATAACTCTTGCTCCTCAACAGCAAAATATGTTTGTGTTTTAGAAGCATTGGCTGTGTACAGCGTCTGGTTTATTGCAGAAATAGTACACCAGAGAAGAGTCTCAATAGAGGCCTTCTATTAAACTATAAATATTATAACCATAGCCTATGGTTTTAAGGCATGTATTTGTTCTACCTCCAGTAAGCTGTTTGTTACACAGTTTCTCTCCAGTTATCAGACAAATGTGCGTCTTAAGTTTTTTTAAATTAATAAGATTAATAAGTCTTTCATATTAATAAGATTTGATTATACATGTGCCTTTAAAGGTGAAAAGAGAGCATTGTATGGATTTATTACTTCAGTATTTTTCAGATAATTTAACAGGCTGTGTAATCATATGTAAAGATAAATTATGTCACAGAGGTCATGCAAGGCAGCTCTCAGCCACAGCTCCCAGCTGCCAGCCTTGCAGCTCCAAGCTGCCTCGCGTGGTGGGAGTCCCCCTTCCCCCCTCTTCCCCGGCTCTGAGTCCCCCTTCCCCCTTCGGTCTCTCATCCCCCCCCCCCATTGTTTTTTGTAAAAGTCACAGACAGGTAGTTTTCTGTGTTTTCAGTTTTTACTGATTTTTCACTGATAAATTACCAGGTTTTTTAGTAAAGGAGTTCAGTTTTTACAGATTTACACCCATTTATCAATCCACTGGGTATTTTTTCGGGGCTTATTTTTGTTAAACATTAAAGGTTTATGCGATTGTTGTGTCCTGTAGCTCTGAAATTGAAGCAGTTCCATGGTGTAAAACACAGAACACGCACACGGTGAAGGTCAGAAAATCAAGTAGTTAATATTGCACTATGATTGGCTCACAAAGAGATGCTGCCTGCCTATTTCTCTGTGTCTGTTTAGTGTGGCGCTGAATTTAAACAATCAGTTCTTCATAAAGATATCTAATGCCCCCTGTCCACCCAGTTACCTCCTTTAGTGCCAAACTCCTTATAGGATTGGATGGACGGGCCTGGGTTCTTCTGGATCCCCACACAACCAGTCCTGCCCTTTCTATGGGCGGCTCCCAACTACCCACAAAATTTCTTCTCCCCCCTCCAGGGCTCCCGGGGGAGAACAGCTCACTCCCTATTGGCAGGCTAGCTCTTCTTCCCAGGCTTCCTCTTGTCAATCGTTTGACTCTGCCCCTTCCTCTGAGCAGGCATGCCTGCAATCCTTCCCCGAACCAACAAGGCCCTCTGTTTTACATAATGTGTCTCCCTCTGGGTTGCTTAGCAGACTGAGTCTGCCCTTGGCTACCTCTTCCTATAGCTCTTATGTAGACTTGACCAAATTTGGTCTTTTTTATTAGTATTTCAATGGAGAGTATCAATGATTTTTAAGCATTTTAAAAATTTTTATGTATTTACATTATCAGTTATGGGGAAATTATAAGGTGGGGGGAGAGGGGGGGTCAGACAATAGTAGATACTGAAATTCAAAAAGTTAAAGCGTTATAACCATTAAAAATAAATTGTACAATTAAATATCCTTAAGTTCTCAAGCTCATTTTTCTTACTCAAAAACAAAACAATGCAAAATTTTAGAGCCTACAAGTCTACTCAGTCCTATTTCCTAACTAGTCCCACTAGTCCTAACTAACTCATACAGAGCTCTTTATATAACGAGAGATAGATAGTAAGAGAGAGAGAATTATGGTATAAACATGTTTGCACATATTTAACATTTTGTAGGAGTTAGACTTGTGAGCATTGGAAACATCATATTTATGGAGATTATAGCCAAAATTCATTAGTCTTCTTACACAGAGGTTTATAAGGGGAGAAGTATAACAACATTTGAAAAAATCCCAGATATCTGCCCTGTGCTGAAGACAGGTTCATTATGATTTCCTTTACATAGGGTGCAAAGTAATTTTCTATAGAAATTTCTAAAAAATATATAAAAAGAACAGGAGTACTTGTGGCACCTTAGAGACTAATAAATTTGTTAGTCTCTAAGGTGCCACAAGTACTCCTGTTCTTTTTGCAGATACAGACTAACATGGCTGCTACTCTGAAACCTAAAAAATATATAGTAATTCAGAGAATCTCATGTCTGAGGCCAAATTATTATTTTTTTATTATTAGCATATTATTTTAAAATGTTTGCTTCTCTTTAAATATAGTACTTAAAGATCATATTAAAATATAATACATTACACAAATTGTTATAAATACCTCACATACCGCCTTTTGTAAGACTTGAACTATGGATTGAGGTCAGAAATATTTTTATAATTAAGTGCATTGCAGTGAGTTAGATTGATTATTCTATAGTTATGAGTATTTCAATTTATGCAGGGCAGCCTTAATTTGCTAATTTCCAACATCATGGAGAGTAGAGTAAGGCTACAAATTGCCTTTAATTTTGGTACCATTTCCAGAGAGGGTAATAGGATAGGCCTGTGCATTGCAGTGCCCACATTGGGTGTGAGCCACCCAGCAGTGCAGGGTACCATATTGCAGTTCACTTTGCTTGTTTTTAAGGCTTCTCATTGAATTGTACCACTATAGCAACTGTCTCTGTATTTGTGAAAATGTGAAAGATCTTTGTTCTTATCAAAATGCTATTGAAGAATAAGCAGTCTCATTCCCTCTGTTCTATGGTAGATACTGAGACAACATATGCAGTTATTCTGGAGTCCGTGTTAGCTGGCCATGAAAATTGGGTATTTGCAGTTCACTGGCAGCCTTCTTTTTTGAAAGGTAGGAAGAAAGTACATAAAGTACATAGTTTACCAGATAATGTATAAACATGGTGCTACTATACATTATATACCTTTTTGTGGGCAAGAGTTTCCACAGAGAAGCTATTGGAATATTCTCTGTAATTTTGCAATCAGAACATTTTTGGATGTATCGTAAGGTCCTGCTGTATGGTGTTCCTGCTTTATTTGCTGTTGTGCACCATATGATGCTTTGCCTTTTATTGATGTTGCCTTGATAAAAGACAATATGAATATAGTATATGAATGTTTTACATGTAGTACTGGCTTTGTTTGATTTGTGATTTATACAGCTTGTGGTATTTCACCTCAGTTTGTTCAACACAAACTAAAAATAAATTGTAAAGATGAAGATTTGTTTTTAATAATCGCTCCAGAAGATCAATGTTAACTCAAATGCCCTTCCTTGTTTTTCTTAATATAGAAAAATTGGTAGGGTAATAAAATATTGGCATTCTGAAATTTCTTTATTTCAACCTTACATGCATTAGTAGAACTCTTCAGAGAAATCCCTTGAATTTGTCTGTTTTTCAGATATAAATTATTTAAAACTATGCATTAATATTTAATTAGTCAAAGGTATTTGAAAACATTCTTCTTTAGAGCCTCTGCAATTCTCTGTCCCCAGCCATAGCATCAGGGATTTAAAAAAATAAAGGAATAAACTATTTCTTCTAAATACGTGAAAGAACAGTTACTGCTTTAGTTTGTAGAACAATGAATAGCATTATAGAATTCCCCCTCCCCCCCCGCTTTCAAGCAATAATAATCTAATGATATATATCCAATACAATAGACTATCTTTACAAATAAAGAGTTTGGAATTGTGATTCATAATCTTGGGGTCTTTAGTGTTATCAATGTGTGCTAGCTTTTGTTTCCTCTAAATCAAAACTTTGAAAATCCTAATGTGAAAGTAATAGTATAAATTGCTTATTCTTATACTTTCCTTTAGCATATCCCTCACACAAACAAATATTTGAAACAATATTTTAACATACCCTTATCAGAGATTTGCATTCATCAAGGACCTGATCTTGTTAAGGCTGGTGTTTATTCATTGTTTACAGCACAAATTTTGCAATGCAGCAGTTGAATTTTCAGCATATTTAGATTTCAATATTGGCATATTCTGTTCAAGAGCATTCTAATTTGTAGTAGCAGAATAATTTATTTTTTGTACTGTAGATGGCATAATACAACAACCAATGAGACTACTGTCTGCATCAATGGACAAAACTATGATTCTGTGGGCTCCAGATGAAGAATCTGGGGTATGGTTAGAACAGGTAAGGGTCAGTTTTTCTTAGCATACCTGTGTAACCTAACATATATTGGGTTTGCCTCAAATTTCAATGTGATTTTTGTTTTTTGTGCTTTGTTTTTTTTAAATTTATTGTGGAAAATTTCAGGTAGAATATATTGCTTTGAAAATGTTTCCTAAGTTATATGTATGTTCAGTGGAATAAGAACTGTATGCAAAATATAGAAAAGATAATGCAGAAAACACTTGTCAAGTTCAAGGGCAACAGCTGAACAAAAGATGTAGTACCCGACAAAACTGAATTATAGCTGAAGTGCTAGTGATATCCTTGGTTAAGGTTGCCATTTTAAACACAGTTACTCAGTTGTGAATAACATTCTAATTTTCCACTTTTGGGGCTGAAATTTGCAAGAACTGGTCTTGATTGCAAAGTGAATTCTTTGATGTTTTTACATAAACTGTTAAAACACTCTCTCTTTTCTTCACTCAACTGATATACTCTATGACATGAATAAAACTACATTTCTCAAAAGGAACAAAGTATACTTTGTAATGTAATAATTTTAATTTTTCTGCTGTATGTATTTGCTTACTTATTTGCAATGTGTGGCAAGCCACAATAAGTTTCTTTATCATTAGTACATATCACTACAGTATTTGTAATGGTGTTTTAATATAGATAGATATGGTTGCAACACCTATATTTAGGGTTCCTTTACACTTTCTAAGTCCCTGTTTTCCGTTATTTATAACTTTGCCAGACACTAAGTGTTTGGGCTAAATTTTTCTATGCTTTGTCTCTGCTTAAGGTCAATTTTTGGATATAGGTATAGATATCAGCAAAAAGTTTCAACCATTTTTGAGAATGAGGTTTTAGAAAATAGTTGTGTTCTTAATGTTAAATGTTGTTATTATTTCTTTGAAAGTTATATAGTACCTTTGTGCTTGGGAGTAGGAATTTGAAATTGGCTTGGTGATGCTAATCAGGTCAGAGAGATGCCTTTTGCTATCACCATGAAAATCCACACACATCTGGCCAGATAATGTCTCTAAAAATCATCAGTTGCATATACAGTAGAAACTCAGAGTTGTGAACACCTCGGGAATGGAGGTTGTTCGGAACTCTGAAATGTTCGTAGCTCTGAACAAAATGGTATGGTTGGTCTTTGAAAAGTTTATAACTAGCCATTGACTTAATACAGCTTTGAAACTTTACTATGCAGAAGAAAAGTGCTGCTTTCCCTTTGTTTTTTTTAGTTGTTTACGTTTAACACAGTACTGTACTGTATTTGCTTTTTTTGTCTCTGCTACTGCCTGAATGCATACTTGTGGTTCCAAATGAGGTGTGTGGTTGATTGGTCAGTTTGTAACTCTGGTGTTCGTAACTCTGAGGTTTTACTGTATTCAATAGAGCTTGCTAGATGTTTACTGCTAAATCTCCGAACATTCCATTTGCATTGAATATGTTCTCTAGACACACAGATGTTGAGCTCTATATGTTAGTTATAAGCCACAGCAACTCTTTTGGCCTAGGAGAAAAAGTGCAGGGCTGGAAGCCCAAATGGAGGAGTTCTAGTTTCTGTTCTTTCAGTTATTGGTGTTTAATAATTCTGTGCACTCATACATCAGAGAGGCCAGGTAAGTATTATTTCCACTCTTGCCCTTCCCCATTTTAATGTAGGTAATTGGGAGGCTGCACCAAATCACTTCAGGCAGAGTTGGGAATAGAATCCTTTCTCTAATATGGTAGAGTAAAGTCTAATCCACAGCCACACTGCTTTTCAGAATGAACGTGTCATATCTGTGTATTTGGCTATGCTGTCTATATCCACTGATCCACAATCCCTTTTACAGCCAAACACAGAGCCTAGGAATCCTACGACCCAACAGTCCATTGCTATCTAGCAGATAGCTGTATAAACCACTGGCAAACTATGTGGCTAGTTGGAAGAGGATAACAGGCTTCTATTGCCATCAGTTACTCCTTGAGTTCATGAGCAAGAGGTCTGTGCTGTGGATTTAAATGTCTTAATAAGAGCTGGTGAAAATTTTGGACAAAAATATTTTTCATTTAAAAAATAGCCTTTTATCAAAAATAAAAATTTTCATGAAAAAGTTTTGACATTGAAAATTTTCACAAAAAACCAAGAATGGGTCCTTTTGAAACTCTTACACATGAAAAAACTTAGAAAATGTGAAATTTTTATATGAACATATGTTTTCATTTTTTCAAACCCTACAGATAATCCATGTAGGATTTCATATGATGGAATTTGTTTTCTTTTTTTCTGACTAAACCTAGGAAGTTACACACACAAACCTACATTAAATGGCCTAAAGGTGCAAAGACAAGAATTTAAAAGCTAAAGAATACCAAAAATAAGTTTGACCGTGCAACCTTAGTACAGTCCCCTTACATATATAATACAATAGTCTTCAATTACATGATCACACAGTTGTTCTACAAGTCCCATTTCTCATTCAGTTCAAGGATGGATAGTGAATGAGGTAGAAGATTGCAAGAAGTTCTCTTGTGTTTAAAGAGCTGGACTGAGCAGGAGAGCGGGTTCTATACCTGGTTCTACTACAGATTTACTGATTTGGGGAAGGAGCCCTGATGTATGTATGGAAGGAGGCCACATAAAAATGTCATGAGCAACCTTTATTTTGGTACCTCTTAACTTTTGTGTCCTTGATTTTGCAACCATAATGTACTCCTGAGGGAATTCTGTGCCAAAAAACAAAATTCTGCATACAGTATATTAAGATTCTGCAAATTTTATTTGTCAATAAATAAATGGCAGTGGGGAGCACAGGTGACTAAGTCCACAGAGGTGGGAGATCACCCTGCAGCCCCACCTGTGCTCCTCTCCTCCCTCCCCCGGGATGTGGACTTGGTGGAGAGGCTGCACCTGACCCCGACACAGCGCAAGAACTGTGTGGGGTCCGGATACACAGGGGCTTGTTGGAAGGTGTCCGGGTGCAGGGGCAATGGGACTCTGCAGTGGGGTCCAGGTGAAGGTAGCTAGGGCTCAGCGTGGGAGGGCTACGTCTGCAGGAATGGGACTTGACAGAGGAGGTCTGGGTGTTGGGGGCTCAGCAGAGGGGTCTGGGTTCTGGGGGAGTGGGGCAGCATGGGGTGGGGGTCCATGTGCAGCTGGTTGGGGCTCAGTGGGGTGGGGGTCTGGGTGTGGGGAGCTCATTGGGGTGATCCAGGTGCATAGGGGCATGGCTCGTCGGGGTGGGGGTTCAAGTGCGGGTGGCTCAGTGGGGGGTGGTTTGGGTGCAGGGGCTCAGTAAAGGGGGTCTGGATATCAGGATGCACGGGAGTTGGGCAGATGGAAGCAGCTCCCCATATAATGACCCCTCCCCCCCCCAGACAAGGAGCAATGGGGGCAGGAATAGGGGGGTGCAGCTCTGGGGAAGGTTTCTGGGGGTGGGTCTGACCCAGCCCCAGCCGCTCTGTGTAGGGTAACGGTGCTCTTCCCCCACTCCCAGCCCATCTGGGACTAGCAGCTGAGCCCAGCGCAGGGTAGGAGCCACCTAGGAAGGGTTGGGTGCGTGGGGCTTGGTGGGAGTGTTCTGAGTGGGGGGGTGAGGCTAGGTGGCAGGCAGTTTGGGTATGAGGGGGCTTCAGATGCATGGGGGTTGGGCAGCTAGGGGGTGGTCTGACCCGGCACTAGCCGGGGCGTCCCCAGACACCCTCTCCCCCCAGTGATTTACCTCTCCACTGGCTGCTCTAGGTGCTCGAAACCACATGCCCACACTACTGGGGAAGGGCACGTGACTGCTCTTGTGGCTTCCCTTTGCCTCCTCATCAGAAAGTAATTTTTCTGTGGGGAAGCAAAGAAATCTGTGAATTCTGCACACGCGGTGGCACAGAATTCCCCCAGGAGTAATAATGCTCTTTTAACGTGTTTTTTGCATGCAAAATATAGATTGTGGTATGTGGCTGAGCTTGGGGTAGGATTACAACTAATGAAAGACTAGTTACTGAGCAATAAATATTTCACTTTCAATTGTTCATTCAGGTCCGTGTAGGAGAAGTGGGTGGTAACACGCTTGGATTTTTTGACTGTCAGTTTAGCCCAGATGGTTCAATGATTCTTGCTCATGCTTTCCATGGAGCACTACATCTTTGGAGACAGACTCCAGCTAACAGGGTAAAACCATATTATTGTTTTTACTGTTGAGTAGAAAAATCATGATAAATGTATGTACACCAAGTGCCATTTAACTTACTTTAAAATGACAGAACCATTCTTTGTCTAAAGAGATCATTCTCCAGGATTCTCAGTTCTGGACCTTGAGAATAAGGCATGTTGGGCTCCTCAAACTCTTAGCCTTTTGGTTTCTAAGGGCTGGTCTACACTACTGCGGTAAATCAATCTAACTTACGCAGCTTCAGTTATGTGACTAACGTAACTGAAGTCAATGTAGTTAGATCCATTTACTGCGGTGGCTACACTGTGCTGTGTGATGCACTTCCGTTATGCTTCTCGGGAAGGTGGGGCACACAAATCGATGGGAGAGTGCTCTCCCATCGATTTAGCATGTCTTCACCGGACCCGCTAAATTAACGCTCACTGCATTGCAGCAGTGCTGACCAGTGCTGTAGACATGCCCTAAGGGCAATGATAGCGGCTTGGGGAATGAGCTAACTTCCATTTGGGTCTGGGCTGTGGTCCAGCTGCCTCCTCTGAATGTTCACATCTGCGGTTAGTCAAGAATAACTGAGCAGCTCCCACTAGGACTTGAGCCTCTTCAGCCCATGCTCTGGCACTTCACCTTGATCTAACCTTTTGCTGTTTCAGGTATCCTGTTTGTGTCTTCCTGACAGTCAGGTCTGGTAAAGGACTATTCAGTTCTATGTATTTTGTATGTAAAAAGGTACACAGAAATAAATCTATTGCTCCTTTTTATGCATGTTCTCTCACACACATATGTATAATTTAAGGTTTCTGTTATTTGAATAGAAAGAATGGACTCCAGAAGTTGTGATTTCAGGACATTTTAACAGTGTACAAGATGTAAAGTGGGATCCAGAAGGAGAATTTATTATCACTGTTGGTTCTGATCAAACTACTAGACTTTTTGCTCCATGGAAAAGAAAACACCAGACAGAGGTAAATCTTTGAAAGTTTTTGCAAAGGGATGTTAGAACTCTGGATGGATAAAGCAGTTTGGTGCAAGATTAGAGACAACCTGAACAATGTTTATCCCTTAAGCTACGCTAAACTGGGACTCATGGAAGGGTTTTGAGTTTACATTTTTAATTTTGTCCTTCAACATTTCCTGTTTTCAGTGTTTGTAAGGACAGGAAACTGAAATCCCAAAATATTATAAGAGAAAGGAGTTGCTGCAGGTTTTTATGCTGCCCTGATTGGGGGTCTGTAGGTGCTACTGTAATATCAATTATAAATAGTAACATTTCCAACTCTTCAAAAACTAGCAGGTATTTGAAAACTAAAACCTAATCTTCTTCTCACTGGATTTCCAGCCTGGTTTTTTATTTATTTTGTTATTTGTGTAGCATCACTTGTAAATTACATCAGAATTCTTGGTTTTGGTGACTTGTTCTTAAATTAGCAGTTTTGTTCCAGCACCTCTTTTGTTGACTCTTCAGTTTCTGATATGAGAGGACCTAATTAAGTATGTGAGGAGAGGAGGTCCGGGTAAGGTATCTCCCCAACATCCTCTGGTGAAGGCTGATGCAAAGTAATCACTTTAGCTTTCTTGCAAGGTCCTTATCTTCCTCATTGTTTTCTTAAATTGCTGCTGGTCCACTAGACGTATCAGTTCTTTTGCAAACTTTTTGCCTTGGATATAATGGAATAGGCATCTCCAGGCAGATGAAAAATAATGAGGTCCCTAACCTTTTTTTTTTTAAGATGTAGTGGAGATTGTGTCATGTTCAATTAAGCATCTGCTTCCTTCTCAAACCATACCAGCACCTCTCTCCTTTGTGTGTTTTTTGTTTGTTTTTGGAGGTTTTGTGTTGCTGCACTGACAAGCAGATATTCTAAAATGACAGACTTCTGGCTTTTCTGAGGCTGTCTTTACTAGAAACAATGCTGCAGCTGTCGCTTTAGTGTAGACACTCACTACAGTGATGGAAGGGTTTCTCCCACTGCTATAGTTAATCCACTTTCCCCAAGAGGTGGCAGCTAGGTCGAGAGAAGAATTCTTCCATCAACCTAGCACTGTCTGTGCAGGAGAGAGGGGTAGGGTGAGGTTGGCTTAACTTCATCAGTCAACGGTGTGGCTTTTTCACACGCCTGAGCAAGGTAGCTGGGTTTACCTAATTTTTAGTGCAGACTTGGCCTTAAAAATAGAAATACCAATGAGAGAATGTGTACTGTTCAATTGGTTAGTGTTCATACTGGACAATGACTTGGAAATGAAAAATGTTTGTTATGTGTTGTTACGCTGATTAAGGAATTATTTTGTGGAGGAATTGAAATATGCCAGTGTTTGACATTGAGAGCACTCTTATCATTATCTCTCTCTCAAAAAAAGGGAAAAAAGTAGAAAAACATGCTAATACAATTCTTGCAGTTTTAACTCACATAACATGTAGTATCTTTGTCATTGTTTATACTACTATAGTCACATCTTCAATAGCTTCCACCAGTGTTTCCCAAACTCCCGCACCTCCTTCAGGAAAATTAAATCAGTCGTGCTTCCCTGTAACCTCATTAGTGTTTTGCACTGCTCTGTTTAGTCCTTCATGTGCCCCCCACTTTGATCATTGTTGGAATAGTTCTTCATAATGATACTTCTCCTCTCTTTTCTCAGGCCTGCTCTACATACAGTTTTTGTACTGATATAACTATTTTGGTAAGGGGTATGTGATTATTTTACCAAAATAGCTATACTGGTTTAGCCCCTACCATGGATTCAGTTAGGAGCTGTCTACACTTGCAGTTATTCAGTAATACCTATTAGGCTTAGGCCTGATCTACACTACAAATGCTTTGCCGATATATCTATGCTGGCAGATTCCCCTAGTGTAGACACAGTGTATGCCAACAGAAGCAGTCTTCTGTCAGCATAGCTGCGTTTACGCTGGGGGGGTTGTTGATATTGCTATATTGGCTAGAGAGCGTGTGGATTTTCCCCCCACACCTCTGACTGATATAGCTATGCCGAAAAAATATTGTAGTGTTTAAATAAAAAGTAATACAAAGTACTACATATGTGTCATGAGACGGTTAAGATTGCTGAGGGAGCTTCAGCTTTCAACTTCCTAATTTTTATGTATGTTAATTGTCAACATGTTAATAGCATAAAATTAAGGAATAGCTGTTTCTTCTCAGGAAATGGTATAATGTGGACTAAATTTAGATACCGGGTACGGTATGTATTGTAGATGTACTGTAAGTTGACAATCTTCAAAAAACTATCGGTCAGGAACATATTGGGGTACTTGTGGCTTTAACTTATTGAAGTATCATTTATTTACTATACAAATGATAGTATATTTTGTACAGTAAATAGATTATACCTCAATAATTTAAAGCCACAAGTATATTTTACTGTATTTTTAATATAGAGGCTCTCAAGCTGTTAAGTATTTTCAATTTACCGTACATAACTTAGAAATGTATAGGATATGTAATGTTACTGTTGAGGATAGTGACATCTGTTGGTGAATTAACAGTTGAGCAAAATACAAAAAATAAAACAGGTATTGCTCAGATGTCCATGGAAAAATTGGCAGCCAAATGTTTTTTAATCACAGCTGTTAGTTGCTTTTACTATGAACCTCTGTCTTATTAACTCTTTAATCTTCCATTTCAGTAAGAGCCTTGGTCATCTTTTCAATAATCTCTATTTACCTTTATTTATCTTCTGATCTGTGAATGCAATACAGAATTAATCATCAGTTATAATTTGTCATCCAGACTTGCACCCTATTTTTGGAAGAAATTATTGAACAAATCATTGCAAAATTAGTACAGCATAGTGTAGAGGAAAATAAATGAAAACGTAAGTTAGTAAAGAGTGGGGAAGGACTTAAATATAACTTTTTATGTGAGATCCTCTTTTTATAAGAGTTCAAAAAACTCTCTATTTTCACTGAAAAGAGATCTTGGGATTTTGCAAGATCTTTCAAACTTCCCATTGGTTTGTCATGGAAAACTCTTAGGATGCATGAAACTTGTGCAGATTTTTTTCCACCTTGTAAGCTCTTCAGGATAGGCACCATGTCTTTTTATATGTTTGTATAGTGTCTAGTACAATAGGATCCCCATCCTGGTTGTGACTTCTGGACGTTACCATAATATTAATAGTAACAAATAATAAAATAGGCTGATAACTCAGTGGTTTGAGCATTGGCCTGTTAAACCCAGGGTTGTAAATTCAATCCTTGAGGGGGCCATTTAGGGACCTGGGGTAAAAATCTGTCTGGGGATTGGTCCTGCTTTGAGCTGGGGGTTGGACTAGATGACCTCCTGAGGTCCCTTCTAACCCTGATATTCTATGATTAACCCAAAGAACACTATATGTTCTGCAAAGGAAGGTGTCAGATATGTGCAGTGGCAAAGGATGAAAGCTTTGGAACAAATGACTTCTATGAAATGGAATTTGGTTAAAAAACTTTTTTTTATTTTAAGAAAAAAATTCCTTTACTGTGTTAAACAGATTATTTAAATTGAAATACTTTTTCAAAATCTAGCTTACTTTTCAATATTTGTATTATCAGTGTACTACTTTTTTGCCTTTTATTTCATGTGACCAATAAAACTGGACTAGTCAGTTTCATTTAAGTCTAGTCAGTTTTCACTGTCACTTTCTATTTCTCTTGCACTTGCAGTATCTGCATTTGCAGTCCAAGTATTACAGTATTGTGCAAGAGAATTTTTAATTAAAAAAAATGTTTCTATCAACACCAGGGTTTTGCAATCCCCTCCCTCCCCCCAAAACATATAAATAGGGTCTAACTACCTAAAAAAAGAAATTTTGCTAAAATGGTAAATTATGCTTTGATGTTCTTTTATTGCCTCAGTTGACCTCCTTTTCATGTTTCTTTAATATTTGAAAATGTGCATGGTTTGCAAGTGAGCAATAATGAGCATCAGTATAAACATACATCATTACTTGCCACTTAATACAAAGCATTGTCAATTTAAGACAAAAATAAACGTACAATAAAAACATTGAGATATAGACAGAAGAGGGGAAAAAACAGGAATTGTAACACATTCTGTAAATGATACCTAGACTTCTTTTTAGAGGCTGAAACACAGAAAAAAAAAATGGAAGGAAGGGAGGTCTGTTGGATGCATACTACCTAGAGCTAGGCAAAATTTTTCAGCTGAAACTTTTTCCAGTGAAAAATGTAGATTCAGCACCAACAAAATATTTTGAAAACTTAGGTTTGTTTTGCCAAAATGTTCATGTTGGGGCAAAACAACAATTGTGGTGGTTTTGTTTTTGTTTAGCAAAGAATAAATTTTGTTTTGCCATTTTTGAAAGAAACATTTTGATTTTTTTATTTGAAATGACTTTGTTTTGAAATTTCCTTCAATTTTATTTAAAAAAAAAAAAAACAACTTGAAATCAAATAGTTCTTCCAGTGATTGCACATGCACATTCCACTCTTGGTGTGCATGTGCCCTGTGCACAGTTGCCGGAAATATTTCTCTCAGTGGTACCTGTTGGGGCAGCTCTAATGCCTGCTGCTTGAGCTGGTGTAAAAGGCCCAGCTGACCCCAAGCCTCCTCAGTTCTTTCTCACCACCTGTGACGGTTGCTGGAACTGCAGATACTCCCAGTGGACTGTGTTCTCTTGTATTTTATTGTAAATAATTTAGTTTAATTAAGGTTATTAGAGTTTAGTATAGTTAGATAGGTGTTTACTCCACCTGAAGGTTTTGGTCGATTCCCGGTACTGAGGGATTTGGAAGATGCCTCTCACCAGGCTGCAGGTCCTGTGTTTCCTGCAATAAAACTATGCTCATGAGCGACTTGCACTCAAGTTGCTTAAAGTGCCTAGGGGAGGTTCATATTGGAGTGCGTTGCCAAATTTTCAGGCACTGTAAGCCTCTCACGAAGAAAGATCGTGAAGCCAGGCTAGAGTTTTTACTCATGGAGGCTGCCTTGAGACCTCCATCTGAACCGGGTTGGTGGATTCGACATTGGGTGCATTGGCATCGGTAAGGATTGCACCTCACTCTGTGCCCGAGTCTCAACACCATTCACCATCCTCAATCCCTAAGAGAGGCATAAGAAGCAGACAGCCAAAAGGGGAAGGTCCCAGGCACCCAAATCTGCTAGGCAAGGGTTGAAGAGGAGAGTGTGGTCCAAGTCTAAGCACTCCTCTGCAGAAGATGGAACCATTGACTCTGGTATCTGGGTAAGTGCCATGGAGTCTGGAGCCAGAAGGAGCTCCTTCCACCTCTGCAGCAGCACACCATACCGATGCTGTCCCGGTACCGACTGTGCCGGAGGCATTTGCGGCTGCCAGTGCCTTGACTCTGTCAGTACCAGTATTGCCGGTAGTGCAAGAGTCAATACTGTCAGTGCCAGCAGACACAGGAGAGCCAGCAGGATCGCTGCAGTGCTCAGTGCTGTGCCAGCCTCACATACTATTTTTTTTAAGCATATCAGCAGAAGATTAAGTTAACCTTAAAGCAGTTTTTGAAGTAGCTTAATTTGAAGATGGTAATGTAAGTTATCTGTTGTTGAATTTAGACAACTGATAATTTGACTACTGTGGTTACTTTTTACTTAGGTAACTTGGCATGAAATTGCAAGGCCTCAAGTACATGGATATGACATGCATTGTCTAGCAATGACTGGCCGATTTCAGTTTGTTTCTGGAGCAGATGAAAAGGTGCTTCGAGTCTTTACTGCCCCCAAGAATTTTGTGGAAAACTTCAGTAACATCAGTGGTATTTCAATGGAGAAACTATGTTCCAGTGTAAGTATTGAAACAAACAAACAAGCGTTCGATAAAATAGCACCTTTGGGAGAGAGAGAGAATCATCACTACAGCATAACTATTGAGATTAAAATTTATTAAATGTCAAAATTATTTAAAAAAATCCTGAAACCACAGCCCTTAGATATTTCTCCCTTTCCAGTCTATTCAGGCAGGTGTGTGTGTACTTAGATCACATGTACCTTCTCTATCGTTTTATCAAATTGGCTGGATAGAAGGAAGGTTGCTGAGGGTTCTAAAGTGTATGGATATTTAGTAAAGGTCAGCACGTGTAAGCTACTCTTAATAAACAATTAAAAACAAATCTTGTGAATAGGTTCTCAAGAATGTAAGGGCATAATAGCATTATCTAGATGTAGTTCCTGTTGTGTGGTATTATTTGTTCTTTAATGGTATGTTTTGAAACAATCCGAGGCTCCCAGAAGCTATTGGATTAGATATTGTATATAAATGTTGTATACATACTCATCAATGTCTCTTTCCTCTTACCTTGCCTTGTCTTGTCTTTAAACTGTCTTGTGAGGTCTTTATGTCCCAGTTTTCCAGGCTACAGCTTTGCTTCCTTATCCACAGAAAGAGACATGACCACAGCGTCTCCATCCTAAAATAGCTGCACTGACTTCCCTGTGATCCAAATCAAATCCATTCTCTTCTTTTACTAACTTGCTTAATCTTAATAGGCCTTGTCTCTCAGGTTCAGTCCTTCCTGCTCTCTATCTGCTCTTCTAGCACTGGCTCCTTTTCCGTTCCATAACATACTCTCTGCACTACAAGCTCATGAGCTCTTTCTGCTGCAGCTACTACCAGCTGGAACAATCTTCTTGTGTCCAAACATTTTAGAGTTTCCATGTATTAAATATCAGCTGAAAAAAAAAATCTTCTCCCATGGCTACTCATATTATTTCTCACTATTTGTCTTTAACGTGAAAAAGCATTTGTGATCATTTGTGTTAATGAAGCTATACGAAATAACATATTGTACTGTATGATGCAGATACATGCTCTGTTTGATTTTCCACACAGTTCTCCCTTTGTACTCTGTGACCTACAGTATTCCAGAACTTTTTACAGGCCTTGTCTGCACAGGAAAGTTTTACCAGTTAGATTGTAACTATGTTCAGTACATCTATGATACAGTTTTATCAGAATAACCCCGTTTGGACACACTTATTCTGGTATAAAACTGGCTTTTTTGATTTAGCTTAAACCCCATCCTCGTGACATAAGGCACTTTTATACCAAAATAAGTGTCCACTTTAAACAAGGCTTTAGAGACTGTTATTTGTATTCTGGGTTTCTGATGTGGCTTTATGATATAATTAAATATTGTTTATCAGGTAAGTTGTTTCCACCAAATCTGTTAACCCAATCTTGGAAAATACTTTTGTCTCAGTGAATTTGCACAGAGGTGCTGAGTATGAATATACGCACCAGCAGGTACTGATCTCTCATGTCCCTGCCCTCCCACCCCCCGAAAAGTGCTCCAACCTGACTTCCCACCCCTAGCTTTGGCTTTCTCCCAGGGCTTCCCTTCCTTTGACATATAGCTGATGCAAACTGCCAGTCAGCTAACAGGACCTTTTCTCTCCCTATCCTGCCATGTGCCCAAAGCAAAGCTGCCCCTTTGGCACCCGAAGTCTTCTTGAAAATCACAGGTATATACTCTCACCTCCTTTCCCCCCAGAAAAATCCTTTCTTGTACCCAGACCTCAAAACACCCAGTTCCCAGGTCTTGTTTTCCTGGAAACTGTATTGTTTGAGTTAAGTATTCACTTTATAAAAGCAATCTCTATATATTTTGAATAAGTGCAGTTACCTCAGAATACCTGTACTAAAATGATTACAGATGCATGCTTCACATCAAATCTAGAAAATTGAGCAAAGTTCACCATATGTAGTTTCAGAGGAGGGGCTGAAGCATGGCATGGCTTTCAAAGTCTGGCAGTGCAGCTGCTCAAGCATACACTTCCCTGAGGAATTCTGGATGATTCAGAGGCTTCTTCTACAATGTGACACATCTTTATTTCCCTCTAGTGACATCTGGCCCTTGATTTTAAAGTACCCATAAAGTATACTAACTTCTGCATGAAAATATGTTTACTTTTTTTACCCAGGAAGCTGTTGACCTTCCAGAAGGTGCGACTGTGCCTGCTTTGGGTTTGTCCAATAAAGCTGTCTTTCAGGGTAAGACTATTGTGAAATAGTGTGAAGGCACTCCAGAGTTGTTTGTAAATTTACATCATTACTTGTCTTAAAAGTGTATATTTGATGACTTGACTAAGTCTGCTACCATACAACTGATTAACATTTAAGATCACCTGGAACTGTTGTTAGGTGCTGAGCATTTACTTGTCTATGTAGACTTCTTTATTGGTGCCCACCCTATTTGAGTGCCCTCCCAAAGGTAAAAGTGACAACAATAATCTCTCCTTTCCCTGCCATCAGAGACAGGCTTAGGAATTTTTAATACTGATGTATGAGAATGAAGGTGCTGATATGGGAATGCTTGGGCAAAGAGATGGGGTTTGCATTCAGCTCTAATATGGTGGGATTAGTGGCCATTCTTATTTCACCTGGCAAGTGAGTTCCCTACTCCTGATACAGCTCCTATGAATGTTTATCTTCTGCAGTCACTAATCTTCCCCTATGACCAGCTAGTTCATTATTGCAGTAAATAATTGTTATAATGGTGGAGGGAGTGGGGAGTCTCAAGTGACTACGACCAATTCACAGCCCCGGCTCGATGGTGCACGCTTTTCTCCTCTCGTGGATGAGGCGCCTGTTGTATGCATTCCCGCTGTTCCCTCTCATCCACAAGGTCCTCCTCAAGGTCCGGGAGGACAAGGCTTCGCTGATTCTCATAGCTCCGGCGTGGCCCCGCCAACACTGGTTCTCCATGCTGTTGAACCTCTTGGTGAACATGCCGATGACTTTGCCCATGATTCTGTTTGGCCCAAAAGGGGCTTGTGGTTCTTTTGGGGTTCTTGGTGAAGGACTGAGTTGAATGACCCAGGATGAGGAGAAATGGATACAACTCAATTTTATTATATGATGATAATTATAATATAATGTTAATTTTATGAATTCTTATTAACTTGCTACTATACTATGTAACAGATTTTAAGCAACTATAATTACTATGTAACTAAATTTGTAACACTTGCAATTATTATGTAACTAACTTTAAAAAGCACTTACAAGATAAGGGAAAGGAACCACATTAACAGTTGAGGCCTTTTTCAGTCTAACCACAGTATGAGGTAACAAGCAAAGTAACCACAAACAAAGCAATGATAGTTAACTAATTACTTACAACCATGCAGATAACAGTCAGATGGGAGAGCATATACATAATGAGTTCGAGCTGGCTATACAACACACGCTCAGGCTGGGTTCGGGAGCGGGAGGGTCAAGCCCAAGTTGATCAGACCTGGACTGGCCGTGACGTAGGTTCGTTTTCGGGACACCTCTAATTGCTATACAGGGGTGACTAAGTATATAGTTTTTGGAAGTGAATGTGGCACGCGTTGATTGGTTTTTTAGTGCCCCACTGTCTTCCCCTTATTAGGAAGAACAGTACAATATGGAAACTGCAGAAATGGCTTTTTGTGTGGTAACACTAGGGACACATAAGTTTCCTGTGATAAGCACTATGCCCTAATAAGGTCGTGCGGTCTATTGGGCCTCTTTCCTGGCTTCAGGTCCGCTGCGGGGTTGCGAAGCGGCCTGGCCAAAATGAATGGGGGGGAGTATACGCTGTATTAACAGATTCCTCATCACGCAAGGCCATGGCTTCCTTCAGCACCCCAACCTAGAGTCTTTCCACCTCAGCACATGGAAAATCCATGGTTAAACCCATTAGCGCTCCAGTGCTCTGATTCGGTTTGGAGAAGGTTCTCCTTGGCAGTAGAAAACCTTCCACTTGTGCCACTTATCTAGCCAAGTGGAAAAGGTTCTCTGTTTGGTCCTCACAGAATGGCACCCTTCCTCTGCAGTCCTCAATCCCCTTTGTACTGGACAACTTACTCTACATAAAGCAGCAAGGGCTAGCAGTCTCGTCAATCAAGGTGCACCTGGCAGCTATTTCTGCTTTCCACCCGGGCGCAGCAGGGTAGTAGGTATTTGCTAACCCCATGGTTGGATGCTTCCTTAAAGGGCTAGACAGACTGTACCCCCAGGTGTGACAACTGGTCCCCCAATGGGACCTTAACCTGGTCCTCTCAAGGCTCATGGGGCCCTCTTTCAAACCTCTAGAACTTGTTTTCTGCTTTACCTCTCTTGGAAAGTGACATTCTCGTGGCGATAACGTGGCTCAAAGCTTTATTGTCTGAGCCCCCTTATACAGTGTTTTATTAGGGCAAGGTACAACTGTGGCCACACCCGGCTTTTCTCCCTAAGGTTGTTTCACAATTTCATGCAAATCAGGACATCTTTTTACCAACGTTCTTCACAAAGTCACATGCTAATGACCGAGAACGCAGGTTCCATTCCCTAGAAGTCAAATGGGTGCTGGCTTTTTACATTGAGTGGACAAAGCCATTTAGGAAGTTGACGCAACTCTTCATCGCCATTGCTCAGAGAATGAAAGGGCTGATGGTCTCATCCCAATGAATCTCTTCTTGGATCACGGCCTGTATCAGGACATGTTACAACCTGGCAAAGACAGCAGCCCCAGCATTGACAGCGCACTCCATGAGAGCGCAAGCTTCATCTGCAGTGCTCCTGGCACAGGTCTCCATTGAAGACATCTGCAGGATGGCGACCTGGTCATCTGTTCCTACCTTTACATCGCACTACGCCGTCACACAGCAGGCTAGAGACTATGCCGCGTTTGGTAGAGCAATGCTTCAGTGTGCAACTCTGTGAACTCCGACCCCTCCTCCAAAGGACTGCTTGGGAGTTACCTACTTGGAATCAACATGAGCAATCACTCGAAGAAGAAAAAATGCTTACCTACCTTTTGTAACTGTTGTTCTTCAAGACGTGTTGCTTATGTCCATTCCAAGACCCACCCACCTCTCTGTCTGAGTATCCGTCAAGAAGGAACTGAAGAGGTGGCGGGTCGGCATGGACCTATATACACAGCCATGAAGGCTCCACTCCACTCCAAGTGGCTCCACAACCGACTCAATGGGTACCGCTAGGGAAAAGCCTTCTGATGATTGTGCATGCGGTGCGCACACATCTACTTGGAATGGACATGAGCAACACATCTCGAAGAACAACAGTTACGAAAGGTAGGTAACTGTTTTTAATTTTTTAGACCAAAATAATTCCTAACCAAGATTAACTCTTTTTCCCCCCATATCCCAAAGCCTCAGCAAATGAAAGCGAGTGGAGCATATGATTGATGTGATTTTAAAAACAGTTCAAATACACCTCTACCCTGATATAACGCGACCCGATATAACACGAATTCTGTAAGAATTCCAACTAGTCATGCATAAACACTATCAACAGTTTGGTAAATCACTATAGGCTTGACTTTTATTACTCTGCCGAAGCATCTTTCACCATGAAGATGTCCCAGAGTGGTTGTCTGAAAAGAGATAAGTGGTAGTGATTTGGGGGAAGGGGGAACCTTTCTTTTCTGTTCTGCCTCATTTTTCCTCCCTGCTTATATATTTTTTCTTAGTGCTTTCTGTATGCCAGATATCTTCTCTGGAGAAGTCATCATCCAGAATTGAAAATGTATTACTTGATAGCATCCTTTCTGAGACTGATCTCTCCCTGAGTATGCCCCACCTGATAAGTTCTTTGGGTATCTTTTCAGTGGCCTCTTTAGGGTCAGATTAACAGTTGAATTTTAATTTACTAATTTACTTTAACTTTAGGCACCTACTGTATTTAAGTGCTGAGCACCCAGCAGCTCACATTTAAGTTCATGGGAAGTGCAGGGTTTGGCACCTTTGAAAGTTAACCCCTTGTTTAGGTCCTAAATATAGATTTACAAGGCTAACTTTAGGCACCCATTTTTAAAATCTTGGCTGTAGTGTTTCCACACATCTTTGAAAATACTCCTCTGGTGCACGGGGAGAAGCACATGGCCAACTCCTGGAGTTTGTGGATGAGTCTGAACTGCCTCAGAGTCTTTGTAAGAGAGAGACAGACCAAATGCCTCTAATCCAGGGGAGGTCAGTCCCAGAAAGAAAATAATCAAGTAAGAAGTTTTCCATTTCATACTATATATTTGTCTGACAAAGTTTTTTCCCCCTACTTCCCTAGATGTACATTAGATACTTGAACTTATATTAGATAACTAGTTCCTAATTTGCATAGTAGGATATTACTGAAATAGACGCATCTTCATCTAAATACTTTCTGTCCTAAAACTAATAGGATCTCTTTACTTATATGTAACCAAATTTTCAGGTCAAGTATTTTCTCTGTGGCTGAATTAAATATTTATTTTGAACAGGTGATATGGCAGCTCAACCAGCTGATGAGGAAGAAAAGTTTAATAGTGTTTCGAATCAGTATCATCAGATTTACTTTCAACCCCTCATCCTTACAGGTATGCAACATAAAAAGGGTATTTTATGTGAATTAATAGTTGCTTTCATTACTAGAATGAGGTTTTTTGGGTGTTACTCTTTGGGACAGAGAGATTAACTGGTAAAGAAAAACACTATACTAAATTTGAATAAAATGTATGCATATGTCTTGTAGAACCTCCCACAGAAGATCATTTGTTGCAGAATACATTATGGCCTGAAGTTCAAAAGCTGTAAGTTATAGAAATGTTACAAAATGTCTTAGAAGCTCTTGTAACAGATTCCTGTAGTCTTGTACACAGTATTATTATAAATGTTTATAAGGCATCCATTGCAGTAATATGTTATGTTCTTAATATCCAGTGCTCTTATTCATTCATTTGCTAGTTGTTTTGATGTTGTGCATGCTCAGTATGTAGGTTGTAAGAAACTTTTTAATATGGGTCAGTATACAAGTTTGCACTGGATAAATAGGAACTGATATACTTTTAAATAAGCTATTTCCATGTCTCTCAAGGTGGTATGTCTGTAGCATAGCATTCAAGTATAGCTCCTTGTCAGCTTCATGTAGGGCTTAACACTTTTGAACCCTCTTATTAAAAAGCCCCCTGTGACCTGCATCCTATTAAAACATTGATATTAAGACACATTAAGACTAAAGGGCTTATATCAGCAGCCTAGAATGATAGTCAGAAGCAGTGTTCAGAAGCTGTAGAAAACCTGTACTATATTCCCAGCCATAAATGCACTTATGCAAACACAGATCTTTCTGATCCATTGAAACTTTTTTCTCCAGGATTATATGGCAACAGAGAACAGAGCATTTACAATAAACATAAATCATGAGAAGTGTTTTCACGTAATATAGTCATGCCAACTAATATAAACCATTTGGGCAAAAGTAATACACACAATAAATAAAAAAATAAAGCATATATTGGAATTTTTTGTTCCTAAAATGCCAAAAATATGTGTTCTTGGTATTAATGGTGTTTTGAAATTTCATAAAATGACTGAAAAGGGTTTCACTGGCTTAAAAAACCCAAACCTGGGAGAATGGGTGAATCCAGTGGGACCACAACATTCTATTGCGCTTCATTCTGATCAGAGTAAACCTTATAATTGAGCAAGTCTGAACAAGAACACCACCAAACTCAGTCCAGTTTGTAAGGAAACTGAAATCAAGCAATTGTTTCAAATAAATACCCCTGCTGCATAGATCTGTATGCATCTGTGTGACAGTCAGCTGGAATTCCCAGAACTGTGAGCCACTTTATCCCTTTTAGCCACAGCAAGAGAAGCTTTGCTGCTAAGCGGACACACGAGCATGTCTGCCTTATCAGCAAACTCTTCAAGATGCTCTGCCAGTCCAAATCTTGCCTAGCAGGTAACAATCAGTGAACCCCAGTTCCTGAGTTCCCCAGAGATATCTTTCTCTGCAGTGCTCAGCTCCTCTTACTGTAGCATTCACAAAACTTACCAAGCCTGCTGCTCCTTTAAAGAGACAAATCCTCCTCTTCAATCAAAGTTGGTTTATGTTAAAAGTAAAACAAGTTTATTAACAAAAGGACATAAGTAAGTGAAACCAAGTATAAGGAATAAGGATAGAAATGTTTATGAAGAAACAAAAATAAAAATATATATCTAAGACTAAAATTCAACAAACTAGTCTTTGGTTCAAAGACAATTTTCTTTCCAGTCTTTCTTCCAGCATGGCTGACCAGTTTTTTAACCTGGATCCTTCAGAGAGTACAGAGTGTTTTGGTTTCTTTGTCACCTCAGGTGAAGGATAAAATAGGGGTTATCTCCCCTCCTTTTTGTAGTCCAGTAAACTTTTGAAATGTATTATTTGAAAAGTAAGCCCAGACAAAGCCTCTCTTTCATACCGTGCTGCCTTTTCCTCCCACTTGTTCATTGATAGCTTTGTTTATCTTGCATGGTGTCAAGTATCAGGGGGTAGCCGTGTTAGTCTGTATCTACAAAAACAACAAGGAGTCTGGTGGCACCTTAAAGACTAACAGATTTATTTGGGCATAAGCTTTCGTGAGTAAAAACCTC
The DNA here is from genome assembly GCF_027887155.1 of Malaclemys terrapin pileata. Lineage (NCBI taxonomy): Eukaryota > Metazoa > Chordata > Testudines > Emydidae > Malaclemys > Malaclemys terrapin. The sequence continues at coordinate 170,329,237 of NC_071506.1, read as the reverse complement.
ACTTCTTCGGATGCTTTCACTCTATGCATCCGAAGAAGTGAGGTTTTTACTCACGAAAGCTTATGCCCAAATAAATCTGTTAGTCTTTAAGGTGCCACCAGACTCCTTGTTGTTTTTGTTTATCTTGTATGCAAATGTACCTTCATTGTCTCTGCTTGAGAACCCTGCTGATCAGACAAACAAATACACATTCCTTTGTCTAGGGCACACTGAGCTTACCCATTGCTAGCTGAACACATTTTCAGAACATAATTCTAGCACATAATTCTTTGTACACACCCTGTATGTGTACACCACTCCATGATGTTCAGGAACATTGTGTTACTAGTTTTTATATGATACTTTACATTACAGCTTATAAATACAGATTATGACAACAATGAGTTGGGATATACTGGGCTGGTCAGGTCAGCTGAAACTCACTGCTAGATACCAGGGAGCCCTTTATCTTCTGGCACTGGGATGCTCTGAGGGCCACAATCTGACACAAGGAGATTCATTTTTCCTGATGGTATTGACTTCAGCTCATAGAGTGTGCTCCAAGCTCTAGTGGCTAATTTACTGTAAAACAGACCCACTCAAGATTCTTTTTCAAGGTGATTGATGGGATTCCCCCCTCTGTTGGAGCCTATCATCGTGCCAATGGTCTTCCCATGCTCTCTTGCCCATCCTACGAATGGCCCATAATTCACATCAAAAGGTCCTTGGGATTCTGCTTGTATTGATCTACCATCTTTGTGTGTCCAAGATGAAAGTGTTCATATTTTTTCTTATTTTAGAAAGTTAAAGTTCAAGATTGACCATTTATTCTCCCCTGCCTTGGGGGAACCAGTTAAAAGTGTTGGGGAGAAGTCTAGCTGCATTTCAGTATATCCAGTATTTTGTATTCTTATGCAGTAATGCAACTTTGACATTTTTGTGATCCACATTACTTGAAATCATAACTATATTACATTTTAGGGGTAGGGTTGTGGGTGGCGCATTTAATCTAATTGATTGCCCTGTATTTTTAGAGATACTGAATCTTTTTAAAGAGACTCTTAAGAACATAAGAATGGCCATACTGGGTCAGACCAAAGGTCCATCCAGCCCAGTATCTTGTCTACCGACAGTGGCCAATGCCAGGTGCCCCAGAGGGAGTGAACCTAACAGGTAATGATCAAGTGATCTCTCTCCTGCCATCCATCTCCACCCCCTGACAAACAGAAGCTAGGGACACCATTCCTTACCCATCCTGGCTAATAACCATTAATGGACTTAACCTCCATGAATTTATCTAGTTCTCTTTTAAACCCTGTTATAGTCGTAGCCTTCACAACCTCCTCAGGCAAGGAGTTCTATAGGTTGACCATGCGCTGTGTGAAGAAGAACTTCCTTTTATTTGTTTTAAACCTGCTGCCCATTAATTTCATTTGATGGCCCCTAGTTCTTATATTATGGGAACAAGTAAATAACTTTTCCTTATTCACTTTCTCCACACCACTCATGATTTTCTGTACCTCTATCATATCCCCCCTTAGTCTCCTCTTTTCCAAGTTGAAAAGTCCTAGCCTCTTTAATCTCTGCCCATATGGGACCAGTTCCAAACCCCTAATCATTTTAGTTGCCCTTCTCCGAACCTTTTCTAATGCCAGTATATCTTTTTTGAGATGAGGAGACCACATATGTATGCAATATTCAAGATGTGGGCGTACCATGGATTTATATAAGGGCAATAAGATATTCTCCATCTTATTCTCTATCCCTTTTTGAATGATTCCTAACATCCTGTTTGCTTTTTTGACTGCCGCTGCACACTGCGTGGACGTCTTCAGAGAACTATTCACGATGAATCCAAGATCTCTTTCCTGATTAGTTGTAGCTAAATTAGCCCCCCATCTTATTGTATGTATAGTTGGGGTTATTCTTTCCAGTGTGCATTACTTTACATTTATCCACATGAAATTTCATTTGCCATTTTGTTGCCCAGTCACTTAGTTTTGTGAGATCTTTTTGAAGTTCTTCACAGTCTGCTTTGGTCTTAACTATCTTGAGCAGTTTAGTATCATCTGCAAACTTTGCCACCTCACTGTTTTACCCCTTTCTCCAGATCATTTATGAATAAGTTGAATAGGATTGGTCCGAGGACTGACCCTTGGGGAACACCACTAGTTACCCCTCTCCATTCTGAAAATTTACCATTTATTCCTACCCTTTGTTCCCTGTCTTTTAACCAGTTCTCAATCTATGAAAGGATCTTCCCTCTTATCCCATGACAACTTAATTTACGTAAGAGCCTTTGGTGAGGAACCTTGTCAAAGGCTTTCTGGAAATCTAAGTACACTATGTCCACTGGATCCCCTGTGTCCATATATTTGTTGACCCCTTCAAAGAACTCTAATAGATTAGTAAGACATGATTTCCCTTTACAGAAACCATGTTGATTTTTACGCAACAATTTATGTTCTTTTACGTGTCTGACAATTTTATTCTTTACTATTGTTTCAATTCATTTGCCCGGTACTGACGTTAGACTTACTGGTCTGTAATTGCTGGGATCACCTCTAGAGCCCTTTTTAGATATTGGCATTACATTAGCTATCTTCCAGTCATTGGGTACAGAAGCTGATTTAAAGGACAGGTTACAAACCATAGTTAATAGTTTCGCAATTTCACATTTGGGTTCCTTCAGAACTCTTGGGTGAATGCCATCTGGTCCCGGTGACTTGTTACTGTTATTAATTCCAAAACCTCCTCTAGTGACACTTCAATCTGTGACAATTCCTCAGATTTGTCACCTACAAAGGACGGCTCAGGTTTGGGACTCTCCCTAACATGCTCAGCCGTGAAGACTGAAGCAAAGAATTAATTTAGTTTCTCCGCAATGACTTTATCATCTTTAAGTGCTCCTTTTGTATCTCGATCGTCCAGGGGCCCCACTGGTTGTTTAGCAGTGTGGCGGGGCAACGACTCACTGGCGCGGTGCCTCCTGCTGGTCATCCTGGGAATCAGCTCTTTCCAGCCCAGAGCACCCTCTGCAGGCTGGCTGATATCTCGCCTGCCGCTGGCCCTGTGTCCCTCCCGGATCCCGGCACCCTTTGCCCAGGGGTTCTGCCCACCGTAGTATCCCCTCACTCTGGGTATCCCAGGGGAACCCCCAACCCTTTATCCCCACCTCGTCTCAGTGGCTACTGCCAATCATTGTTGAGCCCCTGGTCCCTGGGGCAGACCGCAGTCTGTAAACCATTCATCATCGGCGAGGGGGGTTGGACCAGCTGCCTCTGCTTATCTCTGGGCTGCCCCTCTGCAGCCCCAGTACCCTTTGTGGGCCCTTAACTCGGCCTGCAGCCTGGGGGTTTGCTAAGCTGGAACTCTCCAGCTCCCTCTGCCCTTACCCAGCACTGCTCCACCCTAGGTACCCTCGTCAGCTTCCCAGGCAGCCAGGTCCTTCTCTCTCAGAGAAGCTAGAGAAAGAGTGTCCTCTTGAGCTCCTGGCTCATAGCCCTTTTATAGGGCCAGCTGTGGCCTGATTGGGGCATGGCCTCGGCTGTGGCTGCTTCCCCAATCAGCCTTTCCCCAGCCACAGCCCTCTCCAGGGCTGCTTTTAACCCCTCCGGGCAGGAGCGGGGTGACCTCCCTGCTACAAGCAGGCTTCCTGCTTCTGATGTACTTAAAAAACATTTTATTACCATCATTGGAGTTTTTGGCTAGATGTTCTTCAAACTCCTTTTTGGCTTTTCTTATTACATTTTTACACTTAATTTGGCAGTGTTTATGCTCCTTTCTATTTACCTCACTAGGATTTGACTTCCACTTTTTAAAAGATGCCTTTTTATCTCTCACTGCTGCTTTTACATGGTTGTTAAGCCACAGTGGCTCTTTTTTAGTTTATTTACTGTGTTTTTTAATTTGGGGTATACATTTAAGTTGGGCTTCTATTATGGTGTCTTTGAAAAGTGTCCAGGCAGCTTGCAGGGACCTTTTAATTTCTGTTTAACTAAGCTCCTCATTTTTGCATAGTTCCCCTTTCTGAAATTAAATGCCACAGTGTTGGGCTGGTGAGGTGTTCTTCCCACCACAGGAATGTTAAATGTTGTTATATTATGGTCACTATTTTCAAGTGGTCCCGTTACAGTTACCTCTTGGACCAGATCCTGCGCTCCACTCAAGACTAAATCAAGAATTGCCTCTCCCTTGTGGGTTCCTGTACCAGTTGCTCCAAGAAGCAGCCATTTAAAGTACACCTCTACCCTGATAGAACGCTGTCCTCGGGAGCCAAAAAATCTTACCCCGTTGTGGGTGAAACCGCGTTATATTGAACTTGCTTTGATCCACCAGAGCACGCAGCCCCGCCCCCCTGGAGCGCTGCTTTACCACGTTGTATCCGAATTCATGTTATATTGGGTCGCATTATATCGGGGTAGAGGTGTATTGAGAAATTTTGTCTCTGCATTTCGTCCTGAGGTGACATGTACCCAGTCAATATGGGGATAATTGAAATCCCCCACTATTACTGAGTTCTTTATTTTGGTAGCCTCTCTAATCTTCCTTAGCATTTTATCGTCAATATCACTGTCCTGGTCAGGTGGTCGATAATAGATCCCTACTGTTATATTCTTATTAGAGCATGGAATTACTATCCATAGAGATTCTATGGAACATGTAGATTCATTTAAGATTTTTACTTCATTTGATTCTACATTTTCTTTCACATATAGTGCCACTCCCTCCCCCGCCCACATGACCTGTTCTGTCCTTCTGGTATATTTTGTACCCCGGAATGATTGTCCTCACTCCACCAGGTTTCTGGGATGCCTATTATATCAATATCCTCCTTTAACATGAGGCACTCTAGTTCACCCATCTTATTGTTTAGACTTCTAGCATTTGTGTACAAGCACTTTAAAAACTTGTCACTGTTTATTTGTCTGCCCTTTTCAGATGTGTCAGATTCTTTTTTATGTGAATGTTTCTCGTCTGATCTGGCCCATACTTTATCCTCTTCCATTCTCTCCTCCTGACTAAAACCTAGAGAATCTCTATCAATAGACTCTCCTCTAAGAGAAGTCTCTGTCCAATCCATGTGCTCCTCTGCAGCAATTGGCTTTCCCCCATCTCTTAAAACTTAAAAACTGCTCTGCAACCTTTTTAATGTTAAGTGCCAGCAGTCTGGATCCACTTTGGTTTAGGTGGAGCCCATCCTTTAGGCTCCCTCTATCCCAAAAGTTTCCCCAGTTTCTAATAAATCTTAATCCCTCCTCTCTACACCATCGTCTCATCCACACATTGAGACTCTGAAGCTCTGCCTGCCTACCTGGCCCTGTGCGTGGAACTGGAAGCATTTCTGAGAATGCCACCATAGAGGTCCTGGATTTCAGTCTCTTTCCTAGCAGCCTAAATTTGGCCTCCAGGACGTCTCTCCTACCCTTCCCTATGTCACGACCACTGGCTCCTGCCCAGCATGACACACAAGTCTATCTAGATGCCTCGAGAGATCCGCAACCTTCGCACCAGGCAGGCAAGTCACCATACGGTTCTCTCGGTCATCACAAACCCAGCTATCTATGTTTCTAATGATCTACTCTCCCAATACCTGCCTTTTCCTAATGACTGGAGTTCCCTCTCCCAGAGAGGTACCCTCAGTGCGAAAGGATACCCCAACATCACCTGGAAGGAGGGCCCAACTCCGGGAAGGTTTCGTTTGCTCCCATTGACTGCTCTCCTTCCCTGAGCCTTTCATCCTCCTTAACAGCACAGGGGCTGTCTGACCGGAGGTGGGACAAATTTACAGTGTCCAGGAAAGCCTCATCAACATACCTCTCTGCCTCCCTTAGCTCCTCCAGTTCCGCCACCCTGGCCTCCAAAGCCCATAAGCGGTCTCTGAGGGCCAGGAGCTCCTTGCACTGAATGCACACAGACACCACCCGCCCACAGGGCAGGTAATCATACATGCTACACTGAGCGCAATAAACAGGATAGCCCTCACTCTGCTGCTGGGCTTCTGCCTGCATTCTCTCCTTCAGCTACCTAGGTTAATGAAAGGGTTTTTGTTTAAATCACAAAGTTTTGATTATAGTTTAGTGTAAAGGTCTTAAAGAATGGCAAGTGTCTCTCGCCCCCCTCCCAAACTCCCTCTCAAAACTCCTTTAGCGGCCCCTGTTTGCAAATTCTCATTATTTGATAAATAGGCAGTGGGATGTAAAATATTCTTGGCTTTCAATTTTATTGCACAGCATTAATCTTAAAAGCAACATGAAATCACATAATGTAGATTGCATGTGGCCGTAGCAGCTGGAAAACCATGTTAGGAACTAGTCTGCTAAAAATAGCTTGCGTGTCACCTGCATTTCTGTGCCAAATATTCAAGCTTTAACTCCATCACCAGAATTTGAAAAAATTAATGTTGAATTTTCATAAATATTTAATTGACTAGATAATATTACTATAAAAAAAATCTACTGAAGTGATTGCACAACCTAACTGCCATATAAAGAATGTGACACATTCTGAGAGATGATACAATTTAAAATTTATACTAATCTTTTTGGAAAATTGCAATATAGAATTAGTATGCAGCAGTTTTGTGTAAATACTGTCTGCTTGAACTATTGCACCCTGAAGCACTTTTGCAATTAACACCAAAATGTTTTCAGAAATGTGTATATATATATATATATATATATATATATATATATATATATATATATGTGTGTGTGTATATCCTGTGTCATATATTTGAAAGTTCTTGATTGCTTACTTCAGCAGTACATGAACTAATTTCATCAGAGTGATTACTGCAAACTTTGAAAGTCACACAATTTTACCTGTGCGCAAGAGTTTTGTTTATTATGCAGTGCCAGGGCAAAATGAGTTGTGTGCATATTCTGTTGAAAATGTAGCTCCTTTACACTTCCAAGCTCCTTCCACAAACTAAGCCCAATTGTAGGAGGCTTGCCCACTCGCCACTAGTGCGTCGTCTTGCATCTAGGTTGAGGAATATAAATCTCACTGCATTGGGTGCCTACTCGTTGCTTGCTCTGCGATAGTCTTTCTTCTGGTAACTTGGCCCTCTGGCCAGGTCACCATTTAGTCCCCACCCTTTTCAGGGTTACAGAGTTCACCAAACAAGTCCAACAAATAATTTCTAGACCTTGTGTTGCATCAGCCACAGATGCTTGCTCCAGCCTTCCAGATATGTCCACCATTTAGTGCCTGGGATACTGACTGTAGACTTTCTCTCCCTGCAGTCACTATATTGCAGATTTTATCTTTGCCTGGGTACGTAGTTTTGCTTATATCAATAGCTTTCTATAGTGCCTGCATATTATAAAACTTGTACTCAATATAGTAGCTTCATGTTTTCCCCAACTACATTATAGATCTTCAATGAATTATTTTAATCTAGAGGCAAACTGCACTTTGATTTTCATCATTACTCACCATTCAAAGTTTCTTCTAAAATTTCTGCTTTCTCATTATCAGAACTTTTAACTATTTTGTCAGTTCCAATAAAACCTGAGATGTAACTTCTCTTATTCTGAATTCCATTCCTTCATTCTGATTTTCTGGTATATTTCTGATGCTTTGATATCTTTATTTAACCTTTCACAATACTTCCTCCAACTTTCTTTGATTTTGTTACAATGCTTTGTGGTATTGCCTTACTTCTTTTATACTTCATTAGATCTTCACTGTTCATAGTAAATTTTTGCTTTCTTATAAGCTTTATTTTTTAACTGACATTTCACACTCCTCATTCCACCATGGAAGTGAATTTTTAGTTTTGGGGTATTTTAATATCTTAGATATGGCTATAGTAGCTGCTGCTATTATCTTTATTACGTTGTCATTGAAATTTTCTGTGTCAACACTCACACAGTGATCATTCACAGATTCAGTATATTTTACTTGTGAAAGCTCCCAGTTAGCTTTCTGAAAATTCTAGGTGGGTAATTTTTCATTACCTCCAGCCTTACCTTGTCCTTGAAAAGTAAAGGGAAATGATCACTCCCCATTCCTCCTTCCATATATATTTCCCAGTTGCATTTGCTTGCAATAACTGCTGCTGTTATTCCCAGGTCTAAGCAAGAAAACCTACCATCTGGTGCATTAAATCTAGTTGGGGTGCCATCAGTTAAAACCTGTAGATTGTTTTTGTCTATTAAATCTTTCTAGGCATGTGCCATTACGATCAGTTGTCCTACTTCCCATAAATTATTATGACTATTTAGATCACCTCATGTAATACATGGTCTTTTACCATTCTTCACTGTTTCTTGTGATTCTGAGCTTTCCCACAGAGGTTATAGGTATTATAAATCCTTAAAGAAATATTTCTCTTCTGCATTGGGATCTCAACAGCACTATATTCAAGACTTACTTCTATGTAGTTTAATCTTTCCCTAATGAAAGTACAAACACCTCCTCCTGTACGTAGCTTTCAGTTTTGCCTAAAGGCAATATACCCTGGAATTTTAAAAAGTTTTCCAACCAACCATGTTTCCTGGATACAGTATCTGGTTTAGTTCTTATTTCCAGTATATTTTCTTTTAGTTCTTGACCATGTGCTATCAAATTGTGTGGATTCCAACAGAAGACTGTGATTCCTATACTAGTCATATTTCACCATTACCCTCATTCAGGATTGCATGAATATGATCCATTGACAGATTACTAACACACAAGAATTTTTCCACTTTCCTTGCTTTTCGTTTTCATTTTTTCTGATTTTTCCCTTGTTTCTGATGCACAGTTTGTCACTTCTATCATAAATGCAATAAACCTCCCTTTTTCACTACTAATATATTATTGCTTGTTTCTTCTGCAATGTTTATCATATTCTTTATAGAATGAGGCTGTATCTGAAGTTCCCCTTTTTCTGGGCTGCTTTTCTTTTCCTTTTTTGCCTGATGTCTTTTCAGCTTCTGCATAAGATATGTTAACAGTCTTCATCTTTTGTATATCTTTAGCTTGTCTCGCCACAATGTGTCCCTCTGTATGCCCATCAGTGACTTCCACCACAGTCACTGCACCGACCTCCACCCCTTCTATATAGTTTTCATAGGGATGCTTACCCCTCACGTTTACTGCAACTCGTTTGCCCTCTACAAACATTTGCAACATACCCTTACCATTGGAACATATAACACCTTAGGGTTGGTGGGATATATGGACTTGATTCTAAATATCTGATACCTTAAGGAAGAGTCCTTCCCTTAAATGTAATCAGTGCAGCTGTTGATGGTTTGATGGTTTGTTTTCTCCTCCTCTCTTACTAATTATTAAGGCTAAGTTTTTGTCACAGATATTTTTAGTAAAAATCACAGAAAGGTCACGGGCAATAATGAAAAATTAACAGAAGCCAGTGACCTGTCCTTCACTTTTACTAAAAATACCCAGGACAAAATGGGTAGTCTGTGGGGAGGTGGGGCCTGGGAGCTCCAGGGTCCCCTCCTGCTGTGGCTGGGAGCTGCTGGGGTCCCCTCGGCCACCCGTTGGGGGGGGGAGGGATAGCTCAGTGGTTTAAACATTGGCCTGCTAAACCCAGGGTTGTGAGTTCAATCCTTGAGGGGGCCATTTAGGGATCGGGGGCAAAAATCTGTCTGGGGATTGGTCCTGCTTTGAGCAGGGGGTTGGACTGAGGTCCCTTCCAACCCTGATATTCTATGATTCCCCATGGCAGCTGGGAGTGGCAGATCCCCCTTGCCACCCATGGTGGCTGAGATGTGGGGTTCCCCCCTGCCACCTGTGGTGGCTGGGAGCTGTGGGGGTACCTCTCAGCTCCCTGCCTCCACAGACAGCAGAGGCCAGCACTGGCTGAAGTCATGGAGGTCTTTGGAAGTTATGGATTCCGTGACCTATGTGACTAAATCGCAGCCTTACTAATTAGACATTTACTTACTAACACTCTGTTTTCTCCTGTGCTTTTTGTTATCTTCTTATCAGTCAGTTCCAGTGGTGTCCCATATGTTACTTCCTTGGTTTCTGTCAAATACTCTGGTAGCTGGCATGTTATTTTAACTTTCCCTAAAATTTTAGTTTTTAGCAGTATTCATGAGCCTGCTCTTTATTTTTACATTCAACTAAAAGATCCCTATCTTGCAACCTTCTGGCTCTTACTATATGCCCTATATATTTTTAATTCTGTCAGCTACTTTCACAGGATTAGTGTCCCCTATTCTTATTTCCATGGCTAGTGATCATAACATTGTGGCTTATTTCTTTTCTCAGCTTTGCTTTTTTGCCTATGCCATCATCTGAGCCAGCTTCTACTCTTTCTTCTCTCTCTTCCCCCACCACCACCTTGTATCTTACATTTCAGACATTCAGCCACTTTCTGGTTGGAACATTCTCTCTTTATGCTAACCAGATTGCTCGTGCCCAGGTGGGCTTCATGATCAGTTAAGCCTCTCTCTCCCTCCAGGTGCAGCCACGTAACATAATTGGCCTCTCAGGCCCACATTAACTCATTAAGGAACTCTGTGGAGTACACACCCCATCACACCCCACCCGTCTCAGATGCTATCCATAGTAGATTGATTATGTTTGAATATATGCACATGCATGCTGTTTGTGTTCTGCTGGCCTCCTGGGGTTTGGCTCCTTCTTAATTGGGGAAAAAATAAGTGGTGCTAAGCATCACTCACTCATGGTGCAAAATGAATTAATTAGTCGTGATTTAGTTAAATGATGACATTTGATCATTGAAGGCAAACTGGGAAGTTCATACCTCCAAGCATTTGTTTCAGCCTCACTGCAAACTCAGATGTGCAGAAAGAATAGCAAATATGGCAGGCGACCAGCTTGGCTTAACAGTGAAATCTTAGGTGAGCTTAAACACAAAAAGGAAGCTTACAAGAAGTGGAAACTTGGACAGATAACTAGAGAGGAGTATAAAAATATTGCTCGAGCATGCAGGGGTGTAATCATGAAAGCCAAAGCACAATTGGAGTTGCAGCTAGCAAGGGATATGAAGGGTAACAAGAAAGGTTTCTACAGGTATGTTAGCAACAAGAAGAAGGTCAGGGAAAGTGTGGGACCCTTACTGAATGGGGGAGGCATTTCCATGATGTGGAAAAAGCTGAAGTACTCAATGTTTTTTTTGCCTTGGTCTTCACAGACAAGGTCAGCTCCCAGACTTCTGCACTGGGCAGCACAATACGGGGAGGAGGTGAGCAGCCCCAGTGGTGAAAGAACAAGTTAAGGACTATTTAGAAAAGCTGGGCATGCACAAGTCCATGGGGCTGAATGCAGTGCATCCGAGGGTGCTGAGGGAGTTGACTGATGTGATTGCAGAACCATTGGCCATTATCTTTGAAAACTCATGGCAATTGAAGGAGGTCCTGGATGATTGGAAAAAGGCGAATATAGTACCCATCTTTTAAAAAGGGAAGAAGGAGAATCCGAGGAATTACAGACTGGTCAGCCTCACCTCAGTCCATGGAAAAATCATGGAGCAGGTCCTCAAGGAATCCATTTTGAAGCACTTGGAGGAAAGGAAGGTGATGAGGAACAGTCAACATATATTCACCAAGGGCAAGTCATGCCTCACCAACCTGATTGCCTTCTATGATGAGATAACTGGCTCTGTGGATATGGGGAAAGCGGTGGACATGATATACCTTGACTTTAGCAAGCTTTTGATATGGTCTCCCACAGTATTCTTGCCAGCAAGTTAAAGAAGTACGGATTGGATGAATGGACTATAAGGTGGATAGAAAGCTAGCTAGATTGTCGGGCTCAATGGGTAGTGATCAATGGCTCGATGTCTAGTTGGCAGCCGGTATCAAGTGGAGTGTCGTGGGGGTCGGTCCTGGGGCCGGTTTTGTTCAATATCTTCATTAATGATATGGATGATGGGACGGATTGCACCCTCAGCAAGTTCGTGGGTGACACTAAGCTGGGGGGAGAGGTAGATACGCTGGAGGGTAGGGATAGGGTCCAGAGGGACCTAGACAAATTAGAGGATTGGGCCACAAGAAACCTGATGAGATTCAACAAGGACAAGTGCAGAGTCCTGCACTTCGGACAGAAGAATCCCATGCACTGCTACAGGTTGGGGACTGACTGGCTAAGCGGCAGTTCTGCAGAAAAAGACCTGGGCTGGTTACAGTGGACGAGAAGCTGGATGTGAGTCAACAATGTGCTCTTGTTGCCAAGAAGGCTAACGGCATATTGGGCTGCATTAGTAGAAGCATTGCTAGCAAATCGAGGGAAGTGATTATTAGCCTCTATTCGGCACTGGTGAGGCCACATCTGGAGTATTGTGTCCAATTTTGGTCCCCCCATTACAGAAGGGACGTGGAGAAATTGGAGAGAGTCCAGCGGAGGGCAACGAAAATGATCAGGGGGTTGGGGCACATGACTTACAAGGAGAGGCTGAGGGAACTGGGCTTATTTAGTCTGCAGAAGAGAAGAGTGAGGGGGGATTTGATAGCAGCCTTCAACTACCTGAAGGAGGTTCCAAAGAGAATGGAGCTAGGCTGTTCTCAGTGGTGGCAGATGACAGAGCAAGGAGCAATGGTCTCAAGTTGCAGTGGGGAAGGTCTAGGTTGGATATTAGGAAAAACTATTTCACTAGGATGGTGGTGAAGCACTGGAATAGGTTACCTAGGGAGGTGGTGGAATCTCCATCCGTAGAGGTTTTTAAGGCCCAGCTTGACAAAGCCCTGGCTGGGATGATTTAGTTGGGATTGGTCCTGTTTTGAGGAGGGGGTTGGACTAGATGACCTCCTGAGGTCTCTTCCAACACTAATCTTTTATGATTCTGTGTTACACTTGGTTCAAATTTACAGGATTTTATTTGCAATCATGACAGTTAGATACTTGTTTTAAAACAAAGCTTAGATTTTAGAGCACAAGATGACATCTTGGAGAGATGCAAGAATGCCATACTTGAGTACACCCACCCTCATCTCCCACCACTCTCAATTGAATCCCTCCAGCTTAGAGTCTGTAGAGCAGGGTTTCCCTAGCTTTTCAAAACCAAGAACTGCATCAACAACTTCCCAGAGAGTTAGTGGCTGCACCTGCTTGCCATATACATTTGCCACCTTAATCATGCTTTATGATCATTTTTAAAAAACAAACCTGTTTTATTTCAGTGGCAGTTTTGTCATAATACCTACTTTAAAGTCAGGGAGCCACATTATTCTATAAGCAATGCCATTGAAAGAGCCCGGTGCTCAAAATTTGGACAGCTCTAGGGAAACAATCATCCATTTGCAGGGGAAAGTGCTGAAATAAAATCATTGTTTTTCTTCAGAGGAGAAGAATGCAAAACATGTTATTAAACATCTAAGTGTCCAGAATAACGGGGGATTTGGGGATATCTTATATTTGAATGGAACACAGTCATATTAATGCTAGGAAGACAAGGGTGACTTTTTGGAGCTATGCATGCTACACTTTATATGTCCTTTCTATAGAAGGACAAAGTTCCCAGCTTTTTCTCTTTTTAATTTGTATTTTTATCAAATGAGGCTTAATCTTTAACAAACATTTTGTTGACCATCTGAATTTTGCTTTGAGGAAAACAGCTGCTGCTAATTAGGCAGCTTATGCTTACATCCTCACTGAGGCCTCTTATCACTAGTATAATACAAATAATAAAAAATATCGTTTAGAAAGAAAGGATTAAAATAATATGTGCGCTAACAAGATAATCAGTAATAAAGAAATGTAGATGACAGCAGAACCCTATGACTATAGAATGTAGCCCATACATATGCATCTGAAGAAGTGGGCCGTAGTCCACGAAAGCTTATGCTCTAATAAATTTGTTAGTCTCTAAGGTGCCACAAGTACTCCTGTTCTTTTTTTAGAGTGGAGGAAGACACTTGTAGAGCAGTGGCTCGTAAAAGAACATGGGAGTCATGATGTATAATCAGCTGAACTTGAGCTTCCAGTGCAACACTGTGATCAAAAGTGCTAACATAATGCTTGTATGTACAAACCGGGGGATATCGAGAAGGAGTGGAGAGGATATTTTACTTCTGTAGTTTGCACTGGTGAGACTGTCCACAATTCAAGAAGGATGCTGAAAAACTGAGCAGGGGAATTACTTCGGTGGGAGGAGCATTTCAATGTGTACACATCCACTGTTTTGTTGACAAAAGTGTGTAGTGTAGAAAGGCCTTATACTAAGTTCTTTCGAGTTCTATTTTGCCCTTAAATTGGGATCTCATCCTCTCTTTCTGGGGGAAAAACAGTGCTTTGCTCTTCAACCAGCTGAGAACAATGAACAGAGAACAAGGTCTTTGACAAAGCAACAGCTGCTGGGTTGAGGATCCTATTCTTTGTGAATTGATTCAGCCCGCTCAAGAGCATGGGGGCGGTAGGCTCTCTAGTCCAACATCATTCTTGTTGTTTGTACAGAAAGATTTTCAGCAAAGCACTGATTACTTTCATGAAGGAAAAAAACCTTCATAAAAGTGCCCTTTCATGAAAGTGAAGTCCCAAGACAATCAGACAGCTTAACAAAGATCCTGTTCTTCTTATTGCAGCTCTCTTCCGAAATCTTAAAAAAACAACCAACCAACCCCCCACATCTGGGAAATTAATACATAACACTACTATGTTGTGTGTCACTTCAGGTTAGTCTGTACATAACATACCTAACACAAAACAGACTAAGGCTTGGTCTACACTAAACCCCCAAATCGAACTAAGGTACGCAACTTCAGCTACGTGAATAACGTAGCTGAAGTCGACATACCTTAGTTCGAACTTACCGCCATCCAGACGCGGCAGGCAGGCTCCCCCGTCGACTCCGCGTACTCCTCGCGGCGAGCAGGATTACCGGAGTCGACGGGGAGCACTTCTGAGTTCGATTTATCGCGTCCAGACTAGACGCGATAAATCGAACCCAGAAGTTCGATTGCCTGCCGCCGAACCAGCGCGGTAAGTATAGACAAGCCCTTAATTAAGGCATCCAGTAGTGTGTACCCTCTAGTCCTCTACCCAGAATCTCATTCACACTTTGCTACTAGCACAACAGTGATACACTTCAGACAATATACTATGTTGTGGCTGTGCTTCAGAGTAGATTCTAACCTTCAAGCACCCTGTTCCCCAGACGTGAGTGAATGTGATTTTCTAGAACTGTGCAAAAAAGGTATTGAGGAAAGACTGGCTGATTTGTGTTGATGTGCATGTATTGTGTTGGGGGAGTTCATGTATTAATATACAATTGTGACCTCCCCCACCCATGAAAAAACCCACCATGTGTGTCATTTGTCATTTTTAGATTGTAAACTCTTTGGGTAAGGGACTTTGTCTTTATATGTTTGTATAACACCTAGCACAATGGGTCCCTGATTCTGATTGGGTCCTCCAGCCATTATTGTAATATAGATATTTAACAACAGTAAAGTAAATGGCAAACTCGTTTTTATTCTGTTCGTGAAGGGTTTGAATTGCCTTTTAAATACTGCTTCCTTTATTGATTTGATCTAGAGGACTGAGGGAAAAATGCAGGAGATTACATACTCATATTGTTGTTTTTGAGATTGCCTCATAATTTACACTTCAGTGGTGTTTTTTAAAAAAAAACCTATATAAATCTTGAAACGTATCACTGAGATTTTGTAATCTGTATAACAAATTTTATTTTCTGTTTCAGATACGGACATGGCTATGAAATATTTTGTGTTGCTTGTAACAATTCAAAAACTATAGTTGCCTCAGCATGTAAGGTAAGAAAAGAGAGATTTTAGCACCATTTATTGAAAAAGGTTATATGATATCAGATTGACAAGGATTGTGGTCTAAAAGTTAGAGCACAGGATTGGGAGACAGAATTCTAAATTGTGGTCTACATTCTGCTACTTGAGTTGCAGTGACTCGGGGCAAGCCACTTAACTTTTCTGTGCCTCAGTTTGTCCATCCATAAAATGGGTATATTTGGTCTTATGGACATGTGCAAATGAATGTACAAAAATTAGTAATAATAAATTATTTGTGGTATTTTTGGTGTTGAGCAAGTTAAGAAGAAAGTGAATTGTCAGAATTCATACATATACTGTTGTCATCTTCCAGGGTTTAGTAGAAAGTTTAAGCAGGACACATCCTTACTATCATAGTAACATGTGAGTGAAAATAAAACTTGGAACTTCCTAGAGGAAAATTCAATCTAACTCAGTTGCAAGCATTAAAAAAATCATGCTAATATTTTAAGGTGGTGTCATTTTGTTTTTTGTTTCCTTTCCTTCATTTTCAGTGGTTTTGTCCCTGTCCTTACAGGCTTCCAAAAAAGAACACGCAGCAATTATTTTGTGGAGCACCACTTCTTGGAAGCAGCTGCAAAGCTTGTCTTTTCACAATCTGACCGTTACTCAGATGGCATTTTCTCCTGATGACAAATTCTTATTAGCAGTTTCCAGAGATAGAAATTGGTCACTGTGGAAAAATCAAGATAAAAAACCATTGCAGTCAGGTAAGCTACACGGCATTGGTGTGTCCATTCAAAAAGAGGTATTGAAACTAGTAAACCAATTTAGCTTTTAAAATAATTTTAACAATAAATTAATAAGATTCTGTTATATCTCACTGTGACATCTTGTTATACTTTTATTGTTTCATTCTTTAGGAAATAGAGAATTGTTCACATCGTTCTTTTTAAATACTGTACATTTATTGTCATATGGAGCAGCCACAAAGTAGATTAAAATGTAGAAAGCCAGGCATAAACATATATTAATAAAATAAATACATGTATTGAAATAAAAATATATGTATATAGGATGTGCTATCTCTGGGTTTTGTCAAGTAATTTGATTTGGTTTCAGTAAATCAGAGGTATAAAAAATACTTGGTTACGGGAAACCTATGATGTGTGTCTGAACTGTAAAACTATAATCCATTAAATAAGTTATTTCTTTGTTGTGGTCTGTCACTCCTGTGCAGGCTAAAGGACAGTATTAGACTGATGTCCACCTCAGAGTCTGTTGGACTTGTGTAGTAGGGCTGTATACCTGTTCGGTATTTCTTGATAAGATTAGCCACTTCCCACCTCTCTGGTGCTTTCTATGCACAATGCAGCAGTGGTTCTCAACCAGAGGTACATGTTCTCCTGGGCATACGCAGACGTTTTCCGGGGGTACTTCAGCTCATCTAGATATTTGCCTAGTTTTACAACAGGCTACATAAAAAGCACTAGTGAAGACAGTACAAACTAAAATTTCAGATAGACAATGACTTGTTTATACTGCTCTGTATTCTATACACTGAAATGTAAGTACAATATTTATATTCCAATTGATTTATTTTATAATTATATGGTAAAAATTAGGAAGTAAGCTATTTTTCAGTAATAGTATGCTGTGACACTTTTGTATTTTTATTCTGGTTTTAAGTGAGGTGAAACTTGAGGGTACGCAAGACAAATCAGACTCCTGAAAGGGGTACAGTAATCTTGAAAGGTTGAGAGCCACTGCTCTATAGGGTACACTGACTTTACAAACATGGCTCTGTCAGAGGAGAATTTGATAAGAAGAGATTCACTTGACTTTCAGCCTTGGAAAATCCTGCAAGATCCAACTCCTAGTGGAGCGTGTTTTACTCAAACATCGTATACATATGCTGAAAGCTGTTGTAGTTATACCAGCTGCTGATTTGAACCTAATTGCTAGGGGGTTGGTGTGTAATGTTACTGAGCTCCACAATATTTTCATAGAATCAGACCCTGATCAGGTATGTGTCTGGTAGACCTGCCTGGGAAATATTGGTAATGTTGATCAAGTCCTTTGTTAGAGGAGAATTTGATAAGAAGAGATTCACTTGACTTTCAGCCTTGGAAAATCAAGTCCTTTATGACTGGGTGATTGTTGTTTCTTACCTGAGAGGTCCATCCCAGAACATAACACATTGTCCAGTTTAGTTTTAAAAAGCACTAAAAAATATGCTGCATTGCAGGTTGATAGATTGGATGACCTAGGGTTAGAATCCTACGCAGATAAAAAATGTATATCTGCGGATGCGGCTATCCACAGATATAAAGTGGATATCTGCAGGGCTCTACCAGGAACCACAGCAACAAAAGCAGCAGCATGTTGGGACGCCGCTTACAAGAGCCAACACCCAGCCCGGGCAGCTCCTCCAGTGTGGTTATATTGCCCCCAGTCCTGCCCCCTGGGGTGGGCACTAGGCTCACAGGCAGCTGTCCCTGGTGCAAGCATGTGCAAGCGGCTCCCGCTCCCGGACAGAAGACACAGAGTGACGGCCCGACATGCTGCTGCTTTCGCTGCTGCGGTTCCTGGAAGAGCCCTGCAGCTCCACGGATATCCGCTTTATATCCGCAGATATAAATTTTGTATCTGCGCAGGACTCTACATAGGATTTTTCTACATCTATAACTTACGTGAGGCAAATATGGTAGCATAATTATACTTTGTATTTACAAATTTTAATAAGTGTGCTACAAGTAAATGAAATATACAGTGCATTTCAAGGGACAGTACTGAGCCCTATGTTTAAAAACTAAGACCGTGTCTCCACTACAGAGTTAAGTCGACTTAAGTTATGTTGACAATCATAAGTCACTTGTGTCTGCAGAGCATGTCCCCAGTTGTTGCTCTTGCATAGACAGGCAGTGTTTTGCATCATGGGTAGCTATCCCACTGTGCAACTCGCCATCCTCTGTCACCCTCTGCCTCTGGGAGCTCTGGGAATGGATCACGGTGCATCATGGGAACGTGTTCGCTGTCCCGTGATGCAGTTCTTTCCGTCCCATCATTCCATGGGCTTCCTACTTCATTTCATGCCATTTTTCAACAGTCCTTGTAAACTATGCACCTGCCATCTCTGCCTGACAGCATGGCTCTTGAGCTATTGACCAGTCTGGTGATGAGTGTTATGAACACAATGCGGCTGGTCCTGCAGTTATTTCATGAGCTGCAAAACAGAGAGTGAATCGGTGATGCATTCCCTGCTGGCTACCATGGAAACAAATAATTCAAGATTGCTGCTGCCTTGGTAGACCATTGGTACTGGGCTCAGGAAACAAGCTCTGAATGGTGGGATCACATCGTGATGCATGTAGGGGATGACGAGCAGTGGCTGCAGAACTTTCGGATGCACAAATCCACCATCCTGGAACAGTGTGTGGAGCTTGCCCTAGCACTGTGGCACAAGGACACCAGAATGAGAGCTGCCCTCACTGTGGAAAAGCAAGTGGCAGTCGCTGTGTGGAAGATGGCAACTCCATTTGCTACTGGTCAGTCGCAAATCAGTTTTGAATGGGAAAGTCCACCGTGGGGGTGGAGGTGATGCAAGTGTGCAGGGTCATTAATCACCTCCTGCTATGAAGGACTGTAACTCTCGGTAATGTGCAGGAAATAATTGATGGCTTTGAGGCAATGGGATTCCCTAACTGCAGCGGGATGATCGATGGAACACATCTGAATTTTGGCCCCCGCAACCGTCTTGCAACAGAGTTCATCAACCGAAAGGGCTATTTCTCCATGGTCTTGCAGGTGCTAGTGACTCACCAGGGCTGTTTCACTGACATCAATGCAGCATGGTCAGGGAAGGTGCATCATGCATGCATCTTTCAGAACACTGGACTGTATAGAAAGCTGCACGCTGGGATTTTCTTTCCAGACCAGAAGATTCCAATGAGGAATGTGGAGATGCCCCTAGTGATCCTTGGAAACCCCATCTTACCCCTTGCTCCTGTGGCTCATGAGCAGCAAGGAGCGCTTCAACAACAGGCTCAGCAGGCATCGAATAATTGTTGAATGTGCCTTTGTTTGATTGCTGGCCGGTTAGGCCTCAGTGAGAAAAATATTCCGATGGTCATTGTGGCCTGTTGTACTCGGCATGTTTGCGACGCGAAGGGTGAAAAGTTTCCTGGGGTGGACGACTGGGGCTGATCGTCTGGCTCCTGATTTTGAGCAGCCAGATACAAGGGCAGTTAGAGGGGTGCAGTGGAAGGCTGTTTGAATCCGGGAGGCTTTCAAGGAGCATTTTGACAATGAGTCCCAGTAATGTGTCTTTATGTAATGCATTCAGCCAGGCAGTGTTTACTTGTCCCCTTGAATTGCCCCTGTAGTGCTTGCTTCCTGAGCATTAATTGTACTAAGCAAATATTCCCACCTCTAGCCACTGTGTTTCAATGTTAGCACTGACTGATGTGTGTATGTCATAAATAAAGACTCGTTTTATTTCAAAAATTCAAGTTTAATAACAGGACAAAACACAAATTTTTGGTCAAACGTGGGACATGACAATGAGAAACAGTCTCATGGTTAGGGCTCTCACAGCTGTGTGTAACTCCAGTCCAGCTTTCATTGGGAAACAAGTCCCTAGGCGTCGAGTGCACAGGGTATTGTGAGGGACCAAGAACACATGATGAATGTGGTAGGGGAGTTTAGGGAGGGCATGGACTGAAGTTCTGTAGTGGTTACAGCAAAAGTTGTGCACAGACCTGCTCATAGTGCAGGGTAATGAGGGACTTCATCATCTCTGTCTGGCCCTCCAGGAGCTTTATCATCCGCTTCTGCCCCTGTGTCCTTTCCAGCTATCCAGCCTCAGTCTTTCATTAATTGACTCCCGCCATACTCTTGTTTTGCCATGTGCTCTTGTTTTGCCATCTGTTGACTGCAGCACTTCGCAAAACATCTCCATACTGCTCCTGGTCCTCCGCCTTATGTGACAGAGGTATTCTGCTGGCAGGGCCGGCTCTAGGATTTTTGCCGCCCCAAGCAAAACCCCCCCCCCCCCTTTTTTCGTGCCCCTCTGCCCCCAGCCCCGCCCCAACTCCACCCCTTCCGAATCCCTTCCCCAAATCCCCAGCCCTGCCTCCTCCCCCGGCATGCCGCATTTCCCCCCCCCATTGCTTCCTGCGGGCCCCCTGCGACCTCCCACCCTAGCTCACCTCCGCTCTGCCTGCTCCCCTGGGAGTGCCGCCGCTCCGCTTCTCCCCCCTCCCTCTCAGGCGAGGGAGGGCGGAGAAGCGGAGCAGTGGCGCGTTCAGGGAAGCAGGCGGAGCAGAGGTGATCTAGGGTCGGGGGGGGCGCAGGAAATAACAGGGGGGTAGAGGAACCGCTCCCCGCTCCAGCTCACCTCTGCTCCACCACCGCCACTCGGCTTCTCCTCCCTCCCAGCCTTGCTGTGCGAAATAACGGTTTCATGCGCGGCAAGCCTGGGAGGGAGGGGGGAGAAGCGGAGCCGGCGGCACGCTCAGGGGAGCAGGCAGAGGCGGAGCAGAGGCGAGCTGGGGCGGTGGGGGCCCTTTTTCCCCATGCCCCGGAGTGAGCACCTATGATGGCCGGCACCAGAATGCTGCCCCAAGAAATGTGCCTCCCCAAGCACCTGCTTGTTTTGCTGGTGCCTGCAGCCAGCCCTGTCTGCTGGTGTAGAGGACAAGGGCACATCTGCAGAAGCAAAAGAAACACTGAACAGAGACAGTATTGTGTGTGTGCTTACAGCCGTGAATCATAAAAGTTACACACAGTTCTTTCACTGTCCCTGGGCTAGCATGCAGGTCAGCATGAGTCCCAAATATGATGAGTTTGCAGGGGAGGAGGATGACAAGGGGGAATAGGCAAGAATTGATAAAGGGTGGTGTGATGGGTTCCCCCCAGGATGCCACCTAGAACTAGGATACCACTAAGCCTTCTGACCCACCAGCCTGGGCTCCCTCTCACACTGTGCTGCTGTGACGAGCTGCAGAGTCGCTCCCGGTCCTACACCTCTACCAGCATTCACATTGGCAGGGACCCACCCAGCTGCAGTTACATGCAGGCTCTCTGACCAGTCACTGCATGACCCAACAATAGAGAGGCTACAGCCAAAATAACCTCCAGCTTCCCAATCTAGGACCTCAGAGCTATACTGTCCTGCCCTGGTTAAAACCCCGACCAGTATGAATTTATTATCCAGTTCACCTTCCTCTCAATGTAGAAAGGAAAGGCAACAGCCTTTGCCCCTTGAGCTAAGATTTCCAAGCACTTCTTCAAACTCACTGGTTTAGATAAAGCAAAAACAAATTTATTAACTACAAAAGATAGATTTTAAGTGATGATAAACAGATCAAAGCAGATTACCTAGTAAATAAACAAAAATGCAAACTAAGCTTAACATACTAGAAAGATAGGATTTGAATTAACAATCGCTCACCCTGACTGATGATACAAGCAGGCTAGCAGATTCTCAAGGTACAAGCTGCACCTGCTTTACAGCTTGGAATAGCCAGGTTTTTCATACTTGCTAGAAATCCCTTTATCCTGGATCCAGCACTTCCCCCAGTTCAGTCTTTGTTCCTCAGGTATTTCCAGGAGTCCTCTTGTGTAGGGAGTGAAGAACAACAGATGATGTCACTCCCTGCCTTATATAGCTTTAGCATATGGCGGGAACCCTTTGTTCCCAAACTCAGTTTGTTGAAAAACATTGACATCCCACGATGGAGTCTAGTCATGTGGTCTGGTCACATGCCCTTGCATACCTTGCTGAGTCATAGCAGCCATTACTTACAGCTTGTCTGGAGCGTTCACAGGAAGGTGAAGTTCTTCCAGGGTCCATTGTCTTTGCTGATGGGCCATCAGCACCGTCTGGCTTCTTCCTTGTTGTACCAGAAAGGCTAGTTGTGGATGTCACCCAGAATAAGCACAATTGAAATACAGATACATAGTTAATATTCCTAACTTTAGATACAAAAATGATACATGCATATAAATAGCATAATCATATTCAGCAAATCATAACTTTTCCAATGACACCTCACAACCCATCTTGTACAAAATGCATCATAATTATGACATAATCATATGATAATATCACTGTGAAAAATATGGGGTGCAGTATCACAGGTGGTTTGCGAAGGGGATCACTACAAATGGCTAGGGAGACAGTTCTGAATATTGGTACCTTTTTCCATAGCCTAGGGTAATCAAATCCAATATTTCACTCCTGAGGGTAACCCAGGATGCAAGATGCATCTCCTGCATGTGTGCTGCTTCAGATCAACTCTGTATGCTGCTCGCCTGTGTGACACTCTGGTCCCTGCAGAAATAATTGCCAGATGGCATGGCAAAGTTTCCTAAAGCCAGGGGAGAAACAAGGCAGCTCTGCAAAGGAACCTTCAGCAGAGGATTGCAGAATACGTGCAGGAAAGTTTCCTAGAGATCTCTGTGGAGGGTTACCAGGACATCCCTATGTACATTAACAAACTTTTCCGCCGTGGCCCCACTGCATATATGGACAGGCTCTATTGTTAATTTCTGTCCCTTATCCCTCCTCTACCATATAACAAAGTACATGACTGCTCAATCTCCTCTCACCGTGCAGTATCAAAGCAAAATGAACACTTATCGGAACTCCCCTCCTCTGCATGCCAGAGCCAGAGTGCTGGGACTGGCTAGACCCCTCCAGAGTGGAAAAGAGGTCCTGACTCACCACACCACTGGACAACCCTGCTGTGCGCTCCACATGATCCTCCAGCTCCACTTCCTCGTCCACCACTTCATCATCAACTGCTGGCTGCTGCCTCTAGTTCCCCTGAAGTATCCACAGGCGCTTGGAGGAGAAGCTGGGATCGCTGCTGAGGATGGCATGCAGCTCCTTATAGAAGCAGCATGTTTTCGGCACCGCACTAGAGCAATGATTGGCGTCCCTGGCTTTCTGGCACGCCTGTCTCAGCTCCTTGATCTTAGAGCAGCACTGCTGCATGTCCCCCCGTGCCCCTTCTCCTGCATGCCACTAGCAATCAACCGTCAGTAGCAAAGTTCCTATGGCTGGAGCAAAGCTGCGACTGCACAGCCTCCTCTCCCCATAGACTCAGTAGATCCAACAGCTCTGATGTGCTCCATGCAGGGAAGCATCTGCTGAGGAAAGCTGGCATGGTCAGCTGGGAAGATGCTGTGTGAACTGTGCATGCTGAGCAAACGGGAAGAGGAATTTCAAATTTCCTGGGCCTTTAAATGTGGGAGGGGTGCATACCTGTGTACCTTCAGGGCAGCAGAGTTCAAACTGCTGACCAGCGGTCATGATGGGCATTGGGAGACACCTCCTGGAGGCCAATTAGGGCAACATAATCATGCACATTGTCTCTACTGATGCTGCGTCACTGTAACTGGGTCGCAAAAAGCTCTAGCGCTTGTCAAGGTGGTTTTATTATGTTGGCGTAGCAGGGGAGTTACATCGGTGGGAGGAGCATTTTAGTGTTTTGTAGACAAAAGTTGACTTTTGTCGACTAAACTATATAGACAAGGCCTAAAGCAACACTATTAGGTTAAAAATCACTTTTAAAAACAAACTTTCTTACCTGATAGTACATTAGATTATTAAAACTTAAATTTCCATTGGTTTTGTCAGATATGAAAATTGGCTGTGTTGATTCTTCTAAATAAGTTAAATATCCCCAGATTTTGATGTTTGATGTTATCTCCCATAAATAATCTGCTAAAAGGAAACTCCAGTAGTTGGTGGACTGGTTGTTTTTTTTTTTGTTTTTTGTTTTGTTTTCGGGAGGGGTTGGGATTAGGATTTTTTTAAACATTGCAGAGAGATTTTGGGGAAGTACAAAAATGTAAATGCAAATGGCAAATAAATTAAAGAAATAAGTAAAAATATCAACATTTTGTGGCTGTGGAAGGCTCAGAGCTTATTCCACAGAGACTGCCATTTTCCTGTGAAACAGGAAGGACGCTTTGTTAACAGAGATCGAGTCTTTTCCACTGATTTCAGTCAGAAAAGCAGTCAACTTTGAATGTTGTTTTCAGTTAAGTTTCAGCATCTATTTTAAAGTTTTGTGTGAATGGAAGGAAAAATGTTTGGTGTTTTACTTTGTAGATGAGGTCTAAGATATGAATAAGAAAATCTGCTGTACTTCCCACTTTCCCAAGATTTTTTGCTCATTAACTTCTGAAAGGATGTGTTACTGATGTTTAAGTATGCCAGTCCAATCGAGCGCCAATCTTGCTAGCTTGTTTACAGTACTCCTCTCACTGGAGAAACTTCCTTTGTTAGTTTGTGTTACTTTAATAAAGCAGTAGGAATAAGATTGGCACATTTAGTTTAAAACTCCAAATAGGCACACAGTGTTCCAAGTTGAAGACCATGAGTACTCTGTGGGAGGTGGACGGAAGAGATTCTCTTTTCATGTACAAATCCAGAACCCATCTGTCAACAAAGTACTAATCCCCAAATCAGTTTGAAATAAAACTACATTTACTGCCATCCTAAGAAATTTAAAGGCCTAATAAAATTTAATATTACTGCTTTTTACATTGCAGTAAATGAGAATACTTTTCTGTTGTTCACAGTTAAACTTAAAACAAAAAATGGTGACCCAAGACTGCATAATTCTGAAAATATGCAGTATCACTGGAGTTTTTTGTAGTAAAGAATGAAGAACTGTTATTGGGTCAGTGACTTCTGCACACATGATGATAAAGTGAAAGTTACATTGGTAATACTTTTCAAAGCCACTAAAATGTACTTATTAAGATACTATCAAAAATAAACAGTATGTCATAGAATTAGGCCAAGTAGAATATGAAAGAGTATTCTTATAGACATGGATAAATTTTCAGAGCGAGAGAAATGCATACAGAAGATAAAATTGTTTTTGCCATTATCTGGTGTTACAACTAATGGTATTATATTGTAATTAGGCTGACTAGTTATATTTATATTGGTCGCTGTTCATATATAATAAATATGAAAGGAATATGGCTTGATCCTTCCTACAAAGTGCTGACTACCCCAGTTCCCACTAAAGTCACTTGGAGCTGAGGGTGGGATTGTACAGGATTATTTCTGTAGATTTGGTGCCCTCCCTTTACTGCTTTCAAAGCAAAATAAGAGCAGGCTTTTTTTTTTTTTTTTTTTTTACAAAAGATAATCACAAGGATTTTTCTTCTGTTTACTTGTTTTATTCCAGAACCCGTTTTCAGCCTCTTTGCGTACACTGACAAAAACACAGCTGTGCATAGCCGGATCATTTGGTCTTGTGATTGGACCCCAGACAGCAAATATTTCATTACCGGAAGTCGGGACAAAAAGGTAACTAATACAAAAGGAACTAACAAATAGAGCAGCATAAAGTAAGCATTGAGTTGAAATAAACGTATTTGGATTTAGCAACTGTATCATATGTATGAATAGTGACACAGAAGTCATTGGGGCTACTTGGGTGCATAAAGCTAAGCACGTACATAAGCATGTGCAAGATTATGGCCAGTGATTTGCTTTTTTTTTTATTGTGTATAGCAACAAAAGGAGAACATGATGTATGTCATTTTGTGCATGTGTTTTTTAATCAAGGATTCTGTAACTTGATTCATTCCGCTCTTACAAGTAGACTTATATTTACCAAATATTGTTACCAATATCTTTAATAATACCACTCTAAACTCTGTTTTTAAGAAAGATTTGAATTCCTATAAATAGAAGCTGTTGTTTATTTCAAGGGGGGGGGGGGGGGGGGAGAGGGGAAGAGTTTTGCTCTATCTACCTCCATACCACAATACAAAATTACTGCTATTCCTGATGTGGTCTTAGTTCCTAAGCACAGGTACATAAAAGATAAAAGGGAACAATTGACTATCTTCTTTCTAATAGGTCATTGTCTGGGGTGACTGTGGCTCAGCTGGAGCTACTGAAAGCAGTGGGCCAGGTGCAGTCAAGCCTTGTTCTTCAATACTGGATGTTGGGGATTCTGTCACTGCAGTCAGTATCAGCCATGTGCTTGCTCCTGATGAAAGGTATTGTTACCTCTGCATTCTATAATTCATTTGTTGGTGTTTTTTTTTCTTTTTACCTGAAATTGATATTTGTTTTCCACTTTAGTCAGTGCAAGCCTTTTCTAGGTCTGTTGCTTGCTCTCTTTTAACATTATTTTCTTGTTTTCATTTACATGTTCTTTTGATGATGATAAAATATTGTTTTGAAGAGCAGGTTTCAACATAAAATGTGTATGATTTGGGCAGTGATCAGCTTTTTTGAAAATTGTTGATTCAAGCTTTTTAGAAATAACACAGTTGTTCCTTCTCAACAGCTACATCATTGCAGTAGGGTTAGAGTGTGGGAAGATTAACTTGTACACATGGAAGCAGTGTGAGCAGAGACCAGTGTTGACAGATTGGACCAAATGTGTCGAGACTGACAACAGGTATCTTTTTTGGGTGAAGGGGCTCATGAGCGGTTCTCCAGACCTATCCTGTCTTACAAGTGTGGCAAGGTACCTTCTCGGTCTCACCAGCCTCAGCTGTTTTTAGCCTTGGTGAGACGGGCTTGGGTAAAAGGGTCCTTCTAGGATGCATAGGGGAAGTCCGTTCCCTCTCTCAGCCAGTCTTTTGGGCTCCTTTTCCTTCCCTTATGGGAGGGGATGCAGCCTCCCCTCCTGGTGAGGTTCACTGTCTTGCTGCTCCTAGCCTACTGGCAGCTTGACTTCTCTCTCTCCTCCCCCCTCTTCTCCCAACAGGGGAGGGTTTAAAAAGGTCTCAGGCAGCCCTTAGTTGGAATCAGCTGATCTTAATTGACCTCAGGTAACTTCCTCTTAGCTGATCCTAATTGATTCTCTGGTAACCCCTTCTCAGCTGAATCTGATTGACCTTTAGTTACCCCTCCTCAGTTGATAGGGAGGAGGGCTTTTTAACCTTCTGGGACTGTTTTCTACCCCTCCCTTGCAGCTGTCTGTCCTGAGTTTAATCACATATCCCACCTCCCTGCTCAACATTATGGGGTTGGGCTACTTGGGTCGGCAAACAGTGCACCCTTGACAGACCATCCGCATTGCCATGCTTGATTCTGGACCTATGCTGTACTCTGAAGTGGAAGGGTTGTAGCGACAGGAACTATCTTGTTACTCTTGTGTTTCTTTCTTTGTTTTGGTGCATCCACTTCAGAGGGGCATGGTCCGTGACGAGGGTAAACCTCCATCCGAGTAGGTAGTAGCGAAGGCTTTCTATGGCCCACTTTACCTCCGGGCATTCCTTCTCTACTACAGCATATTTACGTTCCCTGGGCAGGAGTTTCCTACTGAGCAACAGAACTGGGTGTTCTTCTTCTCCAACCATTTGCGAAAGAACTGCTCCCAACCCAACCTCAGAGGCATCGGTTTGCAAGATAAACTCTTTCTCCCACTCTGGAGCTACCAGCACTGGGTCGGTGCAGAAGGCGGTCTGCAGATCTGCAAATGACTCTTCAGCCGCGCTGGTCCATCTTACTATGTCTGGGCCACGGGCTTTTGTTAGGTCTGTCAATGGGCATGCCCTGGTGGCAAAGTGTGGGGTGAGCTGCCTATAGTATCCAACTAGTCCCAAGAATGCTCTGACCTGTTTCTTCTGGACTGAGCGGGGCCAATTCTGTATTGCCTCTAACTTGTTGAGTTGGGGCTTCACCGTGCCCCTCCCCACTATATACCCGAGGTATTTGGCTTCTGCTAGCCTAGGGGTTCTCAAACTGGGGGTTGGGACCCTTCAGGGGGTTGTAGGTTATTACATGGGGGGTTGCAAGCTGTCAGCCTCCACCCCAAACCCCGCTTTGCCTCCAGCATTTATAATGGTGTTAAATATATAAAAAAGTGTTTTTAATTTATAAAGGGGATCACACTCAGAGGCTTGCTATGTGAAAGGGGTCACCAGTACAAAAGTTTGAGAACCACTGTGCTAGGCCAATCGCGCATTTGGAGGGATTTGCAGTCAGCCTTGCCTTCCTCAGGGTGTCCAGGACTGCTTCCACCTTCTCCAAGTGCGTCTCCCAGTCTGGGCTATGTATAATGACATCGTCGAGATAGGTGGCCGCATACTTGCCATACGCAACAGTTTTTCCATGAGTCGTTGGAAAAATTGCGGGAGCCCCATGTAAACCAAAAGGCAGGACTGAAACAGTTCCTCTAGTGTTGAAAAGGCCCTCTTCTTTTTGTCAGTCTTGGCTGGGGGATTTGCCAATAACCCTTGGTAAGGTCAAAGGTAGACAAAAATCATACTTTTCCCAATCGGTCAATTAGCTCATCTATCCGGGTTATAGAGTACGCATCAAATTGGGACACTTCATTCAGTTTCCAGAAGTCATTGCAGAACCTCATACTGCCATCAAGCTTAGGTACTAGGACAACTGGACTTGACCATTGGCTTTGAGACTCTTCAGTGACTCCTAACTTCAGCATTTTCCTGACTTCTGTCTTGATCTCTTCTCTTTTCGCCTCCGGGATCCGGTATGGCTTGACATTCACCTTCACTCCAGGCTCTGTGAGGATGTAATGGTGAACCTCAGTAGCCCTGCCTGGCATTTCCGAGAATACATCCTGGTTGCGTTTGATCATGTTGATCACTTCAGTTCGTTGGTCAGGGGTCAATTCCGGGGATTTTCCCACTTGGCCGGGCTGGTTGCTTGCAGGGGGTGACGACCCTAGAGTGACCACATGAGCTTCTCTGTCTTGCCAAGGTTTCAACAGGTTTATATGATAGCTCTGTTCCAGCTTCCAGCGACCAGGCTGTCGGACCTTATAGTCGACTTCTCCAATGACTTCTGTTATCTCGTATGGCCCCTGCCACCTGGCCAGGAGCTTGCGCTGCGCTGTGGGTACGAGCACCATTACCCAATCTCCCACCTGAAGTTTTCGGATCATCGCTTGGCGATTGTAGTATGTCTGCTGGGCCCCTTGTGCCCTTTCCATGTGTTCCTGCACTATGGGGGTGACTTGGGCTATCCTGTCTTTCATCTGCAACACATGGTCGATGATGTTTCTCCCTGGGTTCGGCTGTTCTTCCCAACCCTCTTTGGCAATGTCCAGTATGCCATGGGGGTGGCGAACATATAACCGTTTGAATGGGGAAAACCCAGTTGCAGTCTGAGGAACCTCCCTTATAGCAAACATTAGGTATGGCACCAGGGCGTCCCAGTTCTTCCCGTCCCGGCTGACCACCTTTCGTATCATGTTCTTTAATGTTCTATTAAAACGTTCGATGAGGCCATCGGTCTGCGGATGATAGACTGACGTCCATATGGTCCATATGTGGAGCATTGCACATAAATCCTTCATTAATTTAGACACAAAGTGGGTTCCTTGATCCGTCAGGATCTCTTTGGGTAACCCCACTCTAGAAAAAATTTGGATTAATTCCTTAGCTATGGTCTTGGACATAGTGTTCTGTAGGGGTACGGCCTTGGGGTATCAGGTGGCATAATCTAGCACAACCAGTATGTGCTGATGGCCCCGGGCTGATTTCTCCAGTGGCCCTACTAGGTCCATAGCTGTCATAACTATAAAGGGAAGGGTAACAGCTGTCCTGTGTACAGTACTATAAAATCCCTCCTGGACAGAGACTCCAAAATCCTTTTCCCTGTAAAGGGTTAAGAAGCTCAGGTAACCTGGCTGGCATCTGACCTAAAGGACCAATAAGGGGACAAGATACTTTCAAATCTTGGGGGGGGAAGGCTTTTGTTTGTGTTCTTTGTTTGGGAGAGTGTGTTCGTTCTCGGGACTGAGAGGGACCAGACATCAATCCAGGTTCTCCACATCTTTCTAAACAAGTCTCTCCTATTTCAAACTTGTAAGTAAATAGCCAGGCAAGGCGTGTTAGTTTTCCTTTGTTCTCTCAACTTGTAAATGTACCTTTTACTAGAGCGTTTATCTTTGTTTGCTGTACTTTGAACCTGAGACTAGAGGGGAGTTCTCTGAGCTCTTTAAGTTTGATTACCCTGTAAGGTTAATTTCCATACTGATTTTACAGAGATGATTTTTACTTTTTTTCTTTAATTAAAAGCCTTCTTTTTAAGAACCTGATTGATTTTTCCTTTTTTTTAAGATCCAAGGGGTTTGGATCTTGATTCACCAGGAGTTGGTGGGAGGAAGGAGGGGGGATGGTTAATTTCTCCTTGTTTTAGATCCCAGGGGGGTTGGAACTGTATTCACCAGGAGTTGGTGGGAGGAAGGAGGGGGAATGGGTAATTTCTCCTTGTTTTAAGATCCAAGGGGTTTGGATCTGTATTCACCAGGGAATTGGTGAAGGTTTTTCAAGGCTTCCCAGGAAGGGAATCCATTGAAATGGTGGCAGCGGAACCAGAGCTAAGCTGGTAGTTAAGCTTAGTTTTCATGCAGGCCCCTACATTTGTACCCTAAAGTTCAAAGTGGGGATACAGCCTTGACAATAGCCATTCGCTCGAATGGGACTTCCATAATCGGCAGAGGTACCAAAGGGGCCCTTAAGTGTGGTTGGGGGCCATATAATTGGCATTCAGGACAAGAGGCACAATATCATCGGACCACTGCATAAATTCCGGGCCAAAAAAACCTCTGCAGAATTCGATCGAGGGTTTTATCTACCCCTAGATACCCCCCGAACAGATGGCTGTGGGCTAGATCCATCATGCCCCTCTGATGCGTCTGCGGTACTAAGAGCTGTTCCACGACTTGCTCTTGGACCCAGACTACTCTGTATAGCAGATCCCTCTTTATCATATAATATGACCCTGGACTCTCCCTTCCACAGCGACCCCATTCACCTCAACTGCTTCTTTGCGAATGTTGTTATATATCAGATCATTGGCCTGATCCTGCCCAAAATTCTCCAGTGAAGGTCCAATTTGCCCAAACTCAGGGGGATCTATTTCCGTCTCCCTCTCAGGGGGAGTCTGTGGGGAACTGGGTCCAGCTGCAGGTTCGTCGACCGCCTGCATAGTCCCCTTGTCAGTTGGGCCAACTCTTTCCCCTACAAGTATAGGCTTCTGGTTCTGGGCCAAGGTTCTCATTCCCCTCCTCTTATCTGCCATCCTTTCTCGCCAAGTCTTCCTGAGCTTCCCAGGAGGAGAGAACAAATCCTGGGCAAATTCATGGAAGACCGGCGGGGTGCTAACTATTGGGGTCATCCCACTGCTGTCGGGGTTATTACATTCTTCTGACTCCTCTCCAGGGAGTAGGCTGCCAAACCCTGGGAAGTCTCATCCTATGAGGACTGGATAGGGGAGTTTTGGGACTACTCCCACGGTCACCTTAGTGACCTCTATTTTTACCGGGATTGTCGGGTAGTAATTGACATCCCCATGTACACAGGATATTCCTGTGCGCTTGGCCCGAGATAGTTGGTCTTGTCCGACCAGCTTTCCCGAGACCAGCGTGACCTCACTTCCCGAGTCCACTAATGCAGTGGTCTCTATGCCATTCATTTTAATTGGTATAGTATACCTATGAGGGACCATCGCAACCCTTACTAGATTTATTAGGTCGCATGGTCCTTCTATATCTCCCAGGTCGCATTGCATGGGCTCTTCTAGGTTTGGGTATTGGGCAGCTGTATGCCCTATTTTCCCACATGCATAACATCTGTACCCTGCTCGGGGCAGCCCCCTATTTTTCAGGCTATTGGGCCTTACCCCCTGAGTCTTTCTCCCCCAGGCCGTAAATCTCTCTGCGATCTCCGGCTGCTCTTCAGCCTCCTTCCTCCCCTCCATAGTTCTGCCCGGGGCTATGGCAACCTGGGTCCTCAGCGCAGAGACTTGCCTCCTATTCTGGTGCCTTCCTTCCCCAGTGGTCCGAGAAAGTTCTTGGGCTGCTAGATGTCTCTCTACGAGGGCAACTAGCTCATCATAGAAGGAGGGATCATTTTGACTGACCCATCCTTGCATGTCTGGTGGTAGCCCACTCATGTACCTGTCCAAAACTATGGTTTCCACAATTTTCTCCAGGCTGTGGGTCTCGGGGGGGAAGCCACTTCCGGGCTAGGTGGATCAGGTCAAACAGCTGGGACCTCGGCGCTTTGCTGTCCCAGTATTTCCACTCGTGGAACTGGCCCCTTATGGCTGTCGTCACGCCAGACCTCGCCAGGATTTCTGCCTTCACCTGGGGGTAATCTGTAGCTGCTTCTGATGTCATGTCAAAATACACCTTCTGGGCCTCCCCACACAGAAAAGGAACAAGGATACTTGCCCACTGGTCTTGGGACCAAGCCTCCCGCTGGGCCATTCTCTCGAACGCGAGGAGATATGCCTCTACGTCGTCGTCAATTGTCCTCTTCTGTAAGTAGTTGCTTGCCCGCAGGGGCTGGGTCCCATAGGGCCATGCATCAGAGTGGTCAGGGCCTTTAGCTGGTTCACAACCTCATACAGGGTGGCTTGATCCTAGGCCACCTGGCTCATCAGTAATTGATTTGGCTCCTGCTGTATTTGCACTGACTCTTGCTGGGTAGTCATCGGAACCCTGATAGCCTCTTGTTGGACTGCGGTGGCCTGCACCAATGCCTTCACTACATCCTCCTTTTTTTTTTCTTCTTCTTCTTCTTCTTCTTCTTGGGGGTGATTTATCCTGCCCTGAGATGGTTCACCACGAAGTCTCACTCACAGATCCCACCTTTGACACCACAAGTGGCAAGGTACCTTCTCGGTCTCACCAGTCTCAGCTGTTTTTAGCCTTGGTGAGACAGGCTTGAGTAAAACCGTCCTTCTAGGATACACAGAGGCAGTCCGTTCCTTCTCTCAGCCAGTCTTTTGGGCTTGTTTTTCTTCCCTTATGGGAGGGAATGCAGCCTCCCCTCCTGGTGAGGTTCGCTGTCTTGCTGCTCCTAGCCTACTGGCAGCTTGACTCCTCCTCTCTCTCCTCCCCCCTCTTCTCCCAACAGGAGGGTTTAAAAAGGTCTCAGGCAGCCCTTAGTTGGAATCAGCTGATCCTAATTGATTCTCTGGTAACAGCTTCTCAGCTGAACCTGGTTGACCTATAGTTACCTCTCCTCAGTTGATAGGGAGGAGGGCCTTTTAACCTTCTGGGACTGTCTGTCCTGAGTTTATCACACAAGTCATATGCAAGGAAAGAGCTTTCTTTTGAGATCTGGACAGTATTGGAATTCTGAATTAAATTTATTTAGATACATTTTTTTTTTTTGCTATTTTTATGGTGTATCAAAAGCTTTAAAAAAAATTTTCAGAAAAAGACAATATGCAACCCCTGTAACCCCAAGATATCCTCCAACAAAACCTGGGAAAGACCAGCATCAGCATTCCTGATATTGCCAAGGGAGAAATAAGCTTTTTAAAAACAAAAATATTATTTCAGGCTGCCATTAGACATCAGAGAAAGGCAAAAAGGGCATAAACCCAGTTTTTAAGAAATCCTTTGATGTCACCTTTAAGGGTAAAATAGGATTGAAGCTTTTAAAAATGTTTTTAAAAAAATCATTGTTAAAATGTGGAGAGGACTAGGAAGTGAGAGATGGCGTGGTGATTCTACTGATCTATGCCATCGACTCTGGGCTCCCAGCTCTGTATTCATTGGGAGTTGGTGCAGAGCTTTAGTTGTGCCAGAAAGGCCCCAGTCAGAATATGACTTTCTAATAGTTGTTCCCAAGTCATAGTCATACTTTAACACCAATTCTTCAGTTCAGTTCATTTGGCCCAAATAACTTTTTAGTTTAAATTCAACATCCTAATCATCACTGTTGCTCAGGAAGCATTGTAGATAGAACAAGCAGTTTTATATGGCACCTTCCATACAGAAAGCAAATCCAAAAGGATTAGAACGTAAGGCATACATACCGGTACTGCAGTGACTTGGTGGGCACATACAACAATCATCATAAAGCTGGTCAGGAACATTTCATTGAACCAAAACGTTTCACAGAGACATCCGTTTCCACAAAACTTTTGTTCAGAGAGATCCTGTAACTGGGTGGGTAGAGGATTGGCCTGGGATGTCGGAGACCCAGGTTAAAGCACCCTGCTCTGCCTGATTTGGAGTGATCTGGGATGAAAAACTACTGTGAATCTGGCAGAGCAGGGACTTGAACCTAGGTCTGACACAGCCCAGAGTGATATCCTGACCACCTGGCTGGAGAGAGAGAGATACTCACAGACACATCAGTTTTGTGTGAAAATGTTTCAAAAGGTTTGGTTTTCATTCCAATATGGAATGGAAAATTTTGAAACCACAAAAGTGGCAGTGAAAACATCCTCCTGCGAGCTCTAAGTCATTATGCTCCTAAGCACTAGCTTATGCATTGCATCCTGTTTTAAGAAGTAAGAAGAAAATTACTCAATATACTGGAATTATACTCTACTCTTTATCTTGGCGGCCTGGACATGATCATCAGTTCAAAACCTTAGACTGATATCTTTGGTAAATGACAGCAGTATTTTAGAGTACACTACAGGAAGGGAAGCTACAGTGTTTCTCTGATTTTGTAACTAGAAATTATAGATGAACTCCAATCAGAGCCGTGGACTAGAATCACCCTCCACCACCACCATACATTGAAGAAATTGGGATTCACATTTGGATCTGCAGATGAACAGTGTGACTTTGGCTCATGTATACGTAGTCAGTTTGAAAGACGCATCAAACAGTGTTTCTAGCATTTAGTCAGCAGTGTCATTTCTGAGCAAGTGAGATGCTTAACCTGAAACTAATGCGGTGAAACTTAAAATTGATAGCCGTTTTAATTATTGACAAGTGAGAGGATAAAATGTCATTAGTGTTGTTAATAACCCTAGAAATTCTGGAGTGTTTAATACCTTCAGGTCATGACAAGTCAATTTTTCTCAGCTGGTAGCACTGAAAGGGAGTGCACTAATTAGATAAATGATGATGTTTAAACTCAGAAGTCCAGCTGAGTTTGACATTTTGAAGTTGGTGTATGCATTCTTTTTTTCAATGTCTTCCATCTTCATTGCAGCCAAAGTCACACTCTTGCTATCAAACGGCTATGCTGGAGAAATCGGGTGGGCAGAGCTGGACATAACGACCAAGACAACAGTGAATGGTTGCAGCTTGCAAGTTGTGGAGATGACCACTGTGTAAAGATACTAAATGTTAACAGGTGTGCTCTTTAGATAAGGCAGCAGACCCAGCTGAGCCAAATGAACCTGTATTTTAGTTTGTTTAACCATTTAATTTTTAAACTCCATTTTCTGTTGTGAAAACAGGAAGTCTGACAAGTGTATTGATCTAATTTATTAAAGGATCTTGAATAATAGCACCTTGTAGTGTCTTGAAGTGTTAAATAATTATCTTATCCAGCAGTATTAGGAAGTTTCAAATACATTGGGTGTTCCAGCTAGTAAATATTTTGGAGTGTGTGTGAAATAGATGGGGGTTTCCACTTGATATAAAAATGGTGGCAAGGAGACAGTGTTTCTCCACTCTGCATGGAGATGGATAAGTAGAGAAATCAGTACTTCTATCATCCAGTTGAGAGGGAAGGAACTGTTTGTGTTTGGGCTTCAAATGAAGTATCAAAACATTTCAGACTTATTACAGTAACTCCCCATTTATCGTTGTAGTTATGTTCCTGAAAAATGCTACTTTAAGCAAAACCATGTTAAGCGAATCCAATTTCTCCATAAGAATTAGTGTAAATAGTGGGGGTTAGGTCCCAGGGATATATATATATATACACACACACACACACACACACACACACACACACACACACACAGATTATAAGTTTTAAGCAAACAATTTAATACTGTACACAGCAATGATGATTGTGAAGCTTGGCTGAGGTGGTGGAATCAGAGGGAGGGATATTTCCCAAGGAATGCCTTACTGCTAAATGATGAACTAGCACTTGTCTGAGCCCTAAAGGGTTAACACCGGGGTCTCAAACTCAATTTACCTTAGGGCCAGTGCCAGTCCTCAGATCCTCCCAGCGGGCCAATAATGTCACTCATGCCGCCCAGAACCCGCCCTCCAAAACTCCATCCCCCCAAACTCCGCCCCCCATCTGCCTAAGGCTCTGGGACGGAGTTTGGGTGGGAGAGGAGGTCTGGGATAGAGGATTGGGGTGCAGGCTCTGGGAGGGAGTTTGGGTGCAGAAGGGGTGAGCGGTTGGGCTCTGGGAGGGAGTTTAGGTGGGCGAGGGGGTCGGGTGCAGGCTCTGGGATGGCGTTTGGGTGCTGGGTGCAGGCTGGGGCAGGGGGTGGGGTTGCAGGCTGTGGGCGGGAAGAGGGGTGCAGGGTCTGGGAGGGGGTGTGTGGGAAGGGGGAGGGGATGCAGGCTCTGGGAGGGTGTTTGGAGGTGGGAGAGGGTATGTGGGGAAGGGCTGGGGTGCAAGCTTTGGGACGGGGTTGGGGGCCCGCTTACCTGGAGCTCCAAGGTGGGGTGGGCCAGAGGCCTCCGCGCGCTGCTGCCCCCTGGCACTGCACCTGCAGCTTCTCATTGGCTGCAGGGGTGCCCGGGGCAGGGGCAGCACATGGAGGCACAGCCCTGCCCTGCCCCGCCCCAGGGCTGCAGGGAGGGGCCAGCAGACACGTGGAGCGAGCAGGCAGAAGCCATTGTAAATCGCCCAGGGGCCGTGCCAAGGGAGAGACCCAGCCACAAAATTGCTGGAGCCCCGCGGGCCACACTGGGGAGGTTCTCGGGCCACAGATGGCCTGCGGCCTGGGAGTTTGAGACCCCTGGGTTAATACGTTGTTAATGTAGCCTCACACTCTACAAGGCATAGGCACCAACTTCCCCACCTTCCTGTGGGTGCCTGACATTCCCCTGCCCCTGGCCCACCCCTACTCCACCCCTTCCCTAAAGTCTCTGCCCCAACTCTGCTCCCTCCCTGCCAATATTCCAACTCCTTCCCCAAATCCCCGCCCTGGCCCTGCCTCTTCCACGCCTCCTCCCCTGAGCGTGTCGTATTTCCGCTCCTCTCCCTCCCTCCCGGAGTGTGCTAACGCTGCCAAACAGTTGTTTGGCGGCAGCCAGGCAGGAAGCACTGGGAGGTAGGTGGAGGAGCGGGGACACAGCACGCTCGGGGGGGAGGAGAATGGGGGAGAGCTTGGCTGCCGGTGGGTGCAGAGCACCCACTAATTTTTCCCCCTGGGTGAGCCAGCCCCAGAGCACCCACAGAGTCGGCGCCTGTGCTACAAGGCAGCACAAATGGAGGGAGGAAACACAATAGATGCATGGCAATGGCTGCAAACATTCCCTGTGGAAACTGAATCTGATGATGAACCCACAGTATCCCACTGGAGCGCACCTCTCCCTCCACTTTCCAAAGTGTGTGTGTGTGTGTGTGTGTGTGTGTGTGTGTGTGTGTGTGTGTGTGTGTGTGTGTGTGTGTGTGTGTGTGTGTGTGTGTGTGTGTGTGATGCGCATTGCCCCTTTAAGTACGCTGATCCCACTCTAAGTACATTGCCTTTTTAAGTAGATCAGCAAGTTGAAACAGCAGCTGCTGCCAGCAAGCTCCCTGAGCCCTGTTGTGTCCGTCTCTCCCCCCCCCCCCGCTCTGTGGAGATGGGGTACAGGAGTGGGGGGAGGGGGACACCCTGACATCAGCACCCCCGTCGGCGTAGAGCATCTTCCTTAAAGCACTACAGCGGCACAGCTGCGCTGATGCAGCGTTTTAAGTGTAGACCCACCCTTTGTTTCCCAAACTGGAGGAAGAGCTCTGTGTGAGCTCAAAAGCTTTATCTCTCTCACCACCAGAAGTTGGTCCAATAAAAGATATTAGCTCACCCACTTTGTCTCTCTAGCTTTACTTGGAGCAGTCACACTGAAGTCATGGCACTACTCATGGTGGTAGAGTTAAACACATGCACAACTGTGTGCAAGATTGGGGCCTGAAACAGGTTTATCTGGATTATAGACCGGAAACTGTGCAATGGTAAAAAGTCAGTCTTGCACATGAGTTAATATGTTAAAAGAAGAATAATTCCATGTATTTTTATTTCACAGGGATGAAATTCTAAATGCATAATATTTCAGTGATCATTGAACTGAAAACCTGCTCATTTTGTTTCTTTCTCTGCGGACCACCAGATGTCAGTATAAGAAAAAGGATAAGCAAAGGACCACAGAATCTGTGATATATAAATGAAAAAACAAAATAAAATTATCGTTATTCAAAGGAAAATATTTGTTCTAGACTGAGGTTGTTTAAATAAATGCTTCTGATAAGCATCTTCCAGGAATAAAATGTTCACTCACCGTTTGTTGGGGTGGGTTGAATCTGACTTCAGAAAATTGAGAACAATCTTCAAATCAGATTGCATCATGTTCTGCGTTCCATAACCCTCATCCCAAAACTACAAGTTGAAGATCACAAGATAATTTTTAAATTCCATCTAAAGCAAGAAAAATTAAGAGTAAAATCCAAATTATTTTACCAAAAAGCTTTTAAAGAGTGGGAGTTTTCTGCATTTTATGAAATCCTGTTAGAGTTTGTGTTTTATCTTGTGGAGCCTGGTATAACCATGAGGGTGTCGTAAAAAGGGTTTACAACTGTGAGGTACTGTGCACTCTCTGGAAACCTGTGGGATTTGCAGTTCCTCAGCACCACAGTATGCCTATAAAAAGATCAACAGTATTTATTACAATAGGTGATTCCTTTCATTTATTTAAATTGGGATTTGGATTGCATAGTAAATAGAACTGCTTATTTAAGACATTTACAAATCACTCTTCCATTTTGAAACAAATTAAATCTTCCTTTTTTGAAGCAGTTAAACCACCTGAACTGAATTTAAAATAACCTTCCAGGACTATATGCGACGAGACAGAGCAGTTTCCCATTGCCTCTGGACTGCTGTAATCTACTGTAATTTAAGACACAACTAAAATGATTTTGCTGTTATTGGTCTAGTCTGTAATGGATACTTGTCAGCATCTCAAAATCACCACACAGTTTGGGATGATCGGCATTTTCTACTAGTGAGGTTAATAGTTGAATAGTAGGCTGAAATGATGGCAGTGTGCTTGCTTAGCAGCTGATAACATTATGCCTTATTCTAGCCTGTGCTAGCAGTCTTCTTGTAAATTCAGGGATCAGTCAAAGAACAGGTAGTGAAAAGTACGTTTATTGCCTCAGTGAAGGAAAGGGAGGCCAGAGGCCTGGGTCCACAAAGGGACTTAGGCACTGCAATGCTCAGTGTTGTGGTGCCTAGAAAAAAAACAGGATTTCTGTGACCCACAAAGCCAAGTTAGGCACCTAGGCTCCCTATGCAATGGATGGGGTGGGGCGGGAGAGGCGCCATAGAACGCAATCCACAAAAGCCAGTCTGCCAGGTGGGGAGCTGCCTAAACTAGCCAATGGGAGATTCTGACAAATGGGGTGTGTCCTAAGCCCTGTCCCTCTCCCAAAGATCTAGGGACATCTATGTCCAGGCTATAGAGAGAAGCCTGTGTCTGCTCACAGTCCACGAATGGGAACCCACCACCTGGAATCAGGTGGCTTAGGTGCCAAAGTCATTTCTTGCAGGAATGAGTGAGGCACCTGTCTCACTCCACACAAAACAGCAGGAGGAGATAGTAGTGGTGCCCCAGGCCAGGGGGCAGAATACTTCCCTGAGATGTGGGAGACCCATATTCAATTCCCCTTTCTGCTAGAGGAGGAGAAAGGATTTGAAAAGAGGTCTCCCATCTCTTTAGAGAGGGCTGTAACCCCTGGGCTATGGGATAGTCTGATGTGGGACTCCCTCTCTCTCTCCTGGTGAAGCTATTCCACTGTGGATAAATAGCGATGGGAGCAGGGAACTGAACCCTGGGTCTCCCCCTTCCCAGGTCCTTTCCCTGACTACCAGGCTACAGCATCATTCTCACCCATTTTCTCTGGCCTAATGACAATTGAAGTATTTCTCCACAGTGGAACAAGCTGGCACCAAGGAAATGTACCTGTAGGAGTTTCCAGAATTAAAAAAAAAAGCAAAAACAGAATGGATTTATGGCCAAAAGGACCCACTGTGCTGTGTCTTCTTGCATAACATAGACCATAGAAGGAATTCTTCCCTCTTATGCAATTGAACATTATTGAGACAAATAACTCATGGTTAGGGCCCTACCAAATTCATGGTCCATTTTGGTCAATTTCATGGTCATAGGATTTTTAACATAGTCAATGTCATAGTTTCAGATGTTTACATCTGAAATTTCATAGTGTTGTAACCGTGGGCGCCCTGATACAAAAGGGTATCATAGGGGGTGGGGTTGCAAGGCTATTGTAGGGGGATCGTGGGATTGCCACGCTTACTTCAGTGCTGTTGTTGCCAGGGGTGCTGCCTTCAGAGCAGGGCAGCTGGACAGCTGCAGCTGCTGGCTGGGTGCCAACCTCTAAAACTAGCACCACTGCCAGCAGCAGTGCAGAAGTAAGAGTTGCAGGGCCTGGTGAGGGGGGTGTTACTATATGTCCAGGTTTTCCAGTCAGCCTCCCCACAAGGTCGGTGGCTGCCTCTCCGAGTGGGAGACTGACACCTGAAGCCATAGATGCCAACTCCGTGAGTGCTCTGGGGCTGGAGCACCTATGGGGAAAAATTAGTAGGTGCTCTGCACCCACCGGCAGCTAAGCTGAAAATGCTGGGCCTGTATGTTCCTGGCCCTGCCCGCAAGCGGTTTAAGCCACAGCAGCCTCAGGGTCAGGGGAGCCACCCTCGCCAGGAGCCTCCCCATAAGAAATCCAGAGGCTACAAGATGTGTCCTAGCCAATAGCCCTTGCAGGCCTCTCAGTCAAGCTCGAACCGCAGTAAGCAGGCAGGCAAGCTCTCATTTTGAGGGTATGCCTGAGAGCAACCTACTGGACTGATCCTCCCTCCCCTATTCTTGCCAACCGCCTTTCTCCTTTCCTCCCTGTGTGGGCATCTATAACATCGTACCAATGGGGCCTCAGTACAGTGGTGCAGGGCTATACCCTTCAGTTACTTTCTACCTCTCCTTCCCACACCACCCCCGCATCCCTCTTCAGGGACCCTTCTCATGAGAGTCTGCTCGCGCAGGAAATAGAGGGGTCACTACAGCTAGGTGCGGTGGCGGTCGTTCCTCCAGAGTACAGGAACAAGGGGTTCTATTCACGCTTCTCTTTAATCCCAAAGGCCAAGGGCAGTCTGAGACCTATCCTGGACCTGCGAGATCTGAACTGCTTCTTAGCGAAGTTGAAGTTCCACACAGTCACCCTGGCCTCCATCATCCCCTCCCTGGATTCGGGAGACTGGTATGCTGCCCTCGATCTGAAAGATGCATACTTTCACATCGCCATCTTCGAGGGACACAGATGCTCTCCACCTCCTGCCAGGCTTCAACCAACAACTGGCGCCAAGGGTGAGGGAAGGGCTTTCTTGGTCAAGCTCCTGCCTGCCATGACCTGTGTAGAGGTGCCACTAGCCTGCCCTGACAGCTTTGCTCATAGAGTAGGAGAACTGATATTTTGGTTGCTCCTGGTGTATATGCACAAGGAGCAGAGAAGTGCTTCAGATGGCCTCTTCTCACCCCAGCCCCATCTCGCCCCGCCCTCTGCAGGGGCAGCCAGAATCTATCACACTGTGTTAGTCATACAGTCAAGGTCTTCACAAATATTTTACTAACGTTCTCCTTGTTGTGGCTTATTTTATGCATTCAAGACTTTCAGTGCTGCTTTTCACAGCAAAACATTTGCCTGAGTTATATTTATTCCAAAGATATTAATTTTATATGAGCAAGAGTTAGGTTTAAAGTGTATAAAACAGTGGAAGTGCTCTCAATCCAATTTCTAACAATGCATGCAACTATTCCAA
The DNA here is from genome assembly GCF_027887155.1 of Malaclemys terrapin pileata. Classification (NCBI taxonomy): domain Eukaryota; kingdom Metazoa; phylum Chordata; order Testudines; family Emydidae; genus Malaclemys; species Malaclemys terrapin. Next base: position 170,286,859 of record NC_071506.1, on the reverse strand, counting down.
CACCAGCACTACTGTTTTCATAGATATAATGCTAAAGTCTGCCTTCATTTACACTTGTCTGACCCTCAGTGCTCAGTGGGGTTGAATGGGTTTAACTGATTACAGCTTTAGGCCCAACACCTCTCTGTCGCTGAGCTGTTTTGATTGTTATAAAATAAATCTGACCCAAAACATTGTTAAAAAGCAAATTTTATTAAAAAAAAAAAGTGGCAGTAATTTTAGCGACCAGCAGTGCAGCAGCCAGACTATTCAGCACTTAGTCTCCCATTAGAAAGACAGAAATACAGTTTTTCTTCATGGTAGTGACTCCAGTACATAAATTAACCAAGATCCTCCAAGGCTTATACTTTTCATGCACTCTGCATCATGCTAGGAACCTTAAAATATTAACCAACTTTGATCCCAGAGCAATTTAACTGCTCATTCAGTCCTGTTTTCTGGCTAGAATACACTCAGTCTTTTGAATCAGTGGTCAAGTTTAGAAACAGTCTTGCTATTCTGGCTTTCAGTGTAACTTCCAGCATCTAAACGCCTTGATAATTTCTTTTAAAACCATTCTTAGCCCCTCTTTGGGGTTGTATTTTATAGATGTTCTGGGATATAAAATTATTCTAAAGAAATCCCATGCTCTCTAATCAGTCTTTTCCTTTATAATTTGAGATGCTACAATCCCTGTGCAACAAACCCAGTATCTTATGCTTCTTTATTACCTTGAATCTATCAATCTCCTTTCCATGCTTACTTTATAAGGATGTGACCTAAATTGTTTAGATGCATTATTGTGTAGACACTGGTACACAGAAATTGGAAATATTAAGATTGGGGTTGGGGAAAATAAGGGAGAAAAGAGGTGACGAGGGAGCACGCCTTCTTCCTTCCCTGGGTATTTCAGCAGCAACACAGGGCTATTATGAAGGCCAGCCAGCAGAGATTCTCCCTCTTTTTCTCCCCTCCCCTTCCCCCCAGCCATGACCTTCGCCTCAGGGGCCTGAGAGTCTTGATGGTGGCAACAGCAGACAGCCTGTGGGAGAAAGGCAAGTGACATTAAATCACTGTCATCTCTGCCTGCTGTGCTAAGCTGCCAGTTCAGCACTCATTCGCTTCCCTTCACAGGCTCTGTGCTGCTCTCCCCTGCAGCTGAGGTTCTGGGCAAGCCAGGTGATAAGTAGTCAGCTGTGCTAGGCAGCCCAGTGCAGGAGCAGGAGTTAGCCAACTGTTAGTAATAGCAGAGCACTGATCCGGGCATGGGTGAGGGACAAAGTGGGGACAGTGCCCTGCATGCCCTCCTCTTTGTTTCAAGCTCTCAGTCTGAGTTAGCGATTTAGCTGTATCTGCTCAAATTTGGTGTATTTCTTTCATGCACTTCATTTAGGTTGGGTCTTTTGAAAATATCCCTCTGGTTTGGGTCACATGAAGCCGCACGTCAGAAACACATTCCAGTCTGGCAAAATGACTTTCCTGTGCATTTCTAGCTCTAAAGCTCGTGTACCGTTTCCCCTCCTTCTTTACTGTATCCCTGTCATCCAGTTCTAATTGGTACAGCTCTTTGATCTTTATACAGCAACTATTTTTCAGACGGGTTTGCCAGAAAAATCTGAAATATTTGTGATGTGAGAGACATAAAAGGCGGAGGGGTGGCATGTGTGTGTGTATCCGTGGAAATTGAGGTATGATGAAATAGCTACTAGTCGCATCTACCCACAGCTATACCTGCAATGTTTGGTGACCTGCCGCGATTTGGCATCATAGTTGGTGTTTTACTTTTACTGACTGTCAGGTATTTTAATACTTGCACATCATTAAAGGATATTTCTTTTGTTCTGCTCTTCAGTCTGAAAGTTCAATTGGTAAGAAGCACTTTTCACTATTAATTAGCTGTGAATGGAATGTAAAATGAAAGCTTAATTAAAATTGGCATTTCTGAGCCTTTTGTGGGTGGGAATCAAGTTGGTGACAGGTGACATTAGTGGTGACACTGGGTGTGGAAACTCAGTGTAAAATGTGTATGATAATTAATAGGGAGCTAGTTGATAACATGCATTGCTGCAAGTCTGTATAGCAGAGGTTGCCCAAACTGTGGGGCGTGCCCAATTCTGGGCGGTGGGGCAGGGGGCACCACCCAGCCCCCACCCCACCCCCAGCTCTGTTGTGGCCCTGCCACCAGCCACGGCCCCAATCCCCAGCCTTGGTGTGGCTGCTGTTTCCCACCACCATGTCCCAGCTGCGGCTCTGCCCGCCGCCCCCAGCCTTGGCTCAGCTCACGGCCCCCTTACCCCTAACTATTCCCCTAGCTGAGGCCCCAGCCTTGGCCCCCTTACCCTTGTCTGCGGTCCCCTCCCTCCCCCTGAGCCGCAGCCCCGTTCCTGGCCCCGGCTTGGGGGGGAGGGGACATGGACAGGGATGGGGGGGCAAAACCCTCAAAAGTTTGGGGTGCACTGCTGTATAGGCTGAGATCTAACTCTAGCTCTGCCACTGCCTCTTCTCTGATTTTAGGCATGACCGTTCATCTCTGTGCCTCATTTTCCATGACGTTATACCCAGTAAAATGGGCATAAAACCTACCTCACAGGGTCATTGTGAAGACTGACTGGGTTACAATTTTCAAAGTGCTTTCTGCACTGATTTACCAAGTTCATACAAAAGTTGTAATTGATGGGTCTTCCTCAGTATTGGTTTTGCAATCAGACTCACCTTTATTTACAGAGTGCACCCCTGCTCCACGGTAAACATTCATTAAAAGATCAAAGAGATTGCAGTGATTAGCCTAAAAAAATACCTTTGAAAAAGAAAAGTGTTTATACAAGTTAAGCAAATACATTCCAAGCACAAATGTTAACAGAGTAAGCAGATGTAGCTTGCATCCTGCTCTGATCCACACAGCATGTGTGGATTTACACCCTTTCTCAGGTTTGGTTTTGCTGGTAACACAAGTAACAGCAACAAAACATAGACTTTGGCCTAAGCGTCCTCCCCCTACCTGGCTGTTCATAGTGGTTTCCCCACAGGCCTTCTGTTTCCCAGTCCCATTTCCCTCTACTTCCCTGAGAGACTCCAATCCCTCTGTGTATTGGTTAGAGTTAATAAGCTGCATCTACTACTCCAGCTCTACTGTAAATATCCTGCAGTTTCTTGCAGGGTTCTAGTACCTGAAGTCAAAGTGGCTCAGTGGAGTACTGCATTTATAGGAGGAATCTAGAAACTGTCACCACTAGATAACATAGAACATCTAGGTAATGCTGTCAGAAGGCAGCAAAAAGCCATCTCTCTCTCTTTCTCTCTCTCTCTCTGTGTATATATATATATATGTACATATATATGTATATATGTTAGGATTATGCAACAAGCACAGGATGAAATGCTGCTAGAATTTCTAAGAATAGCAGGTTTATGGAAGATTTAGAATATTTTAAGCACTGAATGAAGTCATGCATGATGTCTGAAAACTATCATTCAAGCAATACTTATACAGCTCAGAAATTCACTGGAAACTTCAAAACAGGATTTTGAACAGGAGTCTGGACTCTGAATTCAGACAAATATATGCAGCAAATTTTACAATGGCACATGAATTTTCAAAATGAATGTGTATTTACATTAAAGAAACAAGATGGATTGGACCAACAGCCGTTGGTGAGAGAGACAAGCTTTTGAGCCAAGCAGAGCTGAGCATCGACATGGCTACAATTACGCTGCATATTACAATTTAGTTTCTTTACTTGAGTTGGGATTAAGATTAATTTTTCAGATTCCTTCCTGATTTAGAAGAATATACACTATGAAGATAGAGGTAGCTATTGTGATGCTCAGGAAACTGTTTGTAAAACAACACATCAAATCTTTTATTGCATCTAAAGATGCAAAATGTTTGACAGAATTAAATAATACAGCTCCAAAGTTGAATAAGAAACAGGCATGAGTGTATGTATAAGATATTGGTGAGGGAGGGAAAAATAGGGTTTCAGATAAGAGTTGAAAAGAGATGGAGTCATGAAACAGAAAGGAAGGTAACTGTAGATGGTAGGAGCTGGAAATGAGAAGGCTATTACATCAAGAGAGGCCAGATGCTGGGAAAGACTAAAGCGAGCAAGTGAAAAGAGAAAGCAACCAGAACTCAGTCACTTTGTTTCTACCAGCTCCTTTAAAACAACTGTATTTTGCAGTTGAGCAGTACAGGCTGTTCCTTTCTTCACTTCGATGCAACCCAAATGCCTTTCCCTTGGCACTTCTAGTTTGCATATGGAAGAGTCTTGCTTATATAACAGGGAAAGTTTAGTAATATGGGAGGATCCACTTTCATACTGGTCTTTCAATTAAAATTATGGTGTGCCTTGATTATAACTACTGTCAAGTGTCTAAATTGTTCTCCTTCAAACACTTATTCAGCAGGCCTTTAAGAGCAGCTGGAAATGTTGTTACTAACTGATGAGCAAGTCTAAATACTGAGAGCGTGAAACAAGTAACATTCTTAAAGGTAAACAGAGAAACTTTTCATCTGGAGGATGCTGTTGGTAGGCGCAGATCCAGTAGTTTTTGTCTGGCACTATCTGCACTATTGAACCTCATATAAAACACTTCAAGTCAAGTCTAAAATAGTGGCAATAAAACCGCTGAACATGAAGCCTGTAGCACCACTTCAGCACTGAACAAAACACTTCGCTTTTAGTCTCTGCCCTAGTGGTCTCAACTAGACTACGACAAGCTTATGTCCAAGTGTAGTAATTGCAGCTTATGTTGTTTCCTAAATAAAAGCATTGCTGAACACAGTTTTGCTCTGTGTGAATTTAAATAATTTCCCATGGAGTAGATGATGATTATTGCTGGATGACAGATTGATTTCCACTCTATGCTTAACCATAAATAAACCTTGGGGTACAAGGGTATTACTGTTGTGCATTCCTACCTATAATATTCAGCAGCAAGTGATCAATCACAAACATGCACTCTGCATCTATTTGCTTTGCTTCTAGAGGCTGGATGCCTGGAACACTATGCTTTTTCAGGGCATAAAATTGCTTGTGCCATTACACATGACAGTTACTAGTTTCCTCTGGGTTCTCCTGAACTGCTTTCGATTTCCTAGATGCTATTTAACATTTTAAAAATCTTGCTGCTCTGTTCTTTTCTCTGAAGCGCTTAAATTCTTAAATAACATTAAAAGAGGAAAAGGAAATAAATAACTCCTTTTGTATGGATCAGCATTCTAGAATACTGGATGATGATCTCAGACCCCCCACGGCCATGCTCCATTAGAAGGGCTGTATAAGCAATGTAAAATTGCACCAAGTTATTATCTAACCAGTGGTTTTACAGCCACCTAGGATAAAGCACACATTTTTTCTAAATGATTTTAGAAATGTGTATTATAAGCTTTCCTAGACAAGCTCACACAAATAGCTAAGCCCCGTATACCATACAAGCTGTGGTTGCTGTTAACAAAAATAGCTGACGTACCCCAGTAAGCTCGCCCCTGTAATTCACTGGCAGCGATCAGTGCTGGTGGCAGTTGTTACTTAGCAGTGAAGGAATGAGAAGCATAATAGTTAAATTTTATTTGGGTCTCCGGTGAGATTTCATTTTCACAGCTAGTTTGGTTGACAGAAAATTTGATTCTTCAACTAGATCTAGACACATATTCCACATAGGTGTGTGTTTATCCAGTGCACCGCTGCTGGAGATATTTGCCTAGCAGTACCCGTAGAGGCATGGTGCCCATGGCTGTGGCCCCTCCCCTGGTTATATGTTGTGATGCTGTCTTCCCTGCCCCCTCCCCCCCCCCCCCAGTTCCTTCTGAGCGCCCAGGGCTGGAGTCAGAGTTCTGTGTGGTTGTAATCTCACAAACTCACAATCAGTCTTAGCGTAGTTTTTTACTGTATGTAGTTAGTATTTAGTGTTAGGTTAGCTCTAGTAGTTTTGTCCCCTGGTTCTGCCCTCATCTGGGGGAGTGATCCCTAACATGGGGAGGGATAGCTCAGTGGTTTGAGCATTGGCCTGCTAAACCCAGGGTTGTGAGTTCAATCCTTCAGGGGGCCATTTAGGGATCTGGGACAAAAATCTATCTGGGGATTGGTCCTGCTTTGAGCAGGGGGTTGGACTAGATGACCTCCTGAGGTCCCTTCCAACCCTGATATTCTATGAACAGTGATTCCCCACATGCGGTGCCTGCTATGTCTTGGCAAGATCAAAGAGCGTTGTTCAGTCGGCAGATTGTTCAAGAAAAGGATTAACGTGGCCCAAGACCTTTGCCTCACCAGCACCTACTCAAACAAGCCATGTGTTCTGATCTGGTACTGAGGCCTTCCTTAAGCCGACAATCACCCTCAGGCTCTGAGAGTGTGGCTGCGTCATGCTCAGGAGCAGGTGCTTCTCCGAAGAGGCAGAGGAGCGTTTCCGCATTGACTGTGCCAAAAAAAGATCACATAAGACCAATTGAGATCACTCCAGGTCTCGGGGTGAATCTCCAAGAAGAGAATGGACAGGCACGAAGCTGGTGCTGGCAGGTAGGACAGTGTGGGTGTAGTAAGTGAAGGCCCTAATGAAGGCCCAGTATGAGGCCTGAGGCCTGAACCAAACTAAAGTAATGGTCAAGACTTTGCTAATATAAAGCAAAGTTAAGCTGTGAGCAGGAGGCAGGCCCTGCTCACAGAAGCTGGCAAGAAAAGGGCTGATGTTGCATAAATATATATTCATCTTGCATAGTTAAAGTATAAACATGGTACCAAGATACACTATACTGGAACATTCCACAGATAACATGGAACAGGCCGACCCACCCCAGTGACAGAGGCAAAAGGGTAAAATGATGGATAGAGTTGTTTTGATCGAACCAACAGGTACAAGGTGCGAGGCGGCACCTTACCACGTAGAGGGGTTGTACCTTGCTACGTGAAGGGGTTGCACCTCAATACGTCAGGAGTGATGTGTAACTTGTTTGTGCCTGTGTATAAAAATGTATCCATGGGATGGTGTCTTGGTCCAGCCGAGGGGGCAGTGGAAAGTCCCGCCACTGACTGAGCTGAGTCCATTGCCGAGCGGCACTTTCTAGCAGTATGCCCGGTAGACTAAGTAATCTACAGGGAACTGAAATTGTGTCAGGGTCGCAATAAACCTGGCCGAGGTGCCTTTGTACCTTACTAGACTCTGTGGTTATTGGGGGTTCTTGTCGGGTTTGCTGTGTCAGCTATCTGCGCAGAGCTGGGGCAGCACACAGAGGGAACACACGCACGCAGCCGAGTGATATCAACAGGAGAAAGCAGAAGCACCACACCGGTAGCATCTGACAACAGTGGGTATTGCTGATCCTTCCCTGGTAACAAGTGGGAAGGTCAGAAACCCTGCATCATTGACTATGGTTCCAGCCTCTGGGCATCTGTGAAGTCCAGTACCACTGAGAGAGCTGCTGGTATTGACTATCCATGGCATTGGCATACCAGGCAGCTGCAGACCTCCTCTGCCTGTTGGTTCAGGACTTTTCCAGGCCACTCTGATGGAGTAAGATGCTGAACCCTGGTGTCTGTTCACACCATGTCCCAGCACTCCCCTTCGAGTAGTTGGGGTGGGGCTGGTTTCAGAATCAGTACGCATGCTTCCCTGGTAGCTCTCACCACCCCACAGCACCAATACAATCGGGCATGCCGGTGCCATTATTCACATTGGGACGACACCGCCTTTGCACTGGTATTTTCGGTACCAATGGTACTGCCTCCATCTGCGGCACTGTTTTCTGCCTCATTCTGGGTGACAGATGAATTGGATTATCTATTTGCTCCCTCTGGTCTCACTCCATCCTTGTCAGCAGGGTCCCAAGACTCCTCTGCATCTGAATCAAGGTCATCATCCTCCTGCTTTGCATCACCCAACAAACACTGAGGACCACTAAGGTCCCCAAGACTAATATAAGCCCTGTGGTAAGAACAAAGGTCCCTGGACCAGCACCTACTGGCCACCAACTCCCTATCCATATCAGTGACCCTCTTGGAATTAGTGGGACGCCCCTCGTTCATAGAGGTCCGCTCTTCATCTCGTTCAAAGGTGATATCACCTGCCAGATCTGCAATGGTGGCCACAAATCAGCCATGGGCTCAGACATCAGCTGTCTTCCTCCCTTGTCCGGGTGCCTCATCCCTGGAACACGATTCAGCTTTGGCTCAAACAAGGGCCTTGACTTTGTCTGCAGACAAGGCAGTACTACCGGGTTCATCCTCCTCTTCAATACCAGAGGACTTTAAGGCATATCAGTACCTCTTGTGTCATGTGGCTGCATCCTTGGGCATCCAATCGGAATTCCTGAATGAGAACATCCACAAATTGGTGGACATTTTACAGCCATCTGCCCCTGGGAGAGTTGCCCTTCTGATCAGTGATGCACTCCTCAAACTGGCCAAAGCCCTTTGGAGTACGCCAGCCTCAGTACCACCAGGGCTAAGCACAAGGACAAGTGCTACTTTGTTCCAGTTCAGGGATTTGAGGGCTTTTATTCACACCTGTCCTCAAATTCCCTGGTAGTGATGGCAGTGAATGACAGGACCTGGCAGGGCAGATTCAAATCCACCCCCCCAGGACAGAGACTCTAAGCAATTGGACCTTATGGGCAGGAAAATCTACACATCCTCAGCCCTACTGATGCAAATTGCTAATTAATATGCTTTGCTGTCCAAATATGACTTCCTTAATTGGACAGCTATGTCCAAATTTGCCATAGATGCCCAAGGCCTCACAGGATGACATTAATGCTTTTGTCAAGGAAGGCTACTTGGTGGCCAAGATGTCCCTACAGTCTGTCCTTGTCATTGCTGACACTTAGGCCAAGGTGATGCTTCTGTGGTCACCATACGGAGGTGCTGCTAAACTCCGGCATTGTGCCTGATGTCCAGCAGGCCTGTGAGGACTTGCCTTTTGATGGCTGAACCCTGTTCTTGGTCAAGACTGGTGATGTGCTTCACTCCTTCAAGGACTCCAGGACTACCCTGAGGTCCTTGGGGGTGTACACCCTGCCAGCAGAGGCACCGCTATGTTGCTCAGTGCCTTTGCACAGCCCTTTCCCCTGAAACAACAGGCCTACCCTAGGAAGAGGGATAGGTCCCACAAGAGAAAGCACTCAGGGTTCAATCAGCCTACACACCATTCCCCAGTGTCGTGTAAGTGCCCATTTTGACTCCCTGGTCCAGTGCACTTTTCCAGTTGTTGCTCCTCCCTCCTTCTCCCCCTGCCCATTTGGGGACAGACTGGCCCCCTTTTACAGCAGTTGGGGCTTGATTATTTCCAACAACTGGGTGTTAGACACTGTCAGATTGGATTATGCCACCCAGTTCATCTCCCCACCTTCCCTCCCTGTCCCTTTTCAGGGACCCCTCTCATACGAGTCTGCTCATTGAGCAGCTTAGTTCCTTGCTGGCCCTGGGTGCAGTGAAGGAAGTTCCATTGGAATTCCATTGGGTCATAGCTTCTACTCCAGGCATTTCCTGATATCCAAATCCAAGGGTGGGATGAGATCCATCCTCGACCTTCACAGCCTCAAACATATCAGATATATGAGGTTCTCTTTGACTATCCTTCCTGTGTTATTTCAGAATGACTGGTGCACTGCTCTGGACCTCCAGGATACCTTCTTCGATGTAATGATTCTGCTGAGCCGTAGGAAGTTCCTTTGCTTCGTTGTAAGAGAACACCATTTTCTGTGTTCTGAGGTCCTGCCATTTGGCCTCTCTTTCTCTCCCCAAGTCTTCACCCAGTGCATGGTTGTTGTTACCTCATATGTCAGGAGACAGGGACTCCACATCTTCCTGTACCTTGATGACGGTTACTGAGGGGCAGATCCAGAGAGGAAGTTCTCGTCCCATCAGCACCACATTGCACTTGCTTGGGCCTCATTTTGAACACTGGAAAGTCAGCGTGGGCTCACACTAAAAATATCAAGTTAATTGAGGTCCTGTTAGATTGCATGAGGTCAAAAGCGTTCCTACTGAACAGCCACTTTCAGGCAATTCAGTATCTCTGTTCCAGTCTGCAATCCCAGTCCTCCATGACAGACCAGGTGTGTCTGAGCCTCTTGGGCCACATGTCTGCTTGCATGCAGGTGGTCAAGTTTGTGAGACTACACCTCTGCCCCCTTCAAATGTGGCTCAAGACGGTCTATCACCCCACCCTTCATTTGGGGGTTGAGCTGGGTCATCTTCCTCACTAGCCCTAGAGTCCTTGCAGTGGTGGATTTACCCATAGATTGTTTGTCTGGGAGTTCCCTTCACCAACCAAGTCAGTTGTTACCAACACTTCCGTGCTGGGGGGTGGGGAGGGTGCACCTGGGCTCACTGAAGGTGCAGGAACTCTGGTCAGAGCAGAGACCTTGCTTCATATCAATATGCTGGAGCTTTGGGACATCCACAATACATGCCATACGGTTCCAGAAGGTATCAGACACTCAGAGGTTCACATACTCACTGACAATACCACTGGGATGTTCTGTGTGAACAAACAAAAGGGAGAACACTCTAGGTTGCTCTGCCTCGAGGTGATCAATCTGTGGCAATTTTGCACTGAGGAGGCAATTTTGCACTCCAGCCAGGGCGCTAGGTTGGGTTCGCACCACGCGGCTCAGCCCCGCTCTGGCTGGGGCTCTGGGTCGGGGCCGCCTCGAAAGGGACAGGGCACATCTCAGCCTGTTAGGTAGGCTGGAGACTCAGACTTTACTTGAACACAGCACTGAGGTGGTTTGGGAAGCGAAGTAACAAAGAACAGATTTAAGTGATATTAAGCAAGAGAAAGAGACAAGTTTGTTTACAAACAAAATAGGCTTTGTAGTGACTAAAACTGATAAGTCACAATCTTTGCCTCAGGAGTTTCCAGACTAACATCAAGTTACCAGCATCTCCAGCCATCTGGGCCAGGGGACCCAATGTTCCCACAAACAAAGGGTGCTGTTCCCTCTGTTCCCTATGTGATGGAGAACTCAAATGTCTTTTGCTCCCCTTCTGTTACCCATAGTTGATTGTCTGTGCTTCCAGAGCCAGGAAAGCTTCCTGGGGGCAGACTCCATCCCACGGGGTGCTCCCCAAGCTGCCACTTCTTAGCTTAGCTGCTTTCTTTACCTTCAGTATCAATGTACTTTCATTGCCTCTGGCTTATAAAGCTTGACCCAGACAGATGAATCCATGTCCCTGTTTCTAAGCCAAACTTGTTTATAATTTTGACTCCAAAACACAACCTATTTCCAGCACATGTACACAACTCATTATACCCCACCCGGACCTACATCACACAAGGATATTTTTGACCAGCGTGTTCTCAGCGTTCCTAACAGACCTTACTTGATGTCCCTGGATGGTACAATAATTCTCTATTGAATCAGTTGATTTAATTGCTTAGTCTTTTGGTTTCAGACCCTCTGTTCTCCCCCTGGGGTACCTGTATTCTGATTGTCACGTCTGTCTTCCAGGCTCTGTCCCAGCCTCTCACACAGATGTATCCTGCAGCCAGCCCAGCTCAGGGAGCAGTGGGGACAGATGATCTCATCTTGTCAAAACAAGCAACATGGGTCTCATTGAGACTCAGATGGAAGATCCCATGCATCTCCTGGAGGTAAGAACTGTTCACTCTTCTGGGCACTTGGGGCTTTTGCAACAAACAGGGGGCTCCTGCTATATATCCTGGTTGGAAGCTTTCCCTATCCCTGGATCCCAGCCCTGGTACAGAGACCTAGTTCTCATCATGACACCCTTATTTTATTCTCAGAAGATGTGTCCAGGATCCTGGTGACTGTTTCCTGCAGGAGATTTGAGCGGGGAGAGATCACTCACTGTCATGACCCAGGGGTCTTCAACCCGGGTCTGCAGGGTTCATGGGAGTAGCCACATTCCAGCCCTCTACCTGGAAGCCTGCTGACAACTGCTTAGCTAGGACCCCTGGAGTCCAGCCCCAGTTTGAGGCTCCACCCCTGAGGCCTATTGGCAGAGTCCCAGAGCAGCTAATTGACCCCCGGGCCCTCCTTAAGCCAGCAGCAGGAACACGAAGCTGCCTGAGCACCTGATGGGAGCTGATAGATTGTCCTTAGTGGGCCATATCCTTGTGTGTGATGGAGCTGTGTGCCAGAGAGGGCCAGGAGCAGATGCACCACGCATGGCCAGGAGCAGATTAAACAGCCTGTAATGCTAGGTGAGTACAACCATGGCCACATACAGACACCATGGGCATCCATAGGGACTGAATCTGGCCCTTTGCTACCAAGAGCACAACTCACTCCAACTTGAGTGGTGACCCCTGCCAGCCCCTCTGAGGTGGGTCAGTATTATCCCTGTTAGCTGGGGAACAGGGATGAAAAGCGACTGGCTGCCAGGTCACCCACAACGTCACTGACAGAGGCAGGACTGAAGCACGTTCCTGATACCAGTACAGCTCCAACCATTAGACTACACCCATTCCCAAAGCCAGAGAACCCAGGAGCCCTGACTCTGACAGCCAGTCCTGAAATGTCAAGAGCAAACTCCCTCCCATTCAGGAAGCCATAGAAGGGACCATCTGCTGAGCCCCCCTCTGCAATGCCACTGTCAGAGACCATTGCTAGTGGGTGCCAAGTGACTGAGCAGGGAGCTCCTGGAGATACTCCTAGGGGCTGCCCAGTCGTGTTTCATTGTGACTCTCTGGGAGCCATGCACAGACTGCAGCATTGACGAGACTCCCCTGCTCTAACAAAGGGTTTCTGTTCTCCTAGCTAGTCAGCCAGTGAGGCCAGCTTGCAGAATGTGGAAGAGCCATTTGGCGATGGGTTGGAGGACTCGCCATGTAGGTGGCAGCAGCTGCAGTGCCCATGGGCCAAGCCTCCACTCCTGACACTTGAGGCTAATCTCCCACTGCTCTCAGTGGGGCTTTGGCTTTAGCTGCTGGGCCTGCATGCCTAGACAGAGGACTCAGGTATTTCCATCACTCTGCTCAATGGCAAATGCAGCCATCCAAAGAAGTGAAGAACGGAAGTGAAATAGCAAAACTGGACCATCCGCTGAGCTGCTGCAATCAAGTGAGCACAGCCGGGGAGAGAAGAGGGAGAACTTGAAGGTGGCTGGTGGCTGTAGGGAGGAAAAGCAGTTTGGGAGCCAGGAGAGTAGAAATAAATAGTTAATGATGAATACTGCTGGCTTTGTCTTGTGTGGTGAAGGGTTTACAATGGGTCTCTTTACTGTCGCACTAAACTTTAAAATAGCTGTGTATGATGAAAGGGCAGGTCTATAAAGGTAAGAGGTCACACTAGGAGCTTGAAGTCCCAGATTCTGTCACTATTGCCTTCTTCTACCAGCTGATCTCAACACATCAAATTCCTCAGGTGGTAGCAGTAGTGAGCTCTTGTCCTCTTTTTCTGCACTAGCCACCAGAAAAAGGACACAATACATGTGGCCAAGGAAATAGAAAGGCATGGGGGTCACTTGCAGAGTTGCCTGTTAATGCGGCTCATGTGGGGGAGCACAGCAGGGTACTATGGACTCAGGGGTGCCATTTCAGATGGGGGGGGGGGAAATTTATCCATTATTCCAGGGGCTACTTAGTCACCTGAAAACTCTGTTTTTTTGGCAGATAACTTAGCAGTTAGCTGACAAGAGCACTATATCTAATTCCTAAATAAAAGAAAGAAAATTAAATATTAGATCCAATGAGCTCTAATACTAATGTGTTCTGACATCTCGTGACAAGTCACTTAAGGGACACTGGTTAAAATGTTAATATATATTCTTACTTTGTTACTAACTCTGCAGAGAGAGAGACTCCATCAGGACTCCTGGGTTTTATCCCAGCTCTGGGAGAGGAGTGGGGTCTAGTGGGTTATAGTGGGGGACAGATACATCAGGGTTCTATATAAGAACATCAGAATGGCCATACTGGGTCAGACCAATGGTTCATCTAGCTCAGTATCCTGTCTTCTGACAGTGGCAGGGGGACTGGACATGAGGACTTGGTTGTAATTGCAGCAGAGGTTAGTGAAGGGGCCTGGAAATAATGACTGCTGGGTCCCATCCATGGCTCTAATGGTGTGACCTTGAGCCGGTAGCTTCCCCTCCCCAGGTCCATTTCCCATCAGTAGGGGTGGGGTCGCAGTCCCTACAGCCCAGGGGGGTTGGGAGGCTCCAGGAAGGTGTGTGAAGTGCCGGGATGTCAGGAGCTGGAAGGCGCTGTCACCCCCGCACTAGGGCAGTGTTCTGCACCCCCTGCTGCTGGCCGAGTTTCTCCATCCCTTGGCAATAAGACAGACTCTTGTTTTCACAGCCAGTGTCATCACCTTGCCTGCTGGCTGGGCAGGGTAACTCCTCAGGTCACCACCCTCTCCAGCCTGCCTTGTGCTTGGGGAGTGAGGTGACACCGCTCTGTATATGCTGATAGCTCATTCTCCAAAGAAGAAAACTAGCTAGATAAATGCACTTTCTACATATACTACTTCTTTCTTGATAGTTAGACCCTTTGACCTACTCCCCCATCAGATACCTGACCTTTTGTCTTTCACTGATTAGATCACTTTTTCTAGCTAACTTAATACCCTCCCCCTCTTATATTAGCATGGTAGGTATCAGTCTGTTCTGCTAGGTGAAACTCTTGATTGAGTGAGAACTAGATTACTGGGAAATGCTTTGAAAATGAAGAGTGCTTTGCTAATGCTAGGGTTCATCAATACCTGGTTCTGTCTTTCATTATGTGTCTCTTTCTCATTAGTTTTATCTGTGTGTCTCATTACTAACAAACTAGCTAGTTAATTTTGTATTCTTCACTGACCAGTTGGCTTTAGAATATATAAATTGCTGTATATACGATCATACAAGTCATTATTAAGTGAGACCAAGGCCTTGAAATATGTTGGGGAAAGCATCTGGACTCAAATATGCCTCAATTAACATGATTGAAAGTTTGGGAAGAACTATTTAAACAATCTATTCAGCCTCATTACCCAGTCAGCCTGTTTTGTACAATCCAGAATAGCATAGAGGCCATCACATCTAATTCAATCTGGCATTCAGCCCAGAATATAGACCTCTTCTGTACTCCCGTTTTTGTCACCTCCAAGTATATGTGGAAACTGCAGCTGAAACAAGCTCAGTCCCTGGAAAAATCATGGAGCAGGTCCTCAAGGAATCAATTCTGAAGCACTTAGAGGAGAGGAAAGTGATCAGGAACAGTCAGCATGGATTCACCAAGGGCAACTCATGCCTGATTAACCTAATTGCCTTCTATGAAGAGATAACTGGCTCTGTGGATGAGGGGGAAGCAGTGGATGTGTTATTCCTTGACTTTAGCAAAGCTTTTGATACAGTCTCCCACAGTATTCTTGACAGCAAGTTAAAGAAGTATGGGCTGGATGAATGGACTATAAGGTGGATAGAAAGCTGGCTAACTCATCGGGCTCAATGGGTAATGATCAATGGCTCGATGGATAGTTGGCAGCCAGTATCAAGCGGAGTGCCCCAAGGGTCGGTCCTGGGGCCGGTTTTGTTCAATATCTTCATTAATGATCTGGAGGATGGCATGGACTGCACCCTCAGCAAGTTTGCAGGTGACACTAAACTGGGAGGAGTGGTAGATATGCTGGAGGGTAGGGATAGGATACAGAGGGACCTAGACAAATTAGAGGATTGGGCCAAAAGAAATCTGATGAGTTTCAACAAGGACAAATGCAGAGTCCTGCATTTAGGATGGAAGAATCCCATGCACTGCTACAGACTAGGGACCGAATGGCTAGGCAGCAGTTCTGCAGAAAAGGACCTCAGGGTTACAGTGGACGAGAAGCTGGATATGAGTCAACAGTGTGCCCTTGTTGCCAAGAAGGCTAACAGCATTTTGGGCTGTATTAGTTGGGGCATTGCCAGCAGATCGAGGGACATGATCATTCCCCTCTATTCGGCATTGGTGAGGCCTCATCTGGAGTAGTGTGTCCAGTTTTGGGCCCCACACTACAAGAAGGATGTGGAAAACTTGGAAAGAGTCCAGCAGAGGGCAACAAAAATGATTAACTTACAGCAGGTAACTAAGCTGGGCAGAGGCTAAGTCTAGAGTCCTACTTCCCTCATGCAGACCATCTGGGGAGTAACCCACAACCACACACACTGCAACAGTCTCTGAGTTGGCAAGGATTAGGGTTGTGCCTGAGGCAGGGTAAACAGCACAGATCTGCCCTTGGGGGAAGTTTCTCCAACAGCCACGAAGTGCCTGTGAAAGCCAACTCTGCTGGTGAACAGGCTCCCGTAGAGCAGGGCTCCTTTTGGATCCCCCCACCCCCATTCAGCAAGGGAAAGCAGTCCAGGGCAGCGCATGAAAGCTGAAGAACCAGGCTGGAATACATGGGCTCCCCTTCTTGCTGAGAGTTGCTGGGATCTTCTCCTCTGCTTGGGCAAGGGATTCCTCACCAGCCACCCTCCCAAACCTAGAGTGTAGCACCAGGGGAACCAATGGGAAATAAAAGAATGCATCTGTGTGCAAGCAGCTCCCCCTGCAGACCAGATCCGGCATGACTTATGAGGAGAGGCTGAGGGAACTGGGATTATTTAGTCTGCAGAAGAGAAGAATGAGGGGGGATTTGATAGCTGCTTTCAACTACCTGAAAGGGGGTTCCAAAGAGGATGGATCTAGACTGTTCTCAGTGGTACCAGATGACAGAACAAGGAGTAATGATCTCAAGTTGCAGTGGGGGATGGTTAGGTTGGATATTAGGAAAATCTTTTTCACTAGGAGGGTGGTGAAGCACTGGAATGGATTACCTAGGGAGGTGGTGGAATCTCCTTCCTTAGAGGTTTTTAAGGTCAGGCTTGACAAAGCCCTGACTGGGATGATTTAGTTGGGATTGGTCCTGCTTTGAGCAGTGGGTTGGACTAGATGACCTCCTGAGGTCCCTTCCAACTCTGATATTCTATGATTCTATGATAAATAGTTTCATCTGGCTCAGCAACACCTATATATATATATTTATATGGCTATATATATATATATATACACACACAGAATCCAACATCTGTTTTCTTCTTTTATTTGATGACCATGTAAGAATGTGCTGTTAAAAATGTTGGCTTTTGTAGAAAATGAATGTTTGAGACAGAAAGGCAGCTAAGACATTCTCACCCTTTATTTGCTGGACTCAAAAGATTTACTGCTGGGAACAGTGAAGTTAGTGACAACTACAGGAGACATCTGGATGTTTATTCCTCAATAAATTGTTTTTTAACATGCCTCTAGTAAGAACACAGGCACCAAGTGAGATCCAAACCAGCACGAATCTTTCTTCTTTTAAAACCAATTGATGTTTATTGCAATATTAGGAAGTCAGCTGATGCTTTGGGGATTGGTCAGGTTGCAGAGGGTTTGGTGTTCATTGGGGGAGCATCTTGTACCCTGGAGGAGGAAGGGTTTCTGGTTCTTCCAGGTGGGACAAGTCAGGATTCTTTGGAAGAGCTCGACATGCCCTCACTGCCCTCTTTTGGGAGCTCCCCTCCTTTGGTCTGTGCTCCTGATGTGCACCATCCTACTTGCTGCTGTTTTCTGACCCCTTCCTGAGGCATGTGTGTGTGTGTGTGTGTGCACGCGCATCACAATGGAGATGGAAGGGGAAGGAAGAACCTAAGTACAGGTGGCAGCAGAAAATAGGTAGGTGCAGAGCATGTGATGCTTTTCTCATTCAGGTGGTGGGGTATCTCCTTGAGCTGTGTGTGGTGCGGGGAAAGAGGCTAGAGGAGGGCAGTGCAGTTGGTAGGGGGCTCAGTTGGCTGAGGTACTGAGGGAACAAGACTAGTTAGGGAAGTTGGGATCCTGTTGGGGTAGAAAAGGAGGAATGAAATTAGAGTTGAGATTATTTGGATCCCATCCCTCAGGAAATTGCCTGGGGATGAGTATTCACATCTGTAGACTCTAGAGTTTAGGAGGGAAATTGCTTAGACCCGGATTTTGTTCCTGACAAGTCAATAACAAAATGCTACTTGCCTTCAATGGTATAGGATTGACACTGATAAAACAATTTGCAAAGGGCCTGTTCCTTAGAGAGGCTGCACACCCACATTTCCTACTGAAGTTAACCAGAGTTGGGGTTCATCAACACTTCTCAGGATCATAGCTAGTAAAATTATAGAACTCAGGAATCTAGGCACTATAAAGTGGACTGCGCAATTACACTACTATAACTCATAATGCATAAAGAAAATATTAAGAAATGACCTAATTCTTCTCTCACCCTGACTTTAAAGTGGTGTAATCCTCTTGACTTCAGTGGCGCTATTTCTGATTTGTATGGTTTGAAGTCAGACGAGAATCAGGCCCATAAACCTCAAATGGAATTTAACCATTAAAATAATTAAAAATAGAAGGAGGAGAATACACAAAGCAAAGTATAAAGACAAGACAATGAAAACTCTTGATGATGTTAACTACCGTTTTCAGCATGCTGCACAGCAACAACACAGCCGTGAATAAAAGCTGACATTAATCACCCTACATCTATGCTTCACTAAAATAGCAAGAGTTTATAAAAAATGTATGAGCCCCAGAACAGCCTGTCAAAAATTCCTTACATGATCAATCAGTATAATCTTTATGTAATGTTTCTTATATTGGCTCATGAATATGGGCTTTATTTAACTGCAGATATAGGACTTTTTCCTATTTTACAGTCTCTAATACTGCATTACTCCTTTGTTCAGTATTTGGAAGGGATGGGTTTTTCTACAGTGTGAAAACCAACCTATGGACTTATGCTAAAATTAATTTAACATAATATCAGTAGAGCTGGTTGACAATTTTCTGACAAAAAGCTTTTATTGGAAAACAGGATTTGATTGAAAGCATTTGCATGTGAAAATGTCATTGATATTTTTCAAAAAGAAAAAGTTTGGAAAAAACTCTGAAATTTAAAAATTTGGTGTTTTTTTTTTCTTTCAGAAATGTTTCATTTTGAAATTGTGAGTTTTCGCCAAAACTCTCATTGTTTGCTAAATGGAGTTGGGAAAGAATAAGAAAGTATGAGATGAGAAACCCTGATAAGTGTTACTTACATTCAGACTGGATCAAAAAATAAACTCACTGGCTATGTCAGCTCCTCCTTGAGCCAGGTTAGTCGAAAATACTTCTGCTGGATACAGAGAATAACTGACGGGTTGTTTGCAAATGGTTTTTAACCCGAATAACACATTTTCCTACACTATAAAAGCCAGCTGAATGTGGCCAAAGGCTTCCTGGGCATTGGCAAATGCTTGTTACATGGCTTCATTACCACTTTAATTGCTCTTTAACAGTTTCAGTGATCTGCTACTGGGTCTCTGGAAGGCTTTTTCACTTGTGTAAAGTTACTCAAGGATCCCCTCCGCTCACCTCCTCACTCCCCAACTGCCACTGACTCCCCGCTTGCATTCTCTCACACACACACACCCCGTGCCCCTGGGTGAGGAGGAGAGACGTGCTGGGTGGTGGTGGTGAGGAGGAGGGATGTGGCTGGCAGCTGCGGGGACCTCCGAAGGGGGAAGGGGATGGAGTGGAGTGGAGGAAGACTCACCAGGCAGCAGCAGCAGGCTGTGGGAGCCCCAGGGAAGGTCAGAGCAGGGAGCGGAAGAGGTGCAGGGGAAGGGGAACCATGGCCCAGGTGTCAGGCTGCACAGACAGTTGCATTAGGGGATGCACAGTCTCCCCTTGCCTATTATACCCGCTGCCCAGGGCCTCAGATCATTTTCAGGGTCTGTCTTGCCCTGTTTGTCCACAATTGGGGCAAGATCGCCACCAGCTGCTGGGTGCTGGATGTTGCTCACCAAGGGTACCTGATAGGGTTTCTCTCATTCCCTCCATGTTGCCCGCCCCATGGTGGCTCTGGGGATCCTTCCCAATGCGATCTCCTCCAAGAGGAAGCAGACACCCTCCTCCAGAAGGGTGCCATAGAATGCGTCCCACGCTGCTACCAGGTTCCCTTATTTCCTTGTGCTGAAAAAGTGGGGTGGCTGCCACCCCATTCTGGATCTCTGGTTGCTGAGCAAATTCATACGCAAGTTCTGCTTCTGAATGGTCACACTCTCCCTCATCATTTTTTCATATAGACATCCACCCCGCTCAGCGCAAATTCCTCCACTTCACGGTGGGACACGCCCACTACCAGTTCTGTGTGTACCCCTTTGGGATCACCACAACTCCCCATGTCTTCACAAAGGTCTTTGCCGTCATTGCAGCCTACATGCGCAGTCTAGGCCACTCCCTATTCCCCTACCTGGACAACTGGCTCCTTGTTGCACCATCTTGTGACTGTCTCCTCGCCACTATCCAGATCTCCGTGACCTCCCTGCCAGCCTGGGAATTTTCATCACTGAGGACCAATTGGTTCTCATCCCTACCTGCAAGACCCAGCACTAATTAAGCACTGATTAAAGATACTGGGAGCCACCACTGTGAAGGCTTGTCTCCAGAGCCAAGTAAGACATCTATTGTTGTTAGGGTTTGCAGGCACTGGTCCTAACTTGCTTGGTAGATGGTGATCAGTTGATCTTTCACTGGACTGGATAGGACAAGGACATAACTTGAAATGGGAAGATAATCTAGTTCTGGAAACTGTTTTAAATACACATTAGGGAATATTTAAAGATGGGCACTTTAAAAGGCACTACTGCTAAAATCTATGTAAACCCAAATGTCATGTCTTGTTATTTCAGACCCAGCTCTGTACTCTTTGCCATGAAACAAATTTGAAATTGAGTTAAAAAGACTACAGGCAACTGGTATTATTTAACCTGTGAAGTTTCTGAATGGGCTGCACCAACAGGTCCAGTGTTGAAACTGGATGGCTTTGTATGCATATGTGATGATTGACTATAATTTGACTGTAAATCAGATCACAATTAGAACAGTATTCATTTCCAAAAATGATCAGTTTTGCAGTTTTAGCAGCAGAGGAATTGTTTACAAATTTAGACTTGAACCATGCCTACCAACAGATCATCCTGGAAGACGATTCCAAGCAATATTTCACTGTAAATACTCACAAAGGACTGTTTAAATATAATCAGTTACCTCTCAGTGTGTCCTCAACTCCTGTTACTCTCCAAAGTACCACAGAAAAATTAATTCAAAGAACTGCACATGTGGCAGTACAGTAGAACCTCAGAGTTACAAACACTTTGGGAATGGAGGTTGTTCGTAAGTCTGAAATATTCATTACTCTGAACAAAACGTTGTGGTTGTTCTTTCAAAAGTTTACAGCTGAATATTGACTTAATTCAGCTTTGAAATTTTACTATGCAGAAGAAAAATGCTACTTTCTCTTTATTTTTGTAGTAGTTTACATTTAACTCAGTACTGTACTGTATTGCCTTTTTTGGGGGACAGGGGTGTCTCTGCTGCTGCCTGATTGTATACTTCCAGTTCCAAATGAGGTGTGTGGTTGACTGGTCAGTTCATAACTCTGGTTTTCATAACTCTGAGATTCTACTGTATATCTGGATGATGTATTAATCACAGGTACCACCGATACAGAACATTTACAGAATTTAGCAGACGTGTTAAAAAGGCTAAAGGAAGCAGGTCTGCTCCTAAAAAGTAATGTGTTCCTTCCTGGAGCATTAAGTGATATACTTGAGATAAAAAGTGGATACTCAATGAGGATGTGAGTGAGAGGGTAAAAGCAATTGTGGATGCCCCAGCACTTAGGAATATTTCAGAGCTGAAGACTTACTTAGGCTTACTTAATTACTACTGTAAAAGTTTTTGACAAACTTATTAATGTTTCTAATGACTCTGTATATGTTACTTTTAAAGGTTAAATAGTACTGGAAATCAGATAAGGAACAAACGCTGCAGGATTCTAAACTATTGCTACAATTGCTGACAAAGAACTAATATTGACTTGTGATGGATTACCTTATGCAGTTGGAGCCATTTTAGCTCACCAAATGGAAGATGGGTCAGAGAAACCAATTGGATTTGTATCTAATACTCTGTCTTGAGCTGAACATAATTATTCACAGCTAGATTGAGAAGGATTAGCTGTTATCTTTGGGGTTCAGAAGTTTACAAATATATATATATATATATATATATATAGGTTTACAATTTGTACTCATCATGAACCCTATATCTCATTGTTTAATGAGATGAAAGCCATGCCACCCATAACATCACCCAGGATCCAGAGATGGGCACTGACATTAAGACCCTATGACTATTCCATTGTATACTAAGCTAATAAGAAGTTGAGAAACACAGATGCTTTAAGTGGGCTGCCTTTACCGGAGACACATGAAAAAGACAAAAGTGAACAGAGAGTATTACTAATGGGCTATCTCAGTACACCTCTAGGTTCCAGGTAAAATCATGGACTGTAAAGATTTAGTACTCAGAAAAATTAGAGAACTTGTGCTAAGGCCATGACCCCAGACAAAAGCTGAACAGGAGCTCCGATGATGCAGTGAATTTAGTGTGCAAGATTCTATAGTGTACTATAGGAGCCTGACTTATCATTCCAAAGCAAGGATGTGAAGTAATAATGGATGAACTCCATAAGACACACCCAGGTAACACTAAAATGAAAGAGTTAGCCTGGAGTTGCATGTGGTGGCCAAAGATGAATATTGATAATGAGAGCAATCCTATTCTACTTGGCAAGAGAGTCTAAAAGCTCCTACTGTGGCACCACTCTATCCTTGCTAGTGGCCAGATAAGCCTGGAAGGAGAGTACATATTGATTATGCTGGACTATTTCTGGGAAAAATGTTTTTAATACTAGTGGATGCACATTCCAAATGGATGAATACATTATGAATACATCCATTAGAGAAACCACCATAGAAAAACTAAGGACCAATTTTAGACTCTGTGTTTTACCTGAAATGCTTGTATAAGATATTGGAAGTTCTTTTACTAGCATTGAGTTCCAAAGATTTATGACTCAAAACACCATTTAACATGTTACATCAGTATCTTACCATCCATCGTCAAATGGGTTATATTTACTTCCTGCTTAATATAATTACTGAGTTGGATATATTTTATGTTTTTGTTATTTCTTGGGCATCTCCAACTATCTCCCAAGTAAGTGGGGTTACCTTGCGCTTAGAATGTTTCTTCCACACTGGCCTGGCAACCCTGCCAGGAAGGAGGAAGGTGTGAGGAGACACTCATTTAAAGAGGGTATTAAAAGAAAACGTGGAGTTACTATAGAAACGAAAGTTACCTGTTTAATTGTTGGGTAACACTGCAGTCAACCACAGGCCTGTCCCCAGCAGCGATGTTAATGGGAAGGAAATGAAGGTGAAGGTTACACCTGATGCATACATACTTAATGGAAAAATACAGCAGAAACAATGGAAGCAAAAGCAACAACATGACAAACATGCTAACGAATGTTGTTTTACTGTTGGCAAAGCTCTATACTAAAAACTCTGGTCCTGGTCTCAGTTGGATGCCAGCTATCATCCAATATATTACAGGACCAGTCTCCTACATGGTAATTCTAGGGATAGCAAAGTTGTGCACCAACATATGGATCACTGAGAAAAGGGATTGTGGTAAGCTCTGGAGAGCAAGAATGGAATTGCCTCTGGAAAATGCCCAGTTAGGTTCCGTGCTAGTTTCTGGAAGTCTGAAGGGGCATCAGCCTGCAACAAATCGACTACTACAGACAGCCTTCATGGACAGACTGTGCAAGTTCCCATCGCAGAATGGCAGATTTGAACCAAAAACTGTTCCTGAAAATGCAGCAATGATGGTGGAATTACCTTTTTCATTGCTTGAATTGAGGCATTCTATACATGAGAAATGTCCATCTACATACTGGAAATATTATACAGTGTAATAGTGATTGAGTGCCTATTTCTTTATTATTATTTGCCATTTGAAATGCATTACTAATTATTATTATTGGTTTTGTAATTAGTATAGTAAATACTTTAAAGTGGAGGGGAAACAATGTTATGAGTCCTATGAACCAGCCCTTGGGGAGGGCAGATAGTTGAACAAGGAAATGTGTGCCTGTCTAATATTGGTTGGTTTGTTGTTGGCAATTGCTGGAAGTGGAGGCCTGCAGAACCACTCCAGCCATATATGTTGTCAAGGCTGCTTCCCCACTCTGAACTTTAGGGTACAAATGTGGGGGCCTGCATGAAAACTTCTAAGCTTAACTACCAGCTTAGATCTGGTCCGCTGCCACCATTCCCAAGTGGATTCCCTTCCCTGGGTAGCCTTGAGAGACTCTTCACCAATTCTCTGGTGAATACAGATCCAAACCCCTTGGATCTTAAAGCAAGGAGAAATTAACCATCCCCCGTCCTTCCTCCCACCAACTCCTGGTGGATCAAGATCCAACCCCCTTGGATCTAAAAACAAGGAAAAATCAATCAGGTTCTTAAAAAGAAGGCTTCTAATTAAAGAAAAAAGGTAAAAATCATCTCTGTAAAATCAGTATGGAAAATAACTTTACAGGGTAATCAAACTTAAAGAGTTCAGAGGACCCCCCACTAGCCTCAGGTTCAAAGTACAGCAAACAGAGATAAACACTCTAGTAAAAGGTACATTTACAAGTTGAGAAAACAAAGTAAAACTAACATGCCTTGCCTGGCTGTTTACTTACAAGTTTGAAATAGGAGAGACTTGTTTAGAAAGATGTGGAGAAACTGGATTGATGTCTGGTCCCTCTCAGTCCCAAGAGTGAACGAACTCCTGAACAAAGAGCACAAACAAAAGCCTTTCCCTGGAAGACTAACAAATTTATTTGAGCATAAGCTTTCGTGGGCTACAGCCTACTTCATCGGATGCATGTAGTGGAAAATATAGTAGGCAGCAAGGGCGGCTCCAGACACCAGCGCAGTAAGCCCGTGCCTGGGGCGGCAAGCGGCGGGGGGCAGTGTGTTGGTTGCTGTGAGGGGGGCAGTCAGGCGGCTTTCGGCGGCATGTCTGCGGGAGGTCCGCCGGCGTCCAGTCCCGCGGTTTCAGCGGCAATTCAGCAGCAAGTATGCTGAAGCCGCAGGACAGGAAGACCTCCCGCAGAAACGTCACCAAATCTGCGTGACCGCGGAGCGCCCACAGGCATGCCGCCAAAGCCCACCTGACTGCCATGCTTGGGGCGGCAAAAAACATAGAACCTCCCCTGATAGGAAGATATATATATACATAGCGAACATGAAACAATGGGTGTTACTATACACACTGTAAGGAGAGTGATCAGTTAAGGTGAGCTTTTATCATCAGGAGAGAAAAAAAACTGTTTGTAGTGGTAATGAAAATGGCCCATTTCCAGCAATTGACAAGGAGATATGAGGAACTGTGTGTGTGTGTGTGTGTGTGTATGTGTGTGTGGGGGGGGGAATAAGCATGGGGAAATAGTTTTACTTTGTGTAATGACCCATCCACTCCAAGTCTTTGTTCAAGCCTAATTTAATGGTGTCCAAATTGGTGGAATAGTAATTCCCAGTCTTCTCACTATGGGCATAGCCAACCATAAATTAAGGATATTGTATCTGTAGACAGAAAGTCTTGGAGTACGGGGTACTTAACTCAATCCCTTTCACCCCACTCTTTTCTGTGTCCATATTAGGGCTAAGTGTCTTCTGAGAGGTTTTGAACTAAAAGTTGTAATCATGAGCCATAGAAATTCTCTGACCATAGTGAAATATCTGGCCTTTTGTCCATCCTACCTGGAGGATTTCTTTTCTTTTCCTTCGAAGTCAAACTATTTTTAATACAGTGGATCACTGGATCATGTTTGTTACCAAGTTTCTGGGTGGGTGCTTGTGAATTCTTTCTATGTGCAGAGACTTGTAAGTACAGTTTGTTTGTTTGTTCTTAAGCATAATGTTTTTAAAACCCAGGGTGTGATTTTGATCTTTTTCAGGGAGGCCATAAGTTCTGTTTTCTGGATCATCACATTTTTTTCGTCGCTCCTTTTCTCTACAGATCAGGAATGTGATTGCTTTGACCTGAACTATACACTTGTCATCCTCCCCTGCATATTGGTCTACCCTCTCCTATTCAGTGCTTAAAGACATGACCAACTCTTTAAGCAAATGAATACAGAACAAATCTATTTTTTACATCTTAAGACGACGGTGCAGCATGACTGATAGCCCTCGGCATCTTCTGGGTGCTTGGCAGCAAATACTGGGCGCTTGGCAGTTAGGGTACTAAGACTGATAGCCACATTTTTCCTGTATGATGACGATGGCCTTCAGGCCTATTGCACGATCTGCTGCTCAGGGAAGACTCTGCTAATGTGCGATGATCCAACTTGTAATAGGACGGTTACCAGTCGTAATACACCATCTACTGCCAAAAGGCAAAAGGCAAAGGGCTGGTGCAATGCAGCCCTACGGCTGCTAGCCCCACAGCTGCCAGCAGCCAGATCGCCGATGAAGGCTACCAGTCATACTGCACCGTCTACCGCCAAAAGGCAGTTAGCTGCTGCTGCTGTGTAGCAATGCAGTACCACGTCTGCCGGCACCCAGAGGACATATGGTGACAGTGAGCTGAGCTGAGCGGGCTCCATGCTTGCCGTGGTATGTTGTCTGCACAGGTAACCCAGGTAAAAAGGCGCGAATCTATTGTCTGCCGTTGCTCTGACGGAGGGGGAGGGGCCTGACAACATGTACCCAGAACCTCCCGCGACACTGTTTTGCATCATTCGGGCATTGGGATCTCAACCCAGAATTCCAATGGGCGGCGGAGACTGCGGGAACTGTGGGATAGCTACCCATAGTGCAATGCTCCGGAAGTCGACGCTAGCCTTGGTACTGTGGACGCGGTCCGCTGACTAGAGCACTTAGAGCATTTTATGTGGGGACACACACAATCGGCTGTATACAACCAATTTCTATAAAACCGGCTTCTATAAATTCGACCTAATTTCGTAGTGTGGACATACCCTAAGACAAGAGATGATGTTTTTAGGAGATGTGACTGTGTCTTTAAGATAAAGACACTGGCCTTCTCTACACTGCCACTTTACAGCGCTGAAACTTTGTCGCTTGGGGGTGTGAAAAAACACCCCCCTGAGTGATGCAAGTTTCAGCTTTGTAAAGTGGCAGTGTAGATAGTGCTACAGTGCTGGGAGCCTTGCTCCCAGTGCTGGTAGCTACTCCCCTCATGGGGGTGGTTTTTTTACAGCGCTGGGAGAGCTCTTTCCCAGTGCTGGTGCTTACACGCGGCAGCGCTTTAAGGTTGGTAGTGAAGACTTACCCACTGTGGTTTTGATCACTTTCAGCTCCCTTGCAGTTTTTTGCTTGAAGAGAAGCATTGTCTAATGCAGGAGCTTTTTCATTTGAAGCAGTGCTGCTTGCTCAGCCAGAGACACTGTGCATTTTTGCAAAGTGAAGAGGCAGTTGCCAAGTTGTTCTTGCTGTTCCTTGCTTTCATCCATTTTCAGAGCTGCTGGAGAGACTGCTGTCAGCTCTGCCTGGCTGCTGCTCCTGCTGGATGACATATTATTTGATGAGCTGCAGAATCTGTTTTGGGGGCAAACTAAAGGATTTCTCAGGGTGAAGGAGCAGTTTTCACCTCTGTGGCGGGAAGAGCTTTTCTCCTGTACAGTCATGTTATAAGTAACAGGAACAGTAGGTCTCACAAGACAGGTAATAGATTGGAGAGGGCCACTTTCCTTTTACAGAAGCTGTGGTGGGTTCCTCCTAGCAGTTCGTGTTCATTTAACCGTCTTAAACTAAGCCATGTCTATGCTAGCGAGCTGACAGTGACACAGCTGTAAGATAGCTCATGTAGTCGTTCTATGCCAATGGGAGAGACCTTTCCCGTCAACATAGTAAAATCACCTCAATGAGTGGCAGTAGCTATGTCGATAGGAGAAGCTCTCACACCAACATAACACTGTGCACACTACCACCCCTGAGCGACATATATTTTGCTGGTATAAGTGGTAGTGTAAACATGGCCTAAATAGTATGTCAACTAATTTACCTGGCATGGAGGAAAGACTCACTCCCCTTCTTAGAACAGATGGTTCCTGTCTCCAGTGTGTGCTGTGATGCCTTTGCTACAATTTAAGTAACTGAAGTTCAAATACCAGAGGCCACTTATTACAAGGGACTAATGGGTCTAGCTCCCAACAGTAATGTCAAAAGACCCTTGCCCACTGTAAATACTGTGGAGTGTGGCTAAATGTGCTGCAGGGTGTGGTACCAACTGCTGTCAGGGGGTGTCCTAACCCTCCAGCACATACACTGTGGGCCTTCTGAGGGAGGAGGCGCTGCCTGGGACAGACATGCTTCTGCAGGATTAATTCAGCTCAGCAGCCAATAGACACATGCACATTTCCTACTTGTTGCACCCACAGTCTTTCCCTTCTGTTTCTCTAGATCCAACAACAATTAGTAGAGGTTTCTGGCCTGAGGGCTAAGGGAGGCTGCTGAGCTGGGTGGGGGTGAGGAAGGAGAAGGACATTTTCTGAACCTGGGGATGGGCTTTCTGAGCACTCTCGTTCGCTCTGTGGGGAGGGGAGACTGATACTGGCTTTGTATGGGAAAGGGTCTAGAGCTCTTGGGTGGCTCTGAGCTGTGTGCACAGGCTAAGTAGGACGAGGCAGGGTTCTCAGCCTGGGGCTCAGGGCTTGTGTGTGTGTGCGGGGGGGAGGGGGCAGTTTATGAGCAAGTTGGATTGATGGGTGCTCAGAAGCCTTGGGGAGGTTGAGGGAGAGGGGTTGGGTTTCATACAGGAGAGAATGGGGTCAAATGGCGAATGAGGCTATAGGTGAACTGGTGATGTGTATGTTGGGGGGTGGAGAGGTTGGGCCTGGGAGGTGAACAGTGAAGGGCTAACAGGGATAATCAGTTTGCTCCTGGCCTGGCCCTCACTATATAGTGTCCTTGTCTTTCAGTCAGAAAAGGGGTGAGAGAAGGCAGCTCTTGTTCCTCCTGCTTCCTCACCAACCCACCTTATTCCCACCAATACGGTTCCAAGCAGCACCTTGCCTAGTTTCCCAGTTTGAAAATGTAATTTGCCAAGGTGCCGGGGTGCAGCAGCGTGCTACCTGCAGCCCCACTGCAGGGCATATTTTGGGCACCACTAGCCACAAGGAAGCAGTGTCACATTCTGGCAGGCACGCCATGTGAGTCCTGGTCCTGGAAGCTCTTTGAGAGTGCTGAATCATTGCATGCCTGGCTCCCTTTCTCATCTCACACCCCAGCTGGTGGTGCCACCTTTGGTGACTCTGTTGCGGACTGTGGGGTTCCTAGGAGAGGGGAGGCAGCTGCCACCTTGCAGAATGGACTGTAGATTCAGCTGTGCCCTTTGACAAGGACTGCCTTTGAGTAAATTTGGCTCAATTTTCGTTTCTTACAGAATCACAAATGAGGAACTGGTGCTGGTGCAACACACTGGAATTGCTCCTTCATCCCTGTAGTGTTTTCCAGGCCACTATCCTGGGTCGCTTGTCCTACTCGTGCCCTTCTGCTGCTTCCTATCCCTGCCATTATCGCTCCTGGGCTCTGCAGCAGCATGCCCATCCATTTCAAGTTGAACTGACGCAGCCGAATGACATACTTTAAATTTTACATCATCAGCAACAACTTCATCCTGTGTGGACACCGAGCTGCCCAGCCTCTTTCTGTTTAATACATTCATCCTGTTTTGGGGGGACAGCATTTCTCTGAGCTCTGCAAGTGGGACTGACTAGTTGTTAAGCTGTCAAAGCTGAGCCAATTGTGCTGCAACCCTTAGGCCCCTGGCTAAGAGGGATCTTTTTCTTCTATAAATGTAGCCCTACCCCTTCTGTTGCTCTCAACTCTCTTAGTTTTCAAGGGAATTCTATTGGTGCCACAGCAGAATTCTGATATTCTTAGGCCATGTGCACTTTATATGATGATAAAGGAATAATAAATATGAGTGTTTAAAACCTCAACAGATGGAAAAGACAGTCAGTAAATGGAAGAAGCTGAATTGAATTCAAATCACAACATTTAAACTAAAGAATGAATTTGTCAGTTTTCTCAGGTAATGAGGGATTAAACAAGTCGGGGTAGTCAGACCTCAGTTACAGAACAAAAAAACTAACCCCCCCCCCCATCCTGCAATTTGACCCATGTGTGCAATCCCCAACTCCTGCATGAAATCCCACTGAAGTTGATGAAGATCTGTAAAGGTTAAGCGTGTGTGTGTGTGTGTGCGGGGGTGGGGGGTGGGGGTGTGTCTGCCTGCAGGACAAGAGCTAACTTGGTATAAAAAGCCTAATTGTCAAACACTTGTGGGAGGTGATTGACTGTTAGGACAAAATACGTTTTACTGTGATTAACAAATGCTACATATAACGTTACATGGCATGAAATAATCACAGTTGATTCCCAAGCTGCTTTGATTATAAAATACTGGGAAATGGGGACACTATCTTTTAAACTTAAAAGTGAAGGGGTGTGTGTGTGTTTGGGGGGGGGGGGAATCTCTTTCCCAACTTTGGGCAGATTTTTGAGCATTTTGCAAGAAATGCTGTTTTTTATACAATGTCTGAGAACTCAGTGCCAAATGTGGAACGGTGTCCACTTTACTGGAACTATTATATGCAGCAGCTGTGAATACCTCAGTACCTTAACAAACCTCAGTAAAACTACACCTCTATAGGTTTCCCCTCAGGTAGGTTTACCATACATCTGGGTTTCCCCAGATATAGCCTCTTTTTCGAGCTTCCTTTCTCTGTCTGGGCGGATTTTTCAAATAACAGGAAATGACTGGGGTTTTTGCAGAGCAGACAAGCTGGAGCTCAGAAACAGTCCCGATTGGTCCACTTCCCAATTGGCCCCACCCCTGCATCTGCAGCTGATTGGTCCATTCCCCTGCAAGCCACAGCTCCCACCCAAGCCCCAGTTCCCAGCCCAGGGAGGCACTGACTGACAGCTCTTGCTGAGTCCTGGCCTTGGCCAGCTGCCCTCCCACCGTGACACAGACTGACACTGCCCCTCCCCACCTCTAGTGAGTATCCCCACCACAGGTAACCCCTTCAACACTCACAACTGTCCCCCCCCCACTCCTTCACCCTTCTGCAGTGTCCTCTAGTTGGCAAACTGAAATATGGTAACCCTCCCCTCAGATCAGTGTTTTTCTTCAGTAGTGAACTCAAAGACATAGGTTTCCCACATTCTGCTTCCTAATTAAATCTGGATTGCTCAGTAAATTTTTGTATGAGATTTGGAGTATTATCTTCCTGAGTTTCTCATACCAGCGGTGCTTTGGCTGTATTCTACACTGAGTTCCCATTTAGCCAGCATGCTTTACCCCTTTCTGTGCTTATGCTTTTTTTACCATTTGGTCTATATGACCCAAGTTCAATCAGAATGGTATTTGCCGGGAAACCTATTTTTTGCTGATATCAGTCTCCTATCACCTTGGTTTATAAATCACTCAGTACACTGGCTTGAAGATTCTCCCCATTTCCATATAAACATGCTCTCTTGGTTACTCCCCTCCCCTTGCCCTGGCTTACGATGCACCCTGAAAACACATGGGGTAGCCCAGCCAACAGAAGAACCCAATTTAGAACATGAAATCTATTGCCTGTGCAAGAAGGGGCAGAGAGGTTTAGCACATGCTTTCATGAAATAATGATAGAGTCTGCTTAAAACCAGCTTGTTCACTGAAGCAGACATTGCCACAATTGTATTACCTAGGTAGGTTTGCTTACCTTCTAGTCTGAATAAATCTAGTTGTAGGAAAAGGTGAAGCAGGGGTGGGGCCTCGGGGGAAGAGGTGAAGCCAGGGTGTGGGGCGGTTCCAGCACTTCTGCTGTGGTGTCTGGTTTTCAGAAATTAGAAAGTTGGCAATCCTAGTCACTTTGAAGAGGGAAAGGGCCAAGCTGAGGGATCCTGCTCCCAGGTTCCCAGAGGCCAGTTCTCATGGGTACCCTGCATGCTGGCCTGGGACTCATCAGCTCCCCACACAGTCAGTCCTGCCCTTTCTATGGCTGGCTCCAGACTGCTCCAAAATGGCTTCTCCCCCCTCCAGGGCTCCCAGGGGATGGCATCTCACTTAGTGTTAGTCAGGTTAACTCTTCTGTCTAGGCTTTCCCTTGTCAATCATTTGACCCCCTTCTTTCTCTCAGACATGGCCCCTCTTCTGAGCAGGTGCCCTGCCAGCCTCCTTGGCTCTAAACAGTGACTCTCCTCTCTCCTTCTTGGTTGCCTAGCAGACTCTGAGTCTGCCCTTGGTCCCCCTTCCTCCCAGGGACAGCGACTCTCTCTGAGGCTCATGCACACCAAGCCCGAACCCAGATAAGCTCCTTGGGGGTTACAGATGTAAATGTTTAGAATGTCTAAATTGGCCCCTCACAGTTTCTAGTCTCTTTGGTGGATATTCCAAAGAAAGGGATATAGACAAGGTTCTAAACTTCATTTATAGTCACAACCAGGGTTGAAGCAAGCAGGTCTATTGTATCTTGGTACATGTGCACTCAGTTAGACTATTAGTGTGCATTTTTACTCTTCTGTATTATTACCAAGATGTGTTGTGATCCCTCCTTCTCCAGAGTTTGGTTTGCTGCTCCTTTAGGGATGAGAGGCAATGGACTCATCAAGCTACACAAAGTTAGATTTTCTATATTTTATTCATAAAAACAGATTTGCAACAATTTTTTAAAAATTGATCTCATGCAGTATAAGGGTATACAAGAAATTTTTCATTTACATTTTCTTCTGGCAGTTCCAGTCTAGTTTAAAGCATTTGTGCACTAACATCATTGGAAAATGCCATTGGGGCACAGCCTCTTCATAAATTTACAGTACTGTTTTGCTGCAGTAGAAAAGAACAGAAACATTAAATAGCTATATTCACTTGGTGGGTCTTGTTATGCTGCAGGAAATTAAAAAAATGTCATGAGAGAAACTACAGTATCATTGAGACAAAGAATGTACTGCATGGTTTAAACCTAATAAACGGCACACAGTCAGTATTCACAAAGTTACAGACACACACACACTCACCTCCATCAGGCCAATACTTTTGAGTTTTTCCTGCTATGTTGGATTAATATTTCTACAGCGATGTTTGTGTATACATTATATACAATATTGTCCTTTTCTCTTTTACAAATTAACAGATTCCTTTAAAAATAAACCAGGCCCTGATTAAATTCATAAAGAGAATACTGTCAACACACATTGAGTGACAACATCAATGCTTAAACAGAGTAATGAATTCTATTTTACCTGTGTTATACTTACATGTTTTTGTTCTAAAAGCTACAGGTACCTCCATAATCTCTCTTACTGTATGTGCCAAGTGAAATATTTTGTGATGCTCCCATTGGAAGATTTATATTTATGGTTATTTTTGGCTACGTGGTAAAGATTTTTGCTTGTCAAAGCTGCAATTAAGTCCCTCAGTTAATGAGCCTCCTCCCCTGTGCAGATACTGAAAGCTGCTCTTTAGTCATCTCTGGTCTGGGAGTGTTGTGGAATAGTCACTTCAGAATGTGGGAGGTGGGCAGGCATTGGTTAAAGACATCAAGTGCAGCCTGAGGCACCACTGCTATTTTTAGCTAGACAATATTTTTATTTGGTTTAAGAAAATCACTGGTCTTAATAACTGACAAGGCCGTGATACATCACACTGACAATATACTGGAGAATAGGCTGGGATTAGGCCTCACTTACAGTCCATGAGAATGTCTCTAAGATTGGTTCAGCTAGAACAGTGGTTCTGAAACTGGGGGTCAGGATCCCTCAGGGGGTCGCAAGGTTATTACATGGGGGGGGGGGGGTCGTGAGCTGTCAACCTCCACCGTAAACCCTGCTTACCTCCAGCATTTATAATGGTGTTAAATATATAAAAAAGAGTGTTTCATTTATTAGGGGGGTCGCATTCAGAGACTTGCTGTGTGAAAGGGGTCGCCAGTAAAAAAGTTTGAGCCCCACTGAGCTAAAACATCTTACAACTATAATACCTTAGAACAACTTTGCTTAGGGGAGTGGAGCTAAGGTATGTGCTCAAATATGAAAAATGATCAGTCCCTATCAACAGAGAGATTAAAATTCATGCTTTTTCCACATCTTTATTTTTCATATTCAAATAAAATATTCTATGGGCAAACTTGGTTTATACCACCAATTACCAGTTACAACTGTCACACACCCAGGTACCAAGCAAAGGTAGTGTATATTATTGTGTATGCACTCTGCAGAATTTGCCTGCAGCCTCAAGGTGCTGTGCCCTGTTCCCCCACCCACCCCCTGTCTACTAAATTAATATGATTGTAATTATGTGTGGCATAATTCAAACAAACTGTGAAAATCAATCCACCCTGTGACATTAAGACTTTACTACCCATCCATCCTCAGCTTCTTGAGTTAGCAGCCCTAGGACTTTTTCTGCCAGCTTTGTATATTACGGTTGGTTGTGTTTATTTTGAAAGAGAGGCAGAAACTCTGTCAAAATGAAGTCCCTGATGGTCAGCATGGGAACCTGGCAATCACCACATCTAATCCCTGGAGAACTGTAAAGAGCTCTGACTCGGAACAGCAACTCTGTAGCTGGTAACGCCTCAGGGCTGTTGCTACAACCTCTGCTTCTGCCCTATGTATAGTTTTTAGTTACAGGGGGACCCTGCTATTAGCAACACAGAGTCTCAATCACACTTCAGGAATCATTTCTCAAAATCCCCCTTTCCCACTGAAAATCCTCTCTGAAATGAAAACAAGCAAGACTAACCAGTGCAGAATGCTTCCAACAATTTAACACAACTTTTGTAAAATGAAGTGTATCTATTTCAATAAATGTTATAGCTCTACCATTTTATTTTTCTTTCATGGACAGCATATAGTTCCATGTTTTCAGCAGCCATGTAACAGTGACAGTTGAGTGGTTTTTATTTTTTTTAATTGTCTCATTTTTTGCAAGATTTGTATTTCCCAGCCTCCTCGTTGCTAGTAGAAATTTGGGAAGAAATATTTTCAATGACTTCTTTGTGAAGAAATAAAAGCTCCATGAATAAGGCTACAGATGAAACTCCAGGTTTCTCTTGCTCTCGCCTTTCCACATGAGTTACACTGGTACTCCCATGATGATGGCCTTAGCCCTAGTTCCTCTGTGTGGTAAGAGCAAATAGTATGTTTATAGCAGAGTTCTACGTCTGATGTTCAGTCCAGTCATTGAGTACTTAAAAGCAGTTCAGGAAGCTCTGATCTCCCATTTCTACAGGCCAGAAACCATCACTCGAAAAGATGGTGGCACGTGTCTGTGCCGAGGACTGGCACTGGGGCTTACACATGGACTGGCACAGCTAGCGTCAACTCCTCCTATGGATGGCAAATAGGCATGGTGAAGAATGGGCAGTTGTAAAGACAATCGGCGTTGTATACTGTAGAGAGAGGAAAAAAAAGAGGTGTTAGCAGAAGAGGAAAAGTGAATATGTCAAATGCGTGATGTCTCTGCAGGTTTTCTCTGACTTCTGCTATTACAGAGAGGGTTAATGCCAAGAACATTACATTTGCTGCTGTTGAGATATACCACTGCTGTTACCAACTTCCCTTTTGGGAGTTTTTTTTGACAGACTAGACAAGACAGGAGAATCTAATGGCTTGTTTCAAGTATCCCACAACTGTCTAAAATTCCCAGCTATTTTGAGATTAAATGTTAGACTGCTGATGTTTGGAAAAAAACTTTTAGCTTGCAATGAGGATGAACTAGCTAACAGAGCACACTCACAGGCTGATTTACCACCATTCTGAGGGCTGGATAACTAGACAGAACAGAAACTGAATGAACGAGTTCCAATCTATGTGTATTTTTAGTTCAAAAACATTAGAATTAAAGAAGTCAGTTTTTCAAATCCATCTAAAGCAAATAAGTGCATATGGAGGTGTGGAAGGAACCCATAGGTCACTTTGTAGAGTTTATCTACCTTTCAGTTTGGGCCCAATCCAGGGACATGCTGAGCATCCCTCAAAGCCCAGTGAAGTCAATGGAAGCTGTGGCGGCTCAGCCCCCATGAAAAAATCAAGCCTAACTGTCTATTTGGAGCTTAACTTTAGGCATTCAATTTTCCTAGTGGGCGGGTTTTCACATCACAAGATCCCACCATCATAAATGGTAGTCTTAAGAGAGATGCTGAAGAGTGAGGACATGGAGTTTGAACTAATCTCTCCTCCCTGAAGGTGGAGGTCCTTCCAGAACAGAGTCGAGGCGTACTAGCAGACTGCTTTGTGGAAACCTCTATTATCTCTGCGCATGGGCAGCGGATATAATAGGCAAGGGGAGGTGTTGCCTCCCCAGCACAGCTGTCCCTGCTGCCGGACACCTGGGCTGTGGTGCCCCCCTCCCTGCTCTGACCCTTCCCCAAGGCTCCCATGGCTTGCTGCTGCTGCCTGGGGTGAATCTTCCTCCTCTCCTCCATCCCATCTCCTTCCGCCCTCGGAGATCCCCGCAGTTACCGGCTGTGTCTCTCCTCACCCCCTACTCCCCAGTGTGTGTGGGGGTGTGTGTGAGAATGCGAGCGGGGAGTCAGTGGCAGTCTGGGGAGTGAGGAGGCTAGTAGAGGAGATCCCTGAGTAACTTTACATAAGTGACTTCCAGAGACCCAGTAGCAGATCACTGAAACTGTTAAAGAGCCATTAAAGTGGTAATGAAGCCATGTAACAGGCATTTGCCAATGCCCAGGAAGCCTTTGGCCACATTCAGCTGGCTTTTATAGTGTAGGAAAATGTGTTATTGGGGTTAAAAACAGTTTCCAATTGAGGACCCTTCAGTTATTCTCTGTACCCAGAAGCAGTAACTGCTAACCTGGCTCAAAGAGGAGCTGACATAGCCAGTGAGTTTATTTCTTGATCTAGTCATTTTATTCAATTTAAGTAAATGAGTCTGGCAGG
This sequence comes from Malaclemys terrapin pileata, assembly GCF_027887155.1. Taxonomy (NCBI): domain Eukaryota; kingdom Metazoa; phylum Chordata; order Testudines; family Emydidae; genus Malaclemys; species Malaclemys terrapin. Next base: position 170,250,101 of record NC_071506.1, on the reverse strand, counting down.
GAATTCTGTGTAAGAAAGGTGATTAACCTACTGCCTTAGTGCAGGCTGTCAATGACAAGCACTTTTTCAAAAGGAGAGATTAGGCTTCAGTTTGGCACAGGTAGCCTGACTTTTCATCCCTCTCTATACAGCATACACAGAACTCCCTGCCACGCAGAGGAGAATCTATCTGGTAACTAAGCTATACCTGTTGCCTGTTCAGTTCCCCTGGGGAATGTTATTAGTGCCCTAAGGTGAAATGGGGAGAGGGTGTCACAGGGGCAGCAGCAGGGTGAGGAGTCCAGCAGTGAGCCAGCTGCACAGGGGGTCTCCTCGTGGTGGGTGGGGAAAGGGTCTGCGGGGGGACGTGAGGAGGTGAGCGGAGGGGGAGGTTTCAGGGGGGGTGAAGAGATGAGCGGTGAGTCAGTGGTGGGTGGGGGAGGGGCCTGGGGCAGAGCAGGGATGGAGTGTGGGCAGGGCTGTGGGCGGAAGAGGCAGGACAAAGAGCTGGTTTCTCCCAGGGGAAGTTTCAGCCACCGCCGATGTCTCTGCCTGTGCTCTTTCTGTACTGTGGATAAACTGAGGTCTTCAATTTCCAGGGCTGTCAATTTAGCACCTTTCACAAGAACTGGAATTTACTTAGGGCTTGTCCACATGGGGGATTTTCCCACTTATATTGGTATAATTATTCTGGTATGGCCAAACTGCTATAGTTATACTGGTATGAGTCCCATGTGGACATTCTTGGTCCAGACCAAGAGTGCTTTTTTGTTTGTTTGTTTTAGCTTAAACCGATTGCAAAGCAACATAAGCTAAATTGGAAAAAAGCACTGTTATACCAGAATATGAGTGTCTACATGGGGGATTATACCAGTACAACTATAGCACTTCTCATTCACATCTTATAGCCTTCCCAAGTGGACAAGTCATTCGAAAAAAATGTATGCCTGAATGCTTGCTTGTTGATGATCTTTCTTATTCTACTAGATCTGCATTTGTTGTTTGTACATTATGCTGTCAAATGGAGATAGATTACCAGTCACCCATTGCTTGGCTCATGAACCAAAAATTAGTTACTATGGAGAACTTAAAATTGTTGGCTTTGTTCAGATGCTGCATTACTGTGCTGCAATACATCAGACAAACATAGGGGGTGTAAGTGATTGCAATCTGCAACACCATGGACAGATAGACTCAACTTTACATTTCAGGGCTCTGCAGATTTCCTTTCAATGTTTTAAATGTTTGGTGAAATACAAACGTCCACTGTTTCTCATGCTACTGATGGTATTACATCTAGTGGATTAAATTAAATCCTCTTATTGTTACTCTGTCACACTATTTTGGTGGTATCAATTGAATCATGCCGGTTCCCAAGGAGTGCAGAGGTGGCATGTTTGCTGATTCCACGTGCTGAATCCTTATTAGTTTGATGTTGCATTTTTTAATTGTGTTTATGGTGCAGGGTCAAAAAGAGAATTGCCAAAGCTTATTTTCCCACCAGTGAAACTGCTTACTTTGACTATTACAAACTCTTCTGTAAAGAGCTATTTGAAGCTATTCCAAGAGAATTCAGTTGCATAGTAGACTGAATGGGATTTTTCACCCATTTAAATGTCAGCCATGCCACAGACAAAGCATGTCTGACTACATCAACATTGGCTGCAGTGGGTGGCAATTTTGCTTTAACTGTACTTACAATTTACTTTAACTTGAAAACTTTGTTTCCAGAGGGGTAGCCTCTGGTAAGAGGATTGGAATAAACATAACAGTTTATGCAAAAACTCTGTCTTAAAAAAATATCTAGCTCATAGTTTGCAAGGGCTGGGGGTAAAATGTCTAAAGGGAAGGTGAGAGTTCAACTTCTACAGTTAGTTACTCTGTATGGAATTGTATTCAACCTGAATTGCATTTCCCTACCTACATCTTGTGGCCATAGCTTTCCATGATGACTGCTCATGAGCTCAAGATGGCTGCATAAAAACTGAGATTTCAAAATTACTGGACATTTTGAAAATGTAGGGCTAACCAGGTATTGGTGTAGGAGAGTTTAGTATTTTATTAGCTATAGATTATATTGCAAATCCCTGTCATTGCTAAAACTAGCCCAAGATGGATGATAATATAAACTGCTTCGGGAGTACAATTCAAACTGAAGTCAATTGGAGTTCGGCGATCAGAGCAGCTACAAGTCAGGGCACTGGACGGGGCAGGAGGGGTAGAAGTGCCCTAAAAGTGTGGGGGCCACAGGTGCCTGAACCGTGGCCCTGCCCCCTGTGCCATGCCATCCCCCGAGGCCCTGCCCCCGCACTGCCCTTCTCCCCCGAACTCCTGCTCCCACACCACCTCTTCCCCCCAAGACCATGCCCCCCCCCAATTGCTCCTCTCTGCCCCCTCCCCCTGCTGCTTTCCCTTACGGCCAGTAAAAAGTGGGAGGACATAGCTCTGGTCCCCCCAGTCTCCCTGTTCTGGAGCCCCTGGTATGGGGAATAGACCATAGATGTTTTTTCATTTCAGTATGGAAATATATTCTTTAAATTTATAGGGAACAAGTGAAATCCTAGCAATAGTGTAGGTTCAATACTAGATGAGGATGGTAAAACTGTCAATCATGATGTGAGGAAGGAAGAAGCAGCTATAAAAATATTCCAGGATTGTCATTTTGTGTGTCATGCAGAAGCCTAGAATGTCTGAGTCAGTGTGAAGCAATGGAAACAGCTACAAGCATGGCTGAGAACTCTGTGTGCTTACAGTCTGTTCCCATCCAATTTTTAAGTTCTCAGCTATTTTGACTTTAAGAATTATAATACAGAGTAGATTTCAGTAACACATGCAACTGTGACATGCCAAGAGTCCACCTCAACCATTGTGATATCAGAGGTAACTCAGCCAATCATCTCCCTTACTCTATAGCTAATTTGCATGCAGCAGTCTCATGAGTTGTGTAAAGGAGACTGCACAGATGGGGGATTACTTGGCCCAACTGCCCCACCTGTGTGCCCAGTTGCCACAGTTCTTCAAAACCTGCACAAAACAACACAACCCCCCCCACAATAACCCCAAACACACACAACTCCTTATGGCAGCACACATCCCTCATTTGCCATCACATCACACAACCCACACACACAATAACCCCAAACGCACATAGCATCTCACGGCATCACACAACCCTCATCATCAACTGCACAAATCAATACAAATCTCCCAGCACAAACCTTCCCTCACTTCAACACAAATCAACGCAACCAGCACACACACTAATAACTCCAAACATCACACTGAAGACTAGAATATTTAAGTCAATGTGAAGTGGTGGAGAGAGCTACAAGCATGGTTTGGAGCTCTTTTTGTTTAGAATATCACCAGGTTCAAACATCACTAAGACTCATGGTTTGTTAGCAACAAATTATTAAGTTCTTAGTCATTTGTGGCTTCTCCCATCCCCCATGACTTTATGAATTAAATTGGTGTGACAGCACTGCTTTCAGCTACTGCTTCAATAAATATTTCTATTCTGTATTTGAAAGGATGAGGTATTCACATCTTACAATGACGATGAAATACTTTTCTGTCAGTAACTAGAGTGAGTGGGTACTAATCAACAACTGTTATCCAGTCCAGCAGATTTTACAATGTTTAACTTGCACCCAGGATTATTAAAAGAACTGGCTGAGGTGCTCTCTGAACCATTAATGTTGGTCCTTGGGACACTGGGGAAGTTCCAGAGGACTGGGGCAAAAAAGCAAATGCTGTGCTAATATTTAAAAAGGGAATTCAAATGGGATGGACCCAGGTAACTATAGGCTGGTTAGCCTGATATCTCCTTCGGTGGGACTTGTGGGGACAAACAACCTAAGTAGCTTTAAGATGTAACTTGATACATTTATGAACAGGATTATATGACATGACTGCCTGTGACTGCAGGGGACTGGAGTTTGACCTATGCCCTTCCAGTCCTATGTAAATGAACCACTAGTTAGATAAATGATCTAAAGCTGTGTTTACAGAGATGCATCCGAAGAAGTGGGCATTAACCCACGAAAGCTTATGCTCCAATACATCTGTTAGTCTTAAAGGTGCCACAGGACTCTCTGTTGCTTTTTATAGAGATCAGCTTTCCTCTAGAAATACTGACTTAACTCCTAGTAACTCAAGAAAAATTCAATTTTAAGATTCTGATTGAAAGTGACCTAATCTAAACAGCACTCATGAGTTTTTAAGTGGAAGAACTTTCTGCAGTGATCAGTTTCATACATGCCTACAACGTGTATTTGATTAATGCCTTCAGTTAGTATTCAGCTTTATGATGAAGGGTCAGATTTTTAATTATTCAAATATATTGGTAATGCTGAGAGGTAATTTAAACGAAAACTCCTCTTTTTACATTGCAAAGCTTCAGAACTTGAAGAGCTGTAAGTGTTGTATGCTGATAACAAAAGGAAGTGAATTGATTTTTGGTTAGTACAGAAGGAATGAGTTGACATTTTCCAAAGCAAATGGTCATACTGTCTCTTAGGTTTGCGTGAAGTGGAAATATTTAACTATTTTAATTCTAGCTCTCTGGAGTTAATTATTTTAGGTACACATTCCTGAGGTCTATTTGCTGAACTTTACTGAGTGTCCCTAAAGAATTGTTAAACTGCTTCACCAACAGGTAGTTCAGATCAACCCCAACTATTTCAACCTTCAATTCACTTTTTACCAAATTACCGAGTGTTAGTAACCTTAAAGACACGTACTCCACAACTCAAGCTGGAAAAGTGAGCATGGACACATTAGAAGTGCAGTTCTACTTGTGGAGAACACAAAGGTTAGGTAAGAAATGGTCTCTTCTTAAAAAGGAAATAAAAAATTGTAGATCCCTAATCCCAGAGTCTAAAAAGTGTTATGGTTCCCCTATAGGTACACATTCAGTGGTATGAAACCTAAATAGCAAAACCTGCTTAACAAGTACAAAAATTAATAGCATCTCCCTAAAATAGGTGCAATATAGTGATAGAGAATCACTAACACAAACATTTATTTTAAAATGAAAAGAAAAGACCCTTCAGACAGCACAGAGCATGAGTTTGGAAAAGGAAAACAGAGAGAAATTTTAGACCAGTTCCTTGCCTCCAGTCTAGCTGCTGTAGTGCCCCAAAGCTTCTGGAAACCAGTGAATTTGCACAGGGGAATGAACTGAAGAGCTGAAGGCTCTGTGCCACCCCATCTGTGCATTCCCCAGCATGTGGAAAAGGGATGTGGCTGCTCGGTGTGTGTTACACATAGTCCTCTGTGTCCAATCTGCAGAGGATGTGTGTCTGCTACAGCTCATCTTCAGAGCCTGCTTTGTAACTTAAACTAAAGACACTCCTTTTCACCTCTGGAGGTCTGTAGTATCAGCCACGATGTTGGCTAACACACAAGTGTAGCATGTGCCTTCACCACTTGACATGAATGATTTGTAGGGTGACAGCAGCTGCAAGCAAAGGGTGGAGCTTGTTATATCTGTGCAAAATACGTGTAGAATGCTACCATTTCGATTTAGGAGCACTTTATTAAGTGCTTTGCATAGGTATAAATGACTGTATAAAATGCAAGGCAATGAAGATTCAAGACCATTACCTTTGTGGAACCTCATTTTCCCCTCACCTATCATTAGCCTGAAGGAAGGCTGCTGTATCCAACAAAATGGTGATTTCTTTTGTGCTTAATATGCATTAGGAGTTCTGGAGTATTTGTGTTTGGATATCTTTTCATGATATAACTCTATCTTTAATATAACAGTATTACGTTAATCGGTTGTGTATTAATCTATGCACACTACAGCATGTCTTGTAAATGGGGTTGAAATGGAAAAGGCACCTAATACCCACACATTAAGGGAGACTGCTCGATCTCACCAAACTGTGCATGCATCCTTTTTTAATGTGGGCCTTGCTTTTGTGAACTGACCAAATATTTTCTTAGTATATTTTTCCAATAACAAAATGCACTGGCAATTCGGGTCCCTGTGGATTTTCCTGCATCAGGGCACTACAGGTATAGTAAAATCCATGTTTCTGTGGATTCGGTCATAGCTGGCATCATATAGCATAAGTTACATAAAGTATGGCTAGATGCACAGTCTGATCCACAAATCTCTCCAATAGCTTTATGCACCAATGCACGTGCACTTTTGACAACAGAAACTAGATATGCTACGTCAAATCCTGTAGTGAGCCAGACAAATGCCTGGCATAACTGTGGGGCACAGTGGTGTCTTGCTGCTACCTTTCTGTCCCCCTTAGGTCCCAATCTTGGGGGCTACTGGATGCTGAACTGGGCTGCTCTAACTTGTGCTGGTGGATAGAGGCTCCCAAGAAACCATTCTGCTGTCCAGGACCACTCCCTATCATATGGAAATCCTCATTTGCTGCCTTAAGGAAATTTTGCAGCAGTGCAAAGGGGATTTACCAAAGGGTGAGGATCTGCCCACCTGTCACAGACCTGTGATCGTCGTAGAAATCTAGACCTAAATTCTATGGCGGAGTCCCCTGGTTTCTGAATGACTCCACCATGACAGATTGGAAACTCTGCAGCAGCTTCAGGTAAAAAAATTTTTTTTTAAAGGGAGGCTGTTTAATTGCACGTTAAAACAAATATTATGATCAGATCAAAATCTGTTATTTTATGTTGATACTAGATTCAATTTATTTTATATTAAACATATTTTACTCTGCCCTTACAATTTTCAATATGATCCAGTTTTTTGTATAAGCAACATGCAGCCTTAAGGGAGCCAATATGGTCCAGTGTGCAGGGTACAGCATGAGACCTGGGTTCTATCCCTGACTGTGCCATGGGGCTGCTGGGTGACCTTGGGCAAGTCACTTAACCTCTCTCTGCCTCTACCAGGCAGATGGAGCTTGTCAGCTGTACTAGACAGTGCACCCAGGAGAAGGAAAACTCTGATTCCAAACCAAGAACATCAGGCCTGACCAGCCAGTTTGTAAAAGGTGTGCCGATGCTCTATGGGTCTGCACTGCCAACTCTGGTTACTGGGATAAGGCAAAGAACCACGCAACCTTAGGGCTTGTCTACATTACCTGTTTGATCGACAGGCAGTGATTGATCCAGCGGGGGTTGATTTATCGCATCTAGTCTAGACGCGATAAATCAACCGATGAGCACTCTCCCATCAACTCCAGTTCTCCACCGGAGCGTGAAGTGGAAGCAGAGTCGATTGGGGAGCATCAGCCGTCGACTTACCACACTGAAGACACTGTGGTAAGTAGATCTAAGTACGTTGACTTCAGCTACGTTATTCAGGTGAAAGCTGGAGATTTGGGCAGCTAGGCAGAAGATTTTGGGAAATTCTGGCATGACATGAGGCATGGGCAATGGTTGAGGAATGTAGGATAGCCACATTAGGTGGATATTTCTGCTTAAATGATCAGCAATGAATAGCTACCAATACTGAAATTTAAGCAGTTATTATTAGGATTCAGTGTCAACAGCGGTTTGGGATGAATGCAGTAGTTCACATCTTTTATAACTACTTGGCTGACTGCATAATTGATAATAAAGTTGGTAAAAATATTTTCTACAAAACGTTTTTCCATTGAAAAATGCCATTTCGTCGAAACTGAACTTTTTAGTGGAAAGGTAGTATTTGAGAAAAATTTAGTTGGGGGGAAGAGGGGGTTGTAAGGGTTAGTTAGTGCTTATGAAGTGCTTTGAACATACGGAGTGTTCTGAAAAATCAGGCGCTAGGTGTCCCAAGTTGGGCACAATCACTGAGGCACCCCAAGTTAGTGGAAAGTTCTTCAAACATTGACATTAAATGTGTAAGTGATCAAGTAATTAAAGAGTATTAAAATCCATATGCACAACTGGCCTAAATTAAGGTTGCACAGGCAAACTCAAAAACTGTCATTTCCTCATTTTTGTGTGCTCTAAATAATGTTTAACAATAAGTGACCCATGGTAAAACATGACCAAAATTTAACTCTCCAGTTAAAAAAAGTTCTCAGTTCCTCTCTGCATTTACCACTAACCTGTTTTCATCAATATGCTACTTACTGTTCTGGAGAGTTGATGTCTTCTATAGGGTCTTTGCTTGTTCTGGAGGGCTCTGTTGTGCTCCACTGTGCTTGTGGATTTTGATCAAGGTGATTTTTCAAAACAGCTTTCTCACCATCTGGATGGGGGGAAATGTTTAAATTGTATTTACTATGATAAAATGAAAATGGATTTTTTAAACAATTTCCTTTTAAAACATTCAATAGGTTCTTAGAGACATGAAGTGACCCTTCCAGGCTCTTCAGTCCAACAACATCTCTAATTTCTTCACTGCAGCTCTCAGCCTTTTTCTTCTTTCCCTCACCTCAATTGGTTGGTGCCCACCTCCAACTTCACTCTCTCTTCCACACTTAATTCCTTCAGTCCTTTCTCCCTTTGTTATGTCTGACTCACTAATTCCAACGCTGGCTTAATCCTCACATCTTTCTCTTTCATCTCCTGCTTTCAATGACTCTGAGCACCTTTGGAGAAATTAAGGACTATACTGACTTCCCTCATTCTCTCTTCTTTCAGATCTGCCTCAGTCCTTGACCAATACCAAGCTTACTTACTAATGTGCCATTAACCCATAGAAACTCCATCTCCATTTTCCATGCCCTCCTCCAACACTTGCCAAATTCTGCACACAAAAAAAAAATGTTGACACAATCTGGCAATACCTTTCATTCTCTCACTCTTTCCCCTCCTTTCTATGCTTTTCCCAAACCACCCAATTAATCACGTTTTTTATTTTTCCCCTTCTATTGTTTTTGTGCATCTTCCTATGTAGCCCTTGATAGATGACACCTGGAAGAGACTGAGAGGGAACATGTTCCTCTCAGTTTTGTTTACTGTCTTGTTGTCCATCTACATGCAGTTGCAGGATGAATGTATTCTCACCCAGAATGTTCTCTCTACATTTATAGAGCGTCTGCATTACTAACATGTTCCAAATCTTTGTGAGACAGTAGCCATCTTTGCTAAGGGCAGTATACAGGCTAAATCCCACAGAGAATAAGGGGAGATGACAATCATTTTGAGAGAGTTATAATAATAGATGGAGATATACCTATCTCATAGAACATAGAACTCATTGAGTCCAGTCCCCTGCCTTCACTAGCAGGACAAAGTACTGATTTTGCCTCAGATCCCTAAGTGGCTCCCTCAAGGATTGAGCTCACAACCCTAGGTTTAGCAGGCCAATACTCAAACCACTGAGCTATCCCTCCCCCTTGTTGTCTTAACTGTGGATTGTTTGTGACTTCAGTCCCACTGAGAACAATGTCATTTTGAAAGAGGACAGTTCTTGATAAATTTCTTTGAAGGAGAAGATTTTATGTGCCAGCCACTGTTGAGGGAGAAATTTGGAGTCATGAAGAACAATGGCAAAAAATTACCCTTAATCCTAAACATTTCTTAAAAAAACAAAAACAAAAACAAAACTACTTGTGCCAGATCTACTCAACAAAGAGGGCAAAAGGAGAAATTGGGAGTGATAGTTCAGCAGTTTGGGCATTAGCCTGCTAAGCCCAAGGGTGTAAGCTCAATCCTTGAGGGGGCCATTTAGGGATTTGGGGCAAAAATCTGTCTGGGGATTGGTTCTGCTTTGAGCAGGGGGTTGGACTAGATGACCTCCTGAGGTCCCTTCCAACCCTGTGATTCTATGATCAAAAACTAGGACTGAAAGGTTGTAATAGAATATGTATAAATCTATTAAAGGTATTTGTTTCTGATACACTAGAAGCACAGTTCTCTAGAACAGAATAGTTGATGCACTTTGCAATGGTGCTAGTTAAGGCAAAATGGCTGTATGCTGAATACCACAAAGTCAGATTATAATGACATGTGATGGACTATGATGATGAGTCTAAAAATGTTATGTCTCTTCTTGAGAAATGAGGGGAGGTTGGATTAGACTTCATGTATAATGTGATATTTTAAAATGTACATGACAGAATGTCAGTCTGTTTCTCAACAGAGCTCTTAAAATTAACAGACAATGCCCATTCTTGCATTTTAGCTAACTGGCATGCTTATGAAGAGAAACCTATGTGGCTAGATAGTCAAATGGGCCAATTCTGCTTAGTTATACCAATGTAAATCCAGTGTAATCCCAGACTCAGTGAAGACACTCTTGGGATTAAACAGGTGTAATGGAGCAGAATATGGCCCAGTGTATCTGTTCTCTCTACATTTATAGAGCGTCTGCATTACTAATGTGTTCCAAATCCTTTGTGACCATTCCCTCTTGGAAAGGGATATTTTAGTAGAATTGTCTTTTTAATGAGGGAACTGAACAAGGAGAGGGTCAATGTCACAGTTACATGTCTAACTGCTTCTGTCCCCTTTCTGGTCTCTGAGTCACCCCATCAGGTGCCAGGCCACAAGCTTTTACCGCTTCTGGGGCGGAATTCCAAAATTCTCCCATATCAGATGGGCCTGGTGTTATAGTACCCTGTGGTTCTTCCCTTTGGGAGTCTGTGATCAAAGGTGTATACATTGTTCAGACAGCCTTCTTAAAAACAAAGTATTCTTTATTTTAAACAATAGAAACAAAGAATTTTAGAGAAAAAGCATTAAAAACAAACAGTCTACCTGCATGTCTGTCTTATCACCCCCTAGACAGGCTCAAATCCTTCAGATGCCCCCAGTGTGGTGTGTCTTAATCTGGTTTCCCTGAACAGCTGAATAGGAGGCAAAATCTTCAAAGCTAATAGTCCCTTTTTACAATCCTCAAGTGTTTGCAAGGAGGTGGTTTATCTTGAGCCATTCTTTCCCTTCCTGCCTGTTTTTTCAGACACACAATCTCCTCGTGTGTTAAGCCAATACAGTCACGCAGAGAACATCTCAACCAAGTCAACAGACAATAGTCATAAATCATTACAGAGCAGCTCCAAAGCCATCAAGATAGTTGTTTGCTACATATGGAAAGTGTGACTGTTGCAAGTATAAAGGCAACGTGGAAAAAGGCATGAAGGTGAAAATAGGAGAAGAACACAAAGGGTGCAGTTAGGGAGGAGGCTAGGATGGCGTGAAGGGAATGAGATGATGAGTAGCAATACACCAGAGAAAAGACAACACTAAAGAAAAGCAGCAACAGAGCTGCAGAAAGCTTTACAAAGGCTGACCCATGGTTTTTATGTATTATTTCTATTGCAGTAGCACCTAGCATATGGAAACCTCAGAGGCCCTTTTGTGTCAGGTTCAGTAATACCTGTAAAAATATCCCCAAAGAACTTACAATCAAGATTAATAATGAGACAAAACAGATGGTGAAACAAGGCAGTGGGTTGGGTGTCAGGGAAGGAAGATGGGGTAACAGTATTATGAGTGTTTTTGTGCAAACTAGCTATTCTCCACATGTGTTATTCTGTAGTCATCACAGCACAAGCGAGTCTTAAGGAGTGATTTGAAGGGAAAAAAAGGATTAACATAGGAGAGGATGCCGAAGTGAGTAGTGTGTGGGAGTGCTATGGTCCAAAGGGGTAGGAGCAAAGATTTTCGGTATATTGGATGGAGGAGTAGTGAACTTGGCGAGAAGGAAGGAGGAGGCTAGAGCAGAAGAGTTACTTTAGCTGAGGCAAGAAATGACCATACAACAGGGACAAGGATTTTAATTGTAAGAATGGAGAGGGAAGGACAACATTTAGAGATGTTATAAAAAACGAAATGATGGGATTTGATAGCCTGGATGTGAAGGGAGAAGAACAGAAAGGAGTCGAATCTGACACTAGTTAACATAAGAAGTTTAACATTTTGGACAGCGGTGAGGGTGGGGTTGTGGGCGAAGAGAGCGGAAGTGTGTTGTGTTTGCTGTGGCAGCTACTGTCATGTGGGTTCAGCTTTTATTTTCTATACCTCACATTTTTATGTATATTATTCTTGGCATTTTCATAAAAGCCTTGTGGTGTCTATAAGCAGAGGCATTAGACAGGAATGCTTTTTTCTTTCAGAAATTAAAACAATGTTTGATGTAGAGCTGATTAAGGTGACAATGTAACACACTGACTTTATGATATAGACCAATTAAATTAACAAACAAAGTTACATCTGGCAAATCTTAGAAATTAGGGATTGAACAGACCTGTGGTTTATCTAGTCCAGTCCTTTTTTAGAGCATCATTGTTACCCATACTACATTTTCTAGCCAATTGTCCAGTCTGGTTTTAAATGTCTCAGATGAGGTCCCACCATTTCCGTGGGAAACTCTTCCACAATTGAACAGAGCGCAGTGCCAGGAAGATTTTTAATAGTGCTCATGGCTGGCTGGTGCTCAAAATAAGTGTTGGAGCTGGGGAGAGCAATTACATACCCGCTCTTCCCCTCAACCTGCCTCCCCCCAACAATAATTGTTATCTCCCAAATTAGAAAAAAGAACAACTGAAATATTTGAGGGCTCTTCCCCTTCCACCAATACATAAATCCTGTCCCCTCCCTCAATAGCTCCTCTGCTGTAACTCCTGCTGCTGTTTCCCTACTCCTCCTGAATATGAGCAAGCACCTGCTCCATTCACCAGGTTATAGGCTCCCCCTTTCACCCTTCTAACTGATTTACAGACCCCCATGCTCCCCCTTTCCTCCTCAGTTGCAGGCTGCTCCTAGAAGCCATTGATTTGCCAAGCTCCTCTCTCCTTCTGCCCCAGTTTTCCCCACCTGGGGCTGTTCCTGATGTGGGGTGGAGCTCTGCACTCTGACTCTGGGACTACCTTGATTCTGCCTCAAAAACCAGCCTATGAACTTATGGAGCACTCAGGAGGAGCACTCTTAGGAGTTGGAGACTTGCCAGCTCCTTCTTTCCTGGATTGCCCTCTCTGGTACTGCACTGAAGATGCTACAATCTGCCAGCCCCTACTCCCAGCCCACCTGCTCCTTGCTCTTTCCAGGGTGCTTTAGGAGAGAAGGGAGAAAAAGTTATCAGCCTAAAAGGGGGTTAGTTTGTTTAAAGAAATAAAAGAGAGGAGAATTCATAGGTGGGGTTTAGCCCCGTTACTAGTCCTTCAATACCTGAGTCATCCTCAAATTTACACATCCTTCTTGTGTCTCATTATTTGATACCCTCTCCTATCATTCTAGTCAATTCCTTTCCCTTCTTGACTGTACATGTAAGCGTACTCATAGAGTATTGCCACCCCAAAGTGTTCATGAATCAGGCCCCCCAAACTCATAATTGGCTTAAAATGACTTTTAAAATAATAAATGTTGGGTTATTTTTATTTGACATCTCATGTTTTCAAGCTTTACTCCACAGCCAGGAGGGCTAGGAACTTTCATTTTTTTTAAATGAAAACTACAATTCTCCCAGATCACATGCCTCCAGAAGCTGAGCCTTGAAGAAAAACACCAAATGTCCCAAGGCTCACAATAAAATTATGAGAATTGGCAACACTGTATATAGACAAAGCAATGGTAGAAACTTAAAACATACAACCTTTTGAGAGTAAAGGGAAAGGACTTGGTTGAGATATCAAGGCTGCAATTTAAATTTCTTGCGCACATAGACATGGCACAAACAATAATAGTGACAGTATTAACCAATGGGTTTATTTTATATATATATATATATATATATATATATAATTTCATCGTATGGTTCACATCATAATTATGATTTATGTGCAAAAATAGGTGGAAAGGAAATAAAGTAATTGCACTGGCAAACTTTCAAGCTTCCAATTACCTCTGAAGCTCAATATTGGCTTGAACATCTCTTTCTTATTGTCTTCTCTTTCTTTGTTCATTAAGTACACTACTTAAAATTGCCTTCTTCCCTCTTCAAGGTGCTGTTTGTTACTACAGGATGTGAAACCTCAAACTGAATGGGTTGCACTGAAATGTTCTAACTCACTTTAAAACTGCATTTCCATTATCTGAAGGCAGTTTCTAAAGCACTCCACATTCTCATCTCATGCAGGTACTTAGAATCTTGAATAAATAATGCCTCGGCATTTTCTATTCACAGAGCAGTGGCAAGAGAGCCAGGCAGATATCAAGTACTTTACATGGAACAGAACTTATTGGAAGTGCAAAATCCAGTGCCCAATTGTCATTGAATGCCAGAAAGCTTTAGCAAAGGACTTTTATTCATCTATGGTAGAGAAGTGAATTCCAGTTACAAAACTCACAAGTGTACAGATCTTCTCACTTGTTATAGTTTCTTAAAGAAACATACGCTATTTCTATAGGTGTCATATACGTTTCTGTAAGTTTCAATCTCAGTGTCATTTGTACTATTGTAATTTTATTAAGGCTCTTTGTTACTATGCTTATGCTGCAGCAGCATTTTAATGGTTTGCTACTTGATGAAAATACTTCTGTTTACCCTGTTTCTCCCGGTTTGATCATTACTTTCAATTCTATTGGAAAACATATTTTACACTCCACTTATTAATAAATATAAGTCTAATACTGACTTGAGGAAAACTGGCAGGTTTAAAATTCATACAGTTTTAAAGCCAGATAACCTAGCTGTATTATTAAAGGAATCAGAAATTTTTGAGGAATTTTCCCCATGTATGTTGTTTGTTTCCTTTGGACAGTGAAAACAGACCAATCAATTTCTGTTTTGCCAGCAATTTCTAATGAATTTCATATTTTGGGATCATAAGTCAGAGATGACAATCTGCAGATTAGAAACACTACACCTATTAAAAATAAATCATCTCTTTTGAAAAGAATAAGATAAAATGACCGTATTCTCAGTTGGTATAAATCACATAGCTCCACTGAAGCCACTTCCCAGCAGATGACAGTCTGGCTCAACCCTTCTAATGAGGTTAGGCTTTGAAAAAAGATTTTATTAAACAAAGCCTGGGCAAAATTCTACTCTCATTCCACTGTAAATGTGAAAAAACTCCATTTATTTTAGATTTACATCGGTGTAAATGAGAACAGAAATTGAACCACCTACATTTTGGCCCTAAATGGACCTCACAGCTATTGTTATTACTGTTGTGGTATTGGAGTCACTGTATTAGTGTGGCACCCAAAGGCCCCAATCAGGATTGGAATCCATTTGCTCAGCTCTGTACAAACACATAGGAAGTCCCTATTTTGAAGCAGTGTCCCTTTAAAGTCATATAGATCTCATTTGTGAAAGCCTTTGACTCTATCTGTGGTTCAGTCTCATGCTAAATGCCTTCATCAAAGCAACTTCACTGAGGTATCATTTCTCTCTTCTGTGGCAGATGAACTTCTCTTTTCCCCTGCGGTTACTAGCACCCTGCCTTTGAAGTTTGTTTTTCTTTGAAATATTTCTACAAGAGGAAAAATTGTAACACTAAAAAACATTGGAGGCTGGTGAAAACTGACAGTAGATAGGCAAACCTGACCCACCAAGGTATATTCTGAGTCAATTTACAGCAGCGAGTAAAGATTATACTGTGTCTGACTCAAAACATGATGGGTAATACCTTCCCTGAGCAAACTATAGTGCCAAAAAGAGAAAATTTGCTAATGTGACAAGCAAAAAGTCAGAGTTCTCTTAAGTAGGGGGAAAAAAGAGTTGCAAATCACTGCCTTTAACTTCTTACTATACTTCCCATAGAGCAGATGTCATTCATTGATTCTCCCCACAAACTGCTCTACAACTTACTATATAGATGTAGAGATAAATCAAGGAATTCTACTGAAGAATATAGAGTTTGGTTTTATATCAAAAGTCCTGTCATCCATGAATCATTTATCATTTCTTCATCTAATTAAATGCCAAACACAACGTTAATGCATAATTGACTGCATATTTTAAATGATAAAATGTCAGTAAATGAAAGATTTAAAATTCCTTCGCCAACATAAAATTAACCACATTACAAGTATATTTTTTTCCTGTTTTTCTTGTAGGGCCAAATTCAACCCTCATATACACCTATTCAATTCTCATTGACTTCTGTGGGATTTATGCACAAGTATTTGAGAACCAAATTTGCCCTTAAACAGAAAAAGGGAAGAAAAACTCAGGAGTCAGAAGGCACCCATTTCCAGCTGTGAAAAGGATTAACAAAAGATCAAGGGGAACCTTCCTTTAGCAGATATAATCAATAGCTCTTTAGAAGACAACCAGTTACCAATGAATTAATGAAAGAAATAAACTAACAGCTACAGTAAGTGCAGGTCTACTCTAAAAAGCAACGTTTAAAATGGCATAATAAAGTACATCATTTAGTAGTGAGCATATTTGCTCATTTGCAAGTAAAAAGAGGTTGAGATCCCATGCTGCATTTCTTGGAGGCATAGCACAGAAGGCACAGCCCAAGGGGAGAGGAGTTTGGCCTGCTCCAGAGGACTATATGGCTTTTGGCAGACATCTGAGAAGCCCCAGGATTGCTCCAATGTATGGCAGCATCCTGAGGGCTACTTCACAGTCTGAAGCAACCCAGAATCTCTGTAGCAGTATGCACTAAAGAGACACCCTGTCCTTTCTTTACAGGACCTTTCCTCTCCCTGATACACCCTCTACACTGGGACAGCATGGGGCCACTTATGGCAGCTCAACGCTGTGCAAGTGCCATGGTAATTCTCCTGTGGGCCCTTGAGCACATTTCTGGCTCCAATACACTGTCCAAGTGGCTAGGATGGGGGATAAAATCTATTCTTTTTTTTATAAATGCCAACCTGGGAAACTCAATGTGGACTCTTCTTGCTTGTACATAATCACCAGTAGCAAATATTCTGCAGGCCAAATTCTGCTCCAAAGAGTGTTGTATACAATGTAACAGGATGGAATGTAGTGTTACAACTGGAACACAACTAGCAATTCTGTTAGTAGGCAAGCCAGAACAAAATCTCTCTCTGTCACTCATAACTCTGCAATGCTAGCAGAAGCAATGCGTTCAAAGAAAATAAACTATCTGAAGAAAATAACAAATAGAGTTGATGGATGTTACAGTTGAAAACATTTCTATTTGGTTTGGGAAGCCATTTGATTCTGTATCGCAGAGGTTCCAAACTTGGCCCCAAATAAACTAAATGCTTGACTAATATTACTTTTCCATGTAAGCAATTGCTGTAGATGCCACAGGACAGTTATGGGATTATGGATGGGAGGTGAGTGTCTTGGGCAATCTCTGTCTTAAGGTAGGGCATATCCAATGAAAATGTTTGTGCTGCACATAAGGGGTTCTCAATACAGCACAGTACTCCTGATATAAAGAGTCAAACTGGGAGTTGCAGGTGCTTAGCACCTCTTGTGATTTGGCTCTTTATTCACTTAGCTAGAGCGAGCGAATATAGGTTGTTGTGATGTGATAGGGTTTTTTTTAATGGTACAAGTTTGGAATGGTCACATTTCTCACACGTGGCAATGTGGATCTTGGAGCTCATCCCAAAAGAGTGTTCCTAACACCTTCATATTCCACTACACCACTGTGTGTGTTCTGGCCAAGATTTTCTACAGTTAAACTCATAATTTCATATTTGAGATGAATGGGAAAATCAAGTAGCCTATTTAGGTGTTTAACTACAGATTTAGGAGCCTAACTTTTGCTCCTATTTTAAGAAATGTCTCCATAATACACAAGTGTGTGCTGTGGTATAAAGATTTTTATTAGGGATGAGCTGTACGGCTTACTTGTGGTGTCATCCGACCTCTGAAATGTGGTCATTCCAAACTCATGCCAGTGATAGACAATTGGAACTTACTGCAAATATGTTCTTTTAGAACAGAGGAACACTGTAGCCTGGAGATTGGCTTAGGGGTTAACCATGCCCATAAGAGCAGAGGCAAATGATTTTGCAGTGCCCAATCTGCTCCCCCTATATAAGCCCTGGAACTACATCACAGCTCCAGTCTGATGTTACTTCTCTTCTTTATTGTCCTGCTAAGTCTCTCTCTCTCTCTCTCTCTCTCTCCACTCACCAGCAGGCCAGACATGTACTATGGAGTTAGTGCATACAGCCCATCCCCTGTGCCCAGACATAGGCTATCCCTCTGCCCCCAGGTGAGACTTGTGGCCACTTCGAACTCATGCCAATACCATCTTTCTATCAAGCCACAACATTAAGCATTCCCTCTCCCCATCTAAGTAGGGGCTCACAACAATTTCACAAATATGCTTCCCTTGTCTATTCTAAAAAGCTGCAGGGTCCAGCCACAGTGACCTCCTTTCTTCTGGGCATTGGCATCTCTAAATTTAGAGTTCACCTGCTCTAAACCTTCCCCTGTCAAAAGTATGTTAACGGTATGCTGTAAACCTCCATGCACAATATTTCCAGCTAGACACACCTGAAACTCATCTGAGAGACTGTCATTGCTACTGGGTCCCGCAACTTTAATAATAAAGGGATTTTGAAGGTTCATTATCTGAACGTTTGAAAGGCTTTGGTTTGGCTAGAGCAAACAATGGGGTTTTATTTGTCTGGTGTTTTTATTCTGGCTAAACCAATTAATTAGTTCACAACAAAGAATTATCTTGGATACAAGAAGATTCTTGTGAGTGGAAGCAGTTTAATACAAAACAAACAAACAAAAATGGAACCAGTGGCATTAAACAAAGTTCACTCTTAGGAGAGATTTTGTGTATTTTATATACCAGTGATCTGGAAGAAAGAATTTTTAAAAAATCATTAATAATAATATGCCGCTAGGGGACAGTACAATTTTGATTAAGCTGAATAGATTTTGAAATCTGTAATTCAGTGCAGAAAAAGGTAAAATGATTTAGCCTAGGGACAAAGACATGAAAATGGAACATGCCCTTGGCATTTGCATGGTGCAAAACAATGAAAAGTCTGGGACACTGATGTTTAAAATTTGAATACCTTCAGCATGCTGTGGAAAAGTTAATTGAGCACAAACAAAATATGAGATACATAGAAAATTATTCTAATAAACTATTAGAAATAAGAGCAAGGTCACATTTAGAATACTCTTTACCAAGGGAATCATTTTTATTCAAACCACATATTCAAGAGTCCATTTGGCACAATTTAATGGCTCTTTTTTGCATGAACTATTGTTTGTGTTTTGTTATTTTTTTCTGGCGTGCCTATCACTGGTGAAATAGTCCACGTTCCTTTCAAACACATTATAAAAGTGCTTAATTCCACTCTCTGGGGTTAGTTCTTTTTGCTGATCTCAGCCCAGTAATTGCATGACTCCAGCAGCTATATATGCTTTTTTAGGACATTGGGAACTTTCTGGAGCCATAACTAGTGTAACTATAAGTACAGCCACAGTTGAAAATATGGATATTCTCTGCCATGAAGGAAAAAAGGCTGCTCTGATCCAAGCCAAAACTTAATATGCTCAAAACCAAATTATTTTGACCTATTGCAACAATAGTACAACATTTTAATGATTGAAAGACTATAACAAATATTTTCATTGAGGTAGCTTCTGTCTAGCTTAAACGGAGTTTGTGCCGCCGCAGAAATACGGTACCTGTGCCCATCTGTTTGTTAACATTTAAGCAATACACGATGTCTTATAGTGATAGACTCAAGGAACACAGCTTAACAAAGAGAAGCTTAGGGGGTAACTTGAATACAGTCCATAGTACCTGCATGGGGAAGAAACAGTTACTCACTGCCATAGGCGCCGACTTCCCCTCTTTCCCTGGGTACTCGATCCCTGCTCTGCCCCCAGCCTCACCCCCACTCCACCCCTTCCATGAGGCCTCGCCCCCATTCCAACCCCTTCCCCAAAGTCCCCACCCCAACTCCGCCCCCTCCCTATCCCTATTCCAACTCTTTCCACAAATCCCCGCCCCAGCCCTGCCTCTTCCCCGCCTCCTCCCCTGAGCATGCCATGTTCCCACTCTTGCCCCTCCCTCCCGGAGCGTGCTAACGCTGTCAAACAGCTGTTTGGTGGTGGCCGGGCAGGAAGCACTGGGAGGTAGGCTGAGGAGTGGGGACGCAGCGTGCTCAGGGGAGGAGGAGGAGGTGGGGCGGGGGATGAGGAGAGCTTGGCTGCCAGTGAGTGCATAGCACCCACTAATTTTTCCCCGTGGGTGCTCTAGCCCCAGAGCACCCACGGAATTGGTGTCTATGCTCACTGCAGTTCTTTAAGATGTGTCTCCCTATGGGTGCTCCACTCTAAGTGCACTTGCACCCCCTGTGCCTTCGATTGGAGATTTTTCATAGCAGTGTCTGTTTGGCCCACGCATATGTGTTACTCTGCCTTGTGCCGCATGCTGTTGTTATATAGCACTGTGTGAGCTAACTGTCCTCAGTTCCTTCCCTACCATGACGCCCCATGACAGGGAACTCTGAAGCAGCGGGGAAGGAGGGCAGGTAGTGGAGCACCCATAGGGACATACATTTCGACCTGCAGTTATTTCTTCGAGTAGTTACTCTCCCTATGGGTGCTCCACTGTAGGTGAAGCAGTTCCCCTTTCAGGAGGAGGGGGCTTTGGAGTCTGGCTCTGCTGTACCTTCTTCCATACTGGACTAAACAGAGTGTTGGAAGCAGAGTTGTGAATTGTTGCAGTGTTCAGCAAATGTACGCAGAGAAGCCCAAGTTGCAGCTTTACACATTTCAATGATAGAAACATTCTAAAGAAAGGCTGCAGAGGTGGAAACAGACCTCGTTGAGTGAGCTCAGATGTCAGTGGGTGCTTCGAGTTCCGGCCTTCAGCCCCCGTGAATTAACACATAACTCATGCTGTGAATTAATCCTTAATTGACAGCCCTAGTGCAAAGTGAAAGGCCATGGGGATTTATCAGTTGGAAGTGACAGAGAAGGAATAAGACCTGGGTGCATTGATTGATGACTATGAGCTGCCAATGTGATGCAGCTGTGAAAAAGGTTAATTAAGTCCTAGGATGCATCAGGCAAGGTATTTCCTGCAGAGATAGGGAAGTGTTATTATCACTTGTACTATTACAAGGTACTGGTGAGACCTCATCTGGAATACTGGATGCAATTCTGATCTCCTATGTTTAACAAAGGTGATTTCAAACTGGAACAGGTTCAGAGAAGGGCTGCTAGGAGGATCAGAGGAATGGAGAAACTACCTTACAAGAGGAGACTTAAGGATCTTGGCTTGTTTAGCCTAACAAAACAAAGGATGAGGGGAGGTATGATTGCTCTTCATAAATACGTCAGAGGGATAAGCATCAGGGAGCGAGAGGTGCTATTTAAGTTAAGGGCCAGGGGTAGTACAAGAACAAATGGATATAGACTGGCCATCAACAAATTTAGGCTTGAAGTTAGATGGAAGTTTAAGGCCCAGAACAGCCTTCCTAGGGGAGCAGTGGGGGGGAAATAAACTAACTTGTTTCAAGACTGAGCTTCATAAGTAGGACTATTAAGCGATTAAAAAAATTAGTTGTGATTAATCATAGTTTTGATTGCACTGGATAAAAAGACGGTGATATGTAGCTATTGCAAGGCTAAGTTCTAATACATTGAAATACTTCAAGTCTGCAGTACTATCTACACACTAAACATGCTTTCGCCTCCAGGTCTTGTGCTACAGATAACCCACCGACAGCAAATGAATCTCTCCAGCCGTGACAGAGTAACCTTACAGAGTTTCAGGATCTTTGCAAGCCCATGTATGAAAGAAAGTACAATAGCTTAACCAATGCTATTGCAAAATGAATAGCTATGGTCTGCAGACTATTCAACATTGTAAATGACAGAGAACCAAGAGATGTTATTCAAATTGCATTTTCCAATCAGTCACACCTCCCGAGGAATACATGACCTATATCACAACAAGAAGACTATAAAGTTTGAGCTTCTTAAAAATGCACTGCTTGCTGTGACTGGTGATCCTTGGACATCCTTGAGCAATCACTGCTATCTTGGGAGTCACAGCACATCTGATTGATGCTGCATGGACACTGCAGTCATTTGCTTTAGCAGTAACACCTACTGAAGAGAGACATTATGCTGAAAAATGTGTAGAGAATTTCTTGGATGTTGTGAAAGAATGGAATATTCAAGAAAAGGTAACAACAATTAGTACTAACTGTGCGATCAAAACTGTGATTAATCACTATTAATTTTTTGAAATCACAATTAATTTTTTTTGAGTTACTCGCTGAGTTAACTGTGATTAATTGACAGCCGTAGGTGAGAGTAATTAACCACTGGAACAACTTAAATTGTGGTGGATTCTCCATCATTGACAATATATATATCAAGATTGGATGTTTTTTGAAAAGATACGCTTTAGGAATTATTTTGGGGAAGTTCTTCAGTATGTGTTATACAGGATATCAGACTAGATGATCATCATGGTCCCTTCTGACCTGGAAATCTATTAACCAATTCTGTGATGTCTCACTGTGACACCCCAATGAATAGCAATTAGTTTTTCCAATAATATATATTGTGACTTTGGCAGACCAGGTGCCAGCTCATGCCAAGGCATGTAGGCTTCAACTGAACACTAACAAATAAATAGCTGAAACCAGTCGGGCTCACCTGTGTGTAAATATTGTTAAAGTAGATATTAGAGTTATAAAAATGTGTTTAGTTTTTAGACTTTATGAAATGCTTGTAGGATACTGCATGTACTAATCTCACTTATAACATCTGTACTCCATGTTATAGAGTGGTATTAAGTGTTTGCCTGGCAATCCTCCATAATTGTGTAAGTCATCAAACAGGAAAGAAGCATTAATTAATGTAAAGTGCTGGCTTCCTACAGAAGGTGTTAGTTCCTGCCGATCAAGAAGGTCCATTGAAATCAAATGAGCCATTGTGAAACATCAAAGAACAAAGACTTAGTTAATTGCATTCCTCCCCTTCTTCCCCTCAGAAAGAGGAGACATTGCATGAACTCATCCCATCACCCTGAACTCTGAAAAATCCCTCACAAGAAGAAACTGTATCTCTTTACTGCTTGGACTTTGGGACAGCAAGATTTCTAAGCATAAGCAAGGGATCCCCAGCTGCCTACCCTGGGTTAGCCCTAAAGGAGATATAGAATCTGCATATTACAGCAGCTTTTATCACTTTTGGAACCTAAGACTGTAACTCATTTGTGTGTGTATATTTGTCTGCTTTAACCTTGTAAATAACTCTCATTTCTTTTTCTTAGTTAATTCTTTAGATTGTTTATTATAGGATTGGCTACAAGCGTTGTCTTTGGTATAAGAACTAGAGTGCAGTTGACCTGGGGTAAGTGATCTGTCCTTTGGGATTGGGAGTAACCTGAATATCATTGTGATTTTTGGTGTAAGGGACCATCTATCACAAAGGTAAGCTTGCTTAGGTGGCATAATAGATTGGAATACCCACAGGCAATGTCTGTGACTAGTGTTTTAGTGCCTGAGAAGTTTACACGTGGTACTTGGTTAGTGAAATGTACGGACAGAACTCACAGCCAATTTGGGGTATATGCTCTGTTTCCTGACAGCCTGCCCTGAAATTGGTACTCATGCTCTTGAGCCACTGGGGGACAGCTTGAGATATATAATACTTAAATCTTAGATAGTGATTTTCATTTGTAGATTTAAAAAGGATAATATTTATCATTATTGTCATACTCCCTAGTCAGGCTGCCCCTTCTGCCTTGGGAAGAGATACATGCCTTAGTCTGGGTGGTTCTAGCAAAGTAGTTTCTTCTTCCAGCTGATGGCCCAATTCTTGTTCTTAACTTCTTTGAAATGGGTACCTTACAGGTTGTCTAGTATGTGTTATTGTTTACCCTTCCTTGATTTTATTTTTACAACCCCCTTTGATTTGATTATGCATTCAGGCAGGTAACAATATCAAACCAAACAGGGAAACAGGGTTATACATAAGATTAATGTGAATAATAAGCCATTTTCCTGATTTGTCACATCATTATCCCCATTTTAGTCACAAAGCAGATCAATGTCAGAGCCAGAAATAGAACCAAGGTGTCCTGACTGTGACTCAAGTGGAGCATGCTGCTTCTCAATAGCGGAACATCTTTAATGGAAGTAATTGTTTTGCCTGTATTTCTTTGGGGAGTGATGCAAAATACATGGCGGAAAGCAGCTGTGGGGTAGCTATAGTAGTAATGAAAATTCCTTTTTAGCACAGCCTATTTTTAGGTAACAGTTTTCAAACACAAATGTCTCCAATCTGACATTTGGAAGCTCAAATCAGCACTTAGTATATAAGCACATAAATATTTATTTTTTGCGGCTTTTTGCCAAAAGCAAAATGTGGACACCCTAATAAGACCGTCATGTTTGAAAACTTGGTTTCCCATATTTAATACTGACAACACAGGTGAGGTAATCTCTTTTATTGGACCTGCTTCTGTTGGTGAGAGAGACAAGCTTTTGAGCTTACATGGAACTTTTCTTCAGGTCAGGTCAGGTCATGTTTAATACTGACTCAGTTAATTGTCACAACATCCAAAATAAAACAAGAAAGTCTTTTTAATCATCCCGCTATGACTTTCTATTCCTGCTTGCAACACAGAAAATCCTTGATTCTGAATATCTTTCAAAACGTCTTTCTCTATGATATTTTATATGTATATGATATGCTCTTAGAGCGCACAACAGGATAAGGCCATTTTATACAGTGAGGTAACTAAGCAGTTGGTAAGACAACTCCCACCTGTTTATGCTCTCTGTATGTGTGTATATATATCTCCTCAATATTTATTCCACTCTATATGCATCCGAAGAAGTGGGCTGTAGTCCACGAAAGCTTATGCTCTAATAAATTCGTTAGTCTCTAAGGTGCCACAAGTACTCCTGTTCTTTTTGAACACAGTATAGTTTAGTACTAGATTCTGCATATTTGCAAAATGAAACCTTATAATTTAACACTCAATCCAGTAAAATGCAGAGCCCTCTGGAGCCAGTCCACGGGGGCCAAACTGCTTAACACCTTGCAGGACCAAGCCCTTAGCAGGCATCAGTGATTCTTACCTTTGCTGTCTGTAAAGTTCCGTATACTGAGGATGTCATTAAGATCCTGATAGTGGTTCTGCTTAATGTATGTTGTCTTCTCAGGTGTGTCCTGGAGCTGCATAGTAACCTCTTCTAAATCTTTGTCCAGCTGTAAAACAAAAACACAGTATAAGAAATCTAATGAGTGGGAACTAGGTCTGTCAAGTA
Organism: Malaclemys terrapin pileata; assembly: GCF_027887155.1. Classification (NCBI taxonomy): domain Eukaryota; kingdom Metazoa; phylum Chordata; order Testudines; family Emydidae; genus Malaclemys; species Malaclemys terrapin. Next base: position 170,225,102 of record NC_071506.1, on the reverse strand, counting down.
ATTAAACAAAAAATTAATCACGATTGATCGCACAATTAAAAAAATTAATCATGATTAATTGTGCGATTAATCGCAGTGTTAAACAATATAATACCATTTATTTAAATGCTTTTTGATGTTTTCTACATTTTCAAATATACTGATTTCAGTTACAACACAGAATACAAAATGTACAGTGCTCACTTTATATTTATTTTTTATTACAAATATATGCACTGTAAAAAACAAAAGAAATAGTATTTTTCAATTCACCTAATACAAGTATTGTAGTGCAATCTCTTTATCATGAAAGTTGAACTTACAAATGTAGAATGTACAAAAAAACCTGCATTTAAAATAAAACAATGTAAAACTTTAGAGCCTGCAAGTCCACTCAGTCCTACTTCTTGTTCAGTCAATCGCTCAGATAAACAAGCTTATCTACATTTGCTGGAGATAATGCGGTCCGCTTCTTGTTCACAATGTCACCTGAAAGTGAGAACAGGTGTTCGCATGGCACTATTGTAGCCAGTGTCACAGATGCGCTAAAGATTCATATGTCCCTTCATGCTTCAACCATCTTTCCAGGGGACATGTGTCTATGCTGATAACAGGTTCTGCTTGATAACAATCCAAAGCAGTGTGGACTGACGCATTCATTTTCATCATCTGAGTCAGATGCAAATAGCAGAAGGTTGATTTTCTTTTTTGGTGATGTGGGTTCTGTAGTTTCTGCATCAGAGTATTGCTCTTTAAAGACTCCTGAAAGCATTCTCCACACTGCATCCCTCTCAGATTTTGGAAGGCACTTCAGATTCTTAAACCTTGGGTCGAGTGCTGTAGTTATCTTTAGAAATCTCACATTTCTACCTTCTTTGCGTTTTGTCAAATCTGCAGCAAAAGTGCTCTTAAAATGAACATGTGCTGAGTCATTATCCGAGATTATTATAACATGAAATATATGTCAGAATGCCAGTAAAATAGAGCCAGAGACATACAATTCTCCCCCAAGGAGTTCAGTCACAAATTTAATTAACAGATTTTTTTTTAATGAGCATCATCAGCACGGAAATATGTCCTCTGGAATGGTGGCTGAAGCATGAAGGGGCATACAAATATTTAGCATATCTGGCACATAAATACCTTGTAATGCCAGCTACAAAAGTCCCATATGAATGCCTGTTCTCACTTTCTGATGATGTTTTAAATAAGAAGTGGGCAGCATTATCTCCCGTAAATGTAAACAAACTTGTTTGTCTTAGCCATTGGCTGAATGAGAAGTAAGACTTAGAGGTCTTGTAGGCTCTAAAGTTTAGCATTGTTTTGTTTTTAAGTGCAGTTATGTAACAAAAAATAATCTATATTTGTAAATTGCACTTTCACAATAGAGAGATTGCATTACAGTACTGGTATGAGGTGAACTGAAAAATGTTTCTTTTGTTGGTCATTTTTACAATACAAATATTTGTAATCAAAAATAATAATGTAAAGTGAGCAGTGTATACTTTATATTCTGTGTTGTAATTGAAATCAATATATTTGAAAATGTAAAAAAACATCCAAAAATATTGAATAAATTTCAATTGGTATTTAACAGTGCGATTGTTTAACAGTGCGATTAAAAATGCAATTAATCGCAATTAATTTTTTAATTGTGATTAATTTTTTTGAGTTAATCGCGTGAGTTAACTGTGATTAATTGACAGTCCTAGTGGGAACCATTAAAAACTCAAGTCGCTGCTTCCAGTATGGGCACTAAATGCATAGCTTTCTATCATTAGAATAGTAGACAGCTTGACATTGCAATTACTGCAGTGTGTCAAATACTGGTTTTTGGAGGTACCGTATAGTACCTCCAAAAGTCACGCTAAAGGTACCAAAATTAGTTAAAGTGGAAAGCTGTGCACATAGGACTCTAAATAGCCAATAAATACTGTTATTTGCTAGAGATAACATACAAATGAAAAAAAACAAGCTGCTTTGTCATTTAGTACTTTTCATTTTAGTTAAGCAAATTTTATTTCACATGACATTGCCGTCTTGCTGAATAAGAGAGCGAGTCCCTTGGACACTGGCATGCCTTGCATGGAAACCTCTTAATTTCATTCACTGCACACACATTACAGATGTAACTTAGAGAATTTTTCACTTGACCAGGTGGCTACTACATTGATTTCCACAGCAACCTGCACACAGCCCTTTGTAGGAATTCTGTTATTTTTAAATTTGACCTTGTCTGAGTCAGTGCATCAGTAATGCACAGAAAGATTCAGTCATTTAGCAGATTCAGTAATCAAACAATATATGAAATGTCAAAATATTTGATAACATGATGTAAAGAGAAAGCTTTTAAACAAGAGATTGATATAATCAAGTGTATGTTTTGCAGGAGTTAAGACTACGTGATCATAATGGTGCCTCTGGCTTTCAGAGTTATGGGAGGGATTCTCTGTGCTGCTCCTGACCCTGTATGCCACTGAGCCAGCATATGGGACCCTAAAGGCACCACAAGGAGCTTGGAGAGAATTCCCCAGTGTAGGTCCTACGCACAAGATGTGTGTTGGGATGGAATGAGGCATGTTAGAAGAAGCTGAGTGATCTGTATAGTGTACATTGCTATACCGATTATGGACACTGCAGGGTGCACAACCACTCAGCCCAGGCAGGAAATGCCGCAGCTTAGGTCAGCCCTGGCCTATTTTAAGTTGTGCTGGAAGCAACACTGGCCCCTAACCAGCCAGAATCCTGAGAGTGCAAATGTGACCCCTTTCTCCCTGAGCTGCTTTTGTGTCCTGTCACACACACTCACCCTATGCATAACATTTTCTTATAACAATAACAAAGTAGCACTGACATAAGTAACTCATTTGTTTAGTTTTGGCAATTAAAAAGGAAACTTACCCAAATTGTGGCATCATGGATGTGACTATGTGACTATGAAGTCAAGACTGCAGGAAGCATTTCCTTCTTTTAAATGAGACAAGCTGGGTGAGATAATATCTCTTTTTCACCAACAGAAGTTGGTCCAATGAGACAAACTTTTGAGCTTACACAGGATCTGAAGAAGAGCTCTGTGTATGCTCAAATGCTTGTCTCTTTCACGAAGAGAAGTTGGTCCAATAAAAGATATTAGCTCACCCACCTTGCTTCTCTAATATCCTGGGACAAACAACATTCTTTTAAATGGTATCTTCACTCCCTTTTAACCTTCTCAGAGAAACTTCTTTTATGAGGATGTTTTTCTATAATTCAGCTCAGAGGTGTCATTTTTGGAAGGTTTCAAGACAATCAAGCTCATGACAGAGTTGAGAAAGTTCCATGCTTTCTGTGATTTGAAAATTATTTTCTAACTTTTTAGATCCTTCATAACTCAAACTGACCAACCTGCCAGTCAGCAGGTGGCCATTCAGCTGCTGTTTTTGGTTGGCACTGCCCTTGGTACCAGCCTCCAGGCAAGGGGAAAAACATCCTGAACTCTTTGAAAGCATCCTTCAGACTGTAGGGAGAGAGAATCAAAGACCTCACCCCAGCAACATGCCTGGAAGATCAAGAGAGAGAACACTGGCCTGCTGCACTTGCACCATAAAGGACTGTACAGAAAAGAAGAATGACCTCCCCGAGGGCTAAATTGTGCTAATAGGTACAGTCCTGAGTAGGGAGTGGAGCAGGGTCTGGATTGTAATTACTCCTGGTACTTACAAGGGGCTCCTTGTACCACTCTCTTTACACAATTCTAGGGACAATCTGTCCCCAGAATTTGATCTGGTTCTATAACTGAGACCATAATAATGAATTAAGGTGTTCATTTAACTTTATATTGCTTCTTTATAAATCTCAGATCTGGAAACACGATGAAGGTAAGCTGTAGAGGTAGTCACAGGCTTTAATAGAATGAGCCCCAAGTTCTTCTGACACTGGAACTCTTGATTGCTCTTGGCAGGTTTTGGTATCTAGTTTAATCCATTTAGACAAAGTCTGAACAGAAAGAACTTCTACTCTTGGACCTCTCTGCAAATGCTATGAAGAACCGGTATGATTTCCAACATAGTTTGTTTCTATTCTGGTAATAGCGAACAGTTCTTTTTATATCCAATTTACATAGTCTGGCCTCACCAGATATACTCTAAGGCTCTGATTGGTAGACCAGGAGCTCGATGCTATAATTCAGATGGAATTCTGACATCAACTTGGGCGATGAAGATTTGTCTTTGTGAAAAAATGTAACAGGAGAACTTCTCTCACCTCTCTCATTGACCTAACTGCTACCATCAAGGCAACTTGTAGAGAGCTGGTAAAAAGAACCACAATTTGCAACTGTATTAAAAACTTTAGGCTATGCTCATCACAGTGTTATCTTAGCACCTCTGCAATTCTGGTGAGTACTATGTTCAAGTCTCATGCATTAGGAGGGTTATGAATTGGTGGATACAAATGCAATAACCCTTTTAAGAAAATGTTTCACAGGCGGGTGAGTAAAACAGATGCCAATGTCACATTAGAGTGGTAAGCAGAAACCACCACCAGGTGTAATTTAATCATGCAGTAGACAAGCCGGTCTTCATTAAAAATGGCAAGAATTCTAAGATGAAAGGGATGGGGCAGGAGAGTGATGGGAGAAAGCAGAGTTGGATGGCCAGGATTGGGAGGAACTTCCTTAGCCCGGGCAGGGAGTGGAGCACTGAGCTAGGGAGGTGTCAATGAGTGACCAGGATGGTCCTGGGGGTGAGGGGCAGGGGGAGAATTGTGGGCTATGAGGTGAGTGGGAGGTGTTGGGAGGGGGCTGCAGGGTGAGATATTGGGGGCAAGTGTGGGGAGATGGGGTGAGTTGTGGGGGCTGTGGGGCGAATGGGGGATGTTGGGAGCTGTGGTCAGTGGGGCTGAGGGGTTGGAGTTGTGGTGAGTGGGGTATATGTCAGGGCTGCTGGGATGTGTGATGGGCCTGTCACAACAAGTGAGGACTGGTGGAGGATTGTTGGGGCATATGTGGGCTGAAGGAGAATTCTGGTGTCTGTGTGGGGTGGGACACTTTAGGAAGGAGGGGGCCCTCCAATTACCCTAGTGCACAGAGTCCCCAATCTGATCCTGCTCCTGGTCTTAAAAATCTGTGAATAATTTGTAGCACTAGCTGTGGAATTAGCTTAACTAACAAATGTAAAAGCCGTTTATAAATAAATATTGACACAGTGTTGAGAGATGGTGGTGAAAATGATTCTGTAGGAGGGTGGGAAGAGAAGATGTGAGGGTAGTGGGGCTGCACACCTTTTATAACAGGGAGCAGAATGCCTCAAACTATCACCACGAATGGCGTCACTGACTAATTGCTTCAAAGTGGGTCAGGGACTCAGGAAGCTCAGTGGTTAATTCCTACAATGTGGATTTGCGAAGGTAACCATATAGAGGAGAACCTTGGCTTTCCCTAGTGAGTGCACACTGTGAATCAGGCTGCAGGATCAGCTGCAGAAGGGTAACAATGGGAGAAAGGACTTTTATACCCTCTTGCTGAATGGGGAGGTGGGGCAGGCAACCCATTGCCCAAAAAACCTTACCATGGACCTTACGGGGCAGCAGCTCCCCTTGCCAGCTCTCTGAAGACAAAGCTGCTGTGTTTCCCTTAACACATCTCCAGTCCGAAGGGAGATCCACATCTGTTGGATTTTGATATTTGTATTCAGAGACTAGAAAACCACACATAGTATTAGGCCATGCTAATAGGAATTTTATACTATGGAAGTGCCAACCAAGATCAGAGTCCCATTTTGCTAGGTACTGTACAGACAGAGGCACAGAGAGGTGAAGTGACATGCTCAAGGTCATACAGCAGTTAAGCAGCAGAAATGGGAACAGAATCCAGATCTCCTGATCCACAGCATTGTACCTTATCCACTAGAACACTCTGCCTCTGCTACCTCAAAATTGGGGTATTGGACCAACTCAGTAAAAGTGGAACTATTATTGGGATGCTGCAAGGTACAATAAAAAATGTCAATATAACATACCTACTCTTTGAGTCCCATGGTGGTCATGATATAAGATTTGCACTTTTACAACTACACCTGTACAACTAGAGGTGTTTAGTCTGTCTACAGGTAGCATAGAGAGTTCATGTACCTGTTGGGAATTCTCAGAAACGAGGGAAGTTTCACATAAAGCTGATAAAGGTATCATCTGTGATGAGATGAAGTGTCTCATCTCTATTAGTTTATAAGTATGACAATACTTACGATTTTAAATTTTTTCCCACTTGCTAACTAACTTTCTTTCTTTAGAAACACAGGCTAAAATTATGAGGTTTTGGTTGAAAAAAATGAGTAAGGTTAAGCTTTGTATGGCTTTACAGCTATGCAAATAACGTATTTCATCCACAGGACAGATTTATCTGGTTTAGTGTATACAATAAATGATACCTCTGTGATTTTCATTCTCAAGCGGTGGTTTTCTGACTGCAGTCCTTCTAGCCGAGATGTACTGGCTTGATTGACACTGGTGACTGATGTTGATGTTTTTGAGTCTTCCTTCTTTTGATTTTGAGTGAATTGGAAACGTCTGTTCTGAGTGGCCGCATCAGGATTTGTCCTCAGTGTGATTAACTGAAAGGTTTAAAAGCTGTGAGAAATTCTGCAGAGGATTTTATTTTTATATCAGTTTCTTCTGGCCCCCCAAATAAAAATAATAGAAGGTACACTTTACTTTCCACATGGAGTACAATTTCTCTGTGACCATGCAGACTGTTGAGCTATAATAACCTTGCAAGATGAACTGTTCCATTTTTTCAATTATTGGGAAATGTTTCTTAAAGTTCTAGTTAAATATATTATTTTTAAAATTTACTGCATCATCCCTTGTTAGTTCCTTCCTTTCATTGATATTTTCATCCTTCAAAGGGAAACATTCAACTTAAAAATCACACTTCTGTCTGAAAATTTCTTACACCCTATAGTTACAAAGAATGCAGTGAGCAGAGGGATAGAATGAGAAAGAGAGGTACCGACAAAGGGATCACAGGGATTTTAGACTGGGTGGGAGTTCAGCAGCAGGGGAGGAGGAGCAGGCAGCCATTAGTAGACTAAAATAAAGAATAGCCATTCAGATAAATTAAATACACCACATTTTTTAAAAAAAGGTTAAGCTCAAACTTAAAGATAAAGATAAACCCTAGTACAACCTAGTAGACACTGACAGAGAAAAAACCCCCACTTGAAGGTGGAAGGCCAGCAGCAGTTTAACAATGGTGGGGGCTATCCAGTTTATTTCAGAGAGTGCAAACTGTATGACCATTTGCCAAGTGACATATGTATAAACCCACTTCGAGCCTCTCATGGCCCTCAAGCACAGTGCAGCCTCTTAAGGCCAAAGCTGACGAACTGGTGAGGCCTACAGAGATAGCGAATTATTTGAAGAGATGGCATATAAGGACATGGTAGTGCTGTTCCACCTCAGAGCTGGCTCCCCACATCCTCCAGTTAAGGAAGTTGGTTTCATGAGCCGAAGGAATGGAGGGAAAAATGCCTCTCTTTGAGACTCCACTTCCGATAGAGGTGGGAAGAGGCTGATCAGGCACTGAAGTGATCATTCCAGAAGATGGGGTTATAAATGAGAGATGCAGACAGGCTATGGTAATAGGCTACATTTGAAGGTTGTAATTAAGTTAAGCTATTAATGACTATTTTATCCAGTTTTTATAGTTATATTCCCAGACAAAAAACTGCATTAAGATGGAGTTAAGGTAGAGTCTGAGTAACGTTTTCATCGAGCAGAAAAAAAAATATCACAAAGTTTGGAAGTTTGAAGTGAACTAAATTCAAATTGGAAATAATACAGAAAAAGAGTAATTAATTATCAGATCAGCTGACCAAGGAATGTGGTGAATTCTGCATCACTCGGGAGTCTTTAAATCAAGATTTGGACGTCATGCTACAAAGCCGTGTTCCACTTCATCCATATATTGTTAGATTAGATGCAAAAATCAGTAGGTGAAATCTATGGCCAGTGTTATACAAAATGCCAGACTAAAGTATCACAATGGTCCCTTCCAGCCATAAAATTTAACCAATCCTCTGTTGCTCTGCACTTGTACAGTCATTTTCAACCGTCCAAAGTTGGTGTCAAATGCTACTGAATTAGAAAGATAGAGTTTTACATCAACTTTGTACTCACTTTGCACTGGTGTAAAATATTAGGATGCATAAGAAATTGGATTAAAAATACCATGGAAAATGTTTTAATACCATTATACCAATCAATGCTATGCTCTCATACGGAATGCTATGCTCATTTCTGATCACCCCATCTCAAAAAGGCTATAGCAGAAGAAGAGGGCTTCAGAAAGGGGTGATAAAAATCAACAGACATGGGAAGATTTCTATATGAAGAGAAACTAAAACGATTAGGATTGTTTACTTTAGAAAGGAGATGAATAAGTGGGGACATGTTAAAGGTATACATTGCAAGAAAAAAGGGACTTTAAAGGCAGCAGATTAAAAACTTCTAATAGGAACAATTTTTGACCTAATGCATATTTAACCTATGGAGCTCATTTCCATGAGATATTAATGGGGCTAACAATGTAATTCTGTTAAGAATGATTGGACTTTTATATGGATAAGAAGATCTTCCAAAGTTAGGTAGGCAACAATATATTGGATATGAATCTGCATACTTTGGGGTATAAGGCAACCTCTAGATGAAGAAAAGTTAGGACTAAACTGCGCTCTGATCTAGTTATTCCATTATAAGCTTTCTTGCACTTTCTTCTGAAGCATCTTGTGCTGGCAACAGGTTACTCGACTAGATGGACCACTGGGCTGAGCTAGTATGGTAATTGCTATGTCCTATATCCTGAGCTAAGATAGTTGAACTGAAAGAAAGTAAAGAGAAAATGGTTTTTCTCTTTGTTCAGTTGTTTACTTTGTGTATTTGACAGTCATCTGTGTAGAGTCACTGTTTCTCCTGGGCAGTCATTTACTCCCTTCCAGAAATCACTCTTACAGATATCAACGTAATGACTTTTTAAAATAAGAATTAATTTTTCAAAAATAAATACATTAAAAAGCCACTTTCAGAGAGACCATCTTTACCTGGTATGCCATAAAGCTGGAATTTTTAAAAGTCATTTAAAAAAAAGTCAAGTGATCGATGTCCCTTTAATTAATGCTCAGTTAAGAAAGGTTGTGGTACCCCCATCTACAGGTACCACAACTTGCCAAAGCAGCATGCAGTATCAATAAAGCCTCTCTAGTCATGCAAGTAACTATCCTGTAATTATATTCTAGAAATGATTTGACAGATTTATTATTATAATTATAATTATAATTTTATTTAATATTTATATTCAGGGTAGCACAAAAAGGCCACAACCAGGTTGGGCCCCATTTTACTAGGCACAGTGCAAACACTGTAAACAATAGTCCTTGCCCCTAAAGAGCTTAGAGTCTAAAAGACAAGACATAACAGGGGTCGGAGACAAACAAGTGGGCTAGGATGGAGGGAAGGGGAAGCAGGACAACAAACCTAAGATGGTATGCACAGTTTTTAGCCCTTCAGGAGGAGTGATCACAGCACTTCCCCTGACTAGCCATGATTGGGCTTCAGTATTCTGTATGCATTAGGGCAGAGAGTTCTGAGGAGGGATGTGAAAAAGGGCAATTTGGTGGCTTTATGGATTTTCCCTGGGCGCTTGGCAATAAGATAATAGATTGATGGGGTGGGGTTGAGACTTTTTTATGCTCGGAGACATCAGTGCATATTTGCATTGTGAGTGGAAGGAACCTGAGGAGAAGCTGAGGAGAAGAAGAAGAGTAGGGGTGAGTCAGCCTAAGAAATGGGAAGGGATGGGAGGGGAGGAGATGGGAGGGCAGGGGCAGGGGTTAGATGAAAGCTGGGAAGCAGTCTCAGTGTCTGTGATAGGGGAGAGGGAGGAGAGTGTGATGGAGAGGTGTGATAGGGATGGTCTTGTCAGATTTTGTCAAGTTGTTTTCCTTTGAAGAAATCAAGAAGATCCTATGGGGAGATATGCATTCATATTCAATTTGTCATTCACCAGTTCTCCTAAATCTCTTGTTTTATGACTCTGTTTATGAATAGGCTCTCTTAACTTATGGCTATGTTGTAAGTAATTCTTCTGTAGGATCCAGTATAAAAAAGTTGGACTATACAGCCCTGGAGACTGAATTACTCTAACTGCAGAACGCATAAAGCACTACTGGTCAGCTAACGTGACATTCCACCCACATGTCTCAACCCTTACCTTCAGGAACCACATTTAGAGGAGATTTAGTAATTCAGTTCCTGCTCCCATTTGTAGTTGGTCTATCTGCTGAAAATGCCAGTCACTGCCAGATGTGTTGGCAGTTTTGTGGTGTGGACACCTGTTCACTAAGAACTGCTTTTTCTTCTGGCTCGGAACAGATGCCACAAACTTACTTTACATAAGCCACTAAAGAATCGTTGACATTTGGTTGTTATTAACCTTAGTTGGATTGGACCTGGTGACCTAGAGGCAAAAGGCTCCCAGTCTCTGAGGCATCCAGTCTCCAACTAACTATATGAAAGTCATCCAGGCTACACATTTAATTTATGTTTATTTTACTTCAAAATATCAAGTAGATTTCCAAAAAATGAGGTCTTTACTAAGTCAAACTCCCATAGGAATCAATTTCCCTTTGACTCAGATTCTGTTGGACTCACCTTGACTAGCACCTCACTTCACAAGTGAATGGGACTATTTATGGAGTGACATCAGACTCTGGCTCTTTGTGAATACATTCTGATTCATTCCACCAGTGCATAATATAAATATACAAGAGGAGCTCAAAGATAATAAAAGGCAATTAAATCTTGTGTTTCAGGGCACATCTACATGGGTCAGGAAAGAATTCCTCTCTCCTTCTATCATCGAATTGCACAGTTGGTGAGATGGATTAGGCTTTTTTGGGAGGGCCCCCCTTGGACGCATCAGATATTGGCCACTAATGTAGGCAGCATCCCAGACTTGATGGACCAATAGTCTGCTATTATATTACAAATCCGGTGTTCCTAGGAGATTCTATTATGTGGCAACCATTCCTGCTGTGTCTGAGTGCTTCACAGTCCTTAACATATTTATCCTCACAATACCCCTCTAATGTAGCCCAACACTCTTATGGCTGTTTTACAGATAAGGAACCAAGGCATAGAGGGTATGTCTACACAGCCTGTGGCAGTGAGCCTTCCAGGCTGGGTCGACAGATTTGGGCTTGCAGGGCTCATGCTACTGCACTAAAAGTAGCTGTGTAGGTGAGGTGGCTCAGGCTGGAGCTCAGGCTCTGAAAGCCTAAGGAGAGCAGTGGACTCCGCAGCCCAAGCTCCAGCCTGAGCCAGAACTTCAAAGCACTGTCTACACATCTATGTTTAGCATGGCAGCACAAACCCCATGAGGCTGAGTCTGTTGACCTGAGCTGCTGTGGGCTGTGTAAACATACCTAGAGAGATGGAGTAACTTGCCTTAGGTCACATTGCATGTCTGAGGCACAGCAGAAAATTGAACCCAGGTCTTCTACGCCTATGAATAGCACCCTTCCTCTCTTGCATTCCTTAAAAGAAGGAACCAGAGACCTATTCAAATTATAGATGCAAATCATTGTTTCCCGCAGACTTAGTGAGATAGTGAGATGTATGCATTAGAAATGTATGTATTCAAGTTCTTGCACCTTTTGCTTTATGTATTCATCTTTTTCCAAAATCTCATGGAAGTTCACCCCCTCTCCCACTAGGGCTCAGAGATAATTTAATGCATAACAGATTGGCTTGATTTAGAAATCTCACATATTCCTCTTGCTTGTAGGAGTAATGTAATTAATATAGAATTATATAAAAATCAAGTAACAATGTAAGTACTAGCATAAATGAATTCACCTACCTTAGGTACAAAAACAAGGCAGAGTGTAATGGTACTGCAGAATATAATGACTAAAGCAACAATGCAGAACTGAACATTGGGTTGATCCCGAGTGAGGAATGAAACTGCAGCTCCAATAATACACATGATCCCCACATTGTATACGCTCATCCCAATGTATTTGCTGTCATTCAAAGCAGGAATGCTGACATTTCGAGTCTCCCATGCTAAGAAACAACCAAATAACTGAAATAGCAAAAAAAACAAAAAAGAAAAAAAAAGAAAAGAAAAAGAAAAAAAGGTCACTGTTATAACACAATACCACTAGTTTACATGAATCAAAAGAGTAGTTTTTATTACAAGCTGTTATATATTTGCTATGATATTTCTCTATGAGCAATTTATAGATTGTTGACAAATCGATACAGCATTAAGAACCAGAGATATGAATGTGCACAGCACACGATATCTAATTCAAAATACACTAACCTCCATCAGTAACTACAAAAATTAGATTGATACTGCTAATCCTACTCTCAAGAGATAAAAGTGAAAACTATATTAGCAATCAGAAGAGATGGCATAGAACTTCCCCAAAGCTCAGGGTTGTTTGAATCTAGGTCCATCTTTAGCCATCAGTAAAGAAATATCATTACTGCTTTCATTAAAACCCAAATAGGGGAGGCCCAATTCATAGGCTTTTTTTCAGCAATGACTGAGAGTTCTAGTCAATCCAAGTCAATCATTCACCGATTATCACCTTCATTAGTAAACAGCAGTGCTGAGAAACATCCTGTGATATCATTCAGACCTGTCCAGCAGCACACCAGCTGCTAGGACAACAAATGTGATTTATTTTATTGCAGGAGGAGTTGATAGTGACCATAATATTTAGGTGGCCTAACACCTAGTATAAACGATTCTTGTGACCTTTTTTGACAAGCTCTAACACCTGTTTACAACAGGCCTTTGAAATTCAGTAGAGGGAATGCCTTTAGGCTTCAGCAGTGGTTCTCAACCTTTCCTGACTACTGTACCCCTTTCAGGAGTCTGATTTGTCCTGTGTACCCCAAGTTTCACCTTGCTTAAAAACTACTTGCTTACAAAATCAGACACAAAAATACAAAAGTGTCACAGCCCACTATTACTGAAAAATTGCTGACTTTTCTCATTTTGTCCATGTGAAATTTTAGTTTGTACTGACTTTGCTAGTGCTTTTTATGTAGCCTGTTGTAAAACTAGGCAAATATCTAGATGAACTGATGTACCTCCTGAAAGACCTCTGCCTACTGCCAGGGGTAGGTGTATCCCTGTTTGAGAACCACTTGGTTAGAGAAGCACCTTTTCTTTGAAATTCCATTAAGGTTTGGCTGAGATATAAACTGCTGAAAATCACCACTTCTCTCCTCTCATTTGCATTCCTCAGGAAAATTTTGGCAACCTGACAGAACAATAACTGAATGTGAACATTCCAAATGGCTGGGCTCAGGCTATTGCCTAAGCAGTAGCAGCTGGAGGGGGACCCATTACCCTCTGAGGAACCCTGGGGACCAGACAGCCTTTCTGGGACTGGGGAAACTGGTTCAGACTCCCCATGGCACATGTCCCCCAGGTTCCAGCCCACCCCAGACAGACCAAGTCTCCCAGTATGCCAGGGAGACTCCCGTTTGCAACCAAAAACTCCCCATTCCCAATTTAATGTCATTTCCTGCATAAAAACAACATTCCCCAGAATATGTGTCAGCCACACATGCACATCAGCCTTTGTTTGGAGAAACTCTGGCCAGAGCCGTCCCTTGGGTAGACCAAATCAGGGCAACCGCTCCAGGCCCCGCGCTTTGGGAGGCCCGGTGGGCTGGTACGATTAGCTGGTGTGGTCGATCCTACAAGAGACGAATCCGTCACTTCTGCACTGGGCCCCCCCACTCTGGGCCCCACGCTTTGGGGATCCCCGCGGGCTGGTGCAATTGGTCAGAGCAGTCAGTCCCAGAAGAGACATATCTGTCACTTCCGCCCCAGGCCCCGCACCCACTAAGGACGGCCCTGACATATGGCAGATGCACAACATGCTGGGTAATGTAGCTGACCTTTGCTCTCCTTTTGGTTCAACCAATGGGAGTTCAGAAAGGGCAGAGTTGGAAGGGCTTGGTGACCAATGGCACAGGGATGGAAGCTGTGAAGAACAGGGCTGCTGTGGTGGTGTGGAGCCGTGGCAGTGTGAAGTGGAGTCAGGTAAGGGGGCGGTGGCAGTATGTCAGGGAGAGGGCAGTCATGCCCCATTCTCCCCCAGGCCCTGACCACTGCAGGGAGCAGATAGACGGGGAGTTCAGAGCGGGGAACACAGCTCCACTCACTCTGGGACTCAACAGAGTGGGGCTGAGGGTGGGGAGGGGTTAATGCCCCTTTCTCCCCAGGCCTTTAAGTGCAACAAGAGAAGTATCAGGGGAATATCCCCTCCTCCTTTGGGACTTGGTGCAACCAGGAAGGTGTAGACCTGTGCACTTCTATTCTGCTGAAAGCACCAGGCCAAGAGTGAATGTCTTGTCTTCACTTCCCTGGGTGTAAATGCAGCCTTGCCTCCCAGAACGTAGCCTACAGCTGAGCTTGGGATAGCCCTCCTGGGGCAGGGTCCACACTGGGGGTGGGGTTGCAACTCTGCTTGCTTTGTTGTGTGTCCTACAGGGTAGGGTTACCATACGTCCGGATTTTCCCGGACATGTCCGGCTTTTTGGTCCTCAAATCCCCGTCTGGGGGGAAATTCCAAAAAGCCGGCCATGTCCGGGAAAATAGGGAGGGGTCGCGGGGCTTGGATCCAGGCTGGAGCCGCTGGGGCCAGAGCCGGAGCCGCTGGGGCCGGCGGTGCTCGGCCGCCGGCCAGCGCCGCTCACCCGGGGCTGGGGCCAGTGCTGGGGCCGGTGCCAGATCAGGGTCCGATCCGAGCTGGAGTCTAGTTTGCATATCAATTCTAGCTCTGCAGTCTCTCTTTGGAGTCTGTTTTTGAAGTTTTTCTGTTGTAATATAGCCACCCGCAGGTCTGTCACTGAATGACCAGACAGGTTAAAGTGTTCTCCCACTGGTTTTTGAGTATTTTGATTCCTGATGTCAGATTTGTGTCCATTAATTTCTGCAGAGCTAGAATTGATATGCAAACTAGACACAATCAACTCCGGTTTGAATAAGGACTGGGAATGGCTGAGCCATTACAAACGTTGACTCTATCTCCCCTTGTAAGTACTCTCACACTTCTTATCACACTGTCTGTACTGGGCTAGCTTGATTATCACTTCAAAAGTTTTTTTTCTCTTAATTAATTGGCCTCTCAGAGTTGGTAAGACAACTCCCACCTGTTTATGCTCTCTGTATGTGTGTATATATATCTCCTCATTATATGTTCCATTCTATATGCATCCGAAGAAGTGGGCTGTAGTCCACGAAAGCTTATGCTCTAATAAATTTGTTAGTCTCTAAGGTGCCACAAGTACTCCTGTTCTTCTTTTTTAGAGAGAGAGAAGGTTGCTTTCCCCTCAGCCAAATGCACAGTACCAGTAGATCATTCCCCCTAGGACTGCAGCCTTCTCCTGTTGCTAGCTAATCTAGCTAGTCTGGTAGCTCAAGTAGTAGTAGTCTGTGCTGCAATGTCCCTGATGGTGATGATGATGATAGGACATGGAGGGTGGAGGCTTACAGTTACAGTTCTGACCATGCAATTAAAAAGTGTCTCATAATGCATATGCATAAGGGGGCCGAATGAAGGTTGCAGAGACAACCTTAATACAAAGGTTGCTTACCTGTATCCAGTTCTTCAAAATGGATTCTGCATATTCATACCATTGGATATGTGCTGATGGTGTCATTGAATGGTGCAATCTTCTACTAGCAGTGCCTAGTCAAACACTCGCATGCCCCTTTCTGTCCCTACCCTCAGCCTCCGAGCATTATGCTAAGGACGAGGCTATAAAAGGGAGGGAGGCAGCAGTTACCGCCTCAGTTCCTTCCACTACTAATGCTGAGCCAGTAGAAAACAGGACCCCGCAAAACAGAGGAAGGAGGGCAGGGCATGTGAATATGCAGAATCCATCTCAAATAATCTCAGTTACAGGTAAGTAACATTAATTTCTTCTTTGACCCTGTTCTCTGCATAGTCCCACTCCTGGTATAGTTTAGTGCATAATACACATTTTAAGTAGGATGGTGGGTATGGAGTCCTAACTAAACAAGGACTGAAGCACAGATCTACCAACTGTGCATCTGACCATATATAACAGATAATGTTTAATGAATATGTGTTTTTTTACTCCACATGGCTGCTGTACAAATTTCTAGTAGTGGAACATGTCTCATACATGCCACCAATGCTGCCATCACCCTAGTGGAGTGTGCTTAGAGCTGAAGAATGGGAGATCATGATGCACTCTTATAACTTTCTATTATACACTGTCTGACCCATCTTGATAATGTTTGTGCTGATGCGAGATTTCCTTTATCATTACCAGCATATGAAACAAGCAATTTATGCAAAGACCTAAAGTCCTTTTTCCTATTGAAACAGAATGATAAAACTCTTTTTGCATCCAAACAATCAGGGCTGGTGCAACACATTAGGCGACCCAGGCGGTTGCCTAGGGCGCTACAATTTGGAGGGCGGCGACCGCGGCGGTATTTTGGCGGCGGGACCTTCCGCTACCTCTGTGGGGGGCGGCATTTTGCGGCGGGACCTTCCGCTGCCTAGGGCAGCAGAAAAGCTGGCAGTGCTCCTGCAAACAATGCAGCTTTGATTTGCCCTTACTCAAATGAGAATGGGAAAAAACACTGGTAGACTAATGGACTGACTGACATGGAACTCAAGTGATTTTTTGGTATAAATCTAGGATGTGGATGAAGAAATACATTGTATTTATAAAAGATCATAAATAGAGTGTCAGCCATTAAGGCATGAAGTTTACTAATCTTCCAAGCTGATATTATTGCTATAATAAAAGCAGCCTTAATTGATAGATGAAATAAGGAACATGAAAATAAGGGCTCAAAGGGTGGAGACATAAGCTGTGATTGCATTAAGTCCAATGGTGCAATAGAATCTCTTACCGGGGGTACAAATTTAGTAATCCTTTAAAAAACTTAACAACATTATGTGAAAATACTGATTTGAATATGAGAAGCTGCTGTTGCAGCTAAATATAGCTTTAAGTATGCTTTAAATATAACAATTACTCTAATATAGTTTGAATAGGGGCTGACACAGGATTTATACCCCTATCACATAGCAATGGCAAAAAACTTTTCCATTTTAACTTATAATATTTTCCAGTTGATTTCCTTATAGCATTAAGTAGAACATGTCGAATATCTGTAGACAAAGACTTCTCCAACTCTGCTAGAAGCCTATTGCCCATGCTGTCAGATGCAGCGATGACAGGGTCTCGATGGTACGCTTTTCCTTGTTCTTGTGTCAGAGGGTCTGTCAGTGCTAGTAAGCATCTATCTTCCCTTGGAATGAAGAACAAGTATGTGTACCACTGTTGTCTTGGCCATGCCAGGGTGATCAGTATCAACTGGGATTAATCCTGTCTGATTTTTTTCAACCACCTTCAACATTAGAGAAGAAGGCAGGCAAGCATACACTAGCTCTGTCTCCCAAATGAAGAGGAAACACATCTACTGTTAGACACTGAGTATCTATTCCTGTCCTCTAACAAAAATATTGGCATCTCATGTTGAACTTTGTAGCACGAAAATCTATCTTTGGAGTACCCCAAAGAGCAAAGATGTCTCAGATCACCGAGTCTTTCAAGGACCATTCATGAATCTGGGTAGATTCCCTGCTCAGTTGGTCTGCTAACTAGTTGATCCCTTATTATGATCCTGTGTCCCCCATGCCTGTCCTTGTTTATTCATTTGTTGTCCCTTGAATTTCGTTGAACCCATAGTCTGAGGGAGGGGCCTTCCTGTATTTTGGCCTTCCTAGGATTCAATTGGTGGTCTGCTAACTGGGTAAGGGATCTTGCAAGATGCAGAGCTACTGGATACACCTCGTGGAGTATACACCCATCACAAAGTTGTATTGCCTCCTTGCAAAGCTGTGATGGTCAGGCTCCTCTCTGTTTGTTTACATAGGTCATTGCGGTCATATTGTCTGTGGCCAGTTGAACCACTGACCCTTGTATCTGGGGAAGAAAATATATGAATGCCAACCAAATTATCCTTAACTCGAGCATGTTGATATGAAGATGACCTTCCTGTTGACAACAGAACCCCTTGTTACAAACTTGACGAGTTGTGCCCTGCAGCGTATTTTTGAGGCATCTGTAGATGGAACAGGAGTGATGAAAAACACCCCTCTCAGAACATTTCCCTGGTCCATCAACCATCAGAGGGATCTTTGGATTTCTGCTAGGATGGTAAGTATCAGATCCATACTGTCTACTACGGATCTGAAGTTTTTTAACAACCAATGTTGCAGTGGTATCATACTTAGTCTTGCATAAGGTGTGACATATGTAGTTAACATCAGCAGACACATTAATGATAGAAAGAACTTTACTTTCTGAGATGGACTCTTCAGTAGAGATTTAGAAAAGAGTGCCTATGAATAGGATTTTCTATGATGGAGTCAGTAAGGATTTCTTTTAATTTATTAAGAAACTCAAACTTTGGAATACAGAGCATGTGAAATTTGTGATTTCTTCTAGCTCGCCCTCTGAGGCTGCTTTTAGGAGTCCGTGGTCTAAATATGGAAAGACAAAATCCCTTGTCTCTTGCGAAATGCTGCTACTATG
This sequence comes from Malaclemys terrapin pileata, assembly GCF_027887155.1. Lineage (NCBI taxonomy): Eukaryota > Metazoa > Chordata > Testudines > Emydidae > Malaclemys > Malaclemys terrapin. The sequence goes on along the minus strand of NC_071506.1, from coordinate 170,206,475 downwards.
GACAGACATTTGGTAAAGAGATGGGATCCTGAGGAAAGGCCAAAGGGGAGGACGCTGAACTGAAAATGGTCCTACCCTATGGCGAAATGAAGGTACTTCCTGTGTGATGGTCTTATTGAAATATGAAAAGAAGCTTCTTTGAGATGGAGAGCAGTAAACCAATCTAGATAAGACAGGGAAGGAATAATGGAAACAGAAGTCAACATTCTGAAATGGAGCCATCAAAAATACTTTTTAGTTTCCTTAGATCCAAGATGGGATGGAATCCTCCATTTTACTTTGGAAATGGGAAATAGCAGGAATAGAATCCTTGTTTCCTGAAATGTATTGGAACCTCCTCTATTGCTTCCTTTGTTTACAGAAAATTTATTTCCTTTCTTAACACTGAGTCATGAGAAGGGTACCCGAGAGAGGAGGGTGTGGGAAGTTGAAATGAAAGAAATGGTGGCAGACAAATTCTTCTGCTTCATTCTGGCTTTAAATGGTCATCTCTTATATGATTGAGAAGTAGCAAATTGTTATTGCTGTTGCTGTTGGTAGTGATGTCTACCTTTGTTGAAATAAGAAGAAGGTAGGTATTTAGCTATTCACATGTTTAGAGAGGAAGAAGAGATTAGCTTCCTTACTAGGGAATCTAATCTTTTCCCTTCTCTATTGCTAGGAGTAGAATGTACCTCCTGATCTTGATCTTTGCACCGTTGCTGCCACTACTAGAGAATTTGATGAAGGATTGATACCAGTCAGCTCTGTGTTCTTGGGGAACCAGGGCAGAATATCCAGCCTGTCTGAGGCCTTGGCTACACTCGCAGATTCACAGCGAGAACTCTCTCGCAGCGCTGCAAGTACTCCACCTCTCCGAGGGGAATAGCTTGCAGCGTTGTGAGCGAGCGTGCAGCGCTGCAGGTGCTGATTACACTGGCGCTTTACAGTGCTGCGCTCGGGGGGGTGTTTTTTCACACCCCTGAGCGCAGCAAGTGCAGCGCTGTGAATTGCCAGTGTAGCCAAGGCCTCACTCATGAAAGATACCCACCTCCACCAGCCTCTGCTTAAACCAAAACCCATCAGAGAAAAGACTTGTAGAGAGCAATGAAGGGCGTTCAGAGACACACCTAAACCCCTCCTGACAAGGGTGACAAGATTAAGACATCCCCATTAGCACACAGAAGGAAGAACAGAGCCAACTCCCCTAGCCTCATCTGTATGAAAGATGGGACAGGGAGACATCTCAATTTGCATACAGAATGGAGAACAGAGAACCGCACTGAACTCTGGGACCAGAAAAAAGCAGGGAAGCACTGCATCATGGGAATCTCTGTTCCAGATGTTAATGAACCTACGCCTGCCCACACCCAGCTCAGCAGTTATCAGACCAATTCTAGTAATGAATCCTTGATTGATATCCAAAATACTGAAGCAACCTAGCTGCATTGTGAGCTCCCTAGAAGAAAACACCACCCCATAGCCAAGAGTGATCAGCTCCTATTGTCTAGCCGAAAGAAAACCCTTGAGTCATCAGCTAACCCATAAACAAATCTAGTGTTCTCCCTTGAAACACTGTATTTTCTCTACAAAAATCCCTACTCACCCTCCAGTCAGTGTTCTGATGCTTAGATCCAAACTATGCATCAGTTCCACTGGGACTCCATATTCTCCTGACTGATCGTGTTGGGGACTCTGCCTGTCTTCTGCCCTCAGGACCCTGAGCTACCACCATCACCTGGGAGCCCTGACCAGTTCAAGCTTCAGGGAGTGGTGAGATCCCCTTCTCTTTCTCTCTCTCTGTTTTCCTTTCTACCGTAGGTATTAACCTTTAATAATGTATGTTATGTTGGTTTAGCCCTCCTTATGTAGTTATCACTATTATTCAATAAATAACTTTTATGGTTACATTGGTTGCTTCTCTCTGTCTTGCTGAACTTTACTCTTTTGTGTTTTTAGCTTCCCTCTACCCTCTTCCCATTCACTCTACAGCAATGCTTCTTTTACCTAAGCTAAAGATCCCTGCAGCGCCCAAAATACTGTGGGGTTTGCTCAAGTAGGTTACTGCTAGTACAATTGTGATGTGAGAGTGGGGATAGGGACATGCTGAATCTGGGACGCATGAGGATAACAGCTTGAAAGTGCTGCTTGATCCAGTCCATGAATCCCAGGGGCATATAAGGAGAGTCAGCTTGAAAGTGCTGCTTCCTCCAGCCCAGTGAGTCCAAAGACATATAAGGGGTCAGTTTGACAGTGCTGATTGACCCAGTCCGCTCAGACTTGCTCTGTTAATGTATGTGTGGGTGTGTTCATCTGGTTCTGGGGTTGGAAAAACCCAGCACTAGGGATAGCTCCATTGGGAGGGGACTTGCAGAAAGGAGAAGTAGAGCTCCATATGAAAATACAAGTGACACAAGCAGTACATTGATAGAATTACAACCCAACCCCACCCCAGAAGAGTAACCCGAATAAATGAGCATACCCCAAAATAACGGGCAAATCTGGTAACAGGATGTACATGAAAAAAAGAAAATCCTTCATATGGAATCTGATAAAGCTTATCTATCTTGTTTGCAATTGGCTGTCAAGACGATGGGGTATTCCATATTAATTTTGCTGGTTGCCATACCCTCTCCAAAAGTGGCAGAGAAACTTTATTTGTAGAAGTGCTTCCAAACATATCAAAAATGGGATGCACAGTTTCTTTTAATGAAAATGAAGGTTATTTTAATGTAGAAACCATTCTGCTGATTAATTCCTGAGAATGAATGGCATCCTCTGAAGGAGAAGGTGTTTAGGCGATTCCCACATTTTTGTCTGGAGAGAATTCACCCATAGGTTCCTGGTCATGGGAAAGATCTGTCTGTAGAGAAACCTCTACCTTCTCCTCTTCATCATATAATTTATCTTTAATTAGAGTAGGGGACTTGTATCCCATTACTGGATCCATTAGTGTAGGATCCAAATGTCTTGGATCTGAATGTGCTCTTGAGAGTGGATGTGTCGAATCCATATAATTTGGATCTGGATGTCACAGATCCAGAAAGACCTCACCAGATCAATGGTGAACAGAAGGCCTGACCCTAGACGGAAGTCGATATGGAAGGTCTGGAGCTAACCAATAAGGTCAAGGAATTCATGGAGGCACTTGCCAGTCCTGCCAATTTCGACAGTTTGGTATCATAGCAGAACCAGGGGGATACCTGGGTTTGTAGTAGTCCGTGTCCAATGGAGGTTTCTGAGATTGTGGTTCTGGACTATCCATTGGCTCCAGTTGTTCATTTGAATGTGGATCGGAGTCCAGATCTGACAACAAAATGATTGGGGGGCGGGGCTACTGAGATTGGTATTCTTAATATGGACATTGGAGAAATCATCGTCTGAGGAGAGTCTGAAGGTGTCTTGGGTGATGGAGGTAACATCATCAATGGGACATCTGATTTCCTTTTCTTGTGAGAGTGTGGGGATGGATTCCTGTCCAATCTTCTTTTTACTGTTGTTATTGCAGAATCCACTGGAACTGAGGAGTGTGGTTCCACAGACAATTGTATGTTTGCTGCATTGGATCTGATGAGTCTCCAGACAGGTGTTTAGTCTTCACTTTTTTCTTCCTTGGAACCGATGGCCTTGGTTCCATGGAAGTTCTTGGCATCTATTGTTTACCTTCCATGTCTGATGTCCTTGATACTGATACCTTCTTTGGTATGGGGATCAGATGACTTTGTTACCAAGTGCTCAATTTCTTTAGAACTGGAGTTTGTTGCTGAGACAGATGGCTTACGTTCAAAAGTCTTCCTGGAAACAGAAGGGCTCAGAACTCACCCAGGCCTCGTGTTTTTATCTTCCAGAGCTTTAAGAACTAAGGATCTGGAGGTTTTTGCTGATAAGGCTTCTTGTAGAAGGAAGGCTTGGAGTCTCTTCTGCTTCTCCTTTCTGGTTTGCAGTGTGAAAGTGCTGCAGATTGAACAACAGGAAGGAGAATGTCCTTCTGCTAAGCACTTCAGGCAGCAAGCATGGGAGTCCAGATCTAGGTGAACTGCCAGACATGACACACATCTCTTAAATCCATGCTTCCTGCTCTTAGGGTCCACCACAAGAACAACAATAAACATATATTAGCTATAAAACAACAACCAAGGCACTGTAACTAACTGTCTAAAGAATTTTGATTTGTAAAAGGCTCATGATTGTGTCAGCAGGTGGAAGGAACTGAGGTGGTAACCGCTGCTGTGTCCACTTTTATAGCCATGGTCTCAGAATGTGCTCAGAGGCTGAGGGTGGGGGCAAAGAGGAGCATACAAACGCTTGACTAAGCACGGCTAGTAGACGGCTGCACCGTTCAATGGCACTGGTTGGTGCATATATAAGAATGGGAATATTCAGAGGACGCGCGAAGAAGAATCTGGCATTTCCTAACTTTTGAGTGCTTAACTTTGAATCCCTAATTATGTCCTTTTAACATTGTTTTTGGGTGTTCAATATCACTATTACTGTTCTTACAATAATAAAATTACAATACTGATTTACCATATTAGTTTCAAACCAGAATCCTGTAACTTTAATGAACAGAGTTAGTGGACAGTACATGCTTTACAACCTGTGACATGTCAGGATTTCTAGCATCTCCTGCTACAATTGTTACTAATTAGATATTTAGAATTTTTATTGAAATATGAAAAGATTCCTTTTAAAATATCATTAGTCTGGGAATACAGCCAACAAACAAAAATGATGCCAGCATTTACTACAAAGGCAGTTATAAAGAGATCAAAAACATCAATTATAACTGAAAAACTGATTTGAATAGGGTTGTGGGAGTTGTGGCTTGACCCATCCTCATTTACAACCCGAGCACAGCATGTAAAGTAGTTAAATATTCTCTAGCTCAATAGGAAAATACTTCATTTCTATGATAACTGAAGAAAGGGAAAAGGTTTGGGTGCAAATGTGTTTCTTTCACAATTGTATGTTATAATTTGGGGAGTTTATTCCTACTTCTCATTGGCATTTATGACAAAATACTTCCTTCTGGGAGAAATCCTTGTTTTTAAAAGAACCACAACTAATTATGGCCAACGTGGTGTAAAAACAGGGGCAAGAGCAAAGAGAGTTGCCCTTGGCCTGCTGAGAGGACAGTAATGGTTGTTGCAACGCTTCTTGGTTGCCAGTATGAGTGACTATACTGAGCCCAGCTAAGAATCTACAGGGTTCTACAAACAGGCGACCGAACTGGTGATATGGTGAGAACACATTGCTCTTCTCTTTTCCCATTTGCCCACACCATGCTGACTCCTTCCTTCCCACGTGAAGAAGCCAAATTGGAGAGGGGAGTTAAGATTGTGGGAAGCCTGCCACACTCTAAAATGCCATTTTTTAAGTTAAGATTGGGAGCATGAGCTGCTAGTGAAAGATTCTAAAGTCTGCAATTCACTGACTATTCCCATGGAAATTATGTGCCTAGCCACTTTTGAAAACCCCACTTAATGCTTATCTGCATAGTTAGGCACCTAAATACCTTTAAAAATCTGCCCTTTCCCCTCTTTGGCTCAATAGGTCCAGAGCTTGTTGATCTTCAGAACATGTTGCAAGCCTGTTTTTGATTTTCTCTGATGATGTGGGTGGGGTGTGAAAGGCTGGTTTTCCCTTCTTGGTTTGTGGGTTGGAAAGTTCTGTAATCCCTCTTTTTGACATTATATTGATCTGGGCTATTATCTTTATCTGTGTTTTTAAATTGTAGTGCCAGTGCACTTAGAGAAACTGTGACTGTACAAATTGGAAAATAAAATAAAAAAAAACCTCCTCTAAAGTCAATGGGGTTACAGCACTATACTTGAAAGGAGAATTTGGGCCATTAACAGAAATTCATAGTAAACTGCTGGAGGAAAACAGGACTGTGAGCAATATACAGCATGGATTTATAAGTTTTAACTGACAAACTTGATTTTTTTTTTATAGAATTACAAAATTTGTAGATGACAGGGATGCAGTAGAGGCACTATAGCTTGAGTGTAGCACTGCATTTAATGCTGCCTCTCAAAACTACACTTGCACAATCATTTCCAATTACCTTATTACGAGTACTGTCACATAGAGTCCATAGTGTGTTGTGATAAATGTCAATGTACTGAGTTCAGGGCCGGTGCAAGGAAGTTTCGCCTAGGGCGCAAAACTTCCACCTTGCGCCCCCCCCCCCCCCAGCCCTGCGGCAGCTCCCCGCCCCCCCTCCGCCCTGAGGCATCCCCCCCCCCCAGCAGCTCCCTCCTCCCTGGGGAGCCGTGCGGCAGCTCTCCACCCCAGCTTACCTCTGCTCCGCCTCCTCGCCGAGCACGGCGCCCTGGCTCTAATTCTTCTCCCCTCCCAGGCTTGTGGCGCCAAACACCTGATTGGCGCTGCAAGCCTGGGAGGCGGGAGAAGTGGAGCAGCGACCACGCACTCAGGGAGGGGGCGTAGGAACGCTGGAAAAAAAAAATGGGGGCACCGCTTTTTGGCGCCCCCAAATCTTGGCACCCTAGGCAACCATCTAGTTTGCCTAAATGGTAGCACCGGCCCTGACTGAGTTGTAAAGGGCTTCTGCTGGGGTACTGCAAGAACTAGTGTTAGGTACAGACTTATTTAACATCTTGTTATTTTTAACATCTTATTTAACAACAATGATCTTGAAGAGGAAGTAGAGAACTTCTGTCTTATCTGTCAGTTTCTTTTCCTGAAAAATTGAATGCCTGCAGACCTATTATGTAGCCATGTTGGTCCCAGGATATAAGAGAGACAAGGCAGGTGAGATAACATCTTTTATTGGACCAACTTCTTCAGGTCTGGAGAAGGTAACCAGAGAGTGTCTGACCTAAACATGAGGTGGGACAGATTGTTAAGCATAAGGAGTTCATATATGTTGTAGGAGACCACTTAAACTGAAGTGGGCAATTAAAGGTTGGCAGACAGGGGTGTTATTAACTGTTGTAATGAGCCATAAAATCAGTATTGCTAATAAGTCCATGCAGATCTATTACCCTCTCACTGATTTGTTGGAGGGAGCTGAAACTTAATCACAGTGAGCCCTGGTCTATGGGGCCTGCTGACCTACTTTCAGCAGCAAGAATTCTTCCATAGCCATTACATTTAATAATATAATAACACTTATAATGAACATAGGTACTGTGTGCACATAGGGATTTTTTTTTTCCTGAATGGATCCCTCAGTATGATCTGAACAATTCTTCGCTTATATACCAGTTTGATTGTCCCACATGTTTCCTTTGAGAGGCATGTCTGCTTATCCTCTGAACAAGAGATATGCGTAGGAGTGAGGAAAAAATATAACAAAGGAAGGTCACAATGAGGATATCAGATAGAAGCATAGAAAAATAACAGAAAAGCTGGCTACTATCCTGCCAAAAGTCAGGCCTGTCAGTAACTGGAGGTCTGTTTTGTCACAGCTTTGGAAACTCTGCATATTAGACCAGGCTGCTGCTTTGCAGATTTCACTCGCTGTTTACAATTTGTATTGTAATAAACCCCGGGGGCCACTCTCATGGATCAGGACCCTACTGTGCTATTTAGAGACACATAGCAAAAAGTTGGTCTCTACCTCAAAGACCCTACGGCTCTTTTCCTTTGGCTGTGATGCTTGGTTAGTTTTTCTTTCCTAAAATCAAGACAGTGGCAGTTTTTGACCTGCAGACATTTCACAGTCTTAAGTCACTGTGAAAATGGAACCGTGGTAATTCCACATTTATTATCTCTTGGTGACTCAAAATTAAAAATTACTTCACAAATAATACCAAAGAACTGGTTTAATTTTTTTCCCGATTATTTTTTCAACAAAAATAGCATTTGGGGCAAAATAAAAAAAAATCATTGACATTTTTTATTTCGTTTCAATTTTTCATTATTTGACATAAAATATTTTTGGGGGAAAATCAAAAGGGTTTGTTTTCAGTTTTTCACTGAAAAAGCAAAACATTTTCATAGCAGAATTAGGAAAAAACAAATAAAAAATTTCCTGTGAAAAACAATTGGCCGTTTTCAACCAGATTTATAAAATATGATTTTTCTAAATACCAGCACCTCAAACTCAGTCATGAAATTGAAAGATAAGCTGTGTTCTTTCAGGCTTCACATCATCACCAATAATAGATTCAGCAGTCAGAACTTTGTTAACTCTTCTGTTGCTGATGTATAAGCCAGAAATGTATCCAGCTCATTCTCCCAGATATGTGTTTATGTACAGTGCTAAATCAAATAGTGCTTAGTTTTTGCAGGAATGTAGCCAAATATGAGTTGAAATACACAATGGAGGTGAAATTCACCCATTGGTGGAGGCCCGCACATAAAACCCTAAATTCCCACTACTGTCCTGCATAGGAGGTGCTGGTTAACCTTTCTTAATACCCGTATAGGCCTGTGGACAGGAGGCTACATTAACATTGAAAGTTATTTAAATAAAACTTCCCACTTCATACCTAGACTTCCAGCCCACGTGGATTGTAACAACAGCTTTTCCTTCCTTGTTTCTATGCAGACTGTGTCTTTCATCCCTAGATCCTAACTGCTTTTCCCTAACAACTTTATAACAACTGAACTAAGCCTGTGGTAAGCAAACGCCCTTTAGAAAACAGTCACCTCCTATAACTTTACATTATTTCTATGGTTTCCAAAGGTTTGATTGCAAGATTTTTAAAGTAATCAAGCACTTCTGCCACAAACATACTATCAATTTAAAATGTTAACAACAGATGTACAGTTTATTTTATTGTAATATATTATATACTTTTGCTAAATAAAATAAATGCTACAATGGAGAACAAATATGTGAGACCCCATTACAACCTTCTGCAACGTCCCAAAGTTGTTTTGGCAGTTCTCCCCTGGTTCAGGTTGTAGGGATTTATCCTACAAATCCATATACCCTAATGTATTTTTTCACATCCTAAAATACCACCATTTTTTATTCTATTAAAGAAATATGTAGATCTGGTACCAGTTGATGTAAAAATCCCACAATCCATAAAAAGCAAAATTAAAAAAAAAAAAAAAAAACAGTTGTAAAGTGGAATATCCAGGATGGTGCTGTATTCACCACATGCACAAGTTTAAATAGTGTAAAGGATAAATAAGCCATTTTCCTCTTGTGGGTATTTTCTTTGGCTGCCAAAGCACTGGGGAAACAAGGAAAGCAAATCCATTCAAAATCACAGGTATTAAGAAAGGTTAACTAGGACTCAAGTTGTTTACCTTATTCTTTTACAGTACAAATTTTGATTCCTCAATGTACAGGTTAATCAAAAGTATCCAGATTACTCATTTATGAATTAAGTATTAAGAGTAAAAATGAATGGGCCAGATTCTGAACAGTACTGCAGGGGTAGGAAAGCAAACCACATGTGCAAAAGCAGTGTAGAGAGCTATGCAGTGGGCATGTACACCAGACACAGTCTCAGCCAGTGCAGTCTGCATAAGGAAATTTATGTGGCTATGTCAGGGAGGTCTGCCGACTGTGAGACAAATAGTGTGTATGGGGATACAGATCTTATATAAACTTTAAACATTTTATTTCTCAAATGGGTTTCATTTTGATAGGTTTTAAAGTATGGTAACTTTTTTTCTATCAAGATATAGATTCCAGAAGACAAGCTGTTGATTTATAGCCTAATTCCAAAATAGCCAGGTTACTGTAATCTCCAAGAATAAGCAGCAGAGGTGATGAATTTATTGTTAATGTTGTTGATGAATGAATGTTGAGTGATAAGTTTTGTTGCTAGTGTTTTTCCAATCAGCTATTTTTAGAGGATTTTTGTGTCAAACTTTGTGACACAATGTCCTCTCAAGACCTTTTCATCCAGATAATACCATAGCAACTTCTTCAAAAGTGGTATCATGGTTTGGATTTTTGATAGTTTGGGGATCATAGGTCACAGATCTCTATGGTATTAAAAATCTGAATATTTCTAAATTTGCTGATTTAAATGCACTCTTCAAAACAGGGGCGTCCTTAGGATTTATGGGCCCCTATGCAGCATTATTAAACTGGTGCCCCTACACCCAAGGGTAGCCTGGGCTTGCAGCCCAGGGTGTGTGTGGAGGGATGAGACAGCAAAGGATACTGAGCCGCCCAGCCCACCTCATGGCAGCGGAGAGTCACAGTTCCCCGCAGAGAGCCCCGTACCCTCTCCCTCATGCAGAATGCGCGGCGCCGACGCATTTGGCTCTGTGAATACGGCCCTGCCTAAGGAGACTGCAATGTGCACTGTGTGTGCGGGAGCCAACCGCTCTTACTTGCTGTCATGGGTGGTGGGTGAAGCTGCCACTTGGGGAGGCTAGCTCCCCAGCCCACCTGAGGCCCTTCCCATACTCCACCCCTGCTCTGCCCCAGGCCCCACCCACTCTGCCCAGGCCCTACCCTCTCCCCACTGTCTCCCTCTTCTCTTCCCTCCCCCTCCATGATCACCCCGTTCCAGCCAAATCCCTGAACCCAAATGAAGCAAATGACATTTGAAAAAAAAACCACTCTTCTGCAATTTCTTTCTAAAGAAAATGGAGCATGTTTTCCACTGCATTCCAGAAGGTGAAGACTGTACATGCAGAAGGTACCTAATTAAAAGCATTAAACTTGTGAATAAAAAATGTCAGTCACGGGTTTTTTGATATACCCTGAAGCAGTGGCATAGCCAGGATCTAAGAGCCGGGGGAGCAAACATAAAAAAGGCGTCGCCCACCCCCCCTTGGCTCCTCCTCCGGCCGCTCCGCACCCCCCGCTTGCTGGCTCCTCCGGCTGTGCCGTCCCGCCCTCCATTGGCTGCCGGCTGCCATGCTGCGCCCCCCCTTGCTCCTCTGGCCAGGGCTGCGGGCCGCCTTGCTGCCCCCCCCACTCTGCCTCCTCCGGCTGTGCCCGCTGCCCCAGCCCATTGGCTGTGGGCCGCCCTGCTGCACCCCCTCTCCTCTCGCTCCTCCGGCCACGGCTGCTGGCCGTCCTGCTATGCGCCCCCCCTCGCTCCTCCGGCCACGGCTACTGGCCGCCCTGCTATGCACCCCTCGCTCCTCCGCGGCTGCTGACCGCCCTGCTGCGCCCCCCCTCCCTCCCCCGGCCGTGGCTGCCAGCCGCGCTGTGCGGGCCACCCTGCTGCGCCACCCCCCCCCTCGCTTCTCCGGCCATAGCTACTGGCCACGCTGCGGGCCGCCTTGCTGCGCCCCCCCTCACTCCTCCGGCTGCGGGTCACGCTGTGCGGGCCACCATGCTGCGCCCTGCCCCCCCCCACTCTGCCTTCTCCGGCCGAACCCGCCGCCCCCTATTGGCTGCCGGCCACGCTGCGGGCCGTGCTGCTGCGCCCCCCCCACGCTCCTCCGGTCGTGCCGCCCCCGCCCCAGGGCTCCTCCGGCCGTGCTGCTCCCCTTTGCCTGCAGGATGTTAGCGCCAGCCGGCCGGCGCCCCACTTTTTGAAAACATGATGAGGGGAAGCAGCTGCTTCGCCTGCACCCCACTAGCTATGCTACTGCCCTGAATTTTGTCAGAGATCTGTTTGCAAAAAAACTTTGTAGTAAAGGCAAGTCAGCTGTCCTGCTGAATACAACATTACATATTATGGAATACATGATGCAGCTCTTCTCTGTTTTACATTTTCTTAATCAGTATTTCTAAGCTGATTTTATATTTTAAATGTACGCTTAAGCCTTCATAAAGTAATCATTCCAGATTACTACATAGTTAACTCACTGAAACAAAGACATTATTTTAAATTAATCAGTCACAGAGGTTTAGTATGTTCATAACAATGTTCATTGCTTTTAGAAAAAGGGACACTAATTTACTTTGTGTGATCTCCATAACAATAGACACGTGTATGAAATTTCACCAATTTTAAAAAATATGTTTCCAAAGATTTTAGGCATAACAAAGGATTTTATATCTTACTAAGGTACTGATTTTGCTAGAGGGTTTTCTTAGAACTAGTTCATCAAATAGTCAGAAGTGAAGAAAAGGAAACTTGTTTGTCCAGCTCTCTGGCAGGAAAGGGGTGTTGTTCCTTTAAGGGCTCTCTTCAAGGATTTTTTACAGATGTGATTTTATCATCTTCAGCAACACACTAATGAAATATTTTTAAAGCAGATTTTAAACTAAGGTCCTGTAGACAAACATGTTCTGAGTAAACAATACACTAATGCACAACTGTTTTTGTCAGTAAATTAGGGTGACCAGATCACCCAAGTCAAATATCGGGACGCGGAGGGGAGGCAATAAATAAATAAATAAAAAAAAACCACCCTTCCTCCACAAGCTCTGGAGGGAGGCCCCAGAGACGCAGAGGGAGCGCGGGGCCAGGGTGAGTGAGCGTAGCTGGTGCTATCCCGCGGCGGTCCCGGAGTGGGGGCAGCAGGCCCCAGCCCCCCCGTCCCACTCGGGTCCCACAGGGGAACGAATGGGCCTGGCCTGCCGATGCCTCCGGCCCGGGACCGCCGCGGGATAGCACCAGCTGGGCAGCAGCCCAGACGCGACTGGCCAGGGGCTGGGGGCAGCGTGCGCGCTGCTGGGTCCCCGCAGCAGGCCCAGGCGGGTTCGGGCCTGGGCACCAGAGCCGCAGCCGCCGAGCTTGGCCATCGGCCGCTTCCTCCCCCGGCGGCAGTGGGAGCTGCAGCAGCGGTTGCTCCCGAGTCCCGCTGCCTGCGGGGGAGAACAGCCACCGCCTGGCCCTGCGGGCCACCCCCCTACTCTCCCTACTGCCCAACTGAGTCCTGCCTGCTCGGGGCCAGGCCGGACTCTCACTCACCCTGGCCCGGCGCTCCCTCTGCGTCTCCGGAGCTTGTGGAGGAAGGAGGAATGGTGAGCCTGGGGAAGAGGCAGGGATTCAGGGAGGGAGCCAATGCGGGGAGGAGGGGGGGCATGTGAGCACTTTCGGGCTCCGGAGCATTTCCTTGTTTGTCTAGTGTCCCGACCGCACATCAGTGGGGACGCGGGACAAACAAGGAAATATCGGGACAGTCCCGATAAAATCGGGATGTCTGGTCACCCTACAATAAATTCAGAAACTGACAGTATATACCTGGGGATTGGCAAATGCCTGTTAAATGGCTTCATTACCACGTGAATGGCTCTTTAACAGTTTCAGTGTTGTGCTAATAGGTCTGGCAGGCTGGAAGGCTTTTTCACTTTTAAGTTACTAGATCCCCTCTGGAGTAAGAGTCACCAGGCTGCAGCAGCTAGCTGTGGGAGCCTGCAGGAAGGGTCAGAACTGGGATAGGAAGAGGCAGAAGGATGGACACTAAGATCCAGGGGTGCCCCAAATTTTTGGGTGCCCTACTGCAGCCTTGTATGCTGAGTATGCCTAAAGACCACCCTGCTTCCAAACTGATGCTAGATAAGCATGACTTAATCTGAACATGAGTGGATTAAGTTGCATGGCTCCAAGGTAGCCCTGACAGTTGATTTGTCCAAAGGCCCCTGGTGACAGGTGCCGCAAGGCAGTATAAGCAACGTTTTCCAGCCCTACAAATCAAGGCCAAGAAGCCTCACCTTTTGGGTCAACAGGCCAATTGAGAGCAGACTAACATTCCAAAATTCCAAAGACTAATCAGCTTGGAGAGAGGCAGTCATGACAGCCACAACCAGGCCACTCCAGCCTCTGAGCAATTTTTCCATCCACCCAAAGGAGGCCTGCTAGTGAGAAGAGCTGTGCCAGCAGAACATCGCCATCTAGCTCCTTGACTGCAGTTCCTACTCCTACCCTATGACAGTCCAGACGACTATAAAAGCTGAAGAGTTTGCATCCCCCTGCCACCATTATCTTAAGGATCTTATTTTTTTTCTATTTTGTTTTTATTTGGTCAGCCCCTTTATTATCAGAGTGTGGAAGTGAAAGTGTGGCTGTATGCACACATTTGTGTGTGAGCATCCCTAAAGTACAGATAGGAAAGGTGCCAGAAGGAAAAGTTTCCCCAGGTTGTCTCATGAAATTATTCATAAGAGTGTGTTCTGTGTTCTACGTCTAAAATTCCTATGGGTCTTGAGTTATCTTGTGTAACTTTTTCTATAAGAGTTCAATCTTTTTTATTAGGTATTATAACATCTGTTGGGGAGGAGGAAAAGGTTAGATATCAAACAGCAATTGAATTCAAAGGAGGAAGCTTTATAATTTACTCTGAGGTTGTAGGTCAAATATTAGATAATAATTTGGTTTCAGTCTTATGATATTTAATAGGACTGTTGCTTAAACACAGTTAACTCACACGCTTAACTAAAAAGAGTCAATTGTGACTAAAAAACTTAATTGCCATTAATTAGTTTTAATTGCACTGTTAAACAATAGAATACCAATTGAAATTTATTAAATATTTTGGATGTTTTTCTACATTTTCATGTATATTGTATTTTGTGTTCTACTTGAAATCAAAGTGTATATTATTTTTTATTACATATATTTGCACTGTAAAAATGACAAAAGAAATATTTTTCAATTCACCTCATACAAGTACTGTAGTGTAATCTTTTTGTTGTGAAAGTGCAATTTACAAATGTAGATTTTTTTGGTTACATAACTTCACTCAAAAACAAAACAATGTAGAACTTCAGAGCCTACAAGTCCACTCAGTCGTACTTCTTGTTCAGCCAATCGCTAAGACAAACGAGCTTGTTTACATTTACAGGAGATAATCTGCCCTTCGCTTATTTACGATGTCACCAGAATGGCACTTTTGTAGCCAGCATTGCAAGGTATTTACATGTCAGATATGCTAAACATTCATATGCCCCTTCATGCTTTGGCCATCATTCCAGAGGACATGCTTCCATGCTGACGACGATTGTTAAAAAAATAATGCGTTAATTAAATATGTGACTGAACTCCTTGGGGGAGAATTGTATGTGCCCTGCTCTGTTTTACCCACATTCTACCATATATTTCATGTTATAGCAGTCTCGGATGATAGCCCAGCACATGTTGTTCCTTTTAAGAACACTTTCACTGCAGATTTCACAAAACACAAAGAAGGTACCAATGTGAGATTTCTAAAGATAGCTATAGCACAAGACCCAAGTTTTTGGAAGGCACTTCAGATTCTAAAATCTGAGAGGGACGAGGTGTGACGCATGCTTTCAGAAGTCTTAAAAAAGAGAAACACTCCAATGCGGAAATTACAGAACCCGAACCACCAAAAGAGAAAATCAACCTTGTGGCATCTGACTCAGATGATGAAAATGAACGTGCGTCAGTCCGCACTGCTTTGGATTGTTATCGAAGAGAACCCGTCATCAGCATGGACACATGTCCCCTGGAATGGTGGTTGAAGCATGAAGGGACATATGAATCTTTAGTGCATCTGACACGTAAATCTCTTGCAATTCCAACTACAACAGTGCCATGAAAATGCCTGTTCTCACTGTCAGGTGATGTAAACAAGAAGCAGGCAGTATTATCTACTGCAAATGTAAACAAACTTGTTTGTCTGAGCAATTGCCTTAACAGGAAGTAGGACGGAGTGGACTTGCAGGCTCAAAATTTTACATTGTTTTATTTTTGAATGCAGGTTTTTTGTACATAATTCTACATTTGTAAGTTTAACTTTCATGATAAAGAGATTGCACTACAGTACTTGTATGAGGTGAACTGAAAAAATTGTTTTTGTAGTTTTTTTACAATGCAAATACTTGTAATTAAAAAATTTAATATAAAATGAGCACTGTAGACTTTGTATTCTCTGTTGTAATTTAAATAACTATATTTGAACATGTAGAAAACACCCAGAAATATTTAAATAAATGTTATTCTATTGTTAACAGTGCGATTAATCAAGCAATTAATCACGATTAATTTTGTTAATCACACAATTAATCATGATTTAATTTTTTTAATCTCCCTAATATTCAACTCTACATTATAATTGATTGACTTCAATAAAATTCTTTAGGTGGGAATTATGACCAACAGACAGGCACCCTCTACAGAGCTTTTCTTTGAATTTTTGAGGACTATTTTTTGTATTAATTTAATGATTTAACTAATTTGATTTTTTCCCAGTCCAATATTGAGATTAACTTGTTGATTTTGCTTTGATTTTATACAGTTGATAGCTGTATTGCTTTATTCTTACTCTAGTTTAATTTTATCAATAGTAGCTTAGCTTTGGGGATACATTTTCTTGATTTTTATGTTTAGTGTTTTAAGTAAATGCTTAAAACTGATACTGAGTCACATTTTAGTAAACAACATGGGTCCAGAACCTTTGAGAACTGAGATAGATATCAGCCAGTCAACCTAGAAGCCTGACTCTTAATTGGTGTTTGATTCTCACAACACATCCCCAAAATGAGATGTGATTTTCACAAAAATGTTTTAAGTATTTACAGCAGCATTGCTTCAGCTATGCAAATATTGCAAAAGGTTGCATCACTAGTACATACAGACAGAATAAAGCTGAATCCTGTTAGACTTTAAAGTGAGTGCCAGAAGCATAGCTATACACAAACCGGGTATACAGAATTAAAAAACATCCTACATGACCCCCAACCAACAGATCATAAATATAAAACAGGTTAGGGCCAGAAGACTTTCACATGATTACCAAAGCAACCTGATGACTGCTTAGTAAGAGAGACTCTTCTTTTTTCAGCAGCAGAGATTTGTATGTTGGCATCAAAATAATAAAAGGTGTGTATTTGTCTAGTGGCCCTGAGCACAATGTACCTGAAGTAAGTATAATTATTAATGAAGAGTAGCATTTGCAAACCTCAACAAATTCAGTCACATATGCTTTTGAAAATGATCTGGTTGTAAGCAAAGGAACATAACAGTTGACATGTGAATATCCAGGCTGATCAGGCTGGGTGTTTGCCAGGGCTTTGTGAGGTCTGTGTGACTGGCTGTTAGGCCCTTTGATTTGTGTGTTTGAGCCCTCCCTGTTAATAAAGATGGTGACCATTTAGGCTAGGTTTACAAGCCAGCTGCGAATTGAACCTCTGACCTGGGAAACAGGAGCATGCTAATGGGGAATTCTGGAGGCAGTTGGTAGGAGGGAGTTTGAACACTATACTTTCTCTCATGGAGCACTGCTATATCAGTAATGATGATGGCTAGTGATGGAACAGTTATGACCTGCAGGGGATGTCATGTTTCCAGACTACCCGAAGACAGAAGGGACTTCCCATTATGAAATGCAAGCTGGTGGCCGTACTGGAAGAAAAGATTTGTGGACCTGAAGAAAGATGTATCAAGCCTGCATAGCACCAGAGATGCTGAAGAGTTCTTGGCCAAATGGATTTGCGCAGCATCATTGGAGAGTCCACAAAGAAAGGACCTGGCAATAAAGGAACTACAAAGCACAGAAATTAAAGAAAAGATTGGCAGCTTGTGTGACTAGAGGAAAAAGAGGAGGAATTTACATGGCTTGAAGCAGAAGAATATGGACAATCTATGAGCCCCTAGAGGGAAGATAACCAGCAGAAATGCTACCTAGTCAATGTTGGTATTGAGCATGTCAGTTGAAGAGAATGCTTCTGAAGATTTTACAGGGAGAATGGTACAGAGAACTTCGGGGTGGGCACGCATACCTGAAGATGGTTCTTCAGCCCAACTCACAAGGATGTAAGGTATGGTCAAGAGCTCTCCAAATGTCCAAAGATAGCAAACCATTTTCACTAAGACTCCATGTTGAGAACATTCTGAAAGGGAAATAAGGACAGCAGGATGCTGTGCTGTCTTCCTGGACCTAAGACAAGATGTGACTGCAAAACTGCATGGGATTCTGATGGCATCAGGCAAAACTGCACTACTGATGACACATATTGGCACCAGTCCAGTTGGTCTTTTCAGAGATTTTTCCTGTCCCATGAGCAAGGGAACACAATATTCTGGAAGCAAGCAAAATGAATAGAGTGATTGGCTTTGTAGAACATTAGGCCATCTTCTATGGTGAGAGGAAGCTGTGTGGTCTGGCTGGCCTCTATCTCAGTATCTCTTCTGGATGGCAGGCTATCTAGACTAATCACATGCGTGTTAACCTAGAAACAAAAAGCGAGGTTGTTAAGGGGGTAAACACACTGCATAAATGCTCAGGCATTTAACTTACATCCCCTGACACCTTGATTTATTACACTCAAGTATTCATGAATGTAAAGAGATGAATTTTTTAGTTGCTTGTACATAGAGTAACACACACAAGAAACTGGAAATGATCATTCATGAGAAGAAGTTTGACCTAGTTGGTATTACTGACACCTGTGGGAAGATTCATGTCATTGGAATGTTAAAATCACCGGATGTACCCTATTTAAAAAGGGCAGAGTGGACAGAAAAGGAAGTTGGGGTGGCACGCTACATTGACGATTCTGTTGCAGAGTTATTGACAGCTCAGAAGCACAGGATCTGCAATTCTTATGGACCAATTTACTAACTACAAAAGCACAAAAAGGAGAGTCCTAGTGGGGGCTTGTTTGTGAACAATAATTGAAAGCTGCTTGAGAACACTTTATCAATTGCCACAAATTCTACACTCACATAATATGGCTACATTGTTAAAAAGTGGTCCTGGTTCAGAGGGAATTTTAAACAAACTATAAATAAATTAAATAAAGACAGTATATGACAAATGGAAAAAAGGAGGAAGTTAATAGCAATGATTATAAATGAGAAGTTATGAAATACAGAGAGTTGATAAGGGAAGCTAAGGATATCAATAAACATTCCATGGACAGCAGTGTTAAGGACAATACAAAAGAATCTTGAAAAATATATCAGGAACAAAAGGAATCCTAGCAATGGGACATTACCAAATGGAGATGGTGCATTTGGCAGTAATGATGTAACACAGGGGTAGGGAACCTATGGATCATGGGCCAGATCTGGCCCACTGCTTCATTTCATCTGTCCCACAGCGCTGGAGCCGCAAGTGCTGGCTCGACGGATTGCCAGATGTCTGGCTGGTTCTGCACAGCTCCCAGAAGTGACCAGCATATCCCTGCGGCACCTAGGAGCAGGGGCAATCAAGGAATTTCCGCATGCTGCCCCACCCCCAGTGCTGGCTCTGCAGCTCCCATTGGCCAGAAACCACGGCCAATGGGAGCTGCAGGGGTGGCATCTGTGGGCACGAGCAACATGCATCGCACAGAGCCCCCTGGCCCCTCTGCCTAGGGGCTGGACATGGCAGCTGTTTCTTGTAGCAGTGCAGAACCCCGGCAGGCAGGGAGCCTGCCTTAGCCCTGCTGCACCACCGACCGGGAGCCACCTGGGGTAAGCACTGCCCAGCACGATCCCACACCCCAACCCCTCTGCCCCAGGTCAGAATGCCCTCCTGCACCCTAAATCCCTCCCAGACCCCGCACTCCACCCCAAATCGCTGTCCCCACCTGCATCCTGAACCCCTCGTTTCTGGCCCCACCCCAGAGCCTAGGGGAAGCCTTGAACTTCCACTCCCCCCCCCCGTGGGGCTGGAGCTGCGACTGCCAGCTTGCCCTGCTGCAGGGGGAAGCTCCGAGCCTCTGCGCCTCCGCCTCCCCATGGAGCTGTGTGGGGCCCATGACTGATTTTTTCTTTGCGTCAGTGGCCCCTGATAGAAAAAAGGTTCCCCACCCCAATGTAACAGGTCAAAACATTAAATAAATATTTCTTTGGAAAGAAGCTGGGTGAAATATTCACATTTTACAGTAAAAATGTGATATTTTCTATTCCAACAGTGATTAAGGAGGATGCTAAAAATATCTACTAAAATTAACAGGACCAGATAACTTGTGCCTCATGAGTTCTCTGGACTGCTGATGTTAGCTGTTAACACATATTGAAATAGTGGGGAAGATCCAAAGATCTAGAAAAATGCTTATGTAGTTCTATTATTTAAAAAAGTTAAGTGCATGTTCTGAGTAATTATAGCTGTTAGCCTGCTATTTTTCCATGGGCAAAAGAATGGAATGAGTGATATGGGAATCAGTCAATAAAAAAAACAAAAGGTGGGAAATATAATTAATGCCAATCAGCATGGTTTTATGGGAAATAGCTTTTTTCATCCAAACACATGTTGCAAGTTTGATCAATAAAATGCAATTGCATTTATATAATACTTGGATTTCTGTAAGGATTTAACTTAGTACTGCATGATGTTGAGATAAAACAAATTAGAATAGCACATTGTGATGGGACAGACAAATCCTATGCTACGCCTGAAGGGTTTAAGGGCCCTCCGGGTCTGCCAAGTATGCTCTGGCTGGAGAAGCAGGTTAAAAAGGAGCTCAGAAGCCCAAGCAAAATGTGGTGGACAGGCTGCAGGAGAGACAATTCTTCTCTGGGAATCCAAGTAGAAGGCTGAGCCTGAGACGGACCAGCGAGCGAGTAAAGTCCACAGGCAGCGCCTTCTCCAACCACCACCCCCTATAGGTCTGGCAGGACTCCATTCATTTGGACTTTTTTTTATTAGGCTATTGACTGTTTGGACTGTAGTAGCCACTCTCCAAACTGAAGAAGCACATAGATAGGAAGTAGCGCAGTATGGCAGATTTAGACGCCCCGAAAGAAGGAACCTGTTGTTGTTACTTCTCAGAGCCCTGGGCTGGGACCTGGTGAAGCGGGAGGGCCCAGGTCCCCCTCCCAAGCCCCATTTAAGGGTAAAGGCCTAGATGCAGGATGAAACCAAGACACTTTTAGCCTAGGGGGAGGAACCACACCCACCCAACAGAGAGATAAATGGACACTTGGCCCATCACAACCCGTATCACACACATAATAGATTAAAATCCAGTTGATAGATCTCAAAAAATGTAATTGCTAATGGAGAACAATAAGCAAAAGGGTGTGTTTCTGTGGGGGAGCCACAAAGGGATCAGTTCTTGACCCAATACTATTTAATATTTGTATCAATGATCTGAAAGAAACAACATTATTACTTGTAAAGTTAGCAGATGACACAAAGATTTATGGAGTTGTAATGAAGAGGACCGGTAACTATTACAGAGTGATCTGGATCACATAAGAGTGTGGTATGATTAAAAAACAGTGCTTTAATATGGCCAAATCAAAACGATACATCTAGGAGAGAAGACAGTGTGCTGTACTTTACAGGATGATTATATATATGACAATATTCTATGGGTGGCAGTCAAAGAGAGACACATTCAAACTGGAAAAAAGGGGCAAAATTTTAACAGTGAGAGTAATTAATCACTGGGACCTAAAGGATGTGGTAGATTCTCCATTACTTGAAATCTTTAAATCAACGTTAGATGTCTTCCTATAACCACAAGTTATTGGACTTCATGCAGGAATTACAGGGTCAAATTCTGTGGCTAGTTATGCAATGGGTCACACTAGATGACCAAAGTAGAACACCAGATTGGGACTTACAAAACCTGAGATCTATTCCTGGCTCTGACATTGTCCTTCTGGATGACCATGGCCAAGTAATTTCACCAATGTTTTTCAGTTTCCCCATGTGTAAAATGGGATAATGATTCTTACCTGCTTTGTAAAGCTGTTGAGATCCATTCATGAAAAACTCTGTATAAGATGTGAGTATTATCATTACTTCTGGCATGAAAAGTTATGGTTCTGCATTCACATGCTAAAAGTAGGATGTGACAAACAGTGCACCAGCCAAAGAGAAAACACACAAGGGCCTTCAAGGGACTGCTCTCAGTGGACAGGGAGTGTATATTTATGGGTTTCAGAGTAGCAGCCGTGTTAGTCTGTATCCGCAAAAAGAACAGGAGTACTTGTGGCACCTTAGAGACTAAGAAATTTATGAGAGCATAAGCTTTCATGGACTACAGCCCACTTCTTCGATAAGAAGTGGGCTGTAGTCCACGAAAGCTTATGCTCTCATAAATTTCTTAGTCTCTAAGGTGCCACAAGTACTCCTGCTCTTTCTGTGTATATTTATGGTACACATCAGTGGCAGTAAGAAAATAATTTATAAGAAGTGTATTCCTTAGTTTAGCTCTTCACATAGAAATACGCTGACAGGAATTATCTAAAAACAATGATTAGACAGAAAGGAGTTAAACCTTAGGCAACACAGGTGTAGATGGTGAATAGACAGGTGCCTTGTTGTGGCACCACTTGTCCTCAGCCTGATAATGTCAGAGCTGAAATCAGGTTATGGAAGGAAAACCAGAAAAAAAAAAAAAAAGGCTTATGCCAATCACAGCACCTATAAACATATCAGAGAGCCAACTGTAATGGACACACATCTATCAGCATCTACCATCCCTTGCTATATGTAAAGTGAACCATCTCAACATCAGCAGGAATCCAAAGCTAGACATGGAAGTGAAGGTCACCTGGCTGGCGCACACAGAAAGGCACAACGTCAGGAATTAGTCTACTCAACTTCTGTGTAGAGACACTTACTAAGGAATGCCAGAACACCATACTCAGGCTTAGAGAGCAATGATGTAAATATGCAGCATGGCAAACAAATGTGGTCACATAGAAAATTAATCTGTGGCAGAGGTCATTTAACAAATACAAAATCCATGTTAGCAATACAAAATCAGTGCAGTACAGAAACATTGCAGTGAATAATGAGAGGACACAAAGCAGCCATAAATCTATGTGGAGCCATGTTTCAAAAACTGTGATATATTATAAACACAACATATTATATGTACAACCATCTCTGAAAAAATCATACCAGCGCAGGCTTTCTTGCCTCAGAGATTCACCATGTGGGTTGGGGAACAGCCAAGAGACCTTCCCCTCTGGAAGAGCCCACAGTCCAGGTCAATTGGGAGGTTTGGGAGGAACCCGGGCCCACCATCTACTCCGGGTTCCAGCCAGGGCCCTGTGGACTGCAGCTGTCTATAGTGCCTCCTGTAACAGCTGCGTGACAGCTACAACTCCCTGGGCTACTTCCCCATGGCCTCCTCCAAACACCTTCCTTATTCTCACCACAGGACCTTCCTCCTGGTGTCCTCAGTCCTCCAGCAGCGCGCGCACACACACACACACACACACACACACACACTCTCTCTCTCTCTCTCTCTCTCTCTCTCTCTCTCTCTCTCTCTCTCTCTCTCTCTCTCATCTCCTTGCACCTCTTGCTCCCAGCTCCTCACACTCCCACCACAAACTGAAGTGAGCTCCTTTTTAAAACCTAGGTGCCCTGATTAGCCTGCCTTAATTGATTCTAGAAGCTTCTTAATTGGCTCCAGGTGTCCTAATTAGCCTGCCTGAACTGGTTCTAGCAGGTTCCTGATTACTCTAGTGCAGCCCCTGCTCTGGTCACTCAGGGAACAGAAAACTATTCATCCAGTTACCAGTATATTTGCCCTCTACCAGACTCCTGTACCCCACTGGTCTGGGTCTGTCACACTGTTTAAAGACAGCATATGTGGTCCACCTTTCTGTTACTCTGAGCACAAACCAGGAAGAAACTGAAGCCAATACAGGAGAAACCTCCATGCTGTCAGCAAGAGTTTCTTCAGCAGTCGCTACTATTAATGCTCTCTTAAAGTACCTACAAGTACACAAATATAAGTCTTTTGTGTTTGCTTACTGCTGTATACAGTATGTGGAAAATGTGTAAGTACTGTTTTGGGGAATCGCTGTACAATTTATTAATTCTGTTTGAGATTATGAACTAGCCGCATACATCTTTATCAAGCTGCAAACTCCATTTTTATTACAAGGCTGTTTTTTGCCTCTCTGCTGTTTTTTTTACTTCCATTGTGAAATTCCAAATGATGATGGCACAGGTCTAACATCAGAGAGTCACTAAACTTTGACAATCATCCATTTGAATGGAGCATCCTTGGACAAAGATGGCTCTGACCCAGGACAAAAGTCTGAACTGGGATGTGGGGGTGGTGGTGTTCTAACTAAGTAATGGATCAGCAAACAGGGGACCTTGATCACTTCAAAAGGCTGATCCAAAGGTCACCTGGCAAAAAGGATAAAAGAAAGGATCTCTCACTAGTCATTTTGAGAGAGAGGCAGAAGAGATCAGAAAGACTCCATGATTCAGGGAAGCCATGTTCAGGAGGGTGGGGGAGAGGAAGTGTCCTGGACTCCACAGAAGACTCTGACCTCAGCCCAGAGAATGCTCCAGAGTGGTAAGGAAACTGAGAAAGGGAAAAGTGTCTAGATCTGTGTATTCCTTGTGCTAGCTAATGTAAAGAATGGTTTCCAAAGCCAATCTCTGTCTGTCTACTTTTCACTATCATGTGTTCCTGAAGAGTGAACTGTAAACTCAGAGCACCCAGGAGGTTAGTCTTCTGGGAAAGGATGTGCTTAAGCTACTGGGGAGGTCAGCACTGGTCCTGGAGCCTAGGATAGCTGGGCCTCCTGGTCCCATTTCTGTGAAGGAATAACAGACAGAGACCCTGTGGCCAGGAAATGTGCCAGAGAGGCCAAGAAAAGAGAATGCTACAGCCTGCTCAGTCCAAGGGAGGTTTTAGGGCTTTAGAAGCCTTGTCAGTGTCCAGCAGAGGGAGCTTTGCCAGAGCTGTGCATTATTTGTCTCTTATGGAACTCTTTGTTGTTGTGTATATTTATCAATACATTCATGCCAACAATTTCAGGGGACTTCTGATTTTGGGAACCTAAATTTTTGTATTCTCAATTTGAGACACCAGAGACACTTTAAATAATTTTTGCCCAAGTAAATGAATAAGCCACATCATATAGTCCCCATCCCCCAAATATTGTATTGATGGGTACATAATCAATGTCAGCTGCTTAAAGCTAGATCCACAATGGGGACTCAGTGTTGCAATATCTAATGTTTAGGTGCCCTTTTGCCTAGTGGAATGCACAGCCCAGGCTCCATCTACAATGCATGGGCTGAGTTTGGTGCCTAAGAATGGGATTTGCAAAAGCCATCAAGATGAGTGGGGAGCCACCTAAGCTAGCCAGTAGGAAATGCTGAGGAGAAAGGAGGGGCTTAGGCACTACCTTCTCCTCATGCTGTGTTTTATATAGGGCCTGATCAGGTAGGTGAGAACACCTAGCTTGTGAAACCAACTGAGGCTTAGACATGAGTTAGTAGCACGACGTCAGGACTTGTGACTTTGTGCATGTCCACTAGCAAAAATGAAGCCACCTAAGGGACTTTGAGAGCAGAAATGTAGGCCGTACGGACTTTAGACTACCGAGTTAGGTGGCAGCTGAGTAGAATTTTGTGAATCTAAATTTTGGACTTGTGCACCTAAACTGGCACTTAGGTCCCTAAATTCCTTTTGTGTATCTATCTTAGTGAATTATGTGAAATAACTGAAATGAATGTTATAGATTGTTGAGTTTTGTATCTCAAACCCTTCCAATATTTTTCACAATGATATAATTGGCTTCTATTTTCTGTAATACTGGCAAAGTATCTGTCTTGCATACAGAAATATTAAACTTGTGATAATGAGATGAAAAATGTTCCTAAGGTTCTCAGACAAAACAAAAAACCCCCAAACCTACAATAGGACAAAGGTGCAATGATGACAAAAATAGCCTAATTAGTAAGAGAGCATCTTCCTTTTTCAATAGCAGAGATGTGTGTTACGGTAAGGCACCAAAATAATAAAAGGTATGTATTTGGCTAATGGCTATGGAACACAGTACACCTGAAGTAACAGCCTTTGCAAACTTCAAAATATAAGGGTATGTCTACACTACGGGATTAATCCGAATTTAGATAATTCGGATTTGAGAAACAGGTTGTATAAAGTCGAAATGAGTGCGGCCACACTAGCACAGTAATTCGGTGGTGTGCGTCCAAGTACCGGGGCTAGCGTCGATTTCTGCACCGTTGCACTGTGGGTAGCAATTCCATAGCTATCCCATAGTTCCCGCAGTCTCCTGCGCCCATTGGGATTGTGGGTTAAGATCCCAGTGCCTGATGGGACAAAAAACATCGTCGCAGGTGGTTCTGGGTACAGCCTCACTCCCTCCCTCCCTCCCTCCCTGCATGAAAGCAACGGACGGCAGACAACCATTTTCGCGCCTTTTTTCCTGGGTGGGTGAACACTGCAGACTCCATACCACGGCAAGCATGGAGCCCGCTGAGGTCAAGACAGCACTCATGAATATTGCAAACACCTCGCGCGTTCTTGTGGAGTTTATGCTCAGCCAGGACCAGAAAAACGAGGCGAGGAGGCAGCGGCGGCGGCAGCGCAGCGACAAGCATGATGAGGACATGGACACGGACACGGACACAGAATTCAGTGAAACCACAGGCCCCAGTGCTTTGGAGATCATGTTGTTAATGGGGCAGATTCTATCCATGGAACGCCGATTCTGGGCAAGGGAAACAAGCACAGACTGGTGGGACCGCATAGTGTTGCAGGTCTGGGACGATTCCCAGTGGCTGCGGAACTTTCGCATGCGTAAGGGCACTTTCATGGAACTTTGTGACTTGCTTTCCCCTGCCCTGAAATGCCAGAATACCAAGATGAGAGCAGCCCTCACAGTTGAGAAGCGCGTGGCGATAGCCCTGTGGAAGCTTGCAACGCCAGACAGCTACCGGTCAGTCGGGAATCAATTTGGAGTGGGCAAATCTACGGTGGGGGCTGCTGTGATGCAAGTAGCCAAAGCAATCACTCAGGTGCTGCTACGAAAGTTAGTGACTCTGGGAAATGTGCAGGCTATAGTGGATGGTTTTGCTGCAATGGGATTCCCTAACTGTGGTGGGGCAATAGACGGAACCCATATCCCTATCTTGGCACCGGAGCACCAAGCCACCGAGTACATAAACCGCAAGGGGTACTTTTCAATGGTGCTGCAAGCACTTGTGGATCACAAGGGACGTTTCACCAACATCAACGCGGGCTGGGCGGGAAGGGTTCATGACGCTCGCGTCTTCAGGAACACTACTCTGTTTAAAGGGCTGCAGCAAGGGACTTACTTTCCGGACCAGAAAATAACCGTTGGGGATGTTGAAATGCCCATAGTTATTCTTGGGGACCCAGCCTACCCCTTAATGCCATGGCTTATGAAGCCATACACAGGCAGCCTGGACAGGAGTCAGGAGCTGTTTAACTACAGGCTAAGCAAGTGCAGAATGGTGGTAGAATGTGCATTTGGCCGTTTAAAAGGTCGCTGGCGTTCATTATTGACTCGCTCTGACCTCAGCCAAAGAAATCTCCCCATTGTTATTTCTGCTTGCTGTGTGCTCCACAATCTCTGTGAAAGTAAGGGGGAGACCTTTATGGCGGGGTGGGAGGCTGAGGCAAATCGCCTGGCTGCTGATTACGCGCAGCCAGACACCAGGGCGATTAGAAGATCACACCATGAAGCGCTGTGCATCAGAGAAGCTTTGAAAACCAGTTTCATGGCTGGCCAGGCTACCGTGTGAAATATCTGTTTGTTTCTCCTTCATGAAAACCCTCCCCCTTTACTGACTGATTTTCTGTAAGGAACCCACCCTGCCCCTTCCCCCAGCTTTCTTTCAAACCAAATAAAGTCACTATCATTTAAAAATCATTTATTCTTTATTAATAGATTAGAAAAAGAGGGAGGGAACCCGGGTGGTATTTGGGAGGAGGATTGCTGGGAAGGAAAAAGCCACAAAGAAAAGGTTAAAAAAATGACAGCCTTTTGCTTGGGCTGTCTACTGGGGTGGAATGGGAAGGTGTACGGAGCCTCCCCCCCCGCGTTCTTACACGTCTGGGTGAGGAGGATACGGAACATGGGGAGGGGGGAGGGTGGAACAGGGGCTGAAGCGGCAGTCTGTTTTCCAGCAGCCGTTCCTGAACCTCCACCAGACGCCGGAGCAGCCCCAGCGTTGCATCCTTCATCCTCTGGTCTTCCTGCCGCCATCTCTCATCTCGATCGTCTCTCCTCTCCTCACGTTGGTCCCTCCTCTCCTCACGTTGGTCCCTCCTCTCCTCACGTTCACTGACTTCTTTCCTATACTTTGAAACTGTTTCCTTCCACTCATTCAGATGAGCTCTGTCACTCCTGCTGGATTGCATAATTTCAGAAAACATGTCCTCCCGCGTCTTCTTCTTACGACGCCTTATCTGTGATAACCTTCGGGATGGAGGAGGGAGGCTTGAGGAATTTGCAGCTGCTGTAGGGAGGGGAAAAAAGAGAGAATTGTTTTAAAAGCTACATTTTGCAGAACAATGCTTATACTCTTTCACGGTGACCAACACTGTTCACATTACATAGCACATGTGATTTCTGTGCAAGGTCGCATTTTGCCTCTTAATGCTGAGTGCTTGTGGCTTTGCTGCTAGAGATCACAGGTCTGGGCAACAGAATTCGGCTTGCATGCGGCCATGGTAAGCCATTGTTTTACAGCTTCTGCACCCTCCTTTCCCACATACCAAGCATAGCCTGTAGAGTGCTGCAGAAGCCTGGCCAATCTCAGCCAGTTGGGGGGGGGGGGCAGTGTGGGGGGGCTTGTCTGGGCCCCTTCAGGCAAGTAGAGTGCTGCGGTTTTTCTGTTAACATTCAGCAGCACCAGAAAACAAACTAACCCCCCCCCCCGCCATGAATTCTCTGGGATGATCACGGTACCCCTCCCCCCACCGCATGGCTGGTATCAGGGAAGATCCCTGCAGGCACCAAACTACCCCCCCCCCCCGCCGCCGACCCCCCCCCTCGCCATGAATTCTCTGGGATGATCACGGTACCCTCCCCCCACCGCGTGGCTGGTAACAGGGAAGAACCCTGCTAGCCAAACGCGGAAAACTTCAGGGCCAATTTCCCATCTGCGCTTGGCTAACTGCAGGGAAGGATTTATTTTCCGCCACAGGCAAACAGCCCAGTAGGAACGGCCACCTCTGTCCCCTTAATTAAGTTCCCGTATTTCAACCAGGTTACCAGGAGTGATATCACTCTCCTGAGGATTACACAACAAGATAAAGAACGGATGTTGCTTGAATGCCAGCAAACACCGGGACCATACGCTGCTAGGCTTTGTCAGGCAATGATACCAGATTACTTGCTGCAAGCATGGCGTGGTCAAGTGTCCTACCATGGAGGAGGGAATAAGGATGCACTGCCCAGAAACCTTCTGGCAAGGCTTTCGGAGTACCTCCAGGAGAGCTTCATGGAGATGTCCCTGGAGGATTTCCGCTCCATCCCCAGACACGTTAACAGACTTTTCCAGTAGCTACAGACTTTTCCAGTAGCTGAACTGACCGCGAATGCAAAGTCAGGCAAAGTAATCATTAAAAACCGTTTGCTTTTAAAACAAGTTTTATATTTTAAAAGGTAAACTCACCTGAGGTCCCTTCCATGGGGTCAGAGTCTTGGGTACTGGCTTGGGAGGGTACTTCAGTCAGGGTGAGAAAAAGATCCTGGCTGTTGGGGAGAATGGAGTGCTGTGTGCTCTCTGCAAGCTCATCCTCCTCCTCCTCCTCCTCTACCCCATCGGCAGAATCCTCAGGCGTCGAGACTATCCCCGACCCAGAATCCACGAACAAAGGTGGGGTAGTGGTGGCAGCCCCCCCTAGAATTGCATGCAGCTCGGCGTAGTAGCGGCATGTCCGCGGCTCTGACCCGGAGCGACCGTTTGCCTCCTTTGTTTTTTGATAGGCTTGTCTGAGCTCCTTGACCTTCACGCGGCACTGCTCAGAGTCCCTATTGTGGCCTCTCTCCATCATGCCCTTGGAAATTTTTTCAAAAGTTTTTGCATTTCGTCTTTTAGAACGAAGTTCTGCAAGCACTGAATCCTCTCCCCATACAGCGATCAGATCCAGTACCTCCCTCACGGTCCATGCTGGTGCTCTTTTTCGATTATCAGCCTGCATGGTTACCTGTGCTGATGAGGTATCTGTGGTCACCTGTGCTCTCCATGCTGGGCAAACAGGAAATGAAGTTCAAATGTTCGCGGGGCTTTTCCTGTCTACCTGGCCAGTGCATCCGAGTTCGGATTGCTGTCCAGAGCGGTCACAATGATGCACTGTGGGATAGCTCCCGGAGGCCAATACCATCGAATTGCGGCCACACTAACCCTAATTCGAATTGCTAAAATCGATTTTGGCGCTACTCCGCTCGTTGGGGTGGAGTACAGAAATCGATTTAAAGGGCCCTTTACATCGAATTAAATGGCGTCGTTGTGTGGACGGTTACAGGGTTAATTCGAATTAAAGCTGATAAATCCGAATTAAAGTCGTAGTGTAGACCAGGCCTTAGTCACACATCCTTTTGAAAGCCATGCAATATGGCTGCCAGTAAATGAGGGACAACATGCACATGACCCAGAATGTCTAATTGACCATAATAATGAGTAGCTAACGATACATATGCTCTAGTTTACTTTTACTACTATAAATTATGACAGTAAGTACAGAAGGTTACACAACATTCATTAGGCTTGATGCTATCCTAGGGCTTGTCTACACTGGCAATTTACAGCGCTGCAACTTTCTGGCTCAGGGGTGTGAAAAAACATCCCCCCTGAGTGCAGCAAGTTTCAGCACTGTAAAGCACCAGTGTAGACAGTTCACCGGTGCTGGGAGCTGTGCCCCTCGTGGAGGTGGGTTTTTTTTAGAGCACCACAGTTGCCAGTGTACTGTAAGTGATTTGCAGTTTCCAGGTTGGGTAGGTTTGTGTGTTAGCTCTGCTCAAGCTAGTGGCTACAAATAGCAGTGTAGCTATAGCGGCACAGGCGGTGGCTTCAGCTAGCCACTCGAGTACTTAGCTGGGCCTCAGACTAGGTTGTACATGGGTGGATTGCCTGTTCTGCCACCCACATTGTTACAGCCACACTGCTATTGTTAGTGCGCTAGCTTGATCAAAGCTAGCATGTGTACATCTATCCAAGAGGGAAATTACACCTCCAGTTGCAGCTTAGATATACCCTAAGGTCTTGCTCCTGGAACAATTAATACATATACCTCTCTTTACACAGAGAGTAGTCCCTTTGAAGTGCATGGGACTATTCATACCATGTCAAGCTAATAGTCTGTAAATCTTTGCTGGATTGGGGCCTAAATCTGTGGAGACCTAAATGGTATTTGCATAACGATTTATCTGCAACAACCCAGAAAATCTATTTAAACTGTATGGTACTGTTGAAGTTGAATGTGTTTGTAATTAAATACAAAAGCAGATTTGCAATTTAGTGTTAGTTGCTTTAATTGTCTCTATCCCACAAGTTTATGGATGAATGTATTAGTGTTCAGTTCTCCACATGTCGCATGTATGGAATTTTGCTCAGCATCCAAAGTAGTGTTTGTGATAGGCAAGAAAAGATTTAGCAACATTCTCAGCAGCCAAATGATCAAATTCATACTAATCTATAATTCTTAGTTGACGCTTACATTATTTTTATTTAATTAGTAATGAATTTCTCATCAGGCTATGCAAAAAAAAACTATATTAGGACAAAGGAGCAATGATCATCAAATCAGCACCTACTCAAATATGTAAGAGTATCTTCCTTACAGAGATACCATCTGAATCTAGAGCACAAAAATAAATACTTTCATGTTATCATAAATGTTACACTGACGGCCAAAATGTTTCAAAGAAAATGTTTAGTCAAAAAATGGTCATTTTATCCAAAATGAAATTTAAAACAACAACTCGTTGACTTTTTTAAAAAATGCACCATGTGAAAATTTTCTTGGAATTTTTTTTATAAAAAAATAGAAAGTTGTATTGGAAATATTCTTGAATACTTATTTCTGCATTTTTTTAAATAAATTGCAAAAATCAGTTCACTTTGAACCCTTCAACATTTTTCAGAATTTTAATTTAATTTTTGACCAGCTCTATTACACCATTATAGGTGAACCAGACAAAACTTTGACATATTAACTCGTATGAACAGAATTACAGAGAAAAATGTAGCAAACACCAATGCCTACTTTTTACATATGAAAATGCAGAGTGAACATTTTACAATTTTGTACGCTGATGTTGGCACTTAAGAGGTTTGGCCAATGATGTCCTTGCATACCAGTTATGGTCCTTTTGACCTAACACTATGAAACTATATTACAAACCTAAACATGCAAAATGTGTAAAATCTGGTTACAGTTCAAGAATGAGAGTTTCCTGCTAGCAGTGACAAATTGGGAAGAAACAGTAGATAAAACAGAAAATTACTACAAAAATCAAAGCAACCCATTCATTAAGACAAATGACATACCAACTATTAAGGTGGGAGAGGTAATATCTTTTACTGGGCCAAGTTCTGTTGGTGAGAGAGACAAGCTTTTCAAGCTTACACTTGTCTCTCTCACCAACAGAAGTTGATCCAATAAAAGATGTTACCTCACCTCACTTGTTCTCAAATATCCTGGGACCAACTCGGCTACAACAACACTGTATATATCAATCATCATGCAGCCTTTACATTGCAAAGTATATATATATTATGGTAAAGTTTAATGACTTGTCAGCAATTGAGTACTAAAAACATGAACTCTGTGCTCTTTCTAGTTATAGGGATGCACTGATTTTAAATGGGAATTGTCTGCACAGATCTGAGGGCAGATTGTGTCCCATATTTATTGGCTGAAAAAATACAGTGCATGTCTCCTAAAATCCTTTCTAATTTTCAGAAGTAATCTGCTTTCCCAGTTAGCTAGATCTTACATAGGTTTGGTTTAACAGAAAGTTTACTAGTTACATAGAATTAGTCATTAGCATTATGAAATTCAGAAAGAACCAAAATAGTATTGGTAGATATTTCGAGAAGTGTCTAAAGCCTTGGCTACACTGGCAATTCACAGCGCTGCACTTGCTGCGCTCAGGGGTGTGAAAAAACACCCCCCCGAGCACAGCGAGAGCAGTGCTGTAAAGTGCCAGTAATCAGCGCCTGCAGCATTGCATGCTCACTCGCAGCGCTGCAAGCTATTCCCCTTGGAGAGAGCTCTCGCAGCGCTGGCGGCGCAACTACACTTGCGCTTCACAGCGCTGCCGCGGCAGCGCTCTGAATCCGCGAGTGTAGCCAAGGCCTAAGTAATCTGGAGTGACTTTCAATTGGATTGAGGCCCCTAAGTGTATGTCTACACTGCAATTAGACACCTGTGGCTGGCCCAGAGCTCAGGCTGTGGGATTGTTTAATTGTGGTGTCGAAGTTCCGGTTCTGGTTGCAGCTGAGCTCTGGGACTCTCCCACCTGACAGGGTACTACAGCCCAAGCTCTGCCCTGAGCCCAAATGTCTTCACTGCAATTAAACAGCCCCTTAGCCTGAGTTCCACAAGAGATTTAAAGACAATTCACATTTTCTCACTCATATTCCTACTCTTTGATTGCCAAATTCTTTAGTTTGCATTATA
The DNA here is from genome assembly GCF_027887155.1 of Malaclemys terrapin pileata. Classification (NCBI taxonomy): domain Eukaryota; kingdom Metazoa; phylum Chordata; order Testudines; family Emydidae; genus Malaclemys; species Malaclemys terrapin. The sequence continues at coordinate 170,173,360 of NC_071506.1, read as the reverse complement.
CCTATTAGGTTAATGCTTTAGTGTTCTATTTAATAATGCCCTTGTTACTTAACATAATATCACATCTGTTTTAAAAAGATTTATTCAAGGACTTTTAAACTTACATCTATTCATTAGGAAATCTGTTTATTTTTTACCAGAGTAGCCACTAGACAGCACTGCTATGTAAAGCAAGCAATACTTACCATGAGCAGCCCTTTGTAGGCATAGACAATGCCAAGCCAAATGGTCATGTGAGTGTTTTCACAGTGCTCTAAAATCGGACGAATGGAAATATCTCTGCCGGCAGGGTCCGGCTAAAAGGGAAGAAAAAGTAAAGAGTAAAATATTTGAATTAATTTGACATGTACTTATGCCTCAGAAGCCATTTCATTCTGTTCCCAGTAGGTTGGGAAACACATGTATTTGTGTGTAAAAGAAAAGCCAACTTTAGTAAGACTTTTGATGGTGTGGTTCCATAAGGCTGCAAAGAAGCTTTGTAAAGATTAGTAATTAGGGAATTGAACGTGATAGGTGGATTCATGCTTACCCTGCTACAGCAAAATAGAAGGCAGAAGGACTGTTCATCATATGTGCAATGACTCTTTAATACTGCCAATCACATTAATCTGTTATAGTTTAAACAAATAACTAACTACCATGAAAAAAATATCCAGGAAGGCATTCTGCGTAACTGAAGGGAAAGAAAACAACTCAGTCTTTTTGATTTGGACAGCTAATTTGGTAAAAATAATAAAAAAGCTAATGGTATAGCTCAAACATGCAGCCATGAAAATATATATAGTTAAAAATCACTCTTCACGTTTTGTGTTATTGATCAATGGCTGAGTATGCAATGAGACACATTGTGGTATGTTCCAGACTATTTTTTGTTTTGTTTTATTGCCCTGAGATAAAACAAGTGCTTGGATTATGCTATTGCTATTGTACTACAGAAACTGCAGCAAAAGCTCAGTTTAGAATATAACCCATCCCCAAATCCCCTTGAGACCAAGTGAAACTCTGTACAAATTAATGCTGCTAGAAACCCTCATAGCTTTCACTCACCCTCAGAAAAGAGGATAGTGCAGCAATGCATGCCTTTTGTACCTGGTGTGACAAAATTCAATGGGCCCCAACTCCCAGGGCCCTGTGGACTGCAGCTGTCTATAGTGCTTCCTGTAACAGCTGCATGACAGCTACAACTCCCTGGGCTATTTCCCCATGGCCTCCTCCAAACACCTTCCTTAGTCTCACCACAGGACTTCCACCTGGTATCTGATAATGCTTGTACTCCTCAGTTCTCCAGCAGCACACCCTCTCACTCTCAGCTCCTTGCGCCTCTTGCTCCCAGCTCCTCACACTCACACCACAAACTGAAGTGAGCTCCTTTTAAAACCCAGGTGCCCTGATTAGCCTGCCTTAATTGATTCTAGCAGCTTCTTCTTAATTGGCTCCAGGTGTCCTAATTAGCCTGCTGCCTTAACTGGTTCTAGCAGGTTCCTGATTACTCTAGTGCAGCCCCTGCTCTGGTCACTCAGGGAACAGAAAACTACTCATCCAGTGACCAGTATATTTGCCCTCTGCCAGACTCCTGTACCCCACTGGTCTGAGTCTGTCACACTGGACATAATTTGCAAATTAGATTAGTGATTCTAACTGACTTGCTGTGTTACTTTGACAGGAATATTCTGTTGTACCAATCTATCCAAAGCGGTTGTGAACTCTTATCTTGTTTTCCTTTTGAGAAGAACCTGAAATATGGGCACAAATGTTCAAAGCAACTCACTATTTCCAATTTAAAATGATGGTCTAGATCTTCAGCTGATGTAAATCACCATGTGCTTCACTTTATGTACATGTGCAGTACCAGTGGAAGTCACTACAGCCAGTTCCTTTTTCAGCTGGCTACATGTATAAAATCTATGAGGCAGAAGAATATTGATTTATCTGAGCTACGGAAAAATCAGTTTTTCTTTGACTCAAATATAGAAGTGATTTTTTCATAGAAGGATTTCAGAGAAAAACTGACCATTATTCTACGGGTCAGTCTTGCTCCCATTAGTGTCAGTAGGAATTTTCCCAGAGATTTCAATGAGTGCAGAATCAAGCCCCTACTCCATTTCCCTCATCAGCCCTTCCACATGTAAAGCACGATTGCCTGGCTACTGCTGACCTCAGATAGCAACAAAGAATAAAAAAGACAGAAAAAAAAAAAAGAAAGAAAAGGAAAGAGGATTGTGGGGCATGTTTCTCACAATCCATAGTTATTTCCTTGCACCCTTGGCACAGAATGACAGTTACGTTCACCCCTTCCCAGTAGTAACCCTGAATAGGATAATCTAAATCCTAAAAATCTCTCAAATAAAAGAGGTCCCAGAGGAGGATTCTACCTTTTCATAAGTAGTGTATGGCCCCACGCTGACAGCCACCCATCACCTGCAACTCCCATTACCATCAACATGAGCTACAGGTGCTCATCACCTCTCAGGGTAAGGCTGCCAGGTAGCAGAAAAATATATTACAATGCTACTAATGTGTGTTTGGGATCATTAAAAATGTCTCCTTCTCCCTGATCAGGGACAAGATGTTTCATAATGCCAAAGTCTTTATGTACTGAATGTAATTTGACATTCCAAACTGAAGATAAAGCTTTCTGGATTTTCCATCATTTATGATTGACATGGAGAAAAGTTCAGGTGAGAGTTGCTATCTTAAAAATTCAGTAGTGTCAACATTTTCATATGAACAGGACTGTCCTGAAGATACATTTTCTCTAAGTTTCTAAACCTTGTCTTAGCTCATTACAAGGCCAAAGAGTTTTTTTTAAATACAGGACTGATCTCCCATACATCTTTGAGTTCTGGCGTGCCACTACTTGCATCCTTTTCTGAGTTGTGAGATAATTATTTCAGTTCCATTCTTTTCAGATCTACAGTATTCCCAAAAATGTTTAATTTTTAGCAGTGGGGAGCTACACTAGTTCACACCCACTCAGGATCTGGGCTCATGTCTTTTCAGCTACGTCCATCCTCTGCCCACACCCCTTCTCCTTTTTACCTCACATTAGTGGAGTGGGGTTTGAGACCTGCACTCAATGAACACCTGATGCTTCACCATATTTGTGCCTGCGTGGAAGCCTGGACTCATGCTTGCACTGAAACTCAACAGCCTTGTGCTGTTTGCTGAGTATATAATGATTTACAGGGTCAAGGTGCTGTCCAATATTTTGACGTGTATGCACAAAGCGTCACCGAATGGCTGCCGTACTACTCAGCCATAGGCAGTGAAATGCTTACTCTTCTGTTTTTCACTATGGTATTTCTTTCCTAAAACAATGTAGTTATGTTCAAATTAGGGCTGTCAATTAACTGCAGTTAATGCACATGATTAACTAAAAAAAATTAATCATGATTAAAAAAATTAATCACGATTAATCACAGTTTTAATTATGATTTAATTTTAATTTTATATTTATATGAATTTATATATAAACTATAATTTAATTATAATTTTGCATTGAATTAATCGCACAGTTAAAGAATAGAATACCAATTGAAATGTATTAAATATTTTGGACTTTTTTCTAAATTTTCATTTATATTATATTCTGTGTTGTGATTGAAATCAAAGTGTATATTATTTTTTTATTACAAATATTTGCACTGTAAAAATGATGAACAAGAGAAACAGTATTTTTCAATTCACCTCATACAAGTACTGTAGTGCAATCTCTTTGTCGTGAAAGTACAATTTACAAATGTAGATTTTTTTGTTGTTGCATAACTGCACTCAAAACCAAAACTTCAGAGCCCACAAGCCCACTCAGTCCTACTTCTTGTTCAGCCAATCGCTAAGACAAACAAGTTTGTTTACATTTACAGGAGATAATGCGGCCCTCTTCTTTTTTACAAAGTCACCAGAAAGTGAGAACAGGCATTCACATGGCACTTTTGTAGCCAGCATTGCAAGGTATTTACATGTCAGATATGCTAAACAATCATATGGCCCTTCATACTTTGGACATCATTCCAGAGCACATGTTTCCATGCTGATGACGCTTGTTAAAAAAATAATGCGTTAATTAAATTTGTGACTGAACTCCTTGGGGGAGAATTGTATGTCCCCTGCTCTGTTTTACCCATATTATTCCATATATTTCATGTTATAGCAGTCTCAGATGATGACCCAGCACATGTTGTTCATTTTAAGAACACTTTCGCTGTAGATTTCACAAAACGTAAAGAAGGAATCAATGTGAGATTTCTAACCGACCCAAGGTTTAAGAATCTGAAGTGCCTTCCAAAATCTGAGCGGGATGAGGTGTGGAGCATGCTTTCAGAAGTCTTAAAAGAGCAACACTTCAATTCAGAAACTACAGAACCCGAACCACCAAAGGAGAAAATCAACCGTCTGCTGGTGGCATCTGACTCAGATGATGAAAATGAACATGCGTCGGTCTGCACTGCTTTGGATTGTTATTGAGCAGAACCTGTCCTCAGCCCGATTCGACAGGGCCCCGGCAGGGATGACTCACTCGGCGGTGCTCCAGGTCTTCACCCCAGGTCTTCGGTGGCACTGAAGGACCCGCCGCCGAAGACCCAGTAAATAACTGCCCAGTGAGTACATGCCTCCTGCTGCATCTGACCCCCACCCATGTCCTGTCCCCAACTGCCCCCTCAGAAACCGCAACCCATCAACCCCCCCCCGCTCCTTGTCCTCTGACGACTCTTTCCCAAGACCCCCCACCCTAACTGCCCCCCAGGACCCCACCCCCTACCCAACTCACCCTGCTCCCTGTCCCCTGACTGCCTTGACCCCATCCACCACCACCCCGACAGACCCCCGGAACTCCCACACCTACCCAACTCCCCCATCCCCTGACCGCCACCCCAGAACCTCTGCCTGATCCAATGCCCCCACCTGCTCCCTGTCCCCGGGACTCCCTGCCCTTGCCTTATCCAACCCCCCCCCTGGCCCCGGTCTCTTACTATGCTGCTTACCCCCACTGAGGCCGGGTCCAGGGCCCGGGCCAGGGCCGCACTGCCCGGCCGGGGCCAGGACTGCGCCGCCTGTCAGGGGTTGGGGCCGGAGGTGTGCCACCCGGAGTCAGAGCCACGCCACCCGGCCAGAGTCAAGGCCGGGGCCAGGCCGGAGCCACGCTGCGGGGCTGGAGGGAGCCGCTTGGCTGGGGCCAGATCGGAGCCGCCGGGCTGGAGCCGAACTGGGCCGCGCCACGCCTCCCTGGAGCCCTCCTCACTCCCCCCCACCCCAGCTTACCTTGCAAAGCTGCCGCTTGTTTCTGAACCCTCCCAGGCTTCCTGCATGAACATCTGATTTGCGGGAAGCAGGGGAGGGGGAGGAGAAGGGGGCGGAGCATTCAGGTGAGGAGGGGGAGGTGAGGTGAGCTGGGGCCGGGGGCGGGGCGGACAGCTGCTGGAGCTTGGGAACTGGCTCCAGCTCACCACTGGGCACGGGGCCCAATTCAGCGGAATCGGAGGAATCGGCCTAAAGTCGGCCCTGGTCATCAGCATGGATGCAGGTCCCCTGGAATGGTGGTGAAGCATGAAGGGACATATGAATCTTTAGCGCATCTGGCACGTAAATATCTTGCGATGCCGGCTACAACCGTGCCATGAGAATGCCTGTTCTCACTTTCAGGTGACATTGCAAACAAGAAGCAGGCAGCACTATCTCCTGCAAATGTTAACAAACTTGTTCGTCTTAGCAATTGGCTGAATGAGAAGTAGGATTGAGTGGACTTGTAGGCTCTAAAATTTTACATTGTTTTATTTTTGAATGCAGTTTGTTTTGTACATAATTCTACATTTGTAAGTTCAACTTTCATGATAAAAAGATTGCACTATAGTACTTGTATGGGGTGAATTGAAAAATACTATTCCTTTTTTTTTTTCCAGTGCAAATACTTGTAATCAAAAATAAAGTGAGCACTGTACACTTTGTATTCTGTGTTGTAATTGAAATCAATATATTTGAAAATGTAGAAAACATCCAAAAATATTTAAATAAGTGGTATTCTATTATTGTTTAACAGTATGATTAATCGAGTGATTAATCACAATTAATTTTTTAATCGCACAATTGATTGCAATTAATTTTTTTAATCGCTTGACTGCCCTAGTTCAAATGTATTTCAAATGCAAGTTCTGTTCTGTTATTAGGGCTGGAGAGAATGCACGAGTTCATTACTCAAAACAGAAAAGCAGGCAAAAAATGTTGGTATATAAAAAAGGTGCTAAAATATTTTAAAATTCTACCAGAGTAGTAGATACATCATTTCCTTAATGGGAACAGTGCCAGAATTACACGAGAACAAGTCTGTAATGGACATTAGGTGCTGAGAAATAAATGTGGGCTTTTCTGGGATTCTGAGCTTGATCCTACAAGAACAGGCAAAGCTCCCACTGAAAACCATAAGGGCCCAGTCCTGTGAGGTGTTTCAGTGGGAGCAGAGGACACTCAGCACCTTTTGTGAACAGGCCCGATATCAGTATCAAAATTAGTAAAGCTTCTGTATTTGACAGCACTCTTTTAAACCAGGCTTCAGATCCATAAAATCTTAATATTTTAATGACATTTTGTTGAATTCTCATAAATTATGAGTTGTGTGTGTCCCTAAACAGGTAGGAATTATTTTGCTGTATGTGGATTTTTGTGTTTTATTTTTCAGTACTATGGAATGCTATTCCTGCTTCCAGGGCCGGCTCCAGCATTTCTGCTGCCCCAAGCAAAAAAAATAAAAATAAAAAAGCCGCGATCGGCGGCGGCAGTTCAGCGGCAGATCCTTCGCTCCTAGATGGAGTGAGGGACCTGCCGCCCCCGAATTGCCGCAGGTGATGCCCCTCTTCCTTGGCCGCCCCAAGCACCTGCTCGTTAAGCTGGTGCCTGGAGCCGGCCCTGCCTGCTTCACTGTTTCTATTTGCCTTTTGGTTGATGTATTGATTTTGCATGAATTTACTGATCCTGGCTAAAAGCTAGATAAATAAAAATAAAATAAGGTCTTTTCTGATGTCCAAAGAATGTTTTAAAAATCCATAATTATAACTGAATGCAGCACTTCACTGACCTCACTAATCAAACACCATTTGTGCACTTTGCTATTTGCCAGAGAGCTTGGCAGTAGAGAAGATGACAGCTTAAAACCTACCAAGGATTGTATATGTACTGGAATTCTGCCCTTTCCTTTTATAGAAAGCAATTGAAATGGCCTTCAGATGTCATCAGCAAAAGCCTGAAGACCTCCTGTCTGTGATTAGGCTGAAGCTTTCCTACTTCCTTTGAAACCTAATAAGGTTTCTTATACTGGCATCAGTTTTTGCAATGCTTTCAGCAGCTCAACATAAACAGTTTATTCTGTTAACTTCACATTAGAGTTGCACATCATCCACAATAAAATGCTTACTCTACTCTATGGCAAAACTGCTGAGCCTAGAGAAAGGCTTTCGGACACCAATAAGCAGTTTACTTGTGAAATTATCATAACCCTCTTGGATGGATGCATTACTATTAATAGGGGAGCAGCACCAACCCCTATCTTTAGGATGCCTAACACTGCTCATTATAAACATCCTCCAGACTGTTTTAGACCTCTATTGCCTGCAGTGTTTGCAGCAGGGTTTTGAAATTTGGCGGGAGCAGAACAGGCACCAAATATGAGCATCTATAATGGACACAATGCCAACCCGGGAGAGGCATAGTGTGAACACTGTGGATTTTTCTTAGCCAGGGCTAGAAAGGTTCACAACACTCAGAGCCCAAAGTACATCCAAAATGACCAATGGGCAAAAAATTGGCAAAAGAGCTTAAGACTAACTTTGCTACTTCTAACTACAGCAATAATAACTCCACATGGAAACTTATGAACGTTTCTCAAAAGAGTCTGATGGACGGCAGTGTTGGACACTGCTGAATAGCTGGTCAAAGCCTGCAACTGTCAGAAGGAAGTTTCAGAGTAACAGCCGTGTTAGTCTGTATCCGCAAAAAGAAGAACAGGAGTACTTGTGGCACCTTAGAGACTAACAAATTTATTAGAGCACTTATTAGATGCATCCGAAGAAGTGGGCTGTAGTCCACGAAAGCTTATGCTCTAATAAATTTGTTAGTCTCTAAGGTGCCACAAGTACTCCTGTTCTTCTTTTTGTCAGAAGGAATTGAGTCATGGCTGGGATTATATTTCTTCATGCATGGCTAGGGGAGTATAAGGATATAGGCCCAATTTACAGTGTTCTCTAGAAAGGTCAGGGTTCACCTACTAGTGCCCCAGACAGGCAGTGCTTGAAGAGGTACGCAAACAACAGATTCCTCCTTCACAGACTTTTCTTCAGTCTGTGAGTACTGTAAAATGCTAAAAGTTTAAATCTAGAGAGAATGGATGATATTGTAGGTAGGGCACTGGAGTGGGACTCAGGAGATCTGGGTGCAGTTACGGGTCAGCCACAGACTTCCTGTGTGACTTTGGATAAGTCACCAAGAGTAAAAGTTTCCAAAGTGCCTAAGTGACTTAGTAGCCTAGGTTCCATTTTCATAAGTGACATAGACACTTTGGAACCTAAGTCTTATTGAAAGTCAAGTCAATGGGACAATACTAAGTCATTTAGGCACTTTTGAAAATTTTACCCTTGATGTCTCTGTGTCTCAGTTGCCCATCTTTAAAATGGCAGTAATAATCTCCATTTCTCCTATCCTTCACCAGCCTTGTCTATTAAGTCTTCCTGATATATGTCTTGTTGATGTTGATAGTTAAACAGAAGACGAGCTCTGTGTAAGCTCGAAAACTTCTCGCTCTCACCAACAGAAGTTAGTCCAATAAAAATATATTACCTCACCCACCTTGTATAATTCTAGTCATTTTGGAAAATAACATTCAGGGAAAACACCCAGGGTTGTATTCTTCTCTCTTTTGTTAGACTGTTAATTGGTCTTCATATTCTCATTCCACAGTGTATTTTATTTCTCTCATCCCTAGATTCATATAGTTGCACTACAAGTGTAGAACACCACAGTCAGTGCTGTTGCATAAACTATGCAGCTTTAACATTTAAAATTTGGCACATTTAGGAGTTATATGGAACCCAAATGTGTTTCTTCATTAGAAAATCCTCATTTTACTAATTCAGAACACTCTTAGTTCTTTCTGAATCCATGTCTTCTGCAAGGTTAATTAGATTTAATATTTCACTGCGCATTTTATGAAACTGAAAATGTTTTCTACATAAAAACATAAAATGCTTTTAATATGCAATGTATTGTGGTCATTTTCGCAATTATACAAGAAAAATAGGAATATAAATAACAAATGCTTGTATATTTTTCAATTATTAGAAAATTTAAGGACATTTGAAGATTAAACAACTCCGATATGAAAAGAGACTGATTTTCTGTGAAATTGGTCCTCTCTCTTTAGCAAGGTATTTATTTTGTAAAGTCATTCTGTTCACTAATGCAAAATAACTGACACATTACTAAACTGGGGTGACACATCCAGAATATTTTCCAAATTTTGAGGTCTGTTCATGGGAAGTATCAGAGAAAAAAAAGAATGTGATTTTTGTTTAATTTCTGAGTCTGTGGTCAAATGTGTTACAAGATATCTATGATACACAGTAGCTCAACTGGATGCAAAAGAGTTATTGTGCTTTGATATATGTGTGACAGACTGACCATATTCTGAAATATCCTGAACAAACCTTAAGGAATTAAGATAAATCTTGCTGAATTAGAGTTCATACCTTTGGGGCCCACTGAATTAAAAATGCAGTGGTGTATGTGTTATGATGGCATTACATATAGCTTCTCTAGTAGAGAGGGCGATGCTAATATACTTCCTTCATTATCACCCTTTGAAGCTACCCCCCCCCCCCAACACCCGGAGAGGTTTGCATATGCTATTTCAAACTGGATTGTACAGGGGCCCCAGACAAATAAATGGTTTTTGGATAAAAAACATGGTTTTAAACTGGCTCAGGGACTTCTTTCTGATCCAGCAAATGGACAGAACCCTGGTCCATAGAGGGCCCCAATCCTTAGGGAAGTGTTGGAAGGACTGGGCCTACTGAGGTCCCATAAGACTGGGTTCTTGTTTTGAGCTGAAGCTGTTATGAACTTGTAACCACAAGGAATCCCCGGGGGCCTGGAGTGGGCCCATGTTAGAATCCATGTTAGAGTTGGAGTGATCTCTGGTAATCTTAATAGCATGTGTGCAGGTTCTTTTATTGTTTTTAATATGTTTTCTCTGTTGTGCTTTTACCTTAAGAATAAAATAGGTTTCCATAGGAAGAGCAGTGTGGTAACTTGTAACTGTTGACAATCATTCTGTTATCAGTTTCTGCAGAGAAAGCAAGCAGTGTGCTTGGGCAGCTAGTCTCTGCTAGGTATAACACAGTGGACGCAGGGAACTGTGTAGCCAGGAAATGCCCTCCTCAGAAGGGAGTGAGATGTGGGTCTCCACCCAGGAAAGGCAACAGCTGGGGAGCTGGAAGCCTGAGAATGGGTGGCCTTGCTAGAGCATTGAAGGAAATTCAGGTGCACTTGCCCTGAACTGTGACAATAACATGACATATATCTTGTTGATGTTGATAGTTAAACAGTGACATGCATGAGGCTTTGACATAGCATCCTAATGAAAGTGCTGGAAGCTTCAGCCATTGGGATTTTAAATAGGGCTGTCGATGAATCACAGTTAACTCATGCGATTAACTCAAAAAATTAATTATGATTAAAAAAATAATTGTGATTAATTGCAGTTTTAATCTCACTGTTAAACAATAGAATACCAATTGAAATGTATTAAATATCTTGGACTTTTTTCTAAATTTTCATATATATTATATTCTTTGTTGTAATTGAAATCAAAGTGTATATTATTTTTTATTACAAATATTTGCACTGTAAAAATGATAAACAAAAGAAATACTATTTTTCAATTCACCTCAGACAAGTACTGTAGTGCAACCTCTTTGTCGTGAAAGTGCAATTTACAAATGTAGATTTTTTTTGTTACATAACTGCACTCAAAAACAAAACAATTTAAAACTTCAGAGCCTACAACTCCACTCAGTTCTACTTCTTGTTCACATTTACAGGAGATAATGCTGCCTTCTTCTTATTTACAGTGTCACCAGGAAGTGAGAACAGGCATTTGCATGGCACTTTTGTAGCTGACATTGCACGGTATTTACATGCCAGATATGCTAAACATTCGTGTGCCCCTTCATGCTTCAGCCACCATTCCAAAGGACATACTTCCATGCTGATGACGCTCATTAAAAAGATAATGCGTTAATTAAATTTGTGACTGAATTCCTTGGGGGAGAATTGTATTTGCCCTGCTCTGTTTTACCCGCATTCTGCCATATATTTCATGTTATAGCAGTCTCGGATGATGACCCAGCACATGTTGTTCATTTTAAGAACACTTTCACTGCAGATTTCACAAAACGCAAAGAAGGTAGCAATGTGAGATTTCTAAAGATAGCTACAGCACTCGACCCTAGGTTTAAGTATCTGAAATGTCTTCCAAAATCTGAGAGGGACGAGGTGTGGAGAATGCTTTCAGAAGTTTTAAAAGAGCAACACTCCGAGGCAGAAACTACAGAACCCAAACCACCAAAAAAGAAAATCAACCTTCTGCTGGTGGCATCTGACTCAGATGATGAAAATGAACGTGCATCAGTCTGCACTGCTTTGGATTGTTATCGAAGAGAACCTGTCATCAGCATGGACGTATGTGCCATGGAATAGTGGTTGAAGCATGAAGGGACATATAAATCTTTAGTGCATCTGGCACGTAAATATCTTGCGACGCTGGCTACAACAGTGCCAATACTCACTCCTTACAGCCACGACCTTATACAGTAGTTAATTTTCCAGGGTGACTTTGTTTTTTTCCTTCCGTTATACTGAAATTCAGCTTGCCAACACATGAACTTTTGGCTTCCAAGTTATCTTGCTTCAATGGAACCTTTAAAAATTAAACTCCTTGGGAAACTGACAGTTCAACAGAAATCCCATTCACTTCACAATTTCCAAATCCTCATTGCTAGGAGTATGTTTAGATCCTGGCACACATGTATGACAGTAATTCTGTAACGCTCAGCTAGCTGAGATCACCGTGCAATGATGTCCGACAGAATGCCGGTATATATAGCTATATTGATATTAATGCCACATTTTATATATTATAAAGATATCATTTTATTTTTATGTGAGTTCTTGGAAGATGTAGAAAAATGTACTGTTTCATCAAAACAACATTACCAAAGTAATAAGGCACCTACATCTTTCATGGGTTTCAGGTAACCTAATGTAGCTATTTAATATCATGGAACTTGCTACAAAGACAGATGGGATAAAACAAACTAGGGTTATGATTAAAGGGGAAAAAATGAAAGAAAAAAATGCTATGTCATAGATAACCACTGAAATTTCTTCTACCACAATAAAAAGATCACTGGTGATTCAGCCTCAGCGATGCTCACACATTATTATCTTTGAAATAAATCTGCTTTCTTGTTCTCCATCTGTCTCTATACAAATAATTCCATAAAATAGTAATCATACATACTGTAGTTTACTGGGATTTAGAGATGAGAAAATACTCTTAGAGCTATTCATAGGCTCGTCCATTGTGAATGCTCTCATATTTTTACTCGCAAATGGCATGAATTCATAATTTATCATTTTATCCAGTGGGGGTTGATTTCTATGTGTTTTAAATAAATTGATTTTTGAGAGCCACATGCTTCCCAGAGAGGAGCGACTTGTTAATTCCACAGCCTAACCCAGATAGCTCCATTTTAATTTTAATCTACTGATCTAATTGTTTTTAAATAGATGGCATTAACTTAAAAAAAAAAAAAAAAGAAGAAGAATTGCAACCAAATATGGAATTACAAGCAATAAGAGAAAGGAATATTCTGGTATATTAATGGCAAGAGTTCTCTGAAACACTATTAGTTTCCTTAATATATAAATGCACTTAAAGATCCAATCCTGATTCCAATGCAGTCAGTGGGAGCTTTGTTTTATATTATTTCCTTAAAGAAATCTAATCCAGATAGGATTGTTGTCCAAGTATATTGTTTCAGACTTCCCTTCACAATCATAAAAGTGTAGGGCTGGAAGGGACATTGAGAGATCATCAAATCCAGCCCCCTGTGCTGTGGCAGGGCCAAATATTCCTAGACCATCCCTGACAGGTGTTTGTCTAACATGTTCTTAAAAACCTCCGGTGATGGGGAGTCCACAACCTCCCTTGGAAACCTATTCCAGAGCTTCAGTACTCTTATAGTTAGAAAGTTTTTCCAAATATCGAACTTAAATCTTCCTTGCTGTAGATTAAGCCCATTACTTCTTGTCCTACCTTCAGCGGACATGGAGAACAACAGATCACTGTCCTCTTTTTATAAGAGCACTTAACATATTTGATTACTTTTGTCAGGTTGCCTCTTAGTCTTCTTTTCTCAAGAATAAACATGCCCCATTTTTTAACCTTTCCTCGTAGATCAGGTTTGATAAATCTTTTAACATTTTTGTTGTTCTCCTCTGGACTCTCTCCAATTCATTCATAGCTTTCTTAAAGCGTGGAACCCAGAATTGGATACAGTACTCCAGCTGAGCAATCACCAATGCCAAGCAGAGTGGGACAATTACCTCACACATCTTGTATTCAATAATATACCCCAGAATGATATTAGTCTTTTTTGCAACTGCATCATATTGTGTTGACTCATAGTCAATTTGAGATCCATTATAACCCCCAGATTCATCTCAGCAGTGTTATCACCTAACCAGATATTCCCCATTTTGTATTTGTGCATCTGATTTTGTCCTTCCTAAGTGTAGTACTTTGCACTTGTCTTTATTGAATTTCATCTTGTGGCTTTCTGACCAATTCGTCAAGATCATTTTGAATTCTAGTCCTGTCCTGATATATGTCTGAGGAATAGAGACTGAAACCTGCCTAAATATGTGCTTGCAGCCACTTGGACAAATACTATAAGATATAGTAGAGTGTCCTCAGCACTGGGACAGGAGTGATTACTTTGTGACGTGAGGCAAGAGGCCAGGATTTAAGGGCTATGGCTGTGCCATGGGTGAGACACAGGAATGTCAGGAGAGGAGGGGGCCAGAAGCTTTATTACTATGCAGCTCCTCTAGAACTCCATAAACTATTCATTTGGCTTCAGTAGCTGCTGTGGTGTTCTCCACAGACCTTCTATAGACCGGGTGAAGGATTCTTCCTCTCTCCCTATGAACCTGTCCAGAACCTAGCCTAGCTACTCAGGCTGGGGGCAAGGATTAGGATTTTCCCCTTACTGTTTAGCAGGGGTTCTGGAACAATTTTTATAGTGGGGCTGCTGAGAGCCAGTGAACCAAACTGTAAACCCTGTATATAATGGAAACCACTTCAAGTCAGGGGGTGTGGCAGCACCCCTAGTTCCAGCACCTATGTACCTTGGTACCAGTGATAAAATTCTCCTAGAATCGAGGGAGGCTCGGCATTGCTGCTAGCTGGGAGACTCAATTTTGAGTCAGACAGAGAGGTTTGATGGCTAGAGTGTACTAGGTGCTATGAAGCCTGCCCCAGGCTTGCAAGAGTCAGTCTAGCTTGGGATTTTAGGTTAGGCAGAGACCTGATTCATCTTTGGAAGACTTAGCCTGGGGTTAATGTTATGTTTGGAGTTTGCCTTAGATGGAGGCCTGTTCCATCCAGCCTTGAAAGTTTGAGTTTAGCTTGGCAGAGCCTAGAACCAGCCTGGAAAGATTTTGGTTCAACCTAGAAAAAGGCTAACTCTGTTTTTTGTTTGTTTGTTACTTTAGTTGGGAGATATAGTGTTATGAAGTTGCTAGGAGAATGCTTTTGTAACTTATTTAAGTTCACTTCTCATTATGTTGAGAAGACAAATAACCAGGGCTGCAAGCTCAAGAAGAAAATATATAGAGACATTTTATTGTGTGTGTACATATACTCAAATATCAACGTTATTTTAGATTTTACAGAATAGAAAGTTATTGAAAGAACAAGGGAAGGTTCATTTAATATAAAAACCTACAGAGTATAGAAGAAAGGACTTAATCCTTACATGGGTAGTCTCATTGATTTCACTGGGATTGTTGGTATGAGTAAGGACTGATATTTTTTATGCTTATATAGTAAATTATATGCCTCCCCAGGAGATAAAAGTATGAAAGTTATGGGGATTTTTAGAGTCACAGAGTTTAAGGCCAGAAGGGATCACCAGGGCATCTAGTCTGACCTCCTGTATATCATAGGATCTCCACACTACCCAATACTCACACTCTAAACCCAACAACTGAAACTAGACTGAAGTTTTACAGCCCACAGGATACTAGACTACGATAGGAGGGACCAAGGTGCACCAGTGCCCAAAATCCCTACAGTGGCAGGGAAATGATTTCCTTTTAATCTTTCTTCAATAAATACTCAAGCAGTGTTGCCACTTTTGTGATGTTACTGAGAGCAAACCAGGTAGCCATGAGAAAGTGTTCTTGTCTGAATTCAGTAAAACTTTTATGCAATATTTCCTTAAATAATTGATCTTCTTTCAGCAGCTGTCAAACCAGATTTCATTTAACACAATTCTACCAAATACTTTTTCATGTTGCTGGTATAGAACAGAAAAGTTGTTAATTTGGTAACAGTTCAAAACAATAATCAGGCGCCCTTTTATATATTCCTTGGAACTGTTCTTTGTTATGTTACCATGCACCATATGACTGAAATCCACATTTGCCTATGCAACAGTGTGTGTTTAATGCATGTATGGTACAAATGGGCAATTCTGAACTTACTGTTACCTCTACTATGTTAGAGTTCCTATCTATTCTTAACAAAAATAGCTCTCTGTTCAAAATCTATTTATTTATACAATCATGCCTCAGTGACTTATAATAGTGAATGACTTAGGCAAGGCTATATGGCTTATTTTCAAAAAAGAATTCATTTTGGAAACTAACATATCAAACGGGATGATCCATATACCATTTTCTGTCACATTTTCATATATTTTATTTGGTGATTAAGTGTAGGTCCGTGCCTATACTTGTAAGTTTTTCCTCTGCATTTTAGGCCCATCTGGACTTTCAATTATTTAGATAGCTGTAGGCGTTTCTTGCCCACAGAAACCTCTGTGTGGTGTAGGTATGCTGGGACCCCATTTGCAGCAATGTAGTCTCCCTGTGTCCAGCTCTGGCAGCGGTGCTATGGGTTTAACTTTGAATGACCTTGGACACTTCAGGAAGGTGTGTGTTTGATGTGTGGTGCCACTACCCTCTGCCCTGTTTATTCTTTCTATTCTTTTGGACAGTTCTACATATTAGTGAGCTGAATTCTATTCCCAGCTCTCCTTTAAGTGACCTTGTGAAACCTGTTAGTTTATTTATAAAATTGCAGGAGTAGCAGGCCCTGGCAGCAGCAGAGATGAATCTTTGACTTCTTCTAGAGTTGGGGTATGAACCTTGCTTAATAATGATGGCAGTGAAGTGTAATAGCAGTCAGAAAAGACAAGAGTTTAACTCATATTCACTGGCTCTTTCTGCTGTGCATGTTCCCCTAGGCTACAGGGTATTTGGAAGGGCTTGCTCGCTCTTGCATGTCTGTGGATCTTTGCCTGAACTACAATATGGTGGGACAGGCAGCCTGATTCAGGCAAAATGTGGAACATACCATAAAATCTTCTACACTTGAGAGGTCTGGTTTTAACAGTGCTTTCCCGGGATCTCACTTCAGAAAAATTCAGGAAACAATATTGAATAACATTACTTCAGCCTGTGGCTTTTCACATACAATTTAGAATATTCACACACCCACCTTCAGAGTAAAAAGTTTAAAAGGAACTCAGGGGCAGAGGAGTTCCATTGAAAAACAATAAAGAAAAAGAAGCAACAAAATATAGATGCTAGAAGTAAACTACAGAGGTGGAGCCAACAGTAAGAGGATGTCAGCCAGTCTGAGGCAAACATATGGGTGTGGTAGCAGCTGTATTTCATGCATCAAAAAAGATACATTTAGTGCGTTCCAAAACAATTAAATAAAACCTGGAGTAGAGAGTACAGCACCTGATTTATCACAGAGTACTTATACAATATTTCTCCTTGAATCGCAGATAGTATAATAAGCAACAATATTCCTCATTGAATTTTTTAATATTTGTTTTATCCATGTCAAAAATTAACATTTTGTGACAAGAAAAAGTCTAAGATTTGCATTTAACGGATGAAAGGTGGATTCAGATAACGTATAGTTGGATATTAGGCTCAATACATTTATCACTCATTCTTTGCTAATGCACTGAAGGATGTGTCCTCTCCCATGCCTGCCACATTACAGAAGATCTAATTTATGTAGATAAACGTAGGTCTAAAAGAATAAGACTCTGTTGTAAGCCTGGTTTGTGACATATTTATTTTTACAATACATACCAGTCATCTAAGAAAGGTTAGGGAACATGATGCTTCTGAGGAAAAATTTTTAAAATATATGCAATACCTTTTTAAGGGAACAGTGTCAATTTGAACATCACATTTCCATGGGGAAATTTTCTGAAGGATACCTATTTATAGTTGTCTAAAAAATAATAATATATTTGGCTCAAAAACTTCATGAGCTGTTCCATATAATCAAACAATTCTCCTCCACCCAGTTTTCCCATTTCATTTCTTTTTTAGGGGGTAGGCATGCCTTCTCTGATACTGTTATGACATGCTTAAGTAACTTCTAAATGGGTGGAGGTGGGTGAAAGCAATGGCTGTGTGCACAATGGAGCTCACCTACATTCTAGGGATTATTAACTGGCAGTGTTCTGTAGGCATCATGGCAGAAGTAAGTCTTAAGGAGGGAATTGAAAAAGGATAAGATCGTGGATTAATGGGGTATTTTAGCAGTTTGTGTTGGCATGGGTTACAGCAATCAAGACTTAAGGAAGAAGTGGATTGACAAGGGACAAAAGATGGGAATGTTGGCTGAGTAAAAATGGAGGTCATTGGTGCAATAAGCCAATAGATAATAGATAAAGCAGGGGTGAGTCTATCTATGCATTTTTGATGTGGTGGTGAAAAGGGATTCATTTGCAGGGCTTAAGAAAGTGAGAAGACACGATTGAAGTAAAAAAGCAAGGAAGATGATTTTGGTAGAGAATATTGAATGAAGTTGAGGGGAGCAAGGTTGGCATTGCCAAGTCCAGAGGAGAAGACATTACAGTAGCTGAGACACAAGATAAAAGTCTGAATGAAAGATATGGCTCTGGTACAGGGAGGACACTAGCTGCTGGTTACTTCTGGCAGCAGGCAGTGCTCTACCCCTACTCCCACCCACCCACCATGGTGATGGAGAACCGTAATGCTGCCCTGGCAATGAGTGATGAGGAATCAGCCCCAAAGTTTGAAGAGGAGAAGCTCTGTACCCCCTAAGGCTGGGAGGATCACAGCCACAACTCCCAGGAGGAAATGTAGGGTAATGGTGGTTGGAGACTCTCTTCTGAGGGGGACAGAGGACACATCTGTTGCCCTGACGTGGCATCCTGGGAGGTATGCTGCCTGCCAGGGGCCCATATCTGAGGCATTACGGAGGGATTGTCGAGGATCATCCAGCCCTCTGACTACTACCCCATGCTACTCATCAATGTGGGCACTAATGATACTGCGAGGTATGAACCTCAGCAGATTAGAAATAACTACAGGGCTCTGGGAGTAAGGGTGAGGGAGTTGGGAGCACAGGTGGTGTTCTCTTTAGTCCTTCCAGTTAAGGGTAGAGGCCTCGGCAGAGACATAGGCATCTTGGAGGTGAATGCCTGGCTGCGAGGATGGTGTCTTGCAGGAGGGCTTCGGCTTCCTTGACCACGGGATGCTGTTCCAGGAAGAAAGACTGCTAAATAGAGATGGGGTCCACCTATTGAGGAAGGGGAAGAGCATATTTGGCTACAGACTGGCTAACCTAGTGAGGAGAGTTTTAAACTAGGTTCGACAGGGGCAGGTGACCAAAGCCCACAGGTAAGTCAAAAACATGGAGACCTGGGAGAAGGGTCAGAATCTGGGGGGAGCATGGGCTGTTATAGCAGAAATAAGAGAGAGACTAGACAGAACTGGAGGAGGTGGTAATTCAAATCAGTATCTTAGATGTCTGTATACTAATGCGAGAAGTATGGGAAATAAGCAGGAAGAACTTGAAATGCTAGTAAATAAACACAGCTATGACATAGCTGGCATCATGGAGACTTGGTGGGATAATACGCATGACTGGAATATTGGTATAGAAGAGTACAGCTTGCTTGGGAAGACAGGGAGGGAAAAAGGGAGGAGGTGTTGCCTTATATATTAAAAATGTATACACTTGGACTGGGGACTCTTAGAAATAAGAGACAGACTTGTTGAAAGTCTCTGGGTAAGGATAAAAGGGGTAAAAACAAGGAACATGTCATGGTAGGGGTCTACTACAGACCACCAAACCAGGAAGAAGAGGTGGATGAGGCTTTTTTTAAACAACTAACAAAATCATCCAAAGAACAGGACTCGGTGGTGATGGGGGACTTCAACTACCCAGACGTCTGTTGGGAAAATAACACAGCAGGACACAAATTATCCAACAAGTTCTTGGAATGTATTGGAGGCAATTTTTTATTTCAGAAGATGGAGAAAGCTACTGGGGGGAGGCTGTTCTAGATTTGATTTTGACAAATAGGGAGGAACTGGTTGAGAATTTGAAAGTGGAAGGCAACTTGGTGAAAGTGATCATGAAATGGTAGAGTTCATGATTCTAAGGAATGGTAGGAGGGAGAACAGCACAATAAAGACAATGGATTTCAAGAAGGCAGACTTTAGCAAACTCAGGGAGTTCGTAGGTAAAATCCTATGGGAAGCAAGTCTAAGGGGAAAAACAACTGAAGACAGTTGGCGGTTTTTCAAAGAAACATTATTAAGGGCACAAGAGCAAACTATTCCACTACATAGGAAAGATAGGAAGTATGGCAAGAGACCACGCTGGATTAACCAGGAGATCTTCAATGATCTAAAACTCAAAAAATAGTCCTACAAAAAGTGGAAACTTGATCAAATTACAAAGGATGAATATAAACAAATAACACAAGAATGTAGGGACAAAATTAGAAAGGCCAAGGCACAAAATGAGATCAAACTAGCTAGGGATATAAAGGGTAAGAAGAAAACATTCTACAAATACATTAGAAGCAAGAGGAAGACCAAGGACAGAGTAGGCCTGTTACTCAATGAGGGGGGAAGGACAATAACAGAAAATGTGGAAAGGCTGAGGTGCTTAATGACTTCTTTGTTTCGATTTTCACCAAGAAGGTTGGTGGCGATTGGACATCTAACATAGTGAATGCCAGTGAAAATGAGATAGGTTCAGAGGCTAAAATAGGGAAAGAACAAGTCAAAACTTACTTAGACAAGTTAGATGTCTTCAAAATCAGGGCCTGATTAAATGCATCCTAGAATACTCAAGGAGCTGACTGAGCATTAGCAATTGTCTTTGAAAAGTCATGGAAGACGGGAGACATTCCAGAAGACTGGAAAAGGGCAAATATAGTGCCCATCTATAAAAAGGGAAATAAGGACAACCTGGGGAATTACAGACCAGTCAGCTTAACTTCTGTACCCAGAAAGTTAATGGAGCAAATAATTAAGAAATCAATTTGCAAACACCTAGAAGATAATGAGGTGATAAGTAACAGTCAGCATGGATTTGTCAAGAACAAATTGTGTCAAACCAACCTGATAGCTTTCTTTCCGGGTAACAAGCCTTGTGGATGGGGTGTGTGTGTGTGTGTGTGGAAGCAGAAGACGTGGTAAATCTTTACTTTAGTAAGGCTTTTGATACTGTCTCACATGACCGTCTCATAAATAAACTAGGGAAATACAACCTAGATGGAGCTACTATAAGGTGAGTGCATAACTGGTTGGAAAACTGTTCCCAGAGAGTAGTTATCAGTGGTTCACAGTTATGCTGGAAGGGCATAACGAGTGGGTCCCTCAGGCATCAGTTCTGGGTTCGGTTCTGTTCAATATCTTTATCAGTGATTTAGATAATGGCATAGAGAGTACACTTATTAAGTTTGCGGACGATACCAAGCTGGGAGGGGTTGCAAGTACTTTGGAAGATAGGATTAAAATTCAAAATGATCTGGACAAACTGGAGAAATGGTCTGAAGTAAATTAGATGAAATTCAATAAGGACAAATGCAAGGTACTCCACTTAGGAAGGAACAATCAGTTGCACACATACAAAATGGGAAATGACTGCTTAGGAAGGAGTAGTGCGGAAAGGGATCTGGGGGTCACAGTGGATCACAAGCTAAATATGAGTCAACAGTGTAATACTGTTGCAAAAAAAGCAAACATCATTCTGGGATGTTTTAACAGGAGTATTGTGAGCAAAACGTGAGAAGTGATTCTTCCGCTCTATTCCACTCTGATTAGGCCTCAACTAGAGTATTGTATATAGTTCTGGGTGCCACATTTCAGGAAAGATGTGGACAAATTGGAGAAAGTCCAGAGAAGAGCAACAAAAATGATTAAAGGTCTAGAAAACATGACCTATGAGGGAAGATTGAAAAAATTGGGTTTGTTTAGTCTGGAGAAGAGAAGACTGAGAGGGGACATAATAACAGTTTTCAAGTACATAAAAGGTTGTTACAAGGAGGAGGGACAAAAATTGTTCTTCTTAACCTCTGAGGATAGGACAAGAAGCAATGGGCTTAAATTGCAGCAAGGGTGGTTTAGGTTGGACATTAGGAAAAACTTCCTAGCTGTCAGAGTAGTTAAGCACTGGAACAAATTACCTACGGAGATTGTGGAATCTCCATCATTGGGGATTTTTAAGAGCAGGTTGGACAAGCACCTGTCAGGTATGGTCTAGATAATAATTAGTCCTGTCTTGAGTGCAGGGGACTGGACTAGATGACCTCTTGAGGTCCCTTCCAGTTCTATGATTCTATGATTTGGCAGTCTGGACAAAAAAAAAAGGCCAAGTCTTCAAGATGCTAGCAGGGAAACTTGGAAAGATTTGGAAACTGCCTGGATATGAGGGTCTACAGACAAAAAAGATGCCCAGATCCTCCAGACTGTTGTTTGCATTTTTCCTAGTTGAATCTTATTCTGTTGTGTTCAGCTTATGATTCTTATATTTCTAGGTAGCTTGTATTGTTTCTCTGACTTCATTTGTGTTCACACTATCTTTCAATTTAGTACTATTGGTAATTTTCATTACTTTGAAGTTTAGACCCTCTTCTAGAGTTTTAATAATGATATTTAGTAAGAACGGACCTAACACAGCTGGGTGGGCAACCCCACTGTACTCCTTTCCAACTCAATATTTTTCCTGTATAGAAACCATGACTGTGGTTTGATTTACAAATCTTTGTTAGATTTTCAGGAACATTCTTACCAGTGATTTCTGTTTGCAGAATATTTGCAGAATGCAAAAGTCTTGTTCAAATACATGTTTGCATGATGGTTTGTGCCGTAAGTGTTCTCAAAGCCACTTTGAAATTTTGTTGATTTCCTTTCTCCTGTTTATAAATGTTTCAGTCATTAAGACAGGAAGAGAAACAACCCTTAATTCATAGATTCATAGATGCAAGGACTGGAAAGGACCTTGAGAGGTCATTGAGTCCAGTCCCCTGCCCTCATGGCAGGACCAAATACTGATAGACATTTATCTAACCTACTCTTAAATATCTTCAGAGATGGAGATTCCATAACCTCCCTAGGCAATTTATTCCAGTGTTTAACCACCCTGACAGTTAGGAACTTTTTCCTAATGTCCAACCTAAACCTCCCTTGCTGCAGTTTAAGCCCATTGCTTCTTGTTCTATCCTTAGAGACTAAAGTGAACAAGTTTTCTCCCTCCTCCTTATGACACCGTTTTAGACACCTGAAAACTGCTATCACGTTCCCTCTCAGTCTTCTCTTTTCCAAACTAAACAAACCCAATTCTTTCAGCCTTCCTTCATAGGTCATGTTCTCAAGACCTTTAATCATTCTTGTTGCTCTTCTCTGGACCCTCTCCAATTTCTCCACATCTTTCTTGAAATGCGGTGCCCAGAACTGGACACAATACTCCAGTTGGGGCCTAACCAGTGCAGAGTACAGTGGAAGAATGACTTCTCGTGTCTTGCTCACAATACACCTGTCAATGCATCCCAGAATCATGTTTGCTTTTTTTGCAACAGCATCACACTGTTGACTCATATTTAGCTTTATACTCATTAAGTATGAAGCTTGTTTCCACTGAGAATGCACTTCCTTGGACACTGTCCAAGGCAATGGAATTCACTCCTGAAGGAGCTCAGAACAGCTTCAAACATAGGGTTGCCAACTTTCTACTCAGACAAAACCGAACACCCATGCCCTGCCCCTGCCCTGCCCCTCCTTTGAGGTCCTGCCCATGCTCCATCCCTTCTCAGAGGCCTCACCCCCTGCTCACTCCATCCCCCCTCCCTCTGTCATTCGCTTTCCCCACCCTGACTCACTCGCTCATTTTCACCAGGCTGGCTCAGGGGACTGGGGTGCGGGAGGGGGTGAGGGCTCCGGCTGAGGGTGTGGGCTCTGGGGTGGGGCCAGAAATGAGAAGTTCAGAGTGCGGGAGGGGGCTCCAGGCTGAGGCAGTGGGTTGGGATGCAAGAGGGGGTGAGGGCTCCGGCTGGGGGTGTGGGCTCTGGGGTGGGGCCAAGGATGAGGGGTTTGGGGTGCAGGAGGGGGCTGTGGGCTGGTGGGTGGAGCTGAGGGAGGGGGCTCTGGGATGGGGCAGGGGATTAGGGTGTGGGAGGAGGTATGGGCTCTGGTCTGGGGGTGCAGGTTTTGGGGTGGAGCCAGAAATGAGGGGTTCAGGGTATGGGAAGGGGTTGGGGTAAGGGGGTGGATGAGGGCTCTGGCTGAGGGTGCAGACTCTGGGGTGGGGCTGGGGATCAGGAGCAGGAGGTTGGGGCCCGGGAGGGGATCAGGGGTGCAGGCTCTGGGCGGCACTTGCCTTAAGCAGCTCTCGGAAGCAGCAGCATGTCCCCCCTCCAGCTCCTATGGGGAGATGCGGCCAGGCGGCTCTGCGTGCTGCCGCTGCCCCGTCTGCAGGCACCGCCCCTGCAGCTCTCATTGGCCATGGTTCCTGGCCAATTGGACCTCCGGGGGCGGCGCTTGGTGTGGGGGCAGCGTGGGGAGCCCCCTGGCTGCCCCTATGTGTAGAAGCCAGAGGGGGGACATGCCACTGCTTCCTGGGAGCTGCACGGTGCAGAGGCTACAGGGAGCCTGCCAGCCCCGCTGCACGGCACCGCCAACCAGACAGTCAGTGGCCTGGTCAGCAGTGCTGACCGAAGCTGCCAGGATCCCTTTTTGACCGGGTGTACCAGTCAAAAACTGGACACCTGGTCATCCTATTCAAACCTCACTTCTATATGGTCACAAATAATAGTATATCAGCTTTTTTTTGTCTTTTTAAAAATTATAAACCCCATACAAAGTTCCTCACACGTGTGACAGTCACTTATTTATTTCTCACTGAACAGTGCTCAGATACCACAGTGATGAAAAGATGGAAGAACCTGAATAGACTATGAATTACATAACCTATTACTCTCCAAGAATAATGTATTACAAATAGTGAATAACTCAAGTGATTAGTTTGTCTACAATCCAGAGACTAGAATTTGTTCACATCAAATGTTCTTCTAACGATTTTGAACACACACACACACACACACACACACACACACACACACACACACACACACACACACGAATCAATGCATGTTTATGCATAATTTGTAAACAGAAGAGAGGGTTAAAATCACTCTTATTTATTACTGTTCTCCAAATAAGTAAGTTATTAGCTTTTCTCCAGACTTCTGGTACTCTATCATTTTCAAGCATTGCTCAAATGATTGTCGGTGGTAAAGCAGGTTCATGGTGCTATCACGAATACCTTAAAGCCGACTGTGATGCCCTTACGCATGCTGAGTAGCACGTTACTCCACAAAGAGTCCCACTGAAGTCAGTGGAGCTATCTGTGGAATAAACAATAAAGGGTTACCTGACATGAATAAAGATATTAGAATCTGGCCCTAAGGAAACATATAGTCCACAACAGCCAATTTGTGTGGTCCCTTATTCACGTGTAATAGTACCTTACCCTTGCCATGTGAGTAAAGGTATCAATCACACTTTGGTCTTACATGCTTGTCTACACATACAGCACTGCAGTGGCTCAGCTGTGTCACTTCAGCGCATTGGGTGAAGACACTGCATACCAACAGGAGAGAGCTCTCCTGTCAGCATAATAAAACCACCTCTGCAAGAGAAGCTCTCCCATCGACATAGGGCTGTCCACACTGGCGCTTATGTTGGTGTAATTTTTATCACTCAGGCTAGGTCTACACTACCCGCCTGAATCGGCGGGTAGAAATCGACCTCTCGGGGATCGATTTATCGCGTCCCAACGGGACGCGACAATCGATCCCCGAATCGACGCTCTTACTCCACCAGCGGAGGTGGGAGTAAGGGCTGTCGACAGGAAGCCGCAGAGGTCAATTTTGCCGCCGTCCTCACAGTGGGGTAAGTCGGCTGCGATACGTCGAATTCAGCTACGCTATTCACGTAGCTGAATTTGCGTATCTTAAATCGACTCCCCGCTGTAGTGTAGATGTAGCCTCAGGGGAGTGCTTTACTCAGACATAGGCAGCTTTTGCCGACAAAACAATGGAGGTGTACGCACTGCAATGCCACTTTTGGCAACAAAACTTGTCAGTTTCAACAACAAAATAAAACCACATCAACGAGAGGCATAAAGCTTTTTGCGGCAAAGTTAAAGTGACAAAGTGTCAGTGTAGACACTGCCGTTCATTACATGACCAGAACTGGCTTCTCCCAGTATCCCACAATGCCTGCTGTGACCATTATGCTCACTCTTTTGAACTCAGCAGCCCTGCTCCCCTTTCAAAGCTCACAGAAGTTCTGACAGCTGGGTGTGCAGCTCTGCTCCGGACAACAAAGAGCAAATCATTGGTGTGGAATGCTCCTGCTCTCTCCCACACTAGGAGCACAGAGGCAGACAGGCAGGAGTGCATGTGTGTGTGTGTGTGTGTGTGTGTGTGTGTGTCTGTGTGTGTGCAGGGGCAGCTCTAGCTTTTTTTGCCGCCCCAAGTACGGCAGGCAGGCTGCGGGAGGTCCGCCGGTCCTGCGGCTTTGGCGTACCTGCTGCTGAATTGCCGCCAAATCCGTGGACCAGCAGACCTCCTGCAGGCAGGCTGCTGAAGGCTCCCTGACTGCCGCCCTCGCAGGGACCAGCAGGGTGCCCCCCGTGGCTTGCCACCCCAGACACGCGCTTGGACTGCTGGTGCCTGGAGCCACCACTGTGTGTGTGTGTGTGTGTGTGTGTGTGTGTGAGAGAGAGAGACTGCTGTGCTGTGCAGAGCCAGGAAGGGAGGCAGGGGCTGATGATGGGGGTTTCCCCCTCACCTGTCTCAGCACTGGCTGCTTCCAATGGCTGTCTGAATTTATAAGACAGCATGTGGACACACTCACTCCCCTCCCCGCCACATACACTCCCCATCACACACTCTACCACCTCCAGACATGCCAAACCCACGAAAAAAACACAGAAATTGGGCTTGTTTTTGGCTTAATTGGCTTGTGAGTTGCTTGTTGGCTAGTTTTTGGCTTGTAGCTTGTTGCTTGTTGTAGCTTGTTGCTTCTTTTTTTTGATTGGCTCCTGGCAAGCAGGGACAAGGGGCAAGCAGGGTCAATGTGGGGAGAGAGTCAGGGGTGCACAGTGGGCCCACCACAGTCCCAGACTGAAAGCCGGGGGAATCTAGTCACATAGAGTGTTGGGGTTCTTAGGAATTGTCTTGTTTTGACTTTGTTTTGAAATGGGATTAGCTTGATTTTTGACTTATTGTGAAAGCCGGGGTGCTAATTTACCACATGAAAGTTGGCAACTGTGCCCACCTCCCTCCCCACACACTTCAGTTGAAAAGCAGTTGACTATCTACTAGGATGCCCCTGGAACAATGGGATTGAGAAACCTGCATCATGTGATGCTGTACCTGCCCCATGATGCATTGCACCCCCTTCCCAAAGCACAGTGGGATAGCTACTCCATCAGCACAAGGAGCATAGTGTGGATATGCAACAGTGGTTTAATTAAAGTGGCATAACTTTTGGTGACTAAACTCTGCAGTGTAGATACAGCCATAGCCTACATTTCCTATGAAGCCATTTTGACTTCTTATGGTTCTTTAGATTCATTATTTTCAGAAGAATTATAGCCTTTTGTGCCTTAATTAAGGTTTGCCTTAATTATATTTAATTAAAGGGATTTAATTTATAATTTGATGTACATAAATAGACTGCTTTTAACGACTATACCAAGTACAGTATTCATTATTCAGTTTTGATTGAATTAAGTCAGTGAAGCTAAACACTTTCAGTATAAATGGATTTATGTACAAATCAAATCAAATTTGGGAATCAGCATCTCTTATCACCAGCAAAAGTAGATTTCTCCAAAATGCATCTGATTTTTTTTTTTAAATTGGAAAATGTATCCCCCTAATACATATGATATAGTTTAATTCCTATCCACAATATATTCTCATGCACCACACTGTGATTTCTGCTTCTGTATGTGTCAAGCTTTGTGCCCTTCCTGTTTATCAAAATAATCTCAAAAGGATTCAGTCATATTTCAACTTTCCTGCTAAATGCATTTGACCATGCCACTAGATAGAGAGACATAACAATGTAGCTTAAATATTACAGACTGAAATCAAATCCACCAGATGCTGCTTGCTGCTTCTGGTTTGCTTACTGTTCACCTTACTTGGTGGAGGGGTAAAATGGACACAGACATCATGATACTTTCACTCTTTTATTTATAGACATTGTCATACCTATATGGCAATGTTTACCATAGTATCCTAGCATTTGCATGATTCTATGGTGATTTTGACTCTTATTATTGTGATATCATTTAAACTAAAAATAAGAAAAGATAGCGATGATAAATATCTTGATTGGGGACATGACTGAGTGCTTCCCCATCAGCATACCATCTGCCAGCTGATAAGGTCCCATCTAAAATAAAAAAACATATTTAAACATGGTTGGGAAACATAACTATGGTCAAACCCATGTTGTTATATGAATTACTCTTGCCCACGTAGACAGAAAAACATTTTATAACCACGTTAAAAACAATGTTCTAATGTAGGTATCTACTTGGGTTAGCTGGGCTTCTGTAACATGGCTGTACATTTTTTTTCTGTACATACAGGCAAGAATAATTCATAGTACAACATGGCTTGGCCACAGAGGCCTTGTCTACACTATGAAAAGTGTTACCCATTTTTCAGCTCTGTCACAGTTGTTCATTGTGTCCTCTAACCTTGAGGATAAGAAAACTGCCTGTACCTGAAGTGGAATCCTGGCCCCATTAATGTCAATGGGATTTTGCCATTTACTTGAAATGGGGAGTGAGCTGATTCATAGAGTAAATCAAGACCTAGGTTCATCAGATACTTTGCATCACCAGCACTGTATTAGTATGTAATTTTTGAGTTGGCATTTCTTCTTTATGGCTTTTCTTTAAAAGAGAAAATTTAGAATCTACAAATTGTGTATAGAAGAATCACAATATGCCCCTTTCTACTTACTTCATAAAATGCTGAACTGTCATTTAACAACACGATTCCAAATCAGAAGAGTAAGGCTGTGTCTACACTACAGAGACTATATTGACATAGTTATGTTGGCATAGCTATGCTGGCATAATCCAGGTTTTTCCATCAGTGTAGGAATGCCTTCTCCCGAAATGAAGTTAGCTCTGCTGATGGAAGCATTCTTCCATTGATAGAGCTGCATGTACACTGGGGATTAGGTTGACATAGCCACATCAGTCAGGGATGTGTTTTTTTTCACACCCATGACCGATGTAGCTCTGCTGACCTAACTTTTAAGTGGTGTAGAGCGAACCCTAGTCTCACCAGCTTCCTAAAGCTGTCCTTTACATGTGCAAACATTCACAGGGCTTCTGTTCAGTTCAGTCTCCAGACTAATTAAGTACTCACTGTGGACAACACCTGTCACTCAGGCCAGTCATCTGTGTTTTCTCTGACTTAGCCCCCTCTCTAGATCCAGGTCAAGTCTAAACCCGGCAGATGCTTCCAGCATAAAATCTCTAAAATAACTCTGATCAGATCTTCATTATCCTGTGTTTCAATTACTGCAACCTCCAAATCTCATCTTTCCCCACTTATATCTATTCAGAATGCTGTTGCAAAGGCCATTTTCATGCTCATAGCTTCAACCACATGATCCCTCTGTTTGCATCTGTCCACTGACTTCACCTTCTTCACTGGATCAAACACAAACTACTTGTCTTTGCTTTTAAGGCCCTTCATAGTTTATTCCCACCCTACTTAACTCTGATACACTAGTGAGAGATCAAATCCTGCATCCACTCTGCCAGCCTTTTTCATCTATTTGTACCATTTTCAAATGAGCGTCTTTGCACCCTCTTCGTTATGTATGGGAGAAGCTCCCTGTAAATATCTGTAAAACCACTTAATTGTCCTTCAAAGGCCACCTGAAAACTCTCCCTGCCATGATGGCTACAATATCTCAACACTACTTTGACAGCTGGTGGGCTGTGTCTGCTGCTTATCACCATAACCAGTATTATGTCATTGTTTTCCTATGTTTGCCCCATTGGTGATGTATTCACCTGTTGTTCTATGTCTTGGATTGCCACTTACATATCCTTTGGTTAGGGACCATCTTTAGTATGTCTGTATTGTATATAGCAAAATGAAGCCCTGATTCGTGAGTAGGGACTTCACGTGCTACCATAATACAGATAGCTGATAAATAATAATAACAAAAATCTTAATGGCACTGCAGAGTAGAATATCGGAGGCAACAATTTTTATTGTTCCGAGGCTGCTCTATCCAATAAAAACATTGCAATTAAAAGACTCCATTTTAGCCCATATGAATATTATCCTTTTACTTTTGGAGTAATGCATGTGCAAAGCACATATCTAACAAACCCTGACTCACAAAGAATTCTCTATAAATGGATTTATAAACAAAATACCAATTCTTAAATACAGATATGACTAAAAACAGTCCACGTGGATGAGGCAATATCTTTTATTGGACCAATGTCTCTTGGTGAAAGCGACAACCAATCGAGCTCCACAGACTGTTTTTTTTTCAGGTCCGGGAAAGTCAAAAGCTCAAAAATAAAAATAAAAATCCCAGTGTATTAATTACATGCAATGCCAAGCCTGACTGAACGACTTTTGTTCTAATGGCATAAAATGATAGTATCTGTTCTGGTAAAGAATTCTGTATAATTTCTAGACAAAAAGGAAACTTATTAAGAGTATTTAGAATAATTGTTGTAAGTATTTGATAAAGGTGGCAAAAGAAAGATTTTACAGTATCTTCTGTTTAGTCCTCAGGTATATTTCATAGCTTTTCACTCACGCTATGTCCCTAGGTGCTGGAATTAGTGGGTATGTTGAAAATTTATGCAATGCTTTACATGGCTACCTAATTTGCCATTCAGTAGAGATGTTGCCATAGCAACTGCTAGATCGCATGATGCTTAACACTGTCTCCAGGATACCAAACACATTCTCAAAGCAATATACCAGACTGTGTTTAGCCACATTCATCCAACTTTCTACAATTCAGCGTTTTCCATGTAAATTAATACATTGTCCCCCTGAAGGATGATTTTTAATGAATTGACTGATTCCATTGAAACCCTTTTCCCTATAACTTCTCCTTTTGTCCTAAACTGTACTAAAATAATGTTTGTATAAAGATGACATGGTGAGGAGATTAAATCTGAGGAAGGAATTAAAATGCAGTTCCAGGGACAGCTGTGGAATTAGCGAGATCACAATATATATGGCACCTGTTGGTGACAATATTTGGGATCACTATTGCCTATAAATATTTGTGGCCTAGCCTCTGTGATCACTACAGCAGAGAAAGGTCCTGTATAGTGAACAAGTAAATACTTCCTTCCCCTCCACCAAATCATTGCTATTTTATTTAACATTAGGTGGCTCTTGATATGCAGAATTAATCTGATATCTGCTGCAGTAGATCTACAGAGCGTGCAGGGGACCTACTGAGACAAATTTATCATGCACATCAGGAGCAATCTTCTAGAAGTAAAATGTACATGAAAGCAGAGTCTGAGCGGAACACAAGATTGTGAGAAGCCCTGTATGCAACCCAGTCTTCAAAAATACAATCAAGCTTGATAAAAGAGAGACCGAGATAGACTACATGATCAAGTCTTAAAAAAAAACTTTTAAAAAGGGGCTTCCAAGTCTGAATATGAGGATACAGGGCACATAGCAGTTGCAAGTCAATGCTCTTCTCTTAAAATACTTGTTACTGTAGAGGCATTGACAGTGTTCTGCTGTTTAAGAAAGAAAGGAAGAAAGAAAGAAAACCAACTAGGGTTAAAAACTGAAGGCAAGAGTGAAAAAAACACACAGACAAAAGGAAAATAGGAAAGGATTATGAAAGAAAGAGCTCTCTGTTGCACCCTTCCCCTCCTCTCTTGTCTGTATATTGTCTATTTAGGCTCCAATGCTGCTAATCTTTTTACAGGATCAAGACCTCAGACTGTATGGGTCTAATTCTCCACTCGCTGGCATCAGGTATTGCAATTTCCAGATGTGCAAAGTAAGTGCAAAACACTAATCTTGGTGTAAGGGATGGAAAATTCAGCTTTTATGACATTTTATACCCAATTTACCTTGACTTTGCACAGGTGTAAGCCACTACACAAGTTTCAAGCCAGTGAAGAATCAGGCTTGAAATTATTTTGTTAGGCAAGGATCTGTCTTCTTACCTGTCTAATTTATCATGCAAACTTAATGGCGCTCTATAAATAACAATAATAAATAATAGCTGGCTTTTCTGTCTTTGCTACTTGTACATCCCTTTCAGTCACATCAATTTCACTCTGGGAAGTATTATGGGCAGCAGCATCAGAGGTGCTGTCATGATCCTAACAGCCTCTATTGTAATCATCCAAAAAAATCAGTTCATTTACCTCTAATGCAATTATCTTCTTTAAATGAAGAGTGATGTTAACTTGCTGCATTAAGTTATGAGATCAACCAGTTCTCCTAATATGTTTACACTGGTCTAAAGAAGACAGGCCAGGTTCTGTTCTCAGTTACTCTAATTTTCACTGGTGTAACTTCAGTAATTACTACACTTTTACACAAATGTGACCAGGAATAGCATTTGGCCTGACAACGCAGCAGCCAACTGTGTACTCACCTCATTTACTGACATAAAAGCATGTTTCTA
Source organism: Malaclemys terrapin pileata (assembly GCF_027887155.1). Classification (NCBI taxonomy): domain Eukaryota; kingdom Metazoa; phylum Chordata; order Testudines; family Emydidae; genus Malaclemys; species Malaclemys terrapin. The sequence continues at coordinate 170,140,993 of NC_071506.1, read as the reverse complement.
AGGCTAGCATTTGACGTCCAGTTAAAAAAAAAATCTTCAAAAAATTACCCCCTCCCTCATGATTAATCAGTAGTGGAATCTGTGATGAGAATGTCAGTGGCACTCGACATAAGTTTAGTTGATGAATAGAGAGACTTCTATAACAAACAAAACAAAATTTGAAGCCATTCCCTCATTTTCCTGTGCATTTCTCTGATCTGTGCCTGTATTTTAGACCGCAAAGCCCTTGTAATAGGGACTGTTTTTCTTTGTACCTTGTGCAGCACCACGCTTTTTGCTGGCACTAACCAAATAAGAAATAAATAAAAAATCTATTGTAATGATAAGTATTAATTCTATATTTCTAATGTACTGTATGTCATGACCAGGATGTGGGCAGTCCGAGCTAGTGGTCAGAGCAGGAATCATGCCGGGTCACATACCTGGACATCAGAGTCTGAGCTATACCAGAGGGCAGACCGAGTATCGGGAGGCAGGCAGGGTCAGGCAGTAGGAGCAGATAGAACAAGGGAAGCAGTCCTAAGCAGTTGCATGGAGAGTTTCCTGTTCCTGTGCTTGGTTAAATAGAAACAGGGAACCAACCAGGATCCCCTGAGTTCTGCCAATCAGATCCCAGGCACTGGAGGCCTGTGTCAGAGTTGAGCTTCTAATTCTGGAAAGTGTTAGCAGGTCACTGAGTGGCAGGCTGGAATTTACTGGCTTCTAAGTGCCCTGTAGAGAGGGTTGGAGACCCATGGTCAATGGGGTGCCCTCTGGTTGACATTAGACTGGGCTTTTCAGGGTGGTTCCTATGGAATGCAGGTGCCTGTAACCTATTCTACTGGCTCCCAGATGTGCTCCTCAGGACCATACCTCTCCCAGTCAGTAAAATACAAGAGCCTGCCACATTTACATTTAGAGTCCAGGATCTTGTGAACCACATATTACTTGTTGCCCTGAACTGGTGGAGGAGGTGGCAGGGGCCAGTGAGGGACAGAGTTTTCCATTTAGGGTTTCAAAAGTGATACATGAAACACTGGATGAATCTTCAGAGAGCAGGGTAGCTGAAGTTCAAAAGTGACTGGATTAACATGTCACAGGATCCTAAAGGGCCAAGGAACAAAAAATCCAGCTTGTGAGCAGGTCTGTCTGTGTGGAGATGCTCCATGGAGAGCCATATCTTTTGTCCCACTGAATAGGTGGGGCCTTGCTGGTCCGCATCCATTTATAGTCTGCTCTGGCTTTTTCTAAGTGTCCCTTCACTTCTTCCTGGGTCCAATAAATATGCTGCACTAGGTCTGAAGCTGCTGTTTTGGGAGAGAATGCAGGTAATTGCAGGTGGAATCAGTGATACCCATAGTTGGTAAAAGAGGGGCTTTGACCCGTAGATGCCTGGGCTGCATTGTTGTATGAAAACGCTGCATTAAGGGAGGAGTGAGGATCAATCACCCTAGAGATGACTGATGTAACATCACAGATACTGCTTGATGATTTGGTTGGCCCTTTCTGTTTGGCCATTGGGCTCGGGATGGTAAATGGAGGAAAGACATGTGGGACCCCCAGCAAGCACAGGGCCTTGTTCCTGAACCAGGCTGAGGACTCTGACCCTTGACTGGAGGTGATGTGCTCCAGAGGACCATGGAGGTAGGCTACCTGGCTAATCCATAGCTGGGCTGTTTCTTCAGCTGAGGGAAGGCCTGTGCAGGGAATTAAGTGGGCCATTTTGGTAAAGTAATCCACTGCTGTCAAAGTTCTTGTAGATTTGGTGAACTCCTGTAATTCTATAAAAAAAATTCTATGTCGATAGTCACCCGTGGTTGAGATGAGGTGTCCAAGGGCTGGAGGAGACCATAGGGCTTGTGGCATGGTATCTTGGTGCGAGCACAAACATCACAGAAGGCAATAAATTACTACTGTGGGGTGCATCTGGGGCCACCAAAAAGAGTGGGAAATTAATCGTTGGGACTTAAAGTGCTCCAAGTGTCCTGTTAGGGGAAAGTTGTGGCATAGTTGCAGGAGCACCATTTTTTTGGATCCTGGGGGAACACAGACATTGGTTCCTTATGTATGTAATCCTATCCCAGGAGCCTTGCAGTTGCTTGTTGATATGGCTTGTTCACCAGGTGGAATTCCTGAGGCAGAGTTAAAGGCAGAGTGTATTCATGTGAGTATATCCTGGTGAAAAGCTCTGATGAGAAAGTTACGGGATTTGAAAATGAGGGTTGGTTCCTGGCTGGGGTTCATGGGTTGGTACTGTATCTACAGGATACGGTGTCAGGCTTGCCGTTTTTGGTTTCAGAGTGATATGTGAGGACAAAATCACATTATGAGAAACATAGAGCCCACCAAAGCTGCTATTGGTCTAATGCTTTCACCTTATGTATATGACACATTACACGGGATACAATCTGGACTGATTAACAGTTGTGTTGTCTCAGTTCTTCAATCTGAGGTGCCTTTTACACTGCTTGGCTGTGAGAGCTACCACTCCTCCATGGGCAGCAGGTGGAACCCCCCTTTGGGAAGGCTAGTCCCCGGCTCCACCCCTTCTGCTCGCACCCACCCCCGGTGGCCAGAGTCCTGAGACCTCCTCCACCCAGAGGAGCCCCGAGTACCCCCCCCTTGACCAGAGGAGCCCCAGTCTGGCCAGAGGCCAAGAGCATCCCCCCTCTCAGCCGGAGGAGCCTTGGGCCAGCCAGAGCCCCCCTCCCGACCTGCCCGGAGGAGCTCCGGGCCAGCTGCAGACTCCAAGCCGCTCCAGGGGAAAAGAGTCTCACACTCATCTGAAAGAAGCTTTTGATATGCCCTGTTCAGGTTCCGGGGCAGCTGAGGAGGTGGAATTTGCTACTCAACTTCCTGGGTTAATCACTAATCTCTCTGGAGTCCAGGGAGATTACTGATGAACCTGGGAAGCCGAATAGCACATACCACCTCCTCAGCCACGCCAGAACCTGCATTGGGCATAAGAAAGCAAAAACTTCCTCCACAAACCCTGCAACCACAGGTCCACCAGCAGCAGCAGCACCAGGGGAGGTTAAACCTCCCCTGGCCTTTTATATCCACTGTCCATGCACTCCTCGTCTGCTCACACCAACCTTCAGCATGAAAGTTACTCCCAGTTATGGTATCTGAATACTGCAGCCAGGCATTGCAGAGCAACACCAGCAAACTCCCAGTCCCAGACTTCCCCCAGAAATGTACGTCTTGTACTGCCCACCTCTCTCCTGGACAATGCAAGTTCATATAAAGTCCATAATTTTATTAGTAGAAAATGACATACACAAATCCTGTTATCTCAAATAGAGTTTCTCAAACAGTTCAATTCAAATACACTAGTTTAGATAAAAAAAATACAACAAATTTATTAATTACAAAAGATAGATTTTAAGTGAGTACAAGTAAAAAGGCATAAAAGTCAGAATTGGTTACAAGAAAATAAAAGTAAAACACAACCAATGCCTAACTTAACAAGCTAAGTGAATTCAAAGGAAAGTCTCTCTTACCACATGTTTCAGCAGTTCCTGGCTGAATTTCTTTCAGTCAGTAACCCTCCCCCCAGTCCAATGCGGCTTCCTTTGTTCATCAAGTGTTGTTAATGCCATGGGTAGAGACACAGGGAGAAATCATTTGGGGTGTCTACTCTCCCTTCTTAAAGTTCCTTCTCTTCTTCAAGAATCATCTCTAGCTGAGGTTCAGGAGACAGAAAGTCTGTGTGGATAGGAACCCCAAAATGTTTCTTTGTCAAGATGTAGATTTTTCATCCAGATCTTCTTTCCTGACAAAGAATGGCTACTTAATCAGGTGATGTTCCATTTGATTTTGTTGACACCTGGCTGAGGCATCGGCTAGCCTCTTGTCTCTGGGGAAGTGGTTTGTGACTGCTCCCCAGGCTTAGAACATGTCTTAGTAATAACATTACATACAATGTCGCCATATATATTTTAAAGGGACAATAATGTTCATCAAATTATGAGTTTTCTAATAATGCCTCACAAGGCATACTTTGTACAACATTTACATAGTCCTGTAAAAGGGGTGAACATAGTGGTACAGACTGTCACAGTAGGTACTCCAGATTTTTATAATCAGTGAATACCTGAACTTGGTGGCGAGCTCCTTCCAGGTAGTGCTGCCATTCTACAAAGGCAGTTTTTATCGTCACGGGTTCCTTATCCAGTATTTCACAGTGTAGCTCTCCAGGGGTGAGCTTCCTTAAGTAGTAAACAAACTGGTGTAATACTTTCTCAGGACCAGTTCAATGAGAGAGGATAGCCCTGATCAATGTACTGGAACTGTCCGCTTCTATAAAGAAGGCTTGCATGACATCTGGATGAGTCAATAAGGGTGCAGTAGTGAAGGCAAGTTTCAGCAGACTGAACGCATGCTGGACTTGGGAGACCCATGGAATTGGGCATTTTTCCAGAGGAGAGCGGTGAGGGGCTCGATTTGTTTTGAAAAATTTGGGATGAATTGATGATAAAAGTCAGTTAACTCCAGGAAGCTTTACAGATCATGTACCGTAAGGGGAATCAGCCAGTCTTGAATGGCTTGGACCTTGCATGGCTCCATCTGGAGCTCTTCTGGGGCTAAGATTAAGCCCATGAACTCTGTGGAGGCCTGACTGAAAGCACACTTCTAGATCTTGGTGTAAAGGCCATGCTGCTGTAAGCATTCCAAGACTTCAGACACAAGTGGTATTTTGTTCAGGGTACTCAAAGACGACCAATATATCATCTAGGTAAACTATTAAGTTTTGGTTCAATATGACTTGGAATACATTATTTATAAAATGTTGAAAGATGGCCAGGACTTTGGTCAGCCCAAAGGGCATTACAAGAGATTCATAGTGGCTATATTGGGTATGGAAAGTGGTCTTCCACTCATCCCCTCCCTTGATTCATACAAGATTGTACACCCACCTAGAGGTCCAACTTAGCGAATATATGGGCAGCCCCTAAACAATCCAGCAACTCAGGAAACAGAGGTAGTAGGTAACAATTCCTAAAAGTTAATTGACTCAGTGCATAGTAGTCGACAGAGTCAGACACTGCCATCCTTCTACTTGATGAAAAGAAGTGGTGCACCAGCCAACAAGGTCAACTTGTGGATATACTCTCGGGCCAGGTTTTACAGGGGGTATGTTTGGAGTGCTGTCAGATCGGCTTCTGACATGGCATAAATTCATCCTAATGGTATTTTTAATCCTGGCTGCAGCTCTATTGGGCAGTCATAGTCCCAGCACGAAAGCAGGGTTTCTGCATTCCTCTTTTCAAAAACATTGGTGTAGTCTTGGTATTGTAAGAGGAATTCCAATGTAGCTTCAACAGAAGATTCTGCCTGGATAGCCACCCCAACCTGAACCTTTAGAAATTGGGACAGAATCCACCAGTCCCAAACAGTGTTGCCAACAAAACTGCAATGGAAAACAGACTTCCTTTATAATTCCCACCAAACAAGTGGATTGTGGAGGCTCAGTAAGGAGATCCCAAGGATCAGGAGAAAGTGTGGAGAATGGATCACACCAATTTGTAACATTTCTCGATTACCCTGAATCACAGCCTCCAAGGGAGTTGTTTTCTCTGTTACTAGACCAGAAGACAAAGGGGAACCATCTATGAGGTTGAGAGTGGCTTTGCATTGCCGGGGAGTCTGCAGGATCTGGGCTGCCACTGCCTTTATGGAGTAGTAAGCTGCATTGAGTCAATGAGAGCCAGTAGGATGGGAGTTCACAGGAGCTCCCCAGGTATGTGCAACTGGACCAGCACCTGCAAATGGAGAACCCTCGGGCAGAGTCCAGAGTGTGTTTCAGTTAAGACCAAGATGTAAGGGATCTCTTTTCCCTGATTTTTTTGAGTTCATACAGGACAGACAGAGATGGAATGACCTGATTCACCGCAGTAGAAGCAGAGATGGTGCTGGTAGCAGCATTCCTTTTCTACAGTGGCAAGCCGTGGATAGCACCCATCCACCTGCATCAGCTTGGTGGGAGGCAGTAATGAAGAGTTACGTACATGGATAGGAGAGATGCAAGGCCCTTCTTTTTTCCTCCCTTCGTTCCCATAACCAATTATCTATATGGATGGTGAGATTCATGAGGGCATCCAGACTTATGGGTGTCTCCACCCAGGTTAACTCATCTTTAATTTCTTCTCTCAGGCCCCACTGGGAACTAATACAGTTCACACCTTGTTCCAATCTGTATTGGTCATGAGGTGGTGGAATTGTATGGTATAGGAGACTACAGTGTCCTGCGCCTCTCAGAGCTTTCTTAGGGCAACCTCCACTGCATGGACAACTTCATCTGCTTGGTTTAAATAGAAGCAGGAAACCAATCAGGACCCCCAGAGTTCTGCCAAATAGAACCCAGGACTGGAGTCCCCTGTCAAAGTTGAGCTTCTAGTTCTGGCAACTGTTAGTAAGTCACTGGTTGATAAGTCAGAACTTACTGGCTCCTTGGAGACAGGGGTTTGAGACCTGCGATCTCTGACACTGTAACTGTTAGAAAACAATGATGAATATATTTATTTACAGTGAACGAACTTTCTATCACTATCTCATCTCTCCCTATTTTTCTTAACAAACACTCCTATCCCCTTCCCACTATTCACACCTCTCTCTTCCCAAGAGATGAGTTCCCAGCCCTTTTTAGATAATAAGACAAGTCTCTTTCTCCAGAACTGTCTCCTTCCCTGTCATTCCCTCCCAGGTACCTGCCCTGCCAGTTATCATCCTGACACTTGTAGACACAGAGGGCTGGATCCAAAAAAGGATTTAGGTATTGTGACACTGAGCACTACAAGCCTAACTTTTAGGTGCTTAGAAAATCACAGGAACAACACTGAGATCCACAAAGCCTGAGTTAAAGGGCATAGGTTCATGGTTCATTAAAGTGCATGGGAGGAGATAGGCATCTTAGAATATGATCCACAAAAGACAACACCAACACTAGCCAATGGCAGATGCTGACCAGAGGGCTGTGTACTAAACCCCTTCCCTCTCATAGAGATAGGTGCCTAAATCTGGAGTGCAGAGAGGAGCCTGTCTCTGCTTGTGACCCTCAGTTGGGAAGCCCACTCCTCAAGTCAGATGGCTGAGGAGCTTAAATTGTTTCTTGTGAGAATACGTTAGGCACCTGCCTCACTCTACACAAAATAGCCCAGTGATTAAAGCACTCACCTGGGATATAGGAGACCCAGGTTTAATTCCTTCATCTGCTTGGGGAGGGAAGGATTTGAAAAGGCGTCTCCCCACCTCTTCCGAGAGTACTGTAACCCCTGAGCTATGGGACAGTCTGATGCAGAGCTTCTTCAGTCTCCCCTGTTAAATCTGTTCCACTGTGGATAAATAATGAAAGAGTGATGGGAGCAGAGGACTGGTCCCTGGGTCACCCACTCTGAGGTTGGTGCCCTAGCCACCAGGCTTCAGAATCATTCTCTCTCTCTCTCTCTCTCTCTCTCTTTGGCCCAATGACTCTTTGGATTAAATAATTAAAGTGGAACAGCTTCAACAGGAGAAATGGAGGGAGCCCCACAACAGAAAAACCCATAGCCCAGTGGTTAGATCACTTTCCTGAGAGGTGGGAGACTCATCTTAAAATCCTTTCTGCCCCTCAGGTAGAATGTGGGGAAACTAAACTGAGATCTACCACAGTGCAGGTGAGTGCTCTCACCACTGGGCTAAAAGTTATAAGGTGGGCTGCAGCTCCACCAACACTCCTCCTCTGGCTGATTTTTAATGGAACCTGTCCAATGGGCAGCCCGGCCTTTGAGCACACCTACTGGATTGGGCACTGCAGGCAAGATAAGCATAGGAAGGCCTCTCTTTCCTGGTTTGTGGATCACTCTGGGGCTTAGATGTCCAGGTGTCTAGAGTAAGGCAGGAGCAAGCATGCCTAGAGGCAGAACTTTAGGCATCTGGGAAACTTTTACTTCAAAAATTTAGGAGCTGAGTGAGTTTAGGCGCCTATAGAATTAGATGGTAGCCAAACAGGAGTTTTGTGCATTGTAGTGGAATCTAAAATTGGGATTTAGGCACCTAAATCTGGAGTTAGTTACCTAAATGCTTCTGTAAATCTAAACGATAGTGCAGCCCATCCCAGTCCTCCTATATCACCGGTCAGCACAGTGGTTGAGCTGAGAAGAGAATTGCTGGGTGGCTCAGAACACATAACAAGAATGGGACATGCTGAGAATCAGCAATGATGACCTGGACATGTTGAGACATGCTCTAGACAAGGTAACATTTCAAGTACTATGTGGGACTAGTTAAATCTGTATTCTTTAAGCATGAAAAGTTGAAAATCAAAATGAGATGCCTGTAGATGTAGATCAGCACGTAGACCATAACTTTGTCCTAAAGTAACACACAGGAGTTGGTTCAAGAAATAACCATAGTTGATCCATAAAGCAATAGAGACAAAAATAATTAAGAATGATATCAAGAAAGGAGGGATTGTGGCAGAACCAAGAAATGTGATACAAAACTTTAGCAATTAATTATATTAAAAAATATAATAAATGAAAAGGCTAGTCAAAATGACCAAAATCAAAATGGAAGAAATTAAAATTCTTACCCATGTCACTGAGAGTATTTAAACAGCTACAACAGAGTCAAAGATGGCATGCTTATCCTACACAATACAGGAAGCAAGAAGGCAAGAAAAAAACAGTATGGCTGGAAGACGAGACTCAAGGGGTTATTCAAACCCACCAGAGATCCTTCAGAAAAATAGAAATCCACCCCAACTAAAGCCAAGAGAAAGGGAGAACAAACTATGGCAGATAAAATATAAAATATTAGAGAGATGAAGACCTATTGGTTATAAAAAAAAGCAAACAATTCTTTAAATATATCAGATATAGGCAGCTTATGAGATAATCAGTGTGTCCCCAGGACATAAAAGAGTAAAGAAAATAATTACATTGTATACTCATTGGGCAAGGAGCATCTTTTTTGTTCTGTGTTTGTACTGAGCCAAGCACAATGGGGTCATGGTCCACGAGACTGGGGCTTCTAGGTGCTTCAGTAATACAAATAATAAATAATAATAACAATTAAGGAAGATAAGGGCATTACAGATATACTAAGGCTCTAATTCTTTACTACTGGTATGTTACTCCAGTTTTATACTACACAGGTGTAAACTAGCTTAATGGACTTGAAAATCAGTGGGAAGCTGGAAATGACTCCTCTGAGTCCTTAGCACCATTTTTATATAAAAATAGTCAGTTAACTTGGGATTGCCTCAAATAATTATCTAATTGACCATCTACAAAACCCTAAGGCCCATCCTGTATAATGGAGGATAGGTGTCAATTATGTTTTGAGAGGGGGTGTTTGCTAGACAACCCAAAAATGCTAAGGTGAGCTCCTTGCTCTTATGAATAACAGAGAAGATCTGGCCCTTAGTATTCGGGAATAGTTGTAGGGAAAGGAGAAAGGAAGTAGGTTGATTGGCTGGGGTGGGGGAGTGGGCATCAGGAAGGAAGGAGGGAAATTTTGATTTAGTGTTCTGTAATACCAATAATCACTAGCTAGTAAGTGTCTCTAATCCATTTCTAATTTTGTTCTGGCATTTTATTATGTGTGTGGCACATCTATCCTGCCAGCTGTTTTGCTTGCTTTAGGGAACTAAAACTAGCTCACAGCACAGCAAAACTAGCTCAAAGTGTGTAAGAGAGAAAGGGGACATAAAAGAAATCTCTCTCATGTGCCACAGTATGACCAACAAAATAATAAAAATGCACTATGGTCATCATCCCTTTGAAATACAATCAAAGGGTGCATCTTCAAATATTTTAATAAAATGGTCTCCAGGACTTGTTTTTGTCAAGTGAACAAATCATTTTTCCCAAACAGGAATTATGTTAGTATGGCTCCAATGCACCTGAAATGCTATATTCATACAAAAGCCACTTGTTTGAATGATGTGACAATTGAAGGAAAAGAATATACCTATACAAATGTACTCTATATTGTAGCTTTTGAAGCCTTTTGTTCAATCAACGCCCAGTGCCTTTAATGTGTTCCCACAGGATGAAGAAAGCTTCTATAACTAATCCTGACTTTAAATCCTTAATATTCTAATCTGCCTCATACACGGGCAACACTGTTGATTAGAAGTAGGCTACATATGGTAGAATATGAAACTGCTCAATTATCTGTGTCATTGCTTCATTCCCAATCTGAGGGAGGGGAAGGAAGGGAAGCCCCATGCTAAATGTTTTTTAAATAAGAATTTTATAAGGGCGCCAAAAATTAATGTGAAGACATTTTGTTGTTAATCATCCTTGTTACAAAGTAAGGGAAACAATTTTACAGTATTTCTTCTTTAATCCTTTTGGAAAGTAAAGAAATGGTATTTTTAAAAATTGTTTCTTTATAAAAATGAATATCTTTATCTAGTTACTGAAATATCATCTCTGCCCAGTCATAGTATCTGATCACATCCAAATGCATCTGTGATGTAGGGAATTATCATTCCCACTTTGAAACAAGGGAATTTAGAGATTATGTGATTGTCCAAGGTCACAAAGGAAGTCTATGGCAATGTGTGGAATTAAACACTTATTTCTTGAGTCCTTTTCCAGTGCCTTAACTACAAGACCATCCTTCCTCTTCACTACTCCAATGAACGATACCTATGATTATGTTTTATAATAATGAACACAAGGCTCCATCTGAACCTTGAGCATGTATACTGGAGCCACAAACCTCTTATTCACAGCACAATTGGCAACTGTTTACCCAATATGTCCTGAGACCAGAGAAGTGGGAATTGGACTTGGCACTTCTCTTCTTAATTTATAAAGTATTTCTTTAAAGAAAGAACAAGAATTGCATAGTAGAGGTGCAGCAACAATATGCAAGCCGTCTTGACTTCCGCTTTGGAAGCAGCAGTTCCTCATTTACATGTAGAGCCATTTGTATGACTGTCAGTGAAATGTATCTTCTTTGATTTAAGTGGACTTTAAATAGGACATTGCAAAAATAATCTAGCCTTTTTGAATGCTGCTGCAGTTTTGAAATACTGCTCAGCTTGCAGAAACAGGAAGGTGGAAATGTGTGTGAAGAAGTCACCTCTTTGTTTTGTGTATTTGAAGTGTCTGCATTGCATCATAGCAATCAAAGAATTGTCATCCTAGATCAGCCCAGCAGTCCTTCTAGTCCAGTATCCTGTTTCCAAAAGTGACTAATATAAGATGTTTCACATTCACAGGGATGTCTAAAATCCCTTTAATTGATTATAACATGCGTATGAAGGAAATTTCTTCCTACCCCAAGCAATTAGTAGCTGGGTTGTTCCCTGAAGCATGATGGTTAATTCCTATTATTTGTATACACTGTTATTTTTTTGTATTATTTCTATATCACTGTTATTTTTACTGTGCCTTGTATGAGAAAGGGTAAATACACACACGTCACTCACCTTTACAGTGCCATTAATTGTTTTATATACCTTTTCCATGTCTACTATTGTCTCTTCTCTAAACTAAATTGAAGACTTTCTATGTCTCTCATCATTTTTGTTGTCTTTCTCGGGACCTTTTTGATCTTTTTGATTTCTTGCCTATGCTTGCTGAAACAGGGTTTCCAAAACTGTACATAGTGTTCAGGTGGGGACATAAAACTGATGTTTATAACAGCATTGTAAAATTGCCAGTATTATTTTCTGTTCCTTTCTCAATAGAGTCTAACACATTTTTGACAGCTGATGCAAATTGAGCAGATATTTTGACTGAACTGTCCAAAATAACACCAAGCCTTTTTCCTGAGTGGTTACAGTAAATTCAGAAGCTGTATATGAGTATTTAAAATTACTGTTTTAAAGTCAGACTGTCACATTGTGTTTTCCAATGCTTATCTTTGTTAGGTCCCTTTGAAGTTCCTCACAACCACCTTTAGCCTTAACTAACCTAAATAAGTTTTTGTCAGCTGCAAATTTTGCTACCTGATTAGCTGAAAGGAGGTATGAACAATTAATAAATATGTTAAACAACATTGGCCCTCAGACAGATCTTTGGGGCACTTCACTGACACTTATTTCATGCAGGCATGTGGAACTGGGAGTGTTGGGGATACGGCAGCACCCACTGGCTTGAAGTGGTTTCCATCATATACAGGGTTTACAGTTTTGTTCTACAGCTTTCAGCACCCCCACTCTAAAATTTGTTCCAATGCCACTGATTCCATGTTGCAAAATTACAATTTATTTCGAATTCACAGCAGTATGAAGTTATCATTTTCTGATCTGCAAGCTACAGTTAAACCACACTGTCAAAATAAAACCATAAATCTTCCCAGGATCATTTGACCAGTATTCTTATTTACTTGCAATTTATTGTGATCTGTTTCATGTGACACTATCAGAAAAAAATTGTATCTCAGAGAGATATGTGATCTTTATTCATGTTTTAAACTTCACCAACATAATCAATTACTCAAAATGGGTATAAGTTCATACTTTGCTGTGATCTGCTTTTCTCCTTCTTGGGAAAGAAATATTTTGCCAGTTTAAAAAAGCTATGTCAGGAAAAGGTGAAGTACAGGCATATTTTTGTAATGCTTCTTGGATATTCTGAAAGGAAAGGAGTTTGTGTGACAAATTTGATTGGTTCATGCTGTCATTTTTGTGTTTATCTGGTGCAATTTATTTTCCCTGTTCCTTAAAATGCCTAGAAGAAACCAAGCACTTACAGTATCCAAGATATTTTTTATTCCTTTTTGACCACTAGATGTCATGACTCACATTTTTGTGAATGTCCCCCATATTTTTGAAAGAATTAAAGAAAGAATTAAATGGTTCATGTACTTTTAGACTGCACTCGTTAACAAAATGATGCCTTAAGAGGACATAAATCTTGGAAAAAACAGTGCACACCAGTATTCTATTTCAAGTTGATTGTACTCTTTGGTTGGACCATAGCTAGGGTGACATGAGGCATGAAAGAATAAAGCAATACAGGAGAAGTATAAATTCAGATTTTTCTCATTTGGAGGTACATTACAAATGAGCTGTACTTTAAATATAATGATTAGAGCTAGAGGAATAATTGATTTTTTGGTTCAGCCAGCAAATAAAAAAAAAAGAAAAGAAAAGTGAAAATATTTGGTTTGGATTTAAAAATGTTTGGCATTTGTCAGCAAATCAGAAAAGGCTGCTTCCAAAAGGAAAGAGAGGGTCCTTCTTGTAGCATTTAGCCCAGTGATTAGGGCATGTAAGTGGTGGCCACAGCAAATCTCTATTTCATCCGTCTGTTTTAAAAAGAGCCCAGGATGACAGCTGTAGATAGAATTTAAGGGAATAAAAAGGGATACCAAAAGGAAGAAGAAGAAAAAGAAACAGTTGCAATTTTAACTGCCGGTCTTTCCTTGTCATTACTACTGTATAAGTAGTACTACAGGAAGTCCCAACTTCCTGTAAGTAAAGAAAGCAAAATAAATAAACATCAATTTGAAACAAATCCCATTAGGGCTGCATGGGGCTAGGAGAGAGCCGTGGAGTGGCTCTGCAGTGGAGCCTTTGCATAGGTCTTTGAAGAAGGCAGTGATATAGATGGGGCCTAGAAGTGGCTATGGGAGCTATATGTAGTTGGATGCAAGGGGTCCAGCACCCCAAACAACTGAGGTGCTCTCATTGCTACTCCAGCCTTTTGTAAGATTCACTGTATTTCTGGGTGGCTGGATTTCACCTTTCCAGGCTGCATCCTGCACTTCTGTGCAGCTGAGGAATGATCAGACTGTTTTTTTTTTCCCCCTGAAGATTTTCATTCTGAGCTCCTCTAAGAACTTTTGCTCAACTTGGAGCTTAAAATCTGAATAAAATTTTAATATCCAAACAAGGAATAAGAGAATCTTCCAGAAACATGATATGAACCTTAAACAGGCTTAGCAAGAGTATAAACAGGGATTTTAAAGAAAATGGTACAAGCAGAGATAATTTATTCTAGTATATATACTTTATATAATGTTGAGAGTCCTCACAGCTTCTCAGCCCAGAACTTCTCTGCTAATACTCAGCGCTTTCCAGGGCTGGCTTTCAGTGCTTCCCAGAGCAAAATCCCATGACTCATTTGTATGGTCCCTCCCATGTGCATCCCATAGAAAGGAAACAAACATCCTCCTTGAGTGTTAGGCAATCGATCCCATCTATACAGGCTAACTTCTCCAATACAGCAAACCTCTCCTAGGGTAAGATTCTTGGAGAACTCCCAAATCTCGTTTTAGAATATTAAACCTAATCCTCACTGTTCCAATACTATTTCTAATCTCTAGGCCCTCTTCAGACCAATGCTGAATGTTTCAGTGTGAAATTGTAATTTTCAGAATATTTTTCTGTGATAATACGTGCAGTACATATTGGACTGGACTGTAATATCCCTTTAGTCTCTAGTACACATATACCTCACTACAAGACCATGAAACATTACTCCAAACAAAACTTTTGTTGAATCATCTATGACTCCTGTGTATTGAAATTAGGGTAGGTTAATTGAAATGGGAGTCACAGACCTTTAGAGCATATGAACTAACAGAAGGAAGTTTAGGGCTAGATTAAAAGTGGGTTCTTCCCTAGCTTTTCCTTTCAGGAGACTTCAGATCAAATCTGGCCTAGCTCACACATGAATATTAATGTTATCATCTCAGTTTAGTGTGAATCCTGCTCTTGACAGATGGATCTGTGTTGCTGCATAGCTTGTAAAATCAACTAATATATTTGCACATTCATGGCCAGTAGCTGATTTTACAAAATACTCAATGAAGCCCTGCCATGTACAAGTAAGTCAGCTGAAAAGTACAAAGCACTCCTGCAGAAGACAACAAATTGCAATGAAGGTTTACTTCAGATACATTAGTACCATGTTTGCATTCTTGCTGAAGGAAAATTTCACTTTTCTGCAGTCCCCACTTTATCTGAGGCCAGGATTGAAATAAAATGTGTGTCCAACATGCAGACTGAGCTACATTAACCTAGCAATTGTAAGTTTCATCAATTTAACTCACATTTTTTGATGTGTTGAAAATATTAAAACAGTTCAGAAAGGGGCCATAAGAATGATTTGAGATTTATTTAGCTTATCAAAGAGAAGGTTAAGTGGTTAGTAGATCATGGACTATAAATACCTATGTTGCGATAAGATTTCTGATAACAAAGGTCTCTTCACTCCAGAAGACAAAAGCATAATGAGGTCCAACAGCTGGAAGATGAAACTAGGAGAAGTCAGATTGGATGTAAATTGCAAATTTTTAACAGTAAGAGTAATTAATTATTGTGGAAAATGACCAAGAGATGTGGATTTTACATCAGTTGAAGGTTTAAAATCAAGATTGGATGTCTTTCTAAAAGATACATTGTAGCCCAACCAGTAGTTATTGGGCCAGGAATTACTAGGTGAAATTCTATGGCATTGTGTGATGCAGGAGATCAGACCAGATGCTCATACGTGTCCTAACACACACACACACACACACACACACACACACACACACACACACACACACACACACACACACACACACACACACCCCCCTATACATCTACTAATCTATTTTAAAAAGAAAAGAAAAAATAGACAACTACCTGGCAGTATAAGACAGGGAGGGGGAAGATTAAACTGTGGAATGATAATTATCCTAATGGCTGAGCTATGGAACAGTTTTTATAAAAAAAATAAAAAATAACCCCCCCAAACTCACCTCTGTCATATACAATTCATTTATTTCATAAGATGGAAAGTTTTAAAAAATTGTAAAGAAAAACTGAGAATAATAAGCATAGACTGGCCATTGCTTCCTGGAAAGAGAGAATGTTTCCTATATATTTCCACACGTTGCAGGAAAGTAGAAATTGTGAGAGAAGCCTAAGTTTGTCTGCAAGACTGTTTATATGCTTAGATTTGCAGGACCTCTTTTTGAAATTGCACACACAATATCACTAGAGCAATTGATTAACTCTCTTGTTTTATATGTCAATGGGATTAGTAATACTTAATATAATATCTATTGTTGTAATAATAGGCCTCTTTTCCTTTCTGGTTGTTATTGTGTGTGCAAAAATTAAATAAATAAAACCGCATGCTCTGAAAAAAATCTCTGTAAACCACAAAAATAATTAAAAGTCTGAGAAATGTGAATGTAATGAAGACTTTGCAAATAGAGATCTCAAGAAAAATACAACACAGAATAACATTGCAACAGGAGCCTTTTGAGCCTTGTGCGCTAACATAAGCAAGCACTGCCTGTAATGGCCACCAGATGACTCCCTATACTGGAATGTTATAAACTTGTAAAATTCCCTTTTTATAAGAACAAATGGCTTGTGCACATCCAGAGGTACTCGGATTTTCTCTGGATCTAAACACCCCCCCACAGCTACTGAGCAGACACACAACCTAGAAACCAGTTTGAAAGCCTCATGCATATATCTTTTCCTGTTCAGTTTGAGGTGGTTCTTTACAAAAGGCTCTATGACTGCGTCCCATTCTGAAGAGGAGTGCCCTGATGTTTATTTAACTCTCTGTTCCTCATTGAAATGAAACATGCATGGGCAATGGATATAATAGGTCAGGGAAGGCTCTGTCTTCCCTGGCTGCAGCTGGGTTGGGGCTGCTCCAGCAGCAGGAGGGGGGAGTTGGGGTGCAATAGGGGTCAGGGCTCTGGCTGTGGGGGGTGGGGCCTCGTGCAGAAGGGGTGGGGCCACCGGGCTCGCCTCCCCAAAGGGGAGGTCAACCCACTGCCAATGGAAACATATATCAGAGGCGGCTGGACAGTTCTTTATAATTAAAAGGTTATGTGCCTATGCACATGCAATGTTGCAAATAAATGAAAGTGCTAGCAAATCACTGAGCTGTTTTTGTTTCCTGGTTGAAACAGTTACATTCCCCTTAATATTCTTTCAGTCTTTCCCCATGGCTGCCTACATTGTTCCCTTGATTGATCTGCAGCAAAGACCCTCTTCTTTTTGAATGGAATATAAGAAGCACCTCCAATATATTATGCTTTCTGGATTTTCTCTTTTTATACCTGGATAGCATTAGAAGATAAAGTTATCTTTCTGAAATAACCTTTCTGTACTGGATAAGAGTCTGAGGAGGACTCAGGGGAGGAAATTTCTCCATCCTTGCAGCCAAACCTGCGCGTATTCAAGTCAATAGCAAAACTCCCACAGACTCCAATATGAAAGATCAGGCTTTCTTGGCAAAAGAGTCATTGGCACAGATGGGGCCCAGTGAGGTTCATCCCTCCTTTGCTAAACACTCCAGACCTAGAACTATGCAGAGAAGACCCTCTCTTGTGGCACTAGAATCCATACGGCATCTCCTTCTCTCCCGCCCCTCACAGCCATATGGAATCAGGGGAAAACACCTCAGGTAGGAGGCAAGTAGAAACTCCAGCCTGTAGGGGCAGCTGCAGCAACAGCTAAAGCAGAGACATACAGGCTTCTATGATGTCAGAGAATTTTCTACAGTTTTGAGTGGACTTTGTCAGTCCTGTGCTGATTGGCTGCTTGCTCCAACCTTCTCCCTCCCTCACAGTCTCTTTGCCTCAGCCTCACTCCATACCTGCCCCCTTTGCCCCTTTCTCCCCTGCCCTGTGTCCCTTGCCTCCCTTCCCTTCAGTGTGCCCTCTCCATTCCCTTTGCTTTCTGTTTAGTTTGCCCCCCCCACACTAAACCCCACAAAACATAAAAAAACGAGCATGAACACAACATGCCATCACACTGTTCACTCTGCTTGTTTGTTAGACCCTTTCCCCACCCTGTGTCTGTCTTTTTCATTTCAATTGTGAAGCCTTCAAGGCAGGGACTGTCTACTACTCTGTGTTTGTACAGTGCCTAGCACAATGGGCCCAATCCCAGTTGATCCTTAGACACTACAGTGATAAACAATATTATTGTTCCTTTAGGACTCTTGGAAAGCAGGGGTGCTGGGACTAGGGGTGCTGGCGGTGTGGCAGCACCCCCTGTCTTGAAGTGGTTTCCATCATGTATACGGTTTACAGTTTTGTTCAATGGCTTTCAGCACCCCCACTATAAAACCTGTTCCAACACCACTGCTTGGTAGGATTCTTGCTTTCTGATTAGTTTGGTCTTTTTCTAATTGCTACACCCAGCTGCATTTCTACCTGACGTGTACTCATTAAAGGTGATGGCTATTAAAGCTGTACCAGATTCCTCAAAACCTGTGCAGAAGGCTGTAGACAGCTCCTTGTCAGTAAGCTTTTTGTTTGTGCTATCCTTTTTTCTCTAAAATTCCCCACCACTGCTACTTCTTGTACGATTGCACTGGTGGGAGAAGTGAGGGAAACACGTGTAAAGAGAGCTCTGGGCAGCCCCTAGCGTTTTGAGCATGGTGTCATCTAACGCAACTCAGAACAACATAACACATTGTTTCAGATGCAGGTTCATCCATCTACACTAGCACAAACACAAAGTTTACTGACAAAGAGCTGTGGTAAGACATTTTAGGGGGGAAATCCTACTATACACAAAGTCTGAAGCTCTCTGTGCTGACAAACGGAAAAAAGAGTTTTGTTGCTTATTTAGGGAATAGGAGCAATCCCTTTCGGAGCAATTGCCCATCCTCTTTCAGAATGCAAAAGACTATAGCTATGACTTCAGGTCCAGATTACTGTTCCCTGGAAATGTCCACTTTTGCTATACAATATCATTTGGAGCAGTCAATGCAAATGTCAATGTAAATGTTAAATGTAGCATAAATTGGCACAGCTCCACTGACTTCAGTGGTGCTAAGTTGATTTACACCTGCTGAGCTGAGGACCAACCATTAGAAGCCTGGATGTCTGTTGAGTTAATGAAGATAAATATTCATGTTTCAGTAACTTTGATTATCTTGATCTTCTCCTTCCTCCATGCTCATCTTACAAGAACAAACTCTTTCTTAAATCCCTATTACTTCATTTTTGCATACTACCGAGTGCTACTTCATTTTTGTTTCTTCCACCTGATTCACAATAAATTAACTAGTGAATTTCTATTTTATTTTGGTTGAATAGTTTATTAACAGAATCTGAATCCATCAGCTTTCTTCTTTTATCCTTAAGGGAAGACAAATGCCACAAATGCTATGTTTTAAAGTACTCAGCACTGACTTTAATTATTGTGCACTTGATCTAGGGGAAGGTGAGCCTGCCTTTGAGGAGGCTGATCTATGTAGGTCAGCTATGAGTATGTGTTGCTTTGTAATGTTGTCCCTGTGTGCGGCTGTGCTCATGTGTTTTAGCAAGGGTTCCTTTTAAGAGGTGGTTGCTGAGAAGCTCAAGTCTTGTTTGAGAATGAGAGCAATAGAAATACATTTTTGTTGGTTTTTGTCTTAATCTTACTTTTTCCTTTGTATTGATTCTTTATAATGCTGGCACTCTGACAATGAAAGAGCACTTCACAGTGTGGCATAGTTTCTTTGTTAGGTTATCACTTTCTCCTCTTATAGCTATCTTTTCAGACCAGCTGCTTGCAACAAGAAATATTATCGCCAAAGAGAGTGAAGAAGAAGAAGAGCTTTAATTTACTGAGAAACTGAAGTTATTTGTATGGAAGAAGGGATATTTACTGATATCACAGGATCATTGTAAAATAAATGGAAGTGCTTGAGAGCCTCAAATGAAGAGAAGGTTCTTTAACTAAATCCCCACCTTCTCTTACTTCGAAGCCAAACTTTACTTCATAGTAGAGATGGTCCTCAGCTATAAACTATTCTCTAAGTGCAAATTGTTATTAATTATAATTTTATTAACAATAACCCCCTAAATTCTAGTGTTTGAATAGGGAGTGTTACCTAGTTGTTAATTGAAGGAGACCAGGAGTAGGTTCTTCTAGGTTCTACCCCTAGATCTCCCACCAGCTTGCTATGTTTTACTGGGCAAGTGATTGAAATTAGAATACCAGCCTTAGCTTTGTTGCACAAGATGAACAGAAAGAAGACACAGAAAGCCTCCTAAATAAGCAACATGACAGAGTTTTTCTTTACTGCTCAAGGAAGTTAGAAGGGAGAACCTCGCTATGGCAACCACAAAGGGGTGTGGCCTGCTACCTAGGAGAAATAAGCAAATATTTTGCCAGGGTATAAGTACCTTCATAGGGAAAAAAATACTAGGTACTAAGGGGCTTTTTAATCTAGTGGTAAAAGGCATAACAAGAATCAATGGCTGGAACCCGAAGCCAGACAAATTCACACTGGAAATAAGCCACAAATTTTTAACAGTGAGGGTGATTAACCATTGGAACAAACTACCAAGGGAAATGGTGGATTCTCCATTTCTTGAAGTCTTCAGATCAAGACTAAATACTTTTCTGGAAGATATGCTTTCATAGAATCATAGAATGGTAGGACTGGAAGGGACTTTGAGAGGTCTTCTAGTCCAGTCCACTGCACGCAAGGCAGGACTAAGTATTATCTAGACCAGCCCTGACAAGTGTTTGTCTAACCTGCTCTTAAAAGTCTCTAATGATGGAGATTCCACAACCTCCCTAGGCAATTTATTCCAGTGTTGACAGGAAGTTTTTCCTAATGTCCAACCTAAACTGCCTTTGCTATAATTTAAGCCCATTGCTTCTTGTTCTATCCTCAGAGGTTAAAGAGAACATTTTTTCTCCCTCCTCCTTGTAACAGCCTTTTATGTACTTGAAAACTGTTATCATGTCCCCTCTTAGTCTTCTCCTTTCCAGACTAAACAAACCCAATTTTTTCAATCTTCCCTCATAGTTCATGTTTTCTAGACCTTTAATAATTTTTGTTGCTCTTCTCTGGACTTTCTCCAATTTATCCACATCTTTCCTGAAATGTAGAGCCCAGAACTGTACACAAGTCTCCAGCTGAGGCCTAATCAGTGTAGAGTAGAGTGGAAGAATTACTTCTTGTGTCTTGCTTACAACACTACTGCGAATACATTCCAGAATGGTGTTTTCTTTTTTTCCAACAGTGTTACACTATTAATTAATATTTAGCTTGTGATCCACTATGACCCCCAGATCCATTTCCACAGCACTCCTTCCTAGCCAGTCATTTCCCATTTTGTATGTGTGCAACTGATTGCTCCTTCCTAAGTGGAGTACTTTGCATTTGTCTTTATTGAATTTCATCCTATTTACGTCAGACCATTTCTCCAGTTTGTCCAGATTATTTTGAATTTTAATCCTATCCTCCAAAGTACTTGCAACCCCCCCCAGCTTGCTGTCATCCACAAACTTTATAAATGTACTCACTATGCCATTATCTAAATAATTGAAGATATTGAACAGAACTGGACCCAATCCCTGCAGGACCCCACTGGGTATGCCCTTCCATCTTGACTGTGAACCACTGATAACTACTCTCTGGGAACGATTTTCCAACCAGCTATGCATCCACCTTATAGTAGCTCCATCTAGGTTGTATTTCCCTAGTTTATTTATGAGACGGTCATGTGAGACAGTATCAAAAGCCTTACTAAAGTCAAGATTTACCACGTCTACTGCTTCCCCCCCCATCCACAAGCCTTGTCACCTTGTCAAAGAAAGCTATCAGGTTGGTTTGATGTGATAGTCAAACAAAAGTTACTAGGCTCAATGAAGGGGTAAGTGGGCGACATTTAAGGGCTGGTGATGAACAGGAGGTCAGACTAGATGAGCTAATTGTCCCTTCTGACTTTCAAGTGTATGAATCTATGCAGCGCATAAGTTCCAGATGGCAGCATACCCTAACTGGCAACACACTCTGTCAGCAGCAAGTGTGCTCCACCACACATACCCCAGCCCACTTCATGAAATCCTGGCTGGTAGGGTTCATGGAACACAGAATTATCTCCCAGTGTTTTTGTTCCACCTTGCAGCACTGGCCAAGGCAAAATGTGGACTTTGACCTCTTTGTCCCTCTGGTTACACAACTGTAAAATGGCTATAATACATACCTGATAGGTATTGAAGTTTAATGAATTAATGTTTTAAAACACTTTTAAATCTTCAGATGAGAGGTGGTGTATAAGACCCAGGTACTATTATTGTTATGATTAACAACGCAGTCTCCCCACTCTTTGTAAAATATGTAATGGGGAGTTACTGTGTGATCAACTGGTTAGAGCAGGAAGTTGAAAGAGGCAGGGAAACAGTAGACACCTTAACTGAGTGCTGCTGGACAACAAAAAATTACGAGAAACTCTTTTAAAAGATCTGAAGTTGTGAAATTCATGATCCTATTGTGAGAGCTGTAAGGTACCTTCTCTTAGTTTCTGTGACTAAAACCCAAAAACTCAAAATGATAACTCTTCCTATGTGAAATTTTTAATAGAGGCAGAGCTGGCTAGCCAGTGATGACAGATTCTACATACTCTTCAAAGTCTCTGTTTTAAAGTAAGTCCATCATTTCCTTACTCTATGAAAAGAAAAAGGGATGTGGAGTATGGAGGGAAGGAAGTGAAGTAAGGGCTCAGGATGTGTGCCTTGAAAGATTTGAAACACACACAGAAAAAAATATTTATATATACACACATTACCAAAATAAGATATCATTGTAAAGAAAGGTTAAAAATTTAAATGCAAAAAAGTTAGGAAATGATTAAATGAGACTGTAAAAGTTCTCCTAGTAGTAACATTAACTCTGCCACTTAGCACATATTTCAGATTGCAGACTGATAGATACCTACCTAAATATATACAATGTGCAGTGTAGTTAATTTTGATATAATACTTTGTTTCCATTTTCTGGCTTTAGTGCATTTAAAATTGTGACCTTAATGTATTAATATTAACTTTTCTTGTTTGTTTGCTTTTTGAAGAAAAACAAAACAAAAAACTAACCAACAAAATTACTGCTTGAGTAATAAATATAAACAATTAAACAGTCCATGAAGGCTATGAAGTTTGAAGTTCACAGATAACTTCAGATGGGGGTCATGTTCAGACCTTTGCTGTGGTTTTTATTTTATTTATTTATTTGTTTGCAAGGAGACCGTTTTCTTCAGGGCTAGGTTAACAGGGCAGCAAAACACAGGTTCATATTGTGACAGCCAAATCATTCCAACAGAAAAGGACAGATTTTTTTTAAATAAAAGCTTACAGTTTGCAGAAAATTGTGCAGTGCAGCAAAGATCACTTAGAGACCCTATAACAGCAGGAATGGCAGCTCCTTCATGCCTGTTATTTTCTTTTGTCCTTGAGGATGACAGGAATGTGGGGATTTTTATTTTTGGATTCTGTGTGTGTTTCAGCGAGATATTTGCAACATCCTTAATGCAAATTGTCCCAGCAGCACCTAACAGTAGATGTTGTCAGGTCAGGCACAAAGTATACGATGTCATGTAAGGGTCAGGGCTTTGTTAAGAAACTAAATTCTTAGCAAATAATTACTATGCAAAATTATAGGAAAAACTGAGTTATGGATGTGTATAAATTACTTTTTAAATCCCAAACAAGATATGTGGAATGGAGCTCAACTAGTAGACAAGCTGAGCCAGGAAGTCAAGCATTTGAAAGGAAGCTATTTAACATCACTAATGGACCACTTTCCTCTCCCAAAACAATTTTCTTCAGGATGTGAGAATGCAAATATTTACCCATAGCATTTACTTTGTAAAAGAGGCATATGGGCCAGAGTATCTGGCCCACTCATTGCGTTGCTCAGGAAGCAGAAAAGGAGTGGAAACTGGCTGCATCTCACCAGCTATGGATTCTTTTGGCTCAAGGGAGTCCCCTACAGTTATAGGGATGATGGCATCCCCTAGCCACAGCAAAGGGAGTGTGGTGGGGAGGGAGTGTGGCTAAAGTGTGCTGTGCTCAGGCTATCCCTAGCTTGCAAACTGTCTCCTTGGCACAGTCATTTGCTGCCCCAAAGTGTTAAGGCAATGGCCAATGCAGAACTAGAAAGAGAATCAGGGAATTGAGCGGATCTCAGTCATGGTAGGGCATCTGGATTTATGTATTTTTCCACTCAGTAACAGGTGGAAAGATTTCATCAAGCTTTCAAAAAGTAAAAATCTCTCTACTATAACTTTTGTGGTGAGAGCAAAAATGGAAAATTTTAACCTGAATGGACAAATTTTCAGATAATTATGAGCAAGGCAAAATAGTTTTATAATGGAAATTTCTATTTAATTTCATGTATAGACATAATACTGTACAATTTAACTACAAACATTGTATAATTTTAGTTTTAATATAGAGTAGACATAGTTGGGAATTTTTTCATCTAAATGATTTTTTAACAGGAAAGCATTTGTAACCCACACACGTCCTGTGTGTGATGCTCTGTCCCCTCTAGTGTCACCAAGCCCACTTAGAGATTAATGCGTGTGCTACAGCCTTAGCTAGAAGCCATGTGGCTTTTAGCTTATGCAGTAGAGGCTCATGTACCTAGCTCCAGAGGTCCCAGGTTCAATCCTACCTGCTGACAACTGGCACAGTGTCTTCAAAATTGTATGTTCCATGGGAAAATTTAGATTTTCCCCAAATACTTCAATTTTGGGGGCGGGAAATTTAAATTAAATATTTTGCTTCAGGTCTATTCAACCCAAACAGAAACATTTCAATTTGTGAAACTGAACCCACAAATTTAGTTTTGAGACAGTTCAACATTAAATGCTGTAGTGCCTCATGGAAGTTGTAGTACATGCCATCTTAAGCCCATATTCTCACCTATAAATCAGGGCCAGACTACATCTCCCACAATACACCACGGCCTCAATTCCGACAGCACTGAGCAGTGAATCAGAGGGAGTCACATGGCTATGGGTGCATCATGGGAGATGCAGTCTGGTCAGGGAACCTCATGCTTTGAGGGAAAATGAGTCAATCAGCATGTCAAATGAGGCATTGTGGCACCATAGGCAGATGCAGTTTAATATCAAACTGACTCAAAAATAAACATTTTGATTCAGTTCAACACACTGAAAAAAATGTTTCAATTCAGGGATGTCAAAATGTTTCATTTTGATTGAAAGTGTGGAAACAAAACATTTCTGATATTTCCAAACTGAAAAATTTCAGAACCTTTCATAATGGGAAAAATTTAGATTTTTAACTTTTGTATTCAGATTTGGGATAAAAACAAACATTGAAATATCTGAATTTCCTGCATGATGGAAATTCGTTTTTTGCTCATCCCTAACACAAGGGCATGATAGTATATCTGATAAGATTGGGTTCTGTTTATCCACTTAAAGTAAGGATTCGGCTTCTTGTTTTACATGAAAAATACACTATATCTTCCCCTAAGACACAACACATAAACATAGAATGAATTTTTAGGTGATTTTCAACTAATTCTTACATAATTTATAAGTTAAAAATAATTTAAATATAGGAACTTTAAGAAAATGTTCTTCAGTGTGACTCTTTTCCGTAATCCTTTTGCTAATAATAAATAGCTGATCTATTGTTATTAACATTTTCAATATTCTGAAAATTCACTGTCAGCTACATTTGAAAAAAGTAGGTTGTAATTAAGCACAATTATTAGCAACTTTTTTTTTGTTTTTCCATTATATTCACAATTTTCACTTACTCAAAATGGCAGCTATTTCTCCTAATTTACAGTGGGACTGAAGCTGACCAGTGGAGTTGAAGCTGTTCATGCCCGCTGTAAATTTTCTCATTGTGTGAATTAAACAAACTATTCATTTATTTTTTAAAGATGACACACAAAACAGGAATTCCATCATGTGCAATTATAAGAAACCTCCTACAAGGATCTTCAGCAGGATTTGAACTCTGGAATTTAGGGGGTTGATCATGACAACATAACACATTTCCCCTGTCTATGAAAGTGGAGCTTAAAAAGTGTTAATTGAAATGTTTTTAAATGTGTTCACAAACACACCACCTATTTTTCTAGTTTAGAATAAGCCTCTGTGGAAGAGCCATTAGAGCAGGAGGTAAAACACACACATTCCCAGGGAGTTTCACAACTATTTGCTAAACAGCAGTAGAATATTGGAAATCAGGACTTCTGCATTCTACCACTAGCTCTGGGAGGGGAGTGGCATCTGCCATGTAAGAGTCCAGGGTTCCTGCTCCACTAGAAATGATCTAGTACTACCTGTTGATGTTTTTGGTGTTGTTGTAGCCATATTGGTCCAAGGATATGAGGGAAACAGGGTAGATAATTTAAAAAAATCAGATTTTTAAAAAAAATTAATACGATTTTTTATTTTGTTATTTAAATTACAATAACTTTTTCTTTTTAAAAATAAAATTTAATCTGAATTTAATACAAAATATGTTAAGGCCTAAACTTATTATAATATCTGAAAACGTTTAAATAAAAAAGAAATATGCTGAATCCATGAGCCTCCATCAAAAACTTTGCGTCAAGGGCTGCTTTGCTATATAAAGAAAGAACAAGGGGAAAATCATCTAACTTTTCAGGTCATGCTTTTTAAAAATGGCACAATAGGTTGTATACTATATTAAGGTCTTGTTGTGGAGGGGGACTCCAAGGCGGTACTACTAGGTGCAAGAAAGTGGCAAAGTCATCACAGGCATTGGGACCCAGCTTCTGACTCCAGGATATGCCATCTACATGGTCTCATCAGGATCATCCCCTTTTTTATAGCTTCTCCCTGCCTGAGCTCTGATTGGCTTAGTTCTCAAATTATAAATATTTACAACCATGGAACTTACTCTCCAGATCATGAAAAAACACTGACCTACACAGTAACTACCAGCCCTTGATTTTGGATCATTCTGGGCACTTCCAGTAAATGGCTTTGCCCTGTCTCCTTGTGTGTGTATACAGAGATACAAACAAACAAAAATCCATTCATTTCTCAGTTGCCGTCCTTTATTGCTAAACAAACAAACACTGCTGTGCAAAGGCATATGGGTTACAGGAGCAGAAGTCTTGGACGGTTGTTAGTTCTTTTGTTTTTCTGGGGGTGGATGTGGAGGGTAGGGGAGTTCTATAACAAGGGAGAGGGACAAGAAAAGAGCAACACTGGTGTTAAAGCAGGATATTGTGGAAAAAGGGACAACATTTTTCAGAATGCAGCCTCTAGTGTTGATTTCAATATCTGGGAACAGCTGGAAAAAACCTGCCATGGCTGCAGATTGTAAAAAAGATCCTATTTGGGAATATTTTCAAGAAATTCTTATACCTGTGGGTAAAGAAGGAACACATGCCAAATGTAAACAGTGCAACAAAAAGATGCAATGCCTGTTTATCAGAATGAAACAACATTTTGAAAAATGCCCCTCAGAATGCAATGACTTCGAAGATGATGATGTGGACATGTCTGTACAATCAGGAGCAACTGGTTAGTAAACTTACTTTTGCACCATTCTTAAGGACTGCCTACTATGTCTTACTATGCTGGTAAAGGATAAATGAGATTATTGTCATAAATTGGTGTTTTAGGTGGATTACTTACGTATGAATTTCAAAATGTTTGTGCTTGAAATACAACTGGTATGTTAATTTGTCATGGGAGTACTTATCAATTACATTGTTACTGTTACAACTGCGTTTCTGAAATGATTTTTTATTGCTCAATATAATCAAACATCCTAGGTGAAGATTTCCTGTTTAAAAGTAAAGTTTTAATAGGCATTTATGAATTTTAACGTTTAAAAATGTTTTTAATCAAGCTTTTTGGCATATTACTACTGATAAGGGTTTGAGATTTAAGGGTTTAAGGATATATTTAGATCATCCTTGTGATTTATTAATTAGTTTTCCAATAAAACTGGGTTTACAATAAATTATATCACATAACCAGTGCTACAAACAGCTGTAGCAGGAGGACTCTTTCCTTTTCAATCTCATTTTTTTAAAGCTGAATAATACCACTGGTCTACAATTTTTGAGAAGTCGTCTGCTTCAGAGATAAAATGTGCTATTTATTATGTATTTTGATATGCTGAATTCAGATATGACAATTAAAACAACTGATTGGCTACTGTTTCTAAGACATTTAAGTTTTTACATTTTATGTCTATGTATATTGTGTAGATAGTAGAGTTTTAATCATAAATTGTAAACCTAGGTCTTTTCATGTGTTTATGGTTGCCTTACATGATAATATTTCACCTGTCCTGTTTATGTAACACTTTAAAAATCAGCAGACGGGTTATATAAATAAAATTTAATATGAAACAAAAGGCAAAAAACTATTATGTACATAGTTTAGTCCTATTCAGTGTCTACTCGGCACTTCTTGCCTTGTCTCTTGTATTCATTAAATGGAGCATCTCTTGTCACTGTCCAGCAATAGTCTGCAAGCATTGATGGGCTCCATTTGCCCTGATAGCGTTTCTCCATTGTTGCAATGTCCTGGTGAAATCGCTTGCCTTACCTGTCGCTCACTGCTCCGCACTTCGGTGGAAAAAAATCTAGATGAGAGTGCAAAAAATGTATCTTTAGTGATATATAGCAACCAAGGCTTTTGTATGCCTTGAGGAGGTTTTCCACCAACAACCTGCAGTTGTCTGCCTTCTTGTTTCCGAGAAAGTTTATTGCCACTAACTGGAAGGCTTTCCATGCTGTCTTTTCCTTGCCACGCACTGTATGGTCAAATGCATCATCTCGAAGAAGTTCACGAATCTGAGGACCAACAAAGAAACCTTCCTTTATCTTGGCTTCACTTAACCTTGGAAATTTTCCACGGAGGTACCTGAAAGCTGCTTGTGTTTTGTCAATGGCCTTGACGAAGTTCTTCATCAGACCCAGCTTGATGTGTAAGGGTGGTAACAAAATCTTCCTTGATTCAAAAAGTGGTGGATGCTGAACACTTTTCCTCCCAGGCTCCAATGACTGTCGGAGTGGCCAGTCTTTCTTGATGTAGTGGGAATCCCTTGCACGACTATCCCATTCGCAGAGAAAACAGCAGTACTTTGTGTATCCAGTCTGCAGACCAAGCAAGAGAGCAACAACCTTCAAATCGCCACAAAGCTGCCACTGATATTGGTCATAGTTTATGCACCTCAAAAGTTGTTTCATGTTGTCATAGGTTTCCTTCATATGGATTGCATGACCAACTGGAATTGATGGCAAAACATGGCCATTATGCAGTAAAACAGCTTTAAGACTCGTCTTCGATGAATCAATGAACAGTCTCCAATCATCTGGATCGTGAACGATGTTGAGGGCTGCCATCACACCATCGATGTTGTTGCAGGCTACAAGATCACCTTCCATGAAGAAGAATGGGACAAGATCCTTTTGACGGAACATGGAAACCCTAACATCACCTGCCAGGAGATTCCACTGCTGTAGTCTGGAGCCCAGCAGCTCTGCCTTACTCTTGGGTAGTTCCAAATCCCTGACAAGGTCATTCAGTTCACCTTGTGTTATGAGGTGTGGTTCAGAGGAGGAGGATGGGAGAAAATGTGGGTCCAGTGACATTGATGGTTCAGGACCAGAAGTTTCAGCCTCTTCCTCTTCCTTGTCTGACTCAAGTGAGAATGATTCTGGTGCATCAGGAACTGGCAGTCCTTCTCCGTGGGGTACTGGGCGTATAGCTGATGGAATGTTTGGATAATGCACAGTCCACTTTTTCTTCTTTGACACACTTTTCCCAACTGGAGGCATCATGCAGAAGTAACTATTACTGGTATGATCTGTTGGCTCTCTCCAAATCATTGGCACTGCAAAAGGCATAGATTTCCTTTTTATGTTCAACCACTGGTGAAGATTTGTTGCACAAGTGTTGCAGCATATGTGTGGCGCCCACCTCTTGTCCTGATCTCCAATTTTGCAGCCAAAATAAAGGTGATAGGCTTTCTTAACCATAGTGGTTATACTGCGCTTTTGTGATGCAAAAGTCACTTCAGCACAAACATAGCAGAAGTTATCTGCACTGTTCACACAAGTACGAGGCATCTCTGCTCACTTTGGCTAAACAGAAATGTGTCCTTTTGCAAAATCAAACACTGACAAAGAAGAGAGCATGACACTGTATGATTTCTAGAGCTGATATAGGGCAATTTGTTCAGCAGAGTGATGTAAGCTTCGTTATGATTGCATCATCCATGACTTCTAGAAATAACATGATGCAATTCATATCATGTATGACACAATACCAGCTTCAGATTGCATCATTCATTGTTTTGCCTAAAGAGCAAGTACTGTCCAAACCCAGTCATAGATTTATTCATAGATCCAGTCAAAGATGTATTTTAGTCATTTCTGGTTTAAATTGAGATTCCCTTCCCTTTATAACTCACTTATCCTCCGCCATTCCCAAGTCAAGGGTCGTATATACTGACCCAATAGCATATCTTGAAAACTAGAGCCAATCAACAATTTTAAGCATCATTTTCATTCTCAGTGACCCAGAATTATTAACATTTGACTACATTTATTTCAGAAGCATTTTAGCTTAGTGTACTCAGTGAGTGAGAGTGACCCTTTTTTTTTTTTTTTACCAATTTGTTTCAGGGTCCAGCTTAGACATAAGGGGGGTTATAAATGTCTATCTTCTGCAATATCTACAATTTCAGAGTCATCTGCTGGTACCACAACCTGTGCTGCAACTAAACATACATCAGATGGTAAATTAGCTGTATAAGCAAAGACTTTTTCATCACCCAGTAAATACATGGATAAGTTCATAACCAGAACCAGCAAATTCCAGCAAGACTAAATAGATTAAAAGATTGCTAAATTCATTTATGCCACACATTCTCCCTTTTGTCTTGTTCAGAACAAACATTTACTTGACATAGTTCAATCCTTACAACTAGGCTACTCTCCACCCGACAGAGCAGACAGTGCTGGGAGGTTGCTGGATATGGTATACAAGAAGGAAATCGATCAGTGTGCAAAAAACATTGATGGGAAATTCATTAATCTGAGTCTTAATGGCTGGAGCAATGCACACAGCGTACACAATGATCCAGCAATGTATGCTTGTGTGACAACAGAAGATGGGGTTGTCTATTTTACAGAAGCAATTGTTACAACAGGAAATGCCCATACAGCAGAATACTTAAAAGATGTGGCAGTACTATTACAAACTGTGAACAAAAATTCAAATGTTAAGTAAGTAGCTTTGTCACAGACAATGCTGCAAATGTAGCAAAGATGAGAAGAAATCTAGAAGAAGATAATGAAGGGAATCTGAAACTTATATGGGTGCAGTGCTCATTAGATGCATCTTTCAGTCAAAGACTTAATAAGTACAATTTCAGGAATAAAGGAAAATGTTGTTGAAATTTCAAAATAATTTCATAACAATCATTTTGCTAAAGCTTCACTGACGAGAGCAGGGGTATCCCAACTAATTCTCCCTCAAGATGTGCAATGGAATTCTGGGGTTGACTGTTTTGAACTATTTATTAAGAACTGATTAAAATTTGTGATGAAAATCGTGACAAAATAGATGGAACTATCATAGCCAAAGTAATCAACATCAGACTAAAGAGAAATGGAGAAGATCTTCTGAATATACTAAAATCTATTTCCATAGCACTGTACAAACTGCAGAAAGTTTGCTACTATATTGCGGATGCTGCTGAAATTGCAAAGAACTCAATAGATATTGAAGAAAGTAATACTCAACAATAAAGAAAAATTGCAGGCAGTAAAGAAGCAGATGGAGAAAGCACTTACTCCACCTCACTTTCTTGCCAAATATTCTCAACCCAAAGTATGAGGGTAGATGCCTAACTGCTGAAGAAGATAGGCATCTAATAACCACCCATCAGTCATGCCAACCACAATAAATTTCAGGGCTGGAAGTGAACCATTCAAGCAGTACATGTTTGCTGATGATGTTTAAAGTCATACCACTGAACTGGTGAAAGTCACGAGCTAAGCACCTGGGACCAGAGTTTGTTGATGTGCTAAATCAGCTTTTGACAGCAATAGCCTCTGTTGCAGGCATAGACAGAATATTTTCTTCATTTGCACTAATTCATTCAAAATTGAGAAAATGATTGGGAGTTGAAAAGCAGGAAAACTTGTTTTTCTCTTCCAGTCTATGAATAAAAATGAGGAGAGCAGGGATGAGATCTACTAGTTTTAAAAGTCTGAAGGACTGCCTAAGTAACTTCGGAGACTGTTGTCTTATTTTCAAGGGACTTAGGTGAGTAGGAGTTTAGGTTCCAGTCACTATCACTTAGGAATATTTGAAAATACGAAACACGAAATAATCAGTTGATTACAATTGATCCCTCCTTACCTTTACAAAATCATATAGTTGTAAATATGAAACATGTTTTGATAAAAAAAAGTTTATGTTAACATGTTTTGATAAAAGAAGTTTATGTATCCAAAACATTTAAGGATGTTTTGTTTGATAAAAATAATTTTATATGCTGTTGTGTGTTTAATTAAATTTCAGTTACCATCCTAATGGAGCTTGACAAAAATCAGAAGCAAAAAGCTAATTATCTAGTAAATAAGCAATTTATCATTCCCCATTTTCTAACACATTAAAACTATACAATTAATAAGACTCAGAAAATATTCAGCTATATAATTGCTTAAATAAATAGTTATAGTGCACCCTCCCAGTTAGCAAAAAGATGTACCAAATCTAGTGTAAAGTCTCTATTTAGTTGTACATCAACATGTTTTAGTTAGGGCTGCCAAGCGATTAAAAATATTAATCGTGATTAATCGCGCGATTAAAAATATTAATCGTGATTAATCACACTGTTAAACAATAATAGAATACCATTTATTTAAATATTTTTGGATGTTTTCTACATGTTCAAATATATTGATTTCAGTTACAACACAGAATAAAAAGTGTATAGTGCTCACTTTATATTTATTTTTGATTACAAGCATTTGCACTGTAAAAAAACAAAAGGAATAGTATTTTTCAATTCACCCCATACAAGTACTGCAGTGCAATCTCTTTATCATGAAAGTTGAACTTACAAATGTAGAATTATGTACAAAAAAATTGCATTCAAAAATAAAACAATGTAAAATTTCAGAGTCTGGAAGTCCACTCAGTCCTACTTCTTGTTCAGCCAATCGCTAAGACAAACAAGTTTGTTTACATTTGCAGGAGATAATGCTGCCCTCTTCTTATTTACAATGTCACCTGAAAGCGAGAACAGCATTTGCATTGCACTATTGTAGATGGCGTTGCAAGATGGTTACATGCCAGATGCGTTAAAGATTCATATGTCCCTTCATGCTTCAACCACCATTCCAGGGGACATGCGTCCATGCTGATAATGGGTTCTTTTTGATAACAATCCAAAGCAGTACGGACCAACAAATGTTCATTTTCATTTTCTGAGTTAGATGTCACCAGCAGAAGGTTGATTTTCTTTTTTGGTGGTTTGGGTTCTGTAGTTTCCGCATTGGAGTGTTGCTCTTTTAAGACTTCTGAAAGCATGCTCCACACCTCATCCCTCTCAGACTTTGGAAAGCACTTCAGATTCTTAAAACTTGGGTCAAGTGCTGTAGCTATCTTTAGAAATCTCACATTGGTACCTTCTTTGCGTTTTGTGAAATCTGCAGTGAAAGTGTTCTTAAAATGAACAATATGTGCTGGGTCATGATCCGAGACTGCTATAACATGAAACATATGGCAGAATGCATGTAAAACAGAGCAGGGGACATACAATTCTCCCCTAAGGAGTTCAGTCATAAATTTAATTAATGCATTATATTTTTAAGGAGTGTCTTCAGCATGGAAACATGTCCACCTGTTCTTACTTTCTGGTGACATTGTAAAGAAGAAGAGGGCAGCATTATCTCCTGTAAATGTAAACAAACTTGTTTGTCTGTGGAGTTGTAGCCTCTGAAGTTTTATATTGTTTTGTTTTTGAGTGCAGTTATGTAACAAAAAAAAATCTACATTTGTAAATTGCACTTTCATGACAAAGAGTTTGCACTACAGTACTTGTATGAGGTGAACTGAAAAATATTATTTCTTATGTTTATCATTTTTACATTGCAAATATTTATAATAAAAAATAATATACACTTTGATTTCAATTACAACACAGAATACAATATATATGAAAATTTAGAAAAAACATCCAAAATATTTAATAAATTTGAATTGGTATTCAACCGTTTAACAGTGCGATTAAAACTGCAATTAATTGTGATTAATTTTTTTAATTGCAATTAATTTTTTTCAGTTAATCACGTAAGTTAACTGTGATTAATCGATACCCTAGTTTTAAAGATTATATCAGCCAATAAGACTGCACCTTTCTTAAGAAAATAACTGAAGTACAAATGAAAAAGTTGATTAAAATCAATTATTTAAATCAAGGCTTTCCATTTGGTGATTTAAATCATGATTTAAGTAGCTGTTCTAAATCATATTGATTTAAATCAATCCACCCTGGAGAGAGACGAGGTACATGAGGGTAATATCTTTTATTGAACCAATTTCCTAATATGGAAGGGACTAGCTTTTGATCTTCCTGAGGAAGAGATTTGTGAAGATCAAAAGCTTGTCCCTT
This sequence comes from Malaclemys terrapin pileata, assembly GCF_027887155.1. Lineage (NCBI taxonomy): Eukaryota > Metazoa > Chordata > Testudines > Emydidae > Malaclemys > Malaclemys terrapin. Next base: position 170,106,648 of record NC_071506.1, on the reverse strand, counting down.
CCATCAACAGAAGTTGGTCCAATAAAAGATATTACCTCACCTATCTTGTCTCTTTTGTACTCATAGACTCATAGAGTTTCAGGGCAGAAGGGACCATCATGAACATCTAGTCTGACCTCCTGCACATTTCAGGCCATAGACCCTCACCCACCCCCTCCTCTAGTAGACCCTTAGCCTTTGTCTGAGTTACTGAATTCCTCAAATCATAATTTAAAGACTTCAAGTTACAGAGAATCCACCATTTCCACTAGTTTAAACCTGCATGTGACCTGTGCCCCATGGTGCAGAGGAAGGTGAAACCCCCCCACTGTCTCTGCCAATCTGACCTGAGGGAAAATTCCTCCCGACCCCAAATATGGTGATCAGTTGGACACTGATCATTTCAGCCATACTTAACAAGATACCAGGAAACAATTCTTTATAACTCAGAGACCCCTCTCCATCTGGTTCTCATAACTGGCTATTGGGGACATTTGCTACTAGTGGTCCCACACTGGTTACAGGCCATCCATTAACTTATCAAGCTCAGTCTTGAAGCCAGTTCGATTTTTTGCCCCCATTGCTCCCCTTGGGAGGCTGTTCCAGAACTTCACTCCTCTGATGGTTAGAAACCTCCGTCTAATTTCAAGCCTAAACTTGTTTGTGTACAGTTCATATCCATTTCTTCTTGTGTCAGCATTGGCGCTTAACTTACATAACTCCTCTCCCTCTCTGGTATTTATCCCTCTGATGTATTTATAGAGAGCAATCATATCTCCCCTCAGTCTTCATTTGGTTAGGCTAAACAAACCAAGCCCTTTGAGTCTCCTCTCATAAGGTACGTTTTCCATTTCTTGGATCATCCTAGTAGCCCTTCTTTGCACCTGTTCCAATTTGAATTCATCTTTCTTAAACATGGGAGACCAGAACTGCTCCAACTATTCCAGATGAGGTCTCACCAGTGCCTTGTATAATGGTACTAATTTCCCTATTTCTACTGGAAATACCTTGCCTGATGCATACTAGAATCGCATTAGCCTTTTTCACAGGCGCATTACATTGGTGTTTTATAGTCATCCTGTGATCAACCAGTACATGCAGAACGTTCTCCTCTTCTGTCGCTTCCAACTGATACATCCCCAGCTTATGGCAAAAATTCTTGTTGTTAGTGACCTTGCACTTTGCACTATTAAATTTCATCCCTCTTCCGTTACTCCGGTTTTCAGTGTCATCCAGATCGTCTTGTATGATATTCCGGTCGTCCTTCATATTGGCAATACCTCCCAACTTTGTGTCATCCCACTTTTTTTGTGCCAAGATCATTAATAAAAATGTTAAATAAGATGGTTCTAAGACTGATCCCTGAAGGATTCCACTAGTAACTTCTCTCCAGACTGACAGTTCACCTTTTCAGTATGACCCATTGTAGTCTCCACTTCAACCACCGTTCAATTCTCATATTAATCCCCATCTTCTCCAATTTAATAATTTCCCATTTGGAATTGTATCAAATGCCTTACTGAAAACTGGGTAGATTAGATCTACCGCATTTCCTTTGTCTAAAAAAACCCCAGCTATCTTCTACAGAAAGAGATCAGGTTGGTCTGTCAGGATCTACCTTTTGTAAAACCATGTTGTATTTTATCCCAATTACTGTTTACTTCTATGTTCTTAACTACTTTCTCTTTTAAAATTTGTTCTGAGACCTTGCATACAATTGAGGTTAAACTAACAGGCATATAGTTGTCTGGATCACTTTTTTTCCCTTTCTTAAAAATAGGTACTATATTAGCAATCCTCCAGTCATAGGACTTGCAATTTCATGTGCCAATTCCTTTAATATTCTTGGATGGAGATTATCAGGTCCCCCGATTTACTCCCATTACCTGTTTGAGTTGGACTTTCACTTCAGATGTGGTAATTTTTACGTTCTTATCCTCATTTCCATTAGCCACCCTGCCACTACCCCTAAGCTCCTGATTGCCCTTATTAAAAATGGAAGCAAAGTATTTGTTTAGGTGTGGGGCCATGCCTTGATTATCTTTAATCTCCACCTCATCCTCCGTGCTTATCAGTCCCACTACTTCTTTCCTTGTTTTCTTTTAATGTATATGGTTATAGAACCTTTTACTATTAGTTTTAATTCCCCTTGCGAGGTCCAACTCCACTTGGCTTTTGACAGTTCTCACTTTTTCCCTCCACTTTCTGACCTCCAAGATGTAGCTTTCCATGTTAATCCATTCCATCCTCCATTCCTTGTAGATTCTCTGCTTTCTAAACATACACACAAAACATGAATCTTCCTCACAGTATAACACAACACCTGAACTGTGACCTTCTGCTTCCCCAACAAACACACAACATATCACACACTAAACTTATGCATGTCAACCCTGAATATTTGTTAACGTTGATAAGGTTATAAATGAAAACTGTGTTATGTGAGCATTAGGCTACAGTTAAGATAAATTGGCATAAGTTGGTATTTCTATTTTCCTTTTTAGGGTTTATGTGGGTGGGAGGATGCCATACTTAACTAATATTATATTCTTTTAAATTAAGTTGTTTGTGGGATTATATTAAATTTGCACATGTATAGGCACAATTTTTCGCAAGTGTGAACTACTTCTGGATGTCTACCTTTTTGTATGCCAACTTAAGAAACCTAGGTATTAAGATGTGCACCATAAAATGGAGGTGCTCAAAATAAATGGACACCTTTGAAATCTTGAGCCATAGTACTTTAATCTGAGGATTTAAAATGCTGTAATAATGAAAATGATTAATTACGGTAAACCTCACAATGCCCTTGAGAAGTAGGATTTATAGTCAGGTGTGACAGACCCAGACCAGTGGGGTACAGGAGTCTGGTAGAGGGCAAATATACTGATCACTGGATGAGTAGTTTTCTGTTTCCTGAGTGACCAGAGCAGGGGCTGCACTAGAGTAAGCAGGAACCTGCTAGAACCAGTTAAGGCAGGCAGGCTAATTAGGACACCTGGAGGCAATTAAGAAGAAGCTGCTAGAATCAATTAAGGCAGGCTAATCAGGGCACCTGGGTTTTAAAAGGAGCTCACTTCAGTTTGTGGTGGGAGTGTGAGGAGCTGGGAGCAAGAGGTGCAAGGATCTGAGAGTGAGAGGGAGAGGGTGTGCTGCTGGAGGACTTTGGAGCACAAGTGTTATCAGACACCAGGCAGAAGGTCCTGTGGTGAGACTAAGGAAGGTGTTTGGAGGAGGCCATGGGGAAGTAGCTAAGGGAGTTGTAGCTGTCATGCAGCTGTTACAGGAGGTACTATAGACAGCTGCAGTCCACAGGGCCCTAGGCTGGAACCTGGAGTAGAGGGTGGGCCTGGGTTCCCCCCAAACCTCCCAATTGACCTGGACTGTGGGTTCTTCCAAAGGGGAAGGTCTCTGGGCTGTTTCCCAACCCACATGGTGAATCTCTGAGGCAAGAAAATCCGCCAATAAGCGCAGGACCCACCAAAATAGAGGAGGAACTTTGTCACACAGCTTACCGAGGTACATCAAGGTTAAGTGAATTGCACTATTATCAAGGTCACTGAATTCAATGAATGTTAAGCTTCATAGGAAATAGAATCACTTTATATTTGTGCAGTGCCATAATACAAATAACACATAATATTTAGTATCTGTATTTAGGTGGCTGGCTAATTCACAGAAAGTGCCTTGAACACAATATAAGCAAAGGTTAATCTCCTTCAAGAAATCCTGAATTCTGCTTCAGGATTCTATTCTGAGACAAATACTTTTTATCGGGAGCCAATTACTTCTGTGAGCACTGTGCAGAACAGCAGCTGCTAGTATTTTGATATATAAATGCAAAATGGCTCTAGTCCAACATTATGTTAAAATATCAGCCAAAACTACTATACTTTGTATGATGATGACCCTGTAGACTGTAACAGAGGGTAAATGTCATTATTCTGCTTGTCTTAATCAAAGTACTCTCAATAACCAAGCTGAGAAGATGAACAGACATAGGTTTCCTAAAAGATCTGATCTTTTTTCATCGCCCTGATACTACTGACTAATTAAATGGAGGTTCCATCACCCAATCAGCTATATTAATTGAAAGAAGGCAAACAATTAAATCCTGTCCTATCTGACTTGTTTTAGAACCTTATAGGAGAGAACTGAAGTAAAAAAAGATAGATCTAAACCTGTGTTTCTTAACCTTTTTGATACCAGGGACAGGCTTGCTGCCTTCCTAAACTGTCAGGGAGAGCTGAGGGTCCAGCACCAGTTTGCAGACCGGTCATTAAGAAACACTGGTTTAAAAGGTAAAGGTCCTTTGCAGAATTTTTCCTTAAAAAAACAAAACAAAACAGAATAACTGATAAGTGAAAACAACTGTAGATAAAATGCGATTACCCAATCTGTTGACTACAACTTTGGAATTAACATTCATCCTATTGCAAATGGCAATAGCTTCATTTGAATAGGATCCGGCTTTTACATTACTTCTGAAAGTTGGCACCTCCAATAACACAGTTCTTTTAGCAACTGGTTCAATACCAACACACATTAAAGAGTGCCTCTTACAAAACTATCAGCACCTTATCTCTTGAGCCCTGCTAACATACACATTTATATCTGCGGATGCAGATATCTGCAGATATAAATCGGTATCTGCGGAACCACAGGTCATTCCCGGGAACTGCAGTGCCGAAAGGAGCAGAATGTGGGGCTGTTGCTCCCAGGATCCAGCACCCCATGCTGGCAGCTCCTCCGGTGTGGCTGTATTGCCCCCAGCCCCACCCACTGGGGCAGGCACAAGGCTCAACAGCAGCTGTCCCATGTCGCACTCTTGTGTTCAAGCGGCACGCAAGCCCCTAGACAGGAGATGCAGACAGCTGCGTGGAAGGGATGGGGGCAGGTCTGCAGGCGGTACAGCTGCGCTGGAGGAGCTGCTGGCATAGGGCACTGGCTCCTGGGAGCGGTGGCTCCACATTCTGCTCCTTTCGCCACTGTGGGTTCCCAGGAGAACCCTGCGGTTCTGCAGATACTGATTTATATCCATGGCTATCTTCATCCGCAGATATAAATTTGTATCCACACAGGGCTCTACTTATCTCACAGCACTTGGATTTTCCTTGGAGATCTGTTAGACAAGTACTGACCAGGCCCAACTTCTTTAGATCGTGGGATCTGACTGCTTCAAGTAGCACATTAAGCTGGGCTATTTTTAACTTGATTTCTGCACAAAGCACGCTAAATTCTTAATTCAGATATTAAATGGAAAATGAAAAGTAAAACTGTTCCAGCCAGCAGAGAAGCACTGCTAGAGCAGGCAGCCAGGTATGGATTTCAAAGGTAAAACTGCTGCCTGCTGCCAGCCTCCAGGCTCCTGCTGATACTGCTTCCAAATGATTAGCTTAAAATGTTGAATCAGGAAGTTAAAGGTGTCTGGCAGTCAGGGACACCACTTGGAAGCAATAAAAGGGATGGGAGAAAATCTAGGGGATGGGAAAAATAAATTGAATAAATAAAGATATCCTATCTCCTAGAACTGGAAGGGACCTTGAAAGGTTGAGTCCAGCCCCCTGCTTTCACTAGCAGGACCAAGTACTGATTTTTGCCCCAGATCCCTAAGTGGCCCCCTCAAGGATTGAACTCACAACACTGGGTTTAGCAAGCCAATGCTCAAACCACTGAGCTATCCCTCCCCCCTATCTACAGACTGACAGGTAAGCCTATATTATGCTGTTTAAAGTATAATTCAAAATAGAGGAATTGGTCTTCACATGTAGAAATAGTCTGAATTGAAAGAAAGTACACTGGGTAAATAAAAGCTGTGTAAAGATCTGTTTTTGGTTTGAAGCAATGAAATTCATATAACTATTAACTTCAAGTACTTATTGTAGTAAGCAATTAGTATTTTGTGATTTGTCAATATTTTTTAAAATAACCCAGAAGATTCCAACTGTAGTCAATGAGATTTTTCTATGAAAAAAGTCTCAATTACAACAATTTACAATGCAATGGAGGTTTTAAAGAACAAACTGGATTACAAATCTTATGCTCACCTTCTCATTTGCTCATGTCACCCTCCCCACATCCCTTCCACTATGACAATGATCTGAGCTATGTGTAAGGAACAGCACTGAAGAATGTACAAAGGCAGTTTGAATCCCCTTCTGAACTAGTCCACAAGCTCCCTACTCTCACCTCCTTGAAAATTCTTCTCAAGACCATCTTCTCCTGTGATACCTACACAGAATTAGCTAAACAATGGCTTAGTAGAGGGCCTGCTGGAGATAGCTGATTATTAGCATTATTATTACTATTACATTTTTAACTTGCCATCTGAGACTGGAAGTTCTCTGGGAAGGGAGTGCTTTACATAAAAGACTCAATAAATCCAATTTCTATTTGAAATGTACTCAATGTTTGACACAGCTAAGGAAAGGCATGTAAGAAATATAGGATTTCCGAAAGACAATTACTTATATTTAATTTACAGCACAGTACTTGCCAGTACTCAAATGTTGTTTCCAATGGGCTTTTCAAAAACTTTGAGAAAAGATATACTAAACAATCAGTGCTTTAACATTGAGATGATATTCTTTGCAACTGAATTATCCTTGGAATAATCATTTCATTTTCATCTTTGATTGTAAGAACTGCCTACAGCTATGAGGACACAATGGTAAATTGTTGTTTTCAAGCTTGTTTTATTGCAAATTTTTAGATTGTTAAACACAAAATGGAAGTGTGTCAAATGCCCTGGTCTGCTTTGAAGATGTTCTACATGCTGACAGGTTTCAGAGTAGCAGCCGTGTTAGTCTGTATCCGCAAAAAGAACAGGAGTGCTTAGAGCATAATGCTCTAATAAATTTGTTAGTCTCTAAGGTGCCACAAGTACTTCTGTTCGTTCTACATGCTGTGAACCAAAACAGCAACACATAATAATCATAATAAAAAAAAAAATCAAACAGAGATTTGGTGGGATAACTCGCATGACTGGAGTACTGTCATGGATGGATATAAACTGTTCAGGAAGGACAGGCAGGGCAGAAAAGGTGGGGGAGTTGCATTGTATGTAAGAGAGAAGTGCTCAGAGCTCTGGTATGAAACTGCAGAAAAACCTGAGTTTCTCGATTAAGTTTAGAAGTGTGAGCAACAAGGATGATGTCGTGATGGGAGTCTGCTATAGACCACCAAACCAGGGGGATGAGGTGGACAAGGCTTTCTTCCGGCAACTAGCAGGCCCTGGTTCTCATGGGAGACTTTAATCACCCTGATATCTGCTGGGAGAGCAATACAGTGGTGCACAGACAATCCAGGAAGTTTTTGGAAAATGTAGGGGACAATTTCCTGGTGCAAGTGCTGGAGGAACCAACTAGGGGCAGAGCTCTTCTAGACCTACTGCTCACAAACCGGGAAGAATTAGTAGGGGAAGCAAAAGTGGATGGGAACCTGGGAGGCAATGACCATGAGCTGGTTGAGTTCAGGATCCTGATACAAGGAAGAAAGGAGAGCAGCAGAATACATACCCTGGACTTCAGAAAAGCAGACTTTGACTCCCTCAGGGAACTGATGGGCAGGATCCCCTGGGAGAATAACATGAGGGGAAAAGGAGTCCAGGAGAGCTGGCTGTATTTTAAAGATTCCCTATTGAGGTTGCAGGAAAAAACCATCCCAATGTGTATAAAGAATAGTAAATATGGCAGGCGATCAGCTTGGCTAAACAGTGAAATCCTTGCTGATCTTAAAAGCAAAAAAGAAGCTTACAAGAAGTGGAAGATTGGACAAATGACCAGGAAGGAGTATAAAAATATTGCTCAGACATGCAGGAGTGAAATCAGGAAGGCCAAATCACACTTGGAGTTGCAGCTAGCAAGAGATGTTAAGAGTAACAAGAAGGGTTTCTTCAGGTATGTTAGCAACAAGAAGAAAGTCAAGGAAAGTGTGGGCCTCTTACTGAATGAGGAAGGCAACCTAGTGACAGAGGATGTGGAAAAAGCTAATGTAATCAATGATCTTTTTGCCTCTGTCTTCACAAACAAGGTCAGCTCCCAGACTGCTGCACTGGGCAGCACAGTATGGGGCGAAGGTGACCAGCCCTCTGTGGAGAAAAGTGGTTCGGGACTATTTAGAAAAAACTGGATGAGCACAAGTCCATGGGGCCAGATGCGCTGCATCCGAGGATGCTAAAGGAGTTGGTGGATGTGATTGCAGAGCCATTGGCCATTATCGTTGAAAACTCATGGTGATTGGGGAAAAAGGCTAATGTAGTTCCCATCTTTAAAAAAGGGAAGAAGGAGGATCCGGGGAACTACAGGCCAGTCAGCCTCACTTCAGTCCCTGGAAAAATCATGGAGCAGGTCCTCAAGGAATCAATTCTGAAGCGCTTAGAGGAGAGGAAAGTGATCAGGAACAGTAAGCATGGATTCACCAAGGGCAAGTCATGCCTGACTAGCCTAATTGCCTTCTATGAGAAGATAACTGGGTCTGTGGATGAGGGGAAAGCAATGGATGTGTTGTTCCTTGACTTTAGCAAAGCTTTTGATATGGTCTCCCACAGTATTCTTGCCAGCAAGTTAAAGAAGTATGGGCTGGATGAATGGACTATAAGGTGTATAGAAAGCTGGCTAGATTGTCGGTCTCAACGGATAGTGATCAACGGCTCCACGTCTAGCTGGCAGCCGGTTTCAAGAGCAGTGCCCCAAGGGTCGGTCCTAGGGCCGGTTTTGTTCAATATCTTCATTAATGATCTGGAGGATGGCATGGACTGCACTCTCAGCAAGTTTGCAGATGACACTAAACTGGGAGGAGTGGTAGATACGCTGGAGGATAGGGATAGGATACAGAGGGACCTAGACAAATTAGAGGATTGGGCCAAAAGAGACCTGATGAGGTTCAACAAGGACAAGTGCAGAGTCCTGCACTTAGGACAGAAGAATCCCATTCACTGTTACAGACTAGGGACCAAGTGGCTAGGCAGCAGTTCTGCAGAAAAGGATCTAGAGGTTACAGTGGACGAGAAGCTGGATATGAGTCAACAGTGTGCCCTTGTTGCCAAGAAGGCTAATGGCATTTTGGGCTGTATATATAGGGGCATTGCCAGCAGCTCCATTTAGGGCTCAGTGGCCTGTCCTGCCAATGAAACAGGACTCTTGTCATGGCCCAGAGCGGCACTTAGAGGGAAACACAAAGTGAGAGAATCATTAGATTAGTAACAATACACAAAATTGAAAGGTAACATAGAAACCAGTGTAACCAACAGATAGCGCTATTTTTCCTTTTTTTTTTTTTAATGACAGTGTTCTGGGTCTAACCTGCTTGAGTACCACCAATGAAAAGTGCTTGTCACTCCTGGGCACCATAGCTAGAGGTAAAAAGGCTCGATGGGGAAAATACTAATTTTCCTTTGGCATGTCCTGTTCTGAAGGTGTAGCAGGGAAGGGCAGGGGAGAGACACGGTCCCTCACGGCTTAGGTATGATTCCTCTTGCAGGAGTGGGCCATTCATGGCAAATGGTGGGAGAAACCAAAACCACAAATGTATGTATCATACAGACCCTTGTTGATAGGCAACTAGAGCAGGAGCAGAGCAGGGTAGTCATGGGAAGGGGCACTAAGCCACACACAGTGCCCCAATACCCAAGATTGGGATGCTAGGTGTGTAAAGAAGCAGTAGAGGGGGTGGTATAATGTGGAAAAAGGGGTGCAGGAGGATACACCTCAGCAAGAGGCAATGCTATTCTGGAGCAAACCCAATGCCCATCTGACATCCCCTCTAGCAATGGTTGTGTGTGTACTATTCCAAATTGTTGTTGGATATGCATCCCAGAAGATACCCTTTTCTCTTTGTGCCCTCAGATGCTAATGAGTGATTTTCACCTGCTAATAAAATGGATCTGGGTCAACTGTATAACTTATTTTCAAAATTTCCCCTCTCCAACGTAATCCTATTATAGGCGTCGTCTCTTGAAAGAGGCTGCAGCCTCCCCATGCCAGCAGCCTCCTTTCTTGCTCCTGGCCTACATGTTCCTGTGACCCAATTTTCCAGTCTCTAAAATGGGGTTAATAATGCTCGCTCACCTTTTTAAATTGGCTTGAGACCTACAGATGAAAAACACTACAGAAGTGTTATCCATACAATGGTAAAATTAAACATAGTGACTCAAAAGATCCTGGCAAATTTTTACCTTATGCAATGAGCATTATATGCAAGTTAATAATTACTTCTTTAGGAAGCCCCAGAAGGAATGAGAATTATTATTTTTTGAAAGACAGAGAGTGGCCCAATATATGATAGGGGTGACAAACCAGAATCAGATGACACCCCTTTTCTACGCAGAAACAACTTCACTGATGCTCTATTTTAGAAAGTCTACTGCTTCCTTTGGAATGACAAGCAGTGCATCTGTTCAGTGATATCATTAGCACATGGTAAACACATTTTCAAGTGCATTAGAGACATTACTAGACGATATTGTCCTCAATGGGAATAGCATATTTTTCATAATCACACTGATTGTGTTGTCTGTGAAAAATGATGAGCAGTAACATATGATCAGCATAGTCCCTTTTCTGGTTCTGAACATAATAGATGTAGAGGGGGAAAGCATCTGACTGAAGAAGGCAAAACCAGAAGACCAACAAAGAGAATTAACCCACATTCATTCTGACAGGAATGCAAAGAGTATTGAAAATGAGCCACTTGCATGACAGTCCGCTTTGTAGGGATTCCCATCTACTAACAATAATGATTACAACAGCAATTGAATCATTACATTCCAGTTACAAAAAAGCCTTTTGAACACTTAATTGTTGTAGCTCCAGGCATTTCTGTCCCCCTGAGTGTTGAGCAATGAACAATGAATTTAATGTGAGCTTTCCCAACTTGCCAGGTCTGTAGGGTTTCAATTACAGACAAGTTTGTGTGCATGTGTGCTAAGAGGGCCTTCTATCATTTTGTAATTACTTTTTCCTTCTAGTCTCAGCTACTGAGGCTCAAAATGAACTGACTTCAACCATCTTATGACAGCTAATCTGTTGTGCTATCACTAGTCTGTGAGCTAAAGCCAGTGAAACAAGCCAGGGGAAATGTTGCTGCTATTGAGGTAATTTAGATATTTTAAATGACAAATCCATTTTCATATTTATTTGGTCTCACTGGCTACCAAATGGAGGCTCATGCCTTTGCCTCTTCTCCCTTCTCTTTAAATAGAGCCCCACGGGCTGTATAATTTCTTGGAAGGAGAGTCGGGTGATGGAGGTTGGGGGCGGCAAGGCCAGTGGCTGTTGATAGAAGAAGAGGATGTAAAGTTTCTTTGGGAAAGTTTCTGAAGGGGCATGTTGTGTGTGTCCTCACTGATGTACCTGGTCCGTGTTCCCTATTCCAGTGCTGTGAATGAATGGATCTGCTCTTCTGGCTGAGGCAGGACTATATAGACAGACACAGTAATGAAAGGGTTTTCTGGGGCGGTCAGCGTGGCCTGTGTGTGGGTGTATCTTTTAGTTTGTATAGGCAGTAATGGGTTTGGGGTTTTTAAATATTATTTTCCATATTGAACCCTGTGAGACCATTCTCTTCCTTTTCCTTTCTTTATAAAGGGAATTAAAGTTATGGTTAGTATTCTCCCTGCAGGCTGCTTGGGGGAGTGGGGTTCACAGTGAGTCAATGGCAGATTCAGAATATAACTCAAGCCTTCTGACTCCCCCTTAGATATACTGCCACTAGAACATGCCACCTTCAATGTTGATAGTAAATCTTCAGTGACTTTTTGAAGGGACTTGTCACTGCTCTTGAGTTGTATTGTGTTGTAATAGTCATTACATTGGTGATCCAGCAAAACTGCTAGCCTGGGATTACAAATTTCTAATTGTCCACAGTGACTAATATTTTTGAAGGGTGAATAAGATGTGCCTTTTTACTAGCATCATACATAGTAAAACTTGGGCAAGTAGATTTTCTGCCCGGACTAGTAATTTTGTTATAATTTTGCAGAGCTGTGCTGGAATTTTAAACAGTCATCTTTAGGCCACTGTAAACTCAATGTCCTCAGACAGTCTTCATGCAGCTGGTTGGTGCAATCTGTTTGTATCTGTTTGTATCACAGGAATTCTTAAATCTTAGGTATGTCCACTTTTTGTAAGATAGTGCTCTGACTACTAAGTTGACCCACTGCTATAATATAGGTGGGTCTTTGTATGCACCATTTAAAACGAGTTTACAACTTCTCAATGAATTTCTAAAGGTGTAAAACACTTAATTGCAGCTTTCTATCTCTGAACTCCAGAAAAATCTACTCACATGCAATCCTGGGCAACCAAAATATTTTACAGGCGTCTAGCACAGTGTTGAAAGACCTTAAATCCAGAATTATTATGTAGTAGATGGGCAATTTAGAACTGCATGCATCTGGGTTGGAGCATGCTTATTTTTTATTTCATTCTCTTAAAAGTCACCTGATGAGAAACCAAGGTTGTTATTTTAATAAGTTCTTAAATATAAAATCAATCCATCTCTGTGAAATAATGCATACTTTCAACCTGGTTTACCATAATGAAACCTGGGGTCCTAGTTTAGTAGCGTGGTGTTCCAACATGTTCCTATATATGGAGACTTAACTACTAGCAAGTTATAATGTGATAGGTAGGAATATGAATAAACAAATCACCAACTGGACTTGTACAGTTAAATAGTAATGTTAATCTCAAAGGAAAGCAGCTATATACCCTAATCTGACCCTGTAAATATTAGACTGTTCTAAACTGCATACAATACATGATTTACAATGTTCTATTGAACCACTGGATGGCATCAACCTATAATGTAACCAGTTGCTGCTGCTTTTACTGTTTTAAAATCCTACTGTCAATGCTATTGCTTGCATATTACCAGATTTTTGGTTCATTGTCTAAACTAAAATCTAGAAGGACACTGGCCACACAGATGGAAAGCTTTAGCTCTGCTACACAACAATTTATAATATTTAGTACATTCTACAGTTGCCTAATATATTCAATGGATTTTTTTTATAAAAGGATGTGTGTTTCAATGGTTAAAGTATGCATTTCTTTTAAAAACATATCATTTATGTCTATAAATATCTACTGGCATATTTAAATTAAAATGTAGTCAACCATCTTCTAAGTTTGCACTGAACAGACCATTTTCTTCTGAATTTAGGGTATTGTAGAATAGTACTGGATAGTCACCCCGGCTATTTTGTGAAAGGACTTCCCTCTTATCACACATCCTAATCCTGCACAGGGTTACAGCTGGTCATGCAGTTAATCTGTCAGTGAGAATCAGTGTTGGAGAAATTATTCATGAGAGTATGACACTCTGCAGGATTACGGTCTTCATGTGCTCAGTTCTGCCTTCAAGTATATCTGTACAAATCTCATTCAAGCCAATGCAAACTGTGAATGCAAACCGGAAAGCAGAACTGAGTGCTGGTTATGCAGTTTGGTGTAACTAGTAGTCTTCTGGTCAGGAGAGCAAAGGTACATGACTGGAGTAGCAGGACCGTTGTAAATAAATACTGAAAGGCATTGGCAGTGTGGTGAGGAAATACCGTCAAATCTGCACAGTGGATCTGCGAAAATTAGTACTCTTTATGCTATGTACATCCAAACAATCTCAGAAGAGATTAGATACTACAATGATAGGCTTTGTAGAAAATACTAAATTGACTGACAATATAACGGCACCTAGCAGTAGCAGATCCTTCAGTTCTTTACACTTTTTCTCCCATCTGCACTGTTCTATGCCAGCTTCCTTGCAATACCCATTGAGGATGAACTCTGCAGTCCTGGTGCCTGTCAATGCTTAGTCCCTTGTGCTGTTTCTGCCTCCCTTGAGGGCACAAATCAGCTTCTTTTATCTCTGGAGAACCCAACAACAAGCATCCACTAACAGTCACCATAATCCATTTTCAGTTGTCTTAATTAAAATGAGATAGAGAGAGACAGAGAATCAAATTAAAACTTAAGCATACTACAAACATAGCTAGACTAATGCCACAATAAATTTAACTCTCTAGGCTAGACTCTTTATTTAAGTCACCACCTATTAGATAAGAGAGAATTTAAAAGTATATATTTTAGAAAGTTAAAATGCTTCTTCTCCTGACAGCAATAAGCTCAGTCTTTTAACCTCCGTTTCCTATATTGTATCTCAGATCTGCAATTTCAGGGCAAAACGTATCACTCAGTAACATTGTGTTATGGGCCCAAACTTCTTTCCAGAGTGTCACAGATCCTCAAATATGGCCAAACCATTCCTACTAGAGTTCCATTCAATGAAGTAAGTCAAGGATGAATTTGGACCTTTACAAGGCTCTGTGAGATTCTGGAGAAAAGTTTGGGCTTATAAAGCAATGAACAGACAGAGTATGAGAAGTCTAGAGACCCTAATCTGCATATTAGCAGCAGTGCTGTGAAGGCTGATAAGGGGATTGGCAGAAGGAACTGGCCTTTCTGCCCCCTGAGAGCTCTGATCATTAGGGAGCTGGGAGGAAATGTGAGCATGGGTCATGGATAAACCCCCTGTTAGGGGAGGCTAGTCCCTGCCCCGCCCCTGCCTGAGGCCCTGTTCCAATCCCACCTCCAGCCCCATCCCTGCCCTGTCCCCCCTCACCCGCTGGATCCAGAGTAGCCCTGAAATGCCACTGGGGCCCTGAGCCGCCAGCCGGCTGGCCTGAGCTGAGCCACTACTGTCTTCAGGGGAGAGGCTGAACGAGGGCAGGGCCACAGCCTGGGTTTGTGGAGGTTTAGACTCTCCTAGCCTATTATACCCACCACCCATGCCTGCCAGCCTGTGCTACACTCCCAGATGGTTTTCACACTAGGGTTTTATTAAAGTTAATATCCAAAAAACCAAAACACAGGCAGCTTGCACAAGCCCCACACTACACCACAACCACCACCCTCCTGGGACTACTTCATCCTTCCCCACTGTGTTCCTTTTGACCTCTTCAGCACAGCTACAAACCCTTAAAAAGACAGAGCACAACCTTAAAGAGACAAGGTGCAGATAAATCTAACCATGCCATTCCGTTATCAGTGCTACATCTACTTCCCCTTGGAGGATGGAACTGCCACTGCAAAGGAAGAGCTCAGCCCTGCCCAAGTGGGGATAGGTAACTGGTAGGTGATGAGTAATCCATTAGCTGGCCCAGGTACCACTGAAAAGAGACAGCTGGAGCTGGAAGAAGATTGCACAGGGTGGACTGCAGGTAGGAGCATGTGTTCTGATTGCATGAACACAGCCAGGGTTCATGATTGGATATAGGTTCATGGAGCAGGTTCAGTGTATGTTCACATGGAGGCCCAGAGTGGGCTAAGGGATAGAGGCCGAAAGAGCAGTCTGAACTAGACCCAACTGACAGCTGGTATACAGCAGGTCTAGCTGTCTAGGATTTAGCTCTCCTTTTCCTCCTTTCAGGTCAGCTCCTGAAATTTCAAAATAGCCTCTAAAGAAGAATGATTGAAGTATTTTATACAACTGACATAATTTTGATCACATCATACTTCATGGACCACCATAACGGTATACTTTTTCGTTAGATTTTTACAATAGTAAGAGAACCTTTGTTTTTCATGCAGTAGCTGTTGTCTTTCATTTCTGCTAATGTTGCCATCTAGCTCTGGAAATATTTCCTAATTTCCTCAAAACTTAGTATTTCAAAAACACCTCTCATCCTGCCTACATCTTAGTCAGCATGAAGAGGTCAAGGAGCATGGATTCTGGATGACATCTCAATTATCCCTGGTTGAAGACAGATCATTGTCCGCTTTGCCTCTGTGCCTTCAGAGAAAGGGCTCATAATTCTTAGATTTATCCTAACATTAATTCTGCTCTCTATTAAATATGAATTATTTATAAATTTTATAGGTTTCAATCTGTCACATTGCCCAGCACTTTAATGTAAAATATTCCACTCTAATGCTTGCTGAACAAATCCAGCTAAATGCTAATACCATTCATTCATACCAAGAAAAACTGAAAACAAATAAATAGCAACGCTTTCATCAAGAAATCCCATTTAATGTTGTGTGGTTTGTCATTTGTTATATGGTATTGTTTGTACCCCCTGATTGGATGATTAAAACATTTCTAACAGGAGACCCAATGGTGAACAACAAATAACAGTTCCAAAAGAAATTTGCAGACAAATAACATGTACTAACCTCACAAGGCTTTTAGATTTGTGAACATTTCTGCTGGGTGTTACTAATGAACAAAAAATGATGCCACAAATCAAAGAAAAATGAACCTGTGCTTTTATACAAGAAAATATTTGTGAAACAGTTCACTATCCAATCAATTCTGCCACTAACTACTACATTGTTAAGAGTATAACTGTTTTTAGAGCAGGGGTTCTCAAACATCATTGTACTGTGACCCCCCCCCTTCTAACAACAAAAATTACTACATGACCCCAGAAGGGGGAGCAAAGTCTGAGCCCGTCCCACAACCCACCTCCATGGGCAGGGTGTGTGTGTGTGTGTGTGTGTGGAAGGAGAGGCAAAGCCAAAGCCCAAGGGCTTCAACTTTGGGCGAGGGGCCTGTAACCCGAGCCCCACCGCACAGGGCTGATGCCGAAGC
The DNA here is from genome assembly GCF_027887155.1 of Malaclemys terrapin pileata. Taxonomy (NCBI): domain Eukaryota; kingdom Metazoa; phylum Chordata; order Testudines; family Emydidae; genus Malaclemys; species Malaclemys terrapin. The sequence continues at coordinate 170,090,079 of NC_071506.1, read as the reverse complement.
TCAAGCCCCACCACCCAGGGCTGAAGCCCTTGGGCTTTGCCTCAGGTGGTGGGGCTCAGGCTTCAGCTCCAGGCCTCAAAGTCTAACACCAGGCCTTAGCATACTGTCTTTGGGTTTGCTCGCCATTCAATTGATGATAGTACCAGAGGAGGGACAGTTTGACGAAGGTCCATATGGAGATTCTTTTGTGGGTTAGATGGATGTTTTTCTATGTGAAAGTCTGCACAGAAAGAGCTGAGAACTGATCCTGAAAATCTAGACAAGGGGTGATGGAGGCTAGTGTTACCATCCTGAATTTGAGGCATCTGACAAATACGGGTATCTCAAGTCCAAAACTGGCCACAACCTCTTTTCTCTTGAGAAAGAAATGGGAATAGAAACTAACCTTGAAAATTTTGAGGTACTACTTCTACAGCTACCAGATGGAAGGAGATTTTCTCTCCTGAGGGCCTGAAATTGATTAGAATAACCTCTGATAACTATGCCTGGGATCCAGCAGTCCAAGGTGATTCCAGTCCAGGCCTGAGAGAAGAGGGAATGGCATTGAAAATGGTGGGAACAAGGGGCGGAGCGCTCTCATCAGGAACAGTCCAGAGCTCTTGCCAGTTCTGTAAACTTGCTGCTTTTTCTCAGGTGAGCCTTTCTTGTGAGAGAATCTTGTCTTTTTATTAGATGGGTTGGTAGGCTGTTGGAAAGACTTGAGCTGCTGTATCTGATAAGACTCTAGGGTAGGAAGAGCTTCCTTTTAGCAGATAGTCTGTATAGCCTCTATGACTGCAGTGTGGTGTTGGAGTCTTCAAAGTGAAAACCAATGAAGCCTTTTATTCACTGAAAGAAGTCTGGACCTTCAAATGGTAGTCCCCAATCACTGACTGGCACTCTTTAGGCATGCCTGAAGATTGTAGCCATGAGGCACGCTGCATTGTCACTGCTCTGGCTATTCATCTAGTAATTCTGAACATCAAGTATTGCTTGAAGGGAGTTGTTTGCCATGAGTTGCCCCTCTGTTATGATTTCCTTTAGTTCTGCTCCCGAGCCTGGAGGAAGCATGTCAAGGAAACTTGACATTTTGTCCCAAGTGAGGAAATCATCCTTGAAGAGTAGGGCCTGATAGTTAGCAATAACTACTTTCAAGGACTGTTCCAACCAGTGAAGCATAAGCTGGGTGTCCCTTTTGCATTAAGTCCTGTATGGAAAGTCTTGACAGACTCAACATTTACTGGAGAGATGCACCTCTAAAACAGAATAGACAAGGAGTGTGACAATCTGGAAAACATGAGGCAATTGGAGATTTTGTTTGGCCATGAGGTGGGAGAAAGAGTCTTAGTGCTGATCTAGTCAGCTGACAAACCAAAGTTAGTTATAACCGCCAACTGGGCAGAACCACTTTTAAAACTCTAAAATCTAATCCTACACTATTTAGGGAACAGAAATTGAAAAAAGCGAGGTAGAATTGTTTAAACTAAATCCACTACGGGGTGGACAGCACTGAGTTCAAACTCTCTGCCCTTGGAACTGAGTGGCAGTTGGGGTCACACAGCTTTACGGGCCCTAGGGTAGGGGACACAAGGGCTTGTAGGGCACATGTGGAGAACCAACAGACGCTGATGGCCAAAAGGTTATGAGCTTGTGCACACAAGGACAAGGCGTGGGACCCAAGTAGACAAAACTTAAAGAGGAACTGGTATTTCAGAGATGTAGTGGGAAATCAAATCAACTGGATACAGTGGTTTGTGGACACAAACTACAGATATGATAGCCTGAGACACAAGTAGAGACCTGATACATAAGAGCGCATTGCATGGTAGATATGACTGTGAGGTGGAATCTTGCTGTGGCACAAAGAGCCGAGGGGAACAGAGCCTTTACTGTGTCAGAACTTTCTGTGGGCTGGGGATTTGCTACTCCAAGTCCTTAGTCTATCCATCTGATTTGGACACCAACTAATGCAGGGAATTATTCAACAAGGAAATCTCTACTTAACCACAGCAGAACTTCTGACAGGCCTGAAAACCACTACTTTGGGTGCAAGTATAGTTGCTGCAATAATCTGGACACAACTATACTGAGAAGGGGGCGAGCCTGTATGTGACAATTGAATTGCTATTCCAAAGGCACTGTTAATGATAAATCAGAGTGTGGCTTTCGCAGAAATTGAAGTCTAAGGAGGAAGTTGTAGAGCAATTAGAAACTCAATTACAGTAAGTCATCAGGACCAGATGGTACTTCATTCAAGGATTGAAAAGGAATAAACTGTTACAGAGAGTAGAAACTGATGAGGACGTTTTATTTATTCTGAAATTCATAAAAAAAATAGGCTCCCCACACATTCCCTCAGTAAAATTTACAGTACACTATTCATTGACAGTTGTCCACTCAGTGACCCCTGACCCATACTACAGCTCAATCTATTCCCCAAAAATCATCCTCTTCAAACAAAAGCCTGAGAAAAGGGATGACCTTGAAGGTCAGACTTGGGTTCTGACAGGCAAAGTGAGTTTCAGAGCCACAGCTCTCCACTGAGAATGCTGTGCCCAAGAGATCAAATGCGTTGACTGTTAGCAAAATTTCTCCAGACCCACCACAATCTCAGAAAGCAAAATGGTTTGAAATTCAACAAGAGATAATATTGTATTTGTACTTTCCTAAAATGGATATGCTAGGATGGCAGTGGTCCATCTGGTCCAATCGTATCAGTGAAATAGATATAGAACCCCTGCCAGGAAGAAATATTTTATTCTCTTTCCAAGAAAAAGCAGCACAGGTTCACCTGGCTGTCCAGCACTTCGTACAGACCTGCTGGTAGGGACTTCATGAATGCTGCTTTTAGAGTAATGCCTAGTATCCCCCTCCAAACGTCTTTCCATATATTTCGTGTGTCACAGCTCATCTGTATACCTGTGTTATCTGTGAAGATGAAGTTTAGGAAGAGGACATTTTAGCAGACACTTTAGTGATGGCTGAGCCCAAAAGAATCTATGTCCTACTGGGCCAGTAATGGAGTGGGTCACTGACTGCACAGAATCATCTCTTAGGACAATGTGCAACACTGACAGTTCATTAACCTCTGTGGGGCAGGGTAGGGGGAGGGACCCCAGTGTTTCCACCCAATTACAGCACCTTGGAGAAAATAATGGTTTGACTGAATGGGGCGTGATCCTCACAGTCCAGTACAGAGTTCAAATTTAAAAACAACATCTAAACTATGCCCCCCCCCCCATATGTGACTGAATAGTATTTGCTGAATACAAAATTCAGTGAATTTTGATTAGAAACTATTCAAAGAATACCACTGCCTAAAAACGGTAGTCTATAGAGTATGTGAAATATTGATGTTGGTATTCAAGCTTCAAAAGTGGCCACCCAACTATTCTAGTGGGTAGAATTCATAGCATTTTTACTTTGAAAGCATGTATATTTTCAGCCAGAATATGCTGACAGTGTTGAAGCTTCATGAATTCACAAATACTGAAGGTTAAATCAAACCCAAAGCCTAGTGTTTAGAAAATACTCACAATCATTCCCCCTCCCCCATTTTTCAACTACTCTATTGTAGCACGAGAAACTACTTTGCCTAATCTAATGCAATATATATTCAACATACTGTTCATGAAGATATCCTTAAAAACTGCAAGTGTTCCTAAACATAGTAAGCTGCTTATGTAGGGCCTGTTTAAGAAGATATTGGGAATTGCAGATGAGTGAACCTCATTTTAGAACCAGAAAAACTCACTGAGAATCTACTGAAGGGTAGGGTAGTAAATACTGATAAATATAATCTGAAAGGGTAAAATCAACATGAATTTGGTCTATTAAATAATATCAGCAAAAACACAAATCTCAGTCTAAGTTTTCTTCTCAGCAATTCCCATGTCTTTCCGGCAGAGACCTCTGTCCTAATCCCAGTTCCTTCTATTCAAAGAACCAGTCCCATCTCTTGTATAGGGGGGAGGGATAGCTCAGTGGTTTGAGCATTGGCCTGCTAAACCCAGGGTTGTGAGTTCAATCCTTGAGGGGGCCACTTAGGGATCTGGGGCAAAATCAGTACTTGGTCCTGCTAGTGAAGGCAGGGGGCTGGACTCAATGACCTTTCAAGGTCCCTTCCAGTTCTAGGAGACAGGATATCTCTATTATTATTATTTTTTATATCTATGGTGGCGTTAATAAGCCACAGCTGCCACAAAGAGTTTAGCTTTAGGCAACATTCTAACTCCTGATAGCAGGGTTGGTCAGCAAAAGAACTCTGCCACCTTGTTGCTGTTCCTTGGCATGCTAGAGAGATGAATCATTTTGTACCCCATGTGTTAGTATTGGCTGTTATTTTATATATTAATTATTTAGAGGAAGAAATGGATAGTGAGTTGGCAAAGTTTGCTGACCATGCTAAATGGTTTCAGTTATTAAAAAGAACAGAGGAGTAAAACTGCAGATGGATTTAAACACATTGCGGATTAGGCACCTATGACACCGATGGTACAGATAATACACACTTACATTTTAAAAGCATTGTGCTAACATTAATTGAAACTACAGAACACCAGGGGGATAAGGAAGGAGAGGCATGTAAGTAATTATTCCCAGCATACAGATGGGAAAATCCAGACAGACAAGTGATGAGGCTTGCCAAGGGCCACACAGTGAATCAGAGTGAAATGGGATTTGGCTAGAGGAATCAGGGAGTTGATCTGCTTATGCCAGTGCTGAATTTCATCCTGGCAGCCTGCCCTATGCTTAATCTACAAAAACATAACTCTAGATAGTGTACAGGTGTAAGGTTAAGCACACTGGCAAAAACAGTCTATTTTTCTCATATGCTAATGGGGTCTGAAATTGTGGGGTCCCGTGAGGAGGAAATTTAGGAATATTTTTGGTTGTGCAACTCATTCCAAATACATGATATACCACAAGTCATACCTGTGTAACTAGTTTAAAAATGGCAACCCTTAACTGTAGAATAGGTTATCAAAAATAATAATACAGTATATGCCTGATGTAGGCAGATTTCAGAGGCATCTGGGATGGAAGATCAGTTAGATAGAAAATGAGTATTTAAAAATGGAAGACAGACTGTCTGTTGATGGAGAAAACACTTAAAGTGGGGCTGATCCAAAGCCCATTGAAGTCAATGACAGTCTTTCCATTGACTTCAGCCAACTTTGGATCAGGCCCATTATGTGCTCTACTCCATTTAACATCAGCCTCCTTGTTGCCCTTCATACAGTTTTGTCACTAAGGATGTGCAAATTGTCTCCTCTGCAGCTCATGTGTTCTGAAAAATTCCTCTTGTATTTTTCTCCTTCACTAACATAATTTTACCTCAAGTCTACTCTTTTGCTTCTGTTTATGAGCTTTTCTGTTAAAAAGGATGACCTGATATTTTGCTAGAAAATAAGGAGGGAGAACCTTTTCTTACACCAGAATACCCAAACTAAAAATAACAGACTAGTAACAGTAACAAACTCTGATTCTAATCTGATTTTTCGGATCTGGATCCAGGATTAAGCAGATGTTCAAAATATACCCGTGCATTTGAGGACTGGAAAATCATAGCCCTTAACTGCAGAAAAGGTGGCTCAGATTTAAAGGTAGCACATCCTGAATATGCCTGGTGCATTTTTGAAAGGCAGGATTAATATTTAATAATATTTGGTTGGTGAAAATGCTGGAAGAATGTCTATGTACTTAAGGTAGAGGAGGGCAGTGTTACTGACTGACCAAATTTATACAACAGCAAGTTCTGGAACATCTTGCTGTCAGTTGACTGAATATTACAAATGAATCTGTCATAGAGTAATTGCAGCACCACAGCTGTTGTCTTGGAGGTGCTGCCATTGGATGATTTCTGGGAACTTACAGAATGCTCTGCTACTCTGTCTGCCAGTACTGCAAAATGAGGCAACTACTAGAAACCTCACCATTTTTAAAAACAGACCTTGAATCTGTCCCTATTTTCATTCTCCTCCCTCTGGGTTTTTTTTGTACTAGCTGTACTAGCATGCACCTTTGTGCATGAACATATAGGAGAGCAGGATATTTCCACCTCTGCATCTACACTCTGTGCTTCAGTCATGGGAGGCACTTGGGATGTTTTGCTCTGTTCAGAATGAGAAGAACCACTTGAAAAATCTGGCACTGGCACCATTTTAGAATGTCAGGCTTCAGACTGTGGGGGTACTCTGGATTCTGGTGCTGGTTTGATAGGAGTCATATGTTCACAGATATCTCCTTGACTAGCTATTGTGATTAGCTTTTCTATTTTTTGGCTTTCCTAATATTAATATTGGCTTTGCACATAAACAAACCTATCCTGGCTTTTGTTTTATTTATTAAATCTTTACAGTCAATGCGATTTAACCTGAATTATTGTCATGGTCAGCTCACATCTAAGAGAGAGAGAGAGAGAGAGAGAGATTTTCTTTTATGGTGTTGCTAGGATGGGCTAGATTCAACCTTATGGGTGCAGAGCAGTTCAGTTTGCATACTTTTGTGTCAGTAGTGGCAATTATACTGCAAAAAAGAGGAGACAAATCCTAAAGGAGGGCAGGCAGTGGTACTGCTGCTGCCTCTCCCCAGATTTCTGATATCTAGTGTAGACTGGCACTGAATTAGCACATCTCTTCACTGGCCTACCCCTGCTCCCTCCCGGCCTGGCCTGGCCCTATCAACTTTTTGACTTGGCCAAACAGCTCTGAGAGGTGGTCAGTTGTGTTTTTTGTTTTACCACTCACATTCAGTGCCTGCGCTTCCACTAGGCGATCCTACGCGGTCGCCTAGGGCGGCAGGATTTGGGGGGTGGCATTTTGCGGTCCTCGGCGGAAATTCGGTGGTGGGGGGTCCTTCCGCTCTGGGTCTTCGGCGGAAATTCGGCGCCGGGTCCTTCACTCGCTCTGGGACCCGCCGCCGAAGTGCCCCAAAGACGCGGAGCGGAAGGACCCCCCGCCGCCGAATGCTCAGAGGAGCGCTGCCGCCTAGGGCGGCAAAAACCCTGGCGCCGGTCCTGCTCACATTAATACATATTTATGGAAGATTTTAATTTCTGTGTCAAAGACAAGAAGTGTTTAAACCCATTAAAGTTGTCTTTTAACCCATTAAAGTTAAACTGAACATTCAGCAACTCAAATGCTCTTTGGTTCTAGAAGTGTGCCGGTTTGGCAGAGGAGGATGTTACTTTTCGTAAACCATTTCACCCATGCCATGAGCTATAATATCTACAAACACCACATTAAATAGCAGGGCACCTTCTGCACTCATTTACGTGGGTGCAGAAACATTGTGCTTGGTGGGGCTGCAATAGTGCAAATGAGAGTAGAATTTGAGCTACTGATGACATCAAAATGGCTGCTATAAAATAGGCTGTAAGTAAGTTTCTCCCTGATTTTGATTGTTCATATATGCCCCTGATTGAAAAGTACCAATATTTAACTTCTTTTCTTTCAGGGGCACTGGGAAACAAACACAGCAATTATAGTATCAGAGGGGTAGCCATGTTAGTCTGAATCTGTAAAAAGCAACAGAGGGTCCTGTGGCACCTTTAAGACTGTTAGTCTTAAAGGTGCCACAGGACCCTCTGTTGCTTTTTACAGCAATTATAATTATTCCTGATTTTTTTCCAAAAGTTAAGAGTTAATTAGTTCACAGATGGTAGAATGGTGAAAGGGATGGGTGTAGTCAGCTTGCCTACAAAGCTGGATTTCAGAACATATGCAGTGAAATGAGACAGAAAACAGGCTGGCAAAAATAAATCCTAGTCTCCTCATAGACTTAAATAGACAAAAAGGTCAGAATAAAACTGTGGCCTGCATATATCCAGATGTATCCCAATTGCATCATTGGGAATAGTTGTCATAATGGCCAACAACCAATTTCAAACAGAGGATGAGAGTAAATCTTCTGGTGAACAAAACAACCCTACATGATTTGTCTCTTTCTCTCATCCTCTCTAATCAGAATAGATCAGTCTAAACATGCTCTAGGGCTTGCTGATATCATTCTGCTCTATTGCTGCTAATGAAGCAGGACACCATTTTTATATTGCACATTCAAATGATTTAAATCAAACTATTTTCATGGTTTCTCCATTTACTGTATATATGAATAAGTTATAAAATTATTAACTTGCAGTATATTCAGTACATGTTTTATTTGTACACGTATCCTCATGATTTGACTCTATCTATTTTACACTTCTATAGTTCAGAGATCCATCTACAACAATACACATGATTTACAACTGGCATCACATTAATAGTCCTTATAATAAGAGCAGCTGTGGCCATGGCTTACACTGTGTTGAGTGAATTCTGGATTTCTTATTCATTTTTTATAGTTGGGCAAACTCCTATTGAAATCAAATGAGTAAACACCTCAGAATTTGCTGAATTAAATGATCATAAAGCAGTTAAAACATTAAGGTGCTTGCCTCTGGCAAAGGTTCTAAACCCACAAAAGCGAGACGTCACATAGGCAAACTCGACAGTTGCATGCATGCAACCTCATTCAAACCAATGAGACTTTACATGTTTCAATGACAGCACAATTTGCCTTAGTCCTTAACCTAGTCTGTTACACTTAGTTATTGTAAGAGTATCATAACAAATGCATAATTTTATATATCATGCCCATCTTTCTGATTTCAGATACACCCATGTAGCTCTATGAAGTCAATGGGCCTGACACTCTTTTCATAGGCTTCAGAGTAGCAGCCGTGTTAGTTTATATCCGCAAAAAGAACAGGAGTACTTGTGCCACGTTAGTCTCTAAGGTGCCACAAGTACTCCTACTCTTTTCATATTAGTCTAAGGGAGGAATACTTTCAGTAACGTCAGTTGCATTACACTAGCTAGTACAATACTTAACATTGATGTGAAAGGAGAATCAGGTCCCATGTATACTGTAATACCTCCTAACAGCAACTTGAATTCTATCTAGGTTTTTTACTGTGTTCATTGCCATGTTATACGAGTACCTTAGCTAAAGGCAAACTGCTGGCCTAAGTTCTGAATTCACTTCATCTAAATTAGGTTTTTAGGGTATACGTATAAAGGAATTTAGGCCTCTAATTGCTGCTTAATTCACCTTAATCCAAAATTTAGATTCTCAAAACCCCTGCTCAACTGCTACCTGTAAGTGGCAAAATTACCTATGCACCTAGGGGTATGTTTACATAGCACAAAAGCAAGCAAGCAAACAAAACCCATGGCTGCAAATCTCAGACTTGGGCTTGCAGAGCTCATGCTATGGCACTAAAAATAGCTGTAGAGACATTCTCGCTTGGGCTCTGAAAGAGAGGGGCAGGTTTCAGAGCCTAAGCTCCAGATGAAGCCAGAATGTGTACACAGCTATTTTTAGCACTGTAGCACAAACCTGAGGATGTTGACCCACAGTCTGAGACTCTGTTGCAGGTTGTTTTTGCCATGTAGATATAACCTAATTTTCCACTGTTGGGTATGCACAAAGCTGCCCCAGTCCTGATGCCCACCACCTAGCTCATGCCTAAGCCTGTTGGGATCCTCAAACTAGGTGTCCACCTGCCTATCTGTTCTGTGGGTCCTAACCTGGTAGGTATGTGCTGAGACTGCCTATTGGATTGGGCTCATATAAGATGATGATGAGGTGGTGGTGGTCCTTTCATGCTATAGCCCAGTGATTAAAGAAGTCACTCAGGATATGGAAGACCTAGTTTCAAATCCCTTCTCTGCCTGATTTGAACCCAGGTTTCAGACTTCTCAGGCCTTAACCACTGGGCTATCATGTATTCTGGGGTAGGTCTCTTTCAGTCTCTTCTGATGAAGCTATTCCACATTGTATAAATTACTTAAATATTCATTGTAGCAAGGACTAGAACCTGGGTCTCCTAAGTGACTGCCCTAACTGCTGGGCTACAGAGTCAGTGCTATCCCTATGTCATTAAAATAGTGGATAAAGGAGAACAGGTGGACATCATACATTTAAATTTCCAAAAGGCCTTTCACAAGGTCCCATACAAAAGACTACTATAAAAGCTATGTAGTCATGGGATGAGGGGCAAAGTATTGCCATAGATCAAAAGCTGGCCAGGAGATAGAAAGCAAAGACTAGGATTAAATAGTCAGTTTTCATCATGGTTAATAACGGGGTGCCTCAAGATTCCATAGTAGATCCTGTGTTATTTAATATATTCATTCATGATCTGGAAAGGGAGGGGAACAGTGAGGCATCAAAATTTGCAGATGACACAGAGTAATTTAGGTTAGTCAGGACCGGAGAAGACTGTGAGACAGTTCCAAGAGACCTAAAGAAGCTAGAGCAATAGGCAACATGATGGCAAATGAAATTCATTGTGCAAGCAAAGTAATGTACATTTGAGGGAAAATTTAAACTATTCATGCACCAAATTGGGTTCTAAATTAACAGTATCAACTGAGGAAAGGGATCTAAGCACCTCTGTAGACAGCTGGAGAAGACTTCTGCTCAATGAGCAGCTGTGGTCAAAGAAGGTAACACAAGATTTGGATACATATGGAATGGGATGGAGAATATTATAATGCCTTTATATAACTCAATGGTGTGGCCTCATCTGGAATACTGTATGCAGTATTGGTCACCCTATCTCAAAATGTATATTGTAGAATTAGAGGAGGTTCAGAGAAGGGTAATGAGAATGATTCAGGACCTGGAAAAACTCTCATAAAACTCTGAAAAGAGTGGGATTGATTATTTTAGAAAGGAGACAAATAGGAGGCATGATAAAAATATATAAAATACTGAACTGTATAAATGAGGTAGATAGAGAGAACAGAAGTTCCCAGTTTTATATCACAAGAACAAGAGAACATTCAATGAAATGAAAATGTGGCAAATTCACAAGCGTTAAAAGGAAATGTTTTTCCAGACATGTGATTAAACTTTAGAATTGATGACATAGGAAGTTGTTGATGCCAAGAACTTAACAAGATTTTAAAAAGGGAGTGGACATTTATATGGATATCAAGAGTATCTAGAGTTATCATAACTAATGACAACAAACATGTTGAAAAGGATACTAAACCTCGTGCTTTAGCATTTACAACAATTTATTAGAGATCATGATGAGACCCCACACTGGGGGCAGATTATCCCACACCTACCTAATGTGGGGTTCTTACAGCTTCCTCTGAATCACCTACTAATGCCACTGTCAGACACAAGATAGTGGACTAGACGGACCTGGGGTCTATGCAGTATCACAATTCCTATGCTCCTACAATTAAAAAGAATCTCAATCTACTTCTGTTTTTTGAGAGATTTAGAATTAAAATTTGTTTAAAATGCAATAGGGCTAATAATTAACATTGCACTAGCTTGTGGCAGTTAGCCCTATCCCTGCACTGAGGGAAGTGAAGAGCTGTACAACCCTAGAGGGAGCATCAGGTGGCCTTCTGCTTCAGAGAGACACACAATGGCTCTTGGCAGGCCATAGCTACACTGAGGAGAGAGCAATCTGACACCCCTTTGAGGAGTGCAGCATAGCCTCTCTCCAGTCACTCCTCCCCTCCACACCCAGGGAGCAACTGGGTAGCAGTCCTTGTGCTTCCACAAGCACAGGGACTACCATTCTGACCATCCTTGGGGACTATGAAAGATGGGATCAAAAGAAGGAAAGGGAAGGTTTTTATACCCTACTCACTGAAGCTGGGTAAGAGTTGACCATAATCTTGCCCACAGGGGTTATGGACTAAATTCACCACATGCATATGGAGGCACAATGCCTGTGATGACAGTGCAGTTGTGCCCACTTTTACCAGCAATACATTTGGCCAATTGTGTTTGCTGTTTAGTAAAACCCTGGAAATGTAAGATTTCACTGGCAAAAAGTATAAAGAATAAAACTGTCTTAAGTAAACATTGTTATCATGCTGTCACTCACATTCTGGTTTTCACCTGTACCATGTTATGCTTTAATCAGGCCTGTTGGCAAATAGAACTTGATTCTCAGGTAACACTGTAGTTCTCAAATGCATAATTTTCTAATTGCAGTATGAAGAACAGGTGGTGTAACAAAAAATTAGGCCCAATAAAAGATTAAACAAAATATCTGTTCATGTGGTAATGAAAGAATTACAGAAAGCATAAACAAATGCTTGGGGCTGAATTCTGCTCATCTTTCTCATACAAGTAATCCCACTGATTTACAAGGGGAAATTATGTACCCGGTAATTCTGTTTCTCATAGTTTCTTCTTCTCCCATCCTACCATATGGAAATCAGGGACAGATAGTATTATGATGCCATCAACTGGAAGCAGGGAGGTAAAGAACTGTGAGACCTTGCCCACAGACATATAATCCTCCCACATATAATCCCTTCAGAGATACTTCCAGTACAACTCTGAAAGGCAAAAGCTGAATAAAAGATTGTGTCAAACTGAGAAGAGGACGATATATAGATATCAGCAGCAAAGCACCATGAAGAGAGAAAGGTGATATATAGGACGGAAGAAGAGGAGGTTATGATAAAAAGAATGACCAGGTATGTAATGTTCCTTTGTCATATGTCTTCCCTCCTCTCCCATATAACTAGGAATTGCATGATCAATAGAATTTTAAAAATCTTAATTTTCATGGTTTCAGATTGAAATCTGAAATTTCATGGTGTTGTAATCCTGAGGGTCCTGACTCAAAAGGTGATTGTGGGTGGGCGGTCACAAGGCTAGTGTAGGGGGGAAAGTGGTATTGCCACTACTACTTCTGTACTGTTGCTGTTGGTGGTGCTGTTTTCAGAGCTGGGTGGTCAGAGAATGGCAGCTGCTGTCTGGACACCCAGCTCTGAAGGCAGAGCCGCCACCAGCAGCAACACAGAAGTAAGGGTGGCAATACAATACCATGCCACCCTCTTTTCTGTGCTGCTGCTGGTGGCAACACTTCCTTTAGAGCTGGGCTCCCAGCCCCAGCCGTGGAGCTTCCTGCAGCCGGAGGAGGTTCCTGGAGGTGGGTCTGATCCAGCCCCAAGAGTGGCTTGTGCAGGGGAAGAGGAAGTCCCGTCCCTCCCCACCCAGCCGGGACTAGCAGCTGAAGCCTAATGCTAGGTAGGAGCCCCCAGCTAGGGTGCCCCCAGCCCTGCCCCTCCCTGGCTCCAGGCCCAGCACTTGGAGGCTAAAGGGGCCTTGGGCTGGCTCTGGGTGTGTGGTGAGGGTGACCATGGTTCTCCCCTGACCACAGCACCCTGGACAGTCGTCCACATCACCCACCTGTAAGGCTGGCCCTCCCCCGCAAAAAAAAGTGATAACCCCCCCACACACCATGCCACCCTCACTTTTGTGCTGCTTCTGGCAGTGACACTGCCTTCAGAGCTAGGCGCCTGGACAGCAGCTGCCACTCTCCAGCTGCCCAACTCTGAAGCCAGTGCAGAAGTAAGGGTGGCAAAATCCCCACCATAGCCATATTTCACCGGGGAGACCAGATTTCATGGTCCGTGACACATTTGTCTTGGCCGTGAATTTGGTAGAGCCCTATAAGGTAAGGGCTATCTTTGTTGCAAGACTCCTTGACATCAGAGGCTAAAAGGGCTTGAATGAAGATAAGGGATCATTAAGGTAAGGGTACAGTGTATCTCCTCCCAAAAATGATCAGCAATCAGGATCTTGGTAAAGACACTGGGAGGCAAAAGACAGACCAAAGTGTGGGGTAATAAGCTGATAACAGTTGTTGCCAAGGTTGAAATAGAAAGCACCAGTGCACTGGTAGAACTGGGATACATAAACAGACATCTTTCAGGTCTGTAGCAGAGAGCGAGAAGCCCTAGAGCAGGAAAAAAAAGGACAGACCTGGCGGTTTTGATCCTGCACCTTCTCTTGTTCAGACACCTGTTCAATGCATGGAGCTTGAGAACGGGCGTGAAGCCTTCCATCTTTTTGTGCATAAGACAGTATTGAAAAGAGAAACCCAGTCTGTGCTCTTCAGGAGGAACAGGGAGAATTGCTCTGTTGCAGAGCAGATTCTGGATCTCTGAGAGAAGAGCCAGGGACCTATCCTTTTCCAAAGGCCAGGGAGTTAAACTAAATCAGGAGAGTCATGCACTCCATTGAGTACCCTTGAGAAATCACCTCCTTCACCCAGGTATTTGAGGAGGTGGGTAGTCCATAATCTTGCAAACATCAGCAGTGGTGGGGACAATGTTCCTGGGTGGTAGCTTGATTTCAGTAGGGCTGCTTTGGGAAAACAGGGAAAGGGCAGGAAGAATCTAGTCCCATAGCTGCATTCCACCCCTCAAGCCAAATATATCTATGCCACTATGCCCACCCCTCATAATACAAACAATACAAACCTCATAAGCCCTATGCAGGGCCAAGCCCACCTGCTTATCTGTGGGACAAGTCATAGTCTTGTGTGAAAGGTTGATTTAGAAGGTAGGACCTGAGCATCCACCCTAGGGAAAACAAAACTTTTGTCTAGTTCCTCAAGGGAAACAGGATGGTGTAAGAGTCCTGGGAGTGTCAGTTCATGTGGCGCTATTCCTCAAACATAACACATAGAATTATTATTAGCAAATGCACAAGAGGTACAATAAAGATGGAAAAAAATTCAAAACACAATTAAGTAGGGAGATAAACCAGAGATGTAGAAGTAAATAAAAGAAAAATGTCAAATATGTCAGAAGGGCTTAGGCTGGCATCATTCATTTTAGCCAGTCAATAAATAGCCTGAGAGTCAGCAGTGTGAAGTGAGGGTTAATTCCAAGTTCCCAAGTGTGGTCCTTTGCAACACACTTGTGCATATGAAATGGTGAGCTTGCACCAGAGATAGTGTGGCAGCTCGAAACGAGGCAGGCTCTCATCAGGCTGAGTGATGAGGAAGGAGCTTCGTACAGAGGGAATGTCTAGAATGGTTGAGTGGAAGGGAAAAGCCACCTGGCCCCGCTCAGGACCCTTACTCAGGCAGGTAGCCTGTCCTGCCACCCATACCACTATGGCTATTTTTAGCGCTATTGGTTGATCAAATCTAGCACCCATACAGCAACCTGAATGGGAAATTACATCTCTGCTTGAAGCGTAGATGTACCCACAGAAACAGCTCCCATAAGTTGTGCTCTGGCACCCAGGGAATGTGGAGTCACACTGTGTGGCCTGCTCTCCTAGGCAGTGGAATAACAGTAGTTCTGTCATGTTTAAGGCCTTCCAGTGTGCTCCTAGACCCCAATCCAGCAAAACACTTAAGCACATGCTTAATTTTAAGCATAAACTAATCCTACTGAGTTCAACAGGACTAGTCATGTGCTGTAGTGTAGATTACGTATGTATTTAAGTGCTTTCCTGGATTCTGCTCATAGTGGAAAATAGGATTTTCTCTTCCTTTAGTGACTTGAAAGAGGGTAAACTTTGCAGTGTGAAAATTTGTAGATGATATCAAGATAGTGGAGGACAGCAAATAATACCAAGACAGTAGAATAGATGATAGAGGGGGAAGATTACAAAATATTAAGAAGATTTAGATGTGTAGGAATGACTTTTAGGGGGCTATTCAATGCTAGATAATGCAAAATGATGACTGAACCTTACTACAGCACCTTCTGTGGTTTGAATGCCTCGGAGCTATTTATAATTTCATGCTTATCACTTTTTGCCTTTAGCCAATAAATAATTCTCTCTGAATTAAAGACTCATTATAGGACTATTTTTTGCTGACAAAAAGAGGCGAGGTAGTGGTGCAGGGAGGTAACAGATTTAACAGTTAATTGTGTACAAAAAACCCTACATTAAAATAATGTTATTTAGGTTGAAAAGTCAAGCGCTCAAAAGTTAGGAAATGCCAGATTTACAGTTGCCAGTACAACATTAATTCTTATGCCTTGTATATTCACCCTGAATGAGGCAAGCGTCCTGTAGAAAAATAGTATGAAAACATGTAATTAAAGACTGTATCATAATGAACATAAGGAAAGGGACTGAACTAAAATTGTGCAAGCAATGGTAAATTTGGTATTTCCTAACTTTCGCATGCTTGACTTTGTGACCTAAATAATGTTCTTTTAAAATATTTTTTTTTACAATATAATTTCCTAGTTTTTTTTAAAGAATAAAGATATAATAATATAATTTGTTTTTATTACGAGAATTTAGGTTGTTCTGAAGCAGTCAAGCAACACGAAGGTGTGGTGTAAGCAAGTTTCCTTCCCAACCTTCTGAGAAACAGAATCTACCCACTGCATAGTGGAGAGTACCCCTCTACCTTGGGTTTGACTTTATTAATGTGATGAACATTTAACAATGATAAATTCATTAATATTTGTAAAGGCTTGAGGATGGAAAACACTTATAAAATACTAAGTATTATTAATAATTAAGAATAAGGTGCTGACACAGTTCTGTATTGATTACCAAAAACTCAGTGCTCTTATGCTAAATGTGGAAAACCTGGTCTAGAAAATTTATACCAACTTGAATGAGTCAAATATCTGACAGTATTTGATCTCTTTAAGTGTACTTACAGATTCCTCTCTCTATAAATCAGGTCAAGGTAAGCATCCATCTTCCAATTTGGTTTATACAAATTCCTGGTCATGCTACCAAGAATAATGACTGTGCTAGGCACCTTCTGTAGATTTATAAATTATCAGACTTGGGAAGGCCCTCACATAGGTGAGGTTCTATTATTGGATTGATAGATGCAAGGCCAATGGTAAAAGCAGAGAACTCACTGATTCATAGATTTTTAAAGCCAGAAGGGACCATTGGCCTCCAGCATAACTCAGACCATAGAATTTTGCCCAGTAATTCCTGCATTGGAGGGGACTAATCTTCCCTACTATGTAAGTGAGCTAGAGCATATTTTGTAGAAAGACATTCAATCTTGATTTAAAGAGCCCAAATGCTGATGTATTTATCTCATGGTAAAATGGTCTAATCATTTATTGCCATCATGGCTAAAAAGTTCTATCTTGTTCTCAATGTGAGTTTTTTTAACTTTGACTTTCAGTCACTGGACCATGTTATGCATTTGTCTGCTGGATTAAAGGGTTCCCTAGTGCAGATCTTTTCTCCTTTATGTAGGTGCGTCTAGACCATGATCAATTTGATTCTTATCCTTTTCTCTGATAAGGGAAATAATTAAGTCAGAAGGCCCTAAGTGGTGTAATCAAAACCCAGGATAGGTCAGATCCTGCAAAGCTCAATTATACTTACTAATATATGGGATTTGTGAGATGAATAGCTAATATTTGGATATGTTGCCGTTCTGCCTGACATCTTCTCTACGAGATATTTTGTAGGTGAATGTGCCCTGAGCTACTATCTAGGAACCCATGAGTTCTAATCCCAGGTCTTTCACCAAAAATGGGGGGTAGCAGTGGGCATGAAGATTTTAGATTCCTGGTAGCTCTGGAATGCAATACAGCTCCACACTGCGCCTTATTGTGGGCAAAGCCCAAATGACACAATCTAGGCTTAAATAATTAGTTTTATGATCTAATGTTTGTGTTTTTAATATGTGATTTATTTAAATTAATCATGAAATGGGATATTAATTACTGTGATTTCATTTTAGACAGCCAAATCAATTTCAAAATGAACATCAATGAATGTTACTTAAAATGCATTTCAAAATCAAACACATGACATAAGCAAAAGCCTTTCAAAATAAGCAACATTCAAAGTCTGTCTTTGAAGAAGGTAGAAGAATAACTTTGGTTTGCAGCTTGGATCCTGTCTGTCATGTCAGTATAAGGAAAAGCCTTGTGGCAGAGAGATTAACATGCATACAGTTCTTTAATTTTCCACTTAACTAGTGTTCTTGCAGTAGATATAGGCTACATGGAGAGAGATGGCAAGAAAAAGAGGGGCAATTCTAGGCAGGGATAGATTCCCTCAAGAATTTTTGAATATTTTCTTGTACCAGCACATGCACTTCCTTATCTGCATTTTGCAGCAGGCTAGCAGACACTAATGAGAGATTTCATGTTCATACCAATTACTTGAAATATTTAACATCCCTCTTAAGGTGCATTTACACTTCAAAGAAATGACTCACTGCATGCATTCCACTATATTGCAAAGGAAAAAAATGTGTCCCCACTTGGTATTATTATAGACATGTCTTTGAGTTCTACTATGGTTAAGGTCCTATTATCAATTTTATTTTAAATCCTTACTTTCAGAGGTTTATATTTTGGTGTAAAACATTGTTTCCAGATTTTAACTTGATATATAAGCAGGGCTCGGCACACCCTGCAGTGCTCCTTTCCACTGTAGCCAGCTTTGATCTCTATCGGGGGCCAAGGCACTTCTCATCCACACCAATAAATCTGACAGGTGCCTCTGAGGGGCAGCCACTCCCAGCAGCAGCACACGGAACTTTGGAAACTGCTACTACTGAAATGAGCAGCCTCTTTTCCCAGCAGCCAGTGCCTCCCTCACTGGTTACTGCTGTTCCTTACCATTAGAGCAAGTAGGAATTTTTCCATTGACAAAATTTCCCACCAGAAATGGGGTTTCACAGAAAATGTTTTTTTTTTTTTTTTTTGTTGGAAAGTGTCATCTTTGGTTACACTCTTTTGTATTTTTGACAGGTAATTTCCAAGTGAAGTGAAAAAAAAAGGCTGTTTCTTTTAATATAAAATTGAATTTTTTGTTTCAAAACAATACAGGAAAAGAAAGATGAAGGGGTTGGAGGCACTTCTCTCCAATTCACAAATCCATCAATGACTAATAGACACCCAGATACTACAGTGATGAAGGCCACATCAGAACCTCAATAGACGTCCTTCATTTCAACAGTCATCTCATTTTAGTCCCCAAATTATTTACTTTGCACACAAATTTGGTATCCTTTCACTATTATTATTAAAAATATACACATCAGAAATAAAGAATTGTGAAACTGGACTCATTCTTTTGTGTAAATAACGTGTGTAAATAAGTTTTAGGTTTCCTGCATGAATAATATCCCCCCCCCCATTTTGTATCTTTATCAGACATGGTGTCCCATGTTTGGATCTTGTCAAGGTTGAGGGGTAAAAGGGAAAAAAGACAAAATCATTTACGGCTTGTCTAGCTGAATAGTTTATGCATGGCAAGCTGAAGTGTGAAGCTACATCACATTAATGTGCTGCATACCTACTGGCAATGTGGACTTTGCTACCGCGCCCTAAATGTTTCCTACTGAGCTTTGACATACTCCACTTTGACACAGGAGTAGATTAAAGTGCACTAGGACACTTAGTGTGTGGCAGCATGGCCCCACAGACATGCATGGCTTGCTAGTATGCTGTAGATTTACACCTCAGTTTGCTGTGTACTAACTGTTCATCTAGACAAGCCCACAGGAAAAAAAAAATACTGAGAAAAAAATGGATTGAAAAAGACAAAGGAAAAGATAAGATAAATAGTAATGGAAAAGAAATACCATAAAGGAAGTGAAAAGACCAAATGGAGAGGCAAAGTAATTTTTAAAAAGGTTTTACTTAATAGAAAATGTAACTGTCAAAATGGTACAATAAATAAACAAGGACAGGACAAAATGTGTTGTGGGGTGAGGGACAGAAATTGCTGAAGGCCAGCTCTGGCTTGCTAAAATTCTCCCTCCTATTTCCCCAACACATTTTTCTGTGGTTACTTCTCTCTGTAGATACCTAAACTCCCATACACTCTTGTGGTTAGACTGAATATACTCTACTAGCTAGAGCCCAACAAACATGGTATAAGATGTCTGCAGCTACAGCTGAAATGACAGTATTTAAGAGGTCTCACACTGCCAGGATATTGGGCCAAACCATAAAGATATATAGGATTAAAATGTGATACTTGTCATAGTGCACAGTGTGGTAACGGTGTAAGGGCAGAGTTAAAACGGTTTGGAGTACTTAACTCTGCAGATCCATACTTTCGAATATTTGGTGGTGTATTTTTAAGTGCACCTTCAAGTTAAAAACCTTTTCTGTCAGAGAATTCTTTACCAACTAGTGCTATAAGTAACACCTAAGATTAGTACAAATAAAAGAGGCTGGAGAGAAAAAAAGTCTGTTCATTTACTTTATGCATTTGAGAATACTTTGTATAGTCAATTTTGCCATTTTCTCTATATAGTCAATCATTTTCTCCCTTGTTATGAGTTTTTCACACAGTAACGGGGGGGAAATGACAAAAATAAAAAAGTGTGATTGTAAAACTACAAAAATTGATAAGGTTGAGTCAGAGGCAGGTGCACTACCTGATACTACTTAAAAAATGAGTAACTAGAATTCAAGTTGATGGTATCCCTTTCACTTTGCATTTTTTGATTTTCAGAGATATGTGTTTTTTAAAAACTAAATCCTTCCATTACATTGTTGCCCTTAAGCTATAGATATACATTTAGAATGTTAACTGTACATTAACAAAACTATTTTTATAGCAATATTATTATTATTATTATTATTAGGAGTTAGCAATGAAAGCAGATGGCAAACCCTTGAGGCTTAGCTCAGAAGCAAGTGGGTTGGACTTCGAGATTCCTTTAGCTAAAGACAAGCAGGCAACAAAGGGGGCAGTGGTGCACTGCCATTCTGTATTTGGAAGAAGTAGAACCACTGGAAGGTGCAGGACTACTTGCCACCCAGCTTCAGTGTAATTGGGCAGGACACTATGACTACCATGCTAACACCAGCCAATCTCAACATGAGTCAGAGATTTCTATCAGGTTACTAGCTGGGGGAAGGAGGTATAATCTAGTGGTAGAGTGCCAGGAGCTCTTGAGTTCTAATTTTGGCTTTCATACTAATCTTTTGACATAGGACAAATCACTTAATATCTCCGCCTATATTTCTGCATATGTAAAATGATGATTTTTACCTGCCACCAAGGGCTTTGTGAGAATTTATTAGATGTTTGTAAAGAACTTCAATGAACAGCATTGTTAACCAATATTTTATTATTTACAGAGCCAGTTTCTAGAACATCTTCAGAAAGTGGTTTTCTAATAGTAAGGAAACCATAACAGTGGACAGTACAAGCTGTGGTAAGGTTAGTTTCTTGTTCACTTGCTATGGGCTCTGAAAAGTGGGGGAACTTTTGCCAATTTTTGTGAAGTGCTGATAGGTATTACCTTCAACAGCTTTACCACTGGTAAAGCCAAAGGAGATATACTTCTGTTAGACTAACGGTCTAACTAATTCTAAAACCACTTTATCCTATCTGTATACTTATTGTTATTTCTTTCTGAAAATCTGAACCTGGAGCTCACGCTTACTTATTAGAATAGCCACTACTGGCTGTATGTGTATAATTCCTATTAAACCTGCCTAAGGCTAGTATTTGTAGCCAGCAAGAGTGATCTGATCCATATAGAAGGCAACATATTAGTCAGACATTAAATGAACCCAGCATTGAAACATGATGCAGAGCAGCACTCTCTCTCCATTACACCAGTTGGCCACCTCCATCCTGCCATTCTTAATCTATATAAATTGTTGTTATTGTCATGTATTGTTTCTCCCAAAGACATCTTACCCTCAGTACATAAACATTATACAAATTTAGTTTCATGTCCTTTAAAGTCCTATTAGATCTATTTCTTGTAAGGAAGCTTCTTTATCTGTTAACCCAGATAGCATCTTGTTAGTAAACACATTGCAATGATCAAGTTCATTTGAGCTTCTACTTCTTAGGCTTTTCTCATAAGTATGAAGTCAGGAATAGCTTTTCAGTGTTAAAATATTTGGAATTTTATTTTTGCATTCCAATTCTCAAAATTTTAATGTAACTAACCAACACAATCACACATATGAAGTAGACCTGTGTATGGAAGTTTTAGAAATGGTATCAGCTTTTAAGAAACAATGGCTATGTTCCATATTGTTAATGAGAATATTAAATTTTCATCTATGAAAATTAAAAATAGAATGGATACTCTTTGGAGAATTATACAATGCCTGACTCCTAAGGACATTTCCAGACTGATTAATATGATTATTCCTCTTTAAGATGAGAAAGATTTAATATTCAAAATAACCCAAACGTATGTTCTTTATACTAAAACAGCCTATTTCACTTTTAGTGAAACATATAATAGCAAATCAGAAGAGAATAGCATCTGTTATTATTGCCTTCATGGGATTTGTAGATCATATCTGGAAAACTGTCCCTTAAGGGCACCTTCTAGTTGTTTGTGCAAATCAGGATAATGATTAAACTAATTCTTCCATCAGGTAATGCTGCTTTAGGTCAAAAAAATACTTGAGCTTTTTGGCTAGTCATTTCTGGATTAAACTAGCCATTAGTTGATATTTCTGCTTTTATTTTTTAAGAGAGTTATTTTAAAATAATGAAATACAGCTTAGCGGATGTATGGGGTAATGTTTTAATGTTTATTAATTCTGTGTGCTACCACTACTGTATTGTGAATATGTCCTTGGCATTTTTCCCCAGGGGAGTAATGTAAACAAGTTTTGAAGAACACATGCTGGTATCCTGGTTCAAAACCCAAGAACAACATTTTCAAAATATTGTTGAAACCTATGCATGAATGTGCATATGCAAAAGGGGTCATTGGTGCACACAGTTTAAATGAATGACACTAGCATGGCAAAATCTGTTGCATAAATAAATGGGAAGATAAAGATAACTGGACAGTCCAGAGCCATGACCATGTATTTAAATTCATACATTAATTTCCATGCTTAAAATGACAAAGAGATGTGGATGAATTAAGGATAGCACCTTACAAAATATTCAGAAAGGCTAGGTTCGTGGACTAAAAACTGACCAAACGACAATAGCAGATGGCAATGATAAAGTGTCATATATCAAATTAGGGAGAGGTATCTACTTGGATACAGGAGGGATCAATGTTAGGATCAGTTTTATTTAAGAGGATTAAGGGTGAAATTCACCCTTTTGCACAGGGCTAGCACAAAGCTTCTGCACAACATAAATCCCATTTCAATCCTCAAAACAGCGCCCAAATGGACTGTGTGTGATGCACAGGCCTTGGGCTGGCCCTGCTCATAAAGGGTGAGTTTCATGCTCTATAAATACTAAAAATACCAGTTGCACAAAATAAACACTTGTAGACTAGGATTTTCAAATTGCCTAAGGAAGTTAGGCATCTAACTACCACTGATACTTTCAATGGGATCTGGGTAATTACTTCCCTTAGGACCTTTTTAAAATTCCAGCCATAAGGAATATAGGCCATTCTTCAGGCCATGAACCAACCATAAACTGCTATGTGTTGAGAAGAAACTTCCCTTATAGGCATGTTACTGCCTAATTTTTTTAATTGGGTTTTACACCTTCCTCTGAACCATCTGGTACTGCCTGAGACAGGAAACTGGAATGGATTAAATACTCCTATGATCCTAATATCTTTATTATTTATCTGGAAGAAGAATTAAACCACACATTAATTAAATATGCAGATGACACATTATGAGGAGTTTCTAATCTCAGAGAAGACAGAGAAATAATTAAAAAAATTTTAGGATAGAAATATGGGAAGGAAATGTGAGCTAACATCAATGTGACACTGGCAGATCAGGTGCTAACTCATGCCAAAGCCCTAGGCCAATTCACTTGTGTATTAGTAAAGATGAAAGTGATTGTTAAATGTATGAGAATGTATTTGGTGTTTAAACTTCATTGAAAACTAATGGGATGTTACATGCATTGTTTTCACTTATCCTGTTGTAATGTAATGGCAAATATTTATTCTGTATATACCCCTGTAACCAAATACCCATCAAAAGAGAAAGAAGACTTGTGTAATGCAAATGAAGATCTTTGAGAGGAAAGCACTAATTTCAAAGCAAGTGGTCATTGTGTTGACGATCAGAGATCAAAGATTCTAAATGTGGTCCTTTCCTTTGGCTAATCAAAGAAAGAGCCCATTTGGGTGGTGACCGTGTCACCTTGTTTTCTGTAAGAAAAAGCTGTAAGTATAGATTCAGGGAAAGATTTTGCATCTCTGGACTGTTTGTATTCTAAGAGGGCAGAATAACTGAATGAGAAGACAGAGCTCTCCAGATTTACTCTTGGTTGCCCTGAGAGACTTGTGGGAAACTGGCAGATTAATGCATCTCTACTACCATTTTGAATTATAGATTGTGACTTACCTGTACATATATTTTACCTGCTTTAACCTCTCAGTATTTCTCATTTCTTTTTCTTAGCTAATAAACCTTTAGTTAGGTTACTATAGAATTGGCTACCAGCATGGTCTTTGGTATGAGATCTAGGATGCAACTTGACCTGGGTGAGTGACTGGTCTCTTGGGACTGGGAGTAACCTGGAATATTTGTAACATAAGTGACCTTTTATCACATAGTCCAGCATGCCTAGGTGGCAAGATAGACTGTGATGTCTAAGGGGACTTTCTGTGACTCCATTGTTAGACTACTATAATATTTGGAAGTCTACATTTGGTACTGGATTGGTGAAATCTAATTATAGAACATAATATCAGTTTGGGGTGCCTGCCCTGCTTCTTAACAGTCTGCCTTGAAGTAGGCACTCACAATCATGAGCCACTCCAGACACCATGACAATTAGGATATCTGAAATATGGATATCAATAGGAAGGCGATACGTAGGAAACCCATAATACTGAAAAAGAACTTGTGGAGAAAGTGAACAAACAACATAAGCATCCACAATGAAATATGGCATAATCTCCACTGTTCTGCAATTTAAGGCAGCTTATTCAGAGGCATCCCTTCACAGACCAGATATATAACGTAGCATCTCAACATGGTCCTCGTGAGCTCACACTATATAGTTCTTGCACTTCAGTACCAGAAGAATATTGAAAAATTAGAAGGAATTCAGATAACAGCGATCAAGAGGTTGAAATGGCTTATACATTTAAATTAGAAGGAAATAATAATAGCATTGTTACATGATGAACATGTGTGGCTATGATACACACCTACTAATATTTGAAAGGAATAAAACCCAAGAAAGGAAATGAGTTGCTTAGATGAGTATAAATAGTGTAACTATAAAAGTTATGCAATGAATGTAAGTGAAGAAAAATTTAGGCAAATAACAAGAAAAGTTTCCTGAGAAGTGAGATCTGTTTGTCTCTGGAACAGTCTCGTAAGATTACTTGGGGCATTTTAAATGAGATTGGACAGAGAATTTTAAAAAAAATTGTGTAAGAGAAAAATCTTGCTTTGCAAAGAGATTAAAATTTAAAACAAGCAAACACATAAGTCCTAAACCAAAAGTACCAGAACTTGCAAGTTACAATCCCCCATCCCACCACCTGTCAATCTGCATTGTTATTATTCACCCAAAGTACCCTCCCTGAATGTATTGCCTAAGTCTGGGTGGAGAAAAATAAAACAAAGTGTCTGAAGCTCCTGACTGCTTCTCTCCCTGCTGGGGTTGGGGGAAGGATTTATGATCATCCCTAATGGAAGGGGGAAAGGTAGCCCCTATGTTAGGTTACTTGTTGGTGGCAGGCTCTAGAGTGCTGTTTTCCCCTCACAGTAGAAGCAGTCTTTGTAAGGGTTCTTTGTTTCAAGCTCTGCTCCAGGCGTTGGGGAGAGTGAAGATATTGGGAACGGGCAGATTTAGGTCATGGGAGCAAGCTTTGGGGCCTCTGTGGCACTCTTGAAGTAACAGCACAATTTAAGAATGCTAAAGTAGGGAGAAGAAACATTTGCTAGTGAGAGAATGCTGGGTTCTTTGACTGATCTGCCAGACATTGTCTCATTCCCTCCTATGGCAGAAGAAACTGAGGCCTAATGGTTCATCTATCCTAGTAACAGATTCACTTGAATTGTAGACATTATTATTAATTTATATTATAGTGGCATCCAATGTGCACTAGGTGTTGTACAAACAAATGGGAAGATACAATCCATGTCTCAAACAGCCCAACACACACAGAGGAAAAGGATTTAATATACAAGTAAAGTGATGAGAGCGGTGTTTGATATACATCCTGTTTTAGAATGTATTCAGACTACACTGTGCATACATTACACACAAAAAAGCTATGTTAAAAGAACATTAAGGTTGAGAAGTCAAGCACTCAAAAGTTAGGAAATGTCAGTATTAAGGTTGCACGAGTAACTTTAATACAGCCCCCTTGTGCATATGCATGATACAGGCTTTAATTACATGATCACATACCATTTTTTTATGGAGCCCCTTCCTCATCAGTGCACTAGATGGGCAATGTTCATTTAATGAGCAGCTATTCAATATTTTGTTATATCCTCATTGCTCAATGTGTGATCATAGGACTTATTTCCTGAACAATATTCAAACCCTGCTATGAAGTCAGAAAAGTCTCTGAGGATATTAATAATTCTATGAGACTTATTATTATGGTATCCAAGTGTTTCACAGACATGAATTTATCGTCACAAAACCTCTGTGCAATGAGGGTGGCATTATCCCCATTTTACAGATGGGGAGCGGAAAGATTAAGGTCCAAAGTATCCACTAATTTTGGATGCCCAACTGAGACATCTAGGACCAGATTTTTCAAAGTCTTTAGCGTTATGTTGCACTTCATGTAGTCAAGCACAGCTCCCATTGACTTCAGTTGCAGCTCGGAGCATTCAGCACTTCTGAGGGTCTCAGGTCAGGCACTCAGAAAATGAGGAACACACAATTAGTGACTGGATCTGAAAACGTTTGGTTTAAAGGATTTGACCAGTATCACATAGGACCTCTGTGGCAGACGCAGGGATATTATCCAGTTTTCCAGGGCAGCAGTTAATTGTTTTAACCATAAGACCCCCTTTCTCTTCCTGCAATCCCCTGCCTCATTCATTATATGTTTTCCAGCTCCTGCAAGGAACCTGGGAGGGACCCTACAGACAATAACCTCCTTTCCTGCAAAACCCCAGAGCAGGTCTCCATCCTGTGCAATAAATGAGGGAGGCATCTTGTGGAAAAAATAGCATGTGATTATGTAATAAAAGATTTTAGTAGCTGCTGTTTAACATCCTCCTGAAATACTAGTGGAACGGAAAGTGTGTTATCAAAATATGATATATCAACATATGATATGACTAAATCATCATTTTTTTTGCCAAAGAACAGAAATATTTATTGAAAACTTAAGCCTTTTCTGCATTCTTATTGATAATTCTGTTATTTCTATCTAGAAATGGACCAATACCATTCTCAGGGTTCTTTTTGTCCCTAATATACTTAAAGTCCTCATTATACTTAGCTCTGCTGGCAATAGATTTCTTGCATCCCTTTGGTTCCCTTATCAATTTTCTACAATTCCTAGCTTCTGATTTATATTCATAACTATCATCTTCCCCTTTCTTCCATTTGCTTTTTATTATTTTTTACAATTAGCTTCAATTTCACTCTAAACCAGGCAGTTTTTAAACCACTATGGCCTTCTTCCTCAGTTGTGGGATTGATATTCTGAAATATTAGTGTGGACAGTCTTACCTTGATTATTTCTATTTTGTGATATCAGACCTGATTCTGAGCTGCACCTTTGAGATTCTCAGATTCTCAGGACAGCCAGGAAACAGTTAAGTCTACAATGTAATCCAGAGCAGTGATTCCAGCCAAGGAGCCATTGCGTCAGCTGAGAATAGTCAGAGCACAGTAGCACTCTGGGTCATTCCCCTGAGATGCACCCTACACTGACAGCTGCGAGATGGGGTAGCATAAAGCCATCCCACCAGTTATGTGTCATCTGGAAATCCCAGTGGCCAGTTCAGTCAGCTTTACACTTCCTCCTCAGAGCCAGTGTAAAGGGGCCAGAGCAGAACACAGAATTGGTTCCAATGGCTGCATTATACAGTTTACATACAAGAGACTTTGTGATACAGAGATGAGAATATGTCAAAAGTAGGTAATCCGGCATTTGCTAGAGTAGATGGTTTAAAATAAAGATATTTACTGTTTCTGTTACAGTGACAAGAATGAATGATTTATTAATACTTAACATATGTTGAAGTCTAAAATATTCTGGCAGCACAAAGGGACTGGACAACTGCCCTAAAGAAGTAGCCAAGGATTCCTCTAATTTAGGGGAATCCAAATGTGGTGCATAGCTGGCTCTATGCTTCTTTCCCTCTCACCTGATCATTCCACAAGATAATTAGCATCTCAAAAGGGCTTCTTCCCAACAACTGACCTAGAAGGAGGTAGCTTGCAAAGGGGGGCTGGAAATCCCCAGCTGTGAGAACTGCCTTCAAGAAAGATGCTCCCTCACTTTCACATCTCCAAAGATGGTTCCTGTCTCCAGTTCTACCACCAATGGGATCTGACTGGCTGAAGGGAAGGGATTCAGCAGTCCATCAGAACATCCATCTCTGACAAGTCCACAAAGCCGTAGCAACTGGCCACCATCTGGACTGAGAGTTGTCTCTCTTTCAAGGTCAATTACAATTAGAGGTGGATGAAATTTTTCAGACAAATAATTTATTCAACAAAAACTATTTTGGTTGACCCAAAACAATTTAAGAACTTGACACAAATAGTTCTGGCCAATTACAAACCAGACTGAAAAAGAAGAGGAGGAAAAAGGTGGTGATGGTGGTGTGCTACTGTTACCCCTTCTCCTCACCTCCCCACTATCCCCTTCATAACCTTTGGCCCAGGAGCTAGGGAGCTCACTTAGGATGTGGGGGATCCAGGCTCAAATCTCTGCTCCAGAGCAGACCCAATCCAGATTTCCTGAATTCCAAAAAAATTCAGATTCAGTTTGAGCCAAACAAAATTTTGTTTTTCAGTTTTCAGAACTGGTACCACACACACAAAAAGTAATTATGTACCCTGTTCTAATTACACTGTGAAAGGAGTTATAAATAATATGACCAGAAGGAATGAGACAGAGTTCACCAGGTCCTGGGATATAGATCCTAGAGAGTGTGATTAGGAAATGCTGCTTGGCAAATGAATGGGAGACAGAATGGAAGAGAAAAGAAAGCTCCCAATAGGAAAATATAAAGTCTCTTGTATTGATGATTACTGAGCCTAGTATATGTAGCTAGCTCAACTTTTCAGAATATAAGATGTTATGCAAAACCAACTTTTGTTTTAACATTTTCTCTATTTTTAGGGTTTTTTTAATTAGACCATTTGAGTCTTAGACTGTAGTTTTGCAAAATTTCACACAAACCATCCTGAAGAGAGGAAACATATCTCAGAGGGGCACAGACTATGGGATTTTCTCCCATAAGGTGTGGTGCAGTCAAGGCTGGGGGCAGGCATATTCATGGGAAATGCCCAAGGGCCATGGAGAAGAACTGCATTAAGGGGAGAAGGTAACAGTGTCACAATCTATATCATGTCTTAAATATGTCACTAGTCCAGAACTGGCACTAGTTCCACTATGGGTGGGAAGGAATGACAGCAAATGGCAAAAATTCCATATTTGTGGGACATAGGATGACCAGACAGCAAGTGTGAAAAATTGGGACAAAGGGTGAGAGGGGTAATAGGAGCATATATAAGAAACAGACCCAAAAATCAGGACTGTCCCTATAAAATCAGGACATCTGGTCAACCTAGTGGGACAGCAAATTTTAAATGATCATCTGTGTGAAGCTGCTCGGGGGGTTGGAATATTAGGTAGGACAGATTAATGGGCAGAGGTGAATGGTGAATGGTCAAAGGTGAATGGTCAAAGGTGGGTTAATCTGCACTTGATCACCTGGCTATCATCTCCAGAAAAGTGGCATATTGTTGAGCACTGGAGGAACAGTCTTATCCTCACTGTTGAGGAAAGGGCTCGAACGAGAGGCAGAGCCTCTGGTGAATCATGATGCCCTCCAAGTCAGCAATGAGGGTGAAATCACTATTCCATTGCTCAGTGTCAATAACAATCTTTAAAACAGTGATTCTGAAAAAAGAATCTGACAAGAATATTTGTGAAAAAAATCTGATTTACAGCACATCGGGAGTAGGCTCTGTCTGCAGAAGCCATCTGTCTGTGCACTTCATCGCTGTTTTCTATAGGAGACAGGCTGTCATCTGAAGGGTTTATTTCTGCTGTTTATTCTGTTCCTTCATTTATTTTGGGGTTCTCACTTGAAAATAAATGAAGTAGTTTGTATATTTCTTCATCACAAGAAGTAATTTTTGAAGGCTAAAGCATGAATAAAAAATGTAGGAAAGGGATTAAGTTTTGGTGAAAGTGTAAATATAGACGCAGATGGAGTCAGATGACTGTGAATAGTATCAACAGGCTTTACGCAAATTCTTTAGGGACACCAACAGGCAAGTTTGAATGTGCTAACATAGCAAGTACACGTATTTGAGAAAGCAAGCGTTTGCTGTATTGTTAATATGTCTGACTGACCGTTGTATATGGCTCTTTTTACATTTATGTCAGCGGTGTGTTGTTATGATCACATTTATATACTCTGGGATGTCTAAGTATGTGCATGGGCAGCGAGTTCTGTGGGGACCAGGAATATTCCTGGCCTGAGGCCTGGCTCCAGCACTGTCTGAGGCAGGGCCATGGGAGAGACCCGGCCTTCCACCCCCGGGTGTCCCCCCCCCACGATTTAAAACAACCCGGGGCCCCCCACCCACCACCGGCAGCGCAGCAGAGCTGAGTGGCTTCCCGCCTGCTCGCTCCACGTGGCTGCCGGACCCTCCCTACAGCCCCTGGGTGGGGTGGGTCAGGTCTGTGTCCACACGTGCCGCTCCCAACCCAAGCACCCCTGCAGCCAATAGGAAGCTGCAGGGGCAGTGCCTGGGGGTAGCAGCACATGGAGGCTTCCTGTCCTGCCCTGCCTAGGAGACCCAGGTAAGTGCTGCACCCCCCACACCCCTTCCCAGAGCCTGCACCCACACCCCTTTCCCATACCCCGCTCCTGTCCCCAAACTCCCTCCCAGAGCCTCACCCCCAACCCCAGCCCAGAGCCTGCACCCAAACTCCATCCCAGAGCTTGCACCCCTCACCCCCTCCTGCACCCCCATCCCCTCCCTCAGCCCGGAGCTTGCACCCAGCACCCAAACTCCATCCCAGAGCCTGCAACCTAGACCCCTTCCCCACCCAAACTCCCTCCCAGAGCCTGCACCCCTCTGGCACCCCAATCCCCTGCCCCAGCCCAGGGCCTGCACCCCAGACCTCTTCCCCCCACCCAAACTCCCTCCCAGAGCCCAACTTCTCACCCCTTCTGCACCCAAACTCCCTCCCAGAGCCTGCACCCCTCCTGCACCCCAATCCCCTGCCCCAGCCCAGGGCCTGCACCCCAGACCTCTTTCCCGCACCCAAACTCCCTCCCAGAGCCTTAGGCAGGTGGGGGCGGAGTTTTGGGGAGTGGGCTCTGGGTGTTCTGGGCACCACCAAAATTTCTGCAAACCTGCCACTCTTGAGTATGTGTATATATAAAATGGAGTTCTACCAACGACGAATATAAACCACTATATTAAGACAAAGATGGATTAAAGGCAGAGCCTTGAAAAAAACAGATTTGGACCCAGTGCTAGGAGGGGATCCCAGTCGGGTAAAAATGAAATCTGCAGAGTCCAGGAGGACCCACCTCCAACGTATTCTGCAGCTGCTCCGCACCCTACAAACTGCAGCAATAAGTGAGCAGTAGCAAGGCTGACTGCTGACACAGAGCTGATTGCAGCAGTGGCACTGATGTTTCTACCAGGGGAGAGTAGCATACTGCACCTCACTGCTGCAGATTCAGCAGGGCAATCTCCATGCATATGCCCTTCCTACAAGGTGTGGAGTATGGTGCTTCCTGCCCTGCCAGCTTCCTCAGTGTGGGCATAAGAGAGAGACCCCTAATGGCCCAAACACAGGTTTCCTTTCTGGAAGCCCCCACCCTTCAGGGGCTCCTACCTCCTCTACAGAGGGGAGAAAGACAGGAGTCCCATCCAAAAGAAGGAGAAAACGGAAGCTCCCTCCTCCTCATCTCTTTGCTATAAGGGACAAAGAAGTGTGAGGGTTAATGAGGAAGGAGGGAGAGAAAGATCAGAAAGGTGGAAAGAGCAATCTGGGAAGAGGGAGACTAAAAGAGTGAAGTAGAGGAAACAGGCCACAGAAACTGTGGGAAAGTGGAGGGAAACTAGAGAGAATACGGTGAGTGAAAGAGAAAATGGGGAGGAAGAAAGGAAGGTGAAAGAGGAGACTGGAAGGAGAGTCTATAAAGGAGAGAGAATTTTGACATAGGTAAGAGAGGTGGTGTGATAAATGAAGGGGGGGGGGTAGCTTCCTTTTATGGACACCCAGTCAACCAGTTAACTATAAAATTCCTCTTAGTACCTGTTCTCTACTTGCTTCACCTGTAAAGGGTTAGCAAGCCCACAGGTAACAGGAAAGGAGTGGGCACCTGACCAAAAGAGCCAATGGGAGGGCTAGAAGTTTTTAAAATGGGGAAAAAAATCCCTTTGTCTGTGTGTTATGGTTCTCTGGGAAAGAAGGTAACAGGGACCAGTTATGCTGTGAGAAACTGTTTTTCATACATGGCTTAAAATCAGATCATACCTAACGATTGCTTATCAAAACCCCCAGAAATGTAAATAAATTAGGGAATGTCTAGGAAGATATGATTAGGGTTATTTCTTTTATTTTTTACTGGCTTGTGGACTCCTCTGTGCTAACCCCAGATGCTTTTGTTTGACTTGTAACCTTTAAGCTGAACCTCAAGAGAGCTATCTTGGTGCTTAATTTTTGTAATTGTTTCTTTTAAGATCTAGCAAAAAGCTTAAGTTCTAAATGTATTTCCTTTCTTTTGGGGTTTAATAAAATTTACCTTTTTTAAGAACAGGATTGGATTTTTATATCCTAAGAGGTTTGGGTATATGTTGTTTAATTGGCTGGTGGCAACAGCTGATTTGCTTTGTTTTCTTTCTTAGCTCTTCTGGGGGGGGGGGAGGGAAGGGCTTAAGGGGACCCCACAGAAAGGAATTCTCAAGTGAGCCTTCCTGAGTCCCAAGGGTTTTTTTTTTTTTTTGCACTTGGGTGGTGGCAGCATCTACCCATCCAAGGTCAGAGAGAAACTGTGACCTTGGGAGTTTAATACCAGCCTGGAGTGGCAAGTATTAATTTTTAGAATCCTTGTGGGCCATCACCTTCTGCACTCAAAGTGCCAGAGTGGGCAATCAGCCTTGACAGAAGGAAATCAGAATAGCAAACAGGAAAGAAAAAAATGTTTTGAAGAGGAAGGAGAAATGAAGAATATTCTTAAAATATTAAATACATTAAACAGAGGGAAATAATGCAGAAAATTTTGATATAAAGATACAACATGTACAGGAAAATGAAGAAACAGAAAAGGGGCTGACTTGACTTGAATGGGAATTCAAGTGATTTGAATGGGAATTGTCTCAGGACAATTGTATTTCCCTTTAAAAAACTGGCTGCTAAAATATACAAAGTGCTCCTAGTTGTTTAATTTTATAAATCAGGAAACACCAGAGGATGTGGCTGTGCAGGAGGAATGGAGTTTGCAGGAGCTGGTTGTGGCTGCAAAATGTGTAGGGACACTGGGGTCCTATACCCCACAGGAAAACACAGCGTTGGCAACTCATAATATATATATATATATATATTTTTTTTTGCTTTGCCAATGACATGATTGTGGTTGGGACTACAGCTTGTCTGTCAATGGCTTGAGAAGCTCCAGCCCTCTAGAAAATTTGAGCCCCCTGACTGGGTGCCAGCTCCACTTGCCATCCACTCCTGAACAACCATGAGAGCTATTGCAGCACAGATCTCTCTCCCACTTCCCCTTCACCTCTCCAGGTCAATCTGAAGCCATTCTCACAAGAGGGGGTGGGGGAAGAGGGAGCCAAAGAGCTCAGTAGGTCAGGGAAGCTCTGCTCCCTTCTACTCTCCTCCTGTGAGCAACAGGGTCAGGATGGTTCCTTCCTCTTCCACTTCCCTTCCTGCAGCACCTGGCCTGGCAAGGGGCAGAGGTGGTGTGAAGAGCCCCTTGAGCTGCCCCCCACCCTGGAATGGGAAGAGGGGAGCCTGCTGCAGCTCTCTCAGGCCTGGAAAAGTGGGGGTGAAAAACCTCAGAAGATGCAGAGAGGGGGAGGGCTGAACTGAGAGGCAATGAACTCATTATTGCCAAACCCAAGAGATCAAAAATCATCAGACTGGCCCAAAAATAATGTGATCTTTAAGGCAGATTATATTGTGGTTTTGCAGTCTGTCATTGATTTTTGAACTCTACCTGCCCAACCCCAGTACTGTGTATGTGACAATTAATGTTGCTCACTCTACCAAAAGTACTGGGTAAGGTGATTTCCACCCCTACTGCAGGAGCTCTCAACTCCACATTTGCCCATCACCTGCCCAGCAATTAATCCTTCCCCCGTTCCCGTCATCAGTTCTGTCCTCACCCAGCCCTCCCATTGTTCCCCACCCAGCTGTCTCAGTCCCATTAGCCCCTTCCCAATAAGTTCAATCCCCCCAACCCACTTGCCCCCATCCCCTTCAATTCAGGCCCCCACAGCTTCCCTCTGTACAGCCTCCTCAGTACAGCCCCCAGCCCCATCAGCTGCCACTTCACTAAGTTCATCCCCCGACTTCCTTCAGTTCAGCCACCCATTAACTCCAACTCCCCATCAGGTATCATCAGAAACAAAGCTCCTCACAGATCAGGACACACCAACTAAAAGCAGTACCAGACCCTCTCACAACAATAGATGCAAAACCTTCAGTCATATCACCACTACTATGATGATCAATACTTCCCACAACCTTTTAAGATCCATTGGTCCTACACGTGCCTATCACGATAGGTGTACCTCATCCAGTGCATCAAACGCTCCAACCATAACTATGTGGGTGAAACTAGACAATGACTACACTCTTGCATGAACCCACACAGAAAAGTGATAACAGATAAAAACACCCTATCACTCATGAGCTAACACTTTTGACAAAACAATCACTCCATATGTGACCTCTCAGGCCTCGTCCTCAAAGGAAACCTGCACAACACCTTCAAAAGCAGAGCCTGGAGCTTAAATTCATAACTCTGCTAGAAAATCATGGTCTTAATAAAGACATTGGATTCACAGCTAATTACAACAATCTGTAACCCACTAACCCCCCTTTTTATCCTCTGTCTACAGCAGTGTTAATGGGCCACTTCACCTTGAATGATCCCATAGAATATGTACTAATTACTTATGCTAAAATATAGGTTCTATCTTGTATTTCGCTGTGACACTCTGAGTACTTTTCCCAGACCTGAATAGCTCTCTATATCTCAAAAGCTTGTCTCTTCCACCCACAAAAGTTGGTTCAATAAAAAATATTACCTCAGCCCAGTTGTCATAGCATTCCATCCCAAAGTAAATTCAAGAAATATTCTTCTTTCTGTTATGCATCAAAGTCCAGTACTTAGGAGGGCTCACTCAGGGCAGAGAAATCATGTCCTCTGTGTTGAGATCTGCTAGGCAGCCACATGGCCATCAATACATGCATTCACCAACATTCTACATATTGGCCATTCAGGCTTTAGCAAATGCCATCTTCTGGCAGAAGTCTTCTCCAGGCCTCTGTGTCCAGGGAAAGATGGAGAATGTGACATTGTACTCCATATTCTTTATGAAAATATGCTTGTGGTAGGAATATGACATAACTAAGATATGCTTTATGCAAGGTAACTCTTGTAAGGTATCATTGGAAAGGTTAGTATGTACTGAATATGATTATCCTATTTGTATGCATGTATACATTCGGTATCTGAAATTTGGAATATTGACTATGTATCTACATTTCAACTACAGTAACTCCTCACTTAATGTTGTAGTTATGTTCCTGAAAAATGCAACTTTAAGTGAAATGATGTTAAACAAATCCAATTTTCCCATAAGATTTCATGTAAATGCGGCGGGTTAGATTCCAAGGAAATTTTTTTTGGACAGACAAAAAGTATTATATACTGTACAGTTAGGGTGACCAGATGAGAAGAAGAAAATATCGGGACACATGGGGGGGGGGGGGGGGGGGGTATCACCGGCAGAGAAAAAAAAAGAAAAAGAATTATCGCGAAATATCAGGACAAACACCTAGATATCGGGACGATCTTGATTTTATCGGGAAGTCTGGTCACCCTATGTAAAGTACTGTACTGTACTGTGGTTGGGAAGTGCCTCTGATTACCTCACTGCAGGCAAGGATGCTAGGAAGCACCTTCACAGCTGCAGCTTCCCCGGAGAAGAACAGGCGCTGACTTTGCCGGGGGATGCTCCAGGCCCGCCTCTTCCCATCCCCATTCCACCTCCTCTCCAGAGCACGCTGCATCCCCGCTTCTTCCCCCTCCCCCCCAGAAAGTCCTAAGCGCCGCTAAACAGCTGTGGGGGAAGTGCTGGGAGGGAGGGGGAGGAGGCGGAGAAGAACTTGTGCAATGCTCCTTTGTAAAGTCGCTACTCTTCCACAGAATCTTACAAGCAGTGGACAGAGCAGGCAGCCAAACGATGTTATAAGGGAGCATTGCACAACTTGAAATGAGCATGTTCCCTAATGAGCAGTGACGTAACTTTGAAACAACGTTAAGCGGGAGGACGTTAAGTGAGGAGTTACTGTATGTTACTTTGGGTGATGCCCCCTAACACTTCAGGTACAACAATGAAAAAGCCTGACAGTGCTGATGACCCATCAACAAGAGACAATGGACTGTAAAAGAGCTGAGTCTTCCTGTGAACATGTGGGTCAGCCTGTGAAGAATGGCTGCAGGGCCCCTACAGAGGCATGTGACCATGTCACCTGATACTGGAACCCATCTTGAATTCTGTACTTTTCCACGAGAAGCTGAAGGGGTGGGGGTGGTAA
Organism: Malaclemys terrapin pileata; assembly: GCF_027887155.1. Classification (NCBI taxonomy): domain Eukaryota; kingdom Metazoa; phylum Chordata; order Testudines; family Emydidae; genus Malaclemys; species Malaclemys terrapin. The sequence goes on along the minus strand of NC_071506.1, from coordinate 170,053,412 downwards.
AACTAGGAAACAAAAGACTCCAGCCTTATGCAAATCCTATTTAAGAGTGGGGAGTGAGGTACGACAGGTTGTCAGTTGTCCCCTGCTGCCCCACTTAAGATGACTGCTAGAAACAATTTAGACTGAACTGGGGGGAAGAACTGGACCCAGGCTGGAAGGACATCTGGCCTGTGAAGAAGATTATTAGAACCACATTTAGGATGAGAAATTACATGTAACCAGTTTCTTTAGTATATTAAGCTTAGTATGCATGCTCTGTTTTATTTTCTTAGTAATCTGCCTTATTCGCTATGCTACATCCTTAACTACTTAAAATATACCTATTATAGTTAATACATTTATTTCTGGTTTATAATATAATCCAGTTTACATGATTTCTAATGGGGGCGGGGAGGAGGGCGGAGCGAGGAGTTGTGCATACCCTCCTCCACATTGAGGGAAGAAGCGAATTTCATATAATTTTGGGTTTGTACTCCAAGGGGGCGGGGGCGGACATATGGATGCTGTGGCAAGCCCCTTAAACTGAGCCTTCCCAGAGGGGATCTCTGTCTCTCTGTGCAGCTGGGTGTGACCCTTCTATGTGCTTGGCTGGAAAAGGCTGGGGAGCCTAGCCCAGCAAGACCAGATAAAAGGGAGCCCAGGCTGTCAGAATAGTTTGACTCAGTGGCGTCCCAGCACACCAGATGACATCCCAGGGGGTCCAGCCCATCACAGAGAATATTCAAAATACCTCATTTCCATGTCCGTATTTAAAGGATAGTCCTGCTTCCCACCCTTGAGGAACATTGTTATGAAAATCCTATTGCAATGGATCTGTGGTCCTTAGCACAATGAGAACTAGGAAAATGTACCTATACTTATCTCAGAATTTACTCAATTCATGAAATAAGCTCCACAGATCCAGTGCACCCAGGAGATAAATGGATCATGCAGAATAGAGATGGAAATTAACATCCAAAGGTTTGAGTTTTTCTTTAGAGATAATTTTCCAGGTTCTGCCATAGGATAATTTAGGAAAGTAGGACTAAATTATCCTGATTGTAGAAGTTGTCTCAACTGGAGGGAACTTCAGGAGAAGGGGCATCCCCCTGCTGGCAGTGACTGAACAGCCTGGTCTGCCCTAAGCTGCAAACAGGCTGAAGTACTCATTGTAATAGGTTTGTGGACTTTATTACTTGAAGAAAGGAAATTTTCAGGTAAGCACAGATACATTTTCTGATTCCTCAAAAAAATTGCCTCTTGGCATTCCAAGCAACCAGCATCTTCCTCCTTCTGTATGCTCCAGGATGATTTCCTGGAAGGCTAATGGACTCCAGCTATTTCTGGTCCCTGTTTATTAACTTTTGCCTCCCAACACAGCATCCTAGCCCAGACTATGGGGCTTCCTGACTTGGCCTGCTTGCTGTTAACTCCAAACCCCAGATGAGTAATACACAGTTATAGGCTAAGTTCCCTCTGAACTGTGCGGCCACGTGGCTGTGCAGCGGCCTATTAAGTGCTGTGCAGGTGGCCACGGCTGTGGCGGGGAGAGGTGCCCCTCCCCCAGCCCCCGACCCAACCCAGTCTGGCCCTGTCCTGCTGTGGCCAGGGGAGACGTGCTCCTCCCTTGGCCCCAACCCAGCCCCAGCATGGACCTGTCGTGGCTGGGGGAGATGCGTCCCTTCTCCGGCCCCAACCCAGCCTGGCCTGGACCTGCTGTGGCCGTGGGAGATGCAGGCGCCCCTCCCCTGGCCCTGTCCCAGCCCCAGCCTGGACTTGCTGCAGCTGTGGGAGAGGTGCCTCTTCCCGCGGCCCCAACCCCGGAGCAGCCGCAGCGGGGAGAGGCACTCCTCCCCCCCAGTCCAGGTGCTGCTGCAGGGAGAGAGAGCTGGGGGAGTCAGATTTCCCAGTTGCAGCCCTGGGGCAGCCTGCACCCCAAACCCCTCATGCCCGGCCCCACCCCAGAGCCTGCCCCCACAGCTGGAGCCCTCACTCTCCGTACCTCAACCCTCTGCCCCAGCCCTGAGCCCCTCATCTCCAGCCCCACCCCAGAGCCCACAACCCCAGCCACAGATCTCACCCCCCCCCGGCACCCTAACCCTCTGCCCCAGCCCTGAGCCCCCTCCCACACTCCAAACCCCTCATCCCGCCACCACATGAGTTTTATGTGTACCAATATGGAGGTGATGTACACCAATATGGATGAAATGTGACACATCATCTCCATATTGGTGCACATAACAAAATTCATTCCGCAATGGGTGGGAAAAATTAGAGAGAACACTGGTCATAGAACCCCTAAATATAGTACATAAAACATATATATATATATATACACACACACATACACCCTTCCCCTCTCTCCCACCAAGCAGAATGAAATAGGCAAGTGAAAAACAGTAGAAAGAAACCTTTCTGTATGATAGCAGATCACCTGCATGAAATCAAACCCGTAAAAAGATGTGGCAGGGAAATATTTTTCCTACGTAGTGAGGTGAGGGGGAATCTGTAAATTAAGTGGCCTAGACATGGGTGTTGTTATAATGATAGAAGAAAAGAAAACTCACATAATTCTTACAGCCAAAAACATAAAGATGCTTTAAATATTTTTAGTTTTACGTCTTAATTATTTTAAATTGCTTTGAGTGTTTTCTGTAGTGTCACATGTGGGGAGCAAGTCCCAATAACAGTCATCTGTTATGTTACAGGGACAAGCAGGAAGAACAAAAGATGGGTTTGCTGACTGTTTAAACACTGCTTGTCTCATCCTAGTTCTGTATTTGCAACTTGCTCTTTAAGCAAATTATTGGGCCTCTTCCTGTGGTCTTTATTCAGTCAAAATCTTTTGGCCTCTGGCTGCCTAAAAAACAGTGACCCCCTGCACATTCTGGATATGTATTCTGCAGTACCAATGGGGAAGGAGAACAGTTAATGGGTATGCAGTTAGTCAATTCCTTTGGCCAAAATCCATGAATCAGTCATGTAGTGGGCAACAGTTAGTATGCACTAGTATGACTACACTCTGATTTGCTGGAAGGATCATTTGTATTTCCCACGCACTTAATTTTGTTTACTTGGGTCTTTCATATCGTACCAGGATAAGGCCCATTGGAGGTCTATAATTTGTATTTTGATCATTCATATAAAAGGACAGTTAGCAGTATGTTTTGAGATTGTGTGCTCAGGAATGACTTCTGCTCAATAGAAGTGTATTTAAGGAAAAAGGAATACCAAACTAAAAAGATTTCAGAGTATCTGACAATTTCCTGGTATTTCTCTTCAGAATTCCTAGTAAACAGCCTCTCATTAAAGTTTTGCCCAGTAGGTATTGATTTGCAACTCCTTAGAGTTTCTATCTTGTGGGAGTATTTCTGCATCCTTAGTGCTCCACTGTCTCACGTGCATTGTCTCAAATAAATCCAGTGTGCAAAGATCTATTCCTTTTGCTGGACAAGGGTCAACAAGAATGACAAAAACATAGGAAGCATCTTTTGGGCATGTAGAATTTTTTTTAACATAGCCTATTGCCAAAGAGGTTATTGCAAGAACTGATGTGTCCAGGAAAACAGAAATTCAGCCATTGGGAACATATTATTAAGGTCAGTTCTGAGAGTTACTCCACATGAGCAGACCCCTGTGCTTGTGCAGTCTGGCTTGCTGCATCAAGGGCTAAACTAGCAATTAAAAAAACCCTATAAAGAGTGCTCTAGAAATTATTTGTTTTGTTTTATTAAATTTAGGCTATAGAATGTATATAACCAGTATGTATAACCAGTGTATGAATGCCAAAAAAGTCTTGCCAGTACTGATTCCCCCCCACTTCCGCCCCCAAACACAAACCAATACATGCAGTAAATTTCACAATCACTTTCTGATCCTGCTGAAAATGTATTTAGTTTTAATATTATTTTTTTTTCCTGGTCTCCAATAAGATTGCTTGTAAACTTTGGATATTTTAAAAAAAAATCTAAGTAAAAATTGAATGTGAAATTTACCTCTGTGCAGAGGGTCACCACAAGACTTAATTAATGGATAGGCCTTGTATTGACTCTATGCACAGAGGTGAATTTCACTTTGAAGGCATTAGTTATGATGTTATATAAAGATTCTTTGGAGAAAGACTACAAAATATTAAAAAGACAATGCTATGAAATACCAACCCAGGTACAATTATGTGCTCTCTCTCTCTCTCTCTCTCTCTCTCTCTCTCTCTTCCATGCCTGTCATCCTTTCTCTCCGCTCAATGAAGTCAGCAAAAATCCATGCTTGATTTATTATCCATTTACCTTATTCAGCTCATCACTCCCTCAAGGAACTACTTGTAGGCTTCATTACTTGATTTTTCCCCCTGCTTCTCTGCCATTTGTGCCATAGCAACCAAAGTAAAATTAGCATCAGAGAGGAAATTCTGAGCAGCACAGAGCTAGAATCTTGGGAAATTCACCTTTTTATTTACAGGAGAGGATGTTAAACTGAATGTATGGCTTGATGAAATAATCACTTATGCATTATGGTTTGTTATTTGGAGCTAAACTTTTTGATATGCTGGTAAGTAAGTAACAGTCCAATCATTCTCTAACTCTACAGTGCTTGGACAGCAACCAAAGCTCTCATAGTATCAGAAGCAACAGCTTTCAGCTAGTACTTGTTGAAAGCATTTTGATATAATCAGGTACACTACTATACTGGAAAAACAATTTAATCATTTAAGAAAATCTGCGTAAGCAACATTAGAATAGCAAACACGTAAAACAGAGACCAGCATATTCAAAGGCTGATTTCACTAGTGAAAAAGGTTATTGTGGAAAATATACTTTAACTAGAAAGACCCTCCCCCCCCCAAATAATAATACTAAAAACCCTCCCACCAAACTCTCAGGTTTAATTGGGCAGAACACTAGCAACACTAGAGCTCCATCCCCTCTTTCCCATTATTTAATTTCTTTTTTATACAAACATTTTTTATACAAACTTAAATACAAGCATTATTTCTAGTGTTAAACTACTAGTTTTAAATTCAATTACCCATTTAGGAAACTGAATACTATGCAGTGTTTTAGGTTATTACATGTTTCGGGTTTACCAACAAGGCAAATGGTCCTAGAGCGCTGCACAGAGGAGATTGTGCTCTGATTTTTGCATATTTCTTTGATAATTTAGGATTTATGAAGAACAAAACAGACAAATAGGCTATCTAGTTCAGTTTACTGCCTCTTTCAGTGGGAAGTCCTAAATGCTGTATAGGATGGATAAGAACCCCCATAAAGCACATGGCCATTCTGCATTAATATACACTAGGGGAAATTTCTTTCCCTACTCCAACTAATTAGTTTATGGCCAGGTGAATGAAGAGTTGGAATTGTTTTTCCTGTAATTATACACAACTATAAACTTTTTAATCTGAGTTGCCTGGTAGTGAGTTCCACAGTGGAATTATATACAGAGCTCACTTTTAAACATCTGTCTGTAAGTGTTGCAATGGGAGCTACTGGGTACTGATCCCTTTTGAAATTCCAGCTCAGAGTGTGGGTGTTGAGCATTTGAAAATCTAGCCAATCATAATACATTTACTATGGCATATTATTCTCTCCTTAAAAACTATATAGTCCCAGGGCCAGATTTTGATCTCAGCTACAATGGTATAAATTGGGAGCATCTCTTTGAAGTCAGTTGAGTTGTTGAGCATTTACACTGGTGTAACTGAAATCAAGGGGCTAGATTCTCCACTTTTACACCTGTGCTAGGCAATGTGTGAGGCAGTTGAACTTTTTGGAGTTATTCCAGATTGACACTCTCACATGAGAAAGTCATAACTAGAATCTGGCACCTAGTCCTTAATTTCAGCTTTTATGAAATTCCTTCTGTCTTTCCCTCTCTTTCCACACATGATGCCTAAAATATTGCTTATTGCTTTTCTCTGGAATTTACCTATTTCTGTTCTGCTCTTTTCAAAAGAGATGACAAAGGCCACAATATTCAAGGTGAGGATGTACCATACATTTCTATAATAGCAATAATCTTTTCTGTATTAATATATCTTTTTCTTAATGCAACTCACACATTTTTCACTTGTCACTTTTTTAACCTCCACTGCACATGATGCCTAGGTCTTTCCCCTGGGAGGTTAATACTAATTCAGAATTCAGCACATATGAATAGTTTGGATTGTACCTTTCAATATGGATTATCTTGTATTTATGAATCACTAAAACAAATCTGCCCTAGGGGTCTGACCTAACATTACTAGTGGGTAAAGGAAGGTTCTTGTGCACATGTACAGCTATCTCATAGCTCTTATAGTTATGTCATATATTGAACACATGTCCAATAATTTCAGGTGAAATTCAGTCAACCCACATAGATGTGTATTTGGGCTCCATACAGATGGAGTGCAGAAAGGTAAAATACACTCCCCCATTGGATGTTGGGCTTCTGCAAAGCCACCCTGTGGCTTCCCATGGCCTGGAATCGCAGCGGCAGCCTCTCCATGTCAGTTGTACAAGGCACTAGATGCTTATCTATGCATCACTGGACCACCCCACTCCTACCCCAAAAAAGACCTTTTGCATCAGCCCTGCATAAAGTGGTGTAGAGACCATTTGCACAGCACAGAGAATGCACAAGAGCCCAACCCCTGGACAAGGGTTAAGTGGTGTAGAGGGTCTTGAGTCAGCCCTGTGCACTAGAGGTGCAATTATCTTTCGCAACAGAAACAACAAGGAGTCCTTGTGGCACCTTAGAGACTAAAAACTCACTTCATCAGATGCATGGAGTGAAAAATACAGTAAGCAGTATATATATTACAGCATATGAAAAGCATCATATATACACCTCTACCCCGATATAATGCAACTCGATATAACACAAATTCTGATATAATGTGGTAAAGCAGTGCTGGGGGGGGGGGAGGGGGCGGGGCTGCACACTCTGGCGGATCAAAGCAAGTTTGATATAACGCGGTTTCACTTATAACGCTGTAAGATTTTTTGGCTCCTGAGGACAGCGTTATATCGAGGTAGAGGTGTATATACTGCTTACTGTATTTTTCACTCCGTGCATCTGATGAAGTGGGTTTTAGCCCATGAAGGCTTATGCCCAAATAAATTTGTTAGTCTCTAAGGTGACACAAGGACTCCTCGTTGTTTTTGCTGATACAGACTAACATGGCTACTACTCTGAAACCTGTCTCCCAACAGAATGTATCTTGTTGCATGCCTAGTTCAGATCCCACCACACTCCTTTTCAGGACAAGCTCCCATTGAAATCTTTTTTCTGAAAAGAACTACAGGATTAGGTTATAGTTGGGGATGTTTCTGGACTGGAAAAATAATTTAGCAATAGCTGGCCCCACATCTTATCTTGATCATCTCTCCTGAGCATCAGGCCAGAATGTTTGATCTGCCCTTTTCAGGAGTTTGTCCACCTCATACATCTTCCAATGCTGATCTACAACAACATTTCTGAAACCCTTCAATCATTGCCATAACAAATTGCTGCATATAGCATCTGCCACAAAAATATCCTAGGACATGAATGGTACAATTAAAGGCAAATAAATGGTCAGTTCTTTGGAATAGTTAAAAGCTACACTATACATAGGTTGCTTCATCCTTGCCTTAAATATTGAGACCGAAGGAAGATCGCAGTTGTTGAATAAATATAGCTACAAAATATACTAGCTCCCATGGACACTAACTGGGACAAACCAAATGATTTGCCAATTCAGATAATAATAAACAAACAAACAGAGAAGGAGAGAGTGAGAAAAGATGGACCAAACCCATTTGTAGCCTTAAATGCACAGAGAAAATCTGAAATTTGTGTGAAACTTTACAGGAAACCAGTACAAATATTTTTAAACAGAAGGAGTATGCTCATGATTGCAAGTGTGTGCACTGATGAATTTTGAATGAGCTGCATGTTGTATTTGATATGAAAAGGAGCTTAATGAAAATAAATAATTACAGTAATCCAATTTTTAGAAAAAAGCTTTCACCAGTAATCCCCAATCCTATTGCTGAACAATGGAGCTTGGTGATACATTGTAGATGTAAAATAAATTTTAATAATAAAATGATACATATATATTGATAAACCAAAGATAGTATAATATCCAGCCTTTTTACATATGAGGCTGAGGCTGCAGTTAGTAAGTTATTACCAAATGGACTGTCAGGGTAGAAGTATCACTCATATACTTAGAATGAGTAATAATTTCCTTTTGTGTTGAGATTCAATTCCATAATGTTGTAAGATTTCTATTGCTGAGTCATTATTAGTGGATGTTCTAGGACACAAGTGAAGTATAATATTTTGAGTCAAATAAAAAAAATCTAATAGCAATGGAAAAAGCTAGCTGAGGGTACAGCAATGAAGTAAAGTGAAACCTGCATAAAAGACCATTCTATTAGGAACCTGTCTGAAGAGATAGCCCAGATGTAACCCAATTGTACTGAGTACAATTTTGCTCCATTAGAAAACTAACTCTGTTAAACACTGAGTAATTACTTAGAACAGGTTTCACTGTAGTTGCGATCCTACTTAGGGTAACTCAGTACAAGCACAGCAGCCAGTTTGACAAAAGCACAATGAAGTCAAGTGACTTGGCAGAAGTGTTACGTGGGTGAAGGACTGAGCTGAGATTTGTAGCTAGGATGCTGGCTGCTGAAATGTCCCTGTGTCCATAAGACAACATGACTTGCTTAAAAGGGAAGTGTGGCTTTAGTGGTAAAGAGGACTAAGAGTCAGAACTCTTGGGTGATATGCTCAGCTCTGACACTGACTAAGTGGGACCTTAAGCATGTCATTTAACTTTTGTCTCAGTTTGCCTTCCTATAGGCACTCTAGTAAAATGGGTATAAAACCACTTACCATGTTTTGAAGTCTTATTAGCTGTTTGTAAAAGGATCTGAGATCGTCAGATGAAAGGTGCTTTAGAAGTGCAAAATATTTATTATTATGATTGAATTTAGGCAAATACTGTCTTTTCTTAGGTAAAATCATCTAACAATCATTAGTCTTGGGTTATAGCAGATACTGTTACTAATTCAGCAGGATCACAAACATACAAGATAGGTAACTTGTATAAATGAAGAAAAATAATAATATGGCTACTATTATCAAAACAAGTCCCTGTTTTTATGTTAAGTTAACAAATACTGATTTCTAATTGTTGAGATTTCCCAGATTTCAACCATTTGACAATACTGGCTTTTTGAAAACCATGAACTATTTTAAACAGTGATCATCAAACTGCTTTCTTTATGCTGCTATGTTCAAAGTATTGGGTTGTGAGGGTTTGGAACAATCTAAATAATTGATGATATCCTAATCAAAAAGAGATTCACATCAAAGAGAGAAGCTACAGTTTCTGTTCATTGAAAGAGTTAGTCAAACAGGCAAAACATAGAATATTGCTGGTATAAACAGGATTTAACAGCTCCACTATATCTATTATGGACTCTCACTCATAAATCCCGCAGATTGTCTATTGGGCATAATTCAGCTGAGCACATGTAAAAGAAGTGAAACTCAATCAAAATAAAATTATTTCCCCAAACTCCGCCCCCCTCAACCCCCCTGCACTAGCACATAATCCAACTGTTCAAACGTCTAATTTCTCTAGACTTAAGGCTGGGTAATACTTACAGTATTAGGCCCCAATGCTGCAAATTGTTCCACATGGAACAGGTGACCCACTGGTGCCGAACAACTTGCAAGGTTGGTGCTTCTAAGCTTGTCTAGAAGAGAAGCTCCATTGGTTTAATTTAAATAAATTTAAAAACCTGTTCAGTTAAACTGGTGTGATCCCATGTAGACACACTTATATAAATTTAAAACTAGTTATATCAGTTTAGTTTTCACCTGTAAGATTACCCAGGCATGCTAAATTGCTATAAGACCAGTTAAAACTAACCTAAGAGTACCACCAAACAAAGTTGCACAGGTTTGAGCAAATCATTTTAAAAACACATATTTAGTTAAATTGGTGCAGCTTTCTGGGTAGATCAGGTTTGTCTCTCACCAACAGAAATTGGTCCAATAAAAGATATTACCTCATCCACTTTGTCTCTCTAATATCCTGGGACCAACATGGCTACAACAACACTGTAAAAAGCACCTCAGGACATTTTAAGCAGACATTTACATGAATAGCAGCTACTGGTGCAGTTATACTAGATAGGCTAAAACTTAATTCAATAATAACAATGTTTCACAGGATAAGATGGTCATAAGCTACTTGATTGCAAATGGGAGTTAGGTGCCTAAATACCTGGGCGTGGGCCCTAGTCCAGACATTGCAAAGCACGATGGTGAGCCTGTGGCATCGAACTGCAACCCACCGAATTTATCTCAGATAGAGGCTAGCAAAGAAGAGGCTAGCAAAATGACAAGGAGGCTAACGGCATTCTGGGCTGTATAAATAGGAGCATTGCCAGCAGATTGAGGGACGTGATCATTCCCCTCTATTCGGCATTGGTGAGGCCTCATCTGGAGTACTGTGTCCAGTTTTTGGGCACAGGATGTGGAAAAATTGGAAGGAGTCCAGCAGAGGGCAACAAAAATGATTAGGGGGCTGGAGCGTATGACTTATGAGGAGAGGCTGAGGGAATTGGGATTATTTAGTCTGCAGAAGAGAAGAATGAGGGGGGATTTGATAGCTGTTTTCAACTACCTGAAAGGGGGTTCCAAAGAAGATGGATCTAGACTGTTCTCAGTGGTACCAGATGACAGAAAAAGGAGTAATGGTCTCCAGTTACAGTGGGGGATGTTTAGGTTGGATATTAGGAAAAATGTTTTCACTAGGAGGGGGTGAAGCAGTGGAATGGGTTACCTAGGCATGTGGTGGAATCTCCTTCCTTAGAGGTTTTTAAGGTCAGGTTTGCTAAAGCCTTGGCTGGGATGATTTAGTTGGGGACTAGTCCTGCTTTGAGCAGGGGGTTGGACTAGATGACCTCCTGAGGTCCCTTCCAACCCTGATATTCTATTATTCTATTCTATGAAACATCCATTAGATGGGAATGACTTTTTACATTTACTGAGCTGGGGTGGTTTCAAACTGGTGGCCTATAAGTGAAAGCTTGGTAGTGCATTAGTAACACCTTGAAGAATCCACTCTTCTAAAATACCTTAAAGAACAGGCTTGTTTACTAGAAAGATAAGTTGATTTAGTCAAATTTTAGCCATTTTGGGGAGGATTTTAGCCTTCCACGGAGAGGATTTTTCCACCTTCTTGATGCAAAGACAAAATCTCCTACATGCTGCTCTGAAACCACACACTTAAAAGAAGTGCCCTGTACTATTCTTAAAGGGTCAGCTCCTATTAACAAAAAACTAAAGTATAACAGTAATACAAATACTAAAATAAATCCAAATGTGCTTCTAAATGCAATGTTTTATAAACATTCCAACAATTACTCCAAGGTCCTCAAACTCACATATATCTCATTTCCCCCACCCATGGATCATTAACAAGGTTTGAACATGCTACCTTCAGAGTCACAGCATAGATTTCATTATTTCACCTATATGTTACTCTCTATGGACCAGCCAATAAAGGAAGACACAACAGACACTTCACTAGAGGGTCACTCGGTTCTTTCTGAGACAGCAATTGAAAATTGGACATCAAGATTATTGGTTTCCATTACTGGGCCAGGAAACAGAGTGTTGCTAAGTGGCTACTGACAACATAGCCAAATGTTATATCACCCATTTGAATCATCGGCAGGTCTGAATCCAGAAGTTTTAGATGTAAACGCTTGAGTCACTACCATTTGTGCTACAACAGCTAGCCAGTAACAGACTCATAAATCCACGTATGTGGTCTAGCCACTGTGGAGAGACAAAGAGCCATACTGTGTTAGTGTGGGATACACAAGCAACATTTGGCTTTTTTTGTTCCAGAAGGTGATATAGCAAACTGCATGAGAATTGGAGCTATTATGAGTTATCAGAGTTCTGTACCAGCTTTGCTTGAAATGACCTTGGGCAATTTCTCGATTATTTTATCTGTCAAATGGGTGAATGACCAATACTTCTTCTAAGGTAGCAGTCTGAGGGCTTGGTAATTATAATAAAGGTTGTGAAAGACACAGAAATATAAACAGTTATTGGAGGAGGGGGGATTATAACTCAGTCTTCTGTATTGTAATTTCCCTTTAAATTACAGGGCAATGCATGTAGGTGACTCTTTTTTATCCCTCTATTGCCTCCAAAATTGTGTGAAAGCAGGAGCCAATTGTGTTTTTATGAGAGTCCTGAAGAAGGTTCAAGATCATGTTACTTGCTATACATTCAAGAGAGTTGGAACTGCAGCCTATGGCAATCTGCAGTAATATAATCTATGGAGTTCTCTGAATTTATAAATAATTATAATGTACTGGTTGGGTCTCAGACACAAGAATGCTAGCAAGAAGCTGGAATCGATTTCCTGGCCCCAATCATATGATCCATATCTGGGTGACATGACCCTTGGCAAATGGCAGGGGTTAGTTTCCATTGATTCTGTTGGGTATCATTAAACTGAAGACGGAACACTTTGGAGAAACATCATTTGTTATTAGCAACTAAGCACTGTTATTTAAGATGTATGCATTTTCTGAAGCAGCCAGCATTGGCTGGTGTCAGAGATAGTGTCTATTCCAGCATGTCAGTTATGATGTTCTTAAATTAAATCTTTATGAAATTACTTAAGTCCTCAATAAGAAATCCTCATGTCCTTAATTATCTACACTGTGTGTCTGTATAAAAGCAATGTAAAACATCCAGGAAGCTAAAATTTTCTAATTGTATCTTGATTACTTCATAATTAAACAGTAAAAATAAATCAGCTACTTCTTGACAAAATTCTTCCAAAAAGTGGTGAATGTGGAATATTTTGGTTCCCCAGGAAGAAAGACAGGGAGGCAGAGCTAGAATGACTTTAATATTGACTTTGGATGAACACAGATCTCTTGTATCAAAAACTAAAATGAATCTCAGCCAAATGTATTTTTGAAAGTATTTACACAACACTTTCATAATTTAAATAATCTACTTCTGCAATTCAGTATTTCTGGTTTATCCTACTACTTCTACAGTGAAGTCTGATGGGTTGGCATATTATTAGGGTGAAAACCTTTATGACAACATGAACTTTCCTACATTAAATAAGGCTATTTTAAACAGACAAAAATGAAAGATTTTTGAGGTTTCCACGTGTGAATTATTCTGTGCTGATATATGGAAAACTGACTGTTATCTAAGAGAGGCTTTACCTAACCATGCTTTTATTTCTCTGTATTTAGTACAGTCCTTTACTTGAATAGTCAGCAGCAAGCCACCTGCTCTTTCATTTCTTCAAAGTAGGTCAGCAGTCAGTCATCAATCTTTCATCTTCATTACTGCTAAATCCTAAAGCTTGAGGCAAATGAACCATTTTTAAAAAGATGCAGTGATAGCGGTGGCACTCTCTTTTCTGTGTTTGCCATTTGTGGTTGAAAAACTCCACAATCCAGATAATGCTAGCCAGGCCTTTAAGTGGGAAACGACAGGCATTCTGTCACTTTGCATAGGCTGCTGAAAAGAACTTAGGGCACAGTCCATTAAGCATCATTTATTCAAGGTTTATAAACAAAAATACTTTTCATTTTTTAATCTAGATTTTTAAAATAAAAAGGTTTATTTGCCTCTCCTTAAAACACTTTTGTCAGTGCACAGTAGGTCAGCCCCCCCTGTTGTATAATGAAGCTATGATACCCACTGTACACACTGAATATGTTTGACTTTGGACATCTGGTACTTTTTCAAGTATCTGTAGGAATCAGGAGCATAGGCTATGGCTCACTTATTTGTTTTTAAATAGATATATTTTACCTTTGAAAGAAATGCATTTCAAATCCTGCCCTTTAGTGAGTTTTCTTTTCCCAGGAGTCACTATAGTGCTAAATAAACATGAGCTAACACTGGTCCCATCTACCTACTACTAGAGCAACTTAAATTAACTTGCCTTATCACAGTATCCACAAGAAAACCACTCTTTGAAACAGGCTTGGTAGTGCCTACAGAAAATCAAGTAACACAAAGTACTTGGGAAAAAATTGCAGGCCAAGTGGTGCCAAAAGTGACTACTGAAAAATGTCTTAGTTACTTGCTCTGCAGCATTCAGACTTGCCATGAAAAAGCACCCCCTCAATCCTACAGGACAAATTCTGCTACCTTTGCACAGGCATTCAAGTCCTAACAAGAAGCAGAACTTGTCTGGTTTCATTGTAGGATGAAAAGACTAACTCTGTTCTTTGCATATTGTGGAACCATGGTTCATGGCTGCTGCTGCCAATGAAACACAGGGATGTGCGTTTCTGCTGACTCTTGGTGATCCTGCTGAGAAAATACAGCTCTATACCACTCCCAGTTCAGCTATGTAGCAAAAAGCTGCTAGACTAGATGGTCCATATGTAGCATGGACACATAGGATTTTGAGGCATCATAAGGCCTATTTCAGTGCAAGTGCCATTAGATTCTGTAATAGGAAATTCCATTCTGCAGCTTATTTGATATTTTACTATATCACACTAATTTGTCTACAGTATCTATTTTAGGGCTTTCTATAGCACCCATCATGGTAGCATATAAGCATTTTCTAGGAAATCTGTATGGTAAGTTTTCTGCAGTAATGAAGCACTGCTTGGATAATTATGTATATTAAATGATCCTCAGCTACTGGTTATGGTGGAAACGACTTGTCAGAGAGTGATAATGGTCACTTTAACAGTTTTGGATAATTATTACTTGATTTAAAATTAATTAAAACTTAACTGAAATAAAATTTAAAATTAGCAAAATAGACAGATCAAAATGATCACTCTTTCTCCCTCCCTGTTGTCACTCTTTTCCACCTCACTCCATGCCCACCCCATTGTAACAATATTCCTTCTGCAAGGAAGGAATCTTCCTGTGGGTTTGTTCATTCTGCTGTCCTTTGTTGCTACTCATCCTGAAGGTGTCTCTGCAGTGCTCTTAATAGGCTCTCTGTTTTTCTATACTAGTACACATGACAGGAATAATGACACTTTGCACTCCCAAAGGACTTTACAAATTTTAATGAATGGAGTTTTGACACACTTGAGAGATAAATAAGGGTCCGAAGGCAACAAAGAGACATACCTAGAGCCAAGATGGGGGGAAATAGCTCAGTGGTTTAAGCATTGGCTTGCTAAACCTAGGGTTGAGAGTTCAATCCTTAAAGGGGCCATTTAGGGATCTGGGGCTAAAATCTGTCTGGGGAGTGGTCCTGCTTTGAGCAGGGGGTTAGACTAGATGACCTCCTGAGACCCTTTTCAACCCTGATATTCTATGATTCTACAAACATAGAGCTGAAGAGAAAGCACCTCCAGGTAGGCTAAACATGTGAAATCACCAGTGTTTCATTTGTAATGAAAGAGGTGCTGGGGCTCAAGCAATTAGGTGCCAGTTCTCAAGCATTTTTTTAACTTTCATAACTGATGGGGCAAGTCCAGAGGTTCCAGGGCTCAGCTCTGGCAAGCATGGTAGCTATAAATTCTTCTCCCATCTATCTCATGAAGTTAGGTGATAATGCACTGGTCTTATAGAGGATAGAAAATTCAGCTAGTAAACCATTTCCTATTCATACACTAAGACTCTATGGGACATGACCTCTGCTCTACTTTTATTTGTACCGCTCAGAGGGCACAAAGGGGGCAAGGTCTAACCACATCCCCTTAGCTCAAGATTCTCCTGCCATGGGAGAGTGTCCAGCAAGTAGACACCATATATAGTCAGCTCTTAGGCCACTCACTTCACACCCCCAGGCATGCTCCGACTATACTCATCTGGTAGACAATCCCTGCTGTAATCTATGCTGTAGCCAGTCAGAAAATCAGAGAACCATTTTCAGTGCATTTTCTCTATTTCCTCTTGGAGAAGTGTACATAAAATAAAATTCAGAAAAAGTTCAATGAAAGGAAATAAAAGGACTCCCTTAATTGTAGTTACAGTTACTGAGCCCAGCAGCAAAGCATCAGAATTCTTTGGTATCAGAGACCAAAGGAACAGCAGAGTCTAACAAAATGTTAATAATGCGGGTCTTCAGCTATATTAATTATGTATATAAACTGGTCATAGAGAAGCAATGAAAGTTTGGAGAAACAATAGAAAAGCTAGTTCTAGCATACAAGAGAAGAGGCTGTTCTCAATTTAGCCTTAAGTAATATGCATGAGTTGATTCAAGAAGCAGGAATGATAGCAAAAACTGACAATTTACACTAAAATGTAAAAAAGAAGATTTTAATAAAATGAGGATGCTAGTCAAATAGGCCCCAAAGTCAAAAGTAAAGGAAGTAAAATCTATAGATGTGTCATGAATGCTACTTAAAGAAGCAATAGTATTGTCTCAGAAGCCTGGGTACTGCTGAACAAAAAAGGAACTAGGAAAGAAAGAAGTAAATGCATAAGGCTAAATGGCAAAGTTCAAGAGGTTATTTGAGCCACACTGAAATCCCATAATCCTAACCATGGCAAAACTAATAAAAAAGGTTATTAAAATTACAGCAGGCAACGTATAAAAGGGAAATTGGGAGGACTAAAAGAGCAAATAGCTGAAGATATCAAACACAACAAGAAATTCTTGAAGTATATCATAAAGAATCAGTGGATCAAGTGGATCACCTAGGCTAAAAGGAAACATTACTGAGAAACCAGATGACCATTTTGAAATCATTACCACAGAGGATGTTGGGGAGATACCTACCCCAGATCTGCTCGTTTCTGGTAACAAATATGAGGTACTATACAGAGATTAAGGTGTGAATAAGAAGCCCTGGAATAAACTGCCAAATTAAAAAGCAATAAATCACCAGGGCCACATGTATCATCCAGGAGTTCTGAAGAAGCTAAAGAAAGAAGTGGCTGAGCTACTTTCAAAAATGTACAATCTCTCACGAAAAACAGATACTAAGCAGAGAATTGAAGGGTTGGAAATGTTAAAGGCTATAAGGGTGATCCAGGACTTACAGCAGTCTGACTTCTATTTTGGATTTCTGTCCTATATAGATTCTTATGCTGCATTCATCACCATAGTATATGAGCACCTTCCAGAAGTGCATTAAGCAATGGGACTAACATATGTCATATCTTTATTCTCTCATCCTCTCCCTAGGGAAGGACGTATGCGCGCAATGGAGTGGTTTTTTTTTTTTTTAGTTTTAGATAATAAATACACACACACACACACACACACACACACACACACACACACACACACACACACACACACACACACACACAGCTATGTTTATGTCAGAGAAGACAAGGTCAAAGAAATAAGCCTTGCAGTTGCAATATGTGAAAGATGGTGAGGTTTATAATGGTCTTCAGTTCCTGAGGGAGTTCATTCTGATCTCGGACCAGCTCCAAGAAATTTCTGTCTCCTGCACAGATGAGCTTTACCATTATTATAAAAACAACAAAGAGTCTGGTGGCACCTTAAAGACTAACAGATTTATTTGGGCATAAGCTTTCGTGAGTAAAAACCTCACTTCTTCGGATGCATAGCACGAAAGCTTATGCCCAAATAAATCTGTTAGTCTTTAAGGTGCCACCAGACTCTTTGTTGTTTTTGTAGATACAGACTAACACGGCTACCCCCTGATACTTGACACCATTATTATAGAGAGTTCCATCATGAGTAAGAGTAAAGTTGTCAACCACAGTCTTCATCCCACAGCTTTAGGTGATCTTCTAGATACCATGAACCCATGCCATTGTGCACCTTGAAGAGAAGGACCAAACTTTGAACACAATTCAGTAGTCTATGGAAAGCCAGAGTGTGGAGGACAAGTATATGTTGCTGAGGAGATCAGCTACTGCAGAATGCTGCAGAACAGACTGAGTTTCCTAAGTGCTGAAGTCTTCATGCCCAGGTATATTGCATTGCTATAGTCCAGCTGAAAGGTTATTGATGCCAGGAAGGGACTGAGTCTTCTAGCCTACCAGAGATGTTCAGAAGTGTTACTTGCAGAGGCTGCTATGTGAGAGCTCAGCATCGGCGAGGAACCAAAGAGAACTCCTAAACTAAGGACTGACTTGACCACAGACAACACGTAACTATTAATAGTGTGTGTGTGTGTGTGTGCGGGGTGGGGGGTACAATTTAAAGGTTCTGGTGGTATGCACCAGGGTTCAGGGCAGGTCATATAAGCCCTGGAAGAAATCAGGGTGGGGAGGCTTGTGATCCTATATGCCCACCCCCACGTGTTGCCTCTCAAACTGATGGAATGTGGATGTGCACCTTCAACCAAAGAGATGGCACCATGGCTGCAAACTCTTCAGAATGGTTTTCTCTGACCACCAGCATAACCTGTCTTGCTTGGGTTCAACTTCAACCAGCTGCTGTTCATCAAAGAGCTGATTTCATCTAAGCATAGGCTACCTTGGTGGTAGTGTTGTGGTCATATGAAGGGCTCGAAGGTTAGGTAGAGCTGGGTGTTATCTGCATATTGCTTGGGTCTGAGTCCATGTCATCTGACCATTCACCTAGTGGCTGCCTGTATATGTTGAATAGGACCAGAGAGAATTGTGGGACTCGACAAATGAGAGGTCTGGTAGGGGAGGTGCAGTTTTCCCATTACTACTCCTTCGGTTTGTCCCTCCAGGAAGGACTCAAACTATTTAGTGTATTACTCTGGACCCATGCTACCTCTCTCTGGCGAGACTAGCAGTATCTTATGGTTAAGGTCAGGGAGGATGACAACGGATGTCTGTCCTCTATCCATTGACAGCGGGAGATGATCCACCAGTGCTCCTAAAGCAGTTTCAGTTCCATGTCTTGGTTTGAATCCAGATTGTGCTGGGCCTCGGACCTTAGCTTCAATTAGATAAGCTTGATATTGGCCCTGGGTTAGCTTCTCTATGAGCTTGCTCAGGAATGGAAAGTTTCCCAGACTTGAAGAAGAGCCCTGTGGATCTTGAAAGCTTGTCTCTTTCACAAACAGAATTTGGTCTAATAAAAGATATCACCTCACCCATCTTGTGTCTTTAAGTTTAATACTAGGCAGTAGTTGGCTAAAACCATGTATTTAGGGTGGGTTTATTCAGTGTTGGTTAAACTATTGGTGTTTGATGGGGGAAGGGACGATTCCTTCCCAGAAAGAGAAATTGGCTACTTTGGTCATCAGTGGCACCAGTTGCTTATGACTTTCATTCACCAGCCAGGAAGGCTTCACAAAACTTGGGTTGAGACTCCTTTATGGTGTCCAGAACTTCTTAGTGAATGAACACACTGAACTCTGGGAATTCAAGTGACGTACTGGTTGCTGGGTATAAGTACAGTTGATCCAGGCTGTTTGGAGCCTTCCTGAATATTTGCGATCATGTTACTTATGTGCTCGGTTCTGATGCAAGATGCCGACGCTCAGGATTGATTAAGTGGTTTATGACCATGGATAGCTTCTTGGGGCAGAATTTGGCAGCTTCAAAAGAGGCTGATAGGAAGGTTCTCTTATCCTGCAACATAGCCTGCCAATACTGAATGCCATTATACAGATCAATGGTTTGCCCTCATCTAGGATACTGTGTCACCCCATCTCAAAAAGGATATTGCAAAATTTGAGAAGGTTCAGAGAAAGGCAACAAGAATGATTAGAAGCATGGGGGGAAAATCTCATGTGAAGAGATATTTAAAAGTGTGGGATTGTTTACCTTAGAAAGGAGACCAAAAAAAGAGGGAGCCATGGTAAAAGTGTGCTAAATAATGAATGGTACAGAGAAGGTTTGCCTGGGAGCTTCTGTTTTTCTTGTGTTATGACACAAGAACAAGGGGACACTCAATGAAACTAAAAGGCAGCAAATTCAAAACTGATGAAAAAAAATACCTTTTCACATAATGCCTTATTCACCTGTAGAATTAATTGCCACAGGATATCAGGGAAGCCAAGCAGACAGCAAGATTCAAAGATGCATTGGATATGTACAAGGATAACAAGAATATTCAGAATTATAAGAGTTAATGCTTTAAAAAAAAAGAGTTTTTAAGAGATATAAAACCTCATGTTTCAGGATTTAAACCAATCTCCAAATATTAAAGATGGAATTTTTCACAGTGGGCAGATTATCTCATAGCTATCCATGGCAGGGTAACTTGCAACTTCCTTGGAAGACATCTGGTGCTGGCCACTATTGGAGACTATGGGTCTGATCTAGTACGGGAGTTCCTATGATTTAGAAAGTAGAGTCAAGCAGCTGAAGTGAACAATGGAGCCAGAACCAAAAAAGGAATGCTCAAAGCATTGAACACCAGCAAAACTCTCATTTCAACTGAGTAGCTGAGAAAGGAGCCGTTCATCCTGCCATCTTGGAACCGACCCTGCCCTGTTTTTATTTTTGCCAATTTCATATCGGTTCCCATGGAAACAGAAACAGAACTAGCCACCAGCTGAGTCAATTTCAGCTGCTGGCTTCCAGTTCTCATGTCTTCTGTTTCCCTGGAAACTGATGTGAAATCAGGAAAAAATAAGGTAAAGATTTCTTTTTAAAATATATTCTCTTCTTTAATATTTACTTTTACTTTGGGCCTGGTCCAGCTCCCACTGAAACTAATGAGAGGTTTGCAACTGACTTTAATGGAAGAAGGCTTGGGCCCTTTATTTTCACCCTCGTCAGAAAGGCTGCCAGTAGCCAGCAGGCAGTAGCAGCTGAGAGTGAGAGTTCTCCATTTCACCTGCTGGTTGGCTGACTGCCTGCTGAGATCTACAATGGCTGGTTTTGAAAGCAAGCTACAGATTTTAGGAGACATTTGGCTCCCACAGTCTGTAATATTTCAAATTGGAAGGAAAGAAATTAAATGTATTTAAAAAATAGTAGGGGAAACAGATGGGTGTAATGATATTTAGAGAACAAATTGACTAACAAGCCCTGACCTGTGTTAGGCTGAACACCCCCAGAATCTACTTCAGCCAATTACATGCTTCATTTCATAATGTACATTTGAAATAGTTCTCTCTAATCCAGCTGTTAGCCGACTGAATAGCCCAACAAGCATAATTTAAAGAGTATATATATATACACATAAACACATATAAGAGAGAGAGATGAATGTGATCTGATTGAAGAAAGTTTTGAATCTGCATAATCATTTCCACCTGAACACACACATCAGAATTATAAAACTGCTTCACCAATTATTACCCTAAAATACTCCCATATTTTTCAATTTATTTTTTTCTTCTGCATTAATTTGTGTCAGATTATTTACTATTCCTTATGGCAGTGTGTGGTGGTGAAGCCCAGGTAGAAGGAAGGTTTTTAATGAAGTCAGACTAGATTATCATAATGATCCCCCTTTAACTATCCTCGGCTGCTCCCCAGAGCTTTCAGGGCTCTCCAAAACTTGACCCATGCAACTTGTGAAAAGCTCCAACTACTGCCACTTCAAAAGTGGCGCTGTAAATGTACTGCCACACATAGGAAATAGTCATTGAAGTACAAGGTCTAATTTTCTGCTGAAACATATATCTCTATGCAAGCCAAATGCCATCAGTGAAACAGCAGGTAAACCCTGGGTATAATTTGATCCAAGATTTCTGACTCTACAAAATCTTGCTTTTATGATCCAGCATGTGTTGCAACTTGCACACACTTAGGGCCAAATTCTGACCTCAAATACTGACCAATATGATTTCAGTGGCACTGCAAACATCGTAAATCACTGCAAAATTTGGCTCAAAGAGATTGCACAGATGTAACTAAAAGCTAGTCCTAAGACTACAGCAATTACCATTAAAAAGTCAGTTTATTCACAGGTACTATATAATAGTTTCTGAGATACACATTATTATTCCAAGCCGAGAGACGCATCTGTTGTATTTTAGCTACCACTGTATGATAACACCAGATAATAATAATACCTAGCAATAAATATTTAATAGCAGCCATCCTATATATAGCAGAGTAGACATGCAGGGTGAGGTGGAAGTGAGCTGGAAGAGGGATTTAATAGAACTACCTTTTTGGTTACAGTGAACAGTTGGGGAAAAAAAGATTAGTCATAAATAGAGTTGTTTCCAAAAGTTTACAGACAATGAATTAAAGGTGGGGAACTGCTGATGTACCTTACTGAAGTTGTACCTTTATTGATCTGTAGTACAATAAATTGTTCTTTTATTTACTTGCATTGTGTCAATTGTTAATGGACACCAAAATCAAATAATAATTCTCTTGGAATATGCCATTTTCTAAGGAAGGAATTAGAACATAAGAATGGCCTTACTGGGTCAGACCATAGGTCCATCCAGCCCAGTATCCTGTCTACCAACAGTGGCAAATGCCAGGTGCCCCAGAGGGAGTGAACCTAACAGGTAATGAATTCTGTAATTGGGCATGTGAGATTAGTCATCCACAAAATGTTTATAGATACTGAAAAGTGTGAACAGAAAAGAAAGGAGAGAAATGAAAAAGTGAACCATAGTTTAAAGTGACTGGTTTTATGTGTTTTTCAGTCATCCAGATTTATTACTTAGCACTTTTGATCCATGAATATCATGTCTGTCTCAATTTAAAGTGAGCGGTGAGCTCAATCATAATATCATCTACTTTTCAAAAATAAACCGATAATTTCTGGTGTCTAAACAGATCCTGGAAACTACAATGAACCAAACAGGTATACTGGCCAAGCAGAGGTAGAAGAGCTACCTACTAATTAGAAATAGGATGAAAAGAGAAACACTAGAAACAGGTAAAGAAAGACTGTAGATGTGGAGATTGGGATGGCGCAAAAGTATTTAAGGAATATAATAGTGAAAGTGGCATTTTTCTCACGAATTAAAATGTCCAAATTAATGATAAAATATGTGTTTAGTACACAATGTTGCAACGCCCAGACTCAACTACACACTATTCTATAAGGTGCATAAATGTTTCCGCAAAATGGTGAAGAAACAAAGACTTTTCACTGGAGATGAAAATGGTCACATATGGAATGAATCCAGACTAAGTCATTGTTGAACCTGTGCTGAAAATGAAGGAAGGCAAATGATCACCCTCATTTCAGGTCCACTAATAGACCATTATCTGTGTGTCATTAATAACCCTGTACTACTGCCTTGACCCATTGCCTTCCAGAATTGCATTCTTAGTCAAGTTCATCCACTGTGGAGGAGAGAGGTCTAGAGGGTCTCTCTTAGTGGCTCACAAAATGAATACTAGACTAAGGGATAGCCTTACATGAAGATATAGAGTCAGCTGTTGGTACAAATTGTGTGTCTGGTCCACTGAGATAATAGGAATAACAAAGGAATAACAAAGATGTAAGCAGAGTCTGAATGAGCTCTCCCCTGACATCTAGTGGTGAGCTGTGGGAAAAGACTTCAAGAGGTGATCTTGTTTGCATGAACACGCCCACCCTGCCTAGGTGCTCAGTATGATGGGATTGCTTGCCCAAATGATCAGTTGTGGCTAGGGTGACCAGATGTCCTGTTTTTAAAGGGACAGCTCCATTTTTTGGGATTTTTTCTTATATAGGCGCCTACTACCCCTCACTCCCTGTCCTGGTTTTTTACAGTTGCTATCTGGTCACCCTACTTGTGGCTGGTGTTGGATCCCCAGTCTCCTTGTTATTGGGGTAGGAGTAGTAAAGTGTTGTTATCCTTGTTGTGTGAACTGAGGGCAGCAGAACTGTACCTGGCATACCCCACTGGAGAGACTCACCCTCAAATGAAGTGCACTCACTAGGCAGGGGACATGGGTTCCAAAGCCCAATGTGTTGAGGGAGAGAGAGGGTGGAGATAGGTACTTGTACCTGGTGGTGTGGGTGTTCTTTAAGGGTCCTAGACACCATTTGACCCTTCTTCTCTTCATAGTATAATAAAAGAGCTAGTTTAGATTCAACTGAGTCTTATTACATGCTGCAGAGCTGAAATCACTGATACCTAGATCTAAGTATTAGACCTACTTTGGGACAGTGTCTTTATTGCAAGAGACTGCCCAGTGTGCACCAGCAGTGAAGTTCTCCCACTAACAGCTGAAATCACTAAGAGCTGTGTTAAGTGGGGTGCCCTGAAGACATGATGGTGAGTGGCCAGCGGGTGGCTGGTAGAGAGGTGCAGCAAGCAGCCAGCAGGGAGGCTGGTGGAGAGGGCCAGAGCAGAGCCCCACAGAGAGGCGTGGCAATCGGCCGTTGGGGCGATGAGTGAGTGCCGAAGTGTGTAAGGTGCCTCCTTACTGCCCTCCGCCCCCCCACAGGGTGGAACATGGACTCTGTGGATGAACCTCTGAACTCTGGGGCTGTACTAGCCAAGGACAGCAACTGTGAGTGGGGTGCAGAGAAGGGACGGGCACGTTAAAGGGACTTTTGGGTTGCTGGACTTAAGAACCTGGGGGGCGGGGGGGGGAAGGACACTGCCCAACTTACTTGGGGGTGGGTCTTTTGCTCATGGTTTATGTTTATGAACCCTAGTTGCTGTGTTTTCTCAAATTAATGCTGAGTTACTTCTCTCCTTTTATTAAAAGGTTTTGCTGCACTCAGAGTCTGTGCTTGCAAGAGGGGAAGTATTGCCTCGTAGAGGCACCCACGGGGTGGTGTGTAATTGTCCCAGGTAACTGGGTGGGGTCTCAAGCCGGTTTTGTGTTGTATTGTTGAAAAGGAACTCCTGGATAATGAACCTGGCCCTTGTTGATGCTGGCTCCACCTGGCAGAAGGGTTACAAACACATGCTGTGGAAGTGAGCCACATTAACACCTGGCTTACTGCCAGTGAACCTACTGAGGGCAATACTGTAAGGCATTTTCTATGCACAGAATTGCACCACTTTACCTAAGGGTACTGGTTTTAGCAGATTTAGTTAATCAGGTGCAAAACCCAAGATACTTTTAGTTTAAACCAGGCTTATTTTGGTTTAGTATAAGTCAATTATGAACAGATTTAAACTAACGTGAAATTAGTCACTGTTGAACCAAAATAAGGCTATGGATACACTGCACACCTCTTGTGGTGGAGTGTAGCCTCCACGTAGCTATGCGGCAGTAAAAAACAGGCTGCATCCACCCTGTGGTGTGTAGCTATATGCGCTAGTGAAAGGATTTGGCAGTAGGGTGGTGACAAGGAAAGGTTCAGCAACTGGGAACTGATGGAGACTGTTACTGGAGCTTCTGGAGCCTTTCCCTGGCCCAGTGATAGAGTGCCACTCCCCTGCCCCTTTTGCCAGGTTATATACATTGATTTTAACATTCCCGTAGTGCAAAACATCCCCCCAGGTTTCAATAATACTAACTAGGTCAAAAATTCCAGTTCTTCTTGTTTGTTACCCAGGCTCCTAGCACTGACATGTATGGAACTGAAGAATTTCTTCTCTTTATGTCCTTTGGCTACTTGATTAATTTTGTTCTCAACATCTCAGTTTTGTGCTAAGTGGCAATATCTTCCCTCTTTTTACCCTCACCTTTTGCTAGCAGTTTAATGCCTGAATACGCTAGCCAGCCTGTCCCCGAGGAAATTGATTCCTTTTCTCCTAAGGTGAGCCATACAAATTATACAGTCCTATATCCCCATAAAAGATGGATTAGTGTTTCACAAAACCAAAACTCTACACCCTATGTCATTTACCTAGCCAGCACAGTGCCACAAGAAATGGTGGGAAAATAAGCAACTGATTCAAGTCAAAGTTTTGCATAAGACAAGAGAGCATGGAATCACCATTGCCTTTCATCATGTTCTTAATTTGGACATTAAGAATGGTAGATGGGTTGGAGGACATGATATTGTGAGTTCTAGAGTTAAGCTCTTTAGCTTATGCAGATGACATAGTACAACTGGGAGACACATTTGAATGAATGATGATACTCCTCACTACCCTGAAAAATTGGTGCAATCAGCATGGATTTACAGCAAATGCCATGAAGACAAAGTAGTTGCATCTTGGAAAAGGGACAATAAGTAAAGTGTTGAAAACAGCAGCAGTGAAGTCACAGAACAAGTAATGTCTTACATGTACCTAGGAAGCTTGATCTGTGCCTGTGGTTCCATCAAGGATGAGGTTAAAAGAACCATGATTTAGCTACAATGCTGCACAGAAATTGAGGAAATTATGGACTGATAAAAATATTTCACTTGGTAACAAGTGAAAATGTATCAAACCAGTGTACGAATGGCATTAATCTATGGTCTGGAAGAAGCTGCATTCAATTAAACAAACATCAGATGCCTGGAGGCAGTAGATATGACAGTTCTTTGGAAGGCAGCAGATGTAAAGTAGGATTTTAAGAGAAAGGAAGAAGTTAGGAGAGTAGGATGTGAAATCAGGGTATGGGATTGGCTGCAATCAAAAAGATTACAATAATGGGGACACTGTAGCAAACATACAGATGACAGCATGCCAAAGAAAATAATGCAAAGGTAACCAAGGCCAGTCAGACCTAGAGACCAACCACAGATCAGATGGCATGACATTATACACAAGGACATGACTAGGCTGGGCTTAATAGAGGAACAAACCATGGACAGGAATGAATGGTGACGCTCTAATGCTCTGCCTGTCTGTAAAGATTCTTTGAAATGAGAAGAAAAAGAAGTTTGAAGATGAAAGAATAGGTGTTGTGGGTTCTTTCCAAGACTGACCTCAGTTCTAATTGGAACTTTTTTTAGTTTTGTTTAGAAGAGCCTCAATTTCCCATAGGAGCTTGCACCATCTTTGTACCTCCACAAGCCCTTTAACTCTAGAATAAGGAACCTAAAAACAGTTTACAGTATTATTTTTTATATTATTAATGCATATCATGAAATTTATAGGATATGCACTGTGTCTGAGTTAATGTGGAAAAGAATGTTTAGACTTCCTGATCTGAGTGATTGATTTCATAGCCTTAAAATTACATGAACTCTAGCCGTTTCTATTTAATATTAAAGCTCCATGGGGCACTAAAAATACTGAGCAGAATGACTGATAACAGATGCACAGAAAAAATGAATTTCTCTATGCCCGCCCAGAAGTCACGTTTTCATTAATTATTTTCTATATAATCCACTTAAGTTATCAATTACATTTTAGTAACTTAAAATATAGAACAAACAAACAACATGGAGAGAACATACTAGAGAGCAACAATAAGGTACCACAACAGTTAATCAATGTCAACGTCTGTCTGTAAACAATTAGGGATATGCATCTGTGTGTGATTACACATCCATGACCCTAACACACACACCTCCCTATTTTTATATGCATTTTTCAAAAGGCTGGCCCATAAATGCTTTATGAAGGAGGAACAAATCATGGAAACAATAAGTGATCAGACAGAAAGAGTTTGATTAACAGAAGGTGATACAACAGAAGAACAGGATACTGGGCTAGATGGACCATTGGGCTGACCCAGAATCTTGTCTTCTGACAATGGCCAGTGCCAGGTGCCCCAAAGGGAAGGAACAGAACTGGTAATCAAGTGATCCATCCCCTGTCGCCCATCCCCAGACTTATACTTGACCCATAATTACCTTTTTCAAAGTCACTTTTCTGATCTTTTCCTGTACTCTGCTTCTTTAAGGCAAGAGAAACAGAGTGAGAGAGGCTGCAGCTGTTGGTGCCCAAGAGCCACCACCTGCTTATGTTAACTGGGACTGAATTACACAAACTGAATTGTAGATGATTTACTAATCTTTTCCCTAGAGGGAGGAAAACTCTCTCTCTAACATCACTAATGTCTGTGAGTTATTAGTTTGTACACATAATCTCTGTTACTGCCTGCTGTGCTAGGACATGAACTCAGGGCAGAGGTCAAAAGGATCAAAGGCACAAATACCCACTGAAATGAATGACATCAGTTATCATTCTCATTTCATAATAAAGTATGTATTTATGTGATACAAACCCTTTGTACGCCTGGAACTGAACGATGCCTGAAACCGAACGATGCCTGAAACCTTGGTAGTTATACCAGCACTTACAGGCGGACTCACAACAATACCGTTTTCTTTGGCTAAAGTGATATTTACTTATTCTGAGCCTACTTTCTGGGGGAGAAAATCCTACTAAAACTACATTTTGTGAAATAAGCAAGACAGTGAAAAGCTTTAGAGTACATGTTAATTGTTTGGGACCACTTTTCATAAAGTTATGCTAGACCACAAGTTACATTCAGCAATAATTTCCAGAAGTACCTACTACATCATTGGCACTTTCCAAACAAACAGTTAAAAAGGGTGATCCCTATTCCCAAAAGCTCACAATCTAAGGAAGACTCCATTGCAGAAAGCAATAATAAGTGTTATTTATATTTCCTTTAGCACAGAATTTCCAAAAATTTGAAAGCTGAGACCTTCAGAAAATATTAAGCCAATTATGTCCTGTTTCAGTTCCAGCTTGTATTGTTAAAGGCCTACTCCTATTAGGATTTTAATTAAATGAAATGAAATTATATTTTAAAAACAGATCCTTAAATTTATACTTTATGAACTGATAATATATACATTTATATAGGATGTTAAGTATTGCTCAAATACAAGTTATTATTTAAAACTGGCCTAAACATTACTTTTCAGGTTTACAATATTATTACTCAACAGTGACAGAGACCTATTGTTTCAGGCTCTCTGCAAATTCAGGCAGATATCACCACATCACATTATTTCAATCACACTTTTAAGTTCTTCACCACAACCATAACAACTAGAGACTAACTTTGGAAAAAAACAAACCTCAAACACTGGTGAACAATTTTGCACCCCTTGGAGTGTCCCTTGGAAGGCACATCTCACTGTTTAGGAGACACTGCTATGGCATTTTGCAGCGAGGTCGAAGACTCACCGGTGTGGCACTCCTGCTGGTCATCTGGGAATTAGCTCTTTTCCAGCATAAGGAGCACCCTCTGCAGGCCAGTGTCTCGCTTGCCGCTGGCCCCGTGTCCCTCCTGGACCCTGGTGCCTTTTACCTCAGGGTTCTGCCCCAGCAGTACCCCCACACTCTGGGTTTCCCCACCAAGGAGAACCCCCAACCCTCTAAACCCACCTTGCCTCAGTGGCTACTGCCAGTCATCATCTAGCCCCCACTCACGGGCGCAGACTGCAGTCTGTAATGGCCACTTATCATTGGCAAAGGGTGAGGACCTGCTACCTCTGCCTATTCCCAAGCTGTATCTCTGCAGCCCCACTACCTCTTCATACCGGGGCTGCAGAGATACAGCTTCATAGGCTGTCATCAAGGCCTGCAGCCTGAGGGTTTACCAGGCTGGAGGTCCCCAGCTCCCTTGTCCTATTCCCCAGCACTGCTCTAGTTCAGGTACCTTCCTCTCAGGGCTTGTCTTCACTACCCGCCCAGATCGGCGGGTAGAAATCAATCTCTCGGGGATCGATTTATCACATCTTGTCGGGACGCGATAATCGATCCCCAAATCGACGCGCGTACTCCACCAGCCCAGGTAGGAGTAAGCGCCGTCAATGGGGGAGCCGCGGCGGTTGATTTGCCGCTGTCCTCACAGCGGGGTAAGTCGGATCAGATACGTCGAATTCAGCTACGCTATTCCCGTAGCTGAATTTGCGTATCTGAAATCGATCCCCGTAATGTAGACGTAGCCTCAGGCAGCTAGCCCTTCTCCCTCTAGGGCTGGAGGGAGACTCCTCCAGCTTTTCGCCCACAGCTCTCTTATCAGGGCCAGCAGGGCCCTAATTGAGTAGGCCACAGCTGTGGCTGCTTCCCCTCCTAGCCTTCCCCAGCTGTTCTCACTCCTCTTATTTCAGGAGCTGAGTAACCACCCCGCTACACATATGTTTTAAAAATGTATTTGCCTAAGAAAACCCAACGCAAATAAGTCACCCCCAAAATAAACCCAAACCCCTTTCCAAAAATGCTGGTGCAATATAGAAATAATGGAATAAAATGTTATAGTATAGAATAGAATGACAAACTTATTTTTGCAGATAGTAAGCAGTACTGGTGATAAAAATATTGTTTTTCTCACTGATAACCAAATATTGATGACCACAAAATCAATTCTGGATTAATTGGCATCTCCAATCTCCATGTTGGAAGTACGTAGTATGCCATGTGAAGGTACGGGCTGATGTGCATATAGATAGGGTATTTCATTAACTTTATGTGATTTCATGCCGTCATTCCTTTTACTTTCAAAATGTTCTAATTCTAGGAACAATATCACAAAGTGGTATTATGCTGTTGTCTCCAGACAATTACAATCTTCAACATGACCTTTCCAGGAATTACATCAAAATAGGAGCAATTAGTGTGTGTGTGGTGGTGGGGTGGGGTGGTCTTACAAGTGAGAAAAATATATAGATACAGGGAATATAATTCCTGAACATCTGCAGTAATAATGCAATCTAAGCAATGACCTCTCCGCAGATGTCTTGAATGTGTTCTTACTGAAATCGCCTAATGGATTCTGTAATCTATTATTTATTGCAAGAGTATCTGTTATAGATTCTTATTAGAGAACTCTCCTGTGTTTACAGCATGATTGCATCTAAAATCTCTAAAAGTGACAGAGATGCAGCACCTTATTTAGAACGCAGCTAGGATTTCCTCTGTAGTTTCATTTTTAATTTATTAAAAACAAAACAACAACAAACCTCTACTTGGCCTGTTTTAATATATCATCACGTATCCTTACCTAGGCCCAATGAAAGCTACAAAAGCAGACATGGGACTATTATTGATACTTAGTGACATACCTCCATGTTGTACTTTTCCACTGTCCTTCTCAAGGGGTCCACAACCTGCCAGCAAATCAAGATGCAAAGATCAATCAGCAGCATCCCTCCAACTATCACCATCAGCTTCTGGTCCTTAATGATCTGGAAGGACAAACATAGAGCAGAGGAGGGCATTCCCATGAGTCTGAGATTCCTCTGGAGCATTCCTCACATGCAGTGAAAAAACATGCACTGTTGCTAAATAGGCTTTTTAATAATATAGAGAGAATTATTTCAGAAATAGCAGGTGAAAGAAAGATACTGTAGTTTTGTCTCCTGTTTAATGTCAGTGTCTAACGATTATATAGACATCTCAAAAGGAGATAGTGAGGGGTGGTAAATACTTATTAACAACTTCAGAATTCTGGAAAATCTAGAAGATTCAATCCCAAAGATCAATTGCTATGTGTATGTGTGTGGGTATAGAAGTCCATTAATTATTACAGCTCTCACCAGAGCAAATGCTAGAGTTACATTTTCAATTCAAGTTCCAGTTTTAAATCCGGTTTTCTAGTAAGGGGAATATATGTTTCCTTTGCTACCAAATTAAGAGGTTTTCTGCACATGCAACTCAGAACAGTTAACTTTAATATTTTAAAGTTTGCATATGCCTAGATTTCAATAGAGAATAGTTGCTTTACTAGTTAAAATAAATAAATAAAACCTACACTTACAGCCTTACAGGAGTATAGCAGCATCTACATATAATTTCTATTACATACAAAAAACTTCACCTTTAATGTTCTTTTAATTTAAAGTCAAACACTCCAAAGTTAGGAAATGCCACAATGAAGGCTGACTCTTAATTCAGCCCCCCTTGTACATATGCATTCGGATACAGTCTTTAATTACAAAATCACAGAGCATTTTTTCTACAGGGCCCACATTTCAGTGTTCAATGAAAAGGCCACCAGAATGGGCAAAACAATGCATTTTCCCCTACTCTCATTCACGGAAATGGGTGAACTGCTTTAGTGAAAATAATTTAAACAAATTCAACCTGAGAGGGACACCTGGCATGGAAAATTTCAGCCCAAATGATTAAATGTTGTCAAAGTTATAAGCAATTGAAACCAGGGTCTTAAAATGGGAAGAGTTAGGCAACCTACCACTCCTACCTATAAGAAATTGCATTTTATATTGAGTTTCTATAAAGTTGCAGGAAGGGGTGCAGATTATATCACTTCATTTTTTTCTTCCATTTGGAAATTAAAAGCTTTTTCCTACTTACTCTTATAGCACATGTTTTTAATTTTATTTAAACTATGTAAACTTTCACATATTGTGTCTGTAATCCCTTTCCACTGAAATTTCAGGAATAAAATTATCTCTAAATCAGTTACTCCACAAGCTACTAATTAAAAAATTTGACAAAAATTATAACTAGAAACATAAGTATGAAGGAAACATATGAGTTTATTTAGTATAATAAATTCTCCATTCTCAGAGAAGCTACTGCAATATTGTATGCCACTTTCTACTAGCTGCTTCCCCAGTTATTTAAACTATTTGGAGTAAAAATACTAAGTTCAGCAACCAGAGTAACTGAAGTTACCTTATGTGTTATTTCCATTTTCTTCCTTACTAAAGTCCATATATCTAATATTGTCATAATTAAGGGCTAAAGCATGACCCTTACTACATGCTCACCCACTTAGGTTACTTGTGGGCAGTTACATTGTTATTAGTCTCCCAAGAGAAAGCAAGCAGGTCTGCTTAGGCACACTGCCTTTTTCTGGGAATAACACATAGAAGGCAGGGAACTGTTCAGCTGGGAGCTGTCCCTCTCAGAAGGAAGAGACATGTGGGGCTTCACCCAAGAGAGGTGATGGCTGGGGAGCTAGAAGCCTGAGAGGAAAATACAGGTGGAATTACCTTGAACTGTGACACAAGTTATTGATTATTTTTAATGAGTAGAAGTGTGTCCATTAGCCTAGAGGGAAGCCTCCTAACAGTCCTGCTTTTGAATTTTTGAAAGAGCATTTATCTGCAGTTACCACAGCAAATCTTGCAAGATAATGGTCATTCCTTATTGTCATTTGCCATAATGACCAAAGACCTAAAGACTGTCCTTTGCAAAAGGATTGGGCCACATGTCTGGGGATTGATCCTGCTTTGAGCAGGGGGTTGGACTAGATGATCTCCTGAGGTCCCTTCCAACCCAGATATTCTATGATATTCTATGATTAACCATATCAGGCATGCAGGGACCATCTAATTGGCTTTTGAAAAAACAAAGGTAGCCCATGAAGTGGAGTAATGGGGAAAATGACCTGCATAAAAGTTAAGACCATGCTGAAGAGAACCGTTTTCTCTTGACATCACCATCATCTTAAGCTTGGCGCCCCTTTCTTCCCTGGACTTGCCAGCCAGAGGGAGAAGAGGTAAAAGATTCAGGTCAATAGCTATGAAAGCCTGATCAATCTGAAACTAACCAAGAGATCCTGAATGTGTCTCATTAAGCTACTTTATGAGCTCTGGCCACCTGTTCCATTGACTGGTTCCAGTTAACAACAGTCACATGAATCAAAGATCCCAAGAAACAAGGAAGAAGAAAGAATGCATCCTGGTTTTTATTTTTGTTTGGCATGAGGGGATGACTCAGTGCTCCATGAGGTAGAGGGGGGAGACAGAGAGAAAGATGGCACCCTCAATAGTTCCCCAGAAATGAATATTAAATCCCTGATATGTTATCTAATCAGAGATTCTCCTGGGTTAGAAAGGGGCATTATTCAAGAAGCTGCTAGTGTGTATGATTTAACAATCACCTCTGTGTTAAGTCCTGTAGAAAGATTATGTGTTATTATCTGAAGAAGGAGGGAATAGAGCAGTGAAACAATAGCCTGTAACCTTAATGAGCCTAAAGAAAGTAGAGTTAAAAGGGGAATTACAAAAACATAATTCTAATAGCTGTATTTTCTTTAAATGAAGAACAGGATTATGACCTGATTTTGTCAGTCTCACTGGCTATGGCAATCGGCTCCTTCTTGAATCTCCCATGTAGGATTAATAGAGTAACCCTTCCTTATGTCAACCTCATAATTTGATTTGACTGCCTGTGTATTAATTTGAAAAATTGACCCATCAATCCATTGATTTTATTTCATTTGTGATCTTGATTTGATCATTGTATTATTTTATGTTTTATTAGTTTATAGAAGTTATAATAAGCTAGTCAGCAACATGTTTGATGAGTTTTATGTTTGCTTGCTCATTCTTTTAATAAAAGTTTACTGGCCTGGTTTCTCTCTCAAAACTGCAACATGCGTCAAACTACCCTGAGGGCAAAAGTACTATAATTAAGACATTGATGAGCCACTTGGTTCTGCCCTTAAATCAATATCTACATCCCTTGCATCTGACATAATCATATTGTTAATTCCAACATTTTATACACCTTATTATGGCTAGAATTGGTAGCAATGAATGTGGTTAAGTTTGCCTTACACTTTCAATTATAAGCCTCTGTTCTCTGTTCTGTATAATTTTGCCAAACTTTATCTGTTGATGCTGAGATTTTTCATGCTTGTTCTCTGCCTCACGCTGAATTGTTTTGCAAGATTTTTTTTAAATGGTTCAGCTGTGTCACAGAACAAAGTTGGCAAAAAAGCCATAGGTTTACTAATGTTAACATTTTTTCCCTTTTTTGCAGAGACTTAGCATTGCTATAATTTGGAGCAGGAACTTGACATTTGGCAGGAGGATAATTCTGTGGTCAGTAATTTGCCTTTTTATGTCCTCATGAAAATCCATTCAGATTTGGCTGAATTATAAGTCTCTGAAAAGTGCCATTTGTACGCGATCAACAGAGCTTGTTAGAAGCTTGCTGATATCTCCCCCCGCCCAGTGGCATACAGAACAGCCCACCTGCATTCTTGGATGTCAGCACATTCACTCCTCAAGAAGTACTGGATACTCTGAACGAGGCTGACTCAAGACCTGTGAATCTGATCCATGCCCTTCCTGGCAACTGGTGCCACTCATGACCAAAATAGCCAGTGCCTCATTCAGGAAAGGTATCTTCCATTCCTCCTTCCAGAATGCAATAGTCTGACTAACATTGAAGAAAACAAGCTAGGAGCCATCAGTTTTAACCAACTATTGTCCAGAATCAATTCTTCAGTTCCTGAGAAAGCTCACAGAAAAGCTAGCTGAAAGACAAGGAGGGATTCACTCTGGTGCTATTATGCTAGTATGCCACTAGGTCACCTGGTAAGATGACATGAACTCAAGTGTCAGCAATATGCAGATGACACACAGGTCTACTGATCCTTCACCACCAGCACAGCCTAGTAGTTGGACAAGATCAGCTCATAGGTGAAGAACCTGAGCAATGGACATTATACGGGTGGGTAGAGGAAAGCACTTTGAGGAGTCTGCAGCAATTGTGCAATTTCTGTTGGTTGAATCTACACACCACAATCAGTCACTGCAGTCCTTAGTGTAGGAGTGCTCCTGGATTCTTCACTGACGCTAACCACTCCTATATCAGCATCTCTACATTTTCCCATTGACTAGGAGACTAAGTCCCATCCTGGCAGACCAATGACCTGACCCCATTATATGCACTTTCATCACCTCCAGTATGGAAGGCAGCAATGTCACATACCTGGACATGGAGCTATCAGTCCTTAGGAAACTCCAACTAGTACAGAAAATGGCAGTGCATCTCCTCAGTAACATGGGCTACCACGAGCACATCAAACCTGGTCTCTGCTGTCTACACTGGCTTCCCATAGAACATCAAGTCAAGTTCAAGATTTTGGTCTATATCTTAAAGGCACTCAATGGTCTCAGCTCAGAGATCACCTAAAGCTAAAAGATCACCTAAAAACTATGGTATGAAGACTGGTAATTACACCTTTCCTCAGGCACAATAACACTTTGTACAACAATGGTAAAGCTCACCCGTGCAGGACACAGAACTTTCTCAGGGGCCAATCCGAGACTGAACTCCCCAAAAATATAGGACTATCACAAACCTCACCATTCCACGCAAAGTGCAAGACACATGACTTCACTCTTGTATTCTCTCATATAAACACATAGCAGTGTGTAAACAAACAAATAATACAATACAATAACTGATGTTCTTTAAGAGAACGTATATACATTCCACAGCTGGCGATTTCATGTCCAGTGCATATGTGTCAGAGAACTTCCTAGTCAGCAACATCTGCAAGGGTGCCACATGCACCCTTCAGTCTTCTTGTGTTTCAGAAAGGGTAGAAAGAGCAGCACTGCCCCACTACACCCAGCTCCTTTGCCATGGTTTGTGGGACTCCAAAGTAGTGGGGAAGAAGGGTGGAATATGTATATGGACTCACATCTCAAAGAACATCAATTACTGCATAGATAAGCAAAAACTGCAAATGACACAAAGT
This sequence comes from Malaclemys terrapin pileata, assembly GCF_027887155.1. Lineage (NCBI taxonomy): Eukaryota > Metazoa > Chordata > Testudines > Emydidae > Malaclemys > Malaclemys terrapin. The sequence goes on along the minus strand of NC_071506.1, from coordinate 170,017,361 downwards.
TTGGAGGTATTCCCAATACAGAGGAGGACAGGAATATCATACATGATTTGGATGACCTTAAAAACTAGAGTAATAAAATGGGATGAAATTTAATAGTGCAAAGTGCAACATCATGGACTTAGAGACTAACAACAACATTTTTTGCTATATGCTGGGGATGTACCATTTCCAAGTGACAGAGGAGGAGAAATACATTGGTGTACTGGTCAATCACAGGCTGACTGTGAGCTGCCAATGTGATATGGCCATGAAAAAAGCTAATGCATGAGGTGAGGTATTTCCAGTAGAGACAGGGAAGTGTTAGTACCATTTCACAAGGCACTGGTGAGACCTCATCTGGAATACTGTGTGCAGTTCTGGATGCCCATGTTTAAGAAAGATGAATTCAAACTGGAGCAGATATAAAGAAGAGCTACTAGGATAATCAGAGGAATGGAGAACCTGCCATATGAGAGGAGACTTAAGAAGATTAGCTTGTTTAGCCTAACAAAATGAAGGCTGCGAGGAAATATGATTGCTCTCTATAAATACAGCAGAGGGATAAACACCAGGGAGGGAGAGGAGTTATTTAAGGACCAAGGCTGGCACAAGTACAAATGGATATAAACTAGACATGAACAAATTTAGGCTTGAAATTAGATGAAGCTTTCTAACCATCAGAGCACAGAAGTTCTGGAACAACCTTCCAAGAGGAATAGTGGGACAAAAAAACCTAACTTCTTTCAAGACTGAGCTTGATACATTTATGGAGGGGATGGTATGATGAGATTGCTGACAATAGCATGTGGCCCATCTGCATCTGCTATTAGCAAATACCTTCAATGGCCAGAGATGGGACACTAGATGGAGAAGACTCCACATTAGCATAGAGAATTGTTTTCAAGGAGTGAGACTGGTGATCTCTAACTAACTGATTGCCATATTTGGGGTTGGAAGAGAATTTTCCCCCCAGGTCAGACTGGCAGAAACCCTGGTTTTGGTTTTGGTTTTTTTTTTTGTAATTTTTTCTTTTCCTCTGCAGAATGGGACATGGGTCACTTGCTAGTTTGAACAAGAGTAAATAGTGGATTCTCTGTAATTTGGAGTCTTTAAATCAAGATTTGAGGACTTAGGTAAATCAGCCAGACTGGGGTGGCAGGCCAATAATATCCATGCTTGCGGCTGCTGGAAATGGAGCCTCATCTGAGTTGTAACAAACATGCAGGCCACCAGTTGCCTGAGGGAGGAACTTATCTGCATTCAACGGTAAGGCTGAAGGTAAGAGAACAGGTCCCTCAAAGTCTGGAACCTGTGAAGTGAAAAGTAGGCCATGGCTGTGGTGGTATCCAATATGGACCCTATAAACTGTTGTGTGGGCATCAGGGTTGACTTATTTTTGTTCACTAGCAGGCCTAAACATACAAACAGCCCATGGCTGTATTTGGGTCTCCAAGTGGCCTCAGACTGGCCAGTCATCAAGGTAGGGGAAGACTTGAATGTTTAGCCTCCTGAGGTAGGCCACAACCACTGCTAGGTACTTTGTAAACACCCTTTGTGCTATACAAAATCCAAACAGCCAGACACAATACTGTCAAGTCACTGACAGTATTGTGTCTGGCTGTTTGGCTTTTGTATAGCACAAAGGGTGTTTACAAAGTACCTAGCAGTGACTGTAGCCTGTGGTGAACCTCAGAAAACATTTGTGGGCTGGATGTATTGCAATATATAATATACATCCTGGAGGCTGAGGGCGGCATAATAGTCTTTCTAATCTAGGGATAAGATGTTTGAGGCAAGAGACACCATCCTGAAACAGAATTTCAGGATGTACATGTTTAAATCTCATAGGTCAAATATTTCCTGAAGCTGCTCCCCGATTTTTCTTGGGGATGAGAAAATAGCTCAAGTAGAACCCTTTCCCCTTTCTGCTGTGGGGGACTTTTTCTATGGCATTGAAAGCTGGGAGGAACTGCACCTTGCTTTAATGCATTCTCTTAAGATGGGTCGCTGAACAGGCATGGGGAATATGGGTGGGTAGGGAGCAGGAGAGCAATTGTATTGCCCATCTCCATTACATTAGATGTCCAATGGGTCTCATGTGACTTTGGACTAGATGTGGTGCAAAGAAGCCAGATGGTTGCCAAAGGGGGAGAGATGTCTAGGGCTGAAAAATAAGTGATATGCTGTCCTTGGGCATGGAGTCAAATCTGCTGCCCTGTTGCAGAGGAGGAAGGTTGGTGTGAGGAAGTGGTGACTCCTCCTGAGGCCTTCCTCTTTGAAACCTGCCCCTTCCGAGAAGGCACGGGTGCTCTGTATTGATAGTAAAGGAGCTGCCTGTGGTATATCTGAGGCCTGAAATGCCATCACTTGAAGGTTGGAGTGTAGACCTGCAAGGACCTGAGCATGGCCCTAAAGTGACCCCATGGCTGCTTAGGTCTTGTTGTGGAACAAGGAGCATCCTTCAAAAGAAAGGTTTTTGTAGCTTTGTAGCTCTAAATTGTGGTTTGTAGCTCCTTAAGAATTCCTGACAAGGACAGCCACAAAGAGCAGTGCATTGTTGCTGCTGTTGCCATTGTTCTGGAGGCTGGGTCCACAGCATCCAATGCCTCCTGGAGGTATTGCTTAGCAACCAGCTATTCTTCTGACTCAAAAGTCTAGAATTCACTCCTGAATTCTGGTGGGAACTTTCAATTGACGCACAGGATGACACACCACTTAACATGGTTATACTTCACCAGGATTGCTTGATATCCTCATTTGGAGGCTTCGGATAGACGATGACTTCCTGCCAAGCAAATTTATGCACTCCTTCTCCTTATCTTTCTGTGTTAATTTCTGAAGGTGCTGGTGCATTCTTTCAGTCACTGCCACCAGTGACCCTAGAACCAGGTGTGAGGAGAACTGCTTGTCGCCCATGGCCAGTACCCAGTACCACCAATTGGCCCACGTTGAAGTCAGTGCTATGGAAGCAGGCATCTGCTACAGGACCTTCACTGGCTCCAGCAGTCACTCATTTATAGGAATGGCTACACAGACCAGAACCGATAAGTGTAATATATTGAGTACCTTGTGCAGCGTATCTTCATACCTCTTCGGTCGGGATCTATGGGATTGCTACTACCCATCTCATGAGATCCTAGAAGATTTTATGATTATATATAGAGAGAGTGGCTAGGTTTGGCCTGATCAAAGGCCAGAGCCTTGTCTGGTAATGAGGAGAAGGTGTTTTCCAGTACTGGCTGTGGATGGTCCAGTTCTGGAGGCTGCTCCTGCAGCTCACTGTCCTGAGGACAGTTGTCCGTCCCTCTCCTCCCCCCAGGCACAGAGAAGCCAACCTGTGTTTGGAGTGTATGGGGGACGTCAGATCTATGATGTTCTGCATTGTCCATAGGGCCCACATGGCCACCCAGGTTGGTACCAGCAGTCCTGCTAAGGGTTGGTACCAAGCTTGTGCCTCAGCTGAGACCAGGTTTCTCTTCCCCATGCAGCGGAGGATGAGATCACCAAGTCATGGGATCTGACTGGGGATTGGTGTAAGCTCTACTCCAAGTCTCTTCCAGGATCAGGGATACCCTCCCTGCTATCAGCAGGACAGATGTCATTGGCCATCAGGGATACCGTGGCAGCCCTGCAGGCAACATCAGGTCCAGGAACCCGGACAGCAGCATCAGCAGTATAAGACGTTCAGGTAAGTCTTTGGTCAAAAGATTTCATGTTTGAGCTCCTGAGGTGCAGGATACTGGTCCCAACTCATTGGTTGATCAGTGACCCTAGGCAGAAAATGAGCCATTAAAGCTGCCTGTGCCATGTTGATGCTGGTGCTGCACAAGGAGGCAATACTGGGGTTGGGACTGGTACCAGCAGGTGTTCTGTCTCTCTTGCTACCGACAAAGTGAGTATGGCTGAGCAGGTGCCAGCAAAAACCTCAAACCCTGTGGCATGTCCAGCTCCACACAGCTAATGCCAGCTGTGGTGCTAAGGGAACTTGTTCTAAGTTTTGATGCATCCTTGATGTCAGGAAGTCTTGTAGTCTTATGCAGCTTAAAGTCTGAGCCTCGAGACAGTATTCTATGCCTCTCCTAACACAAGGACTTGCGCTCAGTGTCTGACTGATCCTGCTGCTACGGTGCACCTCAAAAGGTTTTGAAAAATCCCACCAGCTTCGACTTTGATAACCTTTGGTCCCTCAAAGATCTGGAAGTCTGGAGCCATGGATCTGATTCCAGACAAATGGACTGCTCTAACAGGAAAGCCCTCAGGTGGGACTTCCTTGAGTGCTGGCTCCACTTAGAGAATGACCTGCTTTGCTCACACCAGTGCAGAACACACCCCTTACAGAGGCAGAATAAGCAGCTTGTGTGGCTCTTGTTGAGAGGCCTTATAGCCTCAGATGAAGGGCACTTAAAGATTGGGGAATTATGGTCCACCATGCAGGCCCCACTGGTACTTGGTCTTTGGACAGAGAACTCCGGTCACCAATGACCTCAGGTCTGGTACGCTAACACTAGTCTAAGAGCCAACTGCTGACTTCATTCAGCCATAAAGGTAGGCTGCTCCCAGCGGAACTGCTCAGGGAGGCTGGAGAGGAAAAAAATGTTGGTGGCAGCTAGGAAAGGGAAATAGGTATGGACTCACTCCATTGATTTTGTTGGACATGGCAGAATAAAACTTCACTTAGGGCACCTGTATATCCAGGGCTAGAGCTCAGTACTAGTTAAAAGTTCAGAGGGAAACTAGAAAGATGACTGCTTTATTAACAGTTATCAGTTATGACCAGACAGAATGGAGAAGCAGCTAGTTCAGCTATAACATAATTACACTCACATAACTCTCTTGCAAGTATATTAGAGTTACATCATTAAAATAACCCACTCATTGGTTGATCAGTGACCCTAGGTAGAAAATTGTTGCTTAGCAACTTTTCCAAGCAGAATACTTAGCCTAGGACTGAACTGGATCCTATGTGTGGAGGATTTTCTACAAATAATGTGTAATTGTCATTGCCTGTGCTAAAAGGGATCCCAATCTTTGGAAAGAACACTACAAAGGGCTTGAATAGGTTGGAAGAAATGTTCTGATTTTGTTTGAGATAGCATTCAAATATCTAGTCTATATTTTCATTAATGAACAATTCTGTAGCAAAGTATGATGCATCATTACTAAATAGCTGGGGACATCAATGCACTTGATTACATTTATGATCCTGTTCCAAGCTATTCAGGAATGCATTGTCTCATACTGTATGGCAACGTGTTCTTTGTTCTGTCACCCATTATTCTCATAATGCATAGAGATTATGGTTGTGGCACCATTTGTGGGCAGTTACATTTCTTTTAGTGTCCTCATTGTTTTCCACAGCTATAGAGGGTTAGTCTTATCAAATCACATCAGACTGAAACTTGCTTATACCAATTATCAGTTCAACTAAAATTGGGTATTTTTCTCCTAAAATCGTATACTTCTAGGGAGTGAGATATTCTACTTTAAATCAGGTTAGGCCCTCATAATGTTTGAAAAAGTGCCATATATAGAATAATTTTGCTCAAAATGCAATGTGGGTTGTTATTAGCTTTGAAATAAAGGGACCTTTCTAGGTTTGGCATTACCAAACATAAAATACAAGAGAGTCTGTCTAACTATGACAATACTTACTACATTTCAAGTGTCACCAAAGGGATTACAGCAAGGTTTTCACCTATTGATATATGTAACTTTTATGTCAAGATTTTCAAAAATAGGAGTCTAAATCCATATTTAGGCAATTAAATAAGTGAACTGGTTTTTCAGAAGTGCTGAGTCTCTAGCAGCTCCCAGTAACCATTGTTTGAGCTCTTGGGAGCTCAGCACTTTGGAAAATCACACCACTTACTTAAGGTCCGAAATATGGATTTAGGAGCCTCACTTTAGGCTGCTATTTTGGAGGCTTTGGACTGACTCTTTATGTGCTATCATGGAAAAAATCAATAAAGTACCTCTGTGTCTGCTCAGATCGTCTTGAAATATGCTCTATTCACATTTGAATAATAATAGTCTATAAAAACATGCCATGAAATTACACCTGAAAAATTCACCATGTATTGGATATGCTATGGGCCATTTGGTCAAGATGCTAAACATTCATAGTGAAAAAACAATTTTCAAACATAATGTTTGTTTTATTTCCTATTTTAAAGAATTTAACAATAAGGCCGAAAAAATTAAAATGTTAAGTCTCCATATGTTGGTTCTTTAGAACAGATGGTCTCTAATATTGCATTGGTGGTGCGAATCTGATTAGCTAAAATAATAATCTGGGTGTTTTGCTTTTCCCCCCAAGACTTATGAACTTTCAGATTTACTTAGTCAAACACAGAGACACCACCTGGGAAATCTATTACAGTTTTTTGCTGTAAGTACAAAAAGCTCTAGCAAAATTTGTATTACAAAAATGTTTTGAAAGGTGTAAATATTTAAAAATTACCTACTGAACAATTATCTTAATAATAGAAATTAGAGATGGAGAGAACTAATTAGGTCATCTAGTCTAATATTATGCTAATGCAGAAAGGACCGGATTTACAAAGGTATTTAAGCACTTAAGATAGGTGCTTAGTGGAATTTACTGAACCTTCTGTTAATACATTATCTAGTGCATTGTTCAGTCTAGTTTTAAATAACTGAAATAATGAGACATCCATTGCATCCCTTTAAGACTTGTGTGGGAAAAATGTGTGGCATTTAATAGAAAATTATAACCTTTCTATGGGTTTTTTTAAACCAACCACAGTATTTAATAGAAATTATATCCCAGCTATAAACTCTATTGGATGGTTAAAAAAATTGATAGAAAGGATATATTTATCTAATAAATTCTATCAATGTATAGAGAGATTTATTTATAATATTATTAAGGGTCATACTCTTTGTGCTGGTACAGCAGTGCGGGGTTCATCAAGAAGCCAGCTATGGCTTCCTGGTTCTTTGCTCAGTCATAGGCACAGGTCAGAGCAGTCTGTGGGCTGCTTTAACATGTGTCAGCTGACAATGGTCCCCAAAGGACAGTTTGCCATCTGACGATAGCTTGAATGCTGTGTGTTCTGCCCAGGCCTTTTCCCTCCCCTGCTCTGTGCCGATATGCCCACTGAGCTGGTGACTGTTGTGAGGGTGGCAGGGTCAAATTATAGCATAGGTATGATAGACTTGTGCCTACTTTGAGCTTTCATTGAACAAAATAGTAAATTTCTGGATCTCATAGTTGTGAAAAGAAGTTTGAAAATGTGACCAGAGAGTACCCAAAACAGCACATGCCTGCACATACTCTGGAATAATAGCTCTGAACGGTGCCAATTCCAAAACCCATTATTCTGGGGCATCCACCAACATCATAGAGTCCTCTGCTGTGGTATATGGTAAGTAATGAATGCAGTGGATGAGGCTCACCTATCCAAATAGATGCACATCCTAACTGATGGGGTAAGTACTGCATGGACCTGTGCTGTCACCCTGCCTCTTTGGAGGGAGAAAAGTCCCATACTTTTTCTGAGGGGAGGGACGGAGAGTTCCTGCTCCTGCTCCATGGGAGGTGGAAGGGAACAGGTTTCCTGCCATTTTCTGCTCCTGCCTCTTTGAGAGAAGAGTGGGCCCTCCACCACTGCTACTCCAAATGTGGTGCAGGACAAGGAGACATGGCTCAGCTGTTACTGAGAATGAGGTCAAGCAAAAACAGGTATTTTTAATAATGGGTGTTTTTTACCCCAACCAGCTTTTTGAAGAGCTCTAGCAGCTCCAGGTTTTGTAGCAGGAAACTGAAATATGACAGAATCAGAGCTACAGCTCTGGTTAGGGGAAAGATGCTGCTGCCATAGAGTCATTGCAAGAAAAGGTCACCAGACTATTTTAACATGGGCAAAACAATGTATTTTTGCACAGCTTTGTTATCAGAAACAGCTGAACCGTTTTGGCTGAAATTTTCCAGATACATTCAGCGTGAGGTAGAGACCAGGCCTGTATAAGTTCAAGCAGTGAAAGTTTGGCAAAGTTATAAGCAACTGAAAACAGGCCTTATAATGAAAAGTGTTGGGTAACCTTAGTAAGTAGTGCTGCCTGCCCCACCTATAATGATTACAGGTTATTTGTTACAAAGGACCCCTGCCTCATTTAGTACACAGTATGGCGAATTAATGAGGCAAAGGGTTCAAAGAGCTAAAAGGAGGTTCTCATGTGTTTAAAGCACTGGACTGGGACTCAGGAGAGCTGGTTTCTATCCTTGGCTCTGCCACAGATTTTCTACAGGCCAAAATGTTCACTGGGGCCAAATTAAGACAAACTTGACTCTAGCATTATCTAGCTTTTGAATATTTGATTAACTTTACTTTTACATCTTTTTTAATGTAATATGTCCTTATAGTCAACCTGAATAGAGTACTACTTTGCTACATTTCATAGTGCTACACATAGCTATACCAACTTGGACCTCTGTAAATAATTCTTCTTTCTCCTTGATGTTTACAGCTTTCATCTACTTAGAGGTGATTTTCATATCCCTTCTCTAGTCATCATTTGGTTACACAATACAGATTTAGTCTTTTACTCTTTCCCCATATATGAGTGAGGGCTTCAGGTTGGCAGTATGATTGCAGACTGATTGCAAATATCCAGAGACTCTGATGTAGTGGCATTACAGAGTGGAATAACGATGGCAAAACAGCATAAATGCCAGTCTTTGAAGAAGATAATGCTTTTCATTTCCACTCCCTTCATTCACGTTGCCTTTACCTTAGAACAACATTTTGGCATCAAGATAAAACAAGGCCAGCAGAAGTCTAGAATGGTGGTGGTGAGCTATTAAATACTCAACAATATCAATAGAAGATGTACTATCATTTACACACAAAAAATCCCAACCCACATGTCAGATGTAAGTACAAAGCTAGGAAGTTTTGAATGAAGTTGTGTCAAGGCTATCATAGCACCAGCAACATTGTGCTTCAAGTGTGGACTGCAACAAACAGTATTCTGGTTCAGAGATGGTGATTACCAATGCGTCATTTTATTTGTCTGCCAATGGACAAAATTTTACTGGAACTGGGCAAATACTGATTATGGAAACTCTAACTAAGAAATTGTTGTTTAAAATGTGTTAGCCTTCCGGGCTCATCCTCGGTGTGCCCGCGCTGTGTTTAATGCACCTGACGGGGGAGGGAGCAGAGGTGATGTTCAGAACCCAGTGTATAACAGAGCAGCTTCACAACTGTTCTAATTTATGCTGGCAGAACTGGCTTCCTTTAGCAGTTCTGCCTGCTGAGGATACACCAGAACACACATTGTTCCTGCCATTGGCATTCCTCCTCCTCCCATTCTTCACTGCCAGCACATTCTCTGTGTCAGTGCAGGAAGTGGGCAACTTCCCGCTCCTCCCACTGGGCAAAATCCTCAGCTGCCTGGAGCAGCACAGAGGGGATTTACCAAGGCAGGATTAAGCCCCAATTAAAAGTGGGTTTGTTTTTGGTAAATATTAATTCTAGTCTACTTTCCATTATCTCTAATGAGCTCTTTAAAACTTTTCCCTACTGACTTTGCCCTTTTTCATTTGACAAAAACTGATTCCCCAGTACTCCTGTGTTTCTAATGTAGCTGAAATTAATGTGATTCTTTTAAATTACTTCTTTTTAGCACTAGATTGATCAAAGAGGTTAGCAGTGCTCTGGGAATACCGTATCATTTGACAGTTAACGGCTTGGCAGCAGGAGAAGCTCATTCTGGCTTTTGTTGGTTATTTTAAAAACAAGAACAATTGCAGCAACAAAGTAGTGGATTTAAAGTAAAATACAAAACAAAATTGAATGTGGAGCACTGTTTAAACCAATTATAATATTACAAATCATATTCTCAGCCACGTTTATAGTGTCTTCAAATATTTGTTTCGATCTCCACTGGACTGGATTTGAGTTGTACATTTCAATTCCCGGTGAACAACTTCTGTTTGAATAGAATCTTCACTCCAGTTTTTTAAACTTCTTCACCCACCCAACCAACAAAAAAAAAGTATTTCCCCCTTCCCAAATACTTCTCTTAATGAAAACTAAAACATATCAGTTCTTTAATAGAGACAATTACTGGATTACTATGATTATTTTGATTGGGTACAGAGGATAGCTGAATGTTGTAGGCAGGGACAAATTCCACTAGCCTCACCAGCTACAAAGAGTGCAGCCACAGTGTGGAAGCTATTGTATTGCTCTAGCACTATATGAAAGTGGTGGGGAAAAACCAGACGGTCCTTTGGCAAAGCACCCCACTCCCATCTCTGTCCCCTCTTCTCACAGCCATACATAGAGCCCCCACAGAGTAAAAAATCATCAGGAAGTGGAACCACACCAATCCTGCTGCAAGATGGTTATCTGTACCCATAGAGTTAGATTAGGAATTGGGTGGGTCCCAGACAGCAGCCACATCAAGGGATGGGATATTCCAAGGGCCTCACCATCTATCTCAGGGCTCTGAAGAAGGGGCCAGGGCCAGCATCTTTACCCTTCCCTGGCCTGAGGTGGGGCAGGAGGTGTCAGAAAGCAGGCATGGAGCTGCAGAGTAAGCAGGGAACACCTGGTTCCCATCTGCTTCTCAGATCAAAGGAATGTTTTTAGCAAATCAGAAAGTGCCTTAGAATTTCATAAAAATGAAAGAATTTTAAAAATATAAGTTAAAAAAAGTTCTGCTGCTGAATGCCGCCCTACGGTCTAGTTATTGGTTGTTAGATTCAGTGGCCAGAAGGAATCATTGTGTGCAAGCTGGTTGTGTCATACAGTATGTTATGGTGGTACCCCATATAACCTCCAAACCAGCAGGACAAAAATGTCATTACTATCAGAGGTATATTTGAGTATATGAGTTCATATTCTATACAGTTTTTTAGAAGGAGAAAGTAATCTGTCAATATATAAACAAATCAAAAAGTTATTTATAGACTGCACCATATATATTAAAGGTAGAAATAAAATTATTAGGTAAACTTGTCCTCCTTACTAATGCAGAATGGTTCCTTTCATTATATTCTCTTCGCTGCTGTTTTATTCAGTCTACCTTTAAATGAATCAAGTGACGGGTTCTAGAACTATGCAGAGCCTATTTCACAATCTAATAGATTTCACTGTTAAGAATATTGTCCTGATATTCAGCCTAAATTATCCATGATGACCGACAAGGTAATGTACCTAAAAGCAACATTTTATTGAAGCTAGACATTTATGAATAGATAGACCCTGAACTATCCATAAAGTATTAAACAAAAGGGTATTTAAATCATTTAAGATATACCCGTTATTTGTCAAGTTAAAAATATTAGAGTTTCAATTTGTTTGGTTTGCTATAATGCGTATGACTTAGGCTTGGATCATTTTTTTTTAAATCTACTGTCTGTAAGCTAAATCTGATTGAAAATGGCAATAGAGTATTTTCTGTCAGTTCAATGGTTATTGCTACCGTTACTCTATTTTGGGGACAACAATAAATTCCCACTCTCAAATCTGAAGTAGAATTACAATGCCGGTCATTGTACTGTCCCTGCTGGAAACCATATGGTACAAGAAAAGAACTTCATGTTTCTGAGTCATCTCTCCTGTCTTAAATAGAGCTTATCTATCTTGGTTAACCAAAATGGAAAACACAGTACAATTAAACATTTTGTGTGGACAACTAATTAACTAATTTGCATTTTCTTGTCAATAAATAGTCCTCTGTTTAAGGATTCTATGTCTCAAACTCTGAAATGGGAAACCAAAATAAGAAAGGACAAGGGAAGGGAACGGAAGTGATTAATATTGCGAAACAAATGTCGTTTTGATTCATAGGGGAGGTAAATTATGTTGCAATCCAATGTTTTGACTGAGCTGCCCTTAATATTTCCAGCATCTCTCAAGATAAAGCAGTTTATTGGGCAGCATTTAGATATTTGAAGACATTATCCAACCACCACTACTGTGCTTTTATTAAAAAAAATGTAAATGTTTAATGCACAATGGTCAATCAACGACTGGACTAATCAAGTTATTCACTACATGTCAGATCCCGCCACCCTTACTCTGTCTGAGTAGTACCTTGCTGTGTAAATACTCCCACTGAAGCTGATGGGACTAGCTGAGGAAAAAGAGACGAGTCAGTGGGTGAGTAAGGGCCGCAGAATGCAGCTAATAATAATTGACAGACAAGAGTCACTCAATGTCAGAGATGAGGGACCATTTGACTGTCTAAAGGCAAATGGCTTGTCAGAGTACAAAGTGACTTCTTAATGAAAGCCCAATAGATTGAATGATTCATTCCTGTTAGAGACCTTTTGAAATGATATATTTTGGAGCAAACGATAAAATCTACAATATAAACACAATATTAGAAATAAGGATGAGAAGCCAAATTCTGTTTTCAGTTATACCAGCAGAACCTTGAGCAGTGGACTTCAGTGGACAGAATAGTTGTTCAGATGTTGGAGAAACATTGTTTTGTGCAGTAAGAATTCAATTCTGGGAAAATGGATCCTTGGACTCAGCTAGAATAAGTATGCACATTATGGTGGCCCTCTGTATGGAAGTGTTAAGGAGGGAAGGGGCTCTCATCCCAGCCAGTGCACCCATAATTTGGCTCTTAATTGTTTTCGTCATTCAAAATATTCTGCACTGAATAAAAATACCTATCGAAAACTCTGGTTCAGAACCAAAATATAAGAAGTAATGAAGTGTTTTTGGGGTCAAGGCACCAGACTGGATCTCACGAGATCTGGATTCAATTCCTGGCTAAGTCAACAGACTTCCTGTGTACTAGGAGAAGTCACTTCAGCACTCTGTGCCTTGGTTTCCCCATCTGTAAAATGAACATAACTGTCCCTCTGCCTATCTAGATTGCAAGCTCTTTGGAGTATGGTCTGTCTCTTACTAGCTATGTATACAATAAGTAGCACAATTGAACCTCCAGGTTCTCCTGTAGTACAAACAATAAGGTATTTTATTAACTCTTAAAATGCAGGGTCCTTGAAAAGGGCATGCATAGGAAAATCTTTAAGGTGAACCTGTGCATTTTCCAGATAACTTTCCCCTTTCTCAGGTTTATGTGGCTCTATTTTTTCCTTCTTTAGCATAAATATTACAATTGCATGTATAGAATTGTGTATGGTAGCTGATTTTAGCTCTACAATGGCCAATAGTTTGTCAGCTTTGTTTTTTCATTCTAATTTCCATTCATATTTTCCCAGCAAAATGAGTAACTTAATAGAGTCTGCATCCAACGAAGTGAGTATTCACCCACGAAAGCTCATGCTCCAATACGTCTGTTAGTCTATAAGGTGCCACAGGACTCTTTGCTGCTTTTACAGATCCAGACTAACATGGCTACCCCTCTGATACTTAATAGAGTCTCATAGACTATAAGGGCAGAAGGGACCATCACGATCATCTAGTCTGATCTCCTGCATATTGCAGGCCACAGAACCTCACCCACCCACTCCAGTAATAGATCCCTAACCTCTGGCTGAGTTACTGAAATCCTCAAATCGTTGTTTAAAGACTTCAAGTTACAGAGAATCCACCGTTTACACTAGTTTAAATCTGCAAGTAACCCATGCCCCATGCTACAGAGGAAGTCGAAAAACATCCCAGGTCTCTGACAGTCTGACCTGGGAGAAAATTCCTTCCCAACCCCAAATAAGTCGGTCAGTTGGACCCTGAGCATGTGGGCAACAACCACTAGCCGGACACATGGAAAAGAATTATCTGTAGAACCTCAGAGACCTCCCTAGCTATTGTCCTTTGTCTTCTGTTTTTAAAGAAAACCATCTAACATTTCATATGTGTAAAGAAACTATATTAGAAGAAACAACAATATAGAAATCCAAACATGAGATGCCACATACTAGATCAGGGATCAGCAACCTTTGGCACGCGGCCCACCAGGGTAAGCACCCTGGCGAGCCAGGCAGGTTTGTTTACCTGCCACGTCCGCAGGTTCGGCCGATTGCGGCTCCCACTGGCTGCGGTTCGCCGCTTCAGCACATCCCTCGGCCTGCGCCACATCCCGCAACCCCCATTGGCCTGGAGCGGTGAACCACAGCCAGTGGGAGCTGCGATCGGCCGAACCTGCGGATGCGGCAGGTAAACAAACTGGCCCGGCCCGCCAGGGGCTTTCCCGGGCCGGCCACGTGCCAAAGGTTGCCAATCCCTGTACTAGATAAAGGTCTGAACTACTGTATTTCTAGCTTGGCTTTTCTATATACCTCTATCCCAATATAAAGTGATCCAATATAACACGAATTCATATATTACGCGGTAAAGTAAAGCATTATTGTGGCTCAATTCTGACTGATCTTGGTCACTGCCTATGCCTTTCCAATCAAAACTAGAACAACAAAATCCTACAAGTACTCTATCTCATCCCCTCCTAGCAAGCTATGAGAAACTTTTGTTGGCAACACTTATATTCCAGGTGGTGCAAACTGACTTAATATGACCATAAGAATGGCCATATTGGGTCAGACCAAAGGTCCATCTAGCCTAATATCACATCTTCCGACAGTGGCCAATGCCAGATGTTTCCAAGGGAATGAACAAAACAAGTAATCATCAAAGGATCCATCCTGTCATCCATTCCCAACATGTGGCAGTCAGAGACTCAGGGATACCCAGAGCATGGGATTCAATGGAGCCAAGACATGTTACAGTTGAGGATCTGCTCCCTGGCGATTTATGGATACTGGAAGAACTTCACAAACTATATATATATAGGATATAAACCAGTGAGGAGCAGGGTTTCCCCAACCTTTGCATTTTGTGAACCACTTTGTAGATATATATCCCTCTCCTGGACTCGTGGATCCTTTCAAAGTCTATTGCTTGATTGTCAAAACAGTTTATTCCATAGAACACCACTGAGGGCTCTGTAGATCACTATTTGAGAACCTCTGATATAGAGGCTACGAAGGGGATATAAAGAAAAAAGGGAACAAATGTTGACTATTCAGTGTATTTCAATATGATATTTTTCTGAAAGGGAGGACAGTGTTCCACAGCATCAGTGGAAGTATGGGTATCCAGGGGGTACAACAATAGTGCAGATAACAGCTTCATCATATCTGTGAAAAGAACAGTTGTTTCCTCACCTTTTTCTTCATTTTTACATTTTTGAAAATTGCATGAACTCTCCAGGTTTTTGCAAACATTGCTCCAAATGCAGTTGTGTAGCCCACTGTAAGAATCCACGTCCGGACCTAAGATATAATCAAAGACACAGCCTTTTAGTTTTTCACAGTTTTAATGACTTAAACTTCTCAAAATAGTCTAAAATATCGATTGTATCTAGAGATAGTAAAACAGTTTAGCATTTTTTTTTTATTTTTAAATTCTGTTCACAAGGTAATGGCACAGTTTTCTTCAATTTTTTACAGAATATTTTATTTATTTATTTTTAATTTTCAAAATTTCTAATTTGTTCCCCTCTTTCTTCCCTATTTTTCTGTTTTCCATTGAATGCAATAAAATGAAGACTGAATTCTTTCCCCCCTCCACTTTTTCCTTTGCAGTTTTCCCCCTTTTCCACTCTAACTTTTCATAACGTCTTCAACTTTGGAAAAACTACAGAATAGCAAAAGGAGAAATGAAAGTGTGACTCTGCTGGTCTGTAACTTTGCTTGAGGGAGAAACAAACAAGAGGCCTATCAAGGCCTGCATCTTTGGGAGAGCTATAGCAGCAGTCAATAGCTAAACAAGTTAGTAAATTTGATAGATAGTGTGGAACTAAATGGTGAAGGACCTTAATGCCAAGGAAAGTGTGTTTGGTACAGTGAAGAAGGGACACAAAGGAGGAGGAGATGTGGTTGGAGCAACAACCAGAAAGATGATCCTAACAGCAACATTTTGAATGGACTTAAGGGACCAATGTGGATAGCATCAAAGTTAGATAGTACGATATTACAGTAGTCAAGATATGAGATAATGAGGGCCTGAACAAGAGCCTGGGTAGTCTGGAAAAACAGAAAAAAATGGATCTTTAAAAATATCATGTAGATAGAAGTTGGGAGACATGGACATGGCCTGAATGTATAGGTTTTAGAGCAGAGGTCTCAAAGTCCTGGCCCGTGGGCCATCTGCGGCCCGAGAACCTCCCCACTGCGGCCTGTAGATGAGAGATGCATGCAGCCACACTGTTGATAAAGTCTGCTGCAGGTGCCACACCCCGCAGAGTGAGGGATAGAGGGATAGAGATACCATTACTAGTTGCTGGGCAGATTCAGCCACGGAGGCAGCATCATTAGTTGCCGGGCAGAATCAGCCATGGAGGCAGCATCACTTTTTTCCACAAGTCAAAATACCGAACACAACTATCTGAAGCACACCTTGCTGCAATCCTGAAGGTTTCAACTGCTCAGTCACTGAGGCCAAACATCAACAAACGGACAGAACTGAAGTGTTGCCAGGTGGCAAACACTACAAACTTTGGCTGGCGAAGAATTGTATAAAGTTGTATGTCAGTTTTATTATTTCTAAGAAATTCGAAATAAAAAATACAATATAAACGTTTTCTTTTCTGAACACCATCTTCAGTGACATTATTGGCCTGCTAGGAGGATTTGAGGACTGGCATTGGCCCTAAGGTAAATTGAGTTTGAGACCCCTGTCTTAGAGAGAGAGGACCAAATCACAGATAACACCTAGATTGTGGCCTTGAGTGATTGAGAAGATAGTGATCTTATAAACAGTAATGGGAAAATAGAGGAAAGAGGAAGGTTAGAAGGAGAACCAGGATAGAACAATGCCTCAAAAGCAATGGAGGCCAGGATTTTAAGTAGGAAGTTATCAAAGACATCAAAGACCACTGAGAAGTCAAGAAGGAGGTGGATGGAGTACAGACCCCTGAAAGCAGCTAACAAACAAATGTACTTAATGTTATTGTAGATAATGGCTCCCTACAGATTTCCATGCAGAAAGAACTACTGTACACATATGACCAGGCAGAGACCAAAATGTATAAGGTGAATGCAACGTTGAGAATAGAAAGCATTGGAGAAAGGTATCCAGGATGGCAAAAATAAATAAATAAATAAATAAAAAATCAAGTTTACAAAGAATGTGAAATCTTTAGGTATCTTGTATCTTATAGATGGAGGCTATTCACCTCAATATAGCAGAGTTAAGCCAACTCCAATTGGTTTTGACAATCCACGTTACACCACAGTTTTCAGGCTACTGGTTTGTGATTTCTCTTCCAGTCAGCATACAATGAGTTCTTTTCCCAAAATGTGTGATAATTGTATGTAATGTTCAAATGTGTTATTAATAAATATTCAGTACTTTTGTGTATCCAATATGATATTTTGGCAGACAGATACATGATATTTTAATATCTCTAGTAAAGCTCTTTTTTGTCCTTGCTCAAGCAGCAATTATCCTTGGGGATACTAATAAATTCAATTATGTTCATAATTCAGAAAAAATGTTATTTTTACCATGCTCAGTACAAAAAGGTTATGATTTGGATTAATTTATATTATAATAATATAGCCTATCGGCTGTAGTGGAAACCCTACTAATTAAAAATAATTTGTTCAGAATGAGCTCTCTGCAGCCAAGGATGTGAGGATGATTTTAAAATGAAAATAGGTTTTAATTTAAAAGAAATAACCTTCCATTTTTCTGCCATCATTTATAAAGCACACAGTAAAACAAGGTATTTACTGTACATTGAGTACAGTAACATCATGATCAGTTTCTATTCTATCTGATTTTTAGAGAAATTATGTTCATCATTTGTATTGGATCTAGACACAAAGTCAAAAGAACCTGACAAAATTAATAATGACTCATGATCCTGTTTCTCGATTATTTTCACTTAATATAGTTAAGATATTGCTTTGATTTGTAGTGGAGAGGGTAGAAAGGTGCCATGACGTGAGTAGTGAAACAAAGACAACAATGTGCCAGATTCTGCCCTCTACTAGCATACAGGGCTCCCATCAAAGCCAGTACTTTTGTTTCTCCAGACCTGGAGAAAAATCACAATATAGAATTCTTTGAAAATAAGGATTTTTTTCTCACTGACAATAATATTTCCATGATTTGAGCAATTCTCAGGAAAAATACAGCAGTGTAAGTGTTATTACTGTTGCAATCCCCCTCTAAAGCTGGATCCAGCAAAGCACTAATGCAGGTATTTAAACAGGTGAGCAATCCCATTGATTTCAGTACGGTTACTCATATGCTTAAAGTTAAGCACCTGTATAAGTGCTTTGTGGGACCGGGATCATAACAAGAAACATTAGAATAAATAGAAATGTACACATTTATAGAAACATCTGTTCACCTTGGGTTTGATCCTGCTGCCACTGAAGTCAATAGCAAAACTCCAATAGATTCCAGTGGGAGGAGAAGAAAACGCAGGCCACAAATGATTGAGCATGTCTACTTAAATTGCAACATACTTTTTTTTAAAAAATCAAGCTCTTTTATGATAAATACTTAAGTCTTTCAATGCATTCCTTAGAGTTTGTGGTATCTGCACAGTACTGTCAAAACATGTGCAGCAATAATAGAAAATTCAAAACTGCTGTTTCCACACAAATCAACTATTGTGCTTTCTCACTCTCTCTCTCACATACTGTGGGCTTCCCTCTTGAATTTGTAATAAACTTTAGACCATTTTCAATTACCCCAGTAATGTGAGATTATACACTAATTGTTCATGATTCTACAAGGTGGCTTTAACATCTAGACATTGTCCTATTGAAGGAGAGGCAAAATGTACTAAATTTTTCATTAATAAATTTGAATCACAAATTACTGCCTTACATTCTGTGGTGAGCCCAGTGTGTACTTGCTTCAGCATGTGGAACATCCATTTAGCTTTAAAACTTTTGTCCCTATAATTTGTTTGAAGAAAATTTGACTTATCAAGATAAAAGCTGAACCTACTCTCATTCCAGTCAATTGGAGAACTCTCTCTGATTTTAACAGGAGCAAGATGAGGCCCTGAGCGAGCAGCACAGATTGTGGTGGTCATGGAAATGGTTACACAAAACACATAGATTAAAATTAAAATGTAGGAAAGAAAAACAAGAGAGCAAGCAAAACATAAGAAGACTGTCTGAAAATCCCAGCTGTCATTTTTAAAAAGGACCCTAAGAAAACCAGAGGCCCAAATGCCACTGAAATTCAGTGGGAACTTGGTACATGTTACAGGACCGCCCCAATTGGAATGGACTCCCATAGCATGACAGGCACAACTGCCCGTTTCCTTTTTCAGAGTTCCTAGTAACTCCATCGAGCCCTCTTGACACAATACTACCCTCCTTATAAAATATTGTGCAAGTTGTCCACAAGTGAGTCCCAAGCACATATAATTTGTCACCCCACTGGAAACAGTGTTAAGATCATCCAACATCTCAGCCCACAACAGCCCACATATCGTACACCAGCACCTTTGACCACACCCAGAGTCTCTGTCAGTCCTCCCTTGTCCTTGTACCAGTACAACCATCCCAATTCTTCCTACTGGAGTGTAAGCCTAGTCTTGCCAGCAGGAACCCCACCAGACTCTCTGCTGGGAAATCCTCTTTTATCAAGGGGGCATCCCTTACTCCTCCTGGCCATCTAATGGTTTTTCTAGTTCCAGTTCTTCAGCCCTGGAGATGTCATCAGGTAAGCTCATCCACTGCTCCCCAGCCCTCAGCTCTGTAGCTTACAGCTAGCAAGCAACTCCCTGCACTGCTCCTCCTGACTTCAGCCCTGGCTCTTTGCCCTGGGGACACCAGCTAGAAAACCCCTCTTACTGCTCTCCTGCCTTCAGTCTTCTCCCAAGTTCCAAACATATAGTCTCTAGAAGCTCTCACCTATCCATGACTCCTACTCAGGCAGCTCTGATTCACCAAGTCTCTCCCAACTCACTGAGTTTCTCCCAGCTCCTGATAGCCCCCAACTGGAGCCCCACTCTCTTAACTGGTCAAATGTGCACATCTGTCCTGGCACAAGGGGTACTGGACCTACTTCATTCACAGGGGCCAGTCACTCTGTGACAGTGCCATACAGTCTTTGGCTCTACTGAAAATCCCCATCAAAATAACTAAACTCGAGGGAAAGAAAATGAAGCACATATAAAAACCTGAAGAAAGTTGAAAGAATAAAGAAATAACTGGAAAGCATAAGAGGAGAGAACATAACAAATACAGAAACCAGACAGAGGCATGTGTGCTCTTACATCCCAATGGTTTTGAATGTGGGACGGATTGTTCAGCAGGTAAAGTCAACAGCCAATACAATGTAAAATTGGTTCAGATGCTGCAGAACTTTATGTTTTATTTTTTACTAGGCACATTTTCCAAATCTTAATAGCATATATCTAGGTTTCTTTGTGCCAGACTACATGATGACACATTAGATTTTGTATAGAAAAATGTAAATGATATCTTAGACATAGCTATCATGTAAAGTATAGCGCATTAGTTTCTCTCTGACTGGAGTACTGTATTTAAGTAAAAAAACTTGCTCATATGGAGGCTAGCTGACTTTTATTGTCCCCTGTAATAACTGAGCTGAATCCAGGGAATAAAGGGCCTGATTTTCAGAAGTGCCAATGTGTCACTGGCAGACCTGGTGCCAGCTCTTGCCAAGATTGTAGGAGTTAGCTGAGTACTGACAAATTCATATCTGGAAACCAGACCAGCTCACCTGTATGTTAGTATTACTCAAGAGAGGTATTAAAGTTATAAGGATGTGTTTAGTGTTTAGACTGTATAAAATACTTGTAAGTTGCTGCATGCATTAATCCTACTTGTAATGTTTCTACAAAGGTAATATGTAAGTTTTGCTTATAATTGTAAAAAAGGCCTGCTCTAAACTTGTTCTCCCTGCCTAATCAAGGAGGACTATCAAGACTAAGTGGGCCATTGTGAAGCATCATGATAAAGTCTTTGCTAATTGCTCCTATACAGGGTACGTGCAGAAGGTCTCATCCCATCAGTTTGAAAAGAGAGCAGGCCTACTTTAGAGCAGCCCCAAAGCTGCTGCAAACTATGCCAGGGCTGGTATAGAAGGCCTAGGTGAGACAGTCACAACCGGCTCCATTACAGCTCCTTCCCCTTTCATATGTTCCCAGATGATATTAATGGCGGTTGTGTATCTATTGCACAGGTTGAGGGACAAATAGCTGCTCATTTTGAGGGAAGCTGGAATCAAACCCACCCTTAGGAACACATTAGCCTTCTCAGCCCACAGTGAGCCCAGTACCGAGCTCACAAGGCATTGCTAAGCTTAATTAATTGTTTGTAAAGCACTTTGAAATATCCTCCAATGGAAGGTGTTACAAAAGTCCATATATTATTATTAGATTTAGTATTCTATCTTAATTATTTCCAATGTGCACACACCAGTTTAGTATTTAGGCGCCACACACTTTCGTGGCATTTCTGCTTTCCAAAACTCTCTTGACCATTTAATAGCTTTTTTATTATTATTTTTCCACTGGCTTGCATTTTTTCAGTTTGCATCACATTTTATTTCAATCCGTATTTCCAGCTTCTCTTGTGCTCAGATACCATGGTGACTGTAAGATTAAAAATAAAAAGGTAGCCTCTTTGCAGTATTTTTCCTTATCCTCTGGAACACTTCCTAGTTGATTGTATCTGCACATTTAATTGAAGTAGTGTTTTGTTATTTTCCAGATCATCACTAATAAAGGGGTTATGAATAAAACAAAGCCTAACACTAATCTATACAGTACTGCCCAGAACACTTCCTCACAATTCAGTACTCAGTGCTATTTATTATTTCCGTTTGTTTACTTGCCTTCAGCCAATTTTCAGCCAATGCATATTGGAATTTTATTGCAGGACATTTGACCTGTTCTATTCTAGATAGGACATTAAATCATGCTGTAGTTGATATTATGGAATGCAGTTTGCCACCTATTGTAAGTATACAGAAATTGAGTACAGTACAGTATATATTGAATGTACTTAATTAACTTTGCATAGAAAAGAGGAAATAGCAAGCTGGAAGCAGTAACTGAGTTTAGGAACACTGGCCCTAATTCATGAAAGCACTTGATCATATACTCACTGTAAACTCATGTATAATTGCATCCCTATTCAGCAAAGTAGTTGATCACACACTTTAAGTGCTGAAGTGGGGCTATTGTTAATGTTCAGTTTTCAATTTCAACAGAGCAAATGCAATATACCATATCCTCCTGGGACAAGCACATCACAGAATAAAAATGGTATTGTAATGTATCCAAAAATTGCCTGAAAACATTCAGTGCTAACAAAACTTTATTTGGTATGATGCCATACCACGTCACAACCAGCCCCCTTCAAAAACAATTACAGGAGTCTACATTTGCCACATATCTGTAAACAGAATAAATGAAGATGTAGGTTATGGGCAGGTAGAAGAATTCAGCAAATCCATCAAGCACAGGATTGCTCTGAAAGCAATAAAATCTGTACTACAGAGAAATACTGCACATTAGGATTGCCCTAAACAGGAATAATTTGCACTAGGCAGCCAAATCACCTGAACTTTGTGAGCAGCTTTAGGAGCACACATGGACAGTCCCTAACTGGCAAGAAACGTCTGCTGTGTGCTTGTATATGCCAGAGTACACCGCTTTCCCATCTGCCCCAAGAAAAGAACTAGTGGTTAGGCTCTGTACAAGTTAATTTTTAGCCACATCTCTGCATTATAATGCAATGATATTGCTTTTTTAGGAGAATGCTACAGAATTAATTTGTATACTAGTTTTTATGTAGTTTTTCATAAATTTCAGCACCTTCCATTACATTATCCCCAAGTCACATCTTATGGCTCCACGAAAGCTTGAAAAGCTTTAAATGTCTATGTTCTTTTGTTTCTTTCTCAAATAATTTATTCTTATATGATATCCCACTTTTCTTTTATGGTATTGTGGCATTTCCATAGAGAGTGTAAATATTTACACACTATGATTATGTTGTATCTTCTGTTCTTTACACAAACATAATATGAAGGAACCACATGGACACAGTGGGGTGCAAAAAATGTTTACTGACTGCATATAAGAGGGGTGGCCAAACTGTGGCTCTGGAGCCACATGCGTCTCTTCAGCAGTTAATATGCGCCTCCTTGTATAGGCACTGACTCTGGGGCTGGAGCTACAGGCGCCAACTTTCCAATATGCTGGGGAGTGCTCACTGCTCAACCCCTGGCTCTGCCACAGGCCCTGCCCCCACTCCACCCCTTCCCGCCCCTCCCCTGAGCCTGTCGTGCCCTCACTCCTTCCCTTTCCCCCCCAGAGCCTCCCGCATGCCACGAAACAGCTGATTGGGAGGTGCAGGGAGGGAGGGGAGGCGCTGATCGGCGGGGCTGCCGGTGGGTGGGAGGCACTGGGAGCGGGAGTGGGGAGCAGATGGGGGGCTGCTGGCTTATTACTGTGGTTCTTTGGCAATGTACATTGGTAAATTCTGGCTCCTTCTCAGGCTCAGGTTGGCCACTCCTGGCATATAACATATGAGTCCTAGCTACAGATAGACACTGCTGCTCTGGCAGGGTTCTGGTGGCTTTGGCAACACACACAGTTGGGTTTGCAAGGCTTACGCTCTGGTGCTAAAAATAGCCACGTGGATGTTCCTGCTTGGGCTGGAGCTCCAGGTCTCAAACCTGAGGAGGAGGGTGGGTCTCAGGGTATCCCACAGGAGCCTAACCTGATCCCTGTGGTTTTCTCCAGCCTGCCTTCACCTGCCCCTTCTCAGAGAGTGGGAACTTGCCTTGCTCCGCTCTCTTGGGTCTCCTCTCTCACTGAGTTCTCTTCCCTCTCTGTGTAGTTCTCCTGGACTCTTTCCCAGCTGTGATCACTAATTGTAACTGAATCACCAAATCAGAATTACCTGGGGGTTGAATGCTAGATCACAGGCCAAGTTGAGCCTGACTCCCCTTAAAGGGCCAGCCAGTCTGTGACAATGGACCACCTGGCTGATCCAGTAGGGCAATTCCAATGCTTCTGTGTGGTTTTGGAAACCCCTTAGAAACAGTCATGCTTTAGGAGAAATGGTAAACTGATCTTTATATATTGTGAATATGTAAGAAAACAATAAAGCCAAACCCCAAGAAGGGGTAAATGTGGACTATATCTAATGTGCATAACTTCAGTTGAGGGGTGGAGAGGAACACTTCCTTTTATTTATGGCCTGGTTTTAAGATTTTTTTTCTTCTCCTTTTATTATTTATTGAAATAAGATATTTAAACTATTTAAATATTTTCTTCAGTAGTCTCTACAGATCTTTTTCCCATATGTAATACATCAGTTTTGTTTGTCATTTTTTCTTATAAATGAAAAATGTCTTTAGTTAAGATAGTATATAACAGATACAGTAATATCTCTGAAAATTAAAAAAAATTAAAGCTGCTAATGAGTCACTAGTGCAGTAAATTGCAACTAATTTCTTGCTGTGTTTAAATAGTGTCAATTCTGGCAGTGAATTTGAAAAACAGAAATTAGAGCAATTACACAAGGATATTAAACAACTGAAATATTTTAGCATTGAGGCTCTGGTGGCAATTCCATTGTGCACATGATAATTGTGACTCCATCATTAAAACTCAGTTCTGGTTTGCACAGAACACAAGGATTCAACCTCTTTGTTTTCTGTGAAAAAAATTTACAGCACTTCGTGAGTACAGAATCTATTTTCTGAGATTTTACAAATAAATCCATTCATTAGTTTACAGTTAAATTAATTAAAAACTATGCTCTTCAACAAATGTAGTATTCATTAATTCATCTTCACTGATTTTAAGGCTAGATTATGATGATCTAGTCTGACCTCCTGCACAACACAGGGCACAGAATATTTACTCAATGATTCCTGCATCAAGCCTATAAATTAAGCCCATGGTTTTAACTTTACAGGTCAGTGATACCACAAGGGGAAAAATATGAAAAAAACTGAAAGTGTCTTAAAACAGTTTAATCTAATCTGGGACCATGGACACTAAAATGCCTTAATTATAATCAGATGATTATTACATGGTGTCTCTGTCACTACTGGCCAGAATAAAGATTGTCTGTAAGGCCGGACAAAGGATGGAAATTCCATTTCACAAAAGATTTTGAGTTCATTTTGAATTGGAAAAAAAACCTGAATACTTTGAAGTTCTCTGCAATGGAAAATGCTGAAAAAAATTGTTTTGCGATCTACTGAAACACTGTGTTTTGACTTGAAATGTTTCACTATTGATTTTTATTTTTTATTTTGCTTTGGAATATACAATATAAAATAAAAAAAATCAAATTGAAAAGTTGTTTCAAAGCCAAAAAAATCAAACTATTTTATTCCAGAAAGGTCAAAATAGGATGTTTTGACATTACTGGAACTTTTTTTCCCTTTGAAACAAAATTTCAGTGAAATCAACTTGATTAGTGAAGTATTTCAATTTCAGTCTCCATGTATTTCCAGCTAGCAATAGTTGTCTGGATGCCTTAACTGTGCATTTTTTAACTTAACATGTTCGCATTTATTTTTAATGTAACCTTAATTCTGAATTTTCTGGGTTTATAATGCTTGGTTTGGGGATAATTACACCACCGCCATCATATTTTTTAAGGTTACATACTCTTTAAGTTACATACATTAAGGTTACATACTCTTATCCATAACTCCATTTTAACATAGTTTTTTGTCTTGAAATTTTAAACTAAAGAGACCGATTCCACCTCACTTAACAGAGCTCCTGGTTTAAGGATATTAAGTTGCCAGCATTACATCATCAGAACAAACTCAATAGATGATCAATGCACTTTAGGGCAGGACTTGTTATCCAGAAACTTCTAAGAGCTGATAAGCCCTTCTGTGAATATTACCTTCCTAATACTCTGCAAATGTTCACTAATCAAAGAACAATGAAAATAAAATCACATAATATTTCATTTCTTCTATAGATTTATCTGGAAGCATTTTAATTCAAACATTAGATGTAATATTCTCAGGCACCGGGCTGAGTACAATCTTATGGTTTTGTTCAGTGACAATGATTTTGTGTAATTTAAGTATCATTTGTGTTATTTTTGGAAAGAATTTCCTTTATCTTTTCTTGTAAGTATGTTCCTCTTATCGCCTGCCCTATCTTATTTGGGGAGTACAGCTTATTCCTGAAGAAAGGACGTTTTCTGAAGTTTGCTTGGGTGCCTCTGTTTCTACAGGAAAACTGGAAAGAGTATCTGCCCCCCTCCCATGCTCTAAAGAAGACTAATATTGACTGTCATAAAGATATCTGACCAATATAAAATACCATCAAAGCAATATATCAGCTGCAAAAGAAAGTACCTCAGTTTTGTTCCTTGTATTTTAAATAACGGTTTATAGTCAGTTTTTAAAATAATATCTCTACTGTATAGGTCATGACAAGATATAATCAAAATGTCGCACTGTAATCGTAGTTGCCATAAGTGTACATATGTTCTTACATTATGGAACTCATTCTACCTGGGGCTGACAAGGTAACTTACTTGGAAACTCCATCGTTTGCAGTATGGGGTAGACCTCCTTCTTGGCAATATTGACCAATAACCTTCATTGGTTCCCTGTTTAATTGTAGACTCAAGCCTTGTCTATACATGAACTTGCATCAGTTTCATTAAATTAGATTAGTTAATTGGATACAAACCCCTGTGTGGATGATTTTATTTTGATTTCAGAGTGGCTAACTTTGGCTTAACTAAAACCAGTTCCTACCTGACTATAAGTAAACTAAAATGAGTGTCCACATGGCCTTTTGCACTGGTTTAACTAGATCAATTTAAAATCACTCCTTAATTAACTTGTGAAACTCTGCATAAAGACAAGTCCTCAGTTTAAAATCCTGGTCCTACTCCACAGTAGACTAGATATCTTAGAGATCATCTTTCCACTGAAATCAATGGACTATCACTTCTGTAAAGTTAAACATGTGTGACAGTATTTGCAGGATTGGTGCCTACGATAGTTTACAGCCTAGGTTGAAAACAGTTCTAGAATACTTGCGTAAAATGAACTTCTTTTAGGTCTAGAGAGGACTGGAAGAAAGTTTTGTAGTAAGCTACCATCAGGAAATGTATAGTAATGTTTAATTGACAAAGAAAACATGTATGCTCAGAAAATCATAATAGACCACAGTTCTGATTAGGTGCTGCTCTACACAGGCAGCTTTCAATAATTAACAAATACATAATTTCAAAATTTAGAAGTGCAGTTACACTTAAGACCAGAACCATGGACCAAACCCTGAGAAGTTCTGAGCACCCACAAGTTCCACTGGCTTCAATGGCAGATGCAGGTGCTCTGGACTGCTCAGAATTTGGATCCAGATTTCTGAAAATCCTGGCAAAAGAAGTAAAAGCATCAATGTTAAAATGTACAGAATATTTCACAGAGGACATACATATAACGTGCTAAAAATTATCCCTTTTGCACAAAACATAAAGCTGTTTGCAAGAGCTTCTTAAGCTAGAGAATTTGAAGTTACTTACTGTGCAAAGTGTCTCAAATGTCTTTTCAGAGACAAAGGATCCATCAAGGCCAAAAAGAAAAATAGATGCATAGGAAAGCATCCCCCCAAGGATAATAAGGTTGTTCATGTAGGGACTGGACATCTTTATTAGCCTACAGACAGACGCAGACGGTGCATTAAATAGAAAAAGACAACAGTTAGATGACTCAAACCATAATGAACAGTTTCCTATCAAATTAATTAAACAGATGGCCGACCCTACTTGTGGAATTCTACTAGAAATATGCAAATCAATTTGTGCTTTCCAAAAAAGGTTGGATAAGCATATTAATTGTTAAGGGTTTTGATCTTCTCTGCTAAAGCTACTCCCTACTTTACACATTGGTTAATTAGCTAGGGTTTATGCTAATAACACACCGTGGAAAAGATTAATTTTTCAAACAGAATAAAAGGATTTGATCTAATGGATAGTTAATATCTTTCAACACAAAGCTGTTATATAGTAACTTCAATTAAAGCAAATAACATTTTTAAAATATTGTCTTCCCAATGTGATGTTCTCTTCATATAATTTTAGAGTCCACAAATGTAGTACTTAAATATGAAAAATGAAAAAGATAATGTACATTTCTTACTTCTGATTTCTGTTTTTGATGTTAAAGAACAAAAAAGCACTGGCCATGATCATTCCTAGGATAGTGAGTGCTGAAAGAATACTATAGAGAGGCAAGGAGATCTTACGCAGCTGTTCTTGTATAATTGTTTTGTCCTTTGGAGGCTCCAATCCTAAAATTTCAAGAAGAAAAAAGCTAAAGCCCACATAGAGATTGAATTCTTGTCAAAAAATATATCCCTTCCATTACCCCCAAAAGATCTAAAGACAGTGGGCCATATTCATCCCTGAGGTAAAGCCATTTACTTCAACGGAGATATACCAAATAGTCAAGAAAGGTTTGGACTTCTGATGATATAATACCCTGTTGGAAGGAGAAAGTCCCAATTCAGGAAAGCTTTAAGCATGTGCTTAATTCCATCCTTATTCAGGAAAACAATAAGCACTGCAACACACATGCTTAAATGCTTTTCTGAATTGGAGATGACACAAGTAGTCACAGACTAAGAATATTCTTTCCTAGTCTACTTTTATTTACAGCTAGTCAAACCCTAAAATCCTTATTAGGGTTCCAGTAAGTCCTTATTCACTGAAATCACTAGCAATTTGCCCAAGTTAAAACCGAGTGAGTACTTCAAAATTTAGCCCAATATTTTGTCATCAAGCAAGGATTGACCAAAAAGCAAAAACAGCAGCAAGCCATTACAGCTCGCTTGTGCTACCATATATATGGGAAAGAATATGGCCTTGTGTGTGTTAACTCTACCTCAAACACATTCAAATCCATGTTTTAGAACATATGATTGGGTTGTCAGTCAAAGTCATTACACCCAATCCCAGCCAGTACCCATGCCATTTGGGGACTACCTGGCTTAACAAAAAGAGTAATTTTGAGACAGTGTAACAGTTCTCTATATTTCCTCTTCATCTGATATTCACCTGTGTGCAGAGGGATTGTGAAAGGCCCTCCATATTACTTAAGCCACACAGAAGGGGTTCAGTGCCTGATTGTCTCTTCACAATGGAAAAGGTATCCATGTCAATTCCATATAGGGCAGTGTGAAAGGCTGACTTGACTTTGCCTCCTGACTCAAACCTTGAAACCTAATTTGGACTCTGACCCTTGGTATCAACCCTGGCCTGGACATGACTTAATTCCTCAGCTACTCCTAGCCTCAGGTTTGCCCTTGCTCTGTCCTTGTGGGGATCGTGATAGTAAGTTTCATTCTTGGATATGTTCCTGATACCTGGAGGTGAACTGGTAACAGGGTGGCCTGGTTCCAAAATGCATCTTTGGTCACTAAAAAATTCTTCCTGCAAAAATGAAAAAGGTCGATCCCCACCAAATATTGATGCCTGGCTCAGTGATGTGGCTGACCTTGCAGCTAATGGATGACTGGCATTCCACAGAAGGGGAATGCCCAAAAAATTCAAAGCAATTTGGGCTGAATTTTTAAAGCTCAGTGATTAATGCAGCCCCTGGAGATAGATATGTTGCTTCACTTCCTTCCCTTTGTCCTAGTCTTTTCTTTCTTACTTTATGTATTATGAAGTCCTCCCATAGGCCTTCATCTTTTAAAATAGTCTCAGTGGTTGAAACCTGTCCATGCAACGTGCAGTAAACTCTTAATCTGGTTTAGCCACAACTGAGTTTGTCAACTTTTGTGAAATGTGGTTGTCTTCATTTAGTAAATAGGGTTAGAGATGGATTAACACCCTATTCTACCATAACCACACTTCTAACTGCTGACTAAAAAAAGAAGGGCATAAGGGGGGAGAGGTTTGAAAAAAAACAACGACGGAAAAAACAAAGTTGGCACATCCCATCGTTTCTTACAGGATAAACCATCATTATTCTCCAAACCATTCCAAGACAGTTAAAAAACAAGCAAGAAGCATACAGATATATTTCTATGATTTCATAAGAAAATTAACTTGGAAAAATATTTTAAAACACTTCCTATGTTTTTCTTCCCCGAATCTGGCTTGAATACATTTCCCAATGGGTCATCAGTATTGAGCTGATCAAGTGGTGTAGATATTATACAAGAGCTTTTATAGAAGCAGTTGGTTGGTCTTGTATCCTATGATGATATGCCTAACCCATCAGGGAGTGGATCCTGGGAGCACTCCATCAGAAGGGTCATCCTTGCACCAGTGATGAGCCTGGCTCAGGAGCTGAAGGGGGGCAGCCTGTGTCTCCCCTTTCCCAGGGCTTCCAGGATCCCACCTCAACTCAGGTGAGAACAGCCCTGAAGGCTACCCTAACTTGTGACCTATGTGAAATGGCTCCAGTAGGCTGGTGCACCATGGTAGAATACCTGGGGCAGAGTAATAATCAGTCCATGCTCTATCTCTTGCCAACTCACCCCGGAACACATCTGTGGGGGCAGCTGCTACAAAGGTCTGTGCCTGTTCTGCACTACCTCCTGAGCCTCTATACTGAGGATATGCCCTGGAGGGGCCTTCTGACTACTTTGCAGCCATTTTACGCTAGCTGTGCTGGAGCAACACACCTGAGAATTCCCCCCTCAGACTGCAAATCTTTTGCAGAACTTTAATTCAGGAGTTATATATTTACTCGAAGGGCGATGTTCTTCACAAAACTAAGCAGGCAATAAGACAAAAATACAGTAAAGAACATATCTGAATGAGAGATGCTTACATTAAAGGACACCATTCTCAAAATCTACAGTAACTAAATGACTGCACAGAACATATTGGTTATTTGTATCAGTATTAAACTGAAACAACGAATGGTCTTATAAGATTTATTTTTCACATTTGCAGAATGGAAGTGCAATTTAATAGCTGTTAACTTTATGACTGATTATACTGTTATACTGTATGTATTCTATACAAAAGGCTTTGAGCCAGATCCTGTGCTCCTGATTTTCTGAGACAGGAAGTAACACCAGCTTCCCAAAAGCCATAAAGGGCCATTCCAGTAGCCAGGGATTGCATGGGTATAGGGACACCTTGGCCACACAGCTTCTGCTGGGGTGCTGGGAGAAGAAGGGTGTGGCAGTTCTGTATCACCCGAGCAATCCCTCATGCTGGGGGAATCTTTAATGGATCCTTTAAAACAAGTTTAATGCTGCTTTGTGCTGCCAGACCAGTATAAAGAAATCTTAGCAGGGCCCAAGATCTGGCCCTTTATCTGTGCCTAGTTATACATGCCCACAACTATTATCTGTGAAAAAAAGAGACCCCTTATTCATTTCTGTAAGTTTACTGAAGACAATAAAATGACAACTGGCATCTTCATGTAGTTACAAAGACTAAGAGAAATGTAACCTCCTCTTTATATATTCACACATCATGTTAGTGAGACTGATTGGTGGAGATGACATAGGAATGAAATTAAAGCATTTTGGATTTGTGAACATGGAAGAGAAAACATATTCTGAAACCCACTGAAATAATGAAGAATATCCATTTTCACAGATCATTTATGATTAGCACAAGATGTCAAAATGAGAAATACTAACACAATCTAATCATTCAAAATGTTGCTACTTTCTTTTCAGAACTCTCCTTTTGTAGCTTCTAAGAGCCTGCATGACACAATAAAATATCAAGCATGAGACACTGGCCCTAATCCCCTCAGCATATGATTTTATAACCTTCTTTTTCAGTAACAGAGTAATAAAACGTGTCTGTATAAAGCATGAAGTCTGAACTATATAGCAATACATATAACTGCTGTGCATCTTTTCCATTTCCTGTCCTACCTTGGAACCTGATGGTGTTGTTGATTATTTCCAGTGTATCAGCTACAGCATTATACTCTCCCACCTTCACTTCCTTTCTATCTGCAGAGAAACAAACAAGTAGGATTGTTTATGTCAGTTCACATCTTCTCAATAATGTAACTGTTTCCCTTTCTTGTTGTTGCTATATTTATATTCAAGATACCACAGAAAATGGCTCAAAGACAAGAAATACACATAAGGAGTATGAATTATTAACGCAGAGTGGCAGATTTGATATCTATTAGTATAAAAAGAAGCATTTTTGAACTTTTAGAGAAATACAAAGTTATATTGGACAATGTATCTATTAAGTCATCATTCAATACTAATTTGCATAAATAGCAAACTATTCTACTTTAGAATGAACATCTTTTCTAATCCCAAATTGGTAACATTAAATACTGGTTTGGGGTCAAATTACCACCTTTACTCATGCTGAATAGTACCCTTCTGCTCAAGTAGACCATTTAAACAAATAGGATTGCTTGCTGAATGAAGTATTTCTCAGAGGGAGTAAGGATGGCAGATTCAGACCTTTGATGAGCAGCTTAGTTAAAAGAGCAACTGGGAATCTGACATCTGAATCTTATTGTGAATTAACAACTCATCAATACTCTGATTGGAAAACATAATCCATGTATTTATTGCCAAATTCTATAGGAGCTAGAATACTTGGGTCCCACCTTTCGATGTGTACCCTGGGTTTACAGTTACATACACAGCCCTATTGTTTCTCACATAAATAATTTGATGCAGTACCTTAATATCTCTGGCTATCTATTCTTCATATCATCCCTATTGCCACAGTATTTTGAACTTGTACCTTATATGGTGCGTGTTTGTTTCAGTCTACTGTTCATGTTTGACAGGAATTTTCTATTTGATATAAGCTTTCTTGGTATTAATAAACTTGTGCACCTCTCCACTTAAACTTACCATTTTACTCTCTTCTTTTTACTTTTTGATCATAGGCATTCAAACCATCAGTATCTGAAATACAGCATTCTCAAATAGCCTTGAGGCAGAGTCTATGGTTTTAAAATTTCTTACTTTTCCTTACAACTTGCGGTTATCCATTTTCCTATTTTTTTAATGTTAGACCTTATCGTATAGTGGTCAGCATCACTTAGTTGAGATTCTAGGTTTACTGTCTTTATTAACTCCTGCATCTGACTTAAGACTCAATCAAAAACTAACAGGATTCAAAGGTTTTCTCTTCATAGCAGGAAATGAATGACAAAATTAACAGCATCAATGCAAGCTAGTTTCACTAGTAGGGTGGTGAAGCACTGGAATGGATTCCCTAGGGAGGTGGTGGAATCTCCATCCTTAGAGATTTTTAAGGCCCAGCTTGACAAAGCCCTGGCTGGGATGATTTAGTTGGTGTTGGTCCTGCTTTGAGCAGGGGATTGGACTAGATGACCTCCTGAGGTCTCTTCCAACCCTAATATTCTAAGATTCTATGATTCTAAGCTGCACATCATAGAATAGCAAGATTGATCTATTAACATCAAAGGTGTCAAAGGTGGCACAGAAACTAGGAGAATTTGGTGGGTTGTTTCTACATTTTCCTACAGTCTGTAAGAACACAAACAAAAATTATCCATGGTAAAAAAACTTACCTTGGCAACACTACTAAGAAAACAAATAAAACTACTAGAAACTAAAAGAAAACAATTAGCTGTACCACAAAAATTGTACTCTGCACTGTTTTGAGCACTTGATCCCTGAGTTACTCAAACTAAATACTCATATTGATCCTATACATGATTGACCAGGGTCGCCCTTCTTCTCATGTCCTTGCACCAGAATCATAGTTTTTTCCCCATGTTGGGTACATGATATGTCCTGGTCTGGTGCCCTGGCAAGATTTTCCATGGTACACAGCTCCTTCAGGAACTGGCAGCCCAACAGACATTCCATAGTTTGCGTTTCACCGCAGTCACATGTATCTTGGTCACTGGAATAGCAACACTTCTGCATATTGACTTTTAACCTGCCAACTCTTGTGTGAAGGCAATTTAAACATCTTCAGGTCGAACAATCCTCCTTTGTGCCTGCTGTAAAGTGTTCGGCAATGTCAATGTGCAATTTGATGTCCTCATCAAGTATTTCAAGCCGTGTGCACCACATTTCCAGTCGTGTAGCCATAGGCGATTTTTTACATGGTTTCGTTGCATCGCTTTTCTGTGATTTCAGGTGACTAATTGCTGTGGCGTGGCAATGTAACAGCTGTCTGGACTCTTCGACCTGTTGTAATCATTCTATTTATGATACAATACTCCCTGAGCATGGTATTGCCTGGTGCTCCACACAGGGTGGTTATTGTAAGAATATATTATCTCACTCAAGTCCATCAAGGCCACTGTAGCCTGGAGTGGGAAAGTGGCATCTTTCCTCTGTAATTATTTAAGAGACACATTTTTCCTGGTAGCCAGTCCATTATCCTTATATTTACATTAAAAATAAATCATCCACCCTTCAGCCTTCTATGGAAGAAATGGCACAGGTACAGATGTTGGAAAAGGATTTCTTCTTACATTGAAGCTGTGGATAGGAATATTTGAAAGAGCTGTGATCATATAGAGCCATAGCTAGTTGTTTTTATTGTATTTATAGAGAGCAATCATATCCTTCTCAACCTTTGTTTTGGTAGGCTAAACAAGCCACGCTCTTCCAGTCTCCTCTCATAAGATAGGTCCTCTATACCCCTGATCATCCTAGTAGCTCTTCTCTGCACCTGTTCCAACTTAAATTAATATCCTTCTTGAACATGGGTGACCAGAATTGTTCACGGTATTTCAAATAAGGTCTTACCATTGCCTTGTACAATAGCATTAATACTTCTCTCTCTCTACTGGAAATGTCTTGCCTAATACATCCTAGGATTGCATTTGCTTTTTTCACACCTGCATCACACTAGTGTTTCATAGTCATCCTGTGATTGACCCACACACCCAGGTCTCTCTCTTCCTCTATCACTTCCTACTGACGAGCCCCCACCTTGTAGCAGAAATTTTCATTATTAGACCCTAAGTGAATGATGGTGCACTTTGTACTATTGAATTTCATTGCATTTCTGTTACTCCAGTATTCATGGTAATCCAGATCTTTTTGTATAATATCATGATCCTCCTCTGTATTGATAATACCGCCATCTTTGTATCAGCAAATTGCATTAGTACACTCCTAATTTTGTACCAATATCTTAACAAAAATATTCACTCAGATTGGTCCCAAAGCCAATCCTTGAGGAACTACACCTGTATCCTCTCTCCAGTCCTATAGTTCACCTTTCAGCACTACCTGTTGCCTTCTCCCCTTTAGCCTGTTCCTTATCCACTTCACAATTCTTGTACTAATCTCCATCTTTTCTAATGTAACTAATAATTTTCCATGTGTTACTGCATCAAATGCTTTACTAAAGTTCAAGTATATGAGATCTACTGCACTTCCCTTAAATAAATATCAGTTATTTTCTCAAAGAAGGAAAATAGGTTAGTTTGGCATGATCTACCTTCGGTAAACCCATATTGCATTATATCCTGTTTTCCTCTATTCATTTAATTATTCTTTCCTTCCCAATTTCTTCTAAAGCCTTGCATATTATTGAGGTCAGACTAATAGGTCTGTAATTGCCGGACCATTTTTTCCTCTTTTTAAATATAGGTATGACGTTAGGTATTCTCCAGTCATATGGTATTATCCCCAAATAGATAGATTTATTAAAAATCCTTGCTATTGGACTAGCAGTCTCATGTGCCCGCTCTTTCAGTATTCTGGGATGGAAATTATCCTATCATCCCCAATTTTAACACATTAAGCTCCTTAAGTTTTATTAATCGGGAAAATGTTCCTGACCATGAGTTCTGCATAAGTGTGTGGACTCATTTTTAGTGGAGTTACTGGAAAGCCGCTGAAACAATATGACAGCAAAGTCCCTTTCCATACCATAGAAATTGCCCTATTTTCAAATAATTTTTAAAGGGATGTCAAGAGGTCATCAAGTCCAGGCTGATGTACTGAGGCAGGACCAAGTAAATCTAGGCCATCCCTGACAGGTGTTCATCCACCTGTTCTTAAAAACCTCAAGTCATGGGAATTCCACAGCCTCCCTTGGAAGCCTATTCCAGATCTTAACTACCCTTAGGGTACATCTATACTACCCGCTGGATCGGCGGGTAGCGATCTATCTATCTATCTATCGGGGATCGATTTATTTCGTGTAGTGTAGACACGATAAATCAATCCCCAATCACTTTCCTGTTGACTGCTGAACTCCAGCTCAGCGAGAGGCAGAAGCAAAGTTGATGGGGGAGCTGCGGCCATCGATCCCGTGCCGTGAGGACGCGAAGTAAGTAATTCTAAGTCGATCTAAGATACGTCGACTTTAGCTACGCTATTCTCGTAGCTGAAGTTGCAGATGTTAGATCAATCCCTCCCCCCACCCCAGTGTAGACCAGGCCTTAGAGTTACAAATGTTTTCCTTATATCCAACCTAAATTTCCCTTGCTGCAGATTAAGCCTGTTACTTCTTATCCTACTTTGAGTGGACATGGAGAACTGATCATCATCCTCTTTATAACAGCCCTTAACCTATTTGAAAACTGTTAACAGGTCCCTCCCTCCCCTTCAGTTATTGTTTCTCAAGACTAAACATGTCTAATTTTTTTAATCTTTCCTCATAAATCAGGTTTTCTACACTTTTTATAATTTTTGTTGCTCTCCTCTGTACTTCCTCCAATTTGGCCACATCTTTCCTAAAGTGTGGTGCCCAGAACTGGACAAAGTACTCCAGCTGAGGCTTCACCAGTGCTGAGCAGAGCAGGGCAATTACTCCCATGTCTTACATACAACACTCCTGTTAACACACCCAGAATGATATTTGCCTTTTTTGCAAATGCATCACATTGTTGACGCATATTCAATGTGTGATTCACTACAATTATCAGGTCCTTTTCAGCAGTATGACCACCTAGCCAATTATGCCCCATTTTGTAGTTGTGTATTTGATTTTACCTTCCTAAGTGAAGTATTTTGCACTTGTCTTTATTGAATTTAATCTTGCTGATTTCAGACCCTTTCTGGAAATTGTCAAGGTAATTTTGAATTCATAATCCTGTCCTTCAAAGTGCTTGTAACCCTTCCCAGCTTGGTGTCATCTGCAAATTTTATAAGCACACTCTCCACTCCATTATCCAAGTTATTAATGAAGATATTGAATAGTACTGGACCCAGGACTGACCCTTGTGGTACCCCTAGGATGACCAGATAGCAAGTGTGAAAAATCGGGACAGAGTGTGGGGGGTAATAGGCACCTATATAAGAAAAATCGCCAAATATCAGGACTGTCCCTATAAAATCAGGACATCTGGTCACCGTAGGTACCCCACTAGTTACTCCCTCCAAGTTTGACAGGAAGCCTTTGATAACCAGTCTTTGAGTACAGTCTTTCAACCACTTGTGGAACCACCTTATAGAAATTTCATCTAGACCACATTTTCCTAGTTTGCTTATGAGAATGTCATGTGGGTCTGTGTCAAAAGGCTTACTAAAATCGATACATTACACCTGATGCTTCCCCCTCCCCACCATCCACTAGGCCAGAAACCCTATCACAGAAGAAAATTCACTGAACGTTTAAACTTCTAAAAACTTTATAAAATGGTGAAAACAGAAACCTGACCAAACCACAACATGGTAATTATCAACTAGGACTGCTCATTAAAATTAAGAAGGATTTAAATAATAAATAGGATTGTCTTTATTCATTATAATTCTAAAAACAAAAACCAGCTACTCGTTATAACTTGTCATGAAAACCTACTCTCATCTTTCTTCAC
Source organism: Malaclemys terrapin pileata (assembly GCF_027887155.1). Classification (NCBI taxonomy): domain Eukaryota; kingdom Metazoa; phylum Chordata; order Testudines; family Emydidae; genus Malaclemys; species Malaclemys terrapin. The sequence goes on along the minus strand of NC_071506.1, from coordinate 169,979,706 downwards.
TTTTTTTTTACCATTTTTTATTTTTTTTATTTTACCATTTTATTTTACCATGATTTCAAGGGATTAATGGCCGGCCACATCATTTATAGTACAGAACACATCTCTGCACAGGGATGGATGCAGGTAGAATGGCTGCAAAGATGGGGCATCTGGGCATCCTGTGCACTGAAGGGAGATTCTGCGTTGACTTTGAAGGGCCTTGTCCAGTAGGAACCACGGGAGTGGACTGGAAAAAGGCTACTGAATCTTGACTTATCAGGATCCAGTGGCTGGGAATCTCCAAGTAGAAGGTGCAGAGAGGCTAGGATAATAGTTACATAGAGGCTGCACTATGGACTCCTAGCCTCCTTGAAGATAAGAGTGTGCACTCCATCCTCAACACCCCGTTTCTGCCTTTACGCTGGGAGAACAAAGAAAAGTTTTAGTGCCAGATTTGAATTTAGGTGCTTGAAAAGACTTGCTAATATGACTGGACAGACATACACAATTGCAAATATTTTGAGCTATGCAGCCACCTGCTCTACCTATCTGTGGTCTGTCACTTGGCATCTCTGAAGCAATGTCACAGGCATATAGGCCAATAAAATCACATTCAGATATTGGTCCTAATATCCTATGATTTTAAATGTCAACCTATTTAGCTCCCTCCCTTCTCAGAGATTTCTCACCTTTTTCTCTTTTCCAGAGACCATTTTCTTCCCAACATCCCCCAGGTCTCCTTCCCATTTACTTGGTGGTGTCTTTGGGGAGCATCTAGCTGGCCCTCTTGCTTTTCCTTTGAGAAACAGCTGGCTGGTCTAACTCCTGCCATCAGGCTCTTCAGGTTGGGGTGACAGGAAGGCTCTCTTTCTTCTAAATTATCTGGTGCACTACTTGCACTTGGAGGTGCACTACTTGCCTGAGGCAACCCAGACTGCATCAGAAAGCCGACTAGGAAACTGGGTTATTTTTTAGTTTGTTTGCTGTCTTTGCTTAAAGCATTTTCCCAGTCTTGAGATGTCCTGAAGAGCCAGCACTCTCTTTGGGAACAGAGAACACACCATTTGAAATATTTATAAGCATGTTCTAGAGCAATTCCATAAAGTCTCAAGAGTTGTCCCATGCTTGGACACCTTTATGTCATCCACAGGGGTATCTGGGGACAGAGGCACAAAAGAACTTAGATGTCTAGATGTCACTTTAGGTTCCTAAATCCAACATATAAGCTCCACTGAGAGCCTCAAAAACCCTTCTCAGCTGCCGCCTAACTCTGTAGGTACCTAAAATCTCTACATGCTAAAATTTCCACCATTAAAGTTCCCTGGGCACCTAACTTTGTGTTGTTGGGCATGGGTACAGCTGCCTCAGCACAGGCACCTATGTCAAACCTAAGCCCCCCTTTTCACCTTAGGACATTCTAGTCAAAACTGTAGAAAGTACTCTGACTTTCTCTGCCCTGTACTGATTTGGCTACTCTAACCCTACTCTTCTCTTACAATCCCTTTGCCTTAGCATCACTCCGCACCTGTGCTTCTCAGCCTGTTCTCCCTGATCCTGTCCCCTTTGCCCCTCCTTGCCTTTTCTTTCCATTTAGCTGATCCCCTACTAAGTAAACTCCCCCAGCCCAAAGTGGAACAAACATGCCATTTGCTACCGTCACATTGCTCACTCGGCTTGTTCGTCTGGCCCCTCCCCTACCCTGTGTCTGCTGTGTCCATTTAGATTTTAAGTTCTTCAGAGCAGAGACCATCCTCTACTCTTTGTTTGTACAGTGCATAGCACAATTAGGCCCTATTCATGGTTGACCCTTAAGCACTACTGTAATAATCTTGGCTATTAATAATAAATAATCCTCCTCCTTCTCCTCAAACTAGGCATTCGCTCCCTGTCTTGACAACAGGATGAAATCCGGTAGGCGGTCTCAGAGCATGCCTAAACCTACCCAAAATGGCTGGAGTAGAAAGAAGTGGTGAGTCTCCCCCTCCCCCCATTATAACTTTTAGCCCAGTCATTAGGGCACTCATGCAGGATGTGAGAACCCTAGGTTCAATTCCCCTCTCTGCTTGATGTGGAGAGAGACTCCTGGGGGGATTCTGCACCAAAAAATCCCAAATTCTGTGCCAAAAAAGCAAAATTATGCATATTTTATTTGTCATAATAATTCAATATAATCACACCAGTCTCGCTTATTTTAGTAATTTATTTAAATTATCATACAGAAAAAAAATCACAATAACTGTTCAGCATTTCCTAAACACATGAAAGTTAAATTACAAATACTTGGTAACCAATACCCTGCATTCCAGTTATAATCCTGGATTTTCATTTAAATTACATTACTTTTATTTTGGTGTTGGTGTTGTGTAAAGTAGACTGTCACTTTAAATTGCTCAGACTTTCACACATGAAAGTCATACAGTTTTGCTAATCATTGTCCCGCATTTTTTTAAATGGATGAGCTGTAATCTAACCCCACTGTGCCTCGCTGGCGCAGGAAAAAAGCGAGAAAGCCCATAGACCTTCCTAGATGAGTTTTCCGTTACTGTCATTTACAATAAGGCTCCTTTACACCATTTTGGCAAAGTAAAGGAGCCATAATTGACTTAGAACGGAAACAATTAACTAACAATGGGAACATTAGCAGCCTGCCTGCTTAGTTGTTTTTACATTTCTGCTCTGCCTCAGGGACAGCCTGTTTCACACAGCCCTATGCCTCCCAACCCAGGATGCAGCAACAGCGAGCAAGAGGCAGGGCTGGCTCCAGGGTTTTTACCGCCCCAAGCGGGAGTGAGGGACCGTCCACTGAATTGCTGCCGAATAGCTGGACGTGCCGCCCCTCTCCAGAGTGGCCACCCCAAGCACCTGCTTGACAAGCTGGTGCCTGGAGCCGGCCCTGGCAAGAGGGACGGAGTGAGTCTCTCTCACTCGTTCACAGGTAGGCAGGCGCCCAGCGTTCCTCCTCCCCCACACAGTGATCTGCTCTCTCCTGCTAGCTGCTCCCAACAGACGTGGGGAAGGGACGTGTGTTCCCCTCAGAGCTGGCTCCAGGCACCAGTGAAAGAAGCAAGTGCTTGGGGCGGCCAATGGGAAGGGGGATGGCACATCATGGTCTTTGGCAGCAATTCGGTGGTGGGTCCCTCAGTCCATTTGACATGTCATACATCTGCATAAGAACAAAAGAACAGCCATACTGGGTCAGAACAATGTTCCATCTAGCCCAGTATCCTGTCTTCTAACAGTGGCCAATGCCAGGTGTTTCAGAGGGAATGAACAGAACAGGTAATCATCAAGTGATCCATCCCCTGTCACCCATAACCAGCTTCTGGCAAACAGAGGCTAGGGACACTTCAGAGCATGGTTTTGTTTTCCTGTCCATCCAGGCTAATAGCCATTGATGGACCTAACCTCCATTAACTTATCTAGTTCTTTTCTGAACCCTGTTATAGTCTTGGCCTTCAAAACATCCTCTGGCAAAGAGTTCCACAGGTTGACTGTGTGTTGTGTGAAGAAATACTTCCTTTTGTTTGTTTTAAACCTGCTGCCTATTAATTTTATTTGGTGACCCCCTAGTTCTTGTGGTATGAGAAGGAGTAAATAACACTTCCTTATTTACTTTCTCCATACCCAGTCATGATTTTATAGACCTCTATCATATCCCCCTTTAGTCCTCTCTTTTCCAAGCTATAAACTCCCAGTCTTATTAATTTCTCCTCATATGGAAGCTGTTCCATATGCCTAATCATTTTTGTTGCCCTTTTCTGTACCTCTTCCAATTCCAATATACCTTTTTTAGAATAGGGAGACCAGATCTGCCTCCAGTATTCAAGATGTGGGTGTACCATGGATTTATATAGAGACAATATTTTATTTTCGGTCTTACGATCTATACTTTTCCTCATGGGCAGCAGCTGAATCCCCCCTTTGGGGAGGTTAGCCCACCAACCCACCCCTTCTGCCTGAGCCCCCCCCCCCCAGCATGCTGGAGTCCCAAGGCCCTCCCACCCCGCGACCAGAGGAGCCCTGAGGCACCCCTGGGGCCAAAGAAGCCCCAGCCTGCCTGCCCCAGTTGCGCCCACCTGCCCCTGGTTCCCCCCACATCAAATGCCTGGCCAGCCCCAGTGCCTGGCCAAGCCGCTGCCCTCCCCCTGAGCACATGGCTGGCCCCAGCGCCCATCAAGTCACTGGTCCCCGCAAGTGCCAGGTCGCTGGCTCAACCCCTGCCAGTCCGAGCACTGCCCCTGGCACTGGTGGGCCTGAGCTCCAGGCCACTGGCCGGCTTCAGGGTAGAGAGGGAGGTAGAGCGGGGCCTCTCGGGGAACATGGGCGGGGCCAGAGCCTGGGTCAGGGGAGGGTTAGCCTGCCCTGGCCTTTAATACCTGCCGCCCATTCCTTTCCTAATGATTCCCAACATTCTGTTAGCTTTTTTGAGTGCCACTGCACACTGAGTGGATGTTTTCAAAGAACTAGCCACAATGACTCCAAGATATCTTTCTTAAGTAGTAACAGCTAATTTAGTATGTAATATACATTTTGTTTGTATAGTTGGCATTATCTTTTCCAATGTGCATTACTTTGCATTTATAAACACTGAATTTCATCTGCCATTTTGTTGCCCAGTCACCCAGTTTTGTGAGATCCCTTTGTGACTTTTTCCAGATCATTTATGAATATGTTGAATAGGATTGGTGCTGGTATAGACACATTGTTTCCTATCTTTTAACCAGTTACCGATCCATGACAGGACCTTCTCTCTTATCCCATGACAGCTTACTTTGCTTAAGAGCCTTTGGTGAGGCTAGAGTGGTCTGAGTAGAGTAAACTGAGTAGAGTAAACTACAGTAGTCTATAAAAGAAAGAAATCTGTTTTCATGGGTATTTTTCATTTGCAAGAAGTAGAGATGGGAATAACATACTCCTTTTATTCAGTCAATTAACTGGATATAACAATTTTGGAATTTTGTTGAAGTTCAATTAACTATTAAGTTAATAAACTATTTGCATGCCAATGTCATGTTAGGGAAAATATACCAATTATACCACAAACATACCAGTTATATAGCAATATACCTCAGCTATATGCAATGGCAAAAATCCTAATTTACATTATACAAGGATGTGGTGATGTATCCTGTTTATGCAGTAAGAGGCACCAAGAGGCATACTAGCTGCAAAAGCCTGTCATAAAGTGAATTTCACCATTGAGAAAAATGCACTATATCCCACAATAATCCCAGAGATACCTCAGTCTGATTGCAGTAGACATGTCTAAAGGTTACACTAGATATAGCAAAACAGAAACTTATTGCAATATAGCAGCCTAGCATCATTATAGCAACATCACTAATGGCAGAGAACTCTATGAGCATCCTGAAACTCCTTTGGGACTTCTACAAGTAAAGCTGCTCCTTAGTGTATTGGCTAATTGCTTATCCACAGTTTTGAGATAAAGCATGCTGCCTTCTTAAACCCATTCACTACAGCATGCAATGGCTACAGACAAATGATTTTCTGGAAGTGTCTGTGTTCTGGGGGACATGTTGCTCCTAGCTTTTCAATGTACAGCAATCAAAAAAGCTTTTCAAACCTGAGCCATTCTTTTTAGATGACAAATCTAAGGAACTGTCCCAGATTGACGTGTCGGTAGAGATGGTTTTGGAACAAATTGATAAACAATAATAAGTCACCATGACCAGATGGTCTTTACCCAAGAGTTCGGAAGGAACTCAAATGTGAAATTGCAGAACTACTAACTGTGGTATGTAACCTATCATTTAAATCAGCTTCTGTACTAGATGACTGGAGGATAGCAAATGTGATGCCAATTTTTAAAAAAGGCTCCAGAGGCGATCCCGGCAATTACAGGCTGATGAGCCTGACTTCAGTACCGGGAAAACTGATTGAAACTATGGTAAAGAACAGAATTATCAGACACATAGATGAACAGCACGGCCTGGAACTCACAAGAAGAGAGGCAATTCTTGATTTAGTCCTAAGTGGAGCACAAGATCTGGTTCAAGAAGTGAATATACCTGAACTTCTTATTAATGGTGACCATAATGTAATTAAATTTAACACACCTGTGGGGGAAAACATGCCAAAGAAATGCACAAGAGTGGGTTTAAAAATGGGAATGGCACAAAAATGAGGAAGCTAGTTAAATGGAAATTAAAAGGAACAGTCACAAGAGTTAAATGCCTGAAAACTGTATGGAGATTATTTTTAAACACCATAATAGAGGCTCAAACTAAATGTATACATCAAATAAAAAAGAACAGTAAGAGGGCCAAAAAAATGCCACCACGGCTAAACAGCAGAGTAAAAGAGGCAGCTAGAAGTGAAAAAGCACCCATTAAAAATTAGAAGTCAGATCCTAGTGAGGAAAATAGAAGGGAGTATAAACTCTGGCAAATCAAATGTAAAAGTATAATTAGGGAGGCTAAAAAAGAATTTGAAGCAAAAGACACAAAACTAACAGCAACCTTTTTTTTAAATACATCAGAAGCAGGAAGCCTGCCAGATAATCAGTGGGGTCACTGGATGGATCAAGGTGTTAAAGGAGCATTCAAGGAAGACAAGGTCATTGTGGAGAAGCTAAATGAATTCTTTATATCGATCTTCACTTCAGAGGATGTGAGGGAGATTCCCCCACCTGAACCATTCTTTTTAGATATCAAATCTGAGGAACTGTCCCAGACTGAGGTGTCAATAAAGGAGGTTTTGGAACAAATTGATAAATTACACAATAATAGGTTACCAGAACCAGCTGGTATTCACCCAAGATTTCTGAAGGAACTCAAATATGAAATTGCAGAACTACTAACTGTGGTATGTAACCTATTGCTTGGATCAGCCTCTGTACCAGATGACTAGAGGGTAGTGAATGTAAAAGTTGCTTTTTTTTAAAAAGGCCCAAGGGCAATCCTGGCAATAATAGGCTAGTAAACCTAACTTCAGTATCAGGCAAATTGTTTGAAACTACAGTAAAAACAGAATTATCAGACACATTGATGAATATGATTTGTTGGGGAAGAAATATGTAAAGAGAGATCATGCCTCATCTACCTACAGAATTATTTGAGGGAGTCAACAAGCATGTGGACAAGGGAGATCCAATCGATATAGTGTACTTGGACTTTCAGAAAGCCTTTGACAAGGCCCTCACCAAAGATTCTTAAGCAAATTAAGCTGTCATGAGATAAGAGGGAAGATCCTCTCAGGAATCAGTAACTGGTTAAAAGACTGGTTAAAACAAAAGGTAGGAATAAATGGTCACTTTTCACAATGAAGAGAGTTAAATAGTGGGGTTACCCATGGATCTGCACTGAGACCAGTGCTGTTCATCATTTTCATAAATGGTCTGGAAAAAGGGGTAAATTTGTGAAGTGGCAAAATTTGCAGATAATACAAAACTACGCAAGATAGTTAAGTCCAAAGCAGATTGCGAAGAGTCACATAGGGATCTCACAGAACTGGGTGACTGGGCAACAAAATGACAGATGAAATTGAGTGTTTATAAATGCAAAGTAATGCACATTGAAAAATATAATCCCAACTATACATACAAAATGGTGGGATCTGAATTAGCTGTTACCACTCAGGAAAGAAATCTTGGAGTCATCATGGAGAGTTCTCTGAAAACATCTGTACAATGTGCAGTGGCAGTCAAAAAATGAACAGAATGTTAAGAACCATTAGAAAAAGGTTAGATAATAACATAGAAAATATCATAATGCCACTGTATAAATGTCGGGTATGTCCACAGCTTGAATAACTCTAGCAGTTCTGGTCACCCATCTCAAAAAACATATACTAGAATTGGAAAAGGTAAAACGAAGGGCAACCAAAATAATTAGGGGTATAGAACAGATTCCATATGAGGAGAGATTAAAAAGATTGGGACTGTTCATCCTACAAAAGAGATGAATAAGGGGGGATATGATAAAAGTCGATAAAATCATAAATGGAATAGAGAAACTGAATAGGCAAATGTTATTTACCCATTCAGATAACACAAGAACTAGGGGTCACCCCATGAAATTAATAGGCAGCAAGTTTAAAACAAACATAAGGAAGCAGTTCTTCACACAGACACAGTCAACCTGTGGAACTCATTGCAAGGGGATGTTGTGAAGGCCAAAAGTATAAGAAGGTTCAAAAAAGAATTAGATACATTCATGGAGGATAGGTCTATCAATGGCTTTCAGCCACGATGGTGAGGGATGCAACTACATGCTCCAGATGTCCCTAAATCGCCAACTGCCAGAAGCTTGGATAGGATGACAGGAGATGGATCACTTGAAATTACCCTCTTGTATATATTCCCTATGAAACATATGGCACTGGCCCAGTATGTCTGTTCTTATAATCTTATGCTTCTTTTTTATGATCAAACTTGTAGCAGAATTTTCTTTGGCATTTGATTCTGAAGATTATATGGCCAAATACTTGTAATAATATTTTTTCTAAATAATGACAGCAGAGACAAGTTAATAAAATAAGTAGAATAGGATTTTATTTTCCTCAGTTTAATCTTTTTCTATCAGTCTTCCTTAATTTAACTTTCTGTTGAATATTTTACTTATGGAAGTGACAGTGCCAATTGCATAAATGAAGATGCATTGAGATTTGCACATAAAGGAACACGGAAATCCCTGTTTCATAGTTTAATGGCTACATTTATTTTCCAGATTTGACACAATTCTTTATAGGACAATTGAATTTTCCATGTAGTTTTATAGTAAAACGTTATTAACTTTTGCAGAGGAAACATTTAACAATGTTCCTTTAAAAAAATATCCTGTTTTCCTCCCCATTGGTTCCTCTAGCTCTCACAATCCCCACAAATTCCAGACTTTCCTCTCCCTCAAACATATGCATATTATGCCATTATCTTGAACAAATGAAACTTCTGAGCATTTAAATTAAACACTAAATTATTCCTCTGATTCAGAATAATTTAACTGAGTTTTGCCTAGATTATCTGGAGAAACTGTCAAATTCTGTCATCAGCTTATACTTTCCAATGCTGTCAACTAGCTCCTTTGCTCAGCACAAAGTCCCTGCTGAGGCCAGCTTGCCAGCATTGGGTATGGGAAGGCTCTGAGGGAGCACAGAGGAGGGATAGGCAGGAGGAAGTGTGTGTAGGGCTGAGGGAGAAAATTTGAATTTGAATAATGGAGGTAAGTGGAGGCTGGAGTGAGGGGAAAAGGTGCTAGTGTGGGGAGAACCCCTGTGTAAGCAACCCGTACATTGGTGAGCACTTACTTACAGGAGTAGTCCCACTGACTTCAGAAGAATATTTGTGTAAGCTAGTGCTCACCAATGCAGAATTGCACAGTCTAGGCCAGGGATCGGCAACCTTTGGCACGCGGCCCGTCAGGGAAATCCGCTGGCAGGCTGGGCCAGTTTGTTTACCTGCAGTGTCCGCATGTTCGGCCGATCACAGCTCCCACTGTTCCCACTCCGCGGTTCGCCATTCCAGGCCAATGGGGGCTGCGGGAAGTGGCGGCCAGCATATCCCCCGGCCTGCACTGCTTCCCGCAGCCCCCATTGGCCTGGAACGGCGAACTGCGGCCAGTGGGAACTGTAATCGGCCAAACCTGCGGATGCTGCAGGTAAACAAACCGTCCCGGCCTGCCAGCATATTTCCCTGATGGGCTGCATGCCAAAGATTGCCTATCTCTGGTCTAGGCCTTTATATGCACCTCTGCCTCAGTGCTTTTGCCTGGTATGCCAGTGTAGCCATGGCATGGGGGCATCCTGAATACGTCTACTGCAGAAATTAAGGCAACAGTGCCATGGGGAAATCTTGAACTGCCAGTGTTTCAGCTCTGCTGCCTTAGTGATCTGCTGCACAAAGCACCAGTGCTGTGGAAAGACAAGGGTTTGATGGACAGGCCATGTAAAGGGGCCAGGTAATAGAACCAGGGATATGTGTGGGATAAACAGAGAGAGAGTAAGGAATGTGTTTGTAGGGGCCTTCTTGTGCCCCCATCCATGCCCTCCCTCCCTTAATGCTCCTGTAATGGAAATAGAGCCAATAACTTAGTGGGGAGAGGAGAGCTAGCGAATTAAGACATAGATTTGCCAGGGAGAAAGAAAACTGGGGATTTGTGGATGGAGCAAGAAGTTCCACTGTATGAGTATGCTGCCCTCAGACTTCCACGAACTAGGATCCCACTTTCATGCTGTCCTCTTTGATGCCCCCATAAGCCATAATCTCTGTAGAAGGTCTTCACCCTTCACAACTGTAGTCCTGGTGTGATGGATTTGCACCCTTAACTCTAAGATTTGTGTGGGGAATGTATTTATGCTTTCAAGTGGTATCACATCACATGGTATCTCTGTGTAGGAAAAATTGCCTCTTCTCAACTAATTGAATATACTTTGACAACAAATAACAAAGTACTGGCATTCAGTAAAGGACGGATTCTGATATCTTTAGTCATATTTCATAGAATCATAGAATATCAGGGTTGGAAGGGACCTCAGGAGGTCATCTAGTCCAACCCCCTGCTCAAAGCAGGACCAATCCTCAACTAAATCATCCCAGCCAGGGCTTTGTCAAGCCTGACCTTAAAAACCTCTAAGGAAGGAGATTTCACCACCTCCCTAGGTAACCCATTCTAGTGCTTCACCACCCTCCTAGTGAAAAAGTTTTTCCTAATATCCAACCTAAACCTCCCCCCACTAACCCAAAGTATCCATTTACTCAAAGCTACTTCCAATTTAGCTGAAAATTCACCATTCACAAGCCATTTCCATCCCACTGAGAGGTAGTGCCACTATGCAGAAACATGGCCATGGCATTGGAAGAGGGGGAGGGCCAACGGGGGCATGTCAGGACATGCCCGGGTCCTTGAATTGCCTTAATCCAGCTCAGCTCCTGATTAAATTAATTTTTAAATAATCCTCTCCTTCCTTGGCATTTACAGCCTTCAGTTACTTATTAAATGTTTTCTTGTTCATCCTTATTCATTGTTAGGTCATGATACATGTATTTAGTTCTTTTAGAACCAAATCATCAGCCAGTGAGGGGATTTAGGGAGGGCTAAATCCTCTCTGTGACTGGTGGTGGGCCCATGACTGAGAGGGTTGGGAAAGAAATAACTGGGGAGAAGTCTGGTTGAATAGTATTAGCACAGAGCCTGAGATGATAGTCACAAACATCAGGAGAATCCAAGAACCCACTCTAAATTTGTATGGGTTCTGTGAAAACTGTTGTTTGCACAGCTCTGCTTTAACCAATCCTGCTTTTGTGCTGCTTACTTTGTAATCTGTTCAATAAAATAAATACCCTGAACTGCAAAAGCTAGAAATGCCATTTTAAATACCTTACATTAACTTAGTAATGTAATCTAAGAGTTATGGAAACTAATTTAGTGCAAAATAACCACAGAGGCATTTTTTTGTTGTGGTATCTTGCAGAAGCTTGTAGCACATCAACATTATCCTAATTTACAATACATTATTGTTCTGATAGACCAGGAAGCTTTTCAGTTATCCTCACCACAAATCAACAATTAAGTCCATGCCCCACATTTCTAGCTCAGAGAAGTCACAACTGCAAGCTTATAAATAATGAGTGAGTGAGCCTTTCTTTATGTATTTCTATCCACTTTTAAACAGTTGCAACCGTTTTTTTGTTTAAAGACAATAGTGCTGAGATTAACAATTGCAGTTCAAATGAGGAGTAAAATGTCAGGTTGTGTAAATAATTATTCTTCACTGTAGCTGTCGGAAAGGAAGAGAAGACAAGGAGACAGGAGGAGAAAAAGGAGAGGGAGAAAAGTGCATGTGTGTGAGAGAGCCAGAGTGCAAAGGAAGGATTTGAATTACTGTAGTGTTCTGTATTCATTATAATTAGAGGTGACAAACTAGTTTTGCTAGTATAAGAGCATCCCCGACCCTTCGCCCACAAGTTAAACTGAATGTTTTTGACATTCAAGAGAGACTGGATATATTTTCGCCCCCCATCATTTTTCATTTTCATATAAGTCTGCAATTCTTGATTCTTGCTCAGATGAAATGCAGAAGGGTCATAATAATAAAACTTAGCACTTTACATTATTAAAGCACGGTATATAAAATTTACTGATAATTAATCCTTATAGTACCTCCCCTATGCATTATTATTCCATTTTAAAGATGAGGAAAAAAAGACAGAAAGGTTAAGTGCTGAAGGCCAAAGAATGTGCATTAATGGTAGAGCCAGGATGAGAATTCAGAAGTCCTTGACTTCCAACCCTGTGCTCATTCTACTAGACTATTAATGACATTTAGCCTGACAGGAAGTAATAAGTAAGTATGTTACATGTCACAAGAAACACTGATCTAATGAATTTTCCAGTCCAGCTTTACGAATTCAAAAGATTCACATAATACGGTAAGTGTGTTCATTTCTGGATGCTTATCAAAACTGAAATCACTAACCTCTCCCTGTTTCCTATTTTAGCCATTATACATTTCCTCTGAGTGCATGCAGAAATCTGTTTTATACATATATAAAGTACAACAGCCTTGCAACCCAACCAGAACCCAATGACACCTCATTACATGTACTGGGTTCTGGTTGGGTCTGAAAACAACCAATTTTCTTGGGCTCAGGTTGTGTCGGGTAGTATCTGATCACCTCCTCCTGCCCATGCAGTTGGCACAGTAGTGGCTGTGCACCCCACTCTTGCCAGCCATCAGCATCTCACTGTGCTCTGTGTGCTGCAGAGTGAGTGTGCTGATGAGTCACAGCACCTCTCAGTTTGCAGCACACACCGTGCAGCGATGGAGCCTGCAGGAACAGAGCACACAGCCACCGCCATGCTGATTCCATTGGCAGGAGGCAACCAGAGATTGTTTGTGGGCATGTTTTAGTTGGGGTTGGTCCTGCTTTGAGCGGGGATTGGACTAGATGACCTCTTGAGGCCTCTTCCAACCCTAATCTTCTATGATTCTAAGTGTGGGGAGCAGGGCTGAGCTTCAAGGACAAGGTATCATTGTCACTGACATAAGTTTGGAGAAACATTATCAACCATTAGAATTAAAAAACTTAATCCTGAGACTTCTGACTAGTAATAATATGATCATTTTACATGTATATAGTGCCTTTCATTCTGAAGGACAGAGCTCAGAATCAGGCGTTAAACTGCTATATAAATCATACACAAATATTTTATCCAGCACTCAAAAGTACCCACCTATTGGGTGCTTTCTATAATGAAAGATGAATGAAGGATTTGAATGTTCCATGAATACTTCTAAATCTTGTTCCTAATTTCCTAGGTCATTTAATCAAGTCCTTGGTATCTTAAACTAAAGCTCGGTATGGGATTATAAATTTTATCCCTGATTTTATGATGAACATAGTATATCACAGAATGTTAACTGATAATCACAATTAAAATGTGTAACCATTAAAAAAATCAGCTATTAATTTGAACTACATCCAAGTCAATTAAGGTAGTAATGGGATTAGAAATTATACTGAAGGATTGGTCATGGTGCAATTATATTATAAAATATACGTATGTGTAATATGTGTCATTATGCTGCAACCTCAGTTTGATTAAGGAATTTCCATTCTGTTGTATTCTTTCACATATAATTTGGTAAACTCTTCCACTGAAAACTTGTTTTCTTTACTCTGAAATCTTGAGATATTCAAAAATCAAGTTAGTTTTAGAATGTACATTATTTCTGAGTTTATACATTGTGAAATGTATTTATCATTTTTAATGTTGATATTGGTCTAAAGACACCATAACAATCTGGATTTGACTCCTAACTGTCAAAATATTTTTCTTCATTTACTGTATTGAACCAAAATCCTCCTAGTAAAGTCCCAAATCAATATGCTGTTTCTCAGTTGTAAAATGTACGTTGGAACCGATATATTAAGCAGATATTATTAAGCAGTGTGTGTAAAACAATAGTGATCCAGTCAGTTTTCCAGCCGCAGCTCATGAGAACACGAGATGTTGTTCAACAACTGTACAAATTAGACCCTCATCCTGCAAATTTTTGCTGTATGTGCTTAAGTAACTTTATACATGCTTATAATTCCATTGTCTGTAATGGAGATCGTCAGATGTCAAGTTACTCCCATACACAGGCTTGGACTGAGCTCCAGGGAAGTATCCCAGGAGGCCCTAGTGTTTGGAGATTCTAGAAGCCCTTGCAAGCAGTGGCAGGTTTGAACACAGATGCCATTGCTCTGAGGATGTGAGTCCTGGTTGACAGAGAGCCTAGGGCCCAGTAGCTTAGATCAACAGATCCATCTGTTGGAGTCCCTCTGCTAGTGAAAATTGAAGCCAGGATGCTCAGGAAGTGGGGATGCTGGTGGCAGAGGGGCAGCCCCTGGATGCCTTCTGTTGATTTGATTTTAGTGTTCTGTGGTAATATACACCGAGTCATGATCTAAGAAATGCCATACTGTACTGTACTAAATTCAAAAACAAGAAGCAGCAAATGACCAGGACGGCAGCATATGTATCATGTCAACCAATGAGGCTGCTGGGCCTACAGAGAATCTCAACATGAAACAACAGCTGTGGTGTTTGCAAGCCTCTTATCTGATGGACAAAATACCATCACCGTCTCCCAGGGCGCTAGTGGCAGCAGTAATTGGGTATTCATAACATGAACTACCACAGCCAATATCTCTCCTGGAAGCTGGTTCTCTCACCTCCCTGGAGGCCCTTTCTTTCCCAGTACAACTCTGCACATACATAACTGTTTACAGAATCCAGCACCTAGTTTGTATGACAGTTTTCTTACAAACTGTATCCCTAAATGCTTTATAGAGTGAAGAGGGCATTGGTTAGTGTTTAGAGTAGAGCATTCCTGACTGCAGAGAGAAACTGAAAGTCTGAGATTTTCATCTTGGCTTGTTCCCACATGAGAAAAGAGAGTGCGTGAGTGAGAGAGAGAAAAAATAGCATAAAATACATACTTTTTTAAAATAAGGAAAATTATATATTTCCTGACCATTGGTGAGCCTGGATAACAAATGGGTCTCAAGAGCTTAAGAATTGTTTTCTTGGCAGCCCAAATAAACAGAACTCATCTCTCTATTGTTCCTTTATGCCTTTCAATATCTCTTCCACAGGGACAGCACTGATGCTATCCCTCCCCAAAAAGGCCTGAGGATAGGTGACGGTAGACTGTAGTCAGTTTCAGTTCCCAGCTCTGCTACTGACATGTTTTGTGACCTTCAGTAAGTCATTTTAGGCCAAAGTTTTCAAATGTAGGTGAACGTTATGTCCTTAAAGCACATTTAGGTGCCTAAACAAAGTACTTTTCAAAGCTGATATGTGTGTCAAGTTTTTTCTTCTGTAAAACTAGAATAATACTTACCTGTTACTGTGAGACTTAATTAATGTTTGTAAAGTACTTTGTTTCATTGAATAAAATGTTCTATAGAAGTCCAAAATACTACTACAATTAGTACTAATAGTTGTATACAATAAATGCTATAGGGCTGGGGGGAAAAGAAACATTTTCAGATAAGATTTAAGAAGATGACATTTTTGAAGAGATGAGAGGCAGAGTGTAACAGAGGACCTGAGGAAGTAAGCAAGCAGGACTTGAACAAAAGGGCTTTCTGTATATGAAACTCTGAGGGAGCCCAGGGGAGCCAGGGGAAGAACAAAGGAGAAGAAACCACTCACCCATCATATATACATGGCTGGCTAATGGACTATAAGGTGGATAGAAAGCTGGCTAGATCATCAGGCTCAACCAGTAGTGATCAGTGGCTCCATGTCTAGTTGGCAGCCGGTATCAAGCGGAGTGCCCCAAGGGTCGGTCCTGGGGCCAGTTTTGTTCAATATCTTCATTAATGATCTGGAGGATGGCGTGGACTGCACCCTCAACAAGATTGCAGATGACACTAAGCTGGGAGGAGTGGTAGATACACTGGAGGGTAGGGATAGGATACAGAGGGACTTAGACAAATTAGAGGATTGGACCAAAAGAAATCTGATGAGGTTCAACAAGGACAAGTGCAGAGTCCTGTACTTAGGATGGAAGAATCCCATGCACTGCTACAGACTAGGGACCGAATGGCTAAGCAGCAGTTCTGCACAAAAGGACCTAGGGGTTACAGTGCATGAGAAGCTGGATATGAGTCAACAATGTGCCCTTGTTGCTAAGAAGGCTAACAGCATTTTGGGCTGTATAAGTGGGAGCAGTTGCCAGCAGATCGAGGGACGTGATCATTCCCCTCTATTTGACATAGGTGAGGCCTCATCTGGAGTACTGTGTCCAGTTTTGGGCCCCACATTACAAGAAGCATGTGGAAAAATTGGAAAGAATCCACCGGAGGGCAACAAAAATTATTAGGGAGCTGGAGCACATGACTTATGCAGAGAGGCTGAGGGAACTGGGATTATTTAGATTGCAGAAGAGAAGAATGAGGGGGGATTTGATAGCTGCTTTCAACTACCTGAAAGAGGGTTCCAAAGAGGATGGATCTAGACTGTTCTCAGTGGTACCAGATGACAGAACAAGGAGTAGTGGTCTCAAATGGCAGTGGGGGAGGTTTAGGTTGGATATTAGGAAAAACTTTTTCACTAGGAGGGTGGTGAAGCACTGGAATGGGTTACCTAGGGAGATGGTTGAATCTCCTTCCTTAGAGGTTTTTAAGGTCAGGCTTAACAAAGCCCTGGCTGGGATGATTTAGTTGGGGACTAGTCCTGCTTTGAGCAGGGGGTTAGAATATCAGGATTGGAAGGGACCTCAGGAGGTCATCTAGTCCATGATTCTATGAAATATCAAATACATTCCCTTGCTTTCCTCCCATGCCTATTTTGACCCCTATGTGTGGAACTACCATCTAGGCCATGTCTCTGCACACCCACTTTTGTCCATTACATGTTCTCTTGTGAAGGCTCTCCATAATTTTATCTGTAGCATACATGGGGCTGTGGAGTGTCTCTGGGTGTTGTCTTTATTTTTTAGGTGAAACCAAAAGGTGGAATTTTGACTATGTATGGCCCTGAGCCCCCAACATAAGATACCTCAGGGTCAGACCTATAGGTAAGACTTCCATAAGAATTTTCAGTCTAATCTGAAATGAGTGTAACAAGTAGATGTAACAAACAGACAATAGGGTGGAGGGGGACACAAGTGTAATAATAAAAATACATGGCTACATAGGTCACCTTATATCTATGAAATAGCAACTGTCTCTCAACTACTGGCCCATCCGAAAGAACAAGGAACTCTCTACAAAGAAGCTTGGCTGAGGGAAAGGACTGGAGTTCCTCAACCTGGACACATAACCAAAAGGATCAGAGACTACATTTAAGGGGAAATGCTCTCTGGGAAGGGAGGTCAGACCACCACAACATACAAGAAGACCAGGATAAGGAGAAAGAAGGCAGGAAGAATTGTCTAGCCTGAGGATGCTAACCAAACCCAGGGCTCGTGAAAGGGTCGAGATCAGACTAAGGGGGCTGTTGCTTATTTTTCAAAGATACATAACTCTCTTGTGCTTTCAAGAGTAAAGGTGACTGTGATTAAGAAATTCCTTTGCTAACCCTATGTTCTTTGGATGCCTACCACTTTGTCCTGGAAGGGGTTAATCAAGAAGATTAGCGCACCCACACCACGTGGAACTCTGAGGAAGCATGTAGAAGAAACTGGGGGCTAAGAGGGGTGAAGGCACCGATTTCAAAACTTAAGGCAATGGGGCTGTGGAGTCCCATGTCCCAAGGAAGGGGAGCAGACATGAGGTCTGCACCTGAGAGTGTGCCTTAGAAACCCAGAGCTAGGAATAGTGATCTGACTCTACTCTGCTTAGAAGCATGTGGAGGTCACTGGTTAGGTACACTGACAACAAACTGGTGTTCAAACAGAAGGGATTGGGTAAGGTTGTGACAATGAGCATTTGGATTTTTTTGGCATATAACCCCAGTCCCAGGTATAATATTTCACCTCACAATAATTTCTATTTAAGATGCTTTTTGGAGGTAAGCAAGTGAGAATCAGTGTTAGAATGTGCCCAAACATTTTCATCCATGTTGAAAGTAAAGTCAATAGAGTCAGAATGTAACATATAATGATTTAAGATTTTCCTGTTATGACTGCTGTTTGGTTTCCTACATTCAATATGACTTTTAAAGAAAAGCCTTATATTTACGAGATGGCAGCTTTGTTTGTTCCACAGTACTTCTCACAACTACTAACTAAAACGTATGCATTCTAATGGTTCTAAAGCTACTGTAAGGAACTAGAAGCAAATTTTCAAAGGCAACTTCAATCAGGAAACCCTTTGCTTATGAAAGAAAGATCTAAGTTGCTTTGTATTTGTTAGGAATGAGAGCCATTCCAACTAGATCCTGCTGAAAGTCAAGGTCACCATGAAAACAACTCCATTTTCCAGCCATTTTCCAGTGAATCTCTTCTTGCTTTAACTCCTGCTTCTGGCAGTCTCTTTAGTGAATTATTAATTTAAACATAACTGCGAGGAGAAAAAAGAACAAGCTGTAGTCTCTTTCCAGTATTAATTAGGAACAATATATGTTGTTCTATGGCACAGGAGAATGTTGTGGTTTATGTTATGAATAGTTATGTTTTGAAATGACACCCCTTACCCTTTATTTCCAAAGGCTTTTCCAACATTTTTCTGGGACTCTGTAAGCTACATACTTTTAATTTTGAATAGCATATATTTTTTTATTTCCTTCTTACGAGACAGAACAACTATAAAAAGAGAGGTGCATTTAAAATAAAAATATCTTACAGAAAGCTAGAACTATTAAATTATAATTGCTCTAAATAATAAAGAATTTTATAATGAGCACAACTGAATTACAGAGTGTAACTGTCAAACTCACGTGCATAAAGTTAAGCATGTAAGACTTTGCAGCATTGAGGCCTATATTTTTAGCACTGAAAGAAAATACATAATGTAAGGCAGAGAATCCTTGAAAACCTGATTCAAATTTGAAAAGCAGAAATGTGCATTTCATCATGCATATCAGTATCACGCATTAAATGAAAGTGAGGTACTGCAGAGATTTTATAATCAGCTGGGTATAAAAAATGAGAATGAGTACCTCAGAGTAGAAACTCTGAGTTAAAAACACCCTGGGAATGGAGGTTGTTCATAACACTGAAATGTTTGTAACTCTGGACAAAATATTATGGTTGTTCTTTCAAAAGTTTACAACTGAACATTTACTTAATACAGCTTTGAAACTTTACTATGCAGAAGAAAAATGCTGCTTTTGCTTTATTTTTTAGTAGTTTACGTTTAACACAGTACGGTACTGTATTTGCTTTTTTTTTTTTTTTGGTCTCTGCTGCTGCCTGATTGCATACTTCCGGTTCCAAATGAGGTGTGTGGTCAACTGGTCAGTTCGTAACTCTGGTGTTCATAACTCTGAGGTTCTATTGGAAACCTATATAGCTGTGCAAGACTGAAAAATATAAAATTTTGAGCTGGTATATAAAAAATAATCTAGTAGAATTCCACTGTAACTAGAATTGTATAATAGCCCATTACAATGTTCTGAAACCATGTGTGATTTCTGCCCCCCTTTACTATCGACAGAGTTTTACTGTAACCAAGTTTATTGTCAGCATTCTACTGCATTACTGCTGTTGAACCTTTATTCAAATGTAAAAATAATTAATGCCAGATTCTCAAACCTGTAATCTCAACAAGTTTCTTAATTATATACAGTTATGGAATAAGGAGCTACAGACTAGGGATCGAAGGGCTAGGCAGCAGTTTTGCAGAAAAGGACCTAGGGGTTACAGTGGATGAGAAGTTGGATATAAATCAACAGTGTGCCCTTGTTGCCAAGAAGGCTAACGGCATTTTGGGCTGTATAAGTAGGGGCATTGCCAGCAGATCGAGGGATGTGATCATTCCCCTCTATTCGACATTGGTGAGGCCTCATCTGGAGTACTGTGTCCAGTTTTGGGCCCCACATTACAAGAAGGATGTGGAAAAATTGGGAAGAGTCCAGCAGAGATCAACAAACATGATTAGAGGGCTGGAGCACATGACTTATGCGGAGAGGCTGAGGGAACTGGGATTATTTAGTCTGCAGAAGAGAAGAATGGGGGGGATTTGATAGCTGCTTTCAACTACCTGAAAGGGGGTTCCAAAGAGGATGGATCTAGATTGTTCTCAGTGGTAGCAGATGACAGAACAAGGAGTAATGGTCTGAAGTTGCAGTGGGAGAGTAGTTGGATATTAGGAAATAGGTTGGATATTAGGTTGGATATTAGAAAAAACTTTTTCACTAGGAGGGTGGTAAAGCACTGGACAACCACATAAGTTTTTATGGATGAGTCAAAGGTTAACTGTCAAATTAATAAGGAGGTGCTGCATTTATTGTAGGAATGAAAATCTTTCCAAACTTTGAACGAATTCAAGTATCATTCCTTTCTTATGTGGCTTCTCATGTATTTAGTTATATGTCTATTACCGACCCTAACCTTTGGCTCCCCCTCTGGCATTTCCCAAATTTCCTCTAAAATTGGTGGTTAAATATTTTCATTGCTGCCAGCAGTACTGATCTGGCTGAGATCCAGGAATGAAAAGCAATATACAAGTGCTAAGGATTATTATTAGGAGCCAAGATTTTAAAAATGGGTGCCCACTTGTAGCATGGTGGTCACCCGCTCCTGCCCTGAAGGGCATAAAACAGCCCTGGGAGAGGGCTGCAGCGGGGAAAAGCCAGGCTGATTGGGGGAAGCAGCCACAGGTGGGCCCATGCCCCAATCAGGCCATAACTGGCCCTATAAGAGGGCTGAGGGCCAGAGGCTAAGACAGACACACTCTCTCTAACTTCTGAGGGAGAAGGACCTGGCTGCCTGGGAAGCTGAGGAGGGTACCTAGTGTGAAGCAGTGCTGGGGAAGGGCAGAGGGAGCTGGGGATCTCCAGGCTAGCAAAGCCCTAGGCTGCAGGCCAAGCTAAGGGCCCACAAAAGGGTACTAGGGCTGCAGAGGGGCAGCCCAGATATAGGCAGAGGCAGCTGGTCCAATCCCCCTTGCCAATGATGGGTGGTTTATAGACTGCGGTCTGCCCCAGGGAGCGGGGGGTAGATGATGACTGGCAGTAGCCACTGAGGCAAGATAGGGATAGGGGGTCAGGAGTTCCTCTGGGAGGGGAGACCCAGAGTGAGGGGGTACTGCGGTGGGCAGAACCCCTGGGCAAAGGGCTCCGGGGTCCAGGAGAGACATGGGGGCCAGTGGCAGGTGAGACACCAGCTGCAGAGGGCGCTCCAGGCTGGAAAGAGCTAATTCCCTGGATGACCAGCAGGAGGCACCGTGCCAGTGAGTTATAGCCCCGCCACACTACTATAGAAGGCTAAATCCTGAGTAAGTGGCATGATTTTCAAAAGTGCTAAGCATTCAGCTACTTCTATTGGATTATTATTATGAGAGAGAGGGGCAGCTGGGAATGGAGTGCTGAGCAGCTGGCAGGAAATGGGCCTGCACAGGACACAATGGTTTGTTCCTGGGGGAAGCACCATGAGGGGTTATATAAAGGTAAATGGGGGGAGGAGGGGAGCAATGGACTTCCAAGGGAGGTTGTGCAATCCCCATCACTGGACATTTTTAAGAACAGGTTGAACTCATACCAGTCAGGGATGGTCTAGGTTTACTTAGCCCTGCCCCAGCACAAGGGGGGAGGGATCGCTCAGTGGTTTGAGTATTGGCCTGCTAAACCCGGGGTTGTGAGTTCAATCCTTGAAGGGGCCACTTGGGGATCTGGGGCAAAATCAGTACTTGGTCCTGCTAGTGAAGGCGGGGGGCTGGACTTGATAACCTTTCAAGGTCCCTTCCAGTTCTAGGAGATAGGATATCTCCATTAATTATAATTATAAGGTCCTGGACTTGGTGACCTCTGAAGGTCCCTTCCAGCTTTACATTTCCATGATTCTATATACTGTGCCAGGCTTGAAGAGTATCCTGGGGGAGGAAGAGAGTCCAAATGTCAAGCTACCTAATAAAGGTCCAGCTAGTGGGGATGGAAATGAGGAGCGAAGGGGCCTCTTGAAATGCTGCCAAAGTAACCAGCTGATTTTACTCCAGGCCTGCATTTCCTAAATGACAATACAGAGTAGCAAAGCAAAAAGAACAAACAATAATAAACATAGTATTTTTCTATTTATAAAATCATACATCACTGATGAGGCAAAGGACATAGCTAACTACAGAGACCCCCAAGGGCCTTATGAAGCAGCTATGTAGATCTGTAATCCCTGTTCATGATGAGATGAAATATTATTTTCAGAAAAAAGAACAGGAGTACTTGTGGCACCTTAGAGACTAACAAATTTATTAGAGCATAAGCTTTCGTGGACTACAGCCCACTTCTTCGGATGCATAAGTATTTTCATGAGGTTGATAGATTTCCACTCCATACGGCTAAATGCAGTGCCTTGCATAATGACAGGTTTCAGAGTAGCAGCCGTGTTAGTCTGTATGCATCCGAAGAAGTGGGCTGTAGTCCACGAAAGCTTATGCTCTAATAAATTTGTTAGAATCTAAGGCCTGGTCCACACTAACCCCCCACTTCGGACTAAGGTACGCAAATTCAGCTACGTTAATAACGTAGCTGAATTCGAAGTACCTTAGTCCGAACTTACTGTGGGTCCAGACGCGGCACGGAGGCTCCCCCGTCGATGCCGCGTAATCCTCTCACCGAGCTGGAGTACCGGCGTCGACGGCGAGCACTTCCGGGATCGATCCGGGATCGATTTATCGTGTCTAGACCAGATGCGATAAATCGATCCCAGAACATCGATTGCCTGCCGCCGGACCCGGAGGTAAGTGTAGACGTACCCTGAGGTGCCACAAGTACTCCTGTTCTTTTTGTGGATACAGACTAACACGGCTGCTACTCTGAAACCTGTCATTATTTTCAGGGCTTCTTTTTCTATCACCAAATTCTTAATCCGCTCAAATCTGTAGAATTTATTAGCATCCAAGTAACTCTTTTGAGTGCACCACCTTTCTCAAACTTCCTGGAAAGAGTTCAGAGACTTAAAGGCCCTACTTGATTACATCCAGTTCGAAGACAATAATTCACCAATTGCATAAAGAAGACATGTCAACACAATTTGTGGTTGACTCATTAACTTGTCATGTTAACTGAGGAAAGTTTCTAAATTTTGCATAGGAAAATTAACAGCCACAGACTTGCAAACAGAAATAAAGAAAATATTAAATTATATTGAATTTATTCATAATATATAGAAGGCTACAGGGTTTATTCACAGGTTTCCTCCAAACTTGAGGTTTGATTCACCCACATGATAAGCAGCCTAAATTGCTGCTGACTTCAATGAGTCTTCATAAAAGAACCTTTGATAGCTTTTATGTATGCCAGCTGTATTCAGCTGAACACCCATAAAAAATGTAGCATATGATCCATCCTATATGTTCTATACTACTCTCAATTCTGAATGCTGCTTTTGTGAAACTTTATCCATCAGTTCTGCGAAAGAAATTTAATAGCTCTGTTCTGAAGTGGCTCAATTTCCTGTCTCTCCTTTCTTAATAGAAGACTTTTCTTACACGCCCCACCCAACCCTTTCTTTGAGTTAAAACACAAAAATTACCTGCTATCTGAAACCCAATAACATGCTTCTTACTTCTCTAATTCTCACTTACTTCAAACAAATGTTAATAATTTATTCTATATCTTGACTTAGCACAAACATAATTTAATAAGCCACAGAGCATTATACAAGTAATTTAGTGAAAATTCCCATTTGAAGAATCTTGAATTTCTGTGCTTCTTGCAAGAAAGGTTTTCTTAGAAGATTTTCTTTATTAATTCAGTTCTATAGCAGAAAGTGCAGAAATCCCATGAACATCATGTTTCATAATACTACCACTCATTGCTGCTCAGAGCACATCATGCTTAAATTATATTAATAAAGAATTTATAGCATTCACTGATAAAAAACTATACTTAAAGTTGAGAAGGCCATATAATTTTAAGCCCATTCAATTATAACTTTCTCAAAATGTTTGTTTTTGGACTGAAGCTTCAAACTTTTCATGTCAGCCAAAGCCAGGGCCAGCGCTTCCATTTAGGCGACCTAGGCAGTTGCTTAGAGTGCTAAGATTTGGGGGGGGGGGCGGCATTTTCCCGCCCTCGGTGGCAATTCAGTGGCGGGGGGTCCTTCCGCGCTCCGGGACCCGCCGCCGAAGTGCCCCGAAGACCGGGAGCACGGAAGGACCCCCCCGCCGCAGAATTGCCAACAACGACCGGGAGCGTGGAAGGACCTCCGCCTAGGGCACCAAAAACCCTGGCGCCGCTCCTGGCCAAAGCTTAAGTGACATCAGTTTAGCAATTTTTGAGTTAAGGAATTGTGAATGAAATACACATTTCTCTGCTTATTAAAAAAATCTTGCAATTTTATCTGATTGTCAAACAAAACACACAGTAGAATACAAAAGTTCCAAATGTTTGTATTCCACATTGAGGAATGAGATCCTTCCTAAACTGGGGCGCGGGAAAATCATTCTAAAAGTTAAAGCTTTACAATTATTTATTCGCACATGCACAGTATTAACTCAATTCACTACTAAGTACTGATATAGTGTGTTTACTGCACATATGCTAAAACCAGCATAGAGTGCTGGCATACACAGCTGATTGGATTTTTCTCTTTACCTCTTCAATACTGATACTTATGTAAGAGTGTGACAAAGCAAAATCTTCCCTGTCAACATGGGCAGCTCAGCATGCAGCATCAATATATCTTTCTTGTTTTCTTTTAAGGTGAAAACAGATGAAAACAAATGCTAAAATGACTATGATTGAGAAATTAAAAGCCAGGATATTCAAAAGTTTGGATTCTTAGAGTATCATACAAAGGCGTTAGCCAAATTCTGCATTCAGTCATTGTGGAGTACATTCTGAGAACTTTATCTGAAGTCAATGGAGATTGAACACAGAGTGCTAAGGATGAGTACTGGGAGGAGTTTGGATCACCTGTATTGTTGTAACTCAAAAAGAAAATAAGTTCTCCATAAAATCCCTTTTGGGTGGTACTTCCTGCTGTGTCTACTCTCCACAGTAGTCTCCAGCTATAGCTCTGATGGCCTCCCCGTAACACTTTGGGAATGTCAGCCATCCCAGGATGTCTTACCGGGTATCAAGCTTTGTCTTTTAGTAAAAAGTGGATGTAAATTGTGGGAAGACTTACTGAAAGCAATGCTTTAAGAGACCAATCCTCTTAATCCTAGTTCACTCCGGACTGCTCGGGTCTCTAAGATCATCTTTACTGAATACTAATTGGCATATCCCCACTACTAACAATTTTTCCTTTCTGTGTTTTTCTCAGTTAGGATGTTTATTTTGGAAAGTTCCAGAACCTTATTTCTTTGGATTACCGGTATCTCTCCTTCAGCAGCAGAATATATTTGTGATTGCTAAAGCAATAATGTAAAATATGGGTATATGCTCTGAGTTGCTTAAACCTGAGTACAGGGACTTCTCAGACAGACTTCAAACATACAGTACAAGAGGACGAATTGTTTCATTTACATGCTGTACAATTTCATTAACTTTAGTGAGGTTCCATGGGTTGTAAAGCAGATCAGTATTTGGTCCAAAATCCTTTAAAGATTCCATGGCATATCTCTGGAAGAAGATAGCCTAGATCGAAATGGTGAAGACACTTTCCTCAGAGGACTTGGAAATGCTGAGGACCTTTTAGTTTTGCTTTTCACTGTTGTTTGCTTTGTATCTAAAATATACTGAATTTTTATTTTTGTGAGCTGTAGTACATTCTACTGGATCTCAAGGGTGTGATAGTTTTCATTTCCTGAGGTGGGTGTAATTTGTTTTAGGAAAGAAAGATGAATGGTCAGAAACACAGGTATAATAAATTAGTCCCCTTTACTTACAAATTTACTGTTCTTGCTAATATAACTTTAAACAGAGTTATGAATGAATAAGAAAACCAACAACAATATCCTCAAGTATCAGGGGGTAGCCGTGTTAGTCTGTATCTACAAAAACAACAAGGAGTCTGGTGGCACCTTAAAGACTAACAGATTTATTTGGGCATAAGCTTTCGTGAGTAAAAACCTCACTTCTTCAGATGCGTAGAGTGAAAGTTACAAATGCCACAGGCCAATTTCTGCTGTCAGTTACACTTGTACAACTCCAGCTGAGTACATGAGTAAAACTATGAGTAGAATTTAGCCCAGATTCTCTACTGTTATCAACTCAATTGTCTCCATTGCCTCTCTGTCAAATATTGATGGTTTAACCTAAGCTTGCTTCGGTGCAGTCTTCTTTATGTTTTAACTCTTGACTGGAAGACTGACCTATGGATGCAAAATGGAAGGCAGTGTTCATGCTGGACTTTAATTTTTAAAATAACAACAAGAAAAGAAAAAAGAATACACATCTAATATCTGGACATGCCTTTTGAATATCAAAATAATATTTTTTTTATTATAGGAAGGCTCGTTAGCTTTACAGTAAGTAATGGTGCAGGAATTTGTATTGCTATATAAGTATTTTAGGGTCCTGTGATGGGGCGGCTGCCTCTCACTGGCAAAAAAAAAGGAGTTAAAAGCAGCCCTAGGGAGGCTGCACCAGAGGCAGCCTATCAGAGGAGGGCTGAGAGGAGCAGCCAATCAGGGCCAAGTAGGCCCATATAAAAAGGGAGCTGCAAGTTCTCTGCTGGGAGCCCAGGGGGGAAGGACTGTGTTCCTGATAGGTTAAGAGAACTGCCAGCACCTTGGACAGAGCAGTGCTGCAAACAGAGGTCCTGATACAAGGGTAAGGAGGGTGCCAGAGCCACTTGGGAAGTGGCTAGACTGTAGATGGCAGTTTGCCATTGAGGGGAGGTGGCTGAACAGCGGACAGCAGGTCCCTCAAAATGGGGTATGGCTGGAGGGCTGTGTTGCTGAAGAAGACACTGCAGTTCTTGGAGAGATGTGGATCCAAGAGCAGGAGTCCTGGCAGCAATATACCACCCAAAGGGAGCACACTCCACCACAGAGCTAATTCCCAAGACAGGCTGAGGGTGTGCCAGACTGGTAAGTGAACCATGTTATGGGCCCTGATCCTCAATTGTAGCTGAAGAGTACAACTGATTGGAAAAACTTAGGCAAAACCTTTTTCCATCTCAGAATGCAGTTCCATCAAAATTGAAAAACTTCACACAATTATGTGAATTTCACTTAAATTGCATTTCAGGGAAAAATTGTGGTAAAGTTATGACAGTGTCAAAATGTCCCATTTCCAGTTTTTTGGAACAAAACATTCAAATTTTTCCTTTCAAAATGACTTTTTGTATTATATTATAATGTTTTTTATTTAAAAACATGAAACTGAACTGAAACACTTAAATTTTGTCCAAATGAAACATGTCAATCAAATGGAAACTTTCAGAATTTTCTTTCACAGGGAAATTATAAATTTTCAGGTTCATTCCTAATTGGAATGAAAACAAATCTTGAAACCTTCAGCAGAAGGGAAATTCCATTCTCCATACACCTTTGCTGAAGTGTGCATCCTGGGGATTCAAAGGTGGATTTAAGCCATCTTTTGTGCACCACTGATGCTGGCCCAGCTGTGTACTGGGCCAGACCCCCAGAGTAAACTTGTACACACTGGAGGATTTTCTGACTTGTGATGGCAGTCAGTGGCCTTGAGCAAATGTTATAGCAGCTGGAGATTGCTGGGGCACTTGGAAGCCCCAACCACACCTCTTTTTCCTCAGCTTTGACCTTATGCTGGCTGCATAAGGGAGGGAGATGGCCTATGAACTCTTATGCTGGCTCTGTGCTATCAAAGGATCCACCTAAATGTGGCGATCCTGCAGTTGCTGGCTTTACCAACTTTAGGGCAGCAATAATTTGAAGTTCCCCCCCAGGAAACTTTGAACCTATGACTTTTAAACAACAGTTCAATCAGTGATCTAACTAATCAAATAAAATCTCGGTGAAAGATAGCAAATAACTTTGTTCCATACAGTACAGTCCACCATTTTGCAAATTCAAATCTAGTTCTGGCAATCCCATTGATTCTAGTTGTTTTTATCATTTGTTTCACCATAGTACCTAGAATCCCAACCATGATCAGGCCCTGTTGTGCTAGATGCTTCACAAATACATATTGAGCAATAGTTGCTTTCCCAGAGTTTATAGTCTATGTAGATGAGACAGAGAAGGGGTGGGAGGAGAAATAGAGGACAAAACCATAAAGTGACTTGCCTAATGTAACACTGAAGGTAAGTGGCAGAACTGGGACTAGAAACCAGGCCTTATGGGTGTTGTCCCAGCACCCTATTCACTGGACCATGCTGTCTTTACTAACATTGAGATAAGTCTAGTGATGCTGTCCCAATGAGCTTTCAGATCAGGGGCAGTAGCTGATTTTAATGACTTCATATTTTTCTTAGCAGTTCAACCACTTTATTCTTGAATATATACTTTTTCTGTTCTATTGTGCATTTTGTAGCCATCTTTTTAAAGTGAGACTTTGTGCTCTTTACTGGTGACAGGTTTCAGAGTGGTAGCTATGTTAGTTTGTATTATGGCTGACTTAAAACAACACTTCCTCAGCTCTTGTCTCTTTACACTCCTACTCTACTTGCGCTACATTGATGACATCTTCATCATCTGGACACATGGGAAGGAGCCCCTTGAAGAATTCCACCAAGATTTCAACGATTTCCACCCTATCATCAACCTCAGCCTGGACCAGTGCACACAAGAGATCCACTTTCTAGACATGACAGTGCTAATAAGCAATGGTCACATAAACACCACCCTATACCAGAAAGCTACTGACCGCTATACTTACCTACATGACTCCAGCTTTCATCCAGACCACATCACACAATTCATTGTCTACAGCCAAGCTCTAAGATACAACCGCATTTGCTCCGATCCCTCAGACAGAGACAAACACCTATAGAATCTCTATCAAGCGTTCTTAAAACTGCAATACCCACCTGGTGAAGTGAAGAAACAGATTAACAGAGACAGAAGGGTACCGAGAAGTCACCTACTACAAGACAGGCCCTACAGAGAAAGTAACAGAACACCACTAGCCGTCACCTACAGCCCCCAACTAAAACTCTCCAGCGCATCATCAAGGATCTACAACCTATCCTGAAGGACGATCCCTCATTCTCACAGACCTTGGAAGTCAGGCCAGTCCTCACCTACAGACAGCCCCCGAATCTGAAGCAAATACTCACCAGCAACTACACACCACACAACAAAAACACCAACCCAGGAACAAAACCCTGCTACAAACCCTGGTGCTAACTCTATCTACAAATCTATTCAAGGGACACCATCATAGGACCTAACCACATCAGCCACACCACCAGGGGCTCTTTCACCTACACATCTACCAATGTGATATATGCCATCATGTGCCAGCAATGCCCTTCTGCCATGAACATTGGCTAAACCGGACTGTCTCTACGCAAAAGAATAAACGGACACAAATCTGACATCAGGAATCATAAGATTAAAAAACCAGTAGGAGAGCATTTCAGTCTCCCTGGTCACTCAATAACAGACCTAAAAGTGGCAATTCTTCAACTAAAAAACTTCAAAAATAGTTCTCCAACGTGAAGCTGCAGAACTAGAATTAATTTGCAAACTGGATACCATCAGATTAGGCCTGAATAAAGACTGAGAGTGATTGGGTCATTACTAAACCTAAACTTAATTTCCTCAATACTAATTTCTTCCTACTGTTACTCACACATTCTTGTCAACTGTCTGTAATGGGCCACTCTCTTACCACTTCAAAAGTTATTTTTCCTCCCTTGGTATCCTGCTGTTAATTGATTTATCTCGTTAGACTGACCTCACACTTGGTAAAGCAACCCCCATCCTTTCATGTATTTATACCTTCTCCTGTATTTTTCACTTCATGCATCTGATGAAGTGGGTTCTAGCCCACGAAAGCTTACGCCCAAATAAATTTGTTAGTCTCTAAGGTGCCACAAGGACTCCTCGTTGTTTTTTGCTCTTTACATGTCATTCTACACAGTTATCATGAACCACAAACCAGTTCTGATATTATCTTCCTCATTCCCCCTGAGTTTCCTTTCCTGGTTAGTGAATAGATTACTGCTGAGTTAGGAATCACTTGTAACTGAATATTCTATAGGCCACTTCATAAAAGTACTTGCCCTCAAAAAATCCTGTAAGATTTTTTTTTTTGGGCAGATCAGTCTCTTAATTTTCTAACAGAAGTTCACTGATGTATCAAGCAAAGAATGAAGATTAATTTAGACATGTTTTGTGTACTCTGTGCAGTTACTCTGTTTAGCTATACTTTCTGTTTTAACCACCAGTGTTTATGTCCAGCTCTCTCAGAAGCTAAATACTGCACCATCATTTATCATTGGAACTGTCACCTATGATTAATCCTGCTTATGATGCAAAACTGACAGATTCTTTGCAGAGATTATGCCTTTACCTTTATATGTTGCTTAAGCATTATGCGAAGCGATAGGAGCTATAATGAAGGGGAGAAAGAATGAAAATTGGATTAAAGTTTTTTGGTAAACATAAAATATGAGGTTTTTTTTGTTTTGTTAGAGAGAGTCAAATTTCACCACTCTCAAGGTAGTAATTGGGATAACCGGCATAATTTGTGGCCAAATTGTATATAATCACAGCTGTGCAATCTGTAATTTCTAAAGTGGAAACAGTTTCCAGGCCTGGATTTGTTTTTATTTTACAATAGAGATCTTAGACTAATCATTGTTGTAAAACAATTATTATGAAAGGTTTCTCATTATTGTGTGTTACATTATGGCTCCAAACCTTGGTTGGTGTAAATCCATTTTCCTCTGACGTTCCCTCCACCATACTCCCCCTTGTCCCCATGAAGCTGTGCAACCCAGAGAATTGCAGCATGCATATTAGTTGAAGAAGACTATTGAGGATTGATTGAGTTACCTCTGATATGCAATGACACTATTTAAGAATGACCTCACATATTGCTCTGGCTTTGAGTACGATCATCACCATTAGATACAACAAGAGCAATTAATTGTGCTTAGTTACAACCTATTTTTAAAAAAATGTTCATCAGTGATAGTGAGAATACAGATTTTTGTGAATTTTTGGTTCTCTAGTGCCTATGATACTTTAGCTACAGGGACTCTAAAAAGGTTATGGTCTCAACAATAGAGTCTTATTGTTTCATAAAGCTGAATTTGCTTTACATGCAAATATTAACACAAACTTAACTGTGGAATTTTTATTATGCTTCCATTACATACATATAATATCATTTTGTTGTCCTGCTATATCTCTAGCTACTGGTAGCAGATTTCCAGGGTTTTTTAGGTCAGTTTCCATTTGGATCTGAAATTGGTGACACTGAGTCAGGTATTTTCTCAGTATAAATTGTTTATTTACAAAATATAAGTAAGTCCTGTTCCTCTGGATAAAGGTGGTAACAAATGGCACTTAGGCAACTCCTTCATGCAGACACATCTAGTAAGACACCATTGCCCTGTTCCTAGAAGCAGCTGTCTTGCCTCTATCTCTATTCAGGATCTCTCACCACTTAACACAATTTCTTCTTTCTGCCCCAATCCCTTGGTTTTACACCTGGGAAACACTTAGTCAAGGCGGACTGACTTGGTGGGTCTGGGCACCTGCC
Source organism: Malaclemys terrapin pileata (assembly GCF_027887155.1). NCBI lineage: Eukaryota > Metazoa > Chordata > Testudines > Emydidae > Malaclemys > Malaclemys terrapin. The sequence goes on along the minus strand of NC_071506.1, from coordinate 169,948,087 downwards.
ATCCTTTTGTGTAGCTGTTCTGCTTCAACTTCCAGACACAGGAGAGTGGTTTAACTCGCATCATACCTTAACAACTCTCTAGGTGCAGTTACCACAGAGGGTCTTCACTGTTTTTATGGGGAGATTCAGCCTATATGTATACATCAATGACCTCTAATAGGCAAGCCATACCAGTATGTTATGGTTCAAAATACTACTTACTATGACCAAACTGAAAAATGCAGGAATTTGAAATGTCTGTGAAACATTTGTTTATCATAGATTCATTGTTTCACAGGCCAGTACTTTCATAGATTCATAGGCCAGAAAGGACCACTGTGATTATTAAGTTTGACCCTTGCATAATACAGGCCATAGAATATCACCCAGTAATTCTTGCATCAGCGCATCTTAATATTTTCTTTGAAGTGAGGTGTTTTATTGGTATTCTGACACTACAGATTATGCTGCCACAAGATGTGTTTAAAAAAAAAAAAAAACGACAGAGAAAAATCATAAAGCACAAATGTCACTTCTACTAGTAATATTTAGGACTTATATAGCAGTTTTCATTTTCTCAGTATTTTACAAGCACAGTAACTATTTGCACTTGTACAGCCTTTTCCATTTGAGGATCTCAAAGCATATATCTAATTTTCACAAGATCCTAGTGAGGAAGGTAAAACCATTGAAATATATTTCCTATGATGCACACTGCAAAAATCAGATTGAATAGGAATTTTTTATTTGAACTTAAGACATAAAAATCCTCGCAAGCACAGTCATATGATGCTTAAAAATAAATCAGACAGCCTAATTTTTAAAACTGCACATACTAAATTGTACAAGCATTTTGTATATAGTAAATTGCACATGCTTTTGCATGTGCCTTGTTTTGAACACACAAATTTCAACATGCATTCACAAGCGTGATTTGCAAATACATATGTACGGTATTTGTGCATATAAATCAGAATTTGTACTTTGTATACCTGAAAGCAGTGCTTGTTCAAAAGTGCCTTTTCTAGTATAACAAACATTTCCTTTAAAAATGCTTCATAAAATCTTTGACTGTATGGTGTATGTATGCAATATAAGTGTGATGCAGAGCCTCCTGAAGTTAATGGAAAGGCACCCTTTAATTTCAGTGGGCTTTGGATCTGTCCCACAAAGAACAAGAGAAAAATTAATACCTTTGGTGTGATATTTAAAATATGTACAAAAGCAGGTCTTTCATACAGGGCTGGCTCCAGGCATCAGCTCGCCAAGCAGGTGCTTGGGGCCAGGGCCGGCTTCAGGGTTTTGGCCGCCCCAAGCAGCCAAACAAACAAAAAACAAAAAAGCCGCGAGCGCGATCTGCGGCGGCAATTCGGTGGGAGGTTCTTCGCTCCGAGCAGGAGTGAGGGATCGTCTGCCGAATTGCCGCTGAACAGCTGAACATGCCGCCTCTCTCCGAAGTGGCTGCCCCAAGCACCTGCTTGGTAAGCTGGTGCCTGGAGCCGGCCCTGCTTGGGGCGGCCACTCTGGAGAGGGGCGTGTGACAATGCGGTTCTGGCGGAACCCAACTGAGAGCGCCAACTCAGGACAAATTGCTAAAACAGGGCAATTACAGCCCAAGGCTGGGGTTTTTCCACCTCTAAGGCAAACCAAACCAGCCAGACTAAGACTTCGGTCTCATCCCACTGGCTAACCGCAAGTCTCACAAGCAATCTCCTTAGACACTCCAGTTTCCCAGTATTACCACCAGTGCCACATGTTATGGGGACAAATGGTTATGAAAACTAATACCCCAGTAAAAGAAAAAGGTTCTCCTGATCCTAAAGGACCAAGCCCCAGACCCAGGTCAATATATAAGTCAGATCTTACCCACAAATCACACTGCTGCCAATCCTTTAGAATCTAAAATCTAAAGGTTTATTCATAAAAGGAAAAAGATAGAGATGAGAGTTAGAATTGGTTAAATGGAATCAATTACATACAGTAATGGCAAAGTTCTTGGTTCAGGCTTGCAGCAGCGATGGAATAAACTGCAGGTTCAAATCAAGTCTCTGGAATACATCCCCAGCTGGGATGGGTCCTCAGTCCTTTGTTCAGAGCTTCAGTTTGTAGCAAAGATCCTCCAGAGGTAAGAAGCAGGATTGAAGACAAGATGGAGATGAGGCATCAGCCTTATATAGTCTTTTCCAGGTGTAAGAACACCTCTTTGTTCTTACTGTGGAAAATTACAGCAAAATGGAGTCTGGAGTCACATGGGCCAGTCCCTGCATACTTTGCTGAGTTACAAGGCGTATCTGCCTTCTCTCAATGGGTCCATTGTATAGCTGATGGTCCTTAATGGGCCATCAAGCAGCTAGGCAGAGCTAATCTCAGCTTGTCTGGGATGTCACCCAGAAGCATAGCATAAGTTTGCCATACAGACAGTATAGAGCCAATATTCATAACTTCGACTACAAAACTGATACACACATATAGACAGCATAATCATAACCAGTAAACCATAACCTTGTCCTAGACACCCCATTTGACCCCCTTTATACAAGATTTGGGTGCCACTACAGGACCTTGGTTGCAACAATGATCTATACGGTCCCAGTTTATGTCAATAAGGTCACAGGGCGGCACATCCAGCTATTCGGCGGCAATTCGGCGGACGGTCCCTCACTCCAGCTGGGAGCGAAGGACCTCTCACCGAGTTGCTGCTGCAGATTGCGATCATGCGATCATGGCTTTTTTTTTTTTTTTTTTGCGCTGCTTGGGGCGGCCAAAACCCTGGAGCCAGCCCTGCTTTCATATTATGTCAGGTTACAGGATTGATCCTAAATGTCCTGAATGTCTTCAACGCCCACTCAAATCAGTCTTTCGGGATGTGTTCAGCAGTTCTCTGGATTAGGCTCAGAGTAGAATGGTAAAACTTACTATTAAATAGCCTAATGACAATTTTTATGTACACTTCTGTAATTCATCATACCGCAAGCTGTCATGGATTAAAACCAGTAAGCTGGTTTTAAAACCTTGTGTACTCATTAAAATGAATGTCAGGGCTGTATTCTCAGAGGCTTGACACACTTCTGACTCAATTTGACCCAATTTACTGTGATTCTTTCTTTTAGTACCATTTATAGTTTATTTGCTGATTGATTTTATCCATCTAACAGATCAGCTATTGATTTTCAGTGTAAGATTACTTTTCAGTCAATCATTTGTGTTGAAAGAGAGACATCTACTTGTTAGACAATCAATGCTTCTGTTGTGCCTGGGGATGAAAGAAATACCCACTGTCTTTGATAGGTGGGTAGTTAGCTAGCCAGTTCTTAAATATCTCCCATGACAGGGTCTGTACAATCTTCTTTGGCCTCTTGTTCCATTGCCTGATTGTACTATATAGTTGTATAATAAATAAATTATGCTGATATTTAGTCTAAAGATTCTATTTACTTCCTGCTCTGTCTTATATAATTGTAGACTGAGGCAAAAAATCTATCCTTGAAAGTGGGAGTTAAGCTGTGGTACAGGAAGAGAAACTGACCACAAGTATGCTCTGAAAGCCACCCCCCTTCAATTTCAGAACTGTGTGGAAAGAACAGGAGTACTTGTGGCACCTTAGAGACTAACAAATTTATTAGAGCATAAGCTTTCATGGACTACAGCCCATTTCTTCGGATGCATATAGAGTGAAACATATATTGAGGATATATATATATATACACACATACAGAGAGCATGAACAGGTGGGAGTTGTCTTACCAACTCTGAGAGGCCAATTAAGTAAGAGAAAAAAAACTTTTGAAGTGATAATCAAGCTAGCCCAGTACAGACAGTTTGATAAGAAGTGTGAGAATACTTACAAGAGGAGATAGATTCAATGTTTGTAATGGCTCAGCCATTCCCAGTCCTTATTCAATCCTGAGTTGATTGTATCTAGTTTGCATATCAATTCCAGCTCAGCAGTCTCTAGTTGGAGTCTGTTTTTGAAGTTTTTCTGTTGTAAAATAGCCACCCGCAGGTCTGTCATAGAATGACCAGACAGGTTAAAGTGTTCTCCCACTGGTTTTTGAGTATTATGATTCCTGATGTCAGATTTGTGTCCATTAATTCTTTTGCGGAGAGACTGTCTGGTTTGGCCAATGTACATGGCAGAGGGGCATTGCTGGCACATGATGGCATATATCACATTGGTAGATGTGCAGGTGAACGAGCCCCTGATGGTATGGCTGATGTGATTAGGTCCTATGATGATGTCACTTGAATAGATGTACAGACACATGCCTAGGTCGGGGTATTCTATTTGCTACCCAAGATCCATAAACCTGGAAATCCTGGACGCCCCATCATCTCAGGCATTGGCACCCAAGCATCAGGCTTGTCTGGTTATGTGGACTCTCTCCTCAGACCCAACGCTACCAGCACTCCCAGCTATCTTCGAGACACCACTGACTTCCTGAGGAAACTACAATCCATCAGTGATCTTCCAGAAAACACCATCCTAGCCACTATGGACGTAGAAGCCCTCTACACCAATATTCCACACAAAGATGGACTACAAGCTATCAGGAACAGTATCCCTGATAATGTCACAGCTAACCTGGTAGCTGAACTTTGTGACTTTGTCCTCACCCACAACTATTTCACATTTAGGGACAATATATACCTTCAAGTCAGCGGCACTGCTATGGGTACCCGCATGGCCCCACAGTATGCCAACATTTTTATGGCTGACTTAGAACAACGCTTCCTTAGCTCTCGTCCCCTAACGCCCCTACTCTACTTGCGCTACATTGATGACATCTTCATCATCTGGACCCATGGAAAAGAAGCCCTTGAGGAATTCCACCATGATTTCAATAATTTCCATCCCACCATCAACCTCAGCCTAGATCAATCCACACAAGCGGTCCATTTCCTGGACACTACTGTGCTAATAAGCGATGGTCACATAAATACCACCCTATACCGGAAACCTACTGACCGCTACACTTGCCTACATGCCTCTGGGAATGGCTGAGCCATTACAAACATTGAATCTATCTCCTCTTGTAAGTATTCTCACACTTCTTATCAAACTGTCTGTACTGGGCTAGCTTGATTATCACTTCAAAAGTTTTTTTCTCTTACTTAATTGGCCTCTCAGAGTTGGTAAGACAACTCCCACCTGTTCATGCTCTCTGTATGTGTGTGTATGTATATATATATATATATATATCCTCAATATATGTTTCACTCTATATTCATCCAAAGAAGTGGGCTGTAGTCCACGAAAGCTTATGCTCTAATAAATTTGTTAGTCTCTAAGGTGCCACAAGTACTCCTGTTCTTTTTGCAGATACAGACTAACACGGCTGCTACTCTGAGAACTGTGTGGGATACCCTCCTCATTTTTGGAGTGTCTCTGCTTCCCTATCAGTCTCCAATAACAGTAGTTCAGAAATCTCCGAGATGAGAATGATCCCCACTACACACTCATATCATCTAAAACAGTGGCTCTCAACCTTTCCAGGCGACTGTACCGCTTTCAGAGTCTGATTTGTCCTGCGCACCCTAAGTTTCACCTCCCTTAAAAACTACTTGCTTACAGAAAAATCAGACATAAAAAAACAAAATGTCAAAGCACACTATTAGTGAAAAATTGCTTACTTCCTCATTTTTACCATATAATTATAAAATAAATCCATTGGAATATAAATATTGCACTTACATTTCAGTGAATAGTATATAGAACAGTATAAACAAGTCATCTGTTGTCTGTATGAAATTTTAGTTTGTACTCGCTTTGCTAGTGTTTTTTATGTGGCCTGTTGTAAAACTAGGCAAATATCTAGATGAGTTGATGTATCCCCTGGAAGACTCCGCATGCCCCCAGGGGTATGCATACCCCTGGTTGAGAACCACTGATCTAAAACAAAGGGGTTATCTGAAGAAATGCTTTGACCAAAGCATGGCTGTATTTGCCAGTTTTGCAGGGAGTGTGATTGTTTCCGGCCCTTTTATGGATGTGGGAAACATGGTGGGAGAGGAGTCTCTTTGTGCCCTCCCTGCCCAGCACTGGGATAATTTAGCGCCAAACTGGGTGTTTATTTTGGATTTACACTGAAGGGTGGATTTATTAAGCTAATAAAATGTTCCATAAACATTAACTAAAAAATTGTACAGATATTTTTTAACTGCCTGGCATCATTGCTAAAGAAAGTCAATGTCCATTGACATTGACTTTGTTCAGCAATATTAATGGACCTGAAGAGTTAATTTAATTCTCTATTCCTGTCCTCTCCTATGAGAGCTGCTCCTTAGATATATCCCAAAAGATGGGGGAGAAGGAATTGGAATGACAGAGATAAAGCTCATCTACTTCTAAATTTCTGCTTATTTCCTCCCCTCCTTTTTTTCCACATTAGTCTGTCTGTTTCTATCTTAGTCCCAAAAATTATTGTAAATGGTAAATGGTTTGACTGAAGGAGGGTAATACTAATTAAATTATGAAACATAGCAAATTTGTGTTTCTGTCTCTCTTACTGCACAGACTCAGGGTGAAATCTTGGCCCCATTGTACTCAGTGGTAAAATGGGACCAAGATTTTTCCCTCCAGGTTTTATCATCATAACAAGCAGATGACTAAAAGCCACTATGTGACCAAATGTTTTATTTAGTTGAAATTAACAACACAAGACAACAGTGTTGAGGACATCTAACTAGTTAAGTTAATTAAAGATGCATTTGCTGATTTCAGCTGTTCATAACTTTAAAACTACTGATCTAGATTTCTTCAAACCTCACTTGTTCTGCAGATCATACTAAGATTTAAAAATGAACACAAATCTAAGGATTGTATCTGCTGTAGCTCTCTGCATGCAAGAATAGGTATGAAATTTCAATTTATACATTCTATATTGTATAATTTGACAAGGAATATATAATGCTATAAAAGGCACCATAATGTAAGCACAGGATGGCAAAATTAATGTGGAGTTTTTAACTTTAACCCTATTTTAATGACTTTTGAGTGCTTGAAGGTTGCATTAACACCAGCTTTTGGTATGAATATAAAATATAATGGAACTATGAGCAAAAAGCAAGATGGGTAGAACAAAACCTGCCGAATGATTGTGATTGCTTTTTTGGTGACAATTACAAAACCAAGGGATGAAAGAAAGGCAGTAGATGGAATATAGCTGGATTTTAGTAAAGCAGTGACACAATGTCTCACTATATCTTACTCTGCAAATTCATTCAAATTGGCTTGGCTATAAACAATGCCACATGGATTGAAAGCTGTCTGAATAACTAAATCAAAGATAATGATGCAATGAGCGATATCAAATTGTAGGATGCCACAAAGAATCAGTTTTAAATCTGTTTTTTTAATAAACTTCTTTACTATCCTGGCAGAGGGGATAAAAGAACAGATGCCCCTAAAGGTTAGATTGTGTTTGTAATGCATAGTGTGGATATGCCCCTCCTCAGGAAGAGCATTGAGAAGATTGTGATTCAGGCAGGCACAATCTCTCCAAGTGCAGCTCTGTGCCTAGCAAGGGTACACACTTGGCACAAGCCATTAGGATGGAAGAGACTCCTTCAGTTGGTGTGCTGGCTCCACTCGTGGCTGGTGGTAGAACATTCATGAGAGTTAACATATACTATATTGTCTTGAGTTTATTTATGTAGAAAAAAATTAAAATGTAATAGGCCAAAGAGTAGCCTGCCTTTTTCCAGTGTGCTGGGAAAACTGTCTCCTTTTCTTGTGATGTCTAAATGCAGCTGAGATTTTGAAAGCAAGAGAGGGGCAGATGCAGGCAGTCTGTCTCTGGGAGTGTTGGATGAGGGAAATGTGCTGTACAGAGCACCCATGCCTACTTTGAAAGGAGCAGTATGCACTTCTCCCAGTATCTGTTGACAGACACTAGCAAGTGCACGTGGGCCCCCATTCTATCCAGGTTATTCTTCCAATATAACTGTCTATGCCCTCATGGATGTGAAGTGCTGCCAGGCACACTAGCTGAACTGTGCTGGATGGGTGCATTGTGGGTGGCAGGAAGGAGTTTTCTCAGCCCTCTTCCTACATCCAAGCAGGACCACCAAAATATGGCTTGCTGTAAGGGCTCCTGGCTAGTTCTCATGGATAAATTCAACCCCAAGACCATTTCAGATATAGTTGTATTCCAGTTGGACACTTATACTCCCGGACAAAATTCTGTGAGGTAGAGTTGGGGAACTTCTAGCCTCACAGGGCTGCCCCCCAGACTACATCCTTCCCTTAAGTGATTATATAGCTTGAAAAAATCATACCATAATCCTGGCAACAAGTTCCCCCTAGCAGATCATAATGTCCAAGGAAAGGAGAAACTTGGAAAAGAGTAATGCCTAGAGACATGTGTTTGCACATTGTGCAGCCACAAGGCCCAGGCGGGCTGCCCAATTCTGGCTAGTTCAGCCCCACAGAAGAACCAGAAGTTTGGGTTTGCTCCATTCCAAGCCAACTGACTTTTGGGTAGAATTTTCAAAAGCATTTAACTGACTTAAGGGAAGAAGCCTCATTGACTCACATAGGCTCTTATGCAAATTCTACCCTATTATTTTCTATAAGACTTTTCCCATACACATTGTAGACAGTTGACAGGTAATTCAAAGAAGTAACACCCAGGTAACATAATAGATAGTTTGACACAGTAGATTATATAGAAAAAAATTCTGAAGGTGTTTGAAGAATTATTAAAACAGCAAGTGTTCAGTGGCCCCCAATCAAGATTGGGGCCCTATTTTGGTAGGTGCTGTACAAACACATGTAGTCATGGTTGTGCATTCATGAGTTTATGATCTAATGTAACATAAGGTGTAATGAGTGTGTGTGACAGCAGTAGGAGGGAAAGGAGCCAGGAGGAGAAAGGAGACAGTGATAAGACCACTTGATTACATGGGTATCTGCACAAAAGTTCATTTCTCCAAATCATATATTTTTTTAAAATCATCATTTAAATTTTTTTCTGTAAAAACCTTAATAGCTCACACTCCTTTGATATTTGCCTCCATGTTAAAATAAGTGATTCTGGGGTTTCTACCTTTTATTTTTATTTTGTATTTGTTCCCCCCCCCCTTCCACGTATATGCTATCACTAACCAACCCTCTACCTAGTACTATTAATTCTTTACAAAAATCAATATCTATCGTTAAATCACCCTAACAATTCCCATGAATTGGAGCTCCTCCCTGTCTTTTTGCAGAGTGCCTGCTCCATTGGAGAGGGGTGGGTTCTCCTATTCCGTCTGATGCTGTCCAAGAGCTGGGAGAGGGGACCATGTGGTGTCAAGTGCAAGAGAACAGCAAGGATGAGCTGAGACCCCATATACTATATTTCAACATGCATGAATTTCAATAGATGAAGACCTGATTTTCTTGTGGAACTAGACATTATACATTGCACAATTATACATCTTTAACAATAACTCTAGCAGTTGTTACTATGATAATGCTCCAGCATATAATATCTATAATTTACAAACTGTAGGGTGGAGTGAAACAGTCACTCCATAATTAAGGCTGCAGATGAATTTGTGTTAGCAGGTAATTTTGGCCTCTCTCTATAATCTACAAAAGTATTATATTGACCTCAAAATTGTCAGATTACTTCTGGGGCCTAGGTAAAATATTTGACAAAATATTTCCACAAAGCCGGAAGTGAATTGGACAATATGTTCCAGAATAACACTCTAAAAATAGAGGTGTTTAACAGTTCCAAAGGTCTTCTAATTATTTGTTTTATTACTTAGTAGCAAGAAAGTAGAATAACAGAGAGTGATAAAAGCTATTTTACTAACTATCTGAAATTTTGTGCCCAAAATAGAAATGTAGTTGATTAAAGTTTGATTTCAGGAGCTATTAAATATGATCAAGAAAGGTAAGGTTGCCAGGGCATGGGAGCTATCACATGGCCAGTAGAATATTATACTCACAAACAGAGACTGGATGTTATGCTCAAATGCTGAATTTTGCAGGACACTTAGAGCACTAGGTATACATGGGCTCACAGCCTTGCAAATAAGGCCTAATCCAAAACCCACTGAATTCAATGGGAATCTTTCCAAAGACTTCAATGGACTTTGGACCAGGCCCATAGTTTGGGGAACACATGCCAGTCATTGCCATCACAAAACCCTCCCAACAGGCTTAAAGCAACTTGAGCCTTTCTAGGCTTCCTGAGAGTTAAATGTTCTTATTTTGCAGAACCATAGGCCCATTACAACTATGCACCAATACAATCTTTGTTCTGCAAGTTGTTATCCTCCCTTGGGTTGGCACTCAAATGCATTATGAGCTAACACTAACTCATTGGTTTCCACAAGCCTCACATAGTGGTCAGCTGCATTCACTGAACCTGCACAACAAACCCATAATATCAGAGGGGTAGCCGTGTTAGGCTGATCTGTAAAAAGTGACAAAGAGCCCTATGGCACCTTATGAACTAACAGATGTATTGGAGCATAAGCTTTCGTGGGTGAATACCCACTTCGTCAGACGCATGTCCATGAAAGCTTATGCTCCAATATGTCTGTTAGTCTATAAGGTGCCACAAGACTGTCGCTTTTAAAAAACCAATAGTGGTTCAACTGTTTATGGTAATTCACAGTTAGGTCATCAGGGATTTGATGTATCTGCAGCCTTATAGACTATAAAACATTTTTTGTATGTGGGTATCCCTGTAATTTCAAAACTTCTAGTGTATTCTTGATCCTTCCTAGAAACTCAGAAAAATCATGTGCAGTTAATGCATTTTGATACACTTATAGCAGTTTGTAATTCATACTTTGTGGGCTTTTTATTTGCTTTGACATTTGGATGGGAAAGCCTAAAATGATAAATCAGTGAATAACTTCCTCCTTACGGTCAGACCCCATGCCATTTGCCAATAAATCCCAATGTTTGCCTGCTGTCACATCACACTGTTACAACCATGCTCCAAATGTCACATTAGCAAAGTCAGGTTAAAATCACTTTGTATTATAACAATTTTTACACTGACCTTTTGAAGGGCCAGAATGACAGGAAAGGCTTAGTGTCTAGTGCTCTGTGCAGGGAGCCTCTATTTATTTATTTTTATGAAGAAAAGAAGCACAGGCCTCATTTTCAGGAGCCTATAAGAATGATCAATATTTCTGAATATGAGACATTGTCACAACAGAGCTAGTTCACTTAGGGCCTGATCATGGAAGCAAAGGTTGCAGAAGCAGCCCCTGAAGCTAAGGGAGTTACTCACCTGAATAAGGACTCCTGGATTTGATCTTTCACGTGGATAACACTTCCAGTTCTTTTAAAAATATGCCAATAAAGTAGCCTGCATTGTAAGTGCTCTATAATCTCCTCCCTTTGGCAGTCTCAGTTTACCACTTTAACAAGCTTCATGGCAGACTATACAAGTGTTTGTTTCACCAGGCTTATTATTGACCTTTTCAAATAGCAGGGACTTTTATTAATAAATAGGCAGCTGTTATACTCTGATTTACAATTGCTTATTGATGCAAAACACCCAGATGCTTTGGTAATAGGTGGCAAAATATAGTTCTAAGGGCTAGATTACCCAGTCTTTCCTGTGTAAGAGGTGGTGTGTGGCCATGCTGTCTCAAGAGCATCCCAGGGAAGAGTACAATTTCCTTTCTGCTCCTGTGGATGGTAGTCAACTACTGATCCATATCAGTAGCAGATTTCTACCCTCATGTCCCATGCTGGCTGGTGCACAGGGGGAGCAATTAAGGCCCCACCCATTCCCCCTATTTTCACTGGAGATGCAGGGAGGCTGTTCAAGTGTCTGGTGTTGTAGGAAGGATTTATAACCCGGCCCAGTTGTGCATATCCAGCCCCAATCTGGCCCAATATAAAGACATTAACATTATAAATCACATATGCTCCTAAATCCAGGCTTATCCAGACAAAACTATACAAGACACTTTGAGTCAACTAAGACCTGGAGAACTCACATGTCCTGGATGTGCAGAGAGTTTACCTATCCAGGAGAAGGCTAGCTCACTGCACAAAGAGTTAACAGCTTGCCAACCCTCCAAAAAAAATTAATCCCCCAAAACAAACAACAAACCTTTGTGCAGGAGTTCTTCGTCTCTATGTACTTCCTGCAACCCACTATTCCTATGTCTGACCCTATCTCTTACAGTTGTAATACACTAAACAAATGCAATATTTATTTGGTGCATTCTTCATTTTGGCAATAATTTTAACAGTAAATGTGCTATTAAGTTATCTTTGGTCAAATCAGTTCTCTGGAGATAGAGGTACTAACTTGTATCACTTAAAAAAAATTCCCTTGTATTAAGATTGACAATGTTGTAAGCAAACATCTTTCCTAACCAGCCCTAAAAACACAGCCCATGTACTATGTGAAGTCCAAACTCCTCTCTTTCAGGCAATTTGGCTTTATTAATCAACAGTCAACAAATCAATTAACAAAGTAGAGTTCAAGCTTTCGCCTCAGATTTCCTTAGGACCCGTAGAGACCTTCTGCCTTAGAGAGTTAATCCTCCCCCAGTCCAAGTGGGGTAAAGAGTCATCTATGTTAGTCAGCAAAACCCATTTAAATGTTCCTCCTTTAAGATTAACACTTGTGACCAGGATGGGGTGTTTCAGGTAACACTGCCAGCCTATTACAATTATCTTAAGCAATGTAATGTAAGTCATACATTGACATCTACGAGAGTTATTCAGGGCTAAAAAATCAGCAACTTAATTTGAGAAACAAAACACTTTTTTTTTTCTTGCCTCTAACATGGTTAGTTATTACATATGCTCATTTCCCACTAAACATGTTTACAGACTCAATCTTCTGTAACTTCTGTACAAGACTTTAGTGATGATGTATTTAAACAGATTGTTTTTATGGGAACTAAAATGTCATTTTAGTGAATGAGGTGCCAATACACTGACTGTGTGGTTAGCTCTGGTTTGAAATGAGATTTGCATTTTAGAATGACAGAACAAATGCAAACTGTGTCATGGTGGCAAAAACAAGGAGTGGCAAAACTGGAGAGCAATTGAGTCTGCTCATGCACTTTATAAGTAAGCCAGCCCTACAGTAACAGTATCTCTGCTGTGACCGTGGAAACTGGAAATCTCTAAATGAAAAATATTTCCAGAATTCCAGCATTAGTACCCGCATGGATCCTTACAATACAAAACAGCATTTTAGTGAACCATCTTAGATTTCTTGAGCAGTAAACAATACATCTTTACCACATTTGTCTTCAGTTTTACCATCAGTCCTTTTCCCTGTAACAGACCTCCCTCCTACAACACAGAGGTACTGAAACACCACCCTCATTGTGTGTGTGTTCCTGTATGCTTGTAGTGTCAGCTATTATTCCACAACTGAATAGGACGATAAAGGAATGAAATCTTATCAGATAACCTCCTTGTAAGACTCCATTCCATTAGGTCTTCGGAGTGGTTCTCTAAGAGTATGTCTACACTGCAGCTGGGAGCACAGGTGGGCACAGGCTGGCCACCTGAGTACAAACCCACAGCCTGAGTACAAACCATCCACACCCCCTAACTATGTACTTGGATGGTAGCCCCAATCACCGCCCATGCCATCCCTGGCTACACTGCTATTTTTTGCATGCTTCCTCGAGCAGAATTAGTGCATATCTGTCTTCTCATGCTGAGAAGCATGTTCCCTTCCTAACCCCTCCTTAGCATCTCAGTTCCCAGCTACACAAAGAGGTTTACATGCTAACATTTTTTATTGAGCTGCCTCTACATTTACTGGGTCAAAGTGCTGTATCTCCAAAAAATAAATCCACAGCCCGCCAGTGAACTAGAAAGTTTCTTATCTCTCTGTAAAACTTCTTTCCCCTTCTTTTCTTAAATGAGTTTCAGCTGTTTTGTTTCCTTTTTAACTAAGAATTAAGCCTAGCATCATTACAATCGATTATCTTCTTAATATTTAACTACATCAAACAAATATATTTTTCCATGACAATATAACTGGAGAAACGATATCCTTGTCATGAGCATTTTTCACCCACCCTCATAATTTTACTAGTGACAGTTTCTTCCATACCACACTACTACATATAGGCCAAATGCTCCTGTCCTAAATTCTAAAGGCATGGAATTGCCCTGGCACTGTTCATAGAAGGAGCAGGTTAGGGAGAGACAGAGTAGAGAGATTCTGCAGCCCTTGTGCTTTCCTTTACACTGCCTCTCTCCTAACAACAACAAAAAGAAACCAGACAAATAGGGAGTGAGTTGTATCTGGCTGTTCTGTGAAAATATGGCAGCATTAGGCACCATGTAAGAGGAGGCATTCCTTAAAATAACTAATTCTGAAATAGGAAAAATTTTGAGTGAAAGTACAGAAAATGTGCATCCACTATTTCTCAAAAACAGGAAGTTTCCAAGTCACACAGACAAAGTTCTTTTCCGATGTTTCTTGTACATCATTTGATTACTGGGGAAAATAAATTGTGTTAATTATTTGGAACTGAATTCATACCAATCTTGTTGGAGAGTAACTTTTGTGGAATTCCTATTAATCATTTTCCATGTTTCCTTTATTATTGCCTATAACTTTTTATTTGATTTCTTTGCCTTCGTGTTTAAACAATCCTTTAGTAAAGTATATAGTTTTAGTATAAAATGGTGAAATTGGTTTCTATAAAACTTAGCACCTTAGAATCTAGGGTGAAGAAAAGTGAGTCTTGAAAAGGTAGCTAGGAATGTTTATTATTTAGAGTCTGCCTTACATGCTGTAAATCAGCAATTTCTTTCATACCTGTGCTTGCTACATTAGGGATTTTTGCTCAACCCAGACAATCCTACCTTCACGTATGTTTTCTTCCTCTACAAAAATTCTCACATGCACTTAAATAGGTCTCCTCCATTTTGCATACAGGTAGCTCCCCTCCTGCTCCCTACATACCTTTCTTTTCTTTCCCTATACACCCCTCTCATCTCATTCCTCCTACTTACTGTATATTGCTTAATACCACTGAGTAATTCCTCTCTGTTGTTGGGGTTTATATCCTTAAAATGCCTCATGTTAAAATTTGGTCATAACTTTGGCAAATTATCGATTTTTAATCCTTCTAATCTTTCTACATAAATAAATTCTGATGGATTCCTAAGCATTTTTGGTGCTCATCTCTGCATTTCCTTCAATTTGTCAGGTTTTTAACTGCTTAGTGCTCATATCTGAATACAATAGTCTATGTATGCATAAAGAAGAATTATCAATAAATACACCAATACATAATTCCAGTGGAGCAGATTACAACAGGAATAACAGACTGAGGGAAGACTATTGTTGCTAGCAGATACGGCATACAGAAAGTGTATCGTAAACTTATGTTTAAATTATGTACATTTCTTAAAAGAAAATCTTGGTGGATCTGCAAACAAAGCCACCAAGTTGATAGCTTCTGGGAGGTAGTGATGGGGGCATATATAATATATCCAATATCGATTTGTGCTATTAACTGTGATGTGGACAAAAGCAAATAATCTGTTATCTCCTAAACCACACGTAAACAGTTTACCTCAAGGAATTGTAGGTGTACCCCATGTCAAGCTAATTTCAAAGGCTGTCTAGAGGTGACAAAAGCACTGGAATTAATAATGGTCACGTATTAAAAGAAATTTGCCAAAATTGGTATTATTGAAACATGATCGAATGATTTACATAATATGAATATTAAAATCAGTGGCTACACTCTATTTAGGAAGGAAAGCATGGTCTGCACTGACATTTCAGAAAATCAGGACCTGGAATACTTATGGACAATGTTCTAAATCAGTGGTTTTCAACCTTTTTTCATTTGCGGACCTGTAAAAAATTTCGAATGGAGGTGCGGACTCCTTTGGAAATTTTAAACATATCTATGGACCCCAAGAGGTCTGTGAACCATAAGTTGAAAATCACTGTTCTAAATGATAAACTGAAAGATGGGGTGTTACTGGAGGTTTTGTACACCCACCAAACCAGACTGAACATCTCCGATAATATGGAGAAAGGAAAAATTGTGTTATCAAAAGGGATTTCAATCTAGGGGATATATGTTGGAGGTCACATGCTGCCACTAATAAAACTTACTTGGCATTTCTAAAAGGTATAGATTATAATTTTCTAACACAAAGTATTACACTTGGGCTAATTCTATATAGGACCTTTTTATTACAAATACAGAAGAATTCATTGCTAAACCAGTAATCACAAACTAATTACATGTTTAAATGGAATGGAGTTCTGATAAATTGCATATATGTCACACACACACAAAACTACATTAAAAGAACTTCATCAAGGCTGCAATGTCAAGTACTGAAAGCTGGGAAATGACAGAAATAGGGTGGTCTCTACAACATTATTTCAGCCCTCTTGTGCATATGGACAAGTATGCACATAATCTTTTTTTCCCATAGGAATCCTACCTCATTCAGTGTACAGTATGAATGATCCTCAATTAATGAACAGCTATTCAATATTTTATTTTATACTCATAGTTAAATGCCTTATTTACTGCACACTATTCAAACTATATTTTAAAGACCATTTTTAATTTTCTCATATGCTTTTGTATGGTGTTCATCACTATGGTAGCTGAGTGCTTCACAAATATTAATTACCATAATTTATCTTCACAGGACTACTACAAATATATAACTAGGCAGGATGTTGTCTTAAGACCAGAATATGCTCATTAAGGGTGATGTCTTACAGGTTTCACTATATTCAAACAGCTATGAACCTATTCTTAGTGACCTTAGAGCCTGTCTCATATGATTCCGAAGTCTGAAATAGAATTGTTGAATGATAACAGCAGTTGCACCATAGATTCAATTCTGCTGGTAAAGTTACAGTGGAGATTGACTTGGCTAAGTGGCAGCTCAGAGGATCAAAAATATTTTACATTCCTGATTTTAGAAGTGCTAATAGCTTAGTGACTGTGGTAGCTATGCCTGTCACTGATCAAAGTGGAGCCTAAGGGCAAGAACAAAGCAACATGAACCTGCCTGCACTGAGAAAATGAAGTGTGTTTAGGAAATGTGTTAGTTAAACAAATGTTAATTAACATGTTTTTAAATACAACTTACCACCTAATGTAGACATAGACAATGAAGAGTGAACATATTTTTAAACATCCCTGGTTTTGTCTTCCGCAGGTGCTTGTGCTGTTTTAAAAACACATTAATTACCATGTGTTGGTTAACACATTTACTAAACACACCTCCTTTCCTCAGAGTAGACAAGGCTTATGAAAAAACTGCACAGCAAGAGTACTGTAAAGAGACACCATTTGTTTGATATACACTCTATATGTTCATGAGAAGGAAAAATTAATTATACATTAAATACTGGATATCTAGAAAAAAAGTTTCTCATTTATTTAAAGTTAGCTGGCATCATTTTTTGTGGCCCTTGTACAAATATGAAGGTCAGGCATAGTTAGATCCCAATAGGGGACTAATTTAAAATAAAGCTCTCCTAAAAATGTTTTTTTGTATAGTCCCTGAACAGATATCCTAAACTCTCCCATCTGCTGGTAACTTCTGAGAACAGCCCAGGCCTCCCTTATGGAAACAAAATGGAACAGGAATCAGCCAGGCTATAACCAGCCAGAAAGTCAGGGGAGAAGTACCAGAAGTTCTTTCAGCAATTCTGTTATGGTAGAGGTGGGATAAAGCACCCCAAACCCTCAGAACCCAGGAATAATGGAGGCAGGACAGAAATCCATAACTCCCATACCCCCTGTAGATACCAGCAGCTGGGATGGGTGGAGGGAACAGGCACTTCCTCTTCTTCAGAGAAAACCAGTTGATCTTGGGGATAATCACATCCTACCCAAAAGAGTCAAGGCAATGAGATCAGAGCATCTGATTTAATTGTCAGTGTACACTGCCCGCATGTGGTCTAATCCTCATATGGATTTCTGTATGTGGTACAAGTACAGCCCCATCAACTGGTACTCATAGGCTCTGTCTACACTGGAACTTCATCGGCAAAACTTTTGTCGTTCAGAGGTGTTAAAACACACACACACACGAACGACAAAAGTTTTACCAATGAAAAGTGCTGGCGTGAACAGTGGCTTTGTCGGGAGGAACGCTCTCCTGCCAACAAAGCTGCTGCCGCTCATTGGGGGTGGAATTTTTTTGTCGGCAGGAGAGCTCTCTCCTGCCGACAAACAGCAGCTACCTCGTGTGCCTTTTAGCAGCATGGCTGTAGAGGCACAGCTGTGTCGCTAAATGGTTCGTACTGTAGACAAAGCCATAGGGGAAAGGAATTAGGGCCTTGCAAGTGAGATGGAATCTTTTGTTTCCTCTTTTATAGAATCTTAATGTCTTAATTATCAGAATTGTTGAATGTAATGGGCCACTTGATTAATAGTCTGTCTCCTCAAAAAACCTGTAGTAAATGTTTCCAGCTATGAGGAATTCTCATTCTACATCCTGGAGATGACCAACTGGATTTGTAGAAATTTTATGGGATGCACAGCAGCAATACCAGTCCAGGAGGAAACAGGTGACCTGTCTTGACTCTATTTAATCTAGTTTCACAGTCCTAGGATTCAAATGTACATGCAATCAACAGTGAGATAGATCCTCCCCTTTTTGGCTGGTTGAACCCAGGGAGATTATTTGGGCTTTTTAAGGTATGTCTACAGTGCAACAAAACACCCACCGCTGGCCCATGTCAGCTGAGTTTGGCTCAGGGTCCCAGAGCCCAGGCTCCAGCCTGAGCCCAAACATCTACACTGAAATGTTATAGCCTCATGAGCTTGAATCTGATCACACAGCATTGGAGACATATAGACGCTAATTCTGATGATGTAAGCCAGCTGCAGGTGTTTTATTGCAGTGTAGCCATACTCTTAGTGATTGAAGTCATGAATGCCTTTCTGTGGGAGGCCAAGATGCTGGAAACTTTTCAACAAGCCTTGTTCTGATCCTTGCTTAACCTTTACAGTAACCTTCAATATCATCAAACTTAAGGTACTATTTACGTGACTATGGGGCCAAGCTGAGGTAGACAGAGTCGTTTAAGTGGCTCTATTCTTTGTTCTCATAGAGATCACATATGGCTAATGGCTCATTCTCCTCAAAGGCACTCTCTGCTCTTGCCTGTAGGAGATGTGGTCTACAATTTCAACAATATTCTGATAATATTCAGCTTTACATCTCATTTTCAACCTACCTTAGCACAGCAGTTTTCTTGCTTGTCTGGTGCCCTGGCAGAAATAGGAAGCTGCGTGAAAGAAATGGCTGAGGCTTCATCCAGATAAGATAGTAATGATGCTGGTGGACAGAAGACTAGCAGATATCTGCTCCCACAGTCTGCTGTGTCATCAAAGTGATCTGCAACTTCTAAGTGTTCTTGCAAGCTTGACTGCTCCTTGATGTCGACATAGCAGCAGTTGCCAGGAATACCTTTTTCATCTCTAGCTGGTCAAAAGACTTCAGCATTCACTTCAGCTGCAGACCTGACCAAGGTAATCCCTCCTTAGTCACCCCAAGGCTGAACTATTTCAATTGTAACTTGTATGCTTTCATAGATTTTAAGGCCAGAAGGAACCATTAGAATCATCTAGCCTGATAACACAGGCCATACAAGTTCACACAGTAATTCTTGCATCAAGTCCACAACTTCTGGTAGAGCCATTTACAAAGACAGTACAGCCTCTCTATTCTGTCTTATTTCCCTTAATATATTTCAGGGATCACATTTAACCCTCTTAGCCACCACATTGCACTAGGAACTTATGTTCAGTTTATTTATCTACCAGGGCCCCTAAGGCCCTTTCAGAGTTACTGCATCCTGGAAGCATGGTCTATATTCTTGGTTCCTAGATGTATTACCTTGTATTTTCTGTTCTAAAACATATATTGTCTGAATGTGTCCCTGTGATGCAGTGACTCCCATCACCTGCTTAAAGCAGAAAAAATATCCAGTCATGCTCTGCCCCCTAGGGTGAATAACTAATTACCTCCTGAAGGAATAGGGGTGGAGCTAGCTAAGGACTCATTAGGCACTTAGACCTTATGATGAGATGAGGAAACTCTCCTGAGAGTAGAAGATTGGAGTAGGAGAGTTCTATCTCCCTAGGAAGAGTCTAGAGAAGACAGGACTCTCCTGTAGAGAGAAATATAGGGAGCTGGTGGAAGCCCAAAGATAGGGTAGGAGGACAAACAAGGAGCAGCATAGGCTCCTCTGGGGGAAGCCCTGAACTAAAGCTGACAAGAAGCAGCGAGATCCCTGAGGAAGCTGTCAGAGTTCCTAGGGCAAAGAGGCAGTGAGGGAAAACCTGCTAAGACCAGAAGCAACAGAGGAAGAACTCTGCTGCAGCAGCAGGTTAGGCTCCTGGGGGGAGGCTCTGAGGTAGGGTTATTAAAAGCATTTCAGTGGAGCCCAAGAGGGGTGGAAGATGAATTAGTCCATTAGAGAAAAGAGAAGCCAGAGGCCTGAGAACCAAATGGAGGTTGTACTAAGCACAGGCTGTGGAAAAGCAGCATAAGGGGGCACAGAAGTAGGGAGTAGCCTAGGGAAACAGCAGCATGTCTGAAGCTGCACATCTAGCTGCTTAATACATGGTGTGGGTTCCCCTTCTAGTTCATAAGGAAGGGGCCTGCAAGCCCAACATAAGAAATATTGAGCCCAGGGTGGGACTAAGGACTGACCCCAAAGGATGGGCTGAGGAATAGCCCAGAGGGGCAACTGAAGGATCTCTTGTGTTGGGATGTTTTGTGAACTTTCAGTTGGACCTTTGGGATACCCCTGAAGGGGTTTAAGCATGTATGTGTCTTGGTAGATGGCCCACAGTAGGCATGGGAGCTGAGGATAATGGCAATATCATGCACTGATGCAAGAGGGTGTTATAACAGTAAGTGTGCCCCCAACAGTCCCATTTATCAAGTGACCCAGATCACATATAAGTCTTTGTGTCTTCTACAAACTTCACCTGCAAACACTGTGTATTTTCTCCCAGGTCACTAAGAAAAAGCAGAGGCCAAGAAACAATCCCTGTGGCATCTCATAAGAAGTGTACTAATTAACTGATGATTCCACTCTAACAACTATGTTTTGTGATCTATAAGTTAGCTAGCTACTCATCCATTAATATGTGCTATATTGATTTTGTATGGTGCTCATTTTTAATATGAATGTTCTGTGGTACTGAGTCCAATGCCCTACAGAAGTCCAAGTATATAACATCAAAATTTAACTTATCAACCAAATTTGTAATCCCACTTTAAAAAAAATATTCAGTTAGATCAATTTTCCACACAGTCATGGTGATTGGCATTAATTATATTCGCAAAATTTAATTCTTTAATGATTGAGTCTCAGTGGATCAATTTTATTTTGCCCAGGATCTGTCAAGTTAACAGGTATATAATTATCCAGGATAACCCATTTACCCTTTTTAAACACTGGCACTAAAATTAACCTTCAGAGAGCTTCTTGACCAACTTTTTAATATCTTTAGTAGAAGATATCTAATCCTGTGGATTTGTATTGATATACTGTAATATTGAGTGTATAATAAAAAAGAGAAACAAATCTGTTTGCTGATGGTTTGGGGGTCATTTATAGCAAGCTAGCCAGCCTCTTCTCAGTTAAAATAACACATTTTTTCCTTATTTAAATTCTATACACTGACTCCTGCACTCCATTTGCAAAGTTACTAAGGAAGGGACACAAGCAATTGAGAATTGAATATAAATGTGCTAAATAAATAGCATTTGCATTTGATTTAATCTAGCCTTTTTTTCCCTAAAGCAGTAAACAAACTGCATGTCTACATGGACCTATGTTATAGTTAAATGAGCTGTGCTACAAAAAAATTGGTTAATGACCACCCAAGGATGTAGAATTGAATGATCTCTGAGACAGAAATCCAGTGCTTGCCAAGAATTGTAAAATGGTCACCTTTGACTCCTGGGTCCTGACTGGCTAAAAATAATTTGAATACAGAGCATCTGAGTATACAGCAGAACCTTTGCATATTAAATATCATTGATGGTGAAAAATGAAGGTAATTGCTTAAGTTTAACTTTAAAAATCCAAGAATTCTTAAGATAAAACAATGTTATTAAAAAAAAATATGGCCAGAACTTCACCAGCTTCTCTAAACCAGTTCTTAAGAAATATCCTTTTCCTTCTCCTCGGACTCCATACTCTTAAGGTCTCCATACAGAGAGGATCCTTCACATATCCTTCTTTCCTGCATACAGTTGGGGCTCAGCTGTCTCCAAGCATAATCCATACAGAACCCTCCAAGTTTCTGAGGATTAACCAACTCTAATCAAAACCCATTGGCACTACTTTTATATTTCTTTTCTCTTGGCTGTCAACCCAGAAATCAAGAGCTGCCTGAAGAAAATCAGCATTTCTTTATCATTAATGTTGAGGAAAAAAATGTTGTCATGTCCCGGGGGGGAGGGGGGTGATCCTTGTTGGCAGGTTTTAACAGGGTGGAAATGTTTGTGGGAAGGTAAGTTTAGCTAACAGTGTCAGTCCAAAGTGTGATAGCATGACCAGTTTGAAAAAATGGTTGCTGTCATGAAAGGTGCAAATGGTTATTATGGGTAACAGACCCATTCAAAGGTAGAGTTGAGAGTTAATTCCTATATTGCATAGACCTACTGCTTGAAGGACAAGACTTTGCCACATTGACCAGCAGAATTACATTTGGAATAGTCTTCTAAACTTGGTGAGAATGTCACTCTTTCTTTCCTAAGCATTATTTGAAAGGGATTTGCTAGCTATCGTCTCACCACTGTCCTCAGAAAACCATCATCTTATGCAGCCATGGCCCACCTGAGCCTCACCCTCACTATAAACTGGGTATATCAGAATATTCATTGCACTAGATACCACAGATCAAAAGTATGACATGTTATTTATACATAGACAGTGTTGCAACTAGCTGTACTATATGATGATATAGCGCCAGATCATAGCTAGTCCCCTTACACAGCTTTGACTCGTTGGGGTAGGGAGGAGGGAGTGAGGGTGGGGTTAGTTTGCTATGCTATTGCCCTTATGCTACTGAGATGCTTCTCCCCAGGAGGCCCTCAGCTTGAAAGGATCCAGCAGAATCGGACAGTCACATTGGGGGAATAGGCTGCACTCCATGAAGGGGTATCGTTCAGAAACTGAGATGTGGAGGATCAGAGCTGGTGGCTGGAGTGATGGCAGTTGGGTCAGTGGTCAGTGTGGTGGCAGCCCGGCCAGGAGCCAGAACCAAAGAGCAGCACTGGAATAAACAGCAGGCTCTCAATAAAGCAATAGTAGGGCTGGAAGCTAGAGCAGGAGCAGGGTTGGAAACAAGGCTAGAGTGGGAGCAAGGCAGGAGCAGGCTAAGGCCTGTGGAGTGGGTCACCCCTATCAGGCAGGGGAGGGGTCCAAGTCATGAAGTGACATTAGGCAGCCTGAGCTGCTGTTTTACCTGTGAGACGTATATACCTGCCTGGAGAGTCATCACACCAGCTCCTGGCTTGTGGATTGGCTGGAGCCTAGCACAGCAATGACTCATTGCCTCACATATAGCAGCGTGTATGCCTGTACACTGAGGGCTAGATTCACAAAGGAACTTGGATATGATGATGACCAGCATTGTCATGCATAACTTTTAGGTGCCTAGAAAATCACCTGAGTTCAGTGCCGAGGCCCCCTGTACAATGAATGGGGAGAACAGCAGTCACAAAAGCCAGGCGACTAAACAGTGCTTCATCTAAAAAAGCCAACGGGAGATGCCAAGCTGATAGGTGTGTACTAAGTCCCACTCCTCTCAGAGACAGGCATCTGAACAGAGGCATCTAACTCTGCTTGGATTCTCAGCTGCAAATCCCTTCTTGCAGTTAAGTGTAACACCGACAGACCCTGTCGGTGGCAGGCGGCATCAAACCAGGGACCTCGGGAAGTTAAAGCATGAGCCTCTACTACATGAGCTAAAAGCCAACTGACTGTTAGCTAAGGCTGTAGAGAAGACTCATTTTATCTCTCTGTCTCTAAGTGGTCTCAGTGCCACTAGATGGGACAGACCACCACATCCAGAAGGTGTGTGGGTTACATAAGCACCTGTGCTGTTTTAGCAAGAAGCATCTGGGGGGTGGATAAGGCGCAGGAGAATGACTAGGTCCCTCATAACTCTTCGCTCAGTGTTCAGGGATCTGGGAGACACCCTGGTCAAATCCCTCTGCCACCTGAGGAAAAGAAGGAATTTGAGCTGAGAATCTACTACCTCTCAGTTGAATGTCCTAACCACAGAGTTAGGGATATTCTGATATGTGGTTCTCTCAGTCTCTCCTGGTGAAGCTGTTTCACTGTGGATAAATAATGAAGGAATCACTGGGATAGAGAGAAAGAGAGCAAGCATGAGAATGACACTGTAGCCTGGTGATTAGAGTACTCATGTAGGAGAGCGAGGATCCAATCTCCTTGCTCTAACGATTTTGTTTTATTTATTATCCACAATGGAACAGCTTCAATAGGAGAGAGTGAGGGAGCATAGCCCAGTGCTTAGGGCACTCACCTAAGAAGTTGCAGGTCCCATTTCAAACCCCTTTTCCCCCTCAGGTGGAGGGGGGGCTTCCACATCTCACGTGAGTATCCAAACCACTGGGCTAGAAGTTGGAGGGAGGTTGTCCTCCTCTGGCTGTTTTTTATGTGAATTCAACTATAGGGACCTGTTCTGGTAGATGAGGTGTAAACACACTTACTGGATTGGGTTCTGCAGGTAAGTTTGGCGGAGGAATGCCCCTGTTCCCCTGGTTCGTGCATTGCTCTTGGGCTTTGGTGTCCAGAGCCCTGGCGTGGGGCTGCAGTTTGCATGCTCAGAGGCAGGAATGTAGGTGTCTAGGGAACTTTTGGAATCATTGGAACAATTTACCCAGGGTCATGCTGGATTCTCCATAACTGACAATTTTTAAATCAAGTTTGGATTTTTTTTTTAAAAAATACATGCTTTAGGAATTATTTTGGGGAAGTTTTATGGCCTGTGTTATACAGGAACTCAGACTAGATGATCATCATGGTCCCTTCTGGCCTTGGAATCTATGACAAAAAGCTTTTATGCAAAAATTCAGGGGCTGAAGCTGAGCAATTTTAGGTGCCTACAGAGCTAGGGGGCAGCTAAGTGGGGGTTTTGTGACTCCTAGTGGGGCCTGATTCTAGGATTTAGGTGCCTAAAGTGGCAGCGAGGTGCTCAAGTCCTTTTGTGAATCTATCCCTGAGACTCTCCAACAGGTGTTCTGCCTCCCTGGGGGAGATTGTCTCCTGAACTGTCCTCCCAGTGCAGGGCTGTAGCTAAATCTCACTGGTTAGCCTGTAGAGAATGCCAGCACGGAGTTAAAAGAGCTGAGATACAGGGTGGGTGAGATAATATCTTTTACTGGACCAACTGCTGTTGGTGAGAGAGACAAATGATGGAAGTTGGTCCAATAAAAATTATTACCTCATCCAGCTTGTCTTTCTAATATCCTAGGACCAACACAGCTACAACAAACTGCACTAAAAAAACTGGTGAGAACAACTATTCCATCTTTCTAAGTTCTAACCTGCCTTGTTGTTCAGAAAGGACTGCATTTAACACTCAATATTTCTGCTCTTTAGCACAGCTTTTCAATAGCTCTTTGCTTGTTTGAAATCTCTGGTTGATGATGAATATTAGGTGCTCAGTGATGCTTAGTGCAAGAAAAGTATAACAATACAATTTTTCTCAAAGAGAAAGAAAAGTCCATTATTTCTGGGCACTTGTTACTTGATATTCCTTTATTTAGTTTATTTATTTTCAAATGGCTGTATGTCTTCAGGCTATTCTGAGGCAAATACAACTCAGAGTCACACAAGTTTGCAGTACCAGACATGATCATAATGTAAATTAAAGGCAATAAACATCCATAGCCTACCTTGAAACTGTGTAAATTTGATGGTTCCCATTCTCTCTCCATTTCTGAATACAACTTGACCCTAAATAAAGCAAATAAATACCTTAAGTTTTATAAATATTTTATAATTCATTTTAATTCAAACTACAGTTCATTCCAGTTCACAGTTAAAACATCTAATATGGACATTTATTACTCAAAGATCAAACACAACTGGTATTCAAATAAATCAATAACTAGCCCTAAATAGAACTTTTTATCCATAGATCTCAACGTGTTTTACAAAGGAGGTCAGTATCATTATACCCATTGGGAAACTGAGACACAGGGAAGTTAAGATCATCTCGCAAAGCACTGGCAGAGCTGGGAATTTTAAAACCAGGTCTCTTCGTTCCCAGACTAGTGCTCTTAAGGAAGTTTTAGGGGCTTGAGGACCATGTGTTTGGAGTATTAAGTGTGCAATTCTGCCACCCTTACTCATCTTGGGCAAAGACTTAATACATGATCATAGAATATCAGGGTTAGAAGGGACCTCAGGATGTCATCTAGTCCAACTCCCTGCTCAAAGCAGGACCAATCCCGAACTAAATCCCCAAATGGCCCCCTTAAGGATTGACTTTACAACCCTGTGTTTAGCAGGCCAATGCTCAAACCACTGAGCTATCCCTCCCCCCTCAGGTCTGCTAAGATTAGTGGAACTACTTCTATAGTAAGATATTACTTTAATGTGAGTCACTGTTGTAATATTGGACCCTAACTGACAAAGGAGCTGCACTAGGCACTCTGGCTGCCAGAGATACCTCCATGGAAGTTTACTTACTGTATTGATTTGGACTAGATATTACTTAGCCCTTATGACAGCGCATAATGGATGTGGGGGAGAGAGTAAGGATCTTCCCCTGCTCCGCCCACCTTGCCTTGCACAGCATGTATAGAGAAGTAATCTAACCCTTGTGATTGTCATTAAACACTGTGGGAGCCTAATTATCTTCTCATATCAGTGCAAATCAGCACTTAGTCCTTTGAAGTCTGGGGACTCCCGCCAATGTAAAACCAGTGTAAAAGAGAGGAGAATCAGTCTGTGTGTCTTTGAATGTAAAAGACACACAAATAAGCTGTTGTTCCATCAAATCCAGTAATCTGATTCTGGCAGTGGCCTATGTCAGATGCTTCAAAGAAACATGAATATCCCCATAATACACCAGGATATTTGTGGAACTCTGTTTGTGAGGAATTCATCTCCAACATCCTGCAGTTGATTTGGTCATAACAAAATACGTGGAAAATTGAGGTTTCATATCCATTGTATCATTGTTTTTATCTAGGATTACAGTAAGTATTATCGAATCTTATACAAGTATCTGGTATTTTAAAATATGCTATTAAATAATTTATCTCATGAACTTAGAGGCAACGAATTTCACAGGTTGACTATATGCTTCATAAACAAGTATCTCTTTTTATTAGTTTTAAATGTAATACCTTTCAGTTCTGCATCCTTTTGCTCTTGTTTTATGGAATAGAGCAAGAAGGAGCATCTGAACAGAGGCCTTATGACCTTCATTAGTTAGAGTTTATAAATCAAGACACTCCTTTCTCTTCTGTCCATGCTAAATTATTCCAGTCTTCATAGCCTCTTAACACTTGCAAATCCCGCCATGTTTCACTCCAGCTATCTTCACTTTCAGGTACAGATAGTCTCCTTAATGAGCTATCGGCTACCATTCCAGTATGTGATCAGGAAGGAGGCTCTGCAACAACTGCACGTCCATCATTGTCTTTCCTTCTCTCCAGGGGCTAAGCACAGTCTCATTCAAGATCTGTTATGTCTCCAGGTGTCGCTGTGCTGCCCTAAACACCTGGACTAAAATTTCTAAAGAGTTTTTCAGCCACATCATATATACAGTTCCTATGTGGATGAAATTCAGTCATCATAGTTACTACATTTCACACCAATGTGGGTCTTAAAATAAAGATAGTTGAGATGGAGATGCAGAATGAAGTTAACAATTAACATATGCCTAGGGCTAGGAGGTACATTGGTTACATCATTTGCCCTATACCGCTATAGATCTAGGTGCAAAACCTGACTTAAGTCACAAATAGAATGAGTTTGGTAGTTCAAGATCTAGAGGCTCTGGCAGGGTTGCTGTTGTTATTTATTTATCCTGTACCAAAAAGTGTGCCAGATGTCTCAGACCACAGAGAAGACGTGATCGCTGCCTGGAAGAGCTTAAAATCGAAAGTATCCTTACTTAAGTCCAGTAATACCTTACTGTGTGAATAGTCCAATTGATGTCAATGGGACTATATGCAGACTAATCAACTTGAGTAAGCATGTTAGAATTGGGCCCTAAATAGTCAAGCCATATAAAGGGCACAGCCATACCAACAAAGGCATCATCAGTTCTGCCTGGCCTTTACACAACTACTTGGAATAGGGGATGGAGCCATGAGCCTTACCTCCCTTTGTAAGGATAGACAGAACTGCAGACCCTGCACTCATGGAAGGGAAGCACAGTGATTGCTTTCTAACTACTCCTCCAGGCATAAAAGATGCTCTAAAAGGTCTGGGGAGATGTGCAGGGCCAGCCTTGGGGGTGGGTGAGCAGGGCAGTTCCCTGGGGACGCCACACCACTCAGTCACTGGCTTTGGGTCTTTTCTTTGTTTTTGCTTGGCTGGCTGGGGAGTGCAGGGTGGGCATCAAAAATATTCTCTGCCCTGGGTTGCCAAAACAGGGAAACACCTAGGGTTGGCCCTGGAGATGTGTTTGGGGATGAGTATGCTGCAGACCTTAAAAGGGAATAGGGGCATATGTGCTCCTGCTGTAGATCAGAGAGTTCTGCAAAGTATTCTGTTTCTCTGTGGGAATATTGTAGCTTTGGATTGCCCTCAGAAGCACAGTGGAGCATTGAGGCACAATCAAGCCCAAGCTGTTTGAGGTTATGTTAGGTGTATATCTTGCTAGTTCCAATGTATGCAGTGTTGTTGTAGCCATGTTGGTCTCAGGATATTAGAGACACAAGGTAGGTGAGGTAATATCTTTTATTGGACCCACTTCTTTTGGTGAGAGACAAGCTTATGAGCTTAAGACAGCTCTGCTTCATGTCTAGGAAACATACTCAGAGTGTCATAGCTAAATACAAGGTGGAACAGATTGTTTAGCATAAGTAGTTAACACATATTTCAAGGGACCATTCAGGGTGTAGTGGCTTTTAACACCGCCACCAGTCATAGAAGAGAAAGGAAGTGAGGGGGAGAGAAGAAAGCTTGGGGGGTGGCATTGTTAGTGGGTTATAGAATGTTGTAATAAGCCATAAATCCAGTGTCTCTACCCAGTCCAGGATTGTTAGTGTCTAGTAAAATTGTGAATTTAAGCTCCCAGGCTTGTTTTTTGAAAGCGCTGTGCAGGTTTCCTTTGAGGATGAGCACTGATAGGTAAGGTATAGAGCCATAGGTGTCGACTCTGTGGGTGTTCCGGGGCTGGAATACCCACAGGGGAAAATGGTGGATGCTCAGCACCCACTGGCAGCCCCCTATTAGCTCTCCCCCACCCTCTCAATGCCTCCCACCTGCTGGCAGGCCCTGCGTATCAGTGCCCCCCCCGCCCAGCGCCTGACGCCCGCTGCGAACAGCTGTTTTGCAGTGTGCAGGAGTTTGGGAGGGAGGGAGGGAGGGGGGAGGAGCGAGGATGCAACGCACTGAGGAGGGGGCGAAACTGGGTGGGAAGAGGCGAGTCAAAGGTGGAGCGGGGGCAAGAAGAGGTGAGATGGGCCCAAGGGGGAAAGGGGTAGAGTGTGGGCGGAGCCTGGGGCAGAGCTGGGGGTCGAGCACCCCAAGGCACTTTGGAAAGTTGGGGCCTGTATATAGAGCGATCACTTTGTGATAGGGTGTTTTTGTCTTTTATCATTTTCCTGTGTGAGTTCATTTGAGAGCATAGTGATTGTCTAGTTTCACCCACATAGTTGCTATTGGGGCATTTAGTACCCTGGATGAGGTACATCATGTGATTTGATAGGTATGTGTAGGACTCATGGATCCTGAAAGGTGTGTGGTGGGGGGTACTGATCATTGTAGCAGTGGAGATAGGTCTGCAGGTTTTGCATCTGTTGTTCCAGTAGGCTCTGATGCCACTTTGAGTTGGTGTGTCCTGGTCTGTGGGGAGCTTGCTTCTGATGCTGAGCTTGGCAAAGTTGGGGGCATAGGCACCAACTCTGTGGGTGCTCTGGCCCTGAAGCACCCATGAGAAAAAATGGTGAGTGCTTAGCACCACCAGCAGCCCCCATTAGCGCCTCCCCATCTCCCCCCAGCGCCTCCTGCTTGCTGCGATCAGCTGTTCTGTGGCATGCAGGAGGTGCTGCGGGGGAAGAGGGAGGAGCAAGGGCTGGGCATGCTCAGGGAAGGGGGTAGGGTGGAGCAGGGACAGGAAAAGGAAAGGTGGGGGTGGGGCCTTGGGCAAAGGAGTGGAGGGAGGGGGGGCTGGGGTACTCCCCCCTGGCACATTAGAAACTCAGGACTTATGGTTGGGGGGAGGGTAGTTTGAAGGCCAGAAGTGGGGTTTCAGGAAAGATTTCTTTAAAGATGGGGTCCCCATTGAGTATGGGTTGTAGTTGTTAGATAATTTCTTATATGGGTTCCAGCGTGGGGTGGTAGATGAAACTGGACTCAGTAAACTCTTGAATGAACTCATACCGAAAAATGATAAAAGACAAAAACATCCTATCACCTGTGGGTGAACACTTTTCACAAAGTGATCACTCTATATCTGACCAATCAGTCCTCATCCTCAAAGGAAACCTGAACAATACTTTCAAAAGACGAACCTGGGGACTTAAATTCATAACTTTGCTACACACTAAAACTCATGGACTGAATGGAGACACTAGATTTATGGCTTATTACAACAATCTATAACCCGCTAACCACCCTCTCCCCCCGACTCCAGCTAACTCCGCCCCCCTTTTCTCCTATGACTGGAGCAGTGTTAATGGGCGACTTCAGATTGAATGGTCCCTTGAAATGTGTATTAATTACTTATGCTAAACAATTTGTTCCACCTTACATTTAGCTGTGACACTCTGATTAGGTTTTCCAGATCTAAAAAAGAGCTCTGTGTAAGCTGAAAGCTTGTCTCTCACCAACAGAAGTTAGTCCAATAAAAGGTATAACCTTATGCACCTTGTTTTACCAGTTCCAAGGTTGTCAAACCAAACATCCTTCTTCAGTCCCTTCCGTGGGTCCTGGTGTCTCCAATATGCCTCCTCCCACCCTCTGCTTGTGACCTGGCTTTCTCTTCAGTGACATACTTGTCACAAAATACAGAAACCCCTCACATATCTTTTGTAAACAATTTCTATTGTTACTTCAACCGTTTTTTAAAAAAGTCTGTACCAAAAAAAAATCATCTCAGAATCCTGTTATTTCATCTGAATTTTCAGACTTTATTTATGCTAAGAAGAATTTTTAAACTTAGGAATTTCAGCATGCTGTAATGAGCAGCATGGATGAAATTTCCGTTTGAGTGGCATGATATGTAGGAAGGGTGTCATACAAGTCTCCCTCAACTAACTGTTTTCAATAGAACTAAAATCTTCTGCGGATTAATCCAAATCCACATTAATTCTTATATTCCAATATTCGTATTGGGGGACACACATAACAGATGTACTTATCCAAAATCTTCCTGGTGACTGCATTTTTGAGGAGCCTGCTGAGCATCAGGTAATCTTCCTGAATCTGTATGAATTAGCCTTTGCTTCAGTAAGTGTCTAGATAAGAGCATTTGAATGGTGGCTGTTTAGCATAAATACTCTTTTCTGAACAATCCATACCCCCTTTTGATGACCCCTTCTTGCCAATATAGCTGTGGAAGCATACCTGGAGCTGGCAGAAATCCATATTCTATTCATGGAAAAATGCAGAAATAAACTTCCACATTTATGGCTTATAAATTGTGTTTCAAACTGATATAGAAAAACGATGCTATCCTTCTGGTGTAATGCTAATGAAAATTCTAAAAAAACACAGTATCGTAGGAATTGCCATACCGTATTGCCCAAGGTTGATTCAGTCTAGTATCATCTGTGGAATCTGTCAGTGGCCAGCAGCATGTTTTACAGGAAGGCCCCTTGGTATGCAGTGTGGGATAACCTGCCCCCATGCATTCAGTCCCATCATAGTCTCTAACAGTGAGAGATTGGCTTAAACCCTGAAGCATGAGTTTAATATGACTTCAAACATCTTTGTTACCATTAATGATAACAACTCTGGATATTTGGGGAGATACTGTGGCCTAGTGGATAGCGCATTGGTCTTGTATTGAGGAGACCTCCTCTTATCTCTGCCACTGGCCTTCTGGGTACCCTTGGGCAAGTCTCTTCACCTCTCTATACTTCCATTTCCCCATCTGTAGAATGGGAATAAATTATACTGACCTCTTTTATCTAGTGATGGAAAGCACAATATGGTATTTTTACCATATTATCCATATACATATGCAATCCCTTGTTGAGTCTTGTTAAATTATTGCCCTCAATGACTTACTGTGGCAGTGAGTCCCACAGTTTAATTACGCATTGTGAGTAAAAAGTAGTTCCTTTTGCCAGTTTTACATTTGCCACCTCTTAATTTAATTGAATGTCCCCTTGTTTTTCTCACATGAGAGAGGGAGAACAAAGCTCATATTATTCACTGATAACAGTGATTTCTTGTGGTAGTTTTTTTTTTTAAATATTGTCATAAGCTCTGAGTTAATGCAGTTTTCCAAATTCTACAAAAAATAGTTTGCATATCTTTACTCATTAGTTTATTTTGGGGGGAGTAGGGAGGTCATTGTCCCCCAAAACTGCAAGCCTTGGGAACGCACATCCCTGTTGGCTTGACTGGAGCTGCCCCACAAATATAGAAGTCAAACTGTGCCTATGTCTTTACTAGTCTTTGTAATATCAGCAATATTTTGACAAATCCATAAAATGAGCACATTTACACTACTCATCTGCTGATTAAAGGAAAAGCCATCCTCACTTATATGCTGCGAAATTATCCACTGGTATGGATCAGCTCTGATTCGTCTGAATATACATAAACTTGTAGATAAATTATGTATTAGGAATAACAGCTGTACATTTTTAAAGCTTTTATTTTGAATTCTCCATTGTTAAGAATTGCTGAATTATTGTAATTTAAGCAATATACAAAGAAATTGCCAAATTTATTCAATGTATGTTTTCTCCAGTATTTTATCAGTGTAGCATGATTTTTAATATGTGTATATTCAAAATACAGTATTTCATCTGTAATAAGGCATGCTGGATAATGCAAAAATAATAATAATGAAATCAAATGTTATGCAATGGAAAACTTTTGCTGAATATTTTATCAGCTCTAATATTTGATTAAATTATTGTTCAAAACTCATGAGTTTAGTTCTAGAAACTTATTATACATAGATACATAAAGCAAAAAACTCCATTGGAGAAATGTCACCTTGCTACCCACCCTATAAGTAACCCCATCCACACAAATGTTAGGAAACAGGAAAATCAACAGTGGAAATGCTATAACCAACAACAGAAATGCTATTACTGTTCCAGGATTAAATGCTGACTACCCTGGTCTCAGGCAGGTTTACCATCTTCTTTCTTTCTTTCAAGAGGAAATTCATTCATACATACATACATGCATACCTACATACTGAGTCATTAATATGTAATTTTACATATATTGTAACTTAAAGCAGTAACAGGGAACTATAGTAAGGTAGCTAGTGGGGAAAAATCTACTAACTCAAACTTTGGCTATTTTATCTAAACATGAGAAAGAATCCCACTTTTTGGTTTAACAAAAAAGTAATAATAAGTCTAAAAAATGTATTAGTATCTTTATTTCATAAACTGAGAGATGGAATTTATAAAGAAGCTTATCAATGTTTAATGCCTATGATTTATGTGAGTAAAGTATTGATTTTTGCTGCTATTGTACAAGAGATGACATTTGTAGATGACGGATTACTTATAATGATTTAACATGTAGGTTCTTTGGCCCCAATCAACTCATTACTTTTTTGAGGTCAAGGTAGTAAATCTCAAGATTTATCAAGAGGATTGTCTTCCATATATTCCAGACTCATAAATTACTAACAATATTTTTCTGCGTCTAAGTGAATGGAATGTTTGAATAATGGATATGTCTAATGCATGCATTAGGCCCCGAGCTTGCAATAGCATATGCCAGTGCAGACCCATACAAATGCAAAAAGACAACACTTGGGTTTAAGGCCCCTTTGCAAGATCTAGACTTTGTTCAATATATGTACCACCTATGACTAGTTATATCAACAAATGATACTCTGTAGAATCACAAGACAAATAACAAAATAAATGTAATATTTAGATACATTAGTAGCAGTCTTTGGTGGTTTGATGTGTCATCAGTTGTACAGACAGATTTTTAAATAAAGTAAGAACCAAGACTAATGCAGTTACCAATGTTTTGAGTCCCACTAACTTGGCTTTGACTAAAGCATATGTTCTAGAAAGACATCCCATCTTTATTTAAAGACATCAAGACACTGAAGGTATGTCTTCACTGGCAGGTGTGATTTCCAGCTCAAGGGGAAATATTGTGTTAGCTCTGACTGAGCCAAAAATAGAAGAGTAGCTACAGAAGTGCCAGTTGCTAACTGACCTGAGTACAATCCTGCCTGGGACATTAGGTACATACTTGGGCAGCTGTCCACTCATGCTGCATGCCTATAGGATTAGCTATACAGGTGTAAGGCACCTTTATACTAACATAACTGTGTCCACACTAGGGGGAAGTACTACTTTAACTATTCCAGTATAGTTAAAGTGGTACAATTTTTTGTGTATAGACTAGACCTCACTTTAAGGCAGGTTTTCCAATCCCCAAATCATTTTTGTGGCTCTTCTCTGAACCCTCTCCAACTCTTCAATATCCTCTTTGAAGTATGAGCACCAGACCTGGACATGGTACTCTAGTAGTGGTCTCACTATTGCCATTAAATAAAAAGATCACCTCCCTTCTTTTGGTAGGTATATCCTTTTTTATACATTCAAGGATCACATTAGCTCTTCTGGCCACAGCATTACACTGGAAGCTCATGTTCAGTTAGTTAACCACTATGATCACATGCAGGTATGTTTACATTGCAATAAAAAACCTGTAGCAGTGAATTTCAGAGCCCAGATCAATTGGCTTGGGCTTGCAGGGGTCAGCCTGTAGCACTAGAAATTACAAAGTATAAATCAATGGTTTCAGAGTGGTAGCTGTGTTAGTCGGTATCAGCAAAAACAACGAGGAGGCCTTGTGGTACCTTAGAGACTAACACATTTATTTGGCCATAAGCTTTTGTGGGCTAGAACCCACTTCATCAGATGCATGGAGTGGAAAATATGGTAGTAGGTATATATACACAGCACATGAAAAGATGGGAGTTGCCTTACCAAGTGGGAGGTCAGTCTAACGAGACAATTCAATTAACAGTAGGATACCAAGGGAGGAAAAATCACTTTTGTAGCGGTAATGAGAGTGGCCCATTTCAAACAGTTGACAAGAAGGTGTGAGTAACAGTAGGGGGAAATTAGATTTTGTAATGGTTGGGTCATTACAAAACTTAATTTCCAACTGCCGTGATGGGACACTAGATGGGGAGCCCTCTGAGTTACTACAGAGAATTATTTCCCAGGTGTCTGGCTGATGGGTCTTGTCCACATGCTCAGGATCTAACTGATCACCATATCTGGGGTTTGGAAGGAATTTTCTTCTGGGTCAGACTGGTAGAGACCCTGGGGTTTTGTTTTTTGTTTTTTTTGCCATCCGCTGCAGCATGGGACATGGGTCACTTGCAGGTTTAAACTAGTGGAAATGGTGGATTCTCTGTATTCTTTAAATCATGATTTCAGGACTTCAGTAACTCAGCCAGAGGTTAAGGGTCTATTAGAAGAGTGGGTGGGCGAGGTTCTATGGCCTGCAATGTGCAGGTCAGACTAGATGATCACGATGGTCCCTTCAGGCCTTACAGTCTAAAATGGAGCTCTTAGTAGTTGTATATTCAGGATGGGATTATAAGAACACAAAGAACCCGCTATCAGAGATGCTGTCAATTCTTCAAATTCAGAAGTTTTAGCTTTAAATTCTTATATGTGAATTTGTTTGCTGGACGAATAAGAATAATTATCACACAGAAAGGGGGATTGTATTGTGAAAATTACTGATTCTGAAAAAGATTTAGGCATTTCCATCAAAAATGGTCTCCCACTATTATGCTGTGGCTAAAAGAGCTAACACAATTCCTGGATGAATTTAAGTAAAAGGATAGCATAAAATAGAAGCAGGGAAGTAATATTACCTATGTAAATAGCACTGGGGAGACAACTGCTGGAATGATGTGTCCAGTTCTGGTACAAACAAATCAAAAAGGATGTTGAAAAACTGGAGAGGGCTCAAAGAGATACACGAATGATCTCTAAAATTATAGATGATAATTTCTAACACCAAAATATTATATCCTACACAGCCTAATTCTATGTTTGACCTCATTCTGACAAAGATGAATTGAGCACAGAACTAAAAAGGTGGTTTAACAATATATCAGGAACAAAAGAAATCAGAGCAATGACATAGGTCTGTTACTACATAATGATAGTGAAATTATCAATGATGGAGAAAAGGCAGAAATGTTCAATAGATATTTTCTATATTTAAGGAGAAGCTGGATTACCTACAGTTTACAATGATAATGAAATGTTTTCCATTCCAACAGTTAGTAGGGGGGATGGTTAAATAACAACTCTTAAAGTTAAACATTTTTAAGTCTACAGGACCAGATAACTTGGACTCAAAAGTTTTAAAACAGTCTGACAAAGAAAAATCTGAATGACTGAATCTGACACTTTACAAAACTCGGAACACTGGGGAAATTCCAGAGGACTGGAAAAGACTAATGTTATCGCAGTATTTAAAAAGGCTAAATGAGAACTATAGAATGGCAATATAATTAATACCAACATAGTTTTAAGGAAAATAGGTCTTATCAAACAAATCTGATATTGTTTTTGATGCAATTTCTAGTTGGTTGACAAAGGTAACTGTGTTGGCATAATATACTTAGGGCTTGTCTACACAGGGAAGCTATTACAAAATAAGCTAGGGTGTGAATTTAAAGCACAATACCTATTCCATCATAATTCCCTGTGAATACTCTCATTCCCCCTAAAATCTGACTCTTTGCAGTTTAGCTTATTCAAGCTGCCAAAGTGCATTAAGCTAAACAGCACAATAGCAAATCATTCCAGGCTTTTTCCTCATATAGACAAGCTCTTAGACTTTGTAACACATTCGATGTGGTATATTCTGACTAAAGAATTAATATTATATAAAATCAAAGCAGCATATATTAAATGTTTTAAAAAACTGCTCAACTGATAAGAAAAAGTAATTGTAAATGGGGAATCACCCTCCAGTTAGTGTTAGTCCTTGTGGGCCTCACTAGAATCTGATCTTGGCCCGATACAATGCAGCATCTTTATCAATTATCAGGATGTAAATTTTCTGTATCTGCTGATTTTTTAAAAATGTCCAGCTTTAGTTAAAACAAAAGCTTTCAACATTTCCAATTTGAAATTTTTCAGAATTTCCATTCCACAAAATGATCCAGAATTTCATCTATTGTCCCAATTTGGGATAAAAATAAATGTTGACATTTTGGAAGTTCCTGTAGCATGGAAATACTAAATTTCATGCAGATACAGTGGCTAACATCAGTGGGTCACACACACAGCAGGCAAACTACAGTATATAGAGATGTCACTTACACAGAGTCTGCATGGCAGCCTGTGACACTGCTGATGGGAAATGGGTGCCTGAACAAATGTGGGGAGGCCCTATTCTGGTGTCCACTAACAGAACACAGGGTGAGAAAGGCTGAGAAGGTGATGAAGGTGCTACATGTTGTCTCACAAGTGGTCATGGGGTTACTATAGTTGGGTAGCAGTAGTTACTGAAGTTGCTGTATAGTCAACTACGACCTGCTGTCATTTCATTATGAAGGATAATTCCTGGGTCAATGTCAGCTTTTGTGTTCTGTTCCTTCTAGTTTGGCCTAAATGTGACATATCCAATTGCTAGCCAGTATGTATGTTAGGTGTAGTATACACCATGATAACACATATTATACTCATGGTCGTAATTGGTATATTAACTATATGTTGGATAATTACGCTAAATTGCACTATGATTACTCTTGTTCTTCTATGCTAAGTATCCCACAATACCTTGTAACAGTGCAACTCAGCATTTGGCACCTGCAGATAGGGAAATTGTCAAAAACAAGATGCAGAAGTATTCTACTTGGGTACAGGGAGTGCGTTCTTTGCCCAACTAGTTTAGAATTCTGGATTCAAAAACAATAGGTAACATGGTACCAGGCAAACAAGTTGAAACTGGTGGGTGGACTCTTAAATGATGTATAGAAATTTGGGCTTGAAAAAAAACCGCATTATAAATAGAAGTAGTTTGGGGAATTTGGGGAGAGTGATGAGTCGGTGGGAAGGAGAACACCTCTGTGTAGGTTCAGTGAACACACTGTGAGACCTGCTTCCCAGAAGGACTGGCAAGGTATTGACTCTTTTCTGTATTATACTCCTTTTGTCTTTAGACAGTAAATTGGACGAGCTTGGTTATTTGGTTTTAAACATTTTTAATATTGGGTAATCAAACAATTGGCTGTACAATTAAGCAATACAGTTTTCTTTCAGTAATGTCAACATATCCATGAAACCCTTTTGCAAAATCTTCCTGGAAGACTTCCTCAGTGTTCTTAAACCCAAGTAACACTCCCTTAGCTTTCCCTGTGACTCTGTAAACTCCTCAAGATAAGTCTCTTCCTCATTAGCTACTCTAATATTGCTCAGTGTGAGAGGGTGTCATGGTAGTCTTCTAACTGTCTGACCTTGAAGAGAACCCTTGTGCTGACAAATCGGCATCAGTCACAAACTCACAATTGTGATAGATTTGCCTGCAGATGTACCTTTTGAATGCAGGATTTAAGACAAGTCTGAAGAGATGAACACTCATCCCTTCTGTACCAACTGAGCAGCAGCATCACACTGTGGTGGGCTAAGCAGATTGACATTACTATCTAAGCAACAAGTATGTATATACCAGTGCGCACAAATTCTGGACAACTGTTAGGCGAGAGCTAATTAACTGAAACTGTGGAGGAAATAAGCCTTCCACATTGTGTGGCAGGCAACACTGGTTACAGCTAGTGGCAAACTCATCCTTCCTTCATGTGTGCCCATGCCAGTGTCTGGTAATTGTAGTATGTGGAGAAAGATAATACTCGTTAGCACTAGCATCGGTCATGGTAAGGATGTCAAGATCTCCTATCCCTCTGTTACTGACCATAGGGACATGCTGGAGGACTGCCAAATTCTGAGGAGTTAATTCTGGTGCAGCTGTCCTTTAGCTTGCAGTCCCCCGTTGTTTTGCGAGACACTCACAACATTTCTATTTGCCTAGACTGTCGCGTTATCCAATTCCTTCTCCATACCTTATGCTCTTTGCCTGAATCTCCAACAACAATTGTATAAAATGTCAGTCCACATAGAGACATAGCCAGATTGGAACAAATAATCTGTCCAT
Source organism: Malaclemys terrapin pileata (assembly GCF_027887155.1). Lineage (NCBI taxonomy): Eukaryota > Metazoa > Chordata > Testudines > Emydidae > Malaclemys > Malaclemys terrapin. Next base: position 169,908,563 of record NC_071506.1, on the reverse strand, counting down.
TGAGTCGGTTATCCTGTCACCAACAGTGGACAACACCAGATAGTTCAAATAAGGTGTGAGAAAATTAGTAGCTGGAGGATAACTTGCTTCTAGATAAATTTTCCTCCCAATCTTCAAGAGCTAGAGGTTGGCTTATGCCCTGAAGCATGAGGTTTTCTATCCTGTCCAAATCTTTAGTTTGTTTCCACTATTGACTCTTCCAACACTGGATGTTCTAGTTCTCTATGTACTTTTCGGAATCCTGCTAATCTCTTGGTCTCATTGGCATATCATGGCAATGGGTTCCACTGGCTAAATGTGCACTGTGTGGAAAATTATTTCCTTTAATTGGTTTTAAATGTTCTATCTTTCAATTTTTTTTAAATGTCCCCTTGTTCTTACATTATGGGACAGGGAGAATAGAAGTTGTCCATCTATTTTCTCTATATCATTTATTATTTTGTTTACTTTTCTCACACCCCTTTTTATTCACCTCCTTTCTAAGATAGAGTCGCAGTCATACAATCATAGCTATGTAGGGCTGGACGGGACCTCAAGTGTTCTTCTAGTCCACTCCCCATGCTGAAGTAGGAGCAAGTATATGTAAACAATCCCTGACAGGTGTTTGGAGGTTTTAAAGAACATATTTGATAATGACAGGGATTCCATAGTCTCCATAAGTAACCTGTTCCAATGCTTAACTATCCATATTTAAAAAGTACTTCCTTATAGCTAACTTGAATTTCCCTTGCTGCAACCTAAAGGTATGTCTATTCTTGTGGCAGTGTGTACAGTACAGACAATGCACAGCCAGCTAGCATGGGTATAAACAGCAGTGCAGGCATAGCTTAAGTGAGTAGAGTACTCTACATGCCTGAACCATAGGGTATATATGCTAAACGGCTCTCTACACACCCACACAGCGTCTCCCATGGCTACACTGCTATTTTTAGCAGTGTAGTGTCCCAGAGCCTTTCCCCATTGTAGTGAAAGACTAGCAGCGGGGAGAGGCTCCAGGAGCTCCCCTTTGCTCAGAGCATTTCCCTGCTGCCTCCCCGCATGACAGAACCTTTCACTGCTGCATATACCAACACACTGTCTTTTCAGTCTCTGCATATGAGAGTTTTTCCAGACAATCATCTCCAATAATTCTGGTCACCCATTTCTGAACCCCCTCTAATTCTGCTGAATTCTTTTTTCAGATGTAGTAACCGTAAATGAACATGGTAGTCCTAGTGAGGGACATTGATTTATGTAACGACACTATAATATTTTCAACATATTCTGCATCTCATTCCATATCGATGCTAACATTTTGTTGTATTTTGGATTTTTTAACTCCACTACATGTTAAGCAGAAGCCTCATTCATCTGTTACAGCAGAACAATTGTTCATAAGGTCTTTCCTCAGAAAAAAATATTGTATGCTAGTACAATTTTATCTACCTCAGCATCTGTGAAGTTACCCCCCCGGCGTCATTTTTTTTTTAGGGTTGGGTGTGGACGAGTTTCTTTTCCTTTTGTCCCAGCTCTGCACTTTGTCATTAATTTGCCCTTTCATAAAACCAGCATTGTTGTCAGCACCAGATAAACCCAAACTGAGCCACTCTAGGACTGCTGGGATAACAATTCAATGATCTACATACACTTGTAAACAGCTCTGCAGCAATGAGGAAGTGCTATCATTTTATTTTCGAGCATGGCAAGCAAAAATACTATTAGCAAACTCCTGAGCACTTTGTGTTACACACAGCAGCAAGTCTGAGACTGAATTATTCTGACAAGAGATAATTATTGCAGTCTGAACAAAGAGCTGAGAGTCTCAGCTGGTGGAAGTGGGGAAAGGGGTGGGGGGGGGGAGTTAAATCTAAGAAACCAAGAATAATGGCATTACATTTGTCAATCATTAGTGGTGAAGAATGAAAGGAAACCTAACACCACTCCCCCTCCTCACTTCTTACTGTAATGTGATTCTTGTGCATCTCAGCATGCATTCAGCTGATCTTACTATAAGAAAAATTCAGCATCTCCAATAACTGCCATTCCTTAGATTTATCCAGTAAAAGAATCCTACTGCTGTGTGAGCCATCTGTTCTGGTGCTTATGTGAATGTATGAGCTCTTCAGTGCTTTCCTTTTTCCATTATCATGGGCAGTCTCTGATACTGTTAATAGTTGTAAGCATTATGAGTAAGTAAATAAAAAGATGCATCTTTGACTAGAACTTTTTTTTTTAAATAAATTAAAAGCAACGTGACAGGCACTGTAATAATCACCCCTAAAATATGGTGCTTTTGCTGAGTGCTGGATTCTGATGCTGAGGGACAGCAGTCACACTCCCCTTGGGCTGGCTTTTGGATCACTTGAAGAGTTCAAATCCTTGCTAATTCTTCTTTTAATCGTGGCTCCATCTCTTCTAGACACACAAATAAATAGCGATATAACCACCCTGATAAGATGTCTTTTTGGAGTGATGATAGAGGAAGCCTGCCTCTGTCTTTGCTGAAGCTGAAATTCTGTATGCTTCTCCATAGCAGCATTGCTTGGAATAGAATCAAGAGGTTTTCAACAGATGTCAGAGTAAATCTGCACTGCTGGGTTGGGATTCAGAATTGTCCTGTTGGGGATCAGTTCCCCAATTGTTTCAGTTTTGATCTCTGTGTGCCTGTATAAAGAGTTTAGATACTTCAGTATCTCTGGCTTCAACATACAGCATTTTCTCACCTCATCACACACCCTTTTCCTTTCTACATGCTCGTTAATGAATCAGGAGAGCAACTTACTGAGGATGCTGTATGTTTAAGGACACAGATTGAAAATTAAAGATCTGAAGTTATTTCTTACATGTTCTACTTATACTGTATCAATATTTGCAGAAAGAATGCCAGTGTAGGCTATTTGCATTGCATTCCACTTTTACATTTCTCCTGCAGATGATCTGAGAGATTATAATGTATGATCGGGGAGCTATTACACCCTCCACTTGTCCAGCAGAAGTTCCAAACACAGTGATGAGTCTGACAGACTACTCCATTTCATCAGTTGTTTCTCATGTTCATCCTGGGCAAGTTCTTGGTGAGCAGTGTGTATCCAAAGCAGCATATTCATTGGGCATAGCATTTTTTAGATAGTGTATACAAGTCTGTCTAGGCAGCAGAATGCTTGGAGGAAATATGAACTATTCTTTCACTTCACGGGTACCTATGGCTGAACTTCATACTACCATATTTGTAACCAGTGAAAGTGGCTGAATTAAAACCCCATCAGTAGGGGGGCGGGGGGGGGGATGACGATGACAACTGGCAGGGCATTGTTCATTAGGTCCCTCAGCCTTTGGTATTCACTTGCTCCCCAGATCCATAACAAGGCAAGTTTTTATCATTTAAGGCATGCTGCACGGCCCACCCTTTCTCCCTTCTTCACCAGTAGAAGGTGATTGGACAGGGGTAGTGGTGATGTCGGACTCTGACAGTTGGGCATGAGGTCAATTAATTTATTTTATGTTACTGGGGAAACTGATGGGTCTGTTTTGCATGGGTCTTGGTGCATTTTTAAAAGATTGTCAAGTATACACAGAGCATTACATGGGCACTCATACTGTTGCCTGTAAAAATCCAAATGAAGAAATTAATACCAGTTTGAGAGAGATTCTCTGTTCTTAAAATACAGAATACCACTGGAATTGGCAATAACTTTAAAAATAGAAGAAATTTTCTAAGTTACCACTATGCAAACTCAGATTTATTATTAGCCAGAATTTTTAGTTTTGGGTAATTAAGGCAGAGAGGGTCAGTAACTTGGGTGAGAAGTACAGTAGCCTAATGTATTAGACAGAGCCCAGAGACTCAAGACAATTGACTTTTAGTCTTGACTTGGAGGTCTATCATTTTTTTTACTAATATTTGGTGTAAACACAGTCTGAATGGTGCATGGATGCATGGCTAACTTAGCTATGTTGTGAACATTCATATCTTGTCAATTGCCCATTGAGTGAGCTGGGGCACTAATAATTCAGCCAAACAATTCATCCCTTCAATGTAATAATCAAGTGACCTTTCCATCCCCTACATTTAACATTCAAGTCCTATGTTTTTATTTAGTGACACAAAAGGAAACATTAAATATGTAAAAACAAACACATAGCAAAACTAAAAAAACTGTTTCAAAGAGGTCTTAAAAATCCTTGTGACAACAACGTACTTATCCATGTTTCCATGGTTCCTCGGTTTTTTCCAGGTATTATATATAATTAAATCTGTCTAGGCAGCTTCTTTTCAAAACTCCCATAGTGGTGCAATGAATTTTCAAATCTCACTGCCTGTCCAGCTTCGTCTCTGAGCTAAAATTTATAATTTCAGTTACAAATTGCCAAAAGTATATACAACAATCTTGATGTACAGTGATTAAGACAAGAAAGAGATATAGTGATTATAAAGCCGGAAAGTAGTCTAATATTTTGAGTTCATGCCAATATTTAATACTAAAAGCTATTGTAGCTGCCTGACATTTTCCATTATATATGTGAACTATGGCAAACAAAACTGTTACATTTTATTTAATAACACAGATATTTATGAGCAAATAATAGGCCTACATGTTCATGAACTCGATTCTACAAACCTTACTCATGCAAGTCCTCCCACTGAAATCAATGGGACTACTCTCCTGAGTACTATTTGAAGGATTATATCCTGTGAGTATTATGCAGACCAAAATTATTTTGCTTTGAAAGATGATCTACGCAGAATAAAGAAAATAAAGATCTTTTTAGCTACTGTATTTTTGTTTTTTCCTAGAAAACACTCAAACAATACAGGTTCTATAAAAACATCTTGAGTTTAACTTCAGGTGGACTGTGTCAAGCTTGCACTGTTCTAATTATAGTGTTCGTGTATCAGATTATTTCTTACAGAAGGAACACAGCGAGGTTGACAGCAATAATAACGAAACACTTTGAAGAAAGGCAAGTAACAGATTCCATTATTTTCCTCAGGGTATCTTTGGTGTCTTATCCTTTCCTTATCTTAATCAACACATTCAAATTGAATAAAATAGAATTTGATTTGTAGATAAATTTGTAAATTATTTGACAAGTTGCAGTATTCTGTACATCAGCAACCTCTTTATTCACTAATGCCCTTAAATCAATTGCTTTTATTTTAATAGCAGTCATCAAAGCCAATCAGCTATGCTAACTGGCTTGATGTATAACTCTCCTATACTGAATTAGATTTTTCAGTATAACTCATGAGATGCCTTTTTTTTTTGCTTTATTGGTCTTAAGTGAAAGTGCTGTTAAAAACGAAAGTATTTTCTTCTCTGTCACCAATATTCTATGAATATTTATGGTCTTCATTATGCAGCAGTGATCTGAAAATGTTAAATTCCAGACAGAATGAGGATATCAGACTTTCAAAGGGATTCTGTTCTTTCCTTCAGCCACCCACAAAAGGAATTCATAATTGCAAAACATCTAACACAAATAATTGCATCTCAATTAGATCACATTATATCTCGATTTTCTAAACTGGCCAAAGGAATCACTTGTTCCTCACTAAAGAATGTGTTCAAAAACACTAATAAAGTTAATTTGTTTAATATTTTTGAAAAGTTATTTTGTGTGCAATATTAAAGCTGACTCTAATCAAAATGCATTTAATTAAGTGGACAAAAGGAAATAATGCAATAATGAAAACCTTATTAGCATATACATGATCTTATTTTCACAGGTTGAGAATAATCATTTAGGGAAGATATCTTTGGAACTGAGATCGTTCTTCTGAAGCCAATACACTAAATAAACTACCCTGGGAGCCCCAGTACTAGGCTTCCCAGCAACAGAAACAACAATTATCTGGTAAAATGTAGGTACTGCCCCTTACCCTGTGGACTGCAGCACAACCTTTACAAACTGTCTCTAGGATGGGAGATCTTGGGAAATGATTGAAAAGTTCATGGGAGGCATTTCAGTTAAGTTCTGGGTATGGCTAGCGATGTTGTTATAAGTAGAAATTTTGGCAGTATTGTTTTCCAATCCTATTTTTTCTTTCAATTTTTAACCCTTTGTTGATATGTACTGATATGCTTGGAGGGAAGGGCTCTATCCCTGAGTCTCTTTCTTCTTCCTCGGTAGACTTCCTCCCCATGCCATGTAGATCACCAGCCTGGCATCAGTGGCAAGAGTGGCTAAATATGAACAGGATAGGTAAGCTTATTGATGCAGGTGTGACTTTTTGTGACTCTCGTACAAGTAGTTGTGGAGAGAGGAGTACCCACTGTTGCGGTAGCTCCTGAGGGTTGCCCTGAGAACTGAAACTATCTCAAGTGTTCTTTGACTCATGTTGAGGGTGGACAGACTCTGAATTGAAGATGAGATGTGGTGCTCAAACTCTTGACATGGTCAAATCATTATCTTCTTCAGCCTGAAATCAAGGATTATTCTTGCTGATATTTATTGGTTTGCCCACAGAGAGTGATGGACCCAAGAGAGTTCCAGAATTCTCTGGGTAAAAAGATGGACCAGTTCAATAGACTTACAAAACACCAAGATTGCATTTTGTCCATGAAGAAAGTGATAAAATTGTTCCTGATGTAACTCTCCCTATGTATCATCCCCACAGATCATAATGGTACTTTGATAGAGGAAATGATTGGGGGAAAATACTGGAGTGAACCTGGGCAGTATGTGATCAGTTGCAGTACAGTGAATATCTGAGATCCTTTGCTGTGGCTGTGGTAGCATAAGTAAGACAAGTTTCTGTTCTGTCACAGCATTCCTGAAATCTTGTTCAGTAAAATCATTCCACATGGTGGATGTTGTACAGAGTACACCTATTACTTGGGGTCACAATTTGTAGGTCATGTTAGATTCTTAGAATTCTTGGATTCTAAAAGCCAGATTGTGGAACCCTTACTCATCATGGGGATCTCTTGCTAATGTGAGCAGTCCCAGTGAAGACAACAAGCTAAATAATCTAGGTCTCAAGGAGTAGCTGGGACCAAGAATGCTTTTTATCTGTGCTTAATGAGACAAATGAAACCTCAGATTTGGGTGCAGAGTTCACTACAATTATCTTTAACTTGAAGGTGACGAAGACATAATGAAGGCTACATGGGGCTACACCTTACGATAATTTAGTAACTTAAGTTAGGACAGAATCCAACTGCCAGCTTATTATAGAGTGCTTCACTCCTCTCACAAATTATACAAGTACTCTGTACTGTCTACCCAAGGGCCTGAGAAATTGATTCTCTCCTTGTTGTGATGCCACTGTAGTCGCAATCAGAACCGATACCTAAGATCAAGTTTAAATGGGAAGGGGCACGTGTCAAGCCACTGTATATAAGGCATCCTCAACTCATGATCCTCACTTCTGACTTTGGTCCATCAGAACCCAGATCTGTTGAACTTCTGAGCCCAAAATAGGCTCATTTTTTCTCTTGGCCTAACCCTCAACCAAAACTTGAGAGTTTGTGTTGGCACAATGATGGAAGGTTTTCATTGGTTGGGTGATTTATATGTTTAGATTTCGGATTGGTAAGCACATTCCCATTTTAAATTTCATCCATGCTCTGGAAAACTTAAATACTTTCAGGAGTGTCTAGAAATGTTTAAGATAAAAATAAATAAACAAATAAACAAATACTTGGAAGCTACAAGTGCTGCTCAATGCTCAATGTTGATTTGGTAGTTAAGGCCTATAGCACAACTTATATCTGTGGTTTGTGTATTGTAATGGCCTCTTATTTGCTTTTGGGTGCAATCCATTGTGTTGATCATAGAATATTAGAGTTGGAAGGATCTCAGGAGGTCATCTAGTCCAATCCCCTGCTCAAAGCAGGACCAAATCCAACTAAACCATCCCAGCCAGGGTTTTGTCAAGCCGGGCCTTAAAAACCTCTAAGGATGGAGATTCCTCCCTAGGTAAACCATTCCAGTGCTTCACCACCTTCCTAGTGAAACAGTTCAGTTTCCTAATATCCAACCTAGACCTCCCCCACTGCTACTTGAGATCATTGTTCCTTGTTCTATCATCTGCCACCACTGAGAACAGCCTAGCTCCATCCTCTTTGGAACCCCCCCTTCGGGTAGTTGAAGGCTGCTATCAAATCCCACCTCACTCTTCTCTTCTGCAGACTAAATTACCCCAGTTCCCTCAGCCTCTCCTCGTAAGTCATGTGCCCCATCCCCCTAATCATTTTTGTTGCCCTCCGCTGGACTCTCTCCAATTTGTCCACATCCCTTCTGTAGTGGGGGGACCAAAACTGGACATAATACTCCAGGTGTGGCCTCACCAGTACCGAATAGAGGGGAATTATCACTTTCCTTGAGCTGGAGGCAATGCTCCTACTAATACAGCCCAATATGTCGTTGGCCTTCTTGGCAACAAGGGCACACTGCTGACTCATATCAGCTTCTCATCCACTGCAATCCCAAGGTCCTTTTCTGAAGAACTGTTGATTTTAATCTACTAAACCTTATGTAGTTTGGGTCCTGGCTGCCTAAAAGATGGACTCTTTCCCAGTGTATTAACTTCTGTAGCCTGATAGAAACTGAGGTTGAGAGCAGTCACATCTGAAATATGAACCTCCTTATGGTCTAACAGAGTCCAAGTGTAGAGACTCTTAAAGCTTGTAGAAAACTGCATTTGTTTAGTCTACTTTTATTTTGTCTACCCAGGCCTTTTGCCCAAGGTTAGTTGATAAGAAATAAGGGCATGCGTACATGGGGGCACTCAGGAAAGTTAATCCAAATGATTTTTTAAAGTAGATTAGTTAAACCTCATTAAACCTGTGTGAAAAGAACAGGAGTACTTGTGGCACCTTAGAGACAAATTTATTAGAGCATAAGCTTTCATGGACTACAGCCCACTTCTTAAACCCGTGTGAACACTCTTACTCAGAATTAAAGTGACCTTAATTCTTTTGGGAAGAGCATCCAAACAGGGATTTAAAGCATTTTAACTAATCCACTTTAAAGGTACACCTTTAGTTCAGTCAGATTATCTTTCTTGTGTGTCCCTGTGAAATAACTCCTAAGTCACTCTTTGTTTAATGTGTATACTATTAGATTCTAGGGGAAATTTGTAAATATCTTGTATTTTAATCTGCTACTCTGCTCAAAGGTTTTGCAATGTGATTTCAATGAGAAAGAGATACTTAAAGTGGTAATATGAAAACAAAGCTTAAGGTGAGTAGGGATAAAAAAACAGATGAGAGATATATGGCAGCAAAAATACTCAAGGGGCCAAATTCTGCCCCTAGTTACATGTAAATGTGAAGTAACTCCATCAAAGTTAATAAAACTACACTGGTGTTACAGAGCAGAATTTGGTTCAATGAGATATGAAATTGTGTAAACAGAAGCATTGTGTCATAGATATGGAGGTGGTGGCCAGTCCCTGTATAGTACGGGTGGGACTGAACCTACAGTACTACACACACACTTCTGCTTGAGACCAGACATATGTTAAATTTGAGAGAATTCAAAGAGGGCTGGAAGGATTCCTTTGTAAAGAGGAAGGAAAAAAAATCCCTAAACAGATACGGCCTGGCTAACTGGCAACCTACTGGGCACAGTATACTGTAGATCCATCTTCAAACTCCTGAAGGGTGTAAATACCATGCAGAATGCTGAATTATTAATATGACTAGAAGTAAGGACCACTTTACCTTAGTATTTTTTAATAGTGAGATCTCTTAGATCAGTGGTTCTCAACCAGAGGTACGCAGAGGTCTTCCAGGGGGTACTCAACTCATCTAGATGAGTCTTTCTCAACCTGGGGGCTGCAGTCCCCAGGGGGTTCGTGGGACAGGTTTAGGAGGATCACAGGTGCAGGGCCGGTATTAGGGGGTGGCAAGCAGGGCAACTGCCCGGGGTCCTAGCCACAGGGGTCCCAGCGAAGCTAAGTTACATGCTTCAGCCCAGCCAGTTGGGGCTCGGGCTTCAGACAAGGCTCACAAATCAGAAACAGGTTCAAATAACACACTGAAATATAAATACAATATTTATAGTCCAATTGATTTAATTATATGGCAGAAATAAGAACATAAGCAATTTTCCAGTAATAGTGTGCTGTGACACTTCTGTATTTTTATGTCTGATTTTGTAAACAAGTAGTTTTTAAGTGAGGTGAAACTTGGGGTACGCAAGACAAATCAGGCTCCTGAAAGGAGTACAGTAGTCTGGAAAGGTTGAGAACAACTGTGTTAGACTGACAGTCTCCCAAGGAAAGTGTTATCTTGTCTTTTAAAATAACAACGCATTCAAGGATAAGAGGTAAGGGGCTAGGTTCCCTTTAAGCTATGTGGCCGCGCAGCAGACTATTTAGCTCCACGAAGGTCCCCCAGCCCGACCCAGGCCTGCCAGAACTGCTGTGGCCAGGGAGAGGAGCCCCTCCCGCCCAGACCAGGTGATGCTGCGGGGAGAGAGAGTTGGGGGGAGTCCTCTCTCCCTGCCATAGCCCTGGGCAGCCTGCATCCCAAACACCTCATCCCCAGCCCCACCCCAGAGCCCGAACCCCCAGCTGGAGCCCGGACCCCCCCCACCCGCATCCCAACCCTCTGTCCCAGCCCTGAGTCCACTCCTGCACCCCAAACCCCTCATCCCTGGCCCCACCCCAGAGCCCGCACCCCAACCTTCTGCCTCAGCCCTGAGCCCCCTCCCACACTCTGAACCCCTCAGCCCCACCTCGCCACATGAATTTTGTTATCTGCAGCAATATGGAGGTGGGGATGTGGTGCACATAACAAAATTCATTCCACACATGGGTGTGAAAAATTAGAGGGAACAGTGGAAAGGGGTGGAGGGGGGCGGGGGGGATTTCACTGGTAGAGGGACAGGGAAGATAGGAGGTATTTTCCATGTCCATGTCCAATTTCAATGATTTTATTAAATCAACTCCATAACTTCCTCTTGCACCATCCATTATCCATCCAGTGTTTATAAAAATCTTCTCTTCACCAGGGACAATTGCACAACAATTTCCAGAAATAACTCCTCAACTGACATACTGAACCGTTAGTTCTAGAGTTGCTGAAATAAGTCATAGTAGGAAATGCAACAGCTAGCTTCAACTGACCTTTATGTCCTGAAAATTCTAAATAAAATATCTTGTTCCATATATTCTGACCATCTCTTCAACCCTGTAGATATTCCTTTTAGTCAAATTATACAGTACTGTATATCTCTGTAAGTGTTAGGAAAAACTGGGATCCACTGACCAGGATGAATGGTCAATAATTAAAATGCGATGTTTCTTGAATTGCAATTGATCACCATTGTTGAACATCTTTAGGACACTTTGTAACGTTACTGTAAATTTGAATGAGGCTTTTATGAATCCTTAGTGTATTGTCTCTTCACTGTTACTTCATTCACATAATGATGTATAAAAAAACTCCATAATACAAATTGAAAAATATGAATTATTTAGCAAACTGTAATAGCTTCTGTAAACAACACTGTAGGATTACCCTGAATGTAATGCTAACACTTTGGACCTGTTTCCAGGACCGGCTCCAGCGGAAGAAAAAAAAAAAGCAAGCCGTGATCGGTGGCACTTCGGCGGCAGCTGTACCGCCGCTGCTTCATTCTTTGGAGGCAATTCAGCGGCAGGTTCTTCCCTCCAAGAGAGACCGAGGGACCCGTCGCCGAATTGCCGCCGAAGAGCCGGACATGCCGCCCCCCTCCGTTGGCTGCCCCCTCCGTTGGCTGCTTGCTGTGCTGGTGCCTGGAGCCGGCCCTGCCTGTTTCTCCACTCCATGATACCTGTTTTAGTTGCATGTCAATCACCTGCAGCCCTCTCAAATGTACTGAATTTTGCAGGATATTTCACATTTTGTCAAATTAGGCTGGCCATTCTGTTCTACTGCAAACATGCAGTGTTCTGTGCACAGAGAGAGACCATCAACATCCATCTGGTATTCTAGGGGAAATGCATTCAGCTAGGACACCATGCATGCAAATCTCACCTCTATTGACTGCTGATTATGTTTTCATGCACTTCATAGCACTTATTACTGACCAGGACCTCATATCTGACCTCAAAAGCCAGTAAATTATTAGCACCTTGTCATTTTACAAATAAGTTAACAGAGCTGTTATTGTACAAGGTTACTTCAAGCGGAGTTAGAAATAGAACCCAGATCTCTAATAAAGTAGATTCAATTTCCCATTCAGCTACTGTATATTGCCTTGTAGAAAAAGTATGCCAAATATGCATGCTCTGGTTATTCTGTTTCTAACTATATCACATTCCCTGCCCAGAGACAAGGACAAGAATCTACAATTCCTTATATCCAACATTCTACTGCTGTCTAGAAAATAGTTATGTTACCCCCCTGCACCATGTGTGCTAAGTCCCCCATTAACAGCTGGACCACATAAAGGATCAAAAATACTCAAGTAGAAGTGTGGCTGGAGATTTCAAAGTCTAGGACTCAAACCCTTTAAATGACCCTTGTAGCAGTACTTTATGGGTGGATGTGATAGAATCTGCTTTTCCTTTTTATTTTCTTTATTAAAAACTGTCTTATTTAATTCATGCAGCGAGAAAACCTCTTTTAAAAGGGAGGGCAGCCGTTATAGTAAGCTTCCCCATTTATAAATTGGTGCAAATTCCAGGATATCTTGTGTAAGGTGACTGCTGGTATCACAAAAGGAGGAGGGAAGCGGGGGAGAAAAGGGAAGGAGGAAGGAGCTGGCCTAAATAAGTAAGGCATGGACACTTTCTTCTCCAAAATGAAATGTAAGAGTCAGTCTACCATTTAGGGCCCAGTCCTTCATCATTAAATCGGTGGGAATTCTGCTGCCTTTCAATGAAATCAAAATTACTGACAGTCTTCTAAATATGGTTTTCTACCTATTTTACTCTTCTCAGTATTATGAGTTTTCTTGCTTCGATGAGTTATCAAATAATAGTGGCAGTTTAGTACATGTGTAATTGCCCTTCATAAAAACTAGTTGCTGTGGAATGATGGCTATGATGGATTATGAAAAATTATTTTGAGTTAAAATTTATCATGCTTGATCTTAGTTAAAAAAAGTAGTGGGCGGGAGGGGAGGTGGAAGTGGAATCCGTTCAAGTTTTCTGAGGTAGGATTTTGTTTTTTAAAAATGCTTTTGCCAACAGCTACCATTGACTAGTATCTGATGTATCAGTTTCCCCCTGTACCTCTAACAGGAAATATCTGCCATATTTCGTATTTTACTCTAGGGTAACTCTTGGCAATGTTGACTTTTTAGTGGTCACTACTGCATATTTTTCCACAGCAAAAAAACCCCCCAAAATCTTAAGCAGCATAAAAATGTCAGTCTTTTCATTGTTTTCTTCCCAGACTATGAACCTTTACAAAGGTAGGGAAAAAAGCGGAGTATTTTTAAATGGGTGCATACTGTAACTTTTCAATCAGAGTACAAATATGCAATATTTACTGCACATTTATAAAGTCCAGTATAAAACACATGATGCATCCAATGTCAGATTTTCTGTGTGTGGTCAACATAAGACAGCTATTGAATGAAAAAATATTGTCCATCAGTATAGACATCATGGGGTGGACTGGTCTAATCCTAATCTGGCTACCCTGATTAGTATAGCCGGATTAACTATATAGAGCTTCCTAACAAAGTAGTTATACAAATGATATGTCACAGTACATTTTCTTAAGTCTCTTTCAGCCATTTTCCAGGGACTAGATCAAGATTTTTGTTGTGGCCCTGAGTTTGAGACTCTATGTAGATGTGCCACCAAAGGCTGAGATCCAAAAACAAATTGTGACTCAGAATCATCCCTGTGAGTCACAACTCCCCCGAGCTGCTGTACTGCACAAGGTGCGTGTGCAGTGGGCCAGAGTATGCTGCATCACGCCCATTTCTAGACATAGCACATTCCCTTCTTCCAGCTCAGTCAGGTCTCACTGCGGGCACACAGCGGAACACAGCCATGGCTCTACCAACTCTCTATTCCTTCTCTCCCTTCCGCACCCATTTGCTCATACAAGGAATAGTGCCCTGCAGATCATTCTTGCATGCTCCCCTACCCAGACTGCCAACCTGCACAAGCCCTAAATGACAGTGCTGGTGTGTATGGACATGTGGGTCGGAGCCTCACCCCGTCTAAGCACCTGTGGAGGGGGAGTGAGACTTAAAGTATATTCTAGCTTCATCTATGTTGGGACTGGTCCTGCTTTGAGCAGGGGGTTGGACTAGATGACCTTCTGAGGTCTCTTCAAACCCTAATCTTCTATGATTCTATGTAATGGGAGGATGGCACTAACAAAACAGTAATGCTCAAAGCTGAGTAATTGTAAACAGTAAACCATAAGGTGTTTACAATGAAATAAGGTATGCCAAAAAAGCTAGTGCATACTCTAGAGGCATTGAAGAGGAGGAGGAGAATTATGCCTGTCTATATACTTTTGGAACTACTGCAGCTGGTACAGTGTGATCACTTCTGGGCATCATAATTCCAGAAAGATATAAATGAAAGACAATTCAGAAAACAGCAACCAAAGTGACAGATTAAGTCACCCTCACTCATGTAGTACTTTATTCCTTGCATTGCCCTACTTAAGTCACTAGAACTGCTAAGGTACTAAATATAAATAATGGGGGCAGAATCTGTCTCAAATTGATTATAGGTCTGTAGGGACTGATTTATTAGGACAAATTACATGTATAAATTTATATAGTGCTGTAGCAGAGCGCGGTAGGGACCCATTGGCTCCTGCCTCTGCTAGGTCCACAAAGTCACTCTGAGACCCTGGGGTTAGTCACCACTGGTGCAGTTTATTCACAGGCTTGTTCCCAACACCATTTCACCATGTACAGTTGAACCTTTACCATCTGCAGGCAGGCAGAGCTACCTCCCTGCTTCCACTCCCTGCCTTTTCCTTTTCTTTCTGCACCCCCTTGGCTTTCTTCCCCTAAGGCATTTATACAGCCCCAGGCTAATTAGGCCACAGTTATTTCTGCTCCCCTAGTTAGGGCCAGATTATCTCCAGCCAGCTCTAATTTATTCCCCTAAATGGGAGCAGGTGTGACAGAGGGCTGACTCATCAACCCCTTTGCCCAGCACCCTGTCACAAGTGCTGAATGATAAGGAAGACAACCTAATCTGGATGGCTTCCATACACACAGTTAAGGAAGGGGTATGAAGGAGGAAGTGGACAGATTCATAATACTCCACAATGGAAGACTAGAAGAAAGGTACAAGTGTCCTTATGACCTGTTTCTGAAGGTGGAGGATGCTTGGAACATGAAGAGTGGCAGGCTGCTGTAAAGAGAGAATGGACTGAAGAGGAGTGTGAATTCAAATGCAGAAGAAGGTCAATAAAGAGAGAAGATTAGACAGAACATATAGTAGTATCTGAGTCATCACTATAGAGAGGATAAGCTTGAATTTGAACTATAATCTATGTTTAAACCACCAGACTACTTTAATAAAAGTCATCGAATGTACCATGTGCCTTATCCTGGCTGTCAGCTCACAAGTATTAGAGGGACATCAATTTAAGTTGTATTTCTGCCTGAAAATGTTGCACCTATTATTGTTATAAGTAACCTCTAAAGATACTATAATAAAGATATTTAAGAAAAACTTTGTGAATTTGACAATATGTTTTGTATAGACAATTTCAATAGTTCATTATGACAAATTTCCCCCTTTCGTTTGTGTGGATCTGTCACATAGCAACAGAGGGTGACAAATCTATGTTTTAAAATGTGAAATGGTCTTCTCTCTTCCCATCAAATAAATGTACAGCTGACTGTGTCATAGACTCCTCCTATGCCTGTTCCCCTTAATGTGCCTGATCCAATGCCCAGTTAAGTCTTACCACGGACATCAATGAGCTTTGAATAGCAGCTAATATCCCTGTCTTTGCAACTATTTTAAATTTGTAACTGGCATTTAACTCTACGTAAAACAATGTATGAAAGATGCTAAATAAAATAAAGTATATTGCATTGTATTGGGATTGTGCTACACCTCAGAAAGTGTTTGTTTGCCCTGTGATTTCAGCCTGTGATGTGGGTAGTTTGAAAGACTTTGGGACTCAGCAGGATAAAGTCAATATAAATCCAAAGTTGTTATATTTCTGCCTCCCTCCCCATTTGACAATTTATTGGTGACTGTTAAAATTACAAAATAAATATAGCCCCAGAAGTATAAGATACTATATCTATATAGTACAGTTAAGACTGCAGCATTTAATTGCATGTCTCTCAGTGAAGTGAAAGGCATATAACAAACTGGATTTTCAGCTGTGACAAGCCCCCTAGGCTGTGGCATGTTCAGTTGAAAAACCCAAGTGTGACATGCCTTTCATTTCACTGAGATGCTTATCAACAATTTTACAATCCTCTCTCATTTTGTATAGGCAGTTTTTCCTCTGGTGTTCTCTTGTACTGTACAAGGTATTGTGAAACAGTTCTATAAAAGGAGACTGTTCAAAGCTAAATGTACATCCAGAGGAATTTTCTTAATTGGGACACCATACTGGATGGTGTATCTTGCCAGTGAGCAGCTTTCCTAACCAAGGCTTTGATTCAACAAAGCACTTTTCACCTCTATTGACTTCAGTTGGACCCCTCATTTGATTAATGTTAAGCATGATTAATGTTAAGTGCTTTGCTGAATTGGCACCTAAGAGAAGAGACGATTATAAACAGTCCGAAAAGTCCAGGAGAAAAAAATAACATTGGACTGAATGAAAATATACATTTCTACTTTATTTTTTCTTATTTAACTTAAGAGGCAGAGAATTGGAATTTCACACCTATTTAACATTTGGTCAAACACTTATTCCTCTAACACTAGAGAAGTGTGTGTTTCAACTTTTGCAAATGGGTAATGGATGGAGACTTTGATTTTCTTTTGATTTATAAGTGGAATTTTTGCTAATATTCTGATTTAGTAGCAGTCGTTTCCACTCACTATCAATAGGCCAAACTGGCTAGCTCAAAGACCCTTAATAAATGAAGTAGTTGTCCTGATTTAAGTGCATCCTAGTGAAGTAGAACACATTGTATTCTAATTTGCCATAAGAAAAGTATTGCAGTCAGAGATACAGTACAATACATTTAACATTTGTTACAAAACATATACATTGTCGGAAAACAATAAAGATTCCAGAGTCATATTTTTATACCCCTGGAGTTAACACTTACCTCACAGAAATTAGAGATGGAAATATTCTGATGGAATATGTAGTGGATATTTATAGTCCAAAGTGATGGTCAGATTGACTGTTTAGTGGTGTCATAACAATGCACCTAAAGCCAGATTTTTAAAGGTATTTAAGCACCAATAGATGCCTAGTGGCATTTTCAAAAGCACCTAAGCTTCATCATTAGGTACCTAAATACCTTTAAAAGTCTGGTCCTTACTCCCACTGGTGTACCACTAAAACATAGGCATCCCTATGCTCATTACAGAATGTGGATTCAAAAAGGAAATGGGGGCAGAAAAGAGGGTGTTTACAATCTTTCCCCCTTGCTTCCTTTTTGTAACCCCTATTTTACAGTAATTGACAAAGGAATGATCTTGTAAAATATTTTCTAGATGAGTGGTGTCCAACTAGTGGCTTGTGATCCTTAGTGTTCTAAACTTGTTGCCCTCAGGGAAACTGTATTTAAGTCACAAAAAGTGTTTTTGATTATGAATGCCAATATATCACAAGCTGTTCCCTGCAAATCTTAAACTGGAGCATGTCAGCCCATTGCAACTGCTTCCCACAACTTTCCTGGCAGCCCCCTGAGCAGCTCTGATATCAGGGGGCTGCTAACAGGGAGTTTCAAGAGGGAGTTCTCTAGGTGAAGGAGGAGCAAATACGGGACCCTTGGGGCAAGTGGCTGTCTGTAGTGTGTGTTTACGTTTGGGGGTTACTTGCTGTGTGCTGAGCTTGTGTTTGTCTGTCTGTCTGAAGGACCATGTGCTGTGACCAGCAGTTGGAAGCTGTGAACTTCTAACCAAGGTTTGGTATCTAGAAGCCTCTATTCATTGGCTGAGCCTTAGTCAGAAGGCGGGGCTATCAGGAAGGCTAGGGCTTTATAAAGCAGTGAGCAAGCGACCAGGTAGCTTTGCGACCAGGGGCCGCTAACAGGGAGTTTTGAGAGGGAGTTGGGAAGGGTGCGAGGTACACTTGCCATTCTTTAAAACCTTTAACCTAAACTATAATCAAATTTTCTTGATTTAAACAAAAACCCTATCATTAACCTAGGTAGCTGTAGGAGAGAATGCAGGTAGAAGCCCAGCAGCAGATTGGGGGCTATTCAGTTTATTGCACCGAGTGTAGCATGTATGATTACCTGCCCTGTGGGCGGGTGGCGTATGCGTGCATTCGGTGCAAGGAGCTCCTGGCCCTCAAAGACCGAGTACGGGCTTTGGAGGCCAGGGTGGCAGAACTAGAGGAGCTAAGGGAGGCAGAGAGGTATGTTGATGAGGCTTTCCGGGACACTGTAGATTTGTCCAACCTCCAATCAGACAGTTCCTGCACTGTTAAGGAGGATGAAAGGCTCAGGGAAGGAGAGCAGTCAACGGGAGCAGAGGGAAACCTTCCCATGCACCCTCCTTCCAGATGATGTTGGGGTATCCTCTAGCACTGAGGTTACCTCTCCAGGGGAGGGAATTCCAGTCATTAGGAAAAGGCAGGTGTTAGTAATGGAAGATTTGATCATTAGAAACATAGATAGCTGGGTTTGTGATGACCGGGAGAACCGTATGGTGACTTGCCTGCCTGGTGCGTAGGTTGCAGATCTCTCGAGGCATCTAGATAGACTTATGTGTAGTGCTGGGGTGGAGCTGGTGGTCGTGGTACATGTAGGTACCAAAGACATAGGGAAGGGTAGGAGAGACGTCCTGGAGGCCAAATTTAGGCTGCTAGGAAGAGACTGAAATCCAGGACCTCTATGGTGGCATTCTCAGAAATGCTTCCAGTTCCACGCGCAGGGCCAGGTAGGCAGACAGAGCTTCAGAGTCTCAATGCGTGGATGAGACGATGGTGTAGAGAGGAGGGGTTAAGATTTATTAGGAACTGGGGAAACTTTTGGGATAGGGGGAGCCTATACAGGAAGGATGGGCTCCACCTAAACCAAAGTGGATCCAGACTGCTGGCACTTAACATTAAAAAGGTTGCAGAACAGTTTTTAAACTAAGAGATGGGGGAAAGCCGATTGCTGCAGCGGAGCATGTGGATCGGACAGAGACTTCTCTTAGAGGAGAGTCTACTGATAGAAATTCTCTAGATTCTAGTCAGGAGGAGAGAATGGAAGAGGATGAAGTATGGGCCAGATCAGATGAGAAACATTCACATAAAAAGAATCTGACACATCAGAAAAGGGCAGACAAATAAACACTGACAAGTTTTTGAAGTGCTTGTACACAAATGCTAGAAGTCTAAATAATAAGATGGGTGAACTAGAGTGCCTCGTGATAAAGGAGAATGTTGATATAACAGGCATCACAGAAACCTGGCGGAGTGGGGACAATCAATGGGACACAATGATTCCGGGGTACAAAATATATCGGAAGGACAGAACAGGTCGTGTGTGTGTGGGAGCGGGGGGGAGTGGCACTATATGTGAAAGAAAATGTAGAATCAAATGAAGTAAAAATCTTAAATGAATCCACAGGTTCCATAGAATCTCTATGGATAGTAATTCCATGCTCTAATAAGAATATAACAGTAGGGATCTATTATCAATCACTGACCAGGACAGTGATAGTGATGATGAAATGCTAAGGGAGATTAGAGAGGCTATCAACATAAAGAACTCAAGAATAGTGGGGGATTTCAATTATCCCCATATTGACTGGGTACATGTCACCTCAGGACGAAATGCAGAGACAAAATTTCTCGATACTTTAAATGACTGCTTCTTGGAGCAGCTGGTACCGGAACCCACAAGAGGAGAGGCGATTCTTGATTTAGTCCTGAGTGGAGTACAGGATCTGATCCAAGAGGTAACTATAACAGGACCACTTGGAAATAGTGACCATAATATAATAACATTTAACATTCCTGTGGTGGGAAGAACACCTCACCAGCCCAACACTGCGGCATTTAATTTCAGAAAGGAACTATGCAAAAATGAGGAGGTTAGTTAAACAGAAATTGAAAGGTACAGTGACTAGAGTGAAATCCCTGCAAGCTGCATGGACACTTTTCAAAGGCACCATAATAGAGGCCCAACTTCAATGTATACCCCAAATTAAAAAACACAGTAAAAGAACTAAAAAAGAGCCACCGTGGCTTAACAACCATGTAAAAGAAGCAGTGAGAGATAAAAAGGCATCTTTTAAAAAGTGGAAGTCAAATCCTCGTGAGGTAAATAGAAAGGAGCATAAACACTGCCAAATTAAGTGTAAAAATGTAATAAGAAATGCCAAAAAGGAGTTTGAAGAACAGCTAGCCAAAAACTCAAAAGGTAATAACAAAATGTTTTTTGTAAGTACATCAGAAGCAGGAAGCCTGCTAAACAACCAGTGGGGCCCCTGGATGATTAAGATACAAAAGGAGCACTTAAAGATGATAAAATCATTGCGGAGAAACTAAATGAATTCTTTGCTTCAGTCTTCATGGCTGAGGATGTTAGGGAGATTCCCAAACCTGAGCCGTCCTTTGTAGGTGACAAATCTGAGGAATTGTCACAGATTGAAGTGTCACTAGAAAAGGTTTTGGAATTAATTGATAAACTTAACAATAACAAGTCACCGGGACCAGATGGCATTCACCCAAGAGTTCTGAAGGAACTCAAATGTGAAATTGCGGAACTATTAACTATGGCTTGTAACCTGTTCTTTAAATCAGCTTCTGTACCCAATGACTGGAAGATAGCTAATGTAACGCCAATATTTAAAAAGGGCTCTAGAGGTGATCCTGGCAATTATAGACCGGTAAGTCTAACATCAGCAAATTAGTTGAAACAATAGTAAAGAATAAAATTGTCAGACACATAGAAGAACATAACTTGTTGGGCAAAAGTCAACATGCTTTCTGTAAAGGGAAATCGTGTCTTACTAATCTATTAGAGTTCTTTGAAGGGGTCAACAAACACGTGGACAAGGGGGATCCAGTGGACATAGTGTACTTAGATTTCCAGAAAGCCTTTGACAAGGTCCCTGACCAAAGGCTCTTGCGTAAATTAAGTTGTCATGGGATAAGGTCTTCCTTTCATGGACGGAGAACTGGTTAAAAGACAGGGAACAAAGGGTAGGAATAAATGGTAAATTTTCAGAATGGAGAGGGGTAACTAGTGGTATTCCCCAAGGATCAGTCCTAGGACCAATCCTATTCAAATTATTCATAAATGATTTGGAGAAAGGGGTAAACAGTGAGATGGCAGAGTTTGCAGATGATACTAAACTGCTCAAGATGGTTAAGACCAAAGCAGACTGTGAAGAACTTCAAAAAGATCTCACAAAAACTAAGTGATTGGGTAACAAAATGGCAAATGAAATTTAATGGGGATAAATGTGAAGTAATGCACATTGGAAAAAATAACCCCAACTATACATACAATATGATGGGGACTAATTTAGCTACAACTAATCAGGAAAGAGATCTCAGAGTCATCGTGGATAGTTCTCTGAAGAAGTCCATGCAGTGTGCAGCGGAAGTCAAAAAAGAAAACAGGGTGTTAGGAATCATTAAAAAAGGGATAGAGAATAAGACGGAGAATATCTTATTGCCCTTATATAAATCCATGGTACACCCACATCTTGAATACTACATACAGATGTGATCTCCTCATCTCAAAAAAGATATACTGGCATCAGAAAAAGTTCAGAAAAGGGCAGCTAAAATGATTAGGGGTTTGGAACGGGTCCCAAATGAGGAGAATTAAAGACGCTAGGACTTTTCAGCTTGAAAAAGAGGAGACTAAGGGGGGATATGATCAAGGTATATAAAATCAGGAGTTGTGTGGAGAAAGTGAATAAGGAAAAGTTATTTACTTGTTTCCATAATATAAGAACTAGGGGCCACCAAATAAAATTAATGGGCAGCAGGTTTAAAACAAATAAAAGGAAGTTCTTCTTCACACAGCGCACAGTCATCCTGTGGAACTCCTTGCCTGAGGAGGTTGGGAAGGCCAGGACTATAACAGGGTTTAAAAGAGAACTAGATACATTCATGGAGGTTAAGTCCATTAATGGCTATTAGCCAGGATAGGTAAGGAATTGTGTCCTAGCCTCTGTTTGTCAGAGGGTGGAGGTGGATGGCAGGAGAGAGCTCACTTGATCATGACCTGTTAGGTTCACTCTCTCTGGGGCACCTGGCATTGGCCACTGTCATATACAGGATACTGGGCTGCATGGACCTTTGGTCTGACCCAGTATGGTTGTTCTTATGTTCTTATGTTTTTAACTACAAGTGCTCTGAGCAGCTGCTGCCCTTCCCTCACTGACTACAGGTTGCATCACAGGTGCAGGAGGCGAGAATAGGACTGGTTTGTTCTATTCCTTGCTCAACTGTCAGACTGTGGAAACCTAAGGGAGAGCAAGACGGGCACTTGATTGACTGTGCCTGAGCATAAAGGAATGCCTAGCAAAGGATGGCCCTCTTCCCTACATACAGTCACCAGGCTCTAGGGTCAGGCAGCCCAGGATAGAGGAAAATGAGAAAAAGTTGAGAACCAACGATTGGTTTCAGCTCCATAATTTTCTGCCCTGGGGCAGCTCTAACTTGCAGTCAGTTGGCAACTATCTCTTAAGGATTCAAAGCCAGCTGGAGACTGGAGTGCAATGCTGGAATGTTCAGCAGGAGAATTGCAGGTGGTTTCCTATCCCTTCGTGCTGCCTGAGTGAAGCAAAGGGAGTAAAATGATGCAGAGAATCTGCCCCAGAGTTTGGATTGTGGCCCTTTGACCTTTATAAAATAACAGATTTAGCTCCCAGCCTGAAAAAGTTGAAAACTACTGCTCTAGAAGCTGTGGCAGCCAAATCTTAACACCACCCCAATCCTTTGCACTCAGACACGGATTTCTATAGTAAATACAGTGAAAATAAGACTGGATGTTTTCGTAAAATCTCACCAGTTTGACCCGATTTATAAAATGAGATATAAAATTTAGGAAACAAATTAACAGCCATAAGCCAGATAACAGTGTGCATTTGTCGGAACCTTATACTGCACTTGTCAAATAGTTGATGGCTAACCCCAAGTCATGCACCACTAGTCTATTAAGGACACCTCAGTAGTTATTGCTATGTGAGATCATTTAATGCATCTCTTGGGGAATAGTACCAGACTTGCTAAATGTTTTCTGGTATTGTTAACTTTTACACAGACATAATCAACTTAAAATCTAACTTTTTTCCTTAAATTTTCTAAAATAATTTCAGACACTATATATTCTCCCAACCTCCTGTCAATTTTGTGGCTTTATAACCATATTTTAGAAACCATTTTCTCTCTATTGTTGCTATGTGAAAGAGCCACACAAAACAGAAGAAACCTATTGTTTCTTATCTTTCTGTTACAGTAAACTTGGGGGGTTACTTGTAACAAAAATACAATAAGTAAAATTTTCCAGATGAAAGTGATTTTTTTAAACTGATGTCCCTTTAAATGATGAATACAAATTACTTGTACATTTAGGTTGCCTAACACTGTCCATTATAAAAGATTCTTGCAAGTTGTTTTAAGAAGCTCTAACACTTGTTTGCAGCAAGCATTTGAAATTCATGGCAGGGTGGAGACCTTGAGCTAGAGAAATGCCTTTTCTTTGACCCATGAATTCCATGCATGTTTTGTTAAGATACATACTTTTGAACATGACCATATCCTTTCTCATACTTGAGTTCCCTAGGAACATTTTAGCAGTAAGCAAAAATAACTGGACATGAACATTCTAAGGCAGGGCCCACACTGTTAAAGCAGCAGTAGCACACATTGCATTGGGAACACCTGGAAGATACTAAAGCAACTGAAGCAGTGGCAGATAGGAGGAGAAAGTTGGCTGGGTTAAGCCCTCCTAAACCACAGTATCCCTGGACCAGGAACATGGCTTCAAAATGCCATCACCCCCTTTTCTTCACATACCATATGGGGCAGGACCTCTTCCAACTGCCAGAGGGCAGGAAGCGAGGCGGGTCGGAAACTGAACTGGGCTCCTCTCTAAGCCTCCCAGAGCCAGCACATGATCCAACAACCCATCCTCCCTTCTGGGGGCACCACTTGGGCAGGAGCCCCATCGACTGAGAGTAGGTAGGAAGGGAGGGACACAGGTCAAGCCAGAATCCATATGAGCATGCACTGGCCCATCCCTGTTTACTGGAAAAACAGCCTTCTGCTAGCTAAAGTCCTGTAGCTCACATGATAAAATTATCTTTTATAATACTCATGATTCATGGTTCAACCTGTGCTGATGATGCATGGGGCGGTATTGTAGTTAACTTTAATTATATGTTCAAATACTACTTGCTTCCAGAGGACCCCTGCCTCATTGAGTGCCTAGGGTTGTTGCACAAGAGGGCAAAAAATGAGGTATGTAAGCAACCATAAATTCTGACATTTAATATTTCCTAACTCCACCCCTTCCCCCGTATGTGATATAAAGTCAGTTCTTTTCATTCCTCATAAAATATTCCTTACAATCCTTTCATTTTTGTAGCTTTTTTCTTGAATACTCTTCAATTTGTTGATATTCCCCCATAGTGAAGTCCCCAGAATTCCATATGTAACCTCCATGGCTAAAAAACCTAGAGAGACGGAGCTCTTCTGTTCCCTCTACTAGGGAGAAAGGGAAAAGTCAACTTTGGCCAGTTTCATTTATATTACTTCGAACATTTAACCATAATTCCACCTCCTCAGTTGTTGTTTTTGATTGTTTTTATGAGTAAATGTGATACTAGACTATCAGCGCTGTACTGTGAAGCCAATTAGACCAGCAGCAATGTTGCAGCAGAACTAATTCTCCAGACAGACTGGACAGGTGTGGAAGAGCAGCAGCAGCTGCGCTGACTCTGCAGCAAGGCCTGACTGGAATAGTGGCAGAATGGAGTTGAATCCACAGTGAGGCCTGAATGGATGGGTGGTAGTAGCAATATTGAGCTAACTTAATAGGGTTCTGACTTGCCTGGCCAGTGGAAGCAGAGCTGAAATCCCTGAATCCCAAGAGCTGCTTACTGGAGTGAGACCTGGCAAAACAATTCTATTAGGACTGGAGCAGACCAGAAGAGGAGAGCCTCTCCTGGATGTCCTTTGGCCACCACTGAGATTAACTCACAATGTGAGGTTTTTGGTGTGTGGGGTTTGTGTTCAGACAGAGTTAGAATCATAGAAATGTAGGGCTGGAAGGGAACTCGACAAGTCAACAAGTTCAGCCCCTTGCATTGAGGCAGGACCTAGTAAATCCAGACCATCCCTGACAGGTGTTTGTCCAACTTATTTTTAAAAACCTCCAATAATAGGGATTCCTCAACCTCCCTTGGAAGTGGATTCCAGAATTTAACTACCCTTATAATTTGAAAGTTTTTCTTCATATCTACCCTAAATCTCCTTTGCTGAAGATTAATGGACATGGAGAACAATTGATCACCATCCTCTTTATAACAGCCCTTAATGTATTTGAAGACTGTTATCAGGTCACCCCTCAGTCTTCTTTTCTGAAGACTAAACATATCTAGTTTTTTAAGATTTCCTCATAGGTGAGATTGACCAAATTCCTGCAGTATTAATTTGGCTTAGTCAGTTTCTAATACGCAACTCTTTATGTAGAGAGCTGTATGAGTAATAGTTTTTGTTGTTGTTTTTTTGGTTTGACGGCTGAACAAGAAAAAAGTTTGTGGAAGATCAACCCAAACCAGAAATTTTTCATATTTTCTTGCCAAAATGAAAAACCTTTATTTTGGGCTGAACAAAATGTTTAATTTGGCCTCAAAAATTGTTCCCCATTTTTTTTAAATTTAGTTTTGGGTGTTTACCTTTACCTTTTAAAAAATACACATAGCTAAACTTGAAATGCAATGTCTTCAAAATGGAAAGCTGAGATGTTTAATTTTGAAATGTTGAAGCACAACATTTTGACTCTTTCAAAAAAATGTTGTTACCCAAATTTGCAGATAATTTTGGTCACCCTAAAATTACATTTTTTGTCAAATAAACTACTTATCCAAATTTTAACTACCATTGAAGGTAGTTAGTCACCCTAAGTAGGGTGGGGTAGGGTAGGGTAAAAAAAAAATCTGCAAAATGTTTCTAAAAAAAAAAAAGGAGATTGAAGCGGTTAGGACACTCACCCAGAAGGAGGAACACTCTGGTTCCAGTCCCTGGGTCTCCTATACTGCAGGTGAGGGCCCTCGCTACTGGTTATAATGGCGGGCACCAGATCCACCTCTTTTTGTGAATGGCACTTAAGTCCCTTTGTGAATCTAGCTCTTTGTTCCCAAATTTCCTGTGTTTTAATTAAACAGGTTAAAGAGGTTTGAACATGTTTAACATGGCTTTAACAGGTTGAACAAAAATACTTTGTTCAATCCAAAACAAAATTATAACTTTTCAATTGGCTGGAAATTCAAAGAGATTTCAGTTTCAGGAAGACCTGAAACCATTTTTTCTTTTTCTTTTCTTTCTTTTTTTGGGGGGGAGGTGGGGGAGCAGGGAGGGGAGCAGTGAACTGCCAGATAATCAGAAATCAATTACTTGCATAGCGATAAACCAAACAAGAATTCTGTGTGCTTTAATGAAGACCTAATCCAAACCATCTTTACTACCATGTAATATAGGTGAGACTACAGGCAGCAATATTAAGAAGGTGGGAGAAAGAACAGAAACCAAGAGAAATAAAAAATTGACAGATTTAAAATAAATTCAAATGCATTAGAAAGTTATTTTAAAATATATTTTGTAAAATCTAGAACATGCTATTATGGCACTTTAATTTTCTTGCATTTCACTAAAATGCTCCCAGGCTCCCAGAAACGTATTTGCAACTAGAGCACCTCTCTGAGGAAGAAAACTAGTTCATCACAGAAATCATGTCTGCCAAAAGAGAGGAGCAGTGATGTATGAAAATATAATCCACTGAACATCAGACCTGACAACCTCAGAGCATCTCCAGGCTAAGCCAGCTAACAGCAGCATTTTTAATATTACAGGTAGATTTATACTTAGTGAAATGTTAAACTTTAACATATAGAATATTGTTGCCTAGAACTCTCTCAAAGATTAACAATAGTGGAGAGTACATTAGTAAGTGAAGCCAAAATATCTGAAGATTTGCTGCATGAATAGAAAACTAAGATATACAATTAGATGAGGTTTTGGCTAGCAAAAAAAAAAAAAAAAAAAAGACAATATCACAGGGACTTACATATATTGTCTATGGGATCAGTTTTGCCCTCAGACACATGCATCAAAATCTCCTACACTGTACATTGATAGATGTTTTGCGTACATGATACCAAATACATTCAATGCTGTTGGTGATGTAAACAAACAAACAAACAAACCATAATTCAGTAAAAAAGGTCAGAAATCCTTATACACCTTGTCATGCCAATAAAGTTATTGAAATTGAAAACTGTTTACTCAAACAGTTATGATTTGAACATAGTCAAAAGTCAGTTATCTGCATTGAGTGTTCTCTAAACTCTGTATACTACCTGCTACAAAACTAAATAGATGTTGAGCAGTTATTTAGAGAAGTGTAATAGCAGCTCTTCACAGATAAAAATAAGTAGCTATTCTTTAAGGACTTACGATAACAGGTTTCTACAAAGTGATTTATGAATAGTCCATTTATTCTTTTCACCATTTACAACACTATCTGGTGTCCTCTTGAATCCTCCTCCTGTATTTTTCTTTTGTATTATTCTTTTGAATACAAATTTCATGAACAGTATTTCAGAATATTGTGGGGCCCAGTTAAGAAGTCCACCACTGTGCTCCTTCAAAAGAATATGTAAAATATGGACAATTTCAAAAATAGATTGCTCTGTATTTTTTGTGATTTACAAAATCTACAGTAGAAGTTGCCGCCTTTTAGAGGCATGAGTAGATCTTACTTTAACCACTTTAACTCAACCACATTGCAGTTCTCAAATGTATTTGACATCTGAGGCACTTCGTTCTGTACAGTACAGTATAGTATCTACAGGCATTCTCCAAATGTGCTTGATCAAGCCTTTGTGTCTAATCATTTATCACTAACTACAGCACTAAATCTGATAAGCACTCTTACTGATATTCTGAAAATCATTTCACAAATGATTTTTTTTTATCTCTATGAGGGGATTTTAGGAGTAACATTTTAGCTTACATTCACAACTTATTTATTAAAGCATTTTACTATCAGAGGGTCTACTTCTGCTCCCAGTGAAGTCATTTGGAGATTTGCCATTGAATATAATGGGGGCAGGATAAGATTTGTAATATCTTACTATTACATATTAACTGTAGGGCCAAAAAAGTGATAATATAATACCTAATAAAATAAATGAATCACAATAACAATAAAATATTTTACATCAATATAGTTCATTCCAGAAGAATCTTAATGAAAAGCAAATGAATAACTACCTTATCCAACTGAAATCACAAAGAGAATTTTAGGTATACAGAATCTAATTACCAGAGTTGGAATATACCTAAGGCAGCAGGGCTAACATCTATTCTAGTGAAAAGTTAAATAGAATCCTAATACCCTTAAGAGCTCAGCACACCAGTTGTATATCTCTTCTGAATACGGCATCTCTAAAATAATAGTGGCTGCATGGACCAGATCATATGCCCTAAAGCAGGGGTCGGCAACCTTTCAAAAGTGGTGTGCTGAGTGTTCATTTATTCACTGTAATTTAAGGTTTCGCGTGCCAGTAATACATTTTAATGTTTTTAGAAGGTCTCTTTCTGTAAGTCTATAATATATAACTAAACTATTTTTGTATGTAAAGTAAATAAGGTTTTTAAAATGTTTAAGAAGCTTCATTTAAAATTAAATTAAAATGCAGAGCCTCCTCGACTGGTGGCCAGGACCCGGGCAGTGTGAGTGCCACTGAAAATCAGCTCGCGTGCTGCCTTCAGCACACGTGCCATAGGTTGCCTACCCCTGCCCTAAAGGAAACCTTCCACAGCTGCATGGATGGGGCCTAACATGCTTTTGCAGTACTGTCTTCTACAACCCACTTCTCTGCAGGGTCTGGGGTCCAGATCAGAGTTGGACCTCTGTGGAAGAAGAGGGCAGGACAGGACTAGGGTCAGGTCAGCCAATCTTGTTCCCGCAACCACCTGTGGAACTTATCTGGAAAATATAAAACAGGCTGGGGTTGTATTACCTTTCCTTTAGGTCACCCCCAAACCTAGCAGGCATCCCTGGAAAAAATGTCTTCATTGCAATTACAAATGCAAATAGTGCAACAGAGGGGGAAATAGCGATGATCCTAAAATTGCCACATAGTTTTCCCATTGAATGATACCAACAGCAATAGTAACTTTACTAACTAAAAGTCTAGTTACTATTAACAGCCCATACTTTACCTTTTACTTTGTGCCACTATCATACTTATCAGCAGTAAATCCACCATGAATCACTGGCAGCACATAATTATAAGGTCTTCAAGGCCAGGAATGTCTCTTACACTATGAACAATAGGGCCCAATATTGATTGTGGCCCCTGGACACTACCCTAATACAAATAATAATTTAGCTCTTTCAACAGAATATCTGATCTGCCCAGGAGGGGACTGGATAGTGCAGAACACACTTGGGGGGAGGATTAAATTCAGGACTGGGAGTGTAATGGGGCCACCCTGCAAGTAGTAACCAAGGCTGGAAGCCAAACTGTGACTGGAGTGTTGCTGGCAGGCTGCTGGGATCTGAGCTGCTGGGCCAGGGCTGTAGCTATACACAGACACTTAGGGTGACCTGCCTGCTGTAGGCTGGTTGTGAGCAGCCCAGCTTGGAAGCTACAACAGCAAAGCATTGTAAGGCACCCAGGGCTATGAGGCCAGAGGTGACACAACTTCTCACTGCTCTGGATTTAACTTTTTTTTTTTTGTAATAAATGCAAAGGAAACAAAGGGTTAGATTCACAAGGGGACTCAGGTGCCATTCACAAAACTGTGTGTGTGGGGGGGGCTTTATATCCAACAGCACAGAGGCTGTTGGATATAAATAGCTGGCATGTGAGCTGGCATGTGAGAGACCCAGAGACTGGAATCTGGGTATCCCTGGTCACGGGTGAGTGCCCTAACCTTGTGGGACTGTAGAGTCAACCACTATCAAGATTTCGTAGGCTGAGAAGTGAATATGGTGCTAACATACCACCAATGCAGGAGATTTATAAGAAGATATTTCTGTGAAGTGTAACAATCTCCTTCAACCATGTCTCCTCCATGTGGACTGTATTTCATAAAGATGCAGTTGCAATTCAGGGTGTTGCTGTGAATTAAAGTGATGATGCTTCCAGGTTCTTGTTGTGTACATCTTCAACTAACAGGAATTTACTGCAGAGGCAAACGCTGCACCTTGGACCATGGAACCAAGACCTGATATGAAACCATAATCTCTGAGGTTGAGTGAAGATCCAGTTAAGGAATGACTGTGTGAGAGTACACTATCCCACCCAGTCTGCTCTTCAGAGGTCAGAGCTTTCTGTGACCATGACCACAGTTGGTCTCAGAGAAAGCTAGGTTCCACCATAATTTTTTCATGCTTATATGCTTTCTCAACTTCTAGGAGTCTCAGCCAAACCAGTTCTGCTGCAGCATTAGGGTCTTTGGATGCCTGGTCATGGCTTATGAGCAAAGCTCTCAGTTCCTGATCTGGGATTTTCTTCTTAAAGGATAACCCTTCTTCCAAGCATAAATGCTCAAGGTCTTTTCTGTCAAGATCTTCATATGACGGTGATTCACCCATTGTGATTAATCTTTAACTCTTAAAACTCTCAATATCAAATTTAAGCTTTTAATAGTGTTGGGATATGATTTTAAAACCCAACTGATCTGTGGCATGCAAATTCTACCAACTACGCCAATTGTCATGCTGTCTGGAGTGGCTTAGGTCAATGAGTGCCTACCTCAGGGCAGACTGTCAGAAAACAATGGCAGACACCCCAAACTGGTGGTATATTCCATAATTAGATTTCACCGAGCCAGTAACAAATGTGAACTCCTGGATCACTATACCAGTCTTACCATGGAGTCACAGCCTTTCCAGTCTATCTTGTCACCCAGACAAACTGAACTTTGTGATAAAAGGTTACTTAAATCTAAAATCACACCACATCAAGTTTATACTAGTCCCAAGTCTCTTGCACAAAATCAGTTGGTACTTGAGATCTTACACCAAAGACAACGCTGGCAGCCAATTCTATAGTAAACTAACTAAAGGTTTATTAGCTAAGAACAAAGAATGAAAGTTATTGAGAGGTTAAAGCAGGTGAAATTGTAACTCCAAATGGTGGCTATGATGTAACAAACTGCCAGTTTCCCAAAAGTCTTTCAGGGCTACCGAGAATAACTCTGAGGATTTCCATCTTCTTGTTTAGTCATTCTACCATGTTAAGAGTCCAGAGATACAGGATCTCTCTTTGAATCCCTATTTATATCTTCTCACAGAAGACAAGCTGACAGTCTCCCTAACCACATGGGCTTTTCTTTTGATGACAGAGAGTGAGGAATGTACTTAGACTTTTGACCTCCTACAATATACATAATAGCCACTTGCTTTGAAATTAGCATTTTCTGTTAAAGTCCTTCATTAGCATTTCACAAGATTTCTTTGATGAGTAATTTAATTGCAAGGCTATATACCATGTAAATGTTTGCTATAACATTATGACAGAAATAGATAAGCGAAAACAATACAAGTAAGTTTCCATTAGTTTTATGAAGTTTAAACACCCAAAACAATTATACATTTACAATTTCTTTGATCTAATACAGAAGTGAATGGACCTGAATGTAACATGA
Source organism: Malaclemys terrapin pileata (assembly GCF_027887155.1). NCBI lineage: Eukaryota > Metazoa > Chordata > Testudines > Emydidae > Malaclemys > Malaclemys terrapin. The sequence goes on along the minus strand of NC_071506.1, from coordinate 169,876,668 downwards.
CTTGGTCAGCCAGCATCACAGCCTCCTTGAGGGAAAAGAGGCTGCCTGCTTCACTTAAAACATGTATGTTCTGTACTCAAGAAATCATTTGATGCTGACAGTCTTTGCCAACTATCACCCTGCATCAAATCTTCCATTTTGGGGTACAATTATGGAAAAGTTTGCAGTGAGACAACTCTCATGGTATCTAGTGCTTTCAGATATAACTTGGGTATTGAAGAGATATGTTTGTGCCAGATTACAATTTAGGCCTGGTCTACACTGGGGGCGGGGATGTCGATGTAAGATACGACATATCTTATTCCGACTTACCTCCCGTCCTCACGGTGCGTGATCAACGGCCGCAGCTCCCCCGTCGACTCCGCTACCGCCGCTTGCTCCAGGAGTTCCGGAGTCAACAGGGAGTGCATTCGGGGATCGATATATCGCGTCTTAATGAGACGCGATATATCGATCCCCGATACGGTGGGTAGTCTGGACGTACCTTTAGAGAGGCTCCCTCATAAGTGCCAGTATTATGTATATAGGAATTTTGAAATGTGCCCTGGAAGCAGGGATGCAGAACACAGTGTAACTGTGTACAGCAGTTCACCACAGAAAGATTTATTCCTTCTCATTCACTGGTTTTTTGTTTAATGAACCCCAAGATTATTATGCGGTGTCAGAATTGCTGAATGAGAAGGAGACTGCAGTCATTGTGAGGTTAAATCCTGTGTTTGAAACTGAAAGCAGAGGAAAGGGGACATGTGGAGTAGCAATCAGAGAAGAACAAAGGCTGTATTTAATGAGCACAATAATAGCTAGACTAGCTTAAGAAGGAAAGAAAGCCAAACATGGATCTGTTGCTACCTCCACCCAGTTGGCAATTGTCAGACAATGTTGCAGACAACTGGAAACAATTCTGACAGAGATTTGAATTGTATTTAGCAGCCATATGGGCAGAGGAGAAAAATTATAAAGTGAAATTGTCAGTCTTTTTGCATGTTGTTGGGGAGGAAGCATTGGCTATCTATAACAATTTTAAATTTGAAGAAGACGAAAGCACGAAGTTAAGTAAAATACTGACTAAATTTGGGGAACATTGCATGCCAAAAAGGTTAAGACCTTTGAGAAAGACAAATTTTTTACATGCATGGAAAAAACTGACAACACCAAAGAGCAGTATGTCACAGAATTAAGGAGACTCAGTAAATCCTGTGAGTTTGGTGAGTTGAAAGAGGCTCTGGTCAGAGATAGAATAATTTGTGGCATTAAAGACAATGTGTTAAGAGAGAGACTGCTCCGTGAAGGAGATCTAGCTTTAGAAATAGCTCTCCAGACATGCAGGGCAGCAGAAACTGTGAAAGCACAAGTCACACAGCAGAAGTCACCAGAAGGGGTTATTCACATAATAAATGCAAAAGAATATAGCCAAAAAATGTCTCGTCAAAAAGTGGAATCACTCGCTACGAAAACGACTGCCAGGGGGAGACTGAGTTCAGACAGTCATGTGGAAGGCATGGATCACAACATGGCCCCAAACAGTGTTTTGCCTTTGGGAAATTCTGTCATAAATGTGGGGAAAATAATCAGTTTGCAAAATGCTGCAGATCCCACATGCAGAAAAGTCAAGTGCATTCAGTCCAAGACAACCTGGTTGACGAGTTTTATACAGACATGCTGGGATCAAGCAAGCCTGATAAGAGGGACTGGATAATGCCTGAGAAAGCGAATGAAACAATTATTTCACTCAAACTGGACACAGGAGATCAAGTTAATCTTTTGTCTGAACAAGATTATGACAGCCTGAAAATAAAACCAAAACTGGGACCAACAAAAGTAAAAGTAACTGGTTATTCTGGAACAAATGTAAACAGTGAAGGTGCATTGCTAGATCAATTATAAAAACACCACGACAGACTCCTGTTTGTTGGCGTGCCAAAGAAGGTGAGACAAATTTAGGCCTGGCCACCTGTGAGAAAAACTCAATTAGGTAAAACAGGTGATCTCACAACAAGATCATACTGATCCTGGCTATGAGGTATTCATTTGGGAATATCATGATTTGTTTCAAGGGTCGGGTTGCTTGCAGAATGAATGTACAATCCAGATAAATAAACATTTCCCTCCATTGTCCACCCACATAAAAATATGCCATTTGCATCCGTGATAAACTCAAGACCGAGCTTGCACGGATGGAAGCAATGCAAGTAATACAAAATATTTAAAAGCCAACAGACTAGCTGAGCTCCTTAGTCACTGTGGAGAAAAATAACTGACAGCTACAAACATGCTTAGATCAGAGAAACCTCAACAAGGCTATAGAAAGAGAACATTTCAAACTGCCAACCAGAGAAGAGATGATGGCTCAATCTGCAAATGCTCAATATTTCAGTAAATTGGATACATCCTCAGAATTTTGGCAGCTAAAATTATATGAAGAAAGCTCAAAACTATGCTTATTTAATACTCCATTTGGAAGATACAGATTCTTACACCTACACTTCAGCATAGCTCCAGCACCAGAAGTGTACCACAAACCATACATATGATCTATTAACATATTAATGGTGTTGACACCTCATCTGGGGCTCAACTAAAAAGGAGCATGATTGGAGACATCAGGAAGACCTGGATATGACTAGAGTTGCAAACCTGAAACTAAACAGGGAAGGCATATTTACACTACAAGCTTAAATCGACCTATATTAGCTCAATTTACAGCCACTGCTGTAATTACTGTGGTGGTTCATGTCCACACTGCCCTCCCTCTGTCAGTGGTGTGCGTCCTGACCAGGAGCACTTCTATTGACTTAAGATGGGCAGCATGGGTGGCTGAGAGCCTGGGCTCTCAGCTCCTTATAGCTCCCCACCAGGAGCCCAGCTACCCCTGCGCTCCTACCTCTGCATTTCCCACCGGGAGGTCGGCTCCCCGGTGGGAGCCAGGCAGCTACCCAGGCTCTCACCTCCCTGCTTCCTGCTGGGAGATTGGCTCCCCACTCCCAGCTGGGAGTGGAGCAGCTGACCGGGCTCCCAGCAGGAAGTGGGGAGCCAGGTGAGTACAGCCCGACTCTGAGCGGGGAGCCTGGGTAGCAGCCCAGGTGGGAGCAGAGAACCAGGAGCCAGGGGCAGCCTGGCTCTGAGCAGGGCGCCCAGGCAGTGGGCAGCAGCCCGGCTGGGAGTGGGGAGGACCCAATGCTATGAAACTGACAAAAATGACAGCCAACAGCCAATGTAAGTAATGTAGTGTCTACATGGACATTACATCACCCTAACTACACAGACACCTCATGGAGTGCAGATATGATGTTGGTGTAGTAGGGCACTTACATTGGTGGTAGCAAGGCTATAGTATGTACATAGTTAGGTTGACATAAACTGCCTTATGTTGACCTAAGTGGGTAGTGTAAATCAGGGTGGAGAAATGTGTTTTAGGGGTTACAGAACTGACTTTTGTTGGAGATATTGTTTCCAATGAAGGTGTAAAACCCGACAAGAGGACGGTTTCAGTCACTGGAATGATGCCACGTCCCCAGTCAAAGAAAGATGTCCAACAGTTCCTGGGAATGGCTAATTATCTTGGAAAATTCAGACCTAATCTATCTACAAAAGTGGCTTTGAGGAAATGCCTAGAAAATAAAAATGAATGGTGTTGGGGTGCAGAATCGGAGGAGTCACGGGAAGGTTTGAAACAACTGATACAACAGCCAACAGGTGAAGTTCTAGGCACTAACCTGGCTTATTAAAATGTCAGCAAATATCACGGGGTTAGGTGCTGTAATTTCACAGAAACATGAGGATTTTTGGCAAGCAGTGGCTTATGCATCAAATTCAATGACTGATGCAGAAACCAGATATACACAGATTGAGAAGGAGCTATTAGGAATATGGGTTGCCTATGAGAGATTCAATCCATATATTTATGACCTGACAATGCATGTTGAAATGGACCACAAGCCTGGTAGCATTATTTGGCAAAGTGCTAAATGACTGTACCTTAAGGATTCAAAGCATGATGATAAAGCTTTGAAAGTATGAGTTGGTTGAAACCTACACACCCAGTAAATTCATATTTGCTACAGATGCACTTTCCAGAAAGGTGACTCCCACTATGAAACCAGAGAAGACTTTGGAGATAGAGATGCAAGACTATGTAGATCTGACTGGAAAGTCATTTCCCGTAACTAGCAAGAAACTGCAACAAATAAGAAGGGGAACGGAGAAAGATGAATCATTGGTAATCCTTAAAGAAATGGTAATTAAAGGTTGGCCTAAAGAAATAAGCAGTTGCTGTCCAAGTATAAGACACTATTGGAACTGCAGACATGAACTTACTATGATAGATGGGGTGATTTTCAGGGGCAGCAAGGTTGCAATCCTAATGAGCCTCTGAAAAGAAATGCTACAGGAGATCCATGAGGATCATTTAGGAATTGAGAAGAGCAAATAGCAAGCACAAGAGGTGATGTATCAGCTGCAGATTAATCATGACAGCCAACAGGCAGATCTGCTGAGACCTCACCCAGTTCCACAAAGGCTATATGAGAAGGTCGGCACCGGCTTACTTACCTGGAAATCAAATGATTATTTAATAGTCACAGATTATTTTTCTCTGTATCCAGAAATCTGCACAGTACTAATAATAAGTCAGTGATAGATGGCATGAAGGGAATCTTTTCCAAACATAGAATCGCGATAATGAGCTGCAATTTTCCAGTGCAGATTTCAGGCAATTTGCCAAAAAATGGGATTTCATCACAAACATCAAACATCTCCTTCTCAACTGAGCCAGCAGGAGTTGTCAATTGTATTACTCAGTGTGCAGGGGAGATTGGGGCATGGATAATGGCTAGTTGACTAAAACTCAATCCAGATAAGTCAAAGGTGTTTGCTTGGCTGGGAGGAGCAATTGTTCGTGTTAGCAGGGGTAATTTTGGCTCCATTGATCTAGGTGTGCGTGCTTCCATCTTTTGTTGACTTCATTTGCAATCTAAGAATCTGGTTGGACTCCCAGCTGCTACTAGAAGATCAGGTAGCAGCCACAGACAAATCTGCTTTTTCCATCTACTAATGACTAAGGGGTGCATCTGTTTCTTTCAGATGTGGACTTTGCAGCTACCATCTGTGCCTTTGTCGCCCTGAATTTAACTACTGCAATTAGGTCTACATGGGGCTAGATCTTAAGTTCAGAATTCAGTGGCCTGTTTCTTTTTGTGAGCATAATCAAACCTATGTTCAACAAGCTGTAGTGGCTACCTACTAGTATCTGGAATGATTTTAAGATACTCTTTTTGATATATAAAACCCCTGCGGGAGAGAGGGGCCCAGACTCCAGCCCCCAAACGTCTACCCTGCTGAATTCTATAGCCCTACAGCCCAAGCCTCATTCAGCTGACAGAGGCCAGCTGTAGGTGTTTTACTGCAGTGTAGACATACTCTAAAAGGCCTGGGATCTACCTCTCTCCTAAGACATACTGACCCAGTTGCCATCAGCTGAGGCTCCTGAGTGTATATTTAGGGTTACCATATTTAACAAATAAAAAAAGAGGACCCTCCATGGGGCCCTGGCCCCGCCCATTTCCCCACCTCCAGCTCCGCCCCAGCCCCGCCCTAACTCCGCCCCCTCCTCCCTCCCACTCCCAGCCACGTGAAAAGGGCTGCCCGAGCGCTACCGGCTTCACGGTTTGCCGGGCAGCCCCCAGACCCTGCGCCCCCGGCCAGCACTTCCCCAGCGCAGCTGGAGCCCGGGAGGGGAAGCGCCCAGCCAGGGGCGCAGGGTCTGGAGGCTGCCCGGCAAACCGTGAAGCCGGTAGCGCTTGGGCTTCGGACAGCTCCTATGCCTCCGGACCCTGCGCCCCCGGCCGGGCACTTCCCCTCCTGGGCTCCAGCGGCGCAGGGTCCGGAGGCATGGGGGCTGCCCAAAGCCGTAGCGCTCGGCTCTTAAACAGAGCCGAAGAGTCTGGGGAGGAGCAGAGCCGCCGCGGCCGGAGGCTCTGCTCCTCCCCTGACTCTTCAGCTCTGTTTAAGAGCCGAGCTGCCCGAGTGCTACCGGCTTCGGGCAGCCCCCTTGCCTCCGGACCCTGCGCTGCTGGAGCCCGGGAGGGGAAGTGCCCGGCCGGTGGCTGGGGTCCGGAGGCAAGGGGACTGCCTGAAGCCCATAGCGCTCGGGCAGCTCGGCTCTTAAACAGAGCCGAAGAGTCAGGGGAGGAGCAGAGCAGCCGCGGGAGGGGAAGTGCCCGGCCGGCATTTTCCCAGACATGTTCGGCTTTTTGGCAATTCCCTCCGGACGGGGGTTTGATTGCCGAAAAGCCGGACATGTCCGGGAAAAAACGGACGTATGGTAACCCTAGTATACTCCATTGATACATGAGAGAGGGGGAGGCTGCTGAGGTGCCATTAGGGTCCTAGATCTTCAGGCAGGCCCTTAACAGCCTGAGTTAGCCTTTAGGGTACACTGCCTGGCTCTCTTTTCACTCTTGACTATGCTTTGATCAGGGCAAGGTGCTGGTGATGTGGGACTCTGATGGGGATTGTGTGAAGAGTATGATTCCTTTTTCATATTGTTGTGGGGTTATTTGATTTGCTCAGGGATAATAGCTAGTTCTGTTTGTTTATTTAATATATTTTAAAGATTGTCAGATGTGTCCAGAACATTGCATATGTGCTCTATTATTTTAGTTTATTAAAAATGTGAATAAAATGAAATAAATTTCTTACTGGATGCTAGGACCAAAAAGGACCTATCCTTCCCAGAGCCCCACGAGAATATAGGCAATCCCATTTCCAAAGAGTTAAATTTTTAATGCCGAGGTGACCATAAATGACCTCAGGGGATGAGACCAGGGGCTCTGCCTCAAGAGGAGAGTCTGAATATTCAGTTGCTCACTCTTTTTCACAATTTGCTGTAGATGAGGCCTGGTAAGTGATGATAGTTTACCATTCAGTGAGGGCCTCTGCCTGATGGCAATATAAAAGGCCATTTATCTACTAAGAAAAATGATCTGCTATTGATGTAACAAACCTCCAAAAACTGAGAACCCCACCTAAATTATTTTAGAATTAGAGGAAGTCACAAACAAAGCCAGGGAGACCCAATTAAGCACTACTGCAGCTTCTTGTACAAATAAGTACAATTTACTACTAGTTAAAGTTCTTTCCATGTCAAGTTGTTCCTGGGAGGCCTCATTCTCTTCCCCTTCCTCTTGTGAAATGTGCTCCTATTCCATAGACTCAGTTGAGAGATATATAGCATCCTTTGACTTCTTTACTGCTGACCTAAGTGTGTGGAAAGACTGTCTGCATAAGGCTAACTTTATCTCTTTTTTAATCCCTCAGACTAAAGCTTCAGAGAAAAATTAGCCCAGGGAAAAAAAAAAGAAAAAAAAAAAACATTAGAAAAGGAGTGAAAAAAATAGTCTGGAACTAGGCAACCACCAAAGAAGAAAGTAAACTGTGCAGAAGCAAGTTGAACCTGATTTGCTTCTATGAAGGCAGGAAGTGAAATTGGCCTGTGGAGAAAAGAGGAATTGGCCCTGATGAAGTGCACAAAAAAAGTCACTTATTGGTTGGTTACTAGCAGGGCCCAATGTGTATTGTGATTATGCAGCTATAGCCACATAATTGCATTGTTTACGTAGCAGTATAATTATACTCCAGAATCTAAGATTTCCCTTTATTTATTTTATTACAAACATTTCTAGCCTACGTGGCTGTGAAGAAAACCTCCAGAATATGAGCTGAGTGTGAAGCAATGTAATGGCCTTGCCAATGGGTGTGTCTACACTTGTAAATTTTTTACCATTTTAGGGAAGGGTGGAGCTGCACCAGTAATAGCAATGGTGTAAGCTCTAGCATAGCAAATTACTACCCCACCCCATCACTACCAGTGGTGCAGCTGTGCTAGCTAGTGCATTGTGGGAGGCAAAGCAAAGGTTTCACTTGGAGAGGGAAGGTAAGTAGCAGACCCACAGCACACTTTTTCTGCCTCATACCTGAACCCAAGATTTAGGAAGGCCACACAGGGACTGTGCAGGGATGTAATAAATTTTTCACTCAGTCTAGCCCTAGATATTTTTCTTCTTGATTGTATTATGTGAGAGATACTGTTATAATAGTGAGAACCAGTTAAAAAAAGTCAAAGCTATTAAAAGCCATATTGAATCCATTGTGGTTTAGACAGATAGTGAATGAATTTGTAGAGCTACAAAATCGTAAAGAAATTAACCACCACCAATTATTGGTCACTGGCATTAGCGGAACATCAATTTAATGAATCAAGATTAACCAAAAGTCTATCTAGAAAACAAATAACTTGAGTAGTAGAAAGAAGAGTTTTAAAATACTCAGGAGGATAGGGCATTGCAAGGACAGGTAACTGTAAAAGGGTTAGTGAGACTGAGTCAAATTCTCTGTCCTTTACTTGACATTCAATGTCCTGGGCCCAGAATCTCTAGATGATTGCCTAACGCTCCCGGATGAAAACAGTGGTTGACAACTCTGCTCTTCAGCACAAGGAACTTTCTACCACATCGGTAAACTTGTCTGTGCAGAAGACAGAGCTTTCTCAGGGGCTGGTCCAAGCCTGCCTCTGTTTCACGAACAAGGTCATAGACTGCTGCACTGGGCAGCACAGTATGGGGAGAAGGTGACCAGCCCTCTGTAGAGAAAGAAGTGGTTTGGGACTATTTAGAAAAACTGAATGAGCACAAGTCCATGGGGCCGGATGCGCTGCATCCGAGGGTGCTAAAGGAATTGGCGGATGTGATTGCAGAGCCATTGGCCATTATCTTTGAAAACTCATGGCGACTGAGGGAGGTCCCAGATGACTGTAGTGCCCATCTTTAAAAAAGGGAAGAAGGAGGGTCCGGGGAACTACAGGGGCTGTCCCAATATTTAGTTGTTTGTCCCACGTCCCGACTGATGTACAGTCGGAACACCATTTGTCTTGATATTTTGGCTCGGGGCTGGAGGAGTACACTGGTGAGCACTCACCTGGGGTCCCGGTGGTGTTTATTCAGGGTGGCTCCCAGGAAACGGCGGGCAGCAGGACTGTGCAGCCCCTAAGCACCAGGGTGGGTCTCTGCATGGTGCACCTACCACAAGCGCTGGTTCCATCGCGGCCAATGGGAGCTGTGGGTGCGGACAGGGCGCAGACCCTGTCCCTGGCTGTCCCTGACCCTGGGGCACTGTGTGCTACTCACGCCCCCAAGTAAGTCCCGCCCCCGCAGCTTCCAGCCAATGGCAGCTGGAGCCAGTGCTTGTGGCAGGTGCAGCACATGGAGTGGAGATCCCGCTGACCGCCGCTGACCCTAGGAGCCAGAGGAACCGGCCAGGTGCTTCCCAGTAGGTGGGAACCATCCCCCAGGTAAGCGGCAGGGCTGCAGCTAGGGCCCTGTGCCCGCAGCTTGTGGTGGGGCTGCGAGTGGGAGCCGGGGTCATGTGCTTGTGGCTAGTTTTATACAATTTGCCATTTTCACTGTTGCCTGTCCAAAACAAGGTCATGAGATTTCTTTTTTTAACAACTTACTTTAACAATTGTTGTAGCATGTAAAAAACTGAATCATTTTGTAAAAAAAAAATTCCAATAAATTAAACAACATTTAGACAGAGATCACACCTCAAAAATTTCAGGCCAAAATGGAAAATCTGGGAAAGATATGAGTGACTGAAAATGGGGACAGAGAATAGAATTGCTCATACAACCTTACCTGTAGTGGTTGCTGTCACTCATAAAATAATACTTACTAGCCAGCATCATCAGCTTAAGTTCTGCACATCACCTCAGACCTAACTACTTCCATCTGCTGCTTTCCAAGTTCTTATGTATTCTGCAGTTCTACAGATGCATAATACTGTATTTTTCAAGATGCTGTGGAATTCAGCATTTGTCCCACAGCATTTGTGGTTTTGGTGCATCAGGCAGCAGAAATTTTGGTTTTGGATAGCATCGTGGGAGCTGGAGCCTGGGAAATAAACAGGGTTGCCAGGAGAGCCTAGTCAAAACCTATCTTCAGAAATAACACTGGTCTACAATTTTTGAGAAGTCGTCTGCTTCAGAGATAAAATGTGCTATTTATTATGTATTTTGATGTGCTGAATTCAAATATGACAATTAAAACAACTGATTGGCTACTGTTTCTAAGATATTTAAGTTTTTACATTTTATGTCTATGTATATTGTGTAGATAGTAGAGTTTTAATCATAAATTGTAAACCTAGGTCTTTTCATGTGTTTATGGTTGCTTTACATGATAATATTTCACCTGTCCTGTTTATGTAACACTTTAAAAATCAGCAAAAGAGTTATATAAATAAAATTTATTATGAAACAAAAGGCAAAAAACTATTATGTACATAGTTTAGTCCTATTCATTGTCTACTCAGCGCTTCTTGGCTTGTCTCTTGTATTCATTAAATGGAGCATCTCTTATCACTGTCCAGCAATAGTCTGCAAGCATTGATGGGCTCCATTTGCCCTGATAGCGTTTCTCCATTGTTGCAATGTCCTGGTGAAATCGCTCGCCGTGCTCGTCGCTCACTGCTCCACAGTTCGGTGGAAAAAAATCTAGATGAGAGTGCAAAAAATGTATCTTTAGTGACATGTTGCAACCAAGGCTTTTGTATGCATTGAGGAGGTTTTCCACCAACAACCTGTAGTTGTCTGCCTTGTTTTTTCTGAGAAAATTTATTGCCACTAACTGGAAGGCTTTCCATGCCGTCTTTTCCTTGCCACGTAGTGCATGGTCAAATGCATCATCTTGAAGAAGTTCACGAATCTGAGGACCAACAAAGACACCTTCCTTTATCTTAGCTTCACTTAACCTTGGAAATTTTCCATGGAGGTACTTGAAAGCTGCTTGTGTTTTGTCAATGGCCTTGACAAAGTTCTTCATCAGACCCAGCTTGATGTGTAAGGGTGGTAACAAAATCTTCCTTGATTCAACAAGTGGTGGATGCTGAACACTTTTCCTCCCAGGCTCCAATGACTGTCAGAGTGGCCAATCTTTCTTGATGTAGTGGGAATCTCTTGCACAACTATTCCATTCGCAGAGAAAACAGCAGTACTTTGTGTATCGAGTCTGCAGACCAAGCAAGAGAGCTACAACCTTCAAATCGCCACAAAGCTGCCACTGATGTTGGTCATAGTTTATGCACCTCAAAAGTTGTTTCATGTTGTCATAGGTTTCCTTCATATGGATTGCATGACCAACTGGAATTGATGGCAAAACATTGCCATTATGCAGTAAAATAGCTTTAAGACTCGTCTTCGATGAATCAATGAACAGTCTCCACTCATCTGGATCGTGAACGATGTTGAGGGCTGCCATCACACCATCGATGTTGTTGCAGGCTACAAGATCACCTTCCATGAAGAAGAATGGGACAAGATCCTTTTGACAGTCACGGAACATGGAAACCCTAACATCACCTTCCAGGAGATTCCACTGCTGTAGTCTGGAGCCCAACAGCTCTGCCTTACTCCTGGGTAGTTCCAAATCCCTGACAAGGTCATTCAGTTCACCTTGTGTTATGAGGTGTGGTTCAGAGGAGGAGGATGGGAGAAAATGTGGGTTCAGGACCAGAAGTTTCATCCTCTTCCTCTTCCTCGTCTGACTCAAGTGAGAATGATTCTGGTGCATCAGGAACCGGCAGTCCTTCTCCGTGGGGTACTGGGCATATAGGTGATGGAATGTTTGGATAATGCACAGTCCACTTTTTCTTCTTTGACACACCTTTCCCAACTGGAGGCACCATGCAGAAGTAACAATTGCTGGTATGATCTGTTGGCTCTCTCCAAATCATTGGCACTGCAAAAGGCATAGATTTCCTTTTCCTGTTCAACCACTGGCGAAGATTTGTTGCACAAGTGTTGCAGCATATGTGTGGGGCCCATCTCTTGTCCTGATCTCCAATTTTGCAGCCAAAAGAAAGGTGATAGGCTTTCTTAACCATAGTGGTTATACTGCGCTTTTGTGATGCAAAAGTCATTTCACCACAAACATAGCAGAAGTTATCTACACTGTTCACACAAGTATGAGGCATCTCTGTTCACTTTGACTAAACAGAAATGTGTCCCTTTGCAAAATCAAACACTGACAAATAAGAGAGCACGACACTGTATGATTTCTAGAGCTGATATAGGGCAATTTGTTCAGCAGAGTAATGTAAGCTTCGTTATGATTGCATCATCCATGACTTCTAGGAATAACATGATGCAATTCATATAATGTATGACGCAATGCCAGCTTCAGATTGCATCATTCATTGTTTTGCCTAAAAAGCAAGTACTGTCCAAACCCAGTCATAGATTTATTCATAGATCCAGTCAAAGATATATTTTAGTCATTTCTGGTTTAAATTGAGGTCCCTTCCCTTTATAACTCACTTATCCTCCGCCATTCCCAAGTCAAGGGTCGTATATACTGACCCAATAGCATATCTTGAAAACTAGAGCCAATCAACAATTTTAAGCATCATTTTCGTTCTCAGTGACCCAGAATTAATAAAGTTTGACTACATTTATTTCAGAAGCATTTTGGCTGTAGAGCAGTGTAATCAGTGTTGAAGTAATCAGTGAATTTTATGTCAACGAGTATTTTCAGTTACAAACCACAGCTGTGTGAGTTTGTGAGCAGGCTGGAGAGAGGTGGAAGTAAAGGCTATTTCATGGCAATGGTTTAAATTAATGCTGGTGCAGAATTTAGGAGCTGCTATGGCGGAATTAGATACCATTGTGCTGCAGAATAGTCGGCGCCTTGCTCTCTGCCTGACATAAAAAAAGAAACGCCAGATCTCTCATTTTCTTGCCTCTCAACTATAATTCTTTGTCAACTTACATTACAGTAAATAACTCAAAAACATAAAGACAAACCCATCAGAAATAAACTCTCACATCTTTGCAGCGTGAATAGGATTATAATCACAGATAATTACAATATTTAGGATTGCACAGTGCTCTTCCTGCTACTGTCCACAAGAGTTCCAGATATGAATTAAGGATAGAAAATGGCCCGAGTGAGAACATTTACAGTATCACCTAAACCAGATAAAATAAACAAAGTAGTAAGAAACATTAGAAACATTTTTTAAAATGAACAAGTCAGAACTGTCATATGAAAAGATATTTATCCCCTACAGAGTCGGCATTAATTCCACCATTTGGATAGTCTGGCTTCTTCATGGAACAAAGACAGACACTCTCCAAGCTGCCACAATTAATCCTCAGCCTGGCAGGTTAAATCATTGTGTATTTTAAGTCTACCTTCATTCTTCTTCTAAACATGTTAATGGACTACAATACACAGACTCAAAATTAGACTAAAATTAGCCACATTTCACATTTAGTACATTATAACTGTGCATTCCACATTTCCGTGGCTGAATAGACATTAGATAGCTATCATATTGGGTGTTTCAGAAATGACCTTTCCATTGATACAATATGTCATAACAAATTGTAGAGGGAGTTCAAATTCTCTTCCTTCAGTACATATTAAGAACACAATTGACCCATGTAATGCTATTGACTGTAGTAGGGTTGCATGGATATATATATAAGAACACACATTGCCCTAATCTCTCTGTTTTAAGGTATAATTCCTTAATGGAGGTTTATCTTGATTATTTAAAATACCTTGCATAGAGAGAGATCCAAATCAGTTTGCTCAAAGAACAACCTTTAAGAATTCTACTTCATACCTTCCACCCAATGGTGTGAAACTGGATGTGCACTTTAGCTCCAAGTTGATGGAAGCCTGACAGAAAACAACCAAATCTTAAATTCACTGATTATATTTTGGGTTCTTAATTTTGATTCTTTAAGTAGTTTAGCAGCATTTCTTTTTTGATGCTCTCCTCCAATTCTTCAAGCCAAATTCATGGTCTAGAATAGGGGTCGGCAACTTTTCAGAAGTGGTGTGCGGAATCTTCATTTATTCACTCTAATTTAAGTTTTTGCGTGCCGGTAATCCATTTTAATGTTTTTAGAAGGTCTCTTTCTATAAGTCTATATTATATAAGTAAACTATTGTTGTATGTAAAGTAAATAAGGTTTTCAAAATGTTTAAGAAGCGTCATTTAAAATTAAATTAAAATGCTGATCTTACGCCACCAGCCTGCTCAGCTTGCTGCCAGCCTGGGGTTCTGTTCACCTAGGCCGGCAGAGGGCTGATCAGGGCCTGCGGCCGGGACCCCAGACCTGGGGGGGGAGTTTCAGGGGTCAGGGCAGAGGGCTGGGAGAGGGGGTCAGGGCAGTAGGCTGAGGTGTGCGTGGCGGGGGTTCAGAGATCAGGGCAGAGGGCTGGGGGCTGTGCGGGGTTCAGGGCAAAGGGCTGGGGGTGTGTGGGGGTGCAGGGCAGAAGGCTGGGTGTGTGTTGGGCTGTGGGGGGTTCAGGGCAGAGGGCTGGGGAGTGTGGGGGGTGCAGGGCAGAAGGCTGAGTTTGGGGGGGTTCAGGGCAGAGGGATGGGGCTATGGGGGTGCAGGGCAGAGGGATGCATGTGTGTTGGGGTGGGGGGGTTCAAGGCAGAAGGCTGGGGGGCATGGGGGGTGCAGGGCGGAAGGCTGAGTGTGTGGAGGGGTTCAGGGCAGAGGGATGGGGCTGTGGGGGTGCAGGGCAGAAGGCTGGGTGTGTGTTGGGGTGGGGGGTTCAGGGCAGAGGGCTGGGGGCGAGGGGGGTGCAGGGCAGAAGGCTGAGTGTGTGTGGGGGGTTCAGGGCAGAGGGATGGGGCTGTTGGTGTGCAGGGCAGAAAGCTGGCTGTGTGTTGGAGTGGGGGGGTTCAGGGCAGAGGGCTGGGAGGTGTGTGGGTGCAGGGCAGAAGGCTGAGTGTGGGGGGGGTTCAGGGCAGAGGGATGGGGCTGTGGGGGTGCAGGTCAGAGGGAAGGGTGTGTGTTGGGGTGGGGGATGCAGGGCAGAAGGCTGGGGTGCTCCCAGCCCCCTGCCCTGAGCCGCTCAGGGCAGAAGGCTGGAAAGGATATGCCCTGTTCCACCCCCTTTCCCCAGGCTCCATCCCTACCTCTCTCTGTGTCCTCTACGGAGCAGGGAGCATGCTGCCGCTCTTCTCCCTCCCCCTCACTAGGGCCATCAGGTGATTGGCCAGGGACGGAGAGGAGGAAGGGCAGGAAAGCACTGCTTGGGGAAGAAGCAGGGGAGGGGGGAAGCTTGGCTGCTGCAGAACCAATCTTCTGCCTCCTGCCCCCGCAGAAGAGAGTGGTGGGGCGGGGGCTGAGTGGGGCTGGGGGCCGGGACCGCAGCAGGGAGCTGCGTGCCACTCAGAATCAGCTCACGTGCTGTGTTTGGCACGCGTGCCGTAGGTTGCCGACCCCGGTCTAGTGCAAGAGGCAAAGGTGACATAGGATTGGCTCATTGACTCCTTGAGCTTTGTCTATGATGGTGCATCTCTGTACCTTAAATGCACGATTGAACCCTAAATTGATAATATTAAATAGATCTCAATTTAGAGGGTTTTTTTTACAAGAAAGGGATAGCTGAAAGTGGTTAGAGGGTGGCAAACTACTTCCTGAAGTGGATGAGCTCCTGGAAATAGGAGTATTGTAAAACTGCCACTTTTCCCTTCCAGCCTGATCACCTTGGAGCTGCAAACTCCCATTGGGTCTGAAACAGAAGTTGTGTCCTTTCCTTCTCACATCACATCACCAGTAATAAAGATTTTGAAGGATTATATTACTCTCTAAGTTACATCTGTGTCTCTCAATTAGGCCTCAGTAATAATTTAAGTCCATAATTCGAAGGCACTGGAGATTCAAGGGTCATCTGGGCTGGATGGGAAAGTGGGCATTATACCCTTTGGCTGTTTTTTCAGCTAGATCAACACAAACTGGATATAAGGCACAATTGTAATAGTAACTCTAATTAACAAATAGAAGATATGGGTAGATATGGGTCGATTCTTCATCATTTAAATGAAGACTGGATATCTTTCTAAAAAGTATACACTAGTTAATTCAGAAGCTGTAGGTCTTGAGTCAGGGATTACTATGTAAAGTTCTACGGCCTGTGTAATACAAGACGTCAGACTAGATGATCATAATAGTCCCTTTTGGACTGAAAAAAAAATCTATGAATTTACTAGAAAAATGGTTATTTGCAGAGTTCATAGAATCATAGAAGTTTAAGGTTGGAAGAGAACTCAGGTGGTCATCTAGTTCAATCCCCTGCTCAAAGCAGGACCAACACCAACTAAATCATCCCAGCCAGGGCTTTGTCAAGCCGGGCCTTAAAAACCTCTAAGGATGGAGATTCCACCACCAATCTAGGTAAACCATTCCAGTGCTTCACAATCCTCCTAGTGAAATAGTGTTTCCTAATATCCAACCTAGACCTCCCCCACTGCAACTTGAGACCATTACTCCTTGTTCTGTCATCTGTCACCACTGAGAACAGCCTAGCTCCATCCTCTTTGGAACCCTCCTTCAGGTAGTTGAAAGCTGCTATCAAATACCCCCTCACTCTTCTCTTCTGCAGACTAAATAACCCCAGTTCCCTCAGTCTCTCCTCATAAATCATGTGCCCCAGTTCCCTAATCATTTTCGTTGCCCTCCACTGGACTCTCTCCAATTTGTCCACATCCCTTCTGTAGTGGGGGGACCAAAACTGGACACAGTACTCCAGGAGTGGCCTCACCAGTGCCGAATACTGCTGACTCATATCTAGCTTCTCATCCACCATAATCCCCAGGTCCTTTTCTGCAGAACTGCTGCTTAGCCAGTCGGTCCCCAGCCTGTAGCAGTGCATGGGAATTCTTCCTTCCTAAGTGCAGGACTCTGCACTTGTCCTTGTTGAACCTCATCTTTTGGCCCAATCCTCCCATTTGTCTAGGTCACTCTGGACCTTATCCCTATCCTCCAGCACATCTACCTCTCCCCCCAGCTTAGTGTCATCTGCGAACTTGCTGAGGGTGCAATTCATCCCATCATCCAGATCAGTAATAAAGATGTTGAACAAAATCGGTCCCAGGACCGACCCCTGGGGCTCTCTGCTTGATACCGGCTGCCAACTAGACATTGAGCCGTTGAACATGTCGGTCTCAGGATATGAAAGAGACAGGGTGGGTGAGGTAATATCTTTTAATGGACCGACTTATGTTGGAGGAAGAGACAAGCTTTCAAGCTGCACAGAGCTCTTCTTCAGGTCTCCACAGACGTAGAGAAGAGCTCTGTGTGAGCTTAAAAGCTTGTCTCTCTCACCAACAGAAGTTGGTCCATTAAAAAAATATTACTTCACCCATGCTGTCTCTCTTAGAAAAATGTTAATCATTCAGCCATGGATTATTTTATTTTCAGGGAATGGTAGCAGTACTACTGCAGTCTTTTAATCTTTATAAATTAACTGAAAACCATTTAGAATATTTTAAACACACTACTCTGCTATTTTTCTTCCTTTTACTCGGTGGTTGAACTGTTAATACTACCTGTTTTGGGACGGTGAGAAGGGCAGATCTTGTTAGTTAACTGGAGGGGATACTTTCAATCTCTCATTATGCTTCCTGCTATATTTTGCTTGACATTAATACTTCTACATTATCAGGGTTTTTTCTTTTAATGAGTATATGAATGATGCACTATGCATTTCAGTTTGTTTAATTCTGAAAATACTTGTACCCATGAAATTCTACCTCCCATTGTTTTATGAAGTGTAAATTGGATTGTCAGCCTCATTTATAGAATCATAGAATCATAGAAGATTAGGGTTGAATGAGACCTCAGGAGATCATCTAGTCCAACCCCCTGCTCAAAGCAGGACCAACACCAACTAAATCATCCCAGCCAAGGTTTTGGCAAGCCTCTAAGAATGGAGATTACACCACCTCCCTAGGTAACCCATTCCCATACTTAACCACCCTCCTAGTGAAATAGTGTTTCCTAATATCCAACCTAGACCTCCCCCACTGCAACTTGAGACCATTGCTCCTTGTTCTGTCATTTGCCACCACTGTGAACAGCCGAGCTCCATCCTCTTTGGGACCCCCCTTCAGGAAGTTGAAGGCTGCTATAAAATCCCCCCTCCCTCTTCTCTTCTGCAGACTAAATAACCCCAGTTCCCTCAGCCTCTCCTCGTAAGTCATATGCCCCAGCCCCCTGATCATTTTTGTTGCCCTCCACTAGACTCTTTCCAGGACTCTGCACTTGTCCTTGTTGAACCTCATGAGGTTTCTTTTGGTCCAATCATCCCATTTGTCTAGGTCACTCTGGACCCTAACCCTACCCTCCATCATGTCTACCTCTCCCCCCAGCTTAGTGTCATCTGCGAACTTGCTGAGGGTGCAATCTATCCCATCACCCAGATCATTAATAAAGAGGTTGAACAAAACCGGCCTCAGGACCAACCCCTGGGGCTCTCCGTTTGATACGGGCTGCCAATTAGACATCAAGCCATTGATCACTACCCATTGAGCCCGAGAATTTAGCTAGCTTTCTATCCACCTTATAGTCCATTCATCCAATCCATACCTTTTTAACTTGCTGGCAAGAATACTGTGGGAGACCGTATTAAAAGCTTTGCTAAAGTCAAGATATATCACGTCCACTGCTTTCCCCATATCCACAGAGTTAGTTATCTCATCAGATAAGGCAATCAGGTTGGTCAGGCATGACTTGCCCTTGGTGAATCCATGTTGACTGTTCCTGATCACCTTCTTCTCCTCCAAGTGCTTCAAAATGGTTTCCTTGACAACCTGCTCCATGATTTTTCCAGGGAATGAGGTGAGGCTGACCGATCTGTAGTTTCCTGGGTTCTCCTTCTTCCCTTTTTAAAAAATGGGTACTATATTTGCCTTTTTTCAATTGTCCAGGACCTCCCCCGATCACCACGAGTTTTCAAAGATAATGGCCAATTGCTCTGCAATCACATTAGTCAATTCCCTCAGCACCCTCGGATGCATTAGATCTGGACCCATGGACTTGTGCATGTCCAGCTTCTCTAAATAGTCCTTAACCTGTTCTTTCACCACTGAGGGCTGCTCACCTCCTCCCCATACTCTGCTGCCTAGTGCAGCAGTCTGGGACCTGACCTTGTCTCTAAAGACCGAGGCAAAAAAAGCATTGAGTACTTCAGCTTTTTCCACATCATCTATCACTAAGTTGCCTCCCCCATTCAGTAAGGGTCCCACACTTTCCCTGAGCTTTTCTTTGTTGCTAACATGCCTGTAGAAACCCTTTTTCTTAACCTTCACATCTGTTGCTAGCTGCAACTCCAGTTGTGTTTTGGCATTTATGATTACACCCCTGCATGCTTGAGCAATATTTCTATACTCCTCCCTAGTTATCTGACCAAGTTTCCACTTCTTGTAAGCTTCCTTTTTGTGTTTAAGCTCACTGAAGATTTCACTGTTAAGCCAAGCTGGTCGCCTGCCATATTTGCTATTCTTTCTGCATATCGGGATGGTTTGTTCCTATTCCTGCAATAAGGCTTCTTTAAAATGCAGCCAGCTTTCCTGGACTCCTTTCCCCTCATATTAGCCTCCCAGGAATCCTGCCCATCAGTTCCCTAATGGAGTCAAAGTCTGATTTTCTGAAATCCAGGGTCCGTATTTTGCTACTCTCCTTTCTTCCTTTTGTAAGGATCCTGAACTTAACTATCTCATGGTCACTGCTGCTCAGGTTGCCACCCACTTCTACTTCCCCTACCAATTCTTCCCTGTTTGTAAGCAGCAGGTCAAGAGGAGAACAGTCCCTGGTTGGTTCCTTCAGTAGTTGCACCACAAAGTTGTCCCCAACACTCTCCAAAAACTTCCTGGATTGTCTGTGCACTGCTGTATTGCTCTCCCAGCAGATGTCAGGGTGATTGAAATTCCCCATTAGAACCAGGGTCTGTGTTCTGGAAACTTCAGTTAATTGTCTACCTCATCCTCCTGGTCTGATGGTCTATAGCACACGCCCACCATGACATCACCCTTGTTGCTCTCTCTTCTAAACTTAACCCAAAGACTCGCAACAGGTTTTTCTCCAGTTTCATACTGGAGCTCTGAGCAATCATACTGCTCTCTTAGATACAGTGCAACTCCTCCACCTTTCCTCCCCTGCCTGTCCTTCCTGAACAGTTTATACCCATCCATGACAGTGCTCCAGTCATGTGAGTTACACCACCAAGTCTCTGTTATTCCAATCACATCATTTGCTCAGTTTTCTTTTCCACCACCACTGATCCATTGTGTATATGCTCAGTGCCCATCTTTTCATAAAGGAAAACAGTTATTTGGTTGTATTAATTTTGTGTCTTCTCATATACACATGACATTTCAGTTTTTCCATTGAAGTTGGTTTACAAATACATATCTTTTTATAGGTCTCTCAAATAATAGTGTAATTGTACAGATTCCTTTAGAGAATCCATCATGTTTCTCAGTAGTGAGCCTCTTGACAAGAAAGCAGAAGACTGAAATTCAAATGCTTCAGTTTCCAAAGGACAGTTTCCTTAGAGACCATTTGGCCTTGCTTCAGAAATGGTCTCTACATCAACAGTGTCATACTCATAGAATCACATTATTAAATAACTGGGGATGAATGCCCACACAACGTACATTCGCATTCTGCATTCCCATATGGATTTCAGCCTCTGTGTTTTTTTCAAATATGTTTTTTCTAATCATCTTGCCATATGATATTTTCCATCATCTACATATACAGCTGAATTCACCTCTGAGGAAGACGAACACAAATAAAATGGCATTGGGAATAGCAAGCAGAAACTGCTGATGTGAAGACTTTTCATTCTGAGCTGAGCAATAAGAATTTTATCTATACTGCATATACATATGGTTTGGAAGTGCACAGAACTGTCTAATGCCCTGAATTGTGTTATATTTACAATTAATACACTGAAGTGAATGTGTAAAATTTGCATTGTGAGGTTACAAGTTTGTATATCAGTGACTTCAGATTAGATTTGTTCAATTTACAAACACTTCTCAAATGGCAATCCCTGTTAACTCAGTCTGAGTTCTGAAAGTCAGGCTGGGTTCTTTTTTCTTAAGTATCAGCATAAGTAATACAGTTTCTGCAGGGCCAAATTAAGCCCTTGTGAAATGCCCATGTCTTCAATTACGCACTTAAATTATCACTGAGGACTGAATGACACAGGTGTAAATGAGGGCATCACGTGCCCCGGAAAATCCTTTTTTTACTGGTGATGTTGGGTGAGACGGAAAGGGCCCAGCTTATGTTTCAGACCAAAGGGGAGTTTGCAGAGACGGCAATTAGAAAAAACTTTTTTTACTTGTACGTTTAGCATATTTATTATGGAAATCATTGAGTCACAAACATTGGGCCCCTTCATGACAACTGTACAGTCACTTTCAGAGCAGAATTGCATTTATGGCCTCCAGAGACAAATAAGAATGATAGCTATTTCATTCAGCAGCTCAGACTAACAATACAACCAGGACAAAGCTATTTCAAACTACTCAAGCACAAGATGAAGTCTCTACAGCAAGGTACTGAATGACACTGACACAAAATATACAAGCATTACACCTTCAGAATTGTCATTAGCAGATCATTGATCCTGAGGGCAGGACTTTGTTAACAAACAGTTTGTCAAAGCTAGTTGATCCTCTAGGGTTGCCACTCATTCCGGTTTTACCTGGACACTCTATTTTTTGCTCCTGTGTCCAAGTGCCATAGGGTTGCCATGTGCCCGGTTTTCAACTGGAAAGTCCGGTTGAAAGTCCTGGCAACCCTAAGTGGCACTCAAACAAAATGTCCAGTTACTGTGGGGTGGGGAGAGGTGCTGGGTCATTAACCCATGCCAGGCCCTGCTCAGCCAGGGTTGCCTCCTACATGCAGGCAGGCTCCTTGAGACTTGAGAGGAGTGAGAGATGGGGTCAGAGCCTTGGGGGAAGAGGTGGGGCAGGGGCAGCAATTAAAAGGGTGGCAACCCGACCCTCTGGTTATCACTATACCACAAGTAGTAGTACAGTTTCAGTGGCATCTAGACAATGTTTCAAACACAGTACCTTTAATAGCAGATCTAGAGGGAAGCAAAAGAGACTGCCCCATTTCCTGCTTCAACACCAATACATGAAGTCATAGAAATTGCATTTGGAATTGCAGGAAAGCAAGAAAGATTACACTTCTGCCTCCACATCCTCAAATACCTCCCAGTTTATTAGCAAAGATGCCAGAGCCCCAAAAACTCTGCTATAGCCCTGAAGTAGGGTCCTGCTCCAGCACTGCTCCTTCACTTGCCAACTGCATCTATAGGCTGCAATGTGCAGCATTAACACGTTCCTGGTTGAGCATTGCTTCATAAATGTAATATACCGCTTGGTATTTCTATTGAACACTGTGAAAAACTGAGTAGAGCTGATCAGGAATTGGAATTTTTGTTCCATGGAAATTCTGACATTAAAAAAAAATTTAAATCAGACTAAAAAAGTCAAAAAAGTCCTGCAAAAGAAAAATTTTGAAAAATTCCAATTCAGGACCATCAAGAACATTTTCTTTCAACAGTATCAAAATGTTTCCTTTAGACATTTGTAGCAAAATATTAATACAATTTATATTAATATACGTTATATTTATATAAAATATTAATTTTATTATACAAATTTAAATGCACTCACATGAAAGTCAAAATGGAACATTACAAGTTTTTCCCCTCAAAAACTTTTGTCAATATCAAGATGTTCCCATGCAACTTTTTAATTTTGACTAAACTGATTTTTTGGGTGGAATAGTGTTCTGTTGAAAAAAAATTAATGATTTCTATCATTGGCTATCTTTCCCAGTAAAATAAATATTCATGTGCTTCCATGTGAAGCCATTCATGTATTGCTTAGAATGAAATGTAATCTTCCAGTCTTCTAGAGGGCATAATTGTACTTTAAAGAAAAACATGTATGTAACCTCTCATTCAGTAGAAGGCTGTTCATTTAATGCACATAAAATATGACTCAGCCCATTGAGAAAGACTTCTATAAAGCAGCTGTAATTCTTTCTTAATTATCAGGTTTCCAGTGTTACATTTTGGAACAATTATATGCTATTTTCAGCATGTGCGAGAGTACAGTTAGCAATTTTATTGCAATTCCCTTGGAAATAAATAATCTTGCTCCAGTAGAATTCATCCAGTGCAATTTCCAAAGATATGCAAAAGAAATGCTGTTGGTGGCATGTTCTTAACCATCATACAGTTTCCACTGCCTTGTATTTTGTTCTCAATTGCATTATCATTAGGGCCCCAAAAATTGCTCCTAATAATAAGGATAAAAAAATATATATATATTGCCATACAGATCCCCATCTGCTATTAACTCAGTTGCATGATGTTATTTCAGGTAATAGGAAACCTTATTCAGTTGAGAACTGACCTTTTTATTCTGAAAAGAGTTGAAAAGCTACCTCACCACAAAATTTATCCATCTGTTTAATGCATATCTACTGCCACGTTGGTGAAGACAGAGTCTTAAATTCTCTCTGCAATTAGGGTGACCAGATAACAAGTGTAAAAAATCGGGACAGGGGTGGGGGGTAATAGGAGCCTATATAAGAAAAAGACCCAAAAATCGGGACTGTCCCTATAAAATTGGGACATATGGTCAACCTATCTGCAATATCTTTGGAGGACTAATGTGTAGAAAAGAAAATTGTCCCGATCTCCACATAGTAGTCTCAATAAATTATTGGCATTAGCAAGATCTATTGATTCCTGGTACACCTCTACCTCGATATAATGCTGTCCTCGGGAGCCAAAAAATCTTACCGCGTTATAGGTGAAACTGCGTTATATTGAACTTGCTTTGATCCACCGGAGTGCGCAGCCTCACCCCCCTGGAGCACTGCTTTACCGTGTTATATCTGAATTCATGTTATATAGGGTGGCGTTATATTGAGGTAGCGGTGTATTTCATATATAACATATTAAAAAATAACCACAGAATGTTATAGTATAAGTAGTATGATCCATGCCCAAACATACAGCTAATCTATATATATGCCTGACTTTGGCCAAGAAATGCCATCAGGGGCATATAACTGATAAGAAAGGTAAATTTTGGACTATATAAGAACACATGGAAATTTTGCAACCCAAAAGTCAATAGCCAGGGTCCCTTCCTGAATAGGTCTTCAGGATTAAATGACAGATATTTAAGGTTTGGGATAAACTATTGCATTTTTCAAGGAGTTAGGAAAGTGTGCTTCTCTAAAGAAGACATTGCCAGTTTCATTTAGTAGTAGGAATAGATGTTCTTCTTTGTCATTAACCTGCTTGTACATCTGTTTCATAGGCTGTAACTTCAATATTGTTCAGGGCTTGAGCTATGGTAAGTGTGATGGGGCAAATTAACTCAGGGGTGGTAGAGTTGATTATATGATTTGGTCAGAAAGGAAGTTTTCTTTCCTTATTAGTTCCATATGTATTTGGCTAAACTTATCAGCAAAGTACACTGACAGCTCTTCCCAGCAACTGATGGCTGGGTCAGTTGACTGGGCTATGCAGGCTCACTTGATATGCCAGTTCACTATGCAGAATAGTTCTGCTGGCCATGATTCTGCTGTCTTGATTTAAGAGAATTAGAAGGCTCTTATTGTGTCAATTACTACAGTGGCATGTAAATAAGTGTAGAATTGTTTGTGCCATTGGCATTTTAAATGTTCTGCCTGAACACTATATTACATATTTTCAGACACATTATTACTTAATAATTGGATTATTTTAAGGTGGTGTTTCCCACTTTTACAGGGATTGAGAAAATTAGAGTCTTTTTGTCTTTCAGTTTCTGTTTATTATGGGCCTTGGAAGGAGTTTTTATTGAATGAGAAGAGGTAAAGGGATACATTCAGCAGCGGAACAGCCAATTCTAGAATGTATAAATGTTATTTTTATTGTGTTATAATTGACCTTGCAACACTGAATGAATTTGGCTTAAGAAAGCCAAATATCCTTGTGTTCTTGGTATTGCAATGCCCCCCAAAGAGGAACAAAATCCACAAATGTATTAGATTACCATAACAATTATGACCTTAATCCTGCAAGACGGTCCATGCACGTGGACATTATGACAACATGGCGCTCTATTGAAGTTAATGGGGCTTTGACGGGCACAGAGGTTCACATCTGTAGATCTGAACACAGGATTAGGCTGTAGGGATTTATGTCCAGATATTTAAAAGCATTAGGCATTGTAATGCTGAGCATCACAATATCTAACTGATTTATGAACCTAAATCTGATTTTCAGAAGGGAGTAGGCATTTAGGACTCTAAATCCCATTGATCCCTATGGGTGCCTAAATCCCTTTTTGAAAATGAGATATAGGCTCCTAAGTCAATTAGGCATTGTGACACTGAACATTCAATTAGCACAAAATTGAGATTTGAGAAAAAAATTAGTCAAGGATCCAGAGGAAGAAATTCTTGGATTGCCTAGACACCAATCCTAGCAGCCTGGGTAATAAACAAGAGGGACTGGAATTGCTCATTTATAAATGTAAATTAAATTCAGTTGGTATTACTGAAACCTGGTGAGATGATTCGCATGATTGGAATGTTAAAATCAATGGTAACCTATTTTGGAAGGATCGGTGAGCAAAAGGGGATGGTAGTGGCACTTTATGTCAAAAATGGCATGACCTGTTTCTGAGTCATTGATTACTCAGAAGCCAATGATCCTAAATGTTTATGGATCCTAACATGTTTAACATCTAAATGTTTATGGATCCTAGCTCAAAATGAGGCAATAATTGGTGTCTGCCACAGACCACCAAACAGCACTAGGGAACAGGATGAGTGCTTCTTTACACTTCTATCTACAATGTGTAGGAAAAAAGATGGTGATCATGGGTGACACATCCTAGAGGTCTTATGCTGCCGCTACTAAAACATTTTTGGAATTTCTAAACATCATAGATGACTATTTCCTAATTCAAAAATAGTTGCAACCAACACGGGGGAATTCTATATTAGACCTTGTCCCAACAGATAAAGAGGAACTGATCACAGAATTAAAAATAGATGGTAGCTTAGGTACAAGTGATCATGACTTGAACACATTTATAATGTGCAAACAGAATAAAATCCAGACCAGTAATATATAGACTTGATACTGTAATAGGGCCAATTTTACAAAGCTGAAAACAATTATGAGCCAAATCAGCTGGAAGGAAGAATTTAATTAGAAAAGTGTGAATGATAATTTGAAATCATGTAAGAACACCTTAGTAGAAGCCTCAAAAGCCACAGTGCCACAATTGAGGAAGAAGGCTGTAGTGGTTAAAAAACTGACTTGGTTCAGAGGGAAGAGAAGGCAACTGTAAAAAAATAAAATAAAATATATAACTAATGGAAGAAACGGAAAGTTGATAGTAATAAATTATAGAAAATTGATCTGGGAAGCCAAGGGACACCAGGAGAATTCTATGGACAGCAGAGTTAAGGACAACAAAGCATTTTAAAAATATATATTAGTGAAAAAAAAGAATCCGGACACTGGTATTAGTCCATTACAAGATGAAAATGGTAGAATTATCAATAATAATGTATAAAAGGCAAAAGTGTTCAATAAATATTTCTGTTCTGTATTTAGGGAAAAAAACAGATGATACAGTCTCATCATATGGTTACAACACTATTTCTATGCTAGTAGTATCTCTGGAAAATGTAAAGCTGACCCCACTAAAGGTGGAAATTTTTAAGTCAACAGATTCAGTTATCTTGCATCCAAGCATTTTAAAAGGCCTGGCTAAGGAGATCACTGGACTGTTCATGTGGATTTTCAATAACTCTTAGAGCACTGGGGAAGCTCCAGAAGAAAACGAATATTGTGCCATTTTTTTAAAAATTAGACAGGATAACTGAGGTAATTATAGGCCTGTCAGCCTGACGTCTACCTCAAGCAAGATAATGGAGTGGCTGATACGGGACTTGATTAATCAAGAACTAAAAGAGGGCAATGTAATGCAAATAAACATGAGTTTGTGGAAAATAGATCCTGTCAAAGTAACTTCAAAAAAAGTAACTTGATATCTTTTTCTTTTAAAATGAGATTACAAGTTTGATTGATAAAGATAATAGTATCAGAGGGGTAGCTGTGTTTGTCTGAATCTGTAAAAAGCAACAGAGGCTCCTGTGGCACCTGACTTGCATCTGAAGAAGTGAGGTTCTTACCCACGAAAGCTTATGCTCCCAATACTTCTGTTAGTCTTAAAGGTGCCACAGGACCCTCTGTTGCTTTTTAAAGATAATAATGTTGACGTAATGTACTTGTACTTCTGTAAGGCATCTGACACGATATTATACGACATTTTGCTTAAAAAACTCAGATGATATCAAATTAACATGACACACATTAAACAGATTAAAAACTGATTAACTGGTTAACTGATCGGTCTCAAAATGTAACTGTAAACAGGGAATCATCATAGAGTAGGTCTGCTTCCAGTGGGGCCCTGCAAGGCCCTACCCTATTTAGCATTTTTGGAAGAAAACAAAATCACTTACAAAATTTTCAGATGACACAAAAATTGGGGAGTGGTAAATAATGAAGAAGACTGGTCATGGATTCAGAGAGAGCTGGGTTGCTTGGTAAACTGAGCTGAAGCAAACAATACAAGCTTTAATAAGGCTAAATGTAAATGTATACATCTAGGAAGAAAGAAGGTAGGCCATACTTAGAGGACAGGGGCTCTATCCTGGGAAACAGTGACCCTGAAAAAGATTTGGGCATCATGGTGGATAATCAACTGAACATGAGCTCATAGCATGACACTGTGGCAAAAAGAGCTAATATGATCCTGGGATGCATAAACAGGGAAATTTTGAGTAGGAGAGGTTATTTTACCTCTATTTGGCACTGGTGTGACCTCTGCTGAAATAATCTGTCCAGTTCTGTGGCCCACAGTTCAAGAAGGATGTTGATAAATTGGGGAGGATTCATAAAAGAGCCATGAGAACGATCAAAGGATTAGAAAACTTGCCTTATGATGATTAACTGAAGGAGCTCAATGTATTTATCTTGACAAAGAGAAGGGTAAGGGGTGACTTGATTACAATCTGTTGGCACCTACATGGGGAACAAATAATTAACAATGGGCTCTTCAATCTATCATTGAAAGGTATAACACAATCCAATGGCTAGAAGTTTAAGCTAGATACATTCTGGCTAGAGATAAGCGTAAATTTTTAATGGAGAGAGTAGTTTATAATTGGAATAATTTACCAAGGATTGTGGTGGATTCTCCATCACTGCCAATTTTTAAATAAAGAATGGATGTTTTTCTAAAAGATATGGTCTAGGAATTATTTTGGGAAAGTTCTGTGGCCTATGTTATACAGGATGTCAGATTAGATGATCATAATGATCCCTTCTGGCATTAAAATCTAGAAATCTATTAATTCAGCTGTCATAGGGCAATCCCACCTGCTGCCCTCAGCTGGCAGACCACAGCATAACAATCACTCCTGCCTCAGTTTCCCCTTTTGGAATACCCATAACTCCATGCAAGTTTATCCTCTACTCCATCAACAGGATGAATTACCAGAACATAGTTCAAAAAAGTCCATAACAAAAGTCCCACACATGTAGTCCATTGCTTACCCCAGCGCAAGCTGTCATTAAAACTCAAGACATCCTGTTTCTTAATGCTCCATTTATCACATACCGGTGCTTTCAACTGCATCTGGACTCTGTCAGTCCTCTCCTCTCCTTGTATGAGGACTGCTACCCCAACCCTTCCAGCTGAAGTGTAATGCCACTCATCCCAACAAGCAACTTCACAGCCTCTCTTCTGGGGGCATCCCTGACAAGGGAGCATCCCTCACTTCCCCAGCCCACTCATGTTTTCTCTGGATCCAGGTGTCTGGTTCTGAAGATATCAGCTGGTAAGCTCCACCACTGCTCCCGTGCCTCTAGACCTCTCCGGTCCTTGGCTCTGGCTTTCTGGTTTAGAGCCAGCAGACAGCTCTCCCTGCTGCTGCTCCTCCTGCCTTCAGCCCTTCTGGCTCTGGCTCGCTGTCCTGTTGACACCAGCCAGCAAATCTCTCTTGCTGCTCTCCTGCCTTCTCCCAGGAACCACTGTTTCTGCTTCTTTCTGGCACTCCTCCAGTACTCTGGTCTCCATCACCTCTAACTTACCCATCCTTCCTGACTGAACCAGTCTGCTCTGACTCACTCAGACTCCATGTCACTCTAGTCTCCACTGATCTACTTACTGGCTCTATCTTTATCTCACTGAGTGTCTCCCCAGAGATTCTCCCCAGTCCTTCATAGTTCCCAATAACTTGGTCAGTCTCTCTCTCTCCTATTGAGACTCTGCATAGATTCTCCCTGGTCCTTTATCGTTCCCAGGTGCTGTCCTGACTTCTTAATTGGCCACATGGGAGCACGTTCTGGCACAGGGGACCTGGACTGGCTTCATTTACAGGGGCCAGCTATCCTGTGACAACAGGACCATTACAATGTCAAAGAAATTGGAAGAGAAATATCTACTTGGGAAATACAGGAAAACAGTGCTAAAGCACTTTCAAGAGAATGAAGTATATCTCTAATTTACATACAAACATAATGGCTCCCCATAGAATAATGTGTTAGAGTTGAGGTCTTGGTCCTTATCTACAAGACACTCAATGGTCTTGCTCCAGGACACCTGAAGGTGAAAAATGAGAACTGTATCTGACAGTTCTGTTCTGGCAAAATGGAACTGTCCACTGCAAGTAAGGCTTGTCTGTCGAGGTGACAAAGTTTTTGCAGGGGCCAGGCAAAAATTTTGGAATGAAAATGAAAAACCACCACAGACCCCACCATCTTCTGTTCCAAGTGTAGTATGCACTTCGTCAATCATTTTTATTTTTTGCTATGTAAACACACATAATTGTTCATACCATATATTATATTAAAATAATTCCCTACATAATTTTCCCCTGGGGAGAGGAAGAAAGAATGAACAGATGTTGGTCATGTTACTTAATACACTACTGGAGGAAATTCAGATACTACAGAGATCAACACTAGATAAGAGCCTGAATAGAACAGATTAGTCTCCTTACATAGAAAAGATGTAAACTCTCAGGTGTCAATTTTCCACTCAGCTCAGACAGAGTGGGAAAGTTGGACTGTAGAAAGCCAATTACTCCAAAGCTGCCCAGCCCCAGTGCAAGTTAGAGATGCAAAGGTTTACAATTACAACATTTACTAGAAGACATTCATACAGTTATGTCCACATATTACTACTTTAGATTTCCAGAAGGAACACAGGCTTTTCAAATACCAAATGCAATCCTCTGTTCCATGTAGTATGGCATTCTTGTCATACCTGATGCTTCATAAGAAGATTAACTTCAGTAATAGAAAGTTAGCCAAAAATGAAAGTCAGACTCTGTGCCTCACTTCACTGCCTTTGCATGGGGCACATGTGTAGTGTATATGAATTGGGTAGCATCCCTTTAAATACTTTGTGAGCTCTCTGATGGTGCTCACTGTCCTGTGTTTCAAAAATCACCAATACCCTGCCAGAGCAGTAGTGTATATACCTAACTAGGCCTCATATTTTGTATATTAGTTAGAAAACACAAATTTTTGGACCCTACTATGCCCATGTAGTTCTTTCATATTATGATTGTTGTGTAAAGAACAAAAGACACAACTATAGAGAAGTTCTCAGAAGGCACAGAACTGTCATTGCTAGGTCCTCCACCCCCCTCCTCCAAAGTACAGGACAACTCTGGATGAGAGCTGGCTGGAAAACAACAATTCTGTTTAGTGAAAAAGTTTGAGATTTCAGAATTTGCTTTCATTCTGCATTAGAACAAAATCGAGACCTTTCAAAAAAATGTTCACAAGAACCCTTAAGAGAAGAATAGCCAGTGGTAAGGGCATGAAGTTGGGAAATGGAAGACCCAGGTTTACATCTGTTCTCCGAATCATACGGAGCAGTAACCTGAACCTGGGTGTCCCATCTCCAAGGTGAGACTAGTGCTCTCACCACCAGGCTAAAGAGTTAGTCTCTTTGTCTCTCAGAATATTTATTTATACAAAGAGAAATAGCTGCAAGAGGTGGGATTCCCTCAATCTCTCCTGCTGGAGCTGTTCTGCTATGTATAAATAATCAAATATTCATTGGGCTAGAGAGAGAGAGAGAGAGACTCTATAGCTTGGTGGTTAGGGCACTCAGTAGGGTCACCCACATCCCAGGTGAGTGCCCTCACCACTGGGTATTGGCTATTCTGGGCTCAGCGTGGATCTCTCTCTCTCTCTCTCTCTCTTTCTCACACACACACACACACATAGACACACATGAGAAACCTTCATGATGAAACAGCAATTTTTCAAAGGGGGACCCGGGGGCTGTCAAAAAATTTTCAACCAGCTTTAGAAATGATAGAGAGGAGGAGAAGTGCCCAAAGTATGCTATGCTGTGGCTTTGCTCAGCGGGTGAATGGTGCCTTGGGGGCTATTACCAGCTGGCTCAGCGTAGCGAAGCCCCTAGACATACTCTAACCTATGCTCAGGCTGAGCCGGGCAGAGATGCAGAGAGCTGTAACTATTTCCCTGATCGTCTCCCACTTTGCATCACCAAGTATAAATTCAATGAAGCAGAGAATCTGGCCCAAAAGATCCACAAACTGCTAACAGGGTCTTCTTCTTCCAATGTACTGAGAATCAGATCACCTGTGGGAAGGACATGTTAAACTCAGAGTTTATATTTCAGAGAGGAAACAAGAACCATTGTTTATGGTTTTGCTCTTTTTGCAAGACCCCTTTTACTGTGTCCGTCTTTTGCTATCACTCATGAGGCTATGTCTACACTGTGGACCTTACAGTGCCACAGCTGTACCAATGCAGCTGCATTGCTGTAAGATCTCTGTGTAGCTGCTCTGTGTAAACCACCCCCAATGAGTGGCGGTAGCTATGCTGGCAGGAGAGCATCTTCCATTGACATAGCGCTGTCCACATCGCCGCTTTTGTTAGTGAAACTTATGTCAGTCAGGGGTGTCTTTTTTCAAACCCCTGACCGACAAAAGCCTAACATTGCTCAGTTAGTATAATGGGATAGTGTTATTTGATCAAATTATTTTCTTCTATTTCAAGATCTAGAATCCCATGATTTTTGCTATATTGAAATCTTTTTCTATGGCAGTTTAATATACTACTGATAAAAACCTGGACTAAACAAAAAATGTACATTTTATATGTAACAAAAGATAACATTAAGATCGTTGATCAAAATATCAGACTAAAAAGTACCTTGGCCTCTAATTGATAATTTTAGTTGGTATTGCCTTAGGGAATAGGTGCTGTTTTGATAAAAATAATAACTTAATTATACTACACAAATTGCCCTGACCAAGGTACTCATCACATTGAACAATAATTTAACATTCTACAAAAACATTATAAAGCAACAATATTAATCACAGGTGGATAAGACATAATTAATATAAAAATCACATAAATGCTCAACCTGGCTGATGATGAAACATTGTCTCTTTTCCCTCTCAAAGAAACAGTTCATAGATGAGTTTTCACTTTTTTATGTCTCTTCTGAGAATAGTTTAAAAATTAAAATGTCATGCTTCTTCATCTCAGATTAAATACTTTCCCTTCACAACCAAGACTGTGGTAATAAAATCTATCATTTTTACCATGATGTGCTGTCAAGATTAAACAAGAGGTGGACATGGAAAAGAGGGAAAGGAAAAATGAAGGGACTGATATTCACTTTGTGATCTAATCCTTAGTAAGGGTTCACTGCCCCAGGAACATCCCAGGAGGGAAAATGCAACTCAGGGAATCACAGTCTCACTCCTGGTCACCCTGCTGCTCTGGGGAGGTGCAGGGTGACCAGGTGCAACAGGGCTACATTGCAGAACCACTGACATGCCACCAGGTGTTTTGGGGGAAGATAGAGCTCCACCCACTCAAAGGGGGGGAGCTATTGAGCATTAGTCATGCAGAGTTGAAGTCTATTTCCTTGTGCCGGTGACAAGATGGGCCCTGATCTGCTCCTGAGGTATTGAGAAAATGCTCAATTACTAGAACTTTTATTTTTGTCATAGGTTCATGGACTTGAGACATCTCTGTGCATCCCACCTGTAGATCTGGCTCTCTGACATATCCTCCTAGATGTCTCATCATCACCATCACGATTGCACCCCAACACCTGGCTGTTGCCTCTGACTCTCACTTCACTTCTGGACTCAGTATTGTCAACCGCAAGCATTCAAAAATTATGTCTGGCCTCCAAAATATCATGAGATTGACTTAAAATGTTGGGTTCTTTGTATTCATTTTCTGGCTTTTGAACTTTTTAGCCATCATGTTTACAAGTTTTTCTCCATGAGTGTTAGAAACTTACCTACATTTTAAACAAAAATTGAGATAATTTAAAATTATAACTGGGTTCAAAAAAGGATTGGATAAGTTCATGGAGGACAGATCCATCAGTGGCTATTGGCCAAGCTGGTCAGAGAGGCAACCCCATGTTCTGGGTGTCCCTGAGCCTCTGACAGCCAGATGCTGGGACTGGACGACAAGGTATGGATCACTAGATAATTGCCCTGTTTTGTTCTTTCCCTCTGAAGCATCAGGCAGTGGCCAGTGTCAGAAGACAAGATACTGGGCTAGATGGACCATTGGTCTGACCCAGCATAGCCATTCTTATGTGAGTCTCATGTAATCACCTGGCTACAGAAGCTGGGGCTTTAAGTGAAACGCCAAATATTGTGAGACTTATGATAAAATCACAAGAGTCAACAACAATGTGCGTCACACATCTAAGCCATGTCCATATCTTGCTGCTTTTTTCCATTGTAACAACTCTGGGATCTGGCCTTTTCTATCAACTAAAATTCTCATTTAGGCGCTCATGATTTCTTGTCTAGGCTCCTGCAATATTCTCTTCTCTGGCCTCCCTGACCCACATTGTCTATTAAAAATACAGCTGCTATGATCACCTTCCTGGACCAATTAAATCAACTTCCTCTTTGGATGCCTTGAATTCACTACATTAAATTCAAGAGTCTTGCCCTCATCCTTAAGGGCCGTCCCTAGCTCTGCCCCTCTCTATTTATCTCCTCCCGCCCAAGTGCTCTTGTGCCCTCTTCCTTGCTGACTCTTATGCTTGCAGCACTTCCCCAAACTGATCCATGAAGCCATTACCCTCTTGAAATCCTTCATGCAACCAAACAGAGCCAGAGCTCCCACAACACTTTTGCAGGGGAGGGACAGGAAGTGAGACAACGTGACCCCACAACCACCTCCGAATGGCAACACGTGGCCCCAGGATCCTGTTCCCCACACCTTTCAGGGAGTGCCCCATGAAACAGCAGCTTCCCTAACTCTGGGCTAAGTGGGAGAAGAGAGAGGTAGGCAATCCTCCAGCTATCCCCTGGAAGCAGTACTTGTACCTCGTGGTCAATTGCTTTGCTGGATAAGCAGCTTTCTCCTATTATCACTTGCCCTTCCTTGTTCTACAACTTATGTGATAGTAATTTGTGTTACAATACAAGAGGTGCAGGGTTCAAACCCTGCTGATGATAGTTACAGTTGAATATCAAAGAAAATTGTATTTTCTTTTAAAAAGTAAGCAATTATGTACAAAAACCTTTGTTAAAAAAGTACCATTTCAAAATCAAATATCGGAACAATCTGATTTTCAGTTTTCTGTACAATATTAATTCAGCCCTCTTCAGCACATGTATTATGATACCACCTTTAATTAAATTATCACATTTTTTTCCCACCGGACTCCCTGCCTCATTCAGTGAACAAGAATGAGTAAGCGTCAGAATTAAATTTGCATGGGCAATTGTAAATTCTATCATATCCAAACATGAATATTTTTCTTTTACATTGTAGCCTAAATAATATTCCTTGAACAGTTTTATTGTAATATAAGTATTTCCAAAATGGAATCTATCATAATGCTACAATACTTAATGATGATATTAAATAAAACCAATCCTGCCACTGACTGTTGGTGTGGGCAACTAGACACTTCCCCCAACATCATTTTTTGCCATATATGATTACCCTTTGTTTACGTTACTTCAACCTGTTTTGAATTCAAGTGATGAGTTAATATCTAAAATGATGAGAATTAATTTGTGCCCAGGCTGTGACAGGTTGTTAAGTAGCTGTACAGATTACCAGGGACCAGCCAAGGAGCCTTCCCATTTTCTATGTGTTCTATTCAAAACCACATGAAATGTGAAGTCCCTGTGTTCAGATAAGTGCAGGGACTGCTACCTCCATGCCACACCAGCAACCCACATTATCTTAAAAGTCCCCATTCCATATCTACTCACTTAGCATTACAGGTGCTAATCAGCAAGCATGCAGCTTGCCCAGGTGAGTGTAGTGGCAGGCTCTCTCCCCAGGCATGTTGTGGAGCTCTGGAAGGTATTCATTCTGAGGCAGAGTATCTCCCAGAGATCCCCCTGGAGAGTACAGCTCTGTATCAATTCTGAATGTACATCTGACAGTTTGCGAGACACACTATCAAATGACTTCTGAAAACTTAAGGTCTATATTCTGATCTGATTTACACTCCTAAAAGCCTGAAGCCGCTTCCCTGAAATCAAAAGAGTTACTACAGTTTTAAAGGGGTATAACTGAGAATAGAATTTGGCTGTAGATATATTGGGCTAGATCCTTGGTCCCACCAAAGATGCTTTGTGCTGCTCCAATAATGTAAAGCAGTCTTAAAGCTGGTTGAAATGGTTACCTGGGGAAATTCCTGAGTGGTGAAGGACTGGTGTAGCTAGCACCATACCGCTGTCTCCTGCCCCTTACCCCCACCTCTCAGCTATCCAATGTAAAGCATGTAGTGGGGAAAAGAAAGTATTACAAGAACACCCCAGCATTTCATCAATCTCTAGCTGCTAAAATTGCCACCTAGAGTCTATTGCAGCTTGTACAACTTACAGACCCTTGGGGACACGCTGAGTTGTTCCTCAAGAATATACTGGTGTCTGGCAGCTCAAGGAGCCATAAGGCAGCAGCATCATCTGAGGATTTTGACCATTACACTCACTAATTTTGTAATTCTAAAATAAATATATCAAATTTGTGTGGGATTGATTTTACAGATTAATGCTTTTGTTATTCTCTAAAAGTTTAGGAATCTTTCTCTTGATACTGTAGTTGTTTCATTATTTTACAAGACAAAACATGAAAGTTAGATTTTGGTAGTAACCCTGCACACAGATGCAGAGATGGAACTCAAGTTGCGTACTTCTCTTGCTGCTTCTCCATTTTAACCCCCACACTCCCAAGATCGACACTACATGTACTTTTCTCCAATCTTTCACAAGCTCCCTGGTTTTCATTAGGTTTCCAATATGGTCGATAGATCAGTTAAGTCCATAAGGTACAAACTACTCAGCGCCAGGGTACCACTACTCACAAGTGAAGCAGCTTGCAGGACTTGGGCCTAAGTTCTTGGCTACTTCCTTTAATACCTCATGATGCATATCCTAACATACTGACATGTATATGCGTGAATTTTCCAAACAATTGATGTATCTGCTCTTTATCAACACCTATTTCACCTTTGACTAGGAAGGGAAACAGAGTTATCATATATGAATCACACTGTGTACCACACTAAGACACATACTTTCTATAAGAAGAAATTGGCACAAAACCAGAAGCACTTGAATGCTTACCTAGTTACATATCAAACATAGATAATGCATCATGGATCAGATTCTCAGCAGCAGAGGATTTATCATAGTCCTCCTGGGGCCAGAGTGCTACCTCTATAGCCTGTATCTGACAGCAATGAGGCACAAAGCTGCCACAGTGCACCGGGAGCCCGATTCAGCTAAGCGCATGCTTCAGTGCTCTGCTGAAGTGGTACAAAGAAGATCTGGCCCACATACCATTCAGTAAGTAAGGAGGACAGAAACCTCCCAAAACACAAGAATTGCACATATACACCTCCCTTTATTTTTCAACTATTTAAAAAATGTAATGTGAATACTTTAGATATTGACTTAAAAATATAGTGAATAAGAGCAGGTTAGGACTTACCGTTACACCAAAGAAGTTGGTTTCATTCATAGCATCCAGAAATATTTTGCCAAGTTTATGGTTAGTGTAGTTAAAATCCTCAATTTTTTGGTGTTTGTTTGTAGTGTTGAGATATTTCATTGCCCGCTGCAGTGTTTTGGCAATCACCCATATTCCATCGTAGGCATAACCATGAAATTTACTGGACTGTCCATCTCCCCGTTTGTCATTATACTCCTTTTCATACTGCTGTGGCGTCTGTGGAGAAGGAAATAAAACTTCACGACATAGCTCAGGACTTCACAGATTTTGGGTCCTGAACCTTCATTTTTTAAGTGTCCCATTGATATAGAAAAGATTTTTAAGGCAAGCGCTAGGAAAGAGTTAAAACCCCATGAGATCATGCATTCTTATTAATTTCAAGAGTGATGGTGGGAGGTGGAGGGAAAGAGCCTAGAAAGAGATGAATATGTATTGCACAGGCTGTGTATATAAGAAGCACCCATTTTAAGTAATTTTACTTTCATACATCAGTCTTCTGTTCCAATGCATCCAGCATCCTGGGTTGCAAGCTGGTGATCCATAGAATTATCAAAGGGGAAGATTCTTCCTGATCTCTGTCACAGAGGTTGGGGTATGCCCTGAAGTGAGGTTTTATAACCTCATCATTTTTTCCTAATGTAAGTGATTTTTTTAAAAATCACAAAAGTGTCTAGGGTTTTGTTGTTATTATTGTTTTGTTTCAGAATCTTGCTAAACTCTTGACCTGAGTAATAGCTTGTTGCAATGAGTTCCAGAATGGTAGCATTTTGCACTCAATCTGCACAGGTGTGAATGACTACATGAGGGCAGAGCAGTGGAGAATCAGGCCCATTTATTCATGGGTTGGGACTTCATGCATTATATTTTATACAGAAATAAATACACACAACACATTTTATGGACCTGTCTACACTACCACACGGGGTCGATCTAAGATATGAAACTTCAGCTACATCAATAGCATAGCTGAAGTCGACGTACTTAGATCTACTTACCGCGGTGTCTTCACTACAGTAAGTTGACAGCTGACACTCTCCCGTCAACTCCGCTTGCGCGTCTCGTTCTGGTGGAGTACCAGAGTCGATGGGAGAGTGCTCAGTGGCCAATTTATCATGTCTGATCCGGCGGGTAGTGTAGACATGCCAAAAGTGTTATAAAGAACATCTTGAAAAGACAAAGAACCTTCAAAAATCATACACATGGTTATGTGATATGCAGAATGCCAGCTTATTTATCTATCTAAAATCTGGGGCGCATCCAATCCTGTGAGTCACAGAGGTCTAGTAAGGTTAACAATTTGCAGGATCAGGGTTTACCGAGTATAAATAATATATACAGCTAAGGAAGGAGATAGCAAAATAGGTTTCTAATGATCTGTCTGCCCACATAGTATCTAGTACTGCGGATTGTAATGTGGAGATTTTGTATAAGGCTTGTGCTTTACTGCCTTAAGGGTATGTATGTGTATCTGTCTGTAGGGAAAATCCAAGAACAAAGCCAATAGGGAGAGGGATTTTATCTGTATATCACCCTGCAGAAGAGAAGAAATAATATCTTACGTGTTTTAAAATAGCATACTGGAGGAGAAGGATAATCATATCAGCTGCTATCCGAGTGCAAATAAGTAAATAATAAGGATGATAATTAAAAAGAAATGAACTGACATTGTTTAATCAGAATGTTAAAGTACTTAACATTTTTCCAGTAAGCATCGATGTCAAGAAGTGACTCATGGAAAAACATGAGCACCTCTGATTAAAAAAGTGTTTGGAAATCTGGCAATTGCCAGTGGCAGCCTTAGTTCTAGGTCCAATAATAGGTGCTTCCTAGGGCACCCCACTGTAAGGGGCACCAAAAACATAGGATCTGGTTGCCCTCTGTGCCTTGCAGTTACCTGTAGTAATACTGGTGTGCTCTACACTCAACATCACCTTCTGAGAAAGGCTACTCAATAGCAGCACTGCTCTTCGGAGGCAGGCTACCTGCCTCCTAGCTGTGCCAGCAGCAGCGATTTCCTCCTCATTTGGGCCCTAAAAAATCTTTGGCCAGAAGAACAGTCTTCAGGGACACCCCAGAAGGTGGGAAGCGGGGAGGTGGAAATGAAATGAGTCATGGAAGAGGCAGCGAGAGACCTGGGAAAGAGGCAGGAAAGTGAGAGGACAACGTAGGAGGAAGTGGACCAGATAGGGAAATCTAAATGTGGGAGAAGGGAGGCAGAGAGATGGACATAAATTGGTTACAAAGGAGACTGGGAATGGTAGGTGAAACTTGGGGAAACCTAAGGAAGGATGTGGAGAAACGGGAGATTGGTTCTAAGAGCCCTAAGGATTCCTGTGCTTTGTAGACATTCATCCCCAGCAGGGGCAGCTCTATGTATTTTGCCGCCCCAAGCACGGCAGTCAGGCGGCCTTCGGCGGTGCAGCTGCAGGAGGTCCGCTGGTAATGCGGATTTGGCGGCATGCCTGCGGGAGGTCCGCAGGTCCCACGCCTTCGGCGTACCCACCGCTGAATTGCCGCCGAAGCCACAGGACCGGTGGACCTCCCACAGGCACGCCGCCGAAGGCTCCCTGACTGCTGCCCCCACAGCGACTGGCAGGCCGCCCTCCTCGGCTTGCTGCCCCAGGCACGCGCTTGGTGTGCTGGTGCCTGGAGCCGCCCCTGATCCCCAGCATCGTGGGGCTGGAGAGGTGGGTCTGCTCCAAAGTTCCCAGCGCTGTTGAGAGTCTTTTTCAAGGGAAATGAAGCAGCAGACCCTTAGGAAAGGTCTGCAAGATGATGAGGAGAGGGCCGAGGGCTTGAGGGAAAAGAGAGATTGTTTAGGGATCCACTCATAGACAAGGGAGATAAAATGAGGGCAGGAGGAGAAAAGAGAATGAGGGTTACACAAAAACATGGCAGAAGAAGACGATTGTTGTGGAGAATCTGTGGTGAGAGATGAGGGATTGCTTAATGCTTGCTGTACTCTGACTATTTCTGTTAGTAGTTATTAGTCCCTCTCTTTCCTGATCACTAAATTCACCCAAAGACACAAAATATTAAAAAAAGCTACCCTACAATGTCTCTTTCTGTAGTTATCAAATTTTAAATAATTGACAGGCAAAACAATATGTACATTAGAGGAATATTTTTGAATGTTGCAAAGTAGTTGAAAGAAAGATACTAACCCGTCCTGATATGGTCTTTATCACTTTTGAACTGAGAGGTTCAAAATCCACTCCAATGTAACCTTCCATAGCAGTAAGAAGGTTTTTGCTGAGACACTGTGAAGAATTAATCCAAGATTCCCACCATGAACTTTCATACCACCCAGGAATGATCCATTGATATTTACTGCCATACATCTCCTCATCATAAGCCTACAATAATAATAAAAAAATCAGTAGACATTGAGCAGTTTACTGGTCAAAACACTTACAAAAAACATCAGAAATAAAAGCTCTCTTGTTTAAGTTTCTACATAATGAATTTACTGCATATTTAAAGAATGCAAAAATATTTTAAATAACTTATTTTCTAACAGTGCAGATTTATTTCTTTTTTGTTTCCAAATTTATGTACATGAAGATAGCATTTTGGAAAATAATAAGTCAAAAGCTGTTCAAATCCAGTTTAATTAGAAGTAGAGGAACAAAAAAGTACTTGGTATCTAAAAGGCGGACGGGGAGAAGGGGGAGGGGGAGGGAAAGGAAGCTAAACACGATTGAGGGAAGTGGAGCAATTCCATAAGAAATCCTCTATAAGGTGGCTTTCAACCTCAGTCTGAGAAGAGTGGAAATAGATGAGTATGTGTGCATATGCACAAACATGCATTGTTAGTGTGAAACAGCTATATTAAACACAGTCAGTTTATTATTTTTTCTTGGGTGAAGCAGGCTTGATTTCAATTAATGACATAGTATCAGAGCAGAATGTAACCTTCTGCTGCAATATTGACATTAAAGTCTTATCAATTGATAAAGAATCATCCAAAATTGAAACAAGAATTAGGGAAAGAATATAACCAGAAAATCATAAGCCTGTAACCCAGAAGGCAAAAATTCACAATGTTTCAAATGTTCATGTTGTGATGTGATAAAATAAATTGAAGAGAAACATTAACTAGACATTTGTTTTTTGAGAAGTATGAAGCAATGGTAAAGCTTGTGGCATGGCAAACAATTTTTGCAGATATTCTCTTTTAAATAATAAACTATTTAATACTGAAATCTACTTTTCAAAACATTGAGCACAGCCCATTAAACCCACAGAGACTGAAAGTTTTACTTTAGCTACACAAAACAGAGGTATCCACAATACTTTATTTTTCAGACATGTATGGTAACATACATTAAAATTTGTTCTCCATGCAGAAGAGGAATTTGTTATGGTTGATAAAGGAATCCTGAACTTTTGTATTGTGAAGAAAAGTCTCCTTTATCTAGCATAAAATCTGCAAATCTTTCCTGAAGATTCTCTTTCCTTGTTGCTGCTGGATGTCTTCCTGTGGACATTTCAGTTCTCTTCAAATTGTAATTTTCATGTTTCTTTGCTTCCTCATAAATATGTGGGATATTAGAGATGCAAGGCATGTAATGGAGCTAAAACAGATGCCCAAGTCTTTTAGAAGTATATGATACAACCCTAAAACCCTTAAATGTAACAGACTTTCATAAAATCTGAAAAAGGAAGAGATTCTTACAAATATTCATTTTTTTCCCATCTGCATCATCCTTATAGAGAACAGACTAGGAGCAGAAGAGGGAAATCGCCAGGATATGAATATGAAGCATACTGCTTACTCAGAATACAATCCTTATGAAAAATACTCCAGAGGACCTGAAGGAGGCCCTGGGGATACTTGAAGATGAGATGGAAATGTTAAAGCAAGAAATAGAAACATGGACAACTCCCAAATGAGGTTAATGACCAGGTGTAGGAAGAATGTTAGAGTTGGGTTTTATGCCTGCCTGGACTATTACAGTGCTGCCAACTCTTACAAATTTACAGTGAGCAAGGCAATTTTGTTTGCTCCAGCTGCAGAAACTCAGGTTAGATCAAGTTACACAAATTATGTATATAATGTGCTGCTTGATGGAGTGGAGGGCCTTCAGCTTCTCCCAGAACCCCAAAATACCAATTAATTACCTGAGTGTGCCCCACAGCTATATCTTAATGAAATTGTGCACCCCCATAGTCCCACATCAATTCCGTACTTCCCCAGCCCCGCTGCTATTAATTTTGTGCCCCCAGCCGAACAGAAATTCTGCCCCTCCACCACCCTTGTGCACCTTGCTCCACTGCACACCCCTGCTCCGCCTCCAGCTGAAGAGGTTCATCATCCTCTCCCCAAGCCTGTGACAGAGGCAGCTCCAAGAGCTCTTGACCCCATTCCTCCAAGACTTGGGGAAGGGCAGATCTAAGGGTTTTTCTTCCTGTTAGGATATAGATATTCAGGCCTGTCTGTAAAGGCCTATACTTTAAGAATTTAGGTGTATTCTTATCACTTAGCTAGTTATAGAGGTATAAAAGAAAGAATCAAAATCACTTTCTGTATGTGTAAGAGCCTTCTCTCACTGTAACAGTCTGAGGCCTGGATCTTAGGCTAAGGCCTTCGGCTAAGCAGCAGAGGCAGCCATAAACTGGGAAATGTATGGTCACATCCTCACATTCCAAACTAGTCACATGGAAATAAGGTGCTATTGGACTGTTAGGAATATCAGGACAGGATTATATTCCTATCACCTCCAGAGAAAGGAAAGAGCCTAGAAGATATAAAAGGAAACTTAGGTTGATAGTTTTCTGTCTGGTAAGAACTCTCTTATCAATGGACACAGTTTGAAAATGCTTATGTCTGTATAGATGTAGTTGTGAAATCCTCACTTCTGTATTGTTTTGTATGTTTATTTGCATGGTCTCTGTCTGGTTTTGTAATTGTTTCTGTCTGCTGTATAATTAATTTTGCTGGGTGTAAACTAATTAAGGTAGTGGGATATAATTGG
This sequence comes from Malaclemys terrapin pileata, assembly GCF_027887155.1. Taxonomy (NCBI): domain Eukaryota; kingdom Metazoa; phylum Chordata; order Testudines; family Emydidae; genus Malaclemys; species Malaclemys terrapin. Next base: position 169,833,704 of record NC_071506.1, on the reverse strand, counting down.
TTAGCTAATCATGTTACAGTATGTTAGGATTGGTTAGGTAAATTTTAGTAGAATGATTGGTTAAGGTATAGCTAAAAATATTACTATATAAATTAGGGGCAAACAGGAAGTAAGTTGGGATTTGAAAATAAGGAAAAAGGAACTTGGATTTAAGCTTGCTGGAAGTTCACCCCAATAAACATCGAATTGTTTGCACCTTCGGACTTCAGGTATTGTTGCTCTCTGTTCATGCGAGAAGGACCAGGGAAGTGTGAGAGTGAAGGAATAAGCTCTCTAACACTTCCATCAGTACACTAGAGTAGCACTAAACAGAGTGCACTGGCCAGATAAACTAGGTTTACAGCTGCTTTGCATCATCAGAGCAATACAAAGCAGCCAGTGCATAATCATGAATCTTCCTATCTGGCCAGCTCTCTGGGCTGACCAAGTTCCCCGTTGGCCAGCTCCCAGGCTACTTGCCTGGTGGGGAAGTTGGTGGGCTCCTGGGCAACTGGCTAGGAGCCAGAGACACAGCATGACAATTTTAAACAATTCTGTTTCAGTTCTTCCAAACTAGAATTTTTCAAAAATGTTCATTCTGTGAAAAATTTCACTTTTTTTTTAAATGATTTTTTTTAATATAAAATTTTCCATGGTATGGACAGTCCGGTTCCCACACAGCTCTACTCTTGACACATATTCCAGTCAGACTCCATCACACCACAGACTCATTTTAACCAACAGAATCATTGCATACAAATTGGCTATAGAAGAAGGGGAATGACTGGTTGAGTTCACTCTGATATTTCAATGGCCATTGAACTGGCCCTATCTAGAGTCTATATAACAATTAATTAGATACAACAGTTTTTAATGTCTTGGCATAATTACTAATTTCTTCCAATATAGGGTATGCATAACTTTTGAATTAATTTTAACTATACCGAAAGTTTGAAGAGTCGGTTATTCCATCATTATGATCATTTGGGACACAGGAATAACAGACATAGATAATAAATTTCTTAAAAGGACCAGTTTTAATTAATTTTAACTCAAACCTATTAAGAGATTTATTTGTAAATTCTCAGAAAATGTATTCAATAGTCATAGAGCAAGTGTGGCACGTTTGGGAAGAACATGTTATATATTTTTTTACATTACAAAGAGCTTGAATCCATGCTCTAAATGCAAAATGGAACCTCAACCTTAACTAAGGTCACATTTGCACTGATAATCCTGTATCCATCCTCATCCATCCAATGAAAGTGTGTTCCAGCTATAAAAAAAAATCTTACTTTGCATGCGGGGGAACATTAAGTTGCTGCCAGGGGTGCTGGAACTAGGGGTTCTGGGGGGCATGGCAGGACCCTCTGGCTGGAAGTGGTTTCTATCATATTCAGGGTTTACAGTTTTCTTCAATGGCTTTCAGTATCCCCACTCTACCAATTGTTCTAATGCCGCTGGTTGCTGCATGATAAAACTGTCATCTGATTTACCTTTGTTCTCTTGGGTTTGTTGCATCAGATAATGGGACTGCAATGGGGTCTACAAACCCCATAGTGAGCATAGACAGAAGGGGAAGGAGATCCTCTCCTGTTTACAGGCTAGCAGCTTGACCACACCCCCATACAGCTGCCAGAGGTGCCAATCATGGAGGCAGGCACCCACAGCTGCAGCCAACAGAGGAAACAAGGCCTGCTATAAAGAAGAGAACAGACAAAGAAAAGGAGGCACAAGGGTTTGGAGAGTAAACAGGCAACTCTCCTGCACCAGGCTGCCTCCATGAACACAGCGAAGAGGCTGAAACAGACTGCTAGACGTAATTAGAGATGAGGGTCCAAGAACTGCCCTGACTGTGGGCAAATTAAAGAGGGCCAGTCAGACCACCCAAAAGACCATACCAGGAGCTGGTGACAGTGACAAATATATCCAATACCATTAGGGCTTTGTCTGAAAGCCTCATTTTGCATACTGCCTTATTTCAGTTGTCCTTGATGGTTTAACCAAGGCAGAATGAGAATATATTGCACGGTCCACAAACAACATTCACTTTAATGGCTCCTTTACAACGACCATACAGCACACTCTGAAAACAGCAGAAGAAACAGAGACACCATAGAAAAATGAAAGGGAAATGCAAGCCAACAAGAAACTCTGCCTGTTACCAGTCACAGAGTGTACTGCTTTCAGAAAAACAGATTTGGGCACTGGGGAGTGTAAAAGCAATAATGAGCTGAATCACCTCACCCACAGTAAGCAAACTTAAAACAACCTCAAAAGGTCATTAAAATATATATAGGGACCAATAAGTGACTTAGGAGCCTAAGTCCCATTGATTTCCCATAAAATGTAGGCTTTCAAGTGCTTACGTAACTTTTGAAATTGGACTTAGGTGTATAAGCCTTGCTAGAGCCCTGAGCATAACTAAGACAATGATCCAGAGTAGGCCTTTGCAGAATAGTAACACACGAGGTATCAGCTAACCAAATAAGCACATTCCTGACCGGAGAGAATGGTACAAAAATACAGAGATCTCTCAAGTGACTACATAAACACATTATTACGAGATGGTACAAGAACACACTGACCCTTCCTAAAGATAAGGATGGGATGACAGGATAATGGATGAGTAGGTTTTGTTCAAACTAGCAGGTATAAGGTGTAAGGGTGATAACTAATAACATCTGGACTGTAATATGTAACTTGTTTGTATCAATGTATAAATGGAGAAGTCATAGGAAGGGCATCTTTGTATTGGCATAGGGCAGTGGTTCTCAACCAGGGGTACATGTACCCCTGGTGGTACACAGAGGTCTTCCAGGGGGTACATCAACTCATCTGGATATTTGCCTCGTTTTACAATAGGCTACATAAAAAGCACTAGGGAATTCAGTGAAAACTAAAATTTCATACAATGACTTGTTCATACTGTACACTGAAATGTAAGTACAATATTTATATTCCTATTGATTTATTTCATAATTAGTAAATATGAGAAAGTCAGCAATTTTTCAGTAATAATGTGCTGTGACACTTTTGTATTTTATTTCTGATTTTGTAAACAAATAGTTTTTAAGTGAGGTGAAACTTGGGGACACTCAAGAAAAATCAGACTCCTGAAAAGGGTACAGTAGTCTGGAAACATTGATAGCCACTGGCCTAGGGGACACCATCTTGTTATGCTGACTCAGCCTCTACCTTATCACAGGCATACATGGGTTAGCATCCCTATGAGCTGTTGGACAGAGCGCTAGTACCTTGGTTTCCTGACAACAAAATTGGCCAAGTGCCTTCGCTACCAAACTGAGCCTATCGTCTTTATGAGTAACATTGAGGTCTGCTGAATCAACACACTTCACTCTGCTAGTGCAGCCAACATCTGAGCTCCAAGAACAACAGTACTAGCAGCAGTAACAACTCTGCAGCACTAGCAACACTCCACAGCTCTAACAAGAAGGCGTTTTGGAAATTTTTACACATACTGCATTCCGTAGGCATTTTTAGTATGTATGCTATTCTAATAAAAACATTTTCCATTAAAAGTCAATGCTGTTGCATAGCCCCAAAAGTAAAAGTGAAAGAGAAAATGGAAAAATAAAAGAAGAGATGAAGGGCTGGATCCTACTGCCATTGGAGTCAATACAAAACTCACATTGATTTAAAAAGGAGCAAATCAAGTCCTGGGAATTTGTAGTTTTGTATCAGGAGTTCCGCATAAATCTTGCTCTGATTATTTAATAGTAGTTTATCTAAAGGACCACTTAAAGACTGTGAGCTGAAATTGGTGCAATGTATACCTTCTTATGTTCTCCTCAGCAGACAGGGCCTGATTCAAAGCTCAATGAAGTCACTGTGGAAACTCCCACTGGCTTCACTGTGGGTTGAATCAGTTAATTTGTTTAAACGTTTACCAGGATGCTGGCCAATGTTCAGGTGACTTCTGTTCCAATCTTGGGGTGGCGTAGAGTAGGACTAATGTGCTTTGTACCCGTGGCCTCTCTCCTTCAGTTATACAGGTTTTTTGGAGTGTGACCAAGTGAAAACGATGACATTTCGGAATACACCGACAATTATGCAGATCCTGAGATTGCCTTTTGGTATATTTCTGGCCTATCCACCAAGCATTCAAATTATAACCTCCAGTATGAAAATGTGTCCAAATACAATAGCACCTTACTTTTATAATCCCAAATTACATCTCTGGAAGAGATCAGTCCTACCCTCTAGTGCACCTACCTGAAGGTACACCTAGGAAATCAAATATCTGGCAGCATACCTTTATTTTGCTAATTAAATAATTGCACTCCCAGTCAAAATACCTCAGCATAGCTGTTGGAGTACTTGAATCAAGAATATATTTCATGATTAATAATGAGCCTACATGACATATTGACACTCATTTTTATATAAATGATCCACTCAGAACTGACCCCTTCAAAACTCTAAATATATCACAGCCGGGTCATGGGCAGCCAGACCTAGTAGTCAGAGCCAGGGTTCGCAGTCATGAGACAGGAGCCTTCTAGACCAGCATGTTCTAGACCAGAATTTCTGGTTTGTGGGAAATTTAAATAAACAACTGGGTTCATTACAATTCAGAACAAAATTAATTTTCAAAAAGGCAAAATTTCCAGCAAACCATAAATCCCACATTCTGGCCAGCTCTACTAATCAGACTGTTTTCTGCAGTTTTTGGTCAACAGTCCATCCCCTTTGCTGAGTGCCTATTTGTTTTAAGTCCTATACTCCCCTTCAGTCCATTGTCTTTCCCTCTAGCTATGCCTTCCTGACCTAAAGTCAGTAAAAGAGTTTAAACAAAACAAAAGCAAAACTCATGGTACTAACATGACTTTTGTAGCCATCGTATTGTTCACTCTGCCTATTTGTTCTATCCATCTCCTCCCACTTTGTCTCCATCCTGTCTATTTAGATTCTAAGTTCCTCAGAGCAGGGACTGTCTCTTACTCCGTTTGTACAGTAACTAGTGCTATGTGGCCCTGTTCTTGGCTAGCCCCTAGGGCACTACTGTAATAACCATGATATATAAATAAATGAGTATTAACTCAAAAACCTTTATCTGTTATCAATAACTGTTTACTAGTTATTAATCATCAGCCATGATACTGAACTTATTTACTGGTAAGTCAGTGGGCTGGTCCACACTAACCCCCCACTTCGAACTAAGATACGCAACTTCAGCTACGTTATTCACGTAGCTGAAGTCGAACTATCTTAGTTCGAACTTACCGCGGGTCCACACGCGGCAGGCAGGCTCCCCCGTCGACTCCGCGTACTCCTCTCGCCGAGCAGGAGTACCGGCATCGACGGCGAGCACTTCCGGGATCGATCTGGGATCGATTGCTTACCGTCAGACCCAGAGGTAAGTATAGATGTACCCAGTATGTGATGAACATCTAATAAGTAGGGACTTGACCCTCTATACCCCAACTTGTAGAGCTACTATGTTCTATGCCACAGTATGCTTGTTGAACAGAGAAAATATACTTATGTTTAGGAAAGCAAGCATTTCATGTGTAGAATTGACTGCTTTTTCTTTATCCTTGGATGTGACTATTTGTCCATTATTGAAAGGTGTTAGGAAACTAGTCTGTGTTTTGAGAACAGAACAATCACTGACACAGCACAAACATCCTTCCACAGGTCTCATAATTCTTTTTAAAATGTGGCTATGCATTTTCTCTCTCCTGGTGTAAAGCCCTCTGTTGCAGCTACAAATGCCCCTCCCCTTACTTCACCTAAAGGGATGGGGGGTGAGAGGGATTGTAGAGAGGTACAGACAGGGGACATGACTGAGCTCCTCTCCACTGAGCCTCCATTAGCCTAGGTACCCTAAAGACAGTTACATAACCCCTAGGCTACTCCAACTTATGGCAGTGCTGAGGTTAGGAAACCATTATCAGCTCCCAAATGCCCCACTCCCCTGAGCCAAACAGACACAAAACAGGGGAGATTCTCAACATCTCTCTGTGATTTAAATGCTAGAACAAAGTGCGTTGCATTTAAAGACAGTTTGAAGTTATTGTGGATTATGTTGAAGAGCATGTCAGGGGTAGTAGGATAGGCCACAGAGGACAGTCCCATAACACACAAATGAACAGGGAAAGAATAGTATTTGTGTTGTATTTTTGCATTCCTAGTTTAAGAAAAGCACACATTTTTCTCTGATGTGGAATATGGCCAACACAGAGCACTTCAGGGAGTGTCTCAGAGATAATGCTAACATCTGTACAACCAGAGATGAGAAGAGAGAAAGATGAAACCTTTTTCATTGGCATTAGGAAGAAAACAGACTTTTCTTCTGCTTCCCTAAAAAGTACCATGATACATCCCTGTCTTACCACTATTGCAACAGTGACAGCTGCTGAGTAAGAGTCAAAATATTTCCAAATGACATATAGCAATCTAATTTTGAACTTTAGGTTTTTACTCCTTTGCTGTGATGTATACATTTCTGTTTCTCTATGCAAACACTGCAAGGAGGAAAAAAAACAATTTTTGCTTTTTTATAAAATGAGTCTAAAGTCAGATTTTGCCATTTTTGTTTTGCCTGCATCTTTTATTTGCAGTGTTCCCATAGGACAAACTCTGATTCACTTAGATTTCTTTAGATTAATTCAATATGAATACAAATTTTGGGCCCTTAAAATTAGTTTATTCTTTTCAATCAGATACTAATAAAGGTCCAGATCCTGCTCCCTGTGATTTCAACGGGATCATGTGTGTATGCTCTGTATATGGATATAAAGTGTAAATTTGGGGGAAATGATTTAATCGCATGATGATTTTGTACCAGTCTTTAATTTATACATATTTCTCTTAATTTCAGAAATCTTTGATTTTACATATTAATACTTGGTTTTGTTATGAATGTGTCACACAACTACAATATTCAGAAGAAGAGATTGTTTTGACTCTTCAGTTTTAATTATATGAATAGAACCATTTTGAGAAGTAAATGTAACGAGGATAGCTTCTGTAGTTAGTAATACTGGAATTCTTTCTTATTTTTGGCCACAGATTTCTTATTCTTTGGAAAAGAAAAAAAAAAGCCTACAGCAAGAAACATACTCTGGCACCACGAAAGAATTCCTTTATCAGGGCCAGATACAGCAAGTCCTTACTCTTGTTAGTAAAAATACTGATTTCAGTGGTACTATTCACATGAGTAAGGGCTACTTGCTTAGGCCCCAATTCAGGAAAGCACTTGAGTAGATCCTTAACTATAAATATGGCCCTACCAAATTCATGGCCATGAAAAACGCATCACAGACCTGGTCTCCCTTGTGAAATCTGGTCTTTTGTGTACTTTTATCCTATACTATACAGATTTCACTGGGGAAACCAGTGTTTCTCAAACTGGGGCTCCCAGTCGAAAAGGGGGTTGTGGGGACATCACAAAATTATTGTGTTGGGAGGGGGGTCACGGTATTGCCACCTTTACTTCTGCACTGCCTTCAGATCTGGGTGGCTGGAGAGCAGCAGCTGCTGGCTGGGCGACAAGCTCTGAAGACAATGCCCCACCAGCAGCAGCGCAGAAGTAGGCGTGGCAATACCATACCATGCCATGCTTACTTCTGTGCTGCTGCCTTCAGATCTGGGTGGCCGGAGAGTGGTAGCTCCTGGCTGAGGGCCCAGCTCTGAAGGCAACAGCACAGAAATAAGGGTGGAAATACCATACCATGCCATCCTTACTTCTGTGCTGGCAGAAGCTCTGGCCACCCAACTCTGAAGGCTCTGAAGGCAGCGCCACCAGCAGCAGCAGTGCAGAATTCCGCAACCCCCCTACAATATCTTTGCAACCCTCCCACAACCCCATTTTGGGTCGGGACCCCTACAGTTATTGGGGAGGGATAGCTCAGTGGTTTGAGCATTGGCCTGCTAAACCCAGAGTTGTGAGTTCAATTGTTGAGGGAGCCACTTAGGGATCTGGGGCAAAATCAGTACTTGGTCCTGCTAGTGAAGGCAGGGGGCTGGACTCAATGACCTTTCAGGGTCCATTCTAGCCCTATTCATATTTATTTTATTTTATTTAGTTAGTTACAACACCATGAAATTTCAGATTTAAATATCTGAATTGTGAATAGGTGAATTGTTATTCGACTTCTGTGCTAGTCATGGATTGTCCATAACAAATAACACTGTCGGAGAAAAAGAGAGTTCTCACTCTCAGGTTGGGTGCAGCAAGTCAGATACTATATTATATCTAGCAGTTGCATGGAGGGAGAGAGCAAAACAGGTCTCTCTGCAGGTAAACAATTACAGCAAGCATTTATACCTTTGTTGCATACTATAATGAGCAACAGCTGCATTTTTTTTATACATAGGTCATCCTGATATCTTATTTTTCTCACCTCTATTTAGACTATAGTCTACATTCCATACTTATCTAACACAAGGTCACAACAACTTCTCATACAGTTCTTTCCCACTCGCCTCACACAATCCTCGCTTCTACAAATCTTGCGTTATTAGGGTTACAGCTAGTCTGACTCTTGCTCACATAAGGGGACTGTTTGACTATGAAATCCCCTTCAAATCCCTGTCAGTTCTTTCTCTACTTCCACCATGTTCGAACACCAGGTTGTTCATAAATGTACTTGGTACCAGAAAACCTTAGCCAAAGATCGATGATCAACTTTACAGTCGTCTTGTCAGACCTAAGGCCATATGTTCTATATACTCTGGTGAAGAGAGTGACAGAGCTGGTAACTGATGACCACTTGGTGGTGAGTTGGATCTGATGCATGAGATGCTGACTAGATAGACACAGGAGGCCCAAATGATCAGTGCATGTTGCCTAGGAATGCCTCATGGAGGACCCTGTGCAGAAAGACTTCAATTCCCACCTCCAGAAGAACTTCTCCTGCATTCTGGGTGAGGTTTTGGACATTGATTCTGAGTGGACCATGTTCAGGGCCATGGAAAGCTGTGGCCTGAAGGGTAGTTGGCATCTGTCATGGGACCCTGGGACTCGCTGGTGGACTCCAGTGTGAGGGAAGCTGTCAAGTCAAAGAAGGAAGCCTTCCGAGGAATGCTCGCGAACTGGACTCCTGATACAGTTGAGAGGTACCGGCTGTGGCTGTGGTGGTTGTTGAAGCCCAGGCTTGGAAGGAGTTTGGAGATACCATGAAGAATGATTTCCAGATGGCCGCAAAGGTGTTCTGGCAAACCATTTGTCACCTTAGGAGGGGTTGGTGGTATGTTGCCCAGGCTGTACTCAGCAAGGGTGGTGAAATGGTGACCTTGACTGAGAAAATCATAGAGAGGTGGAAGGAGCACTTTGGGGAACTCCTCAACCCAATGTACACCCTCCCCCCGCCCTTCCAGGATGCAGCACTGGAAACCTCCGGTGAGATCGGATCTATGTGCCTTTGTAGTGGTAATGTGGCAGAGGTGGGCGAGATTTTCCCGGAGATGTTGAAAGCACTGGACAATGTTAGGGTGTCATGGTTAATGCGCCTCTTCAATGTTGTGTGGAAGACAGGTGTCGTACCTCTGGACCGGTAAACCAGGGTGGTGGTCCTTATCTTTAAGAAAGGAGACCAGAGAGAGTGTTCCAACTATAGGGGGATCACACTCCTCAGCCTCCCCAGAAAAGCCTATGCCAAGGTGCTGGAGAGGAGGTTACACCCGTTAGTTGAACCTCAGATTCAGGAGGAACAATGAAGATTCCTTCCTGGCCATGGAACAATGAACCAGCTCTTCATTTTCTCACAGATACTCGTGGGCTCATGGGAGCTTGCTAATCTGGTCTACCTTTGCATTGTAGACCTGGATAAGGCATATGACCACATTCCCCGAGATGTCTTGGGGGAAGTGCTGTGGGATTATGAGGTGCCAGTACCACCTTTTCATGCTATCTGGTCCCTCTGTTCTCAGAGTGAGAGTTGCATTTGCATTCTTGGCATTAAGTTGAGTTCATTCAAGATGAGCGTTAGACTCTGCCAAGGATGCGTCTTGTCCCCACTCCTGTTCATAGTTTTCATGGACAGGATATCAATGAGCAGCCGAGCTGTGGAGTGCATTTGGTACGGGGACTCGGAAGTGAAATCTGAGCTGTTTGCATATGATGTTGTCCTTCTTGCTTCTTCAGACTGTGATCTCTGATGCGCACTCGAACGTTTCGCTGCGGAGTGTGAAGTGGGTGGGATAAGAATTGGTACCTCCAGTTCAGAGGTCATGGTCCTCACCCAGAAGAAAGTGGACTGCTCTCTTCAGGTGAGGGGGGAGCAGCTGCCCTTAGTGGACGAGTTCAAGTATCTAGGGATCTTGTTCATGAGTGATGGCAAGCGGGAGTGTGAGATCGATCAGTGGATTGGTGCAGTGGTGGCAGTGATGTGGGCACTGTACTGATCCATGGTGGTGAAGTGCGAGCTGAGTTCTTGGACGAAGCTCTTGGTTTACAAGTCGCACTACGTCCCCATCCTCACCTATGGTAATGAACTTTGGGTAATGACCGAAAGGACAAGATTGCGGGTACAAGCAGCGGGAATGAGGTTTCTCCACAGGGTGGCTGTGCTTACTCTTTGAGACAGGGTGAGGAGCTTGGCTATTCAGGAGAGTGTTGGTGTACATCTGCTACTGCTCCAGATTGAGAGGTGCCAGCTGAGGTGGTTTGGGCATCTGATAAGGATGCCCCCTGGGAGGCTTCCGTTGGATCTATACTGGGCACGTCCCACTGGGAGGAGGCCCCGAGGCCAACCCAGGACACACTGGAGGGATTATATCTCCTGACTAGCCTGGGAACAATGGGGAATCCCCCAGGAGGAACTGGAACCTGTTGCGGAGGACAAGGAGGTCTGGTCCTCCCTACTCTCCATGCTGCCACTGCGACCCTCACCAGGAAAAGCAGCAAAAGAAATATCTGAAATCATTAAATTTATGATTTTTAAAATCCTATGACTGTGAAATTGACCAAAATGGACCATGAATTTGGTAGGGCCCTAACTATAAACCCATGCTTAAGTCCCATTGAAATCAAGTGCTTCCATGTTTTCCTGAATAAGGATGGATTTAAACATGTGCTGAAGAGCTTCCCTGAACTGAGGCCTTATAGGTTTGCAGGGGTGGCCCACAGGATAGCAATTCGAGTTTTCAGATGTACGTTTATTGAAAGGTAATTCATTCTTTCCCCAAATATGCAATTAAACATCTTTACTTACACAACAGAACACTTTTGCTGCCATTTGCTCATCAAACTGGCCAAGGATTATCCGAACATCATTACCCTGTGGACAAAATAATGTATATCTAAGTTTAATGCAGTCACAGGCCTGGAATAAACTATATTTAAAATCACTTCTTCTAAGGGCCCAATTTTGTCACACTTACTCAGACTGAGGAATATTGTACTTTTTGAGTAGGCCCTTTGAAATCACTGTGAGAACTTGCAGAGTAAGGTAGAACATAACAGGTAAGATCCTCAGCTGCTGGTAAAAGCAATTTTGGAGTGATGCTAATTTACACCAGCTGAAGATCTGGCTCATTATGAATAAAGGTGGCAGAACTGCATTTCAAACAAATAATTGAGAAATAACAATATTGAGAAGATAATAGTAATACTTATTTTGTGTAGCTACATATTACTATTCAGTAATACTAAGAAACAGCACAGATCAAAAGGATATTTGATTTGCTTTGTCTTCATTTTGCACTTAAAAAGCAATTGCAAATATCCATGGATATATATTTTACAGTACACTGTCAATGATTTCACCTTATCAGTCAACATAGACGATGGACACTTGTAAATGAGATAACACACATTCACCAACTTTGATAGCTCCTAGACATTTTATTCATATCACTACTCTTTCCATAGACAGTAGAATACATCAATGCTAAAACTGGTAAAAAACTGCTTTGAGAATCCACAATTGAATTAAATAGTCAATGGAGGTCATTTTGCCTTCATGCCCAGAATATGTTAATGAAATTTTCAGATGACTTCAGAAACTGGAGCTAACTTTCTGTTGATGTGTGAAAAAAATAGTACAGACAAACATTAAACACAGAGCAGTCCATTACAATTCTCTATAACTTAATACTTAATTTCACACAACAGCTGGATGATCGGACAGGGGTTGAACAAGGTTTTTTTTATGGGTATTATAAAATGGTTTGTTAGCTTGCTAATTCCACTTCTTTTTGCAAAGCAAAATATCAAGCTATTCAATTTGAGTTTACATGGTGGAAAACATTTCAGTTATAATTATTTTGCTTTATTATAGATTTTCAGTTTAGATAATTTCAAAACTTTTTTTTCTTGTATAGCAAATAATATATCTCATCAAAAGGTACAGTCTGGAAAGAACTATTTTGCTCTTAAAATTATCTGAAACTAAATAGTTTTTAGCATTTGCAAGTTTTGCAGTACATGATTTTCTTTGGATGTTCTTAACCTGTGCAGTTTCACTAAGCTTATTTATTTTGTTTACTTAGTCACATAGTAATAAAATACTCTGTCTAAAACAGATACATTTAAAATCTAAATCCAATTAGCTCACATAAAACCAAGAAAAATAAGTTATTTTTATGAAAAGGAGTCTCATTCATATGAGTCCAAAAATGTTATTAAAGACAAAAGGGAAAAAATGTATGACAATGAAACAAACACACAACTCAACCAAGTTCTGTACTTTAAAAAATTATAAAACTATCCTGATTGTTTTGAGACCCTTAACTGAATTGTCAGACTTCTGTGCACATAAAATCTCAACTTAAATACTGCATTATCTAAAAACTAAACTGAACTAAAATAAAATCAATAACAAAATTTGCTGAAAACAAAAAATGAAATCAACAAAATCTATTAATGATGAAATTTTAAACTCATAAAAATACAGTAATTACATTATAGTTCCCACAGCAACAAGAACAAATTGTTAAACTAGAAAATGTGTTTTCTTGTTGTTACATAAAACAGAAAGTATTTGAGTTACTATCTTTTTTTATTTTTATATCACCTTTGGACTGAGAACAATTATCGGAAATTTCAGCCCAAAATATTAAGTTGTTAGTCACTGAGAAGACAGGTTTGAGAATCTTATTCTTTACTATAGTGACTCTATAATTATTTTATTGCAAAATATTATGCAAATTGCAAAGCACATTATGTCCTCTTCAGTAATACCCTTGTCCTTCTTAAACATCCTCATTGCCTACAGGGGTTCTCATTATACTGATATCACTGTGTAATTAGTTTGGCAAACAACATATAGCCTGAAATCTTTCTACTTTGAACACAACTGTGTGTTCTATGTTTGTTGCTTTTGCAAGGAAAGAAACAGACAAACATTAAAGAAATTCTTTTATTAAATGTTTATGAAATGAGGCCAGATTGTCAAAATAGCTCAGCTGTAATTTAAGCACCTAAAAAAAGTGACATGATTTTTCAAAAGAGCACAGCTCCCATTTAGGAATCCAGTGTGGTGTCCAGAGGTGAGCCCAGCTGTCTCTTCTCCTGACTCCCTCCAGAGTTAGGGAAGCTCCTGTTTCATGTTTGGCTCTCACCGAGGGTTGGGGAATAAGCCACTGGTGCTATGTGTTATCTCTGGGGGATGGTTGTGGAGTTATGTTCTCTCATGTCCTACCCCTTCTTTGCACAACTGTTGTGGGAGCTTTTGTTCTATGTGGTTGCATAAGGGATTTAAAGCAGAAGAGGCTTTATGAGGAAGGTGTTGCTAGCATAAGAGACGGCAAAGAAGAAGGCACAAAAACACTTGCAGGAGAAGTGGAGAAATGGATAGCACCACCAGCAAACCAGAATCAGGGAGAGAAGCTATTGAACATATAAGAGTAGATAAATAGAGAGGGGCAGGGCTAGGGAGGATGTCTAAGGACAAGAAGCATGAATTTAATTTAAGTTCTGAGCACTCACAGCTGCCAAGTCAATTAGAGCTGTGCTTTGAAAATACTGAAGTGCTTTAAAATACTAAGTACTCTGAAAAATCAGGCCAAAAGTGAGCACCTAACATTAGTAGACAATTTTGGTGTTAATCTCCGTGCCTCAGTTCCCCAGTTGTAAAGGGAGGATAATAATACCATCTGTTCTCACAGGGGTGTTGTGCATTAGTGTTTCTCTCTCATTAGTGTTTGGGAAGCACTCAGATGCCATGATGTCAGCATCACAGAAATGTCCAGGAGGAAATTAATAATTTTGTATTCAGTGCAGTTTCGGATGGTAGTTAATAAGATCTAGGGACACACATCGAATGAAGAAGATAAAAAGAAATATTGAATAATTGCCTATTCATAAATGAGTCAGGAATCCTGTGGGAAAAAATAGGACGTGATCATGTCATTAAAGACTGTATCATAATGCATACACACAAGGAGGTTGAATTAAAATTGCATGGGTAACCTTATTTTCAGCATTTCCTAACTTTGAAGGGCTTAACTTCGCAACCTGAACATTCTTTTAATGTAGGATTTTTGGATGTAATATACATAGAGGAAAAAAGAGGAGAGAAAGAGAGACAGACAGATCTTTTGGTGCTGTGCAGTCAATTCACACTGCACTGCCTCCATAATCTTGCTGTAAAATAAGAACACAAGAACATAAGAATGGCCATACTGGGTCAGACCAAAGGGCCATCTAACCCAGTATCCTGTCTTCTGACACTGGCCAACACCAGGTGCCCCAGAGGGAATGAACAGAATAGCTAATCATCAAGTGATCCATCCCTTGTCGCCCATTCTCAGCTTCTGGCAAGCAGAGGCCAGGCACACCATTCCTGCCCATCCTGGCTAATAGCCATTGATGGACCTATCCTCCATGAATTTATCTAGTTCTTCAACAATCTGAAGAAAGATCACCCCAGAGTAAGGATCACCATTCAGTGGGATAGAGCCAATGCAGGGCTCTTATGTCACACACTCTGCCTGTTGCTGGTGCAGCAGGGAAAAAGGGGCATAGCTGGAGAAAAGGGGATGTGGCATTTTTGTTCCCCCGTGACCATTATGGCCTGCAACAGAAACAGTGGAGTGCAAATGTGAGCTTTAAATCTCTGCCTTGCACTCTACCATTCTGACATAGCCAGAGATTTGGCCCAAGATTAATTACCTCCCAGTGCTCAAAGGCAATTACTGCATGTAAAAAATACTGATGCAATAAAAATAATATAATACCCATATAATGTTTATATGACTGATTTCCCAGTAAGGCAATCTTAATTTTTGTCTTGGGTTCTAGCCTTAAGGATAATCCCCTTAATCTTCCCTTTACCCCGTCCCCCCCCCACTGCTCTCAAAGCCCCTCCTTTTGGACTCAAAGATTAAGACAGAACTAATTTCAGAGCCAGAAAATTCTGCTTTAAATCAACCAGAGGAATCATCAGTGTGTGACACAAGGCATTTGATCCCTGTAAAGGATGAACATAACATACTAATTTAACAGCACTCCCTATTCCTCTCAGCTGAAGAAATGGGTGACTGGGCCTACAAATTAGAACAATACATATCTCTATTATTCAGGAACCAGGCTCACCCAGAATCCTATATTTTTTAATGCTTTCAACCTTAATTATGTATAAATCTCCAGAGAAAATGCGACTTTCATGAGTAAACTGGCGGTTGCCCAGTTTTGCTAACTTGCTTTATATTACTGTTACCCCAGCAACATAGCTTTTGAATCATTTATTAACCATTGTCAGAAACATATTTTCAAATCAAGCCAAGGCAATCACTCTCCTTTTCATTTACTAAGGCAGTTCACTGAAATATCAAATCAAGAGATGGGAAAATCCCCATGTCACAAGTGCTAAAGAAAACAGAGGACCAAATTCAGCAGTGATGTCAAAAGTAGTGTGAGGTACTTGAGAATAAAGTCAAGTTCATCTATTTGATGTTCCCTGGGAACTGCCATTCTTTCTATCTCTATCCCTTCCCTACCTACATGGGATAAGTAGGTGCCTCACCCACATTCTTCATTCATGCTCTTCCACTTTAACCCCCTCATTGTGACCTGCTGCTGGCTGACCTTGCTTGGGTAAGTCACTTCACCTCTCTGTGCTTCAGTTTCCCCATCTGAAATATGGGGAGAATGATACTGACCTCCTTTGTAAAGCATTTTGAGATGTCTAGATGAAAAGTGCTGTATAAGAGGTAGGTTATTATTTTAGTTATAGGCAGGGCTGGTAGTAATGCCTCTTATTAAGATTGCCTCACATTTTAGGCCATGTTTTCAGTTGCTTATAACTTTGCCAGACTTTAATCATTTGGGCCAGGTGTCTATGTTAGGTATTATTAATATTGTTGTTGTTGTTTTGGAAGGTGGGGGAAGGAGGAGGGAATTTCAGTCAAAACTATTGAGATGTTTCTGAGGGAAAGGGTAGGGAAAACCTGTAGTCAGGCTTGGCCGTTGAGGGGCCCTCAACAACTGCAGCTTTGATTCCTGCCATCTTGGAGGTGGTAGACAGTCTGTTTCCTATAGCTGAGTATTTTTAAACTCAGCCAAAACAAAGGCTCATGGATAGTAAACATCTGCTAGTAGGAAAAAGTATTAGCCTGGAACCCATGGATTCACATTAAAGGATAAAGACACCAATCACCTGGAATAACCGGTGTGCAAGGTTTATTCCTTGGCTACACTCAAAATAAAAACTGCCAACTATCAACCATTGTTGGCAATATGATTTCCTTGCATAGGCCTCACTATTGCCTTGGCACTAGTGGTCTCTCAGGGGGATGATGCACAATGATGTCACTCCCCATGGGATCTAGAACACCTCTTGCTGATTTCCAACAGGCAGGAATATTCCATCTCCCTGTGAGAACAGCTCACTGGTTACACTGAGCTAAAAAGCAGTCTACTTGACAGGACAGCCTTCACATACTTTCATATACTGATCTGTGGTCTAATTGAATACATCCCTGGTTTGTGTAGGGAGAGACATCTATCAAATAACATTATATTCTGCACTCTCCTTTTTATAGCACCAAAGATTTTCACCAAATTGTTGGCTTTGATAACTATTTTTATCAGAGGTCAGATCATCTATGTCTGTATTTAAACTCTGGGCCTCAGTAAAGTGTATATATTGTTGCTATCCTAGGAACTTTGTGTAAACAAAGAATGGTTTATTTTCATCCCCACACAAGATAGGGAGTCACTGGAGTCCTGATAGGCCTCAAAACTGCAAGACTTTCCTGCCAGAGGACTCATTCAACTGGGTGACACCTGTTATCAGGCTACATGTGAAACTTCTGTGGGCTTGCTTTTAGATATGCCACCATCATCTGAACACTAGGAACACCTAAGACATTGGGGTAATAATAATGGTAGGGTCCAGATATTCCCGAATGTGATAGATGACAGATTTCTTCACAAAATAGTCATTGAATCAACAAGAGTTAATGTAATTTTAGATTTAGTACTGGTAAGTACTGAAGACCTCATGGAAGAAATGGTTGTAGAGGATAACCTTGATTTGAGTTAATTCAGTTTAAACTAAATGGAAGGATAAACAAAACAAGTCCTGCAACTAGGAGTCTTGATTTCAAAAGGGCAAACTTTAAAAAAGTTAAGGAAATTAGTTAGGGAATTTGACTGGACTAAAGAACTTCAGGATCTGAATGTGGAGGAGGCTTGCAATTACTTTAAATCAAAATTGCAGAAACTATCTGAACCCTGGCTCCTAAGCAAGTGGAAGACATTCTTAGGGAAGGGTTTGTGACGTTGCACCCCATAATGCTTTATAGAAATACGCTTATGAATGTCAATATGACATAACTGGAATATGTTTTATGCTAGATATGCCATGTAATATATCTGTGCAAAGGTTATGTTCTTTTGCATGTATTCATCCTATTTGTACAGATGTATCATTCTTTTATCTGAAACTAGGAATATAAAATATAACTCGGAGGTCCTATTGTAGTTATGCAAAGTGTGGGCCATTAATGGTGTCTTGGAATCTTGATGGTTCCCATTAACCAGGACAATTGGTTGTAAATAGCTCTGTTTCCTTGTAAGTCTTCCTGTATACATGTGTGCTGGCAAGTGGGCAATGAAGTCTTACAGTGATGTGATCATGTTACCTGAACTGGAATCCATCTTTAACCTGGTGCTTTTCCATCTAGAAGGAGGGGTGAGAACCCAGAGAGGGACAAAGGATTCCTGCCTTGTGCAAAAGATATATAAGTGGGTGAAACAGAGAGAGAAATTAAAGATATAAAAGTAATGAAGATAAAATACAACATGGTTTTACAAAAGGTAAATTGTGCCAGACCTATCTGATCTCTTTCTTTGAGAAGATAACCATATTTTCTAGACAAAGGAAATGTAGTACGTCTAATCTACCTGTACTTCAGTAAGGCATCTGATACAGTTCCACATGGGAAATTATTAGTTAAATTGGAGAAGATAGGGACTAATACAAGAATTGAAAGATGTGTAAGTAATTGGCTAAAGGGGAGATGACAACAGGTCATGCTGAAGGGTGAAGTGTCAGGCTGAAGGGAGGTTACTAGTGGAGTTTCTCAAGTATTGGTTTTAGGACCAATCTTATTTAACATTTTCTCTAATGACCTTGACACAAAAAGTGGGAGTGTGCTAGTAAAATCTACAGATGACGAAAAGTTGAAAGGTATTCCCTATACAGAGGAGGAGTAGAATATCATACAACAAGATTTGGACAACCTGGAAACTAGACTAATAAAATGGGATGAAATATAGTAGTGCAAACTCATGCACTTAGGGACTAACAGCAAGAATTTTTGCTATAAGCTGCGGGCATATCAGTTGGAAGTGACAGAGGATGAGAAAGACCTGAGTGCATTGGTTGATCACAGGATGACTATGAGCTGCCATTGTGATGTGGCCATGAAAATGGCTAAGACTATCCTAGCATTCATGAGATAAAGAACTGTTATTTCCATTGTCCGATGCACTGGTAAGATCTCATCTAGAATACTGTATGCAATTTTGGTCTCCCTGGTTTAAGAAAGATGAATTCAAAATGGAACAAGTGCAGAGAAGGGCTACTGAGATGATCAGAGGAATGGATTCTATCTTATGAGAGAAGTCTTATAAGGAGGACACTTATAAGGAAACTGAAGGAGCTTGGCTTGTTTAGCCTAACTAAACAAAGGTTAAGGGGAGATATGATTGCTCTCTATAAATATATCAGAGGGATAAACACCGGGGACAGAGGAATTATTTAAGTTAGGGACCAATTTTGGCACAAGAACAAAAGGATATAAACTGGCCATCAATAAGTTTAGACTTGAAATTAGATGAAGGTTTCTAACCATCAGGAGTGAAATTCTGGAACAACCTTCCGAGGTGAGTAGTGGGGCAAAAAACCTAACTTGTTTTAAGACTGAGCTTGATATGTTTAGGAAGGGAAGGGTATAAGATTGTTTACAATGGCATTTGGCCCATCCACATTAGGAAATCTCTACAACAGTCAGAGATGAGACACTAGAACGGGAGAGCTCTGAGTTTCTTTAGAGAATTCTTTCCCAGGTGTCTGGCTAGAGGGTTTTCCTAACATCTCTGGATCTAATTTCCCTTGCCTCAGGTCAGATTGGCAGAGATCTTGTGTGTGGGGTGGGGGAGGGAGAGAGGAGTGGGGTGTTCTCCTTCCTCTGCAATGTGGGGAACAGGTCACTTGTTCATTTAAACTAGAATGAAAGATGGATTCTCTGTAACTTGAAGTCTTTAAATCAATATTTGAGGACTTCAATAACTCAGCCAGAGAGGTTATGAGCCTATTAGAGGAGTGAGTAGGTTAGTTTCTGTGGCCTGCAACATACAGGAAGTCAGAGTAGATGATCATGATGGTCCATTCTGGCCTTAAAGTCTATGAGTCTCCAGCATTCATTATCCATTATGCCAGTGGTGTAAGGCCCAATTAGGAATCTTTTCTCAAAAGATAATGCCCATTGTCTCCTGCTTTGCTCCAAACATAAGCAAAAGCCAACTTCACTGAGATGCACTTTTGTCTTAGACTGGGCTCAGACATTCTCTTTCAATCCACTGATTTGGGAGGTCCTTCCAGAAGTCAGTAAGGAGGGAGCAAAGATGTTATCAATTACTCTGACCAGTATGGAGCAATTTTGCTGTCCAAATCCTGGATCTGATATTGCTATCCACAACTTCTGCTTTCCAAACTATGGGATCTCCCATACCAAGGTGGACAAGTGAGTTTCCACTGTGGTCCAAAGTTTCTGAGTTTTCCAACTTGACTAATGGATTGTTGGAACACTCAATGAAAGGAGTTCTTCTGGTGCCCAAACAATTCTACTGGGAGCAGGAGAATTTGACTAGGCAAACCTTTTCCAGAGGATTGGAAGAGATTCCCCATCTAAACAATTGAAAAGTTTAGCTGTGCTGCTGGCAGACCAGGTGCCAGCTCATGCCAACATCCCTATGTCTCAACTGGACACTGACAGATACATAGCTGGCTATATCTGGCTCACTTGTGGTTTAATATTGATAAAACAGGTATTAGAAAGTGTTTAATGTTTAGACTCTATTGAATACTTGTGAGTTGCTGCATGCATTAATCTTACTTATAATTAAGATTATGATTTTGTGATGGTTACTTTTAGTAAAAGTCAGGGACAGGTCACGAGCAAAAAACAAAAAATCATGGAAACTGTGACCTGTCCCTGACTTTTACTAAAAACATCCCTGACAAAATTGGGAGGGAGAAGGGTCCAGCACCCTGCCCTCCCTTTCCCCCCCACCAGCAGCTGGCAGCTGCAGGAACCCCAGTGGCTGGGAGGGATCTCCGCCCTGCCCTGCAAGACAGGAACTGGGTCCACCCACTGCCCTGCAAGGCTGGGAGCTGCAGGGGTGTGTGTGTCCCCTGGTGCCAGCGGCAAAGACTTGGGAGCTGCGGGGGGCCTCCGCCCACGGCTGCTGAGCAACACTGGGGTCCGCTGGGAGCTGAGGTGGGGCACTGACTGCTTGCAGGTTGCCACTGATGGTGGCAGCTGGTCAGTCAGTCAGCGGAGGCTGGGCTGCTGCAGGGCCCCCACTGCTGGCCACGGCTGATCAGCTGCCGGGGCGCCCAATGTCACGGATTCCATGACTTCCACAACACAATCTTAGCCTTATTTATATCTGTGTTCCATATTGCAATGTAATATTTGAACACTTCTAATGCAAGCCTCTATGACTGTATGAATCACCATACAGGAGAGGGACATTAATTAGTATGAAGAGCTGCACTTTTACAGAAATTATTATACCCCTCCTGAAAGAGGAAAACCGTCAATACCAGATGGGCTATGGCTGAATCGTACAACTGGAAGCTCCCTACATCTGGATTGAAAAACTGTCAACCAAAGGACTGAAAACTCCTATTATTGTTCTGCTCTCCTCCCTCTGAAGATGAGTCATGCAAATGGACTCTTCCCATCAGCTGAGTTTGCAGCTCAGATCACATGGCAGCAGGGGGATAAAAACCCCAGACAAAAGGAACCAAGGATCTTTATGCTGCTTGGATTTGAGGGAGGACAAGGTGTTTCTAGGTATAAGCAAGAGATCCTCAGCTGTGTAGCCTGGGTTAGCCCTTAAGGACAAATAGAGTTTGCTTATAGAGTTTATATAAGCCTATATAACCTTTTGAAACCTAAGAATGTAACTCATTTGTGTGTCTATGTTTGCTTGCTTTAACCTTAAAAATAACTCTCTTAATTTCCCTTTCCTGTTTAATAAATCTTCATACAGTTTACTATAGGATTGGCTACATGTGTGTCTTTGGTGTGAGACCAAAGCATAGTTGACTTGGGGTAAGTGACTGGTACTTCGGATTTAGCAGTAACCTGAATATTTCCGTGATTCTTGGTGTAAGGGGCCATCTATCATAAAGATAGATGGACAGCAAGACAAACCAGAGTAAACCAGGGGACTGTCTGTGACTCTGTGTTTAGGTTGGACATTAGGAGAAAGTTCCTATCTGTCAGGGTGGTTAAACATTGGGATAAACTGCCTAGGGAGGTTGTGGAATCTCCATCTCTGGAGATATTTAAAAGTAGGTTAGATAAATGTCTATCAGGGATGGTCTAGACAGTATTTGGTCCTACCATGAGGGCAGGGGACTGGACTCGATGACCTCTTGAGGTCCCTTCCAGTCCTAGAGTCTATGAATCTATGGGTTAAGGCTGTCAAAGTGCCTGTGGAGTTTAAACTTAGTGCAGTTGGTTGGTGAAAACTAAATTTAAAACTCTCAACCAATTTGGGATTTGTGCCTTGGTTTTTAACAGCCTGAGGTTGGTACTTGTGCTCCTGTGTCACCATTGGAAACTTCCCAGGAGTAAACGAGAGGGTCTTCCTTTGCTTTAAACTTGGACTATTTATTATACTTGGAACAGTTAAAATTGTCTTTGTTTTCTGTCAAGGTGCATTTGGTTGCAACTTTTCATCCTGTGATGCACAGGTTGACAGTCTTTGCTTACCTTGCAATTGCAAAGTTTTTAAAAGGATTGCTCTATGGCTGCTTGGGTAGTTGGTGTGCTGTGATAGCAATGGAAAAAAAGAGACTGGATTCTCCATTGCAATGCATGGGGTGTGCTTTGGTTATTCTGCGGACACAGGGAATATTCCTTTAGAGAGTAAATCTCCTCTGCCATGGGAACTCGCCACGAATCTGACTGTACCTCTGGACAAAAACTGATCAGACTGCTTTCTGTTCTATATCTCTGTGAAGATATTCATTACAGTCAGAACTTCTGCCCTGATAGTAAGTGAGATACAGGCCAATGGCTAATCCTCCCTACACCATATTCAATACAATAAAATGTGGTCATAAGAATGGCCATACTGGATCAGACCAATGGTCCATTTAGCCCCGTATCTTGTCTTCCGATGGTGGCAAAGCCAGATACGTCAGAGGGAATGAACAGAACAGAGCAATTATCAGGAGATCCATCCCCTGTCATCCGATCTCAGCATCTGGCAGTCAGAGGTTTAGGGACACCCAGAGTATGGGGTGGCATCACGGACCACCTTGGCTAATAGCCATTGATAGACCTATCGTCCCTGAAGTTACCTAATTCTTTTTTGAACCCAGTTATACTTTTGACCTTCACAACATCCCTGGCAACGAGTTCCACAGGTTGACTATATGTTGTGTGAAGAAGTAATTCCTTCTGTTTGTTTTAAACTTCCTGCCTATTAATTTCATTGGGTGACTCCTGATTCTTGTGTTGTGTGAAGGGACAGATAACACTTTCCTATTCACTTTCTCCACACCATTCATGATTTTATAGACCTCTATCATATCCCCCTTTTGTCACCTCTTTTCTAAACTGAACAGTCCCAGCCTTTTTAATCTCTTCCCATATGGAAGCTGTTCCACAACCCTTATAATTTTTCCCTTCTCTGTCCCTTTTCTTATTTTACTATATGTTTTTTGAGATAGGGCAACCACAACTACACACAATATTCAAGGTGTGGGTGTACCATGGCTTTATATAGTGATATTATATTTTCTGTCTTATTATCTATCCCTTCCATAATAGTTTCTAACATTGTTAGCTTTTTTGACTGCCTCTACACATTGAGTGGATGTTTCCAGAGTAATATCTTTCTTGAGTGGTACCAGCTAATTTAGACCTCATCATTTTGTATATGTACAGTTGGGATTATGTTCCAGTGTGCATTACTTTGCATTTATCAACATTGAATTTCATCTGCCATTTTGTTGCCCAGTCACCCAGGTTTGAGAGATCCTTTTGTAGCTCTTTGCAGTCTGCCTGGGACTTAACTATCTTGAGTAGTGTTGTATCATCTGCAAATTTTGCCACCTCACTGTTTACCCCTTTTTCCAGATAATTTATGAATATGTTAAATAGGACTAGGGCCAGTACAGACCACTGGGGGACACCGCTATTTACCCAGAGGTGAAAGTAAGCCGGTGTGGTCCGGCGTACCAGTAAGAAAGTAGGCGCCGGTACACAGCTGACCGTACTGACAGGGCTGCTGATGGAGGCAAAAGGGGGAGCTGTCCTGGGGCCCGGTGATTTAAAAGGGCCTGGTGCTTCCAGCAGCGGCTGCAGCTACCCCAGGGCTCTGGTGGTGATTTAAAGGGCCCAGGGCTCCCTGCCACTGCCGCCACTACTCCGGGAGTCTGGCGGTGATTTAAAGGGCCCGGGGCTCTGGCAGTGATTCAAAGAGCCCGGCTGCCCTTTAAAGTGGCATGGCCAGGCAGCACTGAAGGGCTAGGTGGGGGAGTCTGGCACCAGCCGTGCCCCTTCTGCCTGAGGCCCTACCCCTTCCGGGGGTCCAGAGCACCTTCCCCCCCACCTTGCCCAGGACCCCCACCGCCCTGCGTACCAGTAAGTCATTTAAGTTACTTTCAACCCTGTATTTGCCTCTCTATTCTGCAAACTGACCATTTATTCCTACCCTTTGTTTCCTATCTTTTATCCAGTTACTGATGCATGAGAAGACCTTCCCTCTCATTCCATGACTGCTTACTTTGCTTAAGAGCCTTTGGCACGGGACCTCATTAAAGGCTTTCTGAAAGTACGAAACACACTATATCAGGGGTAGGCAGCCTTTCAGAAGTGGTGTGCCAAGTCTTCATTTATTCACTTTAATTTAAGGTTTCGTGTGCCAGTAATACATTTTAACATTTTTTAGAAGGTCTCGCTCTATAAGTCTATATTATATAACTAAACTATTGTTGTATGTAAAGTAAGCAAGGTTTTCAAAATGTTTAAGAAGTTTCATTTAAAATTAAATTAAAATGCTGATCTTATGCCACCAGCCTGCTCAGCCCGCTCCCGGACTGGGGTTCTGTTCACCTAGGCTGGCAGCGGGCTGAGCGGGGCGTGCGGCCAGGACACCGGCTGGCAAGGGGCCGGTAGTTGGGACCCCAGACCTGGGGCGGGGGGGGTTCAGGGCAGAGAGCTGGGGATGTGTGGGGGGGTTCAGGGGTCAGGGCAGAGGGCTGGGGTGGGTGCAGGGCATAAGGCTGGGTGTGTGTGGGGGTTCAGGGCAGAGGGCTGGGGGTGTGTGGGGGTGCAGGGCAGAAGGCTGGGTGTGGGGGGGAGTTCAGGGGTCAGGGCAGAGGACTGGGGTGTGTGTGGAGGCGCAGGGCAGAAAGCTGGGTGTGGGGGGGATCAGGGCAGAGGGCTGGGTGTGTGGGGGGGTGCAGGGCAGAAAGCTGGGTGTGGGGGGGAGTTCAGGGGTCAGGGCAGAGGACTGGGGTGTGTGTGGAGGTGCAGGGCAGAAAGCTGGGTATGGGGGGGATCAGGGCAGAGGGCTGTGTGTGTGTGGGGGGTGCAGGGCAGAAGGCTGGATGGGGGGAGTTCAGGGGTCAGGGCAGAGGGCTGGGGTGCTCGGCTCGTGGCGGTGCTCCCAGCCCCCTGCCCTGAGCGGCTCAAGGCAGAGGGATGGAAGGGATATGCCCTGTTCCACCCCCTTCCCCAAGGCCTCGACCCTACCTCTTCTCTGCCTCCTCTACGGAGCATGCTGCCACTCCTCTCCCTCCCCCTCACAAGGGCCATCAGCTGATGGGTGCAGGGAGAGGGAGGGGAGGAGGAGGGGCAGGAAAGCACCACGCTGGGGGAAGAAGCGGGGGAGGGGGAAGCTTGGCTGCTGCAGGACCAAGCTTCTGCCTCCTGCCCCCGCAGAGGAGAGCTGTGGGTGGGGGTGGGGGAGCTGAGTGGGGCTGGGGGCTGGGACCCCCCCACTGCTTTCCCCAGCAGGAGATGACTAAGTGAGGGAATATGATAGAGGTCTAAAAAATAATGAATGGTGTAGAAAAATTGAATAAGGAAATGTTATTTACTCCTTCACATAACACAAGAACTAGGGGTCACCTAATGAAATTAATAGGCTGCAAGTAGATTTAAAACAAACAAAAGTATTTTTTCAAAGTCAACCTGTAGAACTCTTTGCCAGGGGATGTTGTGAAGGCCAAAACTATAACATGGTTCAAAAAAGAAAGAACTAGATAAATTCATGGAGGATAGGTCCATCAATGGCTATTAGCCAGGATGGACAGGGATGGAACACCATGTTCTGTGAATCGTTAGTCCACTGTCTGCCAGAAACTGGGAGTGGGCGACAGAGGATGGGTCACCTGATGATTGTCTGTTCATTTCCTCTGAAGCACCTGGTACTGGGCACTGTTGGAAGACAGGATAGTGGGCTAGATGGACCATCGGTCTTACCCAGTAATTCCATTCTGATGTTCTTCTTATATTTTCCCAGATGTATCTGTCCGCCCCTGTAATCCACTAGACCCACTGCACCTCCCAGAGCAGAGACAGAACCCAGGAGTCCTGATGGGGTCTCTCTCTCTCTCCCCCCGCAGAGTTAGTAACAAAGTAAGAATATACATTCAAATTTGAAACTTAACCAGTATCCCTTAAGTGACTTGCCACAAGATGTCAGAACACGTTATTATTAGAGCTGAGTGGGTCTAATATTTATTTAATTTGCTTTCTTTTGTATAGGAATTGGATACAGTGCTCCTGTCAGCTAATTACTAAGTTATGAGCCAAAAAACTAGAGTTTTCAAGTGCTTAAGTAGCTCTGGAATCACACCTAAGGTTGCCCTCCTTACCAAACTCTGAAATAATGCCCCTGGTTTGTTGACTCCCTCAAAAAATTCTAATAAATTGGTGAGGCATGATTTCCCTTTACAAAAGCCATGTTAACTCTTCCCCGGCAAATCACGTTCATCTATGTGTCTAATAATTCTATTCTTTACTGTAGTTTCAACCAATTTGCCTGGTACTGAAGTTAGGCTTACTTGCCTGTAATTGCCTCCATCGCCTCTGGAGCCTTTTAAAAAAAAATGGCATTACTTTAGCTATCCTACAGTTATCTACTACAGAGGCTGATTTAAGTGATAGGTTACATATCACAGTTAGTAGTTCTGCAATTTCATATTTGAGTTCCTTCAGAAATCTTGGGTGAATACCAACTGGGTTCTGGTGACTTATTATTGTGTAATTCATCAATTTGTTCCATAACCTCCTTTATTGACACCTCAGTCTGGGGCAGTTCCTCAGATTTGTCATCTAAAAAGAATGGCTTAGGTGGGGGAATCTCCCCCACATCCTCGAGAGAGAAGATTGATATAAAGAATTCATTTAGCTTCTCCGCAATGCCCTTGTCTTCTTTGAGTGCTCCTTTAACACCCTGATCCATTCAGTGACCCCACCGATTGCTTGACAGGCTTCCTGCTTCTGATTTACTTTTTTTTTTTTTTTTTTTGCTATTAATTTTGTGTCTTTTGCTAGTTGCTCTTCAAATTCTTTTTTAGCCTGCCTAATTATACTTTTACATTTGACTTGCCAGAGTTTATTCTCCTTTCTATTTTCCTCTAGAGGATTTGACTTCCAATTTTTAAAGCATGCCTTTTTGCCTCTAACAATCTCTTACTTTGTTGTTTAGCCATCAGAGCTGGTGCTAGGCATAAGCAGACTAAACAATTTCTTAGGCGCCTGAGCAGCGCAAGGGGGCCCCCATTAATTATTAGTATGTGTTTTGTGCAGGGGTGGGGGGAAATACTTTTGCTTAGGGCCTCCAATGGGCTAGCAATGGCACTGTTAGCCATGGTGGCATTTTTTGGTCCTCTCACTATTTTTTTGTATTTGGGGTATTAGGTTTCCATGGAGCTTGCTGGCATTTCACTCTTGTGACTGTTCCTTTTAATTTCTGTTGAACTAGCTTTCTCATTTTTGTATAGTTCCCCTTTTTGAAGTTAATGCTTCTCTGGTGGGCTTCTTTGGTATTTCCCCCCTGCATGAGGATGTTCAATTTAATTACATTATGGTCACTATTACTGAGCAGTTCAGCTATGGACCAAATCCTGTGTGCCAGTTATATCTAAATCAAGAATTGCCTCTCCCCTTATGGACTAGCTGCTCCGAGCCATTAATGGTGTCTAGAAATTTTATTTCTGTATTCCGTCCTGAGATGACATGTTGCCAGTCAATAAGGGGATAATTGAAATCCCCCATTATTGTTGAGTTTTCTATTTTTATAGCCTCTCTAATCTCCCTGAGCATTTCACAATCACCATCACTATCCTGGTGAGGTGGTCAGTAGCATACTCCTGCCATTATACTCTTATTATTCAAGAATGGAATTTCTATCCATAGAGATTCTATAGTACAGTTTGATTCATATACGATTTTTACTATATTTAACTCTATGCTTTCTTTCACAATATAGTGCCACTCCCCCACCAGCCCAACCTACTCTGTCATTCCTATATATTTTATACCCTGGTATTACTGTGCCACATTGATTATCCTCATTCCACCAAGTTTCTTTCATGCCTATTATATCAATATCCTTATTTAATACCAGGCACTCAAGTTCATCCATCTTAGTGTTTAGACTTATTGCATTTGTATACAAGCAATTATAAAATTTGTCAGCATGTAGTTGTCTGCCTTCCTGTGTTGTAATTGAATGGGACTTTCTTTGACTGTCTTTTCAGCTCCTACCTGTACTTTATCAATGTCTATCCTCTCCTCTTTACTAGGATATGGAGAATTCCTGTTAGTAGATCCTCCCCAAAGGGATAGCACTGTTCAAACCACATGGTCCTCTGCACCTGTTGACTTTGCCCCAGCTCTTAGTTTAAAAAATCTTCTATGACATTTTTAATGTTACATGCACGTTCCATTCTGTTTTGGTTTAAGCGGAGCCCATCCTTCCTGTATAGGCTTCCTCCTTTTCCAAAAGGTTCCCCAGTTCCTAATAAATCTAAAATCCTCCACCCTACACCATCTTCTAATCCACCCATTGAGACCTTGCAGTTCTGCCTGTTGACCTGGCCCTGCATGTGGAACTGGAAGCATTTCAGAGAATGGTATGATGAAGGTCCTGGACTTTAATCTCTTAGCTAGTAGCCTAAGTTTGGCTTCCCATCTGAATCTTCATCCTACACCCTGTTTAAAGAGGTGTCAGATTTCCATCTCTTTCAGAGCACTTGCTTGTCTGTATTTCCTCAAGCCTCATTCACATCTAGTGAAATAGGCACCATGTTTTAGATGACCACAATGCCTCAGCATGAGACAACCCTATCCATAAGTTCTCCAGACTTTTGAAGCCTCTGAGGCTGAAATCAAGAGTCAGTCCATCACAGCTGTACAGTTGTCAAAATGAATCAGACTGTTGCATGAATTTGCAGGTGTTCAGCCACCTGGAGATGTCAAAGTGCTCTCAATTAAGCCTGATATAATTCCATGGCAAGCTTTCACACCATCATCTTCTTAGAATGCTAAATGGTTCTATTTAACCTCTAGCTGTGACTTCAGTAACACTTTTGCTCAGTGGACTCAGGAGAGCAAGAGGTGCAGTCACTTCTAATACACTCTGGACATAGCATACAGAATTAATGCTCATTTTGGCAGTTCTGTTGACCTTATTCACCTAGAACTCCTCAGCCCAGCTTCCTGGGAGTTGTACCAGGGGTGCTGGAACAATTTTTATAGTGGGGGTGCTGATTATGGAAACCATGTATTTGGTGTTTGTTATTATGACTTCAAGCTAGGGGGTGTGGCAGCCCCCGTAGTTACAGCAACACTATGGGTTGTACTGCTCACTAAACAGGTGGGAATATGCAAAGGACAATTGAAGAAGAAGAAGAAGAAAGTTACTTACCAATAACCGGAGTTATTTGAAATAAGCATCTGCATATTCACACATCCTGCCCACCTTCCACACTTTTTTGGAGGCTTAAATTAAGAGTTTCCAAATTAGTGGACCAAAATGAAGGGCGGTTGGGGCCATCCTCACTTTTATACCCTTGGAGGTCTCCTGGTAGAGAGGGGAGGTAGGATGGAAGAGCGGTTCCAGCAGACGCTGCTGAACAGAAGATTTCAGTGGCTCCCAGCACAGGCACCTTGATTACACAGGGAGGAATATGCAGGGGCTCACCTTAAAGAACTCCAGTTATCAGTACACAATCTGCATTTTTCTTGTCTCCAGTTGCTGAAGGCTGCTCGGTTCCACTCAGGATCTCTGGTTCGGTCCAGGGACTGCTGTAGAGCTGCCTTGATAGACATAGTCTCCTTGGATTTCATGTATAAGTCCTTCAATCAGCTCCTGAGGTTTGCCTTAGAGTAGCAAACCCTGAAATCCAGCTTGCTGATCTAATCCCAGCCATTTTTTTGCAGCCTGCCCCAAGTGGCTAATCCAATCAGCCACTAGGCTTAAAGACTTTCAACAACATTGTAGTAATGGTGCCTCATGCATAAACTGTAGTCTTTATAAAGCCTTTTACATGACTGATTGTCAGTTTTGGAAATCAATTACAGATAGAGGGCAAGAGCCTGGAAAGAGCGGATTTTAGTAGGAACTGAGGATGATCACTGCCTTGCGAGATCACAGCAAATCAGTGGCATAGCTAGAATTTATAACTCAGGATCTCCTGACTTCCAGGTTTTTGTGAAGACCACTAGACTGTGTCATGTTCTAGGCAAAGAGGAACAAAACACCGTCCAGCACTACTTTAAGCTGCCGGGATTTTTTCAGCAATAAGGCCAAACTAGCTTTCTGATCTTGGCAGATGAGATAAATCTTGAGTCTTCCTCAGACACTATGGTACAGAAGATATTTCTTTTAGGTTCTCTTCCATTTGCTGGAAGCTGTCCATTAATTAATAAAATGGAAACTGCTGATATAAGTTGGTGAAGATGAGCTGTTCTACTATGTAAGATAACTTTCTACTAACTTGATCAAATTGCCTCAGGATATTCCCATGACTTTCTCCTAGTCTCTGCTCCATCTGTAACATCAATCCCAAAATTTCATACTCAGATTACATGGTAAGCAATGCCTTCTTCTTCTTAAGTGGCATAACCAGATTCCCTAACAAGTAAAAAATAGAGTACCAACAAATTTTGATCTAGAATAATCTTTTGTTTAGTGTGTTCCAGAAGTTCAGTTGCTCTTATTGACTGATTAAATCTGTATGCCTTTTTACAATGATGTTGACTGGGACAGAATTCTCCAACTAGGGATTTATCCAATATGGCAGAGTCACAAATTGGCTCTTATGCCTTCTACTCCATCAGCATTTGGCAATGAGAATGTGGTGTGGCAAGACTATGCATGGCTGAAGATCTATTGCATTCTAGTAATCCGGGTCTTGTGGACAGCCCGTAGGAAGCTTGTATACTTTACAGGAGTGTGAAGGCTTGTGAAAAAATATGCCAGAATCAGGGCCTGCATAGAATCTACTCCAGAATTAAGGGAGCCACAGCCAGATCTCTTGCTGCTTCCCCTTTTAACTGTATCCAGGGGAAGCTAGGAGCAGCTGAGAATATGACATGTATGTGTATATACGATAGCTACCATTCATTATGACACACATAATGTGAGCTACAAAGTGCATAAAAGTCATCTTGCAGCTTTTTGAGATACATCCACTTATTTGGCATGTTATTTATGTTGGCCAGAATGGTTTTGGTTCTATGTTCACCCTCTTCTAATGCAATGTACTTTTGCTGCTGCTGCCGTCTGCAGTAATCCGTGGAGAAGACATAATTTAGGCACAGCTAAATGAAAGCCAGTGAGCTGTTTGAGACAGATCTGCACTCCATGCACTAGTACTAGTCTAGATGTCTGTAGAAAAGTAGACTATTCCCCCTTCAGCAGCCTGTACTTGTCATGAAAATATAGTCTTCACGTTCTAAAAAAATGCTAGGAATTATTATTCAAAGGCAAGTTGCTCCACAAGGGATACTGTATTTTAGTTATATATAATCCACAATTCTGTGAAATCCTATTTACTGAAATGCACAGAAAAGTCTTCCTAAAAATTCAGAACACTGGCAATTCAATCAATTGAATGACTGGTCTGAAAAGCCCTTTTAGGCCCTGATACTGCAAATGATTATGTACATGCTTATTTGAGTTCAGTGGGATTATTCCTGTGTGTAAATTTAAGCATGTGTATAACTGTTTGCAAGATTGAGGGGTCTTAGTGTCCAAAGACTCTACTAGAAATATAAAAATGGTAATAACTAAAAATGCATTTGCATTTGACACCGTCATAGAAATCCTCTGGACACTTTACAAAAAATAAGTAAAGCCAAACTCATATAATTAAGACAACAAATCTATCAAAAATGCAATATCCAAGCTAGTAAACAATCCTTTCTACATTCTATTCATTGACATATAAAACATAAAACTTGAAACAATGAAACTAAAATGGAAATAGAACATTACTGAGCTTTGCCTAAAGGCCAGAAGTATATTGTGTTGTGGTGTACTGTATTTTTAGGGGGAGACCATTCCAGATGTAAGCATTTGACAGAAAAGGGACCACTTCTCTGTCTCAGAGTGAGCTGGTCCTTTAAGAAATCTGGGTCTCAAGTGCACCTGTACCAGGCTAAGCCCACCTCTATAGGTAGATGAAATGAGATAAGTCATGTGATGGTGAGCATGTGTCTAAACAACACCTAAGGGGATGAGGGGATGAGAGCAACCTGCAAGGACCTAAATAGAGAAGGACTCCAGGGGAAATTTGGAACAAAGGAGGACTCCACTCCTGGGAATCAGTGCTCTATGAAGAGCAGGAGGTCTGGCTGTGTAAGAGGCCCTGGAAAGGAAGCACAGGACAGCTGAGGTTTTGGGGGTAGAAAGAAATGTTAAAATCTCACAAACACCTCTCTCTCAAACTTAACTGCTGTTTCCTAAACTACAGCTCACAAATGAGCTATTTTAAGATGCCAATTCACAGGCAATTCATATAACATAACAAAACTTGCCAGTGTTTCAAGGAATCCATAGATCACATTGTATTTCTGTAAACCTTAATAAGTATTTTATCTTCCTCTACATATCCCATAATTGTAAATTTAAATGATGTTCTTTCAGAGCATACATTAACGTGTCTGTTACAAAGAAAGAGGTTTTTACTTTCTATTTTGATCACTGTTACAGACATTTTGATAGTAACTGGGTGCTAATTTACCTATACTACAATTACACCTCATTGAAGAAAAGATTTCTATTGTCAGAATTGAATGCTTAAGTTGCACACACAAAATATATACATGCACCAGAAGTGCATGAAAACCTTATAATCCCCACATGCAGAATAGATGATTGTCTTGACAAGCACCCATTTATTCAAGCAAATGTAAATATGGGTTTTGTGTACTTAACAGGAGAGTATCTGTAATTAGCATGTAAAGCCCTGACCCTCTAAAATTCTTCCGGTTCTGCCAGAAGGGAGATCTCAATGTTATTCAGTGGAATTCACCATGGAAGGCAGAATATCTTCTGCAATACAGAAGGAATTTTGAATGGCCAGTACTGGAGGCCCCTATTTTTGAAATTTTTACTTTTTCATCATTTTTTGCAATATGAACAAGAGAAGCTGAAATAGATGGAGGAAGGACAGAAAGATCTGGATTCTGTTGTTAACATGAATTAAAGAACTGCTTAATCATTTTAATCTGCCAGTTAATGAATGACATACTTATAGTATCCACAGCAAACACATTGACTAATATACTTCTCATCTCAACTTTACAATTCATACTAGTGGAGGACCTGTCTCATTGTTGAAATTGCTTTGGGAATCACTTCCTTGGAATACATGTGTCCAATCTAACAGTAGATTAGTTAGTGAGAGGGCAAAACAAAGCATAGGTTGATAACGTGAGGTAGGCCTCATTTGGACATAAGCAGATGGAGATAATCAGGTGTTGGGACCCTATAGAGATGCAGAGTTCTTCTGCTGATTTTCTAAGGGTATATCTACACTGCAGTTAAAAACCAATGGCTAGCCCATGTGTAAGAGGGTGGGGACCTCCTCCCAGGTCCCACTGTCCATTGTTTAACCCCTCTTTTCGCCCAGTTGGCAACACTTGGGGAGCTCAGTGAGGCAACCACCCACAGATAAAGCATCAGCGCCTCCTGTTCCCTTTCCCTTGCAAGGGAGGAAGATCTGGCTGGAACAAGGGTCTGTCTGTCAAACAGCCACTGGATATTCAGCTTTATGGGCTTAGTCTCTTAAAGTCTATTGCCCCTTTAGTGGGTTTACCTTCTACCCCAATTCCTTGGGTGTATTGCTTTGCTGTCAGTCAGGATGGCTTCAGGAGCAGTACGTCTCTTGGCTGTCTCCTCCTTGGCTGGCCTACCTCTGTTACCAGCAATCTCTGAGTGGAGCAACCTTCTTCCTGTTCACCTCCCTTCCTGTGGTAAGTTTCCTCTTTTAAGCTGCTGCTCCTTCAGGGTGAACAAGCCTTGCAAGTGTTCCTCATTGGAACCCAGAAGAGTTCATTAGTCTCTTTCATACCAGTATGAGGGCATGCCCCTTCACATACCCCACCCCTTAAGATGGCCATTCGGGTTTGGGTTGTCTCCATTCCTGATCTCTGATCAAAAGAAATTGGCATGGTCCTTTCCCGCCCCGAGTTGTTCTCGGTAACTACTTGTAGTGCAAGGTACCATATTATATGGGAGTCTGTATCCCCCATGGTCTGGATCCAGTGTAAGGGTGTGTGATCGGTGATAAGAGAGAAGGGGTTACACAACAGGTAATACCTGAGGGTGTCTATTTGGTAGTTAATGCCTCCTTTTCAATAATTATAAGTTTTCCCTAGGGAATACCTACCTACTTAGGTGTATGACCGGGTATTCTCCTCTGAATTTTTGTGAGAGGATGGTGCTGAGACTGACATCTGAGGCATCTATGTGTAGTATGAATTCCCAAGAAAGCAGAGCAGAATGGCACAGGTGCCTGGCGTAGTTGTGTTTTCAGTTTCTGAATGCTTCCTCCCACTTTCCATCCCAATGGATCTTCTTAGCATTGTTGACTTTTATGAGATTTGTAAGGGGGGGGCCTTCACTGAGGTGAAGCTGTGGATAAACCTCTGGTAATATCCTGCCAGGTCAAGAAAAAGTCTCACTTGCCTCTTCATCTGGGGGACGGGGCACACCTTGTCGACCACTGGCTTCATAAAGCTATCTCCTACACAGTACCCCAAATAAGTTACTTCACCCACAGCCAACTTACCTTTCTCCAGGTTGGCCTTAACTTCTGCTGCCTGTAGGGCTTTTTAACACCACCCTTAAATGCTGCAGATGGTCCTCCCAGGTGGGACTGTAGATGATAATGTCATCAGTGTAGGCCAGTGTGTATTGATGATGGGGGTTGAGGAGCTTATTCATAAGCCATTGGAAGGTAGTGGCAGCCTCATGGAGGCCAAAAGGAATGGTTTTAAATTGGAAATGCTCAAAAGGGGTGGAGAAAGCAGTTTTCTCTTGTGAGGAAAGGGATAAGGGGATCTGCCAATAACCTTTTTCAGATTGACAGTACTTAAGTGCTTCATCGGTCCCAGCTGTTCTAGTAACTCGTCCACCCTTGTCAGTGGGTAGATGTGAATTTTGTGATAACATTGACTTGTCTGAAGTCAATGGAGAACCGAACTGTACCGTCTGGTTTGGGGATAAGAACTATGGGCTCCTCCATTCACTTCTGGATTGCATAATCACCCCCATCTCCATTATCACTAGTATTTCCTCTTGGACTGTATCCCACAATAGTCTAGGGTTCTCTCAGACTACCTGGCTTAGAGTAGTCTCCAGATGATGTTGGACCAACCACATTCTCCCTGGACAGTTGGAAAACTGCAAAGTCCCCAGTTAGTTGGAGGAGTTGTTTCCTTTGTGCAGAGAAGAATCCTTCCCCGCTCCCCCAATATGGTTGCTGGAGCTTTGCTGCTGGGGAACTGGAACCCCAATTCTGGTTCTGCTGGAAAAGGAGTTATCAGCAGGGCCTCCCGCACCATCCAAGGTTTGAGAAGGTTCACATGTTAGATTTTGGTTTCCTTTCTCTTCCTGGGTAGCCTAATCTCATAGTCCACAGGCCCTACCTGCCTGACACCACTGTGAACAGATCCTGCCATCGGGTGAAGGCAGTAGAAGAAGAACATGGTCACCTGGCTGAACAGTCCGTAGTCATGCCCCTTTATTATAATTTTGTTCCCGAGTATATTGGGCCTTCCTCAAATTCTCCCTAATGAACACTCCTATGTTTTTGAGTTGCTCCCTTAAACTGTAAGATATATTGGGTCATGCTTAAGAACCTGACATCTTGTTCTTCCCACCCTTCTCATAGCAAGTCCAAGATGCCCTGCGGTTGGCAACCATAGAGAAACTCAAATGAGGAGAACCCTGTCGAGGCTTGTGGGACCTCTCTTATAGCAAATAGGAGTAGTGGAAATAGCCAGTCCCACTGCTTAGGGTCATCACTGACAAAGTGCTTCAACATCCCCTTCAGGATCTTATTAAACCTCTCTAATAGATAGTCAGTTTGTAAGTGCTACACTGAGGTCTTTGGGGACTTGACCTTCAAAAGGGAGCATAATTCCCACATTAGTTGGGAAGCAAAGTTATTACCTTGGTCTGTTAATATTTTGCAGGGAAACCCTACGCATGAGAAGAGCTTCAAGAGCTCTGGAACTCTAGCTGTCACTTTCAGGGAGCAAAGAGGAACAGCCTAAGGATACCTGGTTGCATAGTCAATAATTACTAGCATGTACTGATGCCCGCTGCAGTCTTTTCTAAGGTTCCCACCATGTCCACTCCTATCCTTTCAAATTAAGTATCACAGGGCATGGCTTCTCTCCCCCTTATCCCTGCAGAAGCTGCATGGACTCCAGTGGTTGTGCCTTCACTGTACCCTTTTATTTTAGTTCCCTCCACCATTTCTACAACAAACCCCGTTCAGCAGTCTATTTACAGCACCAACAGTGCTCTTCCCAGGACCTGAGGGGAACAGAGATCTCCATCCCTTGAGGCCTCCATGTAACTGGGCTCAATTAGCCTGGTCCCTCTCCCTCCTCCTTGGGACTTAGCTCTTTATCAACCTTGGGCTGCTGGGCTAATTGGCTTCTTATTCCATCCAACCGGCCAGCCTGATTGTCTGATTATTTCCATCAGCTTTCTCAAGGAGAACTAATTAACATCTGAGTGAT
Organism: Malaclemys terrapin pileata; assembly: GCF_027887155.1. Lineage (NCBI taxonomy): Eukaryota > Metazoa > Chordata > Testudines > Emydidae > Malaclemys > Malaclemys terrapin. Next base: position 169,796,777 of record NC_071506.1, on the reverse strand, counting down.
CAGAGTGCAGGCTCACCTGTTCACACCCTGCACTTTGTCACAGGGGGTCTCAATCAAGGGCAGAAGAGCCAAGGGTGCTGGCTAGTTGACACTCTGGGCAGGAGGAACAGTGTTCTCTCACTTCATGGTTTATGCCTGGTCAGTAGAATCTGGCTAATATCTGAGCTAATGTCTTCTCTCTCCCCAGGTGTCCCGCACATGGGATATCATGCACCAGCTGCAACACAGCCCAGCAGTGCTGGCATGGTATCAGCAGCCAGGCCATTACCACCACAGCTTGCTGATTCTTCTCAATTCGGTACAAGCACTCCTCCCTGAGTGCAAAGTTCAGGTACCATTTGCCTCCCTGAGACTCTGTTACTTCTCCAGCTTCGGGGGCCAGTTGCTCAGATGCATGGCTTAACAAAGAGTCGTTCTTCTCTCCTAGCACAAAATTCCCTCTCCATAGGAGGGCTTCCAGGTCCGGATATTCTGCTCTTCGTCTGTGTGGATCTGCGGAGGGTTGAATGGGATGTCCCTTCCCTGGAATGATTGGCTTTCTCAAGGCTTACCAAGCTCTTGGGAGTTGGTGTCACCAATTGGCCCCTGTTCTCACTTGCGGCCTGAGCCTGGATATTAAGGACTCGCAAAAAAAAAAAAAAAAAAAAAAAAAGCTAGTCCCAGCTTATGATCACAAGGTAAACCAACTTTTCTATATGGGCTCCCACCGTCAGTTGTAACCTCTGGCTTGGGTAGGTCTTGACATCACTATGGATACATTGAAGGTAGAATGTGGTCTTGGGAGGGTGTCACTTCACACCATGCAGGGCTGGAACACTATCTGGCTTCAGCCAGAGTCCAAGAGTCCTTGAACCAGGTTCCCTTGGACCATCACCAGTACCATCAACTTGGGGGAGGGAGGGTTGTGCCCAGGTTTCTGACATCCAGCCCTGGGTGTGCTCACATTCCATCAGTGGGCCTCCCTCTTTATGTGCCCTGTCTCCCCACAAGAATAGCATGTTAATGGGCTGGGGTTGCTGGCCTCTTTCTTAGCTTGGGGGAAGCTTGTCTGTGGGCTGCTGGCCAAACCTTGAACTGTGAGCCCCGCTTCAGTTGTTTGGGGTGCCTGGTGGTCCCAGTGGTGGTGTTGCATTGATGCTCAGCTTCCTTGTCCCCGTACGGCTGCCTTGGGCCTGAGGAATGACTGACCCCCTCGGAGAGACTGCTACTGATTTGGCTCACCCTCCCACCCGTGTCCCTTGCCCTGCTGATGTCCGGGGTTATTCTGCCTTTAATGACCCTTCAGCTTCTACAAAATCCTCCATTAACCTGATTATTTCTCATAGCATCCCAGGGCAATGCCATAGTATCCACTCCCTGCCTCAGCCACTTGAGTTCTTTCAGTCATTGTGGTGGTTATATTATTCCATATTCTTTATGAACATAGACTTATGATATGAATGACATAACTGAGATGTACTTTATGCAAGATGGTTCATGTGAGATATCATTGGAAAGGTTATGATTTACTGAATGTGATTATCCAATTTGTATGCCTGTATCATTTCTGTATCTGAAGTTAGGAATATTGGCTATGTATCTGTATTTCAACTATGCTACTTGGGGTGACACCCATTGCTAACACTTCAGGTACAAGAATGGGAAAGCCAGGCAGGGCAGATGGCCTATCAGCGAGGACAATGGAATGAAAATCTTGGCCTTCCTGTGGATGCTCCATACTACCACTGACTCATGGACGCTGTGATCCTACAGTGTCAGGTGGTCTTGTCACCTGATACTAAAACATTACCTGGGACTTCTTGTAACTTTCCACTGTAAGGGAAGGGGAGGGGTTCACATTTGGGAAACGATTCCCATCTTATGTAAATCCTATTTAAGGGTGGGGAGGAAGGCAAACAGGACTCCTCCTCTCCATGGCCCGTCTGCCCAAGAAGAAAGACTGCAAAAGGGAAGGCAAGGGGGAGTCCAGACTAAGACAAGGGTCCAGTTTGAAAAGGAATATAATGGGAACTCTAAATCACAGAAACTTTGAAAACTGTCTGCAACAGTATTTAGAGTGAGAAATACTATTTTTAACCAATTTCTTTAGTGAAACTAGTTTAGTTTGCATGTTTGATTTAGTTTGCTTAGTAATCTGCTTTGTTCTGTTTGTTACCCCTTTTACCACTTAAAATCTGCCTCTTATATTTTGTTTATTATTGAACCAACTTTCTGGAATTTCTAACTGGGGGGGGGCAAGAAATGTGCACACCTCTCTCCACATTGAGGGAGGGGGAAAATTTCATAATATATCTTTGGATCTGCACTCCAAGGCAGGTGGACATCTGAGTGCGGGAGCAAGTCCCTGAAGTTGAGTTTTCCCAGAGCTGATCTGCAGCTGAGTGTGGCCATGCCTGTGTTTTTGTTAGAGGAGGTTTTAAGAGCCTGGTTCAGCAAGACAGGTTAAAAGGGGCCCACGCTGGCAGAACAGGTAGACTCAGTGGTATCTCAGCACATCAGGTGGCTTCCCAAGGAGTCCAATCCGTCACAGTGGTAACAATCGGGGTCATCCCCGAATGGGGTATCTTTTGGCCCTAAACCACTGGCTATGGATCTCTCCCAAAATATCCAAATAATTCAAGATAGCAGACTTTTCACTTGCTTGTAATCCCTTGCCTGTTCGGTGTCCAGATTACGGTAGGCAGCCTGTGCCTGACTGATGAGGTATGGGATTAGGATAAGAGCCCATTGTTCTGGGAGTGACTGGGCTGTCAGTGCTACCCTCTCAAATGTGACTAAAAAGGCTGTAGGGTCATCTTCTGGTCCCATCTTGGTGAGCTTCACTGGTACTGGCAGAGGGACCCCTTAAGTGGAAGCATGACCCCACCCCATTCCTCCCTGCAGGCATAGGGTTGGTACTATCTGCTGTAGCATTTCCTTTTGGAACTCCTGTTGCTGGATCATCATGATCAGGGTACTTCTACGCAAAGTGAGGCAGCCCACAGCAGCAAGTCTCAGTGCCCAGCCTAAAGCACATGGGGCTTGCACTACTGCACTAAAAGTAGCTGATAGATGTTGTGGCTGGGTCTGGAGCTCAGGCTCTGAAGGCAGGCTTGAAGGCTTGCTGTGTAGACAGACCCATAGTGTCAGGTACTAGAACCCTGTCTAGAAATGCAGACCTATTTTGACAACTGTACTTAGCCAGCCATCTTAGCTCAAAAAAAAAAAAAAAAGAATGTAAAAGGGGCTGGACTCTGAGGGAGATGAAATTCAAGGCAAGGACATAGAAATCTGTCTTGGAGATCTATAGGAACAGCTAAATTCAGGAGGAAGCTTAGCACTTAGTGATTTATGTTTTGTTGCTAAGAACAGGGCTGGCTCCAGGCATCAGCTTGCCAAGCAGGTGCTTGGGGCAGCTACTCCAGAGAGGGGCGGCACGTCCAGCTATTCGGCGGCAATTCGGCGGACGGTCCCTCACTCCCACTCGGAGCGAAGGACCTCCCACTGAATTGCCACCGCAGATCGCGACTGGAACCGGCCCTGGCTAAGAATAAAGGAAAACCCCTGAAAAAGGATAAGGTTTGGATGCTGACCCTGCATGTGCATGTGCTGTGTTGAGAGCCAATTAAATATTGTTTGTTAATGGGATAAAAACAAGATTGTATAGTTATGCACTCAAAAGTCAAGAAATGACAAAGTTAGGGCTGCACAAAAACAAACTCTGCCCCTCATGCCTAGCTTACAATAAAGCCTTTAGTTATATGATCTCTGGCTATTTGCTGTTTAAGGGCTTGATCCTGTACCAATGAAATCAAGGGGAGTGCTTTGACAGACTAAAATGGGAGTAGGACTGAGTCTTACCTCTTGGTCCTCCCTAGCCCCTTTTCTATTGGCTTCAGCAGGCCTCATTCCTGCAAAGACTTGCATATATACTTAACTTTAAGCATGTGAATAGTCTTGTTGAGTTTGTTGGGACTACTTGTATGCTAAAAAGGATGTGTTTAAGTGTTTGCAAGACTGGACCCTAGGCCTGGGTTTCCATTTCCTGAAGCATGTGTGTTTGGCATGAATAACAGCTTAATCCTTGCTATTTAACAATAGTGGTTAAGTGTGTGCAGGCATAGACATGGGGTGGGTGGGGGAAAGACTTCCTTGCAGTCCTTTTTTTTGGGTATTCATGTTTTCTATGACTATGGTATTGTTGGCTCTACATTTATGTGATTTGCTTGTTTTTAATTCCCTTTACATTTTGTTACAAAATTAAAAGACAAAGAGTTTCTATTACATATTCATTGTAATACTCTGCAGGCTTTTAATTATTTATTGACACTCAGTTACTATGTATTTAAGAAATCACTGTAATAAAATAAATCAGAATGATAAATAATTTCAATATCAAATTTATCCTTGAATAATTTGCTTTCTAGGAAACAGAAAAGATAATTACTAACAAAGAACTCAATCCAAAACCAACTGAAATCAATAAAAACATTTAGACTGTATTCACTGAATGATTTGGACATAAAGTCCTTTTAAAATAAACCACTATTGAGTACAGGTAGATTTAGGTTCCCAGTGTAAGTATTTAGTATTAAACAATATATTTGTTTGGTTCAATACGTAGCAACTTATATAAGCCTACTTACTTATTTCTGTGTTTAAATTAGGCACAACATGAACATTAAGTATGTAACAGACTTCAATGACTGGGAGCATGACTTGGCTTCAAAATGCCACTTGTTAGTACTATTAGGTCTTTTGGCAAATATAACTTTTAAATTAATCCTGCTTTATCAGTTTTCTTGAAGGAAAAAAAATGTAAATAAACCAATCAAATGTTATGACAGATCCATTGCTGATACCTTTTCACTCTTCTTCCTGATTACTCAGTCTACATTACAGCAATTGCACATACCTTGAGCTTTTTGACATTGGTGCAGGGATCATTGGAGAAACTCTCAGTATCTGAAATTTCGATGTCTTCACCATACAGAACACCAGTCAGATCGTTCCTCACCTGTCACAGAATGAGAAAAAGGTAAAATGAATAAAGGAACCCAAAGAGGAGGGAGCAGATGGACTCTCTTGGATCACCATAAGAAGATTCAAACACAAAGGGTGATATGTGCGCCAATTTTCTTTTTTCCCTCTAGAATGAGACTGTCACAGTTCAGGGCAACTGCACCTGTATTTCCCTCATCATAGTCCAGCAAGGGCACCCACACTCAGGCCTCCAGCTTACCTGCCATCACCTGTATTGGCAGATACCTGTGCCTCTTTCCCTCCTGAATGGGGCTTTTCCATATTGCACACTTCCCTGCCTACACTGTGAATTCCCCAGCAAGACAGACTTTCTAAACAGGACTGCTTTGTCTTCTCCTCAAAAACTATAAATTGTGTCATTGCCACAATGAAGGTACCACACAGCTCTTTCTAAGCAAGCACATTTATTCTTAAGGTGAAAGCATTGCAGAGAAAACATATCAGAAACAATAAAAGAACCTATATGGATGCTAAAAAGTTACCGGAGATCACCTCAACTCTAGCAAGGACTCTGGCAGGAGATCAGTCCTTCAAACCCCACCAAGAAGTTTTTCTGTGATCACAAGTTCATAAGAGCTTTCATTCAGAACAAGCACCCCCATGAATTTGCGAGCCACTGCTTTATCCAGTTTGGGCCTTGGATCTTGTCCTCTTGTAACAGGTGATCAGCAGACAATGGGTTTCTCCTCAGAATGTAGCTACAAAGGTTGGGTCCAGAGATGAGAAGTTGCCATCCCCTTCTCTCAAGGATTTCCTGGGAAACCCAGTCAGTCAACTAAAGGTTCATTCTTATCTGGATATTGTTTAAGAGTCTTTTGAAGCTCAGAAAACTTACCAGCATTTACATTAGCCTTGTCTCCTCCCTAGTGATGTTTCATACAACCCCACAATACTCCATAAAAATTGGCATTTTAAGACAGTGAACTCCTAAAATGCTGAAACTTAATTCAATAAGGTTTAATTTAATTCAGTGAGGTTTGTCCAGGATATTACAGGAAATTGTCATATCTGTCACAGTGACCAAAGGATTGTTCCATATCTATATATGCACTGTAGATTCATAGCTTTAATTTGAGCAATAAAATGATCATGGCCAACTTCCTACTTTGCATAATCATAGCTGACTGATTATTAACATCAGTGAAATTTGACAAGAATTCATAGGCTACATTCTCTCCTGCAGCCAAAGATTCACTTGATGCCAGAGAGTGGTGGGTGGCAGTAAAATCAGGGAACCAGTTATGGCTCCTTGACTCTAAGAGTTGGTCTACACTAGCATCAGCCCCAACATGAGTTAAATCACCGTAATTTATGCTAGTGGAGGACTGGCATAGCATACTGGAGTTCCACAGGGCACGAAAGGAGCCGGGTGCCCTGCAGTATGCCTCCTATGCTGGGAAAGTAGATGAAGTGGTTAGCACAGGAGCTGGGTCCACCAACTTTACACCTACCAGCTGAGAGTTCTCTGACTCTCTCTTCTCAGGAGAACTCTCAGCTGTCCAGTTATGGCCAGATTCTGGCCCCTTTGTGCTGCTTAAGCAGTACAAAGGGTCTGGATCACAACTGAGAATCTGGCCCATAACATTTCAGATTCTTTTCTATAAAAATAACTATTTGAGGGTGCTTGTTTTTGTTTTTTACATCTTGCCAGCCCACTGCAAAGAATGGTGCTTCAGGTTACAGTTTCTGGAACACGGCGAAGAATCTAGCTGGACAGACTATGGTTGCAGTCTGAAGTAAATTGGGACTCACCTGTGATTTTACTTTAATAAAACTGTGATAAAATCATTGCCCTGCTGATGGTCTGTCTTCATTCACTTGCAACAATGTGTCAGAAATAGTAGGAACAATTCATTGTTATAAGTGACAAATCTTATACACATGGTCACCTATCAGAAGTCTCACACTCAAGCTGTGACAGATCAGAAAGAAATGTATATTGTACCTCACTTAACAGTGTTACAATTCTGTATCTTATATTAGCATTCTCTGCATAATTATTACAGTTAATTAAATACATTTCCTTTTTAATCAACTTCACTTCTTGAAAAGAAAAGCAGACAACCTTCATGAACAAAAAACTGGGTCCAGAAAGAGCTGGCAACACATTATGGTTAGTGGGAATTAGTAACAACCCTTCTGCAGTAGACTTCTTCTCCATGGGCATTAAATCCACCATAAAGCCTATTTTATTAGAAGATGTTTTAGCAGCCCAGGAGGAAGATCCACCTATTATTAATCTTTCTATATTATAAGTCCGTGGGGCTGAAGCCTAATAACAGAGCAAAACCAGGAGGATGTGGTAAGAAATCAGCCCTCATGGGTGAACGGCATTGCTTCCATTTAGGTAAAGATGGAATACTTTATTGAAAAACCAAGCAAAAAAACAACAACAACCACCACCACCACCTACTGGCATCACCTGAAAAATGCAAAAAGGAAGAATATCAAGAATATCAAGAAGAGATGGAACAACTAGGAACAGAACAAATACCGAATTTTGTGAGATCATTTATATTGACCATAAATGAAAAGGGATATTAAACATGTCACCAAAGACTGAATGAAAGTAGAATCTGATGAAGTTCAACAAAGACAAGTGCAGAGTCCTGCACTTAGGACGGAAGACTCCCATGCACTGCTACAGACTAGGGACCAAATGGCTAGGCAGCAGTTCTGCAGAAAAGGACCTAGGGGTTGCAGTGGATGAGAAGCTGGATATGAGTTGACAATGTGCTCTTGTTGTCAAGAAGGCCAACGGCATTTTGGGCTGTATAAGTAGGGGCATTGCCAGCAGATCGACGGATGTGATCATTCCCCTCTATTCGACATTGGTGAGGCCTCATCTGGAGTACTGTGTCCAGTTTTGGGCCCCACACTACAAGAAGGATGTGGAAAAATGGGAAACAGTCCTGCAGAGGGCAACAAAATGATTAGGGTCTGGAGCATATGACTTATGAGGAGAGGCTGAGGGAACTGGGATTGTTTAATCTGCAGAAGGGAAGAGTGAAGGGGGGGGGATTTGATAGCTGCTTTCAACTACCTGAAAGGGGGTTCCAAAGAGGATGGATCTAGACTATTCTCAGTGGTACCAGATGACAGGACAAGGAGTAATGGTCTCAAGTTGCAGTGCCTGAGGTTTAGATTGGATATTAGGAACAACTTTTTCACTAGGAGGGTGGTGAAGCATTGGAATGGGTTACCTAGGGAGGTGATGGAATCTCCTTCCTTAGAGGTTAAGGTCAGGCTTGATAAAGCCCTGGCTGGGATGATTTAGTTGGGGATTGGTCCTGCTTTGAGCAGGGGGTTGGGCTAGAGGACCTCCTCAGGTCCTTTCCAACCCTGATATTCTAGGATTCTAGAGCAAAAGAAATCTCACTAACTTACACAACCACCAGTAACTAATGTAGTCAAACAGAACCTGCTGAACTAGTATTAGTTGAGTTCTTGCATCTGGGAACAAGCAAAAAGAGAGCAGTAATACTGTCATAGTGGGTCACTTTGCTAGGTTTGTCCAAGCCTATCCTACCACTACCCCCAAGTCAAGCAAGACTGTGGCAGACAAGTTCTTTGGTGACTTTGTTTAAGCATTAACAACATCTTTGGCAGTCTCTTCTGTGCATTTAGTTATATATCTTTTCATATCAAGTGACATGCTGGTCAAAGCACTTACCTGCACATTAGAGTTTTCCAGACAATATGTAACTCTGGAGTTCAAGTTAGCTAATATTGCAACCCACCGGTCTGCTGTGGTACTGAATCTTGAAGAGGTAAAAACATTGGTTTACATGTTATTACTATAAACCTTCAGAGGTAGTCACAAAATATGTTGGTTTCAGACTGTTTCATAGCTAGAAACCCCAGCTTCTGTCAGTGAAGGTGATAATTCTTCTTGGCTGTAATGTTCTTGACACATAACCAATGACGCATAGTTTATTTTCTTTATATTGGTATAGGACTGCACCTACTCCCTTACTGGAAGCATCCACGGGGGTCAAAGGGTAAGGTAAAATCAGGGTATGCTATTATTGATAGCTGTACCAGACAGTCAATCAGCTGATTTAAAACATTTAATGTTGCTCAGTCCATTTAACCAGCTAGTTGGAGGGTATTTGTCCAGACACCTTTCCTTTTCCTTTGTGTCTTCTTCTTCTGCTTATGTGTCCACTTTTCAGGGTGCTTTTTGTCAGATCCCAATGGGGCAGACAAAAAGTCATACACTTGGTTTGTTCAAGAAATGTCTTGAATATACCTCGGATAGGTACAAAACTACAGATGCTTAAGAAGTTCCCCTATGGTAGGGCATGTACAACTACTTTGTCCACTGAATCCATCTTATAACTTTCAGTGTTCACCACCATTCCCATATAATGTACCTTACTCTTAAAGAGGTTAGATTTAGACGCCTTCAGCTTAATTCCATGTTTTTGTAACCATTGCTCTCCTTACATTTTTCCTGTTTTTCAAATGTGCCATTGCACACAAGGATATTCTTCAGCTACGCAATATGAACCTCACCCCTAATCTTAGCAAGGTACTCTTTCCTACACCTCTGAAAGTCAGCAGATAGTTTTGTTAAGTCAACTGGAATGCTACCAATTCATACAGACCTTAAGGTCTTATTACCTCACAGCCCTTCATAACTTTTTTAGCCATGTGATGGGGTGTTCGCCTCAGGGAAGGGGTTAAAAATCAGCCGAGGGAGGCAGTGCGGGGAGCAGCCAGTCAGAGAAAGACTGCAAAGAGCAGGTATCACCTTGGCCAGAGCAGTTGCTGGCAGAGACCAAGGAAGTAAGAGGGAGCTCCTGGCTGGCTGCTGGGATATGCTGGCTGGAGGCCCTGAGAGGAGGATGAAGAATGTGCTGAGGTCACAGGGAAGTGGCCCAGGGAATTGAAGCAGCTTTGGTGGAGACATTAAGGAGAGGCAGCAGGAGACTGCTATCAACAGAGTCCCTGGGCTGCGACCTGGAGTAGTGGGCAGGCCCAGGTTCCCCCCACTCATCACTGGTGAAGTGGTTGGACTATAGAACTGGGAAATAGTCACTCCCCAGAAGGGGGAAAACACAGATGGTGACACAGCCAGAGGGCAGAGTCACGAAGAGGGACATTGTGGTTCCTGGACTGAGGTAAGTCTGCAAGAGGAGAAGGCAATGGGAGAGGCACCATCACGAAAGCGTGCACGGTCTGAAAGAGCTAATCCCTGAGACAGACAGCAGGAGGTGCTGCTCACTTTTGTGAGTGAACTATCACAAGCTGTGATATTATTGATGTGTCCCCTTGATCTAAGAGAGAAACAGGATTTACCTCCAAGCCCCTTTAGAACATTTTGGGTTCAAGGACGGGGTTGTGTGCATCGTATGTTTTTCTGCTCAACTCTGTAATCTATGCAAAATCTTAAACTATCTTCTCTTTTCTGTACACATACCAATGGTGGGGAATAGGATGAATTTGAACGTTTTAGGAGTTTTTTCCAGGTATTCCTTTATCTTGTTACATAGTGGATGTGGCACCCAGATAAAAGTCTTCTGACTAGTTTGCTGGCTGCATAACTTGATAGCATCTCTAGATCAGGGATCTGTTCCTTGTTTCCATCACCTCTGGAAAAAACTTTGGATTTTTTCAGCATTTGTTGAGCAACTTGCCTCTGTGCCTCCAATAAATGACTCAGATTAACTGCTTGTTCAAACAAACTTGATCATCCCCTCTGCTTAGAGGCTGTTCTTTCTTCGTTGGTTTAGTCCATGAACTTCAGTACTAGCATCTCTTTCTTGTAACACTGATTCCACCTACAAAGGTCTGTCTTATCTGCTGAACATCCAATACAATTTCAGGTTTGGTCTGCTGTAGGATTTCCAGCACAGTTCATCCCTTCAAAATAATATGTTTTGATGGATGACTGACAGGGATATTTATACAGCAAAATAGTCCTCTGTGTATTTTGATTAATGTCTCTGATATCCAAGTTCTTAAGCCCTGAGGAGCAGCATCTTGGCTCAAGCACTGCTGTTAAACTTTCAGTATCAAGACCTGTATAGGCCCAACATATTACATTAGTGGTTTTCCCTTTGGGGATAACTGCATCCCATTTTCATACTTCAAATATGCACAAATTATCTGAACAGTTATTTCTGATGAAGTTCAAAAGAGCTTTCACTTTTGTCATTACAACATGAGGAAATGTTCACTCCATGTTATGGGGACTAGGTACTGGTTCCTCGCTGGATTAATTGTGTCAGTGGTGTTTGACTGTCTCTTCAGCAACACTGTAGCCTATTATCTAAATTTCTAATTCATGTGGACTGACCAGTATAGGAAGAATGAAGACATTATCTCTTCAGTTAACTGAAACAGGATTTCAATTAATCTTTGATAATGAATTTGAGTCCTGTTAGCAACTTAAAATAGAAGTTTGTCTTGAACTTAAATAACCAAAGCTTTTATTAAGCTTTTTAAAATGTCTCCAAGAGATTATCTGCCAATCATTGACTTGAGACCATCACACCTGCAATTATATGTCCCATAAAGCTTGAGTTTTTATTTTAAACAAAATATCACAGTGTATATTTCTTTCCAACTAAGATAGCTATTCTGGCACACTGCGTGGGTGGCAGATGGCAAATGCATGTTCGTCCTATTGAATAAAACACAGTGCTCTCATTTTTGTAACATTCCTGCTTGATATGGAGGTTCTGTATAGTCTCAATCCAGATATGCAACAATTGCATGACTTATGCCTGGAGGGGAATGCTGTCTTTGCAACCTGTGAATTTCCACTGGTCATACCTGCCATTTCCCTGTTGGCTGGTTTTTGGCAGCTCAAGGGGAAAACTGATGAGCCTATCTCATGAGGATCAGTCCTGGGCCTCTTGCTCTGATTACTGCTTTCATGACCTCTGCCTCAGTGCACCCTTTTCTAATCCTACTTTCAATTTGATGAACCAAATGGCTAAAATTTAACCTGTCCTTTTTCTGGGTCTCCTTGCTGTAGTTGCTCTGTTTTCAGCCTGCAGCCCAGTTTCTCTGCAGATTACACTTTTTCATTTTATTTTATTTTCTAGCCCTGCCTGCTTTACACACACACTCTCTCTCTTTCAGATTGAGACTTTTCCTGCCCTCACAGCCCTTCTTGGAGCTTTGGCTGTTCTCTTTCTCCCTGCAATGCCTGGTCTGCGAGTTGGTGCAGTTCCTGAGGGTGAGGAAGTCAAGCCCTCATTTCTCACTGCACAGGAATCTCACTTCATCCTGCTGTTTCCCTACCTTTAAAGCAGATTGTTTTTCTCTTGTTGCTCCTGTGAAGATGTCCTCCTCTTTTTCTATTTCAAGGGAATCTGTCTCCTTACTGAAACTGCTCTTCTTTTGGCTTGCAGGCCAGTTCTCTACAAAGCTACCCACTTAATTATGGGCAGTGATAGATGGACCATAGTTAAGATTAAAAGAAGACACCATGTTGCAAAGCTGAATTTTGCATCTTCTCAAAAGCCCACCAGTAGTCAGATCAACTTGAGAATTGGTATGCTAGTTCAGAGACTGGGGTGCACATTTGAGTTCATTTGGTCAAGAGGTTCATGAGATACAGTCCCACTCCTCAAATGATCTGTTTTTTAAGATCTCCATGTTCTTATGCTTGTGCAAAAATAATGAGTATCTGAATGTTTCTGCTGTGATGTAGTGCCCAGCAACAAAAACAAGCTCCAAAACCTAACTGGTATAAAATGTTCAACTGTATGTGTTGTTCTTGTATTTACCAGTACTGCTGAGAGGCTCCCCACAGGAGGGAGGGGCAGATGTGGGGTAAATATCCTTTGCAGCAGAAGGTGCAATGAATAGGAACATGAGTTCAAGTCTCTTCTTCCACTGACTGCTGTTAGTATTTCTGTATACCTCACAACCATCATTATTAAGTCCCCATATTTTTATCCTAGGGGGAGGCAATTGTCATTCCCCCAATTTGCAGACAAGATAATTGAAAGGTTGCACAAGGTCACTACCAGCAGAGCTAATATAAAAACCCACAGCACAGAACTGTCTTTTTGTTCTGTTTGTCCAGTGCCTAGCACAATGGGGCTCTGGTGCATGACTTAGGCTCCTAGGTGTTACAATAATGTAAAAAAAACCTGCCTTTTGAAATCTTTACCAAATTTGTGTGCTTGGCTAACCTCCGCAGGAAAGCTGCTACTACAGCCATACATTTTGTGAACACCCAAGGAAGTGAAGATAGGCTGAATGGGAGTACCATGAATTGGTAGTGTGAGTCATTCACTACGAATTTGAGGAACCTTCTGTGTCCTTGGTATATTGATACATGAAAAATAACTCTTAAATTGAGAGCGGTGTACCCATCTCCGGGATCCAGAGAAGGGACAGTGGATGCCAGGGTGACCAGGTGGAACTTTATCTTAAAAAGATAATTCTTGAGTTAACGAAGGTCTAAAATAGGTCTGAGACCTCCCTTGGCTTTTGAGATTAGAAAACAGGAGTAGAACCTCTTCCCTCTTAAATTCTGCAGAACCTCTTCCATGGCTTTCACTCGAAGGAGAGATTGAACATCCTGGACCAGAAATTCTTCGTGAGAGGGGTCCCTGAAGAGGGATTGAGAGGAAGGGTGGAAAGGAGGGGTAGAAATAAACTGAAGGGTGTATCTCACTTTAGCAGTGCTCAGCACCCCACGGTACAAGCTCTGAGGAAGTGGGAAAGGCAGTTTCACAAATAAAAGAGAAACAGAGTCTCACATCACAGGACATGGTATGGCGTCCTTGAGTGTCCCATCAAAACGCCTGCTTAGAACCCCTTAGATGTCTGGGTGGGACAGGCATTGAAGTCAAGGTAGAAGGGGGTGGTGGCCTGCCCCTGAAGCCCCTATTTCTCTTCCTCTGCAGGTCCTGACAGGCAGTCAGGGCAGATTATTAAAGGGGCAGTTAAGGCTTGTAGTACTTCCTTGAGGGAGCTGGGGTGTACAACTCAAGGGGCTTGAGGGTCACTCTCAAGTCTTTTAGTCCATGAAGCTTTGTGTCCATCTGCTCCGAAAGGAGCAAAGTTCCTTCACAAGGCAAGTCCTGAATAGTCTGTTGGACCTCCTAAGGGAGCCCAGAGGACTGTAGCAATGAACTCCTGTGCATGGCCACTGCTGAAAACCTGGACCTGGCAGCCAAGCCCACCACATCCAGAGCAGCTTGTAAAGAGGCCCTCATCACTGATTTTCCCTCATCCACCAGTGAGAAGAACTCTTGCCTGACCTCTTGTGGGAGCAAACCTTTGAATTTTTGCATGGAGTCCCACATGTTAAAATCATATCTGCTTGGCAGCACATGCTGGTTTGCAATTCTGAGTTGTAGCCTCCAGTAGAGTAAATTTTCCTACTGAAATTTCTTTAAATTCTTTGATTTTGGGGGTTGCACCCTCTTTCTTTCTCATTGGCAGAAGATACCACCAGGGATCCCAGGGGAGGATGTGTGTAAAGGAACTCAATCTTGGGTGAGCACATAGTATTTCCCTTCAGCCCATTCTGAAGGGATGCAGGGGTCTGCCACAGAGTTTTAACTGGGTCCATAATGGCCTCACTGAGAGACAGGGTTACTTTTGAAGGGCTCACAGTGGCTAAAATATTAACCAGGCTATGGGAGGACTCTCACTACCTCCATCAGTACACCCACATTTAAGGCCACCCTCTTTAACAACTCTTGGTGTGCCTTGTAGACATCCAGAGGAGGCGACATCAAATGCTGAAATGACTCTGATACAGTAGGAGGAGCACTCCTTACCGACGTCGAGGCACTTGGTATTAGTCTGATGGCCTGGCTCAGATGGAGGGGTCAGTGCTGCCAGCATGAGCAGAAACGTCAGCCTGGCCCCCTGATTTTTCTTCATGTCAGGTTTAAAGTTCTTGCAGATCTGACAATGGTCCCCAATATGAGCTTTCCCCAGGCACTTCAAGCAGCTTGAGTGTGGGTTCCTCAGGGCCATAGCCTGGTTGCAGGAGGCGCAGGGCTTGAAGCCTGGTGACTGAGGCATCCCTACGCACCAAGGATGGGACAAAAACCCTGATAAGTACGATAACTAACTTACTAAACTTGACTAAAAAATAACTATGTACAATAAACAGAGAAAGTCCACTGAGAACTTGTGAATGCAAGGAGGGCAGTTCCAGCAGCCATCCCAGGCAGTAAGAAGGAACTGAGGGGTGCGGGCTCAGCTGGGTGCTTTATACTGGTGCTAACAGCGCGTGATAGCAGAGGGCGCTTGAGCTGTTCCAAGGGGTACCACTGAGGGAAAATTTTCTGGTCACTGTGTGCAGGACACGCTCACACCTAGAGTGAAACATGCATGTCAAATCACTCAAAGACACCCTGGAACCCCAACATTCAGCTGCTTTCTAGAAATGGATTTCAAAGTACATTAGTTCTGCAAGGATAGAGCATTGGTAGGGCTCTGATGCCCTGATGATCAAACCCTGCTGCTGACACATGGGATGGGGGAAGAGCGTTTTGTTCCATGTGATG
Source organism: Malaclemys terrapin pileata (assembly GCF_027887155.1). NCBI lineage: Eukaryota > Metazoa > Chordata > Testudines > Emydidae > Malaclemys > Malaclemys terrapin. The sequence continues at coordinate 169,781,259 of NC_071506.1, read as the reverse complement.
AAAAGGTAGCTATATATTTGTTTAAAACCAAAGTTTGCATCCTCTGTAAGTACTACTACTAGAAAAAGGCCAGATCAACCCAAACATTGGTAGACTGGAAAAAAGTTCCACAGAATGAATACTTGTGGAGCCAAAATAAAGCAAAAAAATCTTGTCCCACACAAATAGTAGAAGCAAGTCTTAACTGCCTTTCAGAAGAATTAGATTAAATTGGTGCATTAAGGTATGCTGTCTGTATGGGGCTATTCCTGCATGCTCAACTTTAAAGCAGTGGGTGACATACAAATTAATTTGCCTAGCAATTGCACATTATGAAGTTTCTGTGTCATGAATGAGGCAGGGAGCCGAAAGAAGGAAAGTATGGTCCTAAGGGTAAGATAATAGACAGAGACCCAGGAGAACTTAGTTTTTATCCCTGGCTCTGTGATACCTCTCATTTATCAGACTGATTTGATCCATTTTTTCTTCAGGAAAAAGACTTTTTTTCCAATGAAAATACAAATATAAGGAATATAAAAACTATGTTCACCTGCCAATATATTTTGACTAATAGTTCAGCATTCCTGTAACAAGTAGAAGTTTACAGTTTGCTCAACACCCAATCCGAAATGTCCTAGCTATAAACTAAAACCACAACTTCTAGATTAATAATACCACTTAGCTTTTAACAAATATTTCCAATTGTGTGTGTGTGTGTGTGTGTACTAAAGTTCTATGTAAATACTGGAGGATAAATCCTTTGTTGTTCAGGGGAAATTCTAATCCTACCAGATGTTGATCATAAGAGACTCCTAATGAATGAAAACTGGTCAGAGCAGATGGTTTATACAATCAAATATTTTACTGAGATTTCCTGCTGCAGAGATTTATATTGTATTTTTTTTTAAACTTTTGTTTGATTAGATTTCCAGGGTAAACATAAAGACAAGGAAATAATTTTTTTTGTTTATCAAACTTGAATTAAAAGAAATAAAATTGTAAAAGAACTTCTCTGGTACAGGAGAAAATATGCATCATGAGGCATTGTGAGGGAGGGATTACAGCTTCTGGGATTATTAAAGACAGAGGAACCTCAGCACACAGGTTGCTTTAAAGCTAAAACCGTAGCAATCAATCACAATTATCCATATTTCCATTCCAGTAAACCAGATACATTACTCACTCATATTTATAGGCTCAAGTGAATTAAATGCCACAGATTTTTTAAAACTACTGGAAAAAAGATTGTTTAGTACTGCATGTATTAGCCATTTTCTTCACTTGTAAGCTCCAAAACAGTCTTCAGTTACACCTATGCAAATACATTAAATTACCTGGGGAAAGAACCTGGCTCAGAACAGAAAAACAGAACATGGGAATAAAAAGAAGCATGAAGACAAAAAAAAGAGTACAATTAAAAAGTTATCTATAAGAAATATAGGATACTAGAAAAACAGACTGATAGGAAAGATGAGTGAGTAGAGAGGGATTTTTTTTGGAGAAAGACTAAAAAGGAAAATAGTAAATTTCATTGTTTTATTAATTGTTTAATAAAAGTCAGATTAAAACCCAAGATTTATGTATATGGTGCTTTTTTTAGGTTGAGATGAGGGGAGCTTGGGCTAGTCAACCCTGCAAAATGATCTGTGTTGGCAGACACATGCACTATCTTCAATGCCTAGGGCTCTAGGCATGCAGATTGTCTTACAGCTTTGAGGTCTTAATATAAAAGAAATGCTGACTCTTTTTTTGGGGGGGGGGGAGGGGGGAAAGCATAAGCAGTGCCACTCACAGCTGTAACATCGCCTGGCTTCAGCATATAGTATTTCTAGTGCCCCCTGTTGACTTTTTTGGCCCTGTGATGGTCCATTTCGGTCTATGTCTCCTGTGGCTTAGCTTTCTGGCCAGGCCATCTTTAAGTTCAGCCCCCTTCCATAGTAACTAAAATCCAGCTAAACAATCAAACAAAACACCCAAACCAAGTGCAGTTCTGTCCCACTTAGGCTAATCTTCAGTATACCTCCTGCCCTCAGCTTTCACATCTTTTGGGCTACATTTAAGTCCTTCCAGGTCTATTGTAGAGAGCTGATTCTCAGGCTTCCTTCCCTAGAATCTCAGGATATGATTCACTTACTCCTTACCCCTACTCCCACAGGCCTGTCAAGTTCCTCTTTGCTCTTTTAAACTGAGCACAGCCTCCCAGGGCCTTCTCCCTGCAGATTTTCTTCCTAACTGATTCCCACTGCCTCACCTCCCCCAGAGACTCCCAGCCCCTTCATACAGGCCATATCTCAGGACCTCCCACAGGATCCTACCTTTCCCCCTGTAGATTCTCTCCATCAGGAGACACTTACCCCAGGCTTAGTTCTCTCTCCCTATGTAGTCCCTTCTGACCTTTTCACAGCTGGGATCACTAGTTGTAATTAGGTCACCAGATCAGAATCAGCTGGGGATAACTGCTAAGTCACAGGCGAGACTCAGCCTGATTCCCCTTGAAGAGCCGGTCAGCCTGTGATAAGAAAATTTTAATGTGTGTGGGGGTTTTGGAGGAGTTAGGGAGTAGGGGGTTATCTTATAGGAAATACATATGTGTGTTTGAAGAGGAGCAAACTGAAATCTAGTCAGTTTCAAACAAGAGTTAAAAATAATTCCAGGGATTGTGCTTGTCACCCTTGGCAATTGTTGTGGTTTTATAATCACAGTTTCCTGTTTTTAACATGCTTTCTGTTCCCTCCTTGCTGTGTGGAAGAACCACAAAAACAGCTGGGTGAATACAATTACACAAAAGGCCCCAATCCTTCAAAGACTTACAAGTGCTTAACTTTATGCACATGAGTTGTTCCATTGAATACATGTAAGTCTTTAAGTATCCTGACAGCATTTTATCCCTGCTCCTACAAAGTAAACATACTGAAAAATTGGAGAATTTTTTTCTCTAATCTGTTTTGATGAAAATAATCCAAGGTGTTACTTATAAGAGAACCAGGAGATACTGTACATAGCTAGAAGCAGAAGATGATCATTCTGTGATCACCAGAAAAAAAAGAACCAAGAAAAATTCTTCTGATCTACTGGTACCCAATTGCTATCAAGTACCTAGCATGGCAGCTGCTGGGAATGTCAGGGTTGAATGAAAATGCAACTGGAGGAAAGGAATATGCTGAGGATGGATGTTCAACCTAATCCACAAAGATGTCAAATATGCCCAACAGAAGGTCTTTTACTGTCCAAAGAAAACAGACTATCCTCACTGGAGAGTGGATGCTAAGAAGAGTTGACAGACTATTCTGTAAGGAACAAAAAGACAGTAGGATGGTGTGCTTGTCTTCCTGGTGAGGAGATATGTCACTGCAAGATTGGATGGGATCCTGAATAGGGCAGGCAAGGATTCACTCCATATGATACATATCAGCAGGAATGTCAGTGCTTCTGCTGATACCTGACAGATCATTGAAGATTTCAAGAACTTTAAAGAAAAGCTACAAAGGAGGAAAATACAAGTAGTGATCTCTAGTATTCTTCTTGTCTCATGAGCAAGAGAAGACAGAAGATACTAGACATGAACTACTGGCTAGGTAAGTGGTATAAAGTGGAAGGTTTTGGTTTCATGGAACATTAGGCCATCTTTTAAGGGGAGGGGAGACTGTATGGTCTGGACAACCTCCATCTCATCAGAAGAGGAACCCATATTCTGGATGATAGACTTGTGAGATTAGTCAGGAGAGCTTAAACTAGCAACAAAAGGGGAAGGGAAAGAGAGTAAACACAATCATAATAAACAGACATATAACTCAGACATCTGTTATCATACATTTAAAAGAACAATGTGTCAATGGATATATATGTAGAGAGAAGAAAGTGCAATGTGCTAGCTAAGAAAGCAAATGTGATCCTTGGATGTATCAACTGGCGAATATCAAACAGAAGTAGGGAGGCATTATTGTCTCCTGTATACATCGAGACCATTGCATCACTGAGACCATTAGTGGACTACTGCGTCTGGTTCTGGTGTCCATACTTCAAAAAGGATGTTGACAAATTGGAAAAGGTTCAGAAAAAGAGCTACAAGAATATTCCAAGTCTGGAAAAGCTGCCTTACAGGGGAAATACTGAGGAAGATCAATCTATTTAGTTTATCCAAGAGAAGGATAAGAGGTGACATGATCACGGTCTGTAAGTTCCTACAAAGGTTCAAAAGTCATTGAAAGTCATTAGGACTTGTGTACCTAAGTCACTTCCATGTTTTTGAAAATCCTACCCATTATCTCCTCTTTGCCTACTTCTTTTATGCCAGATATCATTACTATCCACTTTGAAAATTAAATCCAAAAAGAATTAAGTGATACAAATAAGGGAAGGATTTCTGGGTTTGTAAATATGAGAACATGATTGAGAAGAAGATTGTTATTCCCTGGTGCATTCTGGGTGATATCTCAAAATGGAGTACCTGGTGGTGGAGCAACAGTAACACTCATTGAGGCCTTTTGGATAATACAGGCCTTCTGCCTTTACAAGATCTTCCTTAGAAAAGGGAAGAGAAGTAGGCTACTTGCTCTACCCTTCCCCATCCCACACAAGCAAATGAAGGAGAGAGTGTAGTCTTATGGCCTGTGAAGGAGGTTACAGCAAAATGCAGCTTAGGTTTCTCAATCTGGGCAAACCTTTTCGTAAACCTGGGCCAAGTGTTAGGTTTCAGGATTGTTTCACCTGATATTCAGTTTCATTATTAAGTCATAATTATACTAAAGATTTGATATGTATAGGTTTTAAATTATTCAGAAAAGGGATTCTATATTGTTCTATGAATAACAATAGAAACATAATGACAATTACTCAGAAAAATAATTTATCCATGAGATACAAAGGAACACATTGCAAAAAGGATGGTGACTTTCGCAGTATTAAAAGATATTGATCCTTAATGAAGAAAATATTATTACAAATATATGAGTGGGAAACTTGTTATGCATCGCTGAACTATTCATTTAGGGGTTGATCTGCAGTGCACATGAAGTATCCAAAGCTTTTGTGTTAGAGCAGCTTCCGAGGGACCCAGCTAATGGTAGATTGACTAAGGGGAAGGGAGGCTACTTTCCTACAAGCTCTACGAATTTCTGTATTTGGGAGGTCTTGTGCTTAAAACTCCTCAGGGCTCAGGTCTCCTGTGCGCATGGTTAGGAAACTTTGTGAAGAGAACTGAGCTTCTGTCCCCCTCCCGCAGAAGGGTCATGCAGGCAGTAATGATTTCAACTCTACTCGAATACTTTGCATAAGTGCAACATGGAACTTTATCAATTTCATTGGTTTGCATTGGTGTAAATATAAGGAATTTGTTTTAAAATCTGTATTTTGTCTTATTTAATTCTGGTAAAATTGCATAAAACATATATTTGTCCCTATCTTTATTCTATTATGTGTCTCAGAATAAAATCACATACTCTAGTGGGAAAACACAGTTGGATGGGATCCAAAATATCAGCTCAACTGTTTTTTTTTTAGATAGATAAATATAGGGATGATCTCCTTTCATGAACTTTGCAGCGGCATAAGTGAGGAAATATTCATTTGCTGGGATTTGTGGTAACTGAACACCACATCCATACCAGCTATAAAATTCCTGAAAAGACTGTCTGGCCCTCAGGTTGTTATTTTCTCAGTACCCCTCTGTTACTCATATCAGTCCTTCCACAGGAAAAGCAACATGTCACACTATGTATATCAAAAGAAGACAATCTTCTCAAAATTTTATTTAATCAGGAGAAAAGAAAGAAATTCCTGTTTGAAAAATGTACCTATTTTCTGGGGAGCAATGGCATGTGAAATGAAATACAAAATAAGTAGCAACAGTGACTGATTCCTCTGTATCTAAAGATTCAAAACATAAAAAATACGTAAGTATTAATTATCTATTTAAAGATACAAGCATTATAGGAAATAAGCAATATTCTCTAGAAGTGTATCAACTGATTTACACAGCAGGAAAGCCATGTTGTGGAACTGTAGCAAGAACATCAATTGACATCTGGAACACCAGAAACAAAGTCCTGCCTCAGCATATGAGACCTGGCTGGATTAAGGCAATGTGTGGTTTTAGAAGCACCCCCACCTTTTTATGGTGGAGGAGAGGATCACTAGTATCCGTCCAACCCCTGAAAAACTAATAACAAATTTAAATGTAACAACCACTCTAATGAAGTCAATACACATCTGTAATTCCACCACCCAGTCACTTCAGTAAGGAGCCACAAAATAATCACTCTCTCTCTCTCTCTGTATGGTGATATTCTAATCAGTGGGAAATAATAAAACCATTCCATGCTCATGTCAGAGTAAATCATGTGAGGCAACACCCTCCATCACTAGTGCCCACATCAGAGAAGCAAGGCCACACTTCTGCCATGGGATCGCCATATCAAATGACCCTATGGAGTGCTGTCAGAGTACCAGCCAGTGCAAGTTCAAGCACATCAGGGTGTTCCTACTAGGACTGCCACCTTTCTAATTCCTGGTAACCAGACCCCTGAGGCCCTACCCCCTTCCCCACATCTTCCCGCAGGCCCCACCCACTTATCTGCCTCTTCCCCCAAAGCCCTGCCCCCATTGCTAGCTCCTCTGCTCCCCACCCCCATCATTCGCTGGATCATCTCAAGGAGCCAATCTGCAGGTAGAAGGTAGATCATCTCAAGGAGCCAGTCTGCAGGTAGAAGGTGGCCCCAAGTGAGCAGGGGCTGGTGCGGGTTAATGACCTGGCACCTCTTTCTGCCCTGTGGTAACTGGACTTTTGGTTCAGGTGCCATTTAGGGTTGCCAGATCCCCCCAAAACAGGCACCTGGCAACCCTAAATGGCACCCGGACACAGGAGCCAAAAACCAGACTGTGTAAAAAACGGACAGGTGGCAAGCCTAATTCCCACAAACCTAGTAGACTGGGGCTCCCCGTGTAATGTCAGCCAGAAGACAGCCCCCTCACATGTTCTGAATCATTCCTAACAAAGAAAGGGGTTGCCCTGAAAAAGTCTGCTCTTAAAGGCACCATTAACTGCAAAAAACCCCCAGACTCATCCTTGCCCTACCGTGTTCGAGAATTAATAGAGTTTGGTCCAAGGTAATTAAATAAAAGGCCCAATCAAAATACTTCAGCGGGAGCAGGATCACGCTTAGATGTGGAATTACAATTACCATTCTTAGCATATTCATTATTGTTAAATAATTTCTCACAACTAAAATCTTTAGATAAGTGGTCATTGTGGTTGCATGCAGTAAGAGATTTATTATCTGGTTATTTAAGATTGGTTTACAGAAATTGCTGAAGTTGATTTCTAAGAGCACCTGGTAGAAAGAATTAATGTCAAAGCAGCCATTAAATTATTCATGGTTTTGTCATAAATTAATTTGCTATATTTACAAAGAAGTGTCTAATTCAGGTCTTCTTTGAAGTGAGGGAGAGGGGAAAATGTATTTCAAGTTGTTAGGTATTGTCTTATTCCATTTGTATTGTGCAATGTTTAAATACCTGTTTGTAACTTTGTTTAATGTATTTCTAGTAATAGAGTTTGTATTAATTTTGAAAACCTTCAATAGACATGCATGTTAATTATAATGGAATGTTCTGTACTACTCCCTGCAAAAAGCAGTAAAAGACGCTTCAGCCAGTAAGTCTGAATTGTCTGAATATTAAGCTGAATCCTTCTGGGACGGAAGGGAATCAGTACCTCCCAGCAACAAAGAGTCCTGTGGCACCTTATAGAGTAACAAACAGACGTATTAGAGATAAGCTTTCGTGGGTGAATACCCTCTTTGTCAGACCACATGCGTCTGACGAAGTGGGTATTCACCCACAAAAGCTTATGCTCCAATATATCTGTTAGTCTATAACAGGGGTCAGCAACCTCTAGCATGCGGCTTGCCAGGGTAAGCACCCTGGCGGGCCGGGCCAGTTTATTTACCTGCTGACGTGGCAGGTTCGGCCGATCGCGGCCCCCACTGGCTGCGATTCACCGTCCCAGGCCAATAGGGGCGGCGGGAAGCCCGGCCAGCACATCCCTCGCCTGCACCGCTTCCCACCGCCCCTATTGGCCTGGGACTGCGAACCGTGGCCAGTGGGGACCGCGATCAGCCAAACCTGCTGCATCAGCAGGTAAATAAACTGGCCCGGCCTGCCAGGGTGCTTACCCTGGCGAACCGCATACCAGAGGTTGCCGACCCCGGTCTATAAGGTGCCACAGGACTCTTTGTTGCTTTTTACAGATCCAGACTAACACAGCTACCCCTCTGATACTTAGTACCTCCCAGGACTACTTTACAGGATTCTGCCCTAAGTACTTAAAACTAAAATGAATCTTAAATGTAAATATAGCAAACCTGCATCCCATTCCCCAAACACTGTATTTTCTACCCCCAAATGTCTGGTTTCACACTGTCAAACTGTTTATTAAGGCATGCTGCTGTACCATAACATAGGAAAGTGAAGCTGGCTATTAACACTTTTGATAGAAGCCTAATGGTTTAATTGCAACAGACTCAGGGGACTGCACTAATATTTATGAAAACCTCTGTGTATCCAGGAGACAGTGATTACAAACTGAAAACTATGAATACAAATCTCTGTGGGAAATCAGATAAATTAAGTGTTTATTTTATAGAAAAATTGAGTGATATTTTGATGAAGGGGCAGATTACAGAACACACAAATGAGAGCATTCAAAAGTAATCTAAAATTCTTAATATATCAGCCCTCCTCCCAGATCACAGTCCAAACTTCTTAGATTTCCAAAATGCAGATGGTTCATCATTACTAAACTTTACGAATTTAGCAATATTGTCCAGTGACTATACATTCTGATTTATGTATACCAGTGGTTCTCAAACTAGGGCTGCCGCTTGTTCAGGGAAAGCCCCTGGTGGGCCGGGCCGGTTTGTTTACCTCCCACGTCCGCCGGTTTGGCCGATCGCAGCTCCCAGTGGCTGCGGTTCACCGCTCCAGGCCAATGGGGGCTGCAGGAAGCGGCAGCCAGTACGTCCCTCGGCCCGCGCCGCTTCCTGCAGCTCCCATTGGCCTGGAGCAGCGAAGCACGGCCACTGGGCGCTGCGATCAGACAAACCTGCGGACGCAGCAGGTAAACAAACCGGCCCTGTTTCCCTGAACAAGCGGCGGCCCTAGTTTGAGAACCACTGATGTATACTGCTTGCTCTTTTTTATTTAAACTTTGAAGACAGCTCAATAAAACTGAAACTGTCATTGATTTACTTTTCACATGGCTATATATGCTGTTCCAAGTGGTTTTGTTTTGATCAGCTGTATAGAAATGAGTGTTTTAAAAATGGCTTTGAAGTCTGTTTTCTTCTTGTGGTGGAATGGAAGAAAATAAATGACCTGCCCTGCGTCTTTGAGATGCAGTTTTCATGCTGTGATAAATGAAGGGGGGGGGGAGGGTAGCTTGCTTTTATGGACACCCAGACAGCCAGTAGCTATAAAATCCCTCTTAGTAGCTGTTCTCAGATTGCTCTTCCTGTAAAGAGTTAAAAAGTCTCACTGCTATGCATAGGTAAAAGGAAGTGAGTGGGCACCTGGACAAAAGAGCCAATGGGAAGGCTAGAACTTTTTAAAATTGAAAAAAAGACTTCCCTTTGTCTGTCTGTTGTTGTTCTCCCCGGGAGAGACAGACAGGGCAGAGCTATGCTGCAAGAAGCTTGGGCCAGGTATGAAAAATCATCAGTGTCATACTTAGAAACTACTCATTAAAACCCCAGATATGTAAACAGATCAGGAAATGTCTAGGAAGACGCGATTAGGTTTACCCCTTTTATTTTGTTATGGCTTGTGGACTCCTCTGTCTAACACCACGTGCTTTTGTTTTGCTTGTAACCTTTAAGCTGGACCTCAAGAAAGCTATTCTTGGTGCTTAATTCTTGTAGTTGCTCTTTTAAAATCTAGCAATAGCCTTAGTTCCCAGATGTATTTTCTTTCTCTTTTTTTAATTAATAAAATTTATCTTTTTAAAGAACAGAATTTGATTTTTGTGTCTTAAGAGGTTCGTGCACATGTTATTTAATTAGCTGGTGGCAACAGCTGATTTCTTTTTTTTTTTCTTTCTGAGCTCTTTCCTGGATGGGGGTGAAAGGGCTTAAGGGTACCTCACAGGAAAGAATTCCCAAGTGCACCTTCCTGGGCTCTCAAAGGGGTTCTGCACTTGGGTGGTGGCAGCATCTACTCTACCAATCCAAGATCAGAGAAAAGCTGTAACTTTGGGAGTTTAATACAAGCCTGGAGTGGCCAGTATTAATCTTTAGAATCCTTGCAGGCCCCCACCTTCTGCACTCAGAATGGGGAATTAGCCTTGACACATGCTGATCAGGACACAACTGGTCTTCCGTATCATTCTGTAGCACAGCTTCTCTCCAAATTCATTACTGATGGGGTAATGGCCCCCACCTGTGGAATGCAGAGGTCGTCAAATGGTGTTGCTGGAGATGCCAGGACTAAGCTCTGCCCTTCAGCTCAGGCCACCAGATTTTCTGCCTCTGACGGTGGAATAAGTTAGCAGTGCAGTTTCTTCCAACCATTTTGTTTTAAGACATTTTTTTAAAATTTGCTTTCATGCAGTTGTAACTTACAATCTTCCTTCTCCTCCTCCTCCAACTCTGCACTAGGTAAATAGCAGGTTTCAACCATCTGGATCTGCTATTACAGCACCTCCCTGCTGGATTCCTTTGGCCCCACGCAGGCATGGCTGAGCTATTTCACAAACACCTAGCTTAAATCTAAGCAGTGCTCCCTTTGTGAAGCATCATATATGGGCTCTTCAGAGGCTAAATTATCCCCTGCCTGTTGCCAACCAGCTGACCCTCACCCTGCCAGGGTACAAAGTTAGAGTCAGGCAGGCACATCAGGTCCCCTCCATGCCCTGAGGAGCCAGGACACCAACATAGAAAAGCCCAATCAAGAGCTTCTGAGCATTTGGGAGAGTCTAAGGGTACGTCTGTACTTACCTCCGGGTTCGGTGGTAAGCAATCGATCCTCTGGGATCGATTTATCGCGCCTTGTCTAGACGCGATAAATCGATCCCGGAAGTGCTCGCCGTCAACGCCGGTACTCCTGCTCCGCAAGAGGAGTACGCGGAGTCGACGGGGGAGCCTGCCTGCCTGTTGCGTGTGGACCCGTGGTAAGTACTTTGTAGTTCGAACTAAGGTACTTCGACTTCAGCTACGTGAACAACGTAGCTGAAGTTGCGTATCTTAGTTCAAACTGGGGGGTTAGTGTGGGCCAGCCCTAAGGAAGCTATCTGGTCTGTTCAGCGGGTGAACACCACCCTCACAAATACTGAAGTAGGTCCTTGACTCCCTGAAGAAACAAGCAGGATTCCTATACAGCTCCCCTTCCTCCCACTATGAATTGGGGGATTCTCATACTATGCTGGGGTAAGTCCTGCAAACCCCAGAGACTTTGGGTTCCCAAAAGGCAAAAGCAAGCAAGTCCTTTGCAACCAAGCATTAGTTGAGCCCTGTAATAGCCTTCTAATTTTTTGTTTTCGTTTGGGGGAATTTTGTGCTATTTTGTTTTTATCCATGCTGGGGGAAGGGGGTCAGGGACCCTGGAGGGGGGGGAATGGATCCTGCCACCAGTGAATGGGGGTTGCAGAATGAGCTTGCCCTGCACTCACTCCACACAGGTTGCTCCTGTCCTACAGGGCTGAGCCTGTTTCCTTGCTCTGAGTGTTGCAACCTGACTCACAGGTTGCAGCGCTCATCAGGTTTGGCTCAGCCACCCCCATCACGATGATGGAGGGGCAGCTGGGCCAAATTTAAGTGAGTGGCACTGGCACCCTGCATGCCAGGTTGTCTCCTTGACATGATGGAGGAATGTCTGAGTAAATCAGCACTGTGACCCTGTGTAACAGTCATGATGCTTCCCACTCAAATTTGGCCAAACTGCCCCCATCTTTCTCTCCCCCCCGCCCCATCATTATGGAGGGGTGGCTGGGCCAAACCTGAGCAGAGCTGTAGGAAAGGAGCCACTTCTGGGGGGTGAGTTTTTCATTTGATCATTTCATAGGGTTAGAAGGGACTGCCAGGGTCATTTAGCCTTACCCCCCACCGAGATGCTGGATTTTTACATGTTGTTTTTCATTTTATTTTGTGTTATTTCACATTTGCAAAGAAACACAAGCCTCTAGCAATTAGTATTGTTAATCAACAACTGGGGTGGCAATCAGGGGTCTAACCCCTTCTCCTTTGCATTCTCCCCCCAAGGGAGTGGCTTTTCTCCTACACAGATGCTGTCTCACAAGGCTCTGTACCATGCTCACTGTCCCGCATCCCCTTGCAGCATGTCTGGGTATGTGAAGAAGCCTGTCCCTCCTGTGCAGCCTACTGGGAATTGTGCCTGGCTGGCTCCCACCCCAGGGACCCTCGCTCTGCCAGAGACAGGGCTAAGAGTCAGGCAGCAGTGGAATGGGACTTGTGCCTTGCTCTGCCAGGGACAGGGGCCTCCCTTTCTCCACCTCTCCCCTGCTCCAAGGCTGGCTCCACACACAGGCCTTCGGAGCACTAGGCAGTCTGTGCCCAGACCAGAGGCACTTGCTAATTTCACTCCCCGCAAAGCTGCACCTTCATGGGATTACAGGGAGGTAAGTGAGAATTCCATTCTCATGATCAGATGATCCTGACTGACTGAGGAAAGCCCTGAGTGGTACTAGGTTGCTCCTACAGCACTTACCGGGGTGCTAGCCACCCTGGGGGAGCAGGTAGACAGCCTTTCAGCTCCCACGGACATTTTCACAAGTGAGGTATGTGTACCAGTACCCTCCTCTGTTATGTGGTCCCCAGGCCAGGGTGAACACTGTACTACCTTCCCCTTGTAAACAGTCAGGAGAATACCACACGTGCATCACAAAAAACAAACAAACACCTACTAGAATTTTCCAGGACAAAACACCAGTGTCTTGCAAGTAACTCATTAATATTAATAAAACATCTTCCCTTTCAAGCTTTATTAGATACTTGGTTTCCCATTGATGCCTCCTTTGAAGGTATCATAAGATCCAAATGAGGACATCTAATTAAACCAAATGTTAAACTAACACATTTATATAAAAACAAGAAATTTCATAAATGTTGTGAGCTTAAGGTTGGTGTTATTTCAGTAGCATTGGTGAAAGATATAGTCAGGCCTTCAGAAGGGGGCTTCCTTTCGAAAGACCCCAGAGAGTGGAAGAATGACGACATACCGCATAGCAATTTCAAAGCCTCAGCCATAGCCTTTCAGGCAAAAGGTTTACATATAATGAATAAAGAAAGCCTGCTTTGTGACAAACAAGATGCTCATTGTCTAGAGGAATAATCCTTGCTTGGAGTGAGATGCTTAAGATTTTTGTCTTGAACAAACCTTTGATGTGATTTGTGATGAGCGATAGGTTCTAACTTGATGGCTACAAAGAAACCATTTTATAGCCATTGCTAAACTTCAGCAGATATCATGTGCATCCAAACTTACAGGTGAGGAGCTTTTGGGTGAAAAGGCTGAGCAATTAGTAGTTGAGATTGAGGAAAGCCCTCAATCCCCACTGCTGAAACCAGCATAACAATCCATTAGTTGCTACCAACACCAAAGTTATCCAAGAAAGGACTCTTACCCTGGCAGAGGAAAACATCTGGAGCAGAAGCTTCCAAGTAAACCCAGGTAAATTTTACAAACCAACAAAATCCTCAGCATGACAAAGACAATGGCATTGGTATACAAGAGTTCACAGTTCCTGTACAGGACTCCTTCTTCTGATCCACCCTCTGAACCCAGAGCCATAAGTGGCTGGTTTTAGTCACAGCAAGGCACAGGTTACATGTTACGCACCTATACCTATACCTATGCACAGACAACATGCCAATACTCTGTCCAGAGAAACAGACCCATTCTGAAATGAACAGCTCCTGGAAAGGATTCATAGCCACCAGTTCTTCAAAATCCAGAGGAGCTTTTGATCCCAATCCAGCCAGTTGCTCACCCAGAAATCAAAACAGAAATCATTTTACCACAATGATAAAGATGTGCAAAGATCCAAAATTTCATTGCATTCAAACATTTCCTGAGGGATCCTCAATAGCCAATTATCTCCATTGTTTGGGATTCCTAATGCCATGCATCAGCTTCAGACCCTGAGTGGATTTCTCAAAATGCACGTACAAAAATTATTTCTGAGGTCATAGACCCATGCACTTGATGACACCTAATTTTACATTTCATACTCACATCACAGCTGAATTCCTTTGTGGGGAGGTAAGGTAAGTACATGCAACATGCTGAAAGCCAGCCCAACTTTAGACCCTTACATACTCACTGTGGATGTATCTTAAAAAAAATAAATAAAAAGGAAAACCCACAAACATGGCCATAAGTGATTGGACCAGTGGTCCATTAAGTCCAGTATACTGCATCCTCTTCCACCACTCCAGAAGGCATTCTGAATTTGCTAGACAGCCAAAGACCTATACATGCAGAAAATAGCAGACCTCTCAAAGCAGTGATTCCTTTATTCAGACTAGGATCACCTACAGTTAACAGCCTGACCCTTGGAAGAGAAGTGTAGTTCAACATAGATCCCCCATTAATCTGTGATACAGTTTGGTATCCAGATAGAACTCATACATAAGAGCATAAGAACGGGTCAGACCAAAAGTCCATCCAGCCCAGTATGCTGTCTACCGACAGTGGCCAATGCCAGGTGCCCCAGAGGGAGTGAACCTAACAGGTAATGATCAAGTGATCACTCTCCTGCCATCCACCTCCACCCTCTGACAAACAGAGGCTAGGGACACCATTCCTTACCCATCCTGGCTAATAGGCATTAATGGACTTAACCTCCATGAATTTATCTAGTTCTCTTTTAAACCCTGTTATAGTCCTAGCCTTCACAACCTCCTCAGGCAAGGAGTTCCACAGGTTGAATGTGCGCTCTGTGAAGAAGAACTTCCTTTTATTTGTTTTAAACCTGCTGCCCATTAATTTCATTTGGTGGCCCCTAGTTCTTATATTATGGAAACAAGTAAATAACTTTTCCTTATTCACTTTCTCCACACCACTCATGATTTTATATACCTTGATCATATCCCTCCTTAGTCTCCTCTTTTTCAAGCTGAAAAGTCCTAGCGTCTTTAATTTCTCCTCATATGGGACCCGTTCCAAACCCCTAATCATTTCAGTTGCCCTTTTCTGAACTTTTTCTAATGCCAGTATATCTTTTTTGAGATGAGGAGACCACATCTGTACCCAGTATTCAAGATGTGGGTGTTGCATTTATATAAGGACAATAAGATATTCTCCATCTTATTCTCTATCCCTTTTTTAATGATTCCTAACATCCTGTTTTCTTTTTTGACTGCCGCTGCACACTGCGTGGACGTCTTCAGAGAACTATCCACAATGACTCTGAGATCTCTTTCCTGATTAGTTGTAGCTAAATTAGTCCCCATCATATTGTATGTATAGTTGGGGTTATATTTTCCAATGTGCATTACTTTACATTTATCCCCATTAAATTTCATTTGCCATTTCGTTACCCAATCACTTAGTTTTGTGAGATCTTTTTGAAGTTCTTCACAGTCTGCTTTGGTCTTAACTATCTTGAGCAGTTTATTTTCATCTGCAAACTTTGCCACCTCACTGTTTACCCCTTTCTCCAGATCATTTATGAGTAAGTTGAATAGGATTGGTCCTAGGACTGACCCTTGGGGAACACCACCAGTTACCCCTTTCCAGTCTGAAAATTTACCATTTATTCCTACCCTTTGTTCCCTGTCTTTTAACCAGTTCTCAATCTATGAAAGGATCTTCCCTCTTATCCCATGACAACTTAATTTACGTAAGAGCCTTTGGTCAGGGACCTTGTCTAAGGCTTTCTGGAAATCTAAGTACACTATGTCCCCCTTGTCAAATTTACATTTCTGATGTAAGGAGAACCAGAAAACAATTAGGAGCAAGGATTCATGGGATTAGAACCCACTTCTGCACAGTCTAGGATGGTTGACATCCCACATTGCCCCCAGCAGGGCATACAGAGCCATTGCCAGGGAACACTGTGGAGATTAGGTGCTGCAGGAAATACTGCCCAAAGAATCCAGCATGACAGTACCCTATAGCCCTCTGATTGGCCAAGCACACTACTTAACCCTGGAGGGTGCACAGAAAGCTGAGCAACCACACAGATATCTGGTCTGCTGTAATTTCAGATCATACCTTGTCCTCTGACTATGACCCTTGCCTCCTGACTCAAGTCTGGTGCAATCTCTGGTCTCTGACCCTGTCCTGACTCTGACCCTCCTCGCTCTAGCAATTCCTCTGATCCCTGCTCACTGACTACCATTTTGTGGCTGTCCTTGATGTTTGGACACCAGTGCAGCTGTGACCACTATGTCAGATGGCCTATGTCCTAGTCCCTTACATGCAGTGCTCAGCACAATGGAGCCCTGATTTCTACATGCTACAGTAATGCAAGTACAATAATAATCACAAAGGTCTGGTGATCCCAACTACACCAGAGTTTCTCCAGGTTGGGCTGGAGTCCTACAACCAAGCACTGTAGAAAAATGAGTACCAGTCATAATGGCTTTTTGTAGCCAGTCACATCATAGCTTACATTTGAGTATCAGTTGTCAAGTTCAATCAAAATGACAGATTGGACAAGCCTGTGGCTGGTTTTCTAGTCTCCATTCCCTGTGAAAGGAAGGTTTTGTAATTAGTTCCCATAGCCATACAAGAACCACGCTGACTTTGTCATGAGGAAAAAGTTATTCTTCTAGCTTCAGAAAACTGTCTGTTCAAGGCACGTTCCTTTCCCCACAATTCCTGGGAAATAGTTCTATCATTTTGTTCTAAGTCTCAGAAGGTTGTGGCATAAATGGGCAATCCAAGAGCACTAAAGATATACCTCAAGCATATGAAGTGCATGTGCCATTTGCAGCCCATTCATCTTATTCTATCCCAAATGTCATGGCCTTAGGACCTCAAAGTTGCTACAGGCAAGATGTAAAAATCCTGTACCAGTTGGCATGCTAGGCATCTGGGAAACTATTCCCAGATGTCCTTAGAATCACTGGGGGGGGGAGGGGGGAAGTGTATGGACATAATCTGAGGAAGACTTGCAAAGTAAATTTGCATTCCTCTGCAGAGACACATATTGGTAGGAAGGTGCTACTAGATTAGTTCCTACATAACTTCTTAGTTTACAAAGCTCTTCTTTCATATGGGCAGAACTTCTATTCCTGTCTACTATTCTACTATAATAATTTAACTCTGTTTATCCTTTCCCTGCCTACTTCTGGGATTCACTGCTTGCTACTTCCCATGAGTAATGAATGAGGAGAGATTCTGTGTAACAGAATGAGACATTTGTTAGCTGATCATTTTCTTTATGTTAAGAGCATCTCTCCAAATTCAGCCCACGCTGGTAGTCTGGTAAATGACCAGAATACAAATTGACTTTTTTTTTTCTCTAAGGGGAGGCCTATATGGTTGTGGCAAGGTACTGCTAGGAAAGCCCTTAATCAGCACCTGCCACCCCTGCCCCAATCAGGAGGAATTGATTGGGGCTCGGTAAATAGCCTTGTGCCTGCCTGGTAACTGCCCGCACCTGCCAGCCTCATTTGCAGGAGCTAAAAGGCTGGAAGGAAGTGGAAGAGGTTCAGAAGGAGCCTACTAGTCTGTTGTAGGTAAGGCTGGTGTGAGGCCAAGCTGTGTAAATAGCAGGAAACTGGTGATGGAAAATAAATACAAAATAAAGAGCACGGGTGTTGCACCAGCTTGGAGTGTCTGTGAGTCTTTAAGGAGAGGGGCCAAGGGGCTGAATCCAACGGGGGATGGTGTACACCCTGTTATACATGGGGGGCCTGTCTGGGATCTCAGCCACTGCCAGGGAGTGGCAACCTGAGTATGGAAGGAACCGTGCAGTGGCTCGTGAAGCAGCAGGAGGAGCTGCAGATAACCCTGCAGGCCTTTCAGCAGTCCCACCAGGCAGAGAGACAGGCCTGACTCACTTGGCAGGCCGAGCAACAAAAGACCCTCCAGGACTTCATCAGGGAACAGGCCAGGGTACAGCAGCAGCTCCTGCACTGGTTGGTGAGTCCCCTGGAGGTGATGGCAGCTGTGCATGAGGGTTGGGGCTCTGTAAGATGGGCCCCATCGATGACCCTGACACCTTTCTGTGCACTTTTGAATGGGTAGCCATGGGCCCCAGATGGGACAAGGCAATGTGGGCTGTAAAACTAGCCCCCTATCTGGCTGGAGAGGTGCAGGCTGACTATGTGACCCTAACTAATGAACAGGCCAAAGATTGTGAGGCAGTCCTGAACTGGGATGGGACTGTTAGCTGAAAAGTACCAGCAGACGTTTTGGGCAGCATGGTGGATAGGGGGTTTGCGGCCCCGTGCTTTTGCCCAGAAGGTCATGGACTGGGCCATGTGGTGGTTAAGGACCAATACTGAAACGGTGGGAGAGATAATGGACCGGGGGATCCTAGAACACTTGTGCAGGACCTCCCGGAAAATGTGCGAGTCTGGGTCCGGCAGCACCAGCCAAATATGGCAGAGACCGCTGTCAAACTGATGAGGAATATGCAGAGGTGGACTTTCCTTGAAAAGAGGGGCAGACGGGCTGGTACTGGGGGAAGAAACCCTGAGAATTTCCACTCGGGAGAGGCCCCGAGAAAAAGAAAGAGGAGATTAAGGGGGCTCCTAGTTACCTGGGGCAGATGGTCTGCTGGCAATGTGGGCAGTAGGGACACAAGTGTCAGGACTGCCCGGAAATGGAATGCGGGCTAGCTGAATTTTGTGGCTGGATGAATGGTGGTGGGAAGAAGCAGGGGAAAGGACTGGCCACCATCCCTGTGTGGGTGGGGATTTAGTGGACACGACCTTGGGCCGCACTCTCATTCCAAGAGGGCTGGTATAGCCACAATGGTTTATCCCCGGGGTGCGAATGAGGCTCGAGTGAATCCATGGGGATTGATGCCCCTGGAGGTTGGGGGTTGGTTTGCCTGGCAATGGGTGGGGATGGTAGAGGGGTTGCTATTCCCCATGGTCCTGGGGACAGATTGGGACCCCGTCCAAACAGGGAAAGGAGGCCATGGAGGGGACCCTCCAGGAGGAAAAGAGGGGAGACCCCATTGAAGGGAGGGGAAACCCCTACATCCCTCGGCCCCAGCAAGGGAGAGAACCCAGGTCCCCTGCGGACATAACAAAATCCTAGACAACAAAGCCTGAGTGAAGACAGGAGAGAGCGAGGGATCGAAGGAGTGCCCTGCTATCGACACCCCTGGGAAGGAGGACTGAGGAAAAAGTGGGGGGAAGCCACAGGGAATGCCTGGAGATAGAACCTCCAGGAGGGGAGAGCCAGACTCCCCTGGGCCAGACAACTGTGCCTGAGGCCTTGGGCAGCCAGTACAAGGTCCAGACCCACCTGGGTTCCCTGCCAGACAACAGGAGGGATCAGTCAGTAGAGCAATCAATAGGCTGTGACTGGTGTGAGGACCAGTGGGTAGTCATGGATCTGTGGGGCAGTCCACTGCCTTACCAGTGTGCCTTTTGTGGCTGGGGGATGGACAAACCCTGTGAGGAAGACCCCCAGGGACCTCCCAGTGGAGGGCGGTGGGCCTCCCCAAAGCAACCTCCGGAGCAGGGGGAGAAGGAGCCGAACCAGGCCCCACCTCAGCGGTCGCTTAAGGGGAGAGGTGTCTGGCAGGGCGCTGCTAGGAAAGCCAATCAGATTGGGACTGGGTAAATAGCCAGTGTTTGCCTAGGAACTGCCTGCACCTGCCAGCCTCATTAGCAGGAACTAAAAGGCTAGGAGGAAGTGGAAGAAGTGGGGGTTGGAGACCAGGAGGGGAAGGCCAGGCGCGGTGCGGTGCAGCTCAGAGGGAAGAAGGAGCCTACTAGTCTGTTGCTGGTCAGGCCAGTGTGAGGTCAAGCCATATAAATAGCCTGTAAATAGCGGGAAACTGGTGGTGGGAAATGGACACAAAATAAAGAGCCCGGGTGTTGCACCAGCTTGGAGTGTCCGTGAGTCTTTATGGAGCGGGGCTGAATCCAATCATCTTAAGGTTATTTAATACATTATATCAAGTTGTTTTAATGCTAATAACCAGCTGCTGGAGTGTTTCCACAGTTGTGGAAAAACTCTTTTACTTATAGACTTTAAGGCCAGACAGGACCATCATGATCTAGTTTAAACTCCTGCATGTTGCAGGCCACAGAACCTTACTCACCCACTCCTGTAATAAATTCATAACCTCTGTCTGAGTTACTGAAGTACTCAAATCATGATTTAAAGACTTCAAGTTACAGAGAATGTACCATTTACAGTAGTTTTAACCTGCAAGTGACCTGTGCCCAAGATTGCAAAGGAAGGCGCAAAAATCCCAGGGTCTCTGCCAATTTGACCTGCGGGAAAATTGCTTCACGCCCCCCAAATTGGACCCTGAGCATGTGGCATGACCTACCAGCTGGACACCTGGGAAAGAACTTTCTGTAGTAATTTAGACTGCTACCACACTTCTGCTGGCCTGTGCTGAAGGGTGGAGCTTAGTCCTGGAGCATCCTACAACACCTCTGTATTCCATAAGTAGGGCCATTAACCCATTAGCAATGAATTTAGAGAGAAGCTGCTACCAGGAAGATTAAGAAATGTCTTAATTGATAATTTTCTCCCTTCTTTTCCTGGGCTACACACAATGTCCTGACATGACTGTATCATTTGTACAATCCTCAAATGCTCATCATGGGCAAGAGGTAAGGTGCATAGCCTGCACTGTCCAATAATTCTATAACTATCAATATAATCTTTGTTCCACAATCTGTCCTCCAGATACACACCTTTTCTGGCTGGAGAAGGCCTGTGGGGAGATTCTGAGATCAAATGCCAATGAAAACTATTAAAGATGCAAAGCTTTGATATAGCATAGGTTCAAGTAACCATTATTTTATTGACAATATGATTAACTGTCAACCTGTGTGGAAGCTTCCCTTTATGACCAGGGTTTTTGATGAGACAATTCTCGCAGTATCTAAATACCAAATACTTCCATGACTCTTTTCAATTTAGGTACCCACCAAAGGATGATACAGAGACTGCTCCTGCTGCACTAGAAAACGTCTTCCCAGAGGGGAGGTATTCTTAGTGGGAGTTCCCTGACATTTTTAGTGGTTTTGTTCCTAGCTCAGTGTGTTGATGACATGCAGATATAGTTTTCATCTCTTCCCATACAGATAATATTAGTTGAGCAGCTTTCTGGGGTTGAGGCTCACTGAGGCTTAAGCCAGATAAAAAGAAAGGTGACATTGGTGAACTAGGGAAAGCAACCAGAAGATATAGGGAAAATATCTGTCTCTCTGGCTGTCAATTTTTCTGTGTGTAAAATGTGTTCAGGGCCTAAAACAGCTTTTTTCATTTGTCTAGTAAGTTGTGACCTCTTCTTTCTGAAGCAGACCTTGCTATCACAATCATTTCTTTGTTACCCCAAGCCTAGGTTTTTGTACTATACCATACTTGGGGCTGCACCTTAACTCTGTTTGGAAATAAAGCTAGTATAGAATGTGACATCCCTCTTATTATGAATATCCCACTGAAAGCATGTTACACCATTGCTTCATAATCTGCACTGACTTCATGTTGGTTTCCAGGTAGAGTTTAAGGTGTTGGCATTGAACTGTAAAGCTTTAAATGGCCTTGAACCTGCCTATGTGAGATAATGCATTTCTTGTGGTGCCATACTGGTAGAGCATGGTAGAAATCAGTGAAGTCCCTTGAACTGGAGCCCCTCTTGGTATAAAAAAGAAGGGGCTGCTCTTTATCTCAATGGCTAAATAAAGTATAGGATTTAAGTGGTTGCAAGTTAGGGCTCTGAGGGGGAAAAAGAAGCATGAAGTGGGAATCATTAGCTGAATATATGCAGAGAGAAGGTAATTGTTAATTTACTGAAACAGAAGCACAGATGGTGTTATAGTAAACATCAAGTGCATCTCTCTCCCTGCACTTAAGAGACCTAAGAGAGCAAATTTGGACTGAGGTGAGGTATATATCATCCCAGACAGTGCCTCTTCATATCTGTGACATGGACCACAGCATGCATCACCTTGAAGAGCCCATCTGAAGCAGGAATATTAACAAATGCCAGACGCTTGTTCACTACTTCCCCGTAATGGGCATGTGAGAAATATGGCCAGATTTGCACTGAAGGAACAGTCCACCACTCAGACAGTACGTAGAGGGATGCTTTGGTGAGAAAGGTGGTCTATCACATATGTTAGTTTGGAGAACATCCTTAAATACCCCCTTCACACTTATTTCTAGTCTCTGTATATGATCTTTTCCTAAAGGGCCTAAAAACTAATTAATATACTGTCAGGTACTTCTTACTTTGGGCGCCTTCTGATCTTTGAACCACAGTAGATGAAAAGCAACAATGTGCACTAAATCTTATTGAGAATAAGATATCTTAGGAGTTTCTCTCCAAAATGTTATGACAGTTTCTGCAGTTACCCACTGTAAGAATGAACACTACTGTATGTGAGCATGTAACCAGTAAGCTTCACACTGATAGAGAAATAATTCAGCAATAACTTTGTTGTTACTGTCAACTGGTAGCCAGGTGTTAAACTTAGACTAATCCAGTAGTGGAGACACTTCTTTAGTGGGGGAGGGGGACCGGCAAAACATTTGGGTGTACCCAAATTTTCCTGTACATAACCATAGCTGAGACTCAAAATGCTTCTCTTGTGATCTGCAGACAGCAGGTTTACCAGGGAGATTCTTACAGCCAAACTAGTAGCTGCTTCACTTGGTATAGCATGGGTAATAGCAGTGCAAATGCCTATAAGGGACTGTGGCATAGATGGTCTGGGCTAGCAGTCACAGCAGGGCTGAGGACTGCCCACCAGGAACAGCAGTTGCTGAGCAGGAGTTAAAGGAATCACAAGAGCCAGGTCCTGTAATAAGCAACAATCAGGGTCAGAGTCAGGCTGAAGCCAGAGACTGGAGATCAGAGGCAATACTAGGCTAGAATCAAGAGGTGGGAATCTGGGTCAGAGTCAGGCTTGAGTCAGACAGGAGAACAAGCAAAGCCTGGTATTGCAGCAGTCCAAAGTCTGTGTGGTTGCCTAGACAACTTCTTGGGGCAACCCCTGGGCTAAACAGGGCACTTGGCCAATCAGAGGGACACAGAGTACCACCACTCTGAGTCTCTCTCTTGGGTGGTACTTCCTATGGCACCTATTCCCCATAGTGCTCCCTGGCTGTGCCACTGAACAGCCTCCTGGTGGTAATGTGAGACTATTGGCTGTTGTAGGCTCTACAGAGCCAGGTTCTAGTTCCCAAATCCTTACAACAGCCTACTACCCCACCACTAAGCTTCAACTTTGAACTGGAAAGCTATTCTCCACTGAATTAGAAGATAGTTTAGCCTGCATCCTGTCCAGTCTCTGTCCTTTTTGATAGGTCAGTCAACAAAAGTACCAATTTGTGCCAGGTGTAGTGGGGGTCATTGTGATACTGTTGTACTGGAAAATGACTGGGATCACCAACTCATGTCACATAGGTAATTGGACACCCAAGAGATGGTAAAACCTTTTGGTCACTGTCAGCTTGGCTTGGTTTAGATTGGAACTGGCAGCACAGAAATGAAAGGTTTCCTGTAGCATGTTACCAGTTAATGACTACCCTAGCACATACAGGGACAGTGACATCTAACATTGATTTCTGAGTTGAGTATTGCATAATGAACAATGTTTGGAAAATGGAAGGAAGTGGATCTAGATGATCAGTTAAATTGTTAGAATTGGTGAGAATATTTTTGTAAATTTCCTCATTGCAGACAAGGCCATAAGTCTTCGGGCCTAGACAGACTTAATTTCTAATGTCAAAACAATCAGATTTTTTTTTTTCTCAAAATAAAAACCTTTTGGGTAGAGCTGGGTGGAGAAAGGTAATTGAGGATTCTGATATTTTGAAATTTGGTTTTGTTTCTATTTGGAATGAAAATAAAAATGTTCTTAAGTTCTCCATGAAAGGAAATAATGCCCCAGTTCCAAGGTAGTCTACCTGCCTCAGAGCCACAGAACATGAAAGCACGGGGGTCGACAACTCCAAATAAGTCCATCTGTCAGGCAGGTGAGCTGGCAGAAAACGAGGCAGAACTTGGTCATAATCAAATAGTCTCCATGAAAAATTTTAATTTCAGTTAATTGGCAAACTGCCACAAAAAATGTTTACTTGGAATTTTTCTGACCACCTCTACTTCTGGCTATCTTTATATGTAATAAAGATACAAAAAAACGCATAAGGCCAATTTGTTTTCTTTGCAGATCATCATCAATAGTAAGAATAAAATTGATTAGATCCAGAGAGCACTAGTTTATGTTCTAGAAACTTCAGCTGATATAGTACTTGTAATGATTTTTGTATCTACTTTATACATAAACTTTGCACGGAGGGCAATTTTTTTTTCTATAGACTACATTGTTCTTGTTGCAGCAACACTAGCATGTTTAACATATAGGTACAGTCTGCCTTACCCAAATTTTGTGAGGATTCTATAGATGTAATATTTGCAATTCCATTAAATTGAAGACAGTGCAGGATCACATATTCTTATGACCATACTCGGGTCACAGTATAGTAATTTGATTGTGCATTTTTTACATTTAATTTGTGTTAAGTTTCATACTGACTTAAAAATTCTTTCAGTGACTATTTAGGTCCTTATGGGAGCAGCTCTAGCATACTGACAGGCCTTCTTTTTCCCTATATTCCCAGCTATTCATTACTATGATTACTGTGATCACCAAGGCTACTAAGCACCCATATTTACTGCAGTATAACACCCAGCTACTGTTTGTCTGTTCATCCACATGTTGCATCTTGTCATAATCCTACATTATGGTCTCTGTGAGCCACAGTCTTTGTTTTACTCAATTGTACAGTGGCTAGCATAGTGGGGGCCCAAAATCCCTGACTGGGTCTTCTAGGTGCTATTGCAATACAAATAATAACTATTAATAATACTATATTCCAAGTTAGCAGGATATTTAGTTTGAGTATTACCTTGAGAAAGTGGGAGTAATGGCTTTTTCCTCTCTGTGACCTTCATTTGTAGAATGTTTCCTGATACTATCTATATTCCCAGCTGGTATTAGTAATGAAAAGTAGGATAAAAACCCAATGTTTGCTGCTTCATTTAGCTGTTATTAAGAACTCAGGTTTTATATTGTCACTTTGTACTGTGCTCTGAGATATTTCTGATAAGGCACTTTATAAGTTCAGTTTTGTTGTCACTGATGTTGTAAAAATGCTCAAATGGCCCTTCAGGCATATTCAAGCTATCCAGGATATTATTCAGTGCAATAACTATGAAGAAACAGTCATTTCAGAATACAATCTTCATGAATATTCACACAACCTCCTGTGGTATGCATTTGGATAAAACCTGTTTTCTGTGCCTTATTGAAAGGCTCCTGTTCACAGGGCCGGCTCCAGGGTTTTGGCCGCCCCAAGCAGCCAAAACCAAAAAAAAAAAAAAAAAAAAGCCGCGATCTGCAGCGGCAATTCGGGGGGAGGTCCTTCACTCCCAGGCGGAGTGACGTACCCTCCGCCGAATACCTGGAACTGCCGCCCCTGTCCCGAACGGCCGCCCCAAGCACCTGCTTGAGAAGCTGGTGCCTGGAGTCAGCCCTGGTTCTGAAGGTCTGATGTCATTAAGAACCATTAAAATTAAAAACGTTTCCTGATGTGGTTAAGCCAAATTCTAAATTTTAAGAAAGAATTTTTCCTGTGAAAATATTTAAGAGTAGGGATACTAACAGGTTATAAAGACAATATTTGCTTAGAGAATCCGTGCCAATTTGACTATCAGATTATACAGTATTTGTGATGGGATGCATTGGCTTTCTGAGATTTAAGGGGAAACATACCTCAATGTAAAGCACCTGCTCCAAGATGGTTCCTGGAAATAAACCCCACTATTCTTGTAATTATTGCAGAAACATATCAAAGACCAATGGAAGTTAAGAAATTGAGTTTGCTTATGCAGTTGCCCTTCTTACCTTGACAATTAAACAGCCAGGAGGTATGTAACCTCTTTGCTCTAATCTTTGCACTCCTGGAGAAGTAATAATCTAAGGGCGAGGGGAAGGTGGGCAACCACTGCAAACGTGGAGAAAAAATACACCCTAAGAACTAGAATTCCTAATGCGTAAACTTTCCTACACCTTCATGAATCGCATCTACATTACCACCTGTGGGAGTTTATCAAGCAGTACAACATCCAGATAAATGAGCTGAGGAGTTATCATTGAACACAGATTACAAGATTGCTCTCCGAAAGCAAGTATTAGGGCATGTCTATGCTGTCCCACAGTTTGGACTAAGGGAGTGTGAAGAGCAGAGCGCACGAAAGTAACTCCCTCGTGTGGATGCTGTGGGTGTGAACTTAAAGATCCCAAGTTTGCACTACACAAATTCAGGCAGTTTAAATTCATGCCTGCAGTGCCCACATGGAGGAGTTACATCACAGCACTTTGGTGCATACTGCTATTCATATTCCCTTAGAACAAACTCCAGGGCAGCATTAGCATGCTCTTAGATCTAGATGTCAAATTGAGAGAGCAATTCTATGTAAATTTATGCACAGATTTTCAAACTGGAGACATTATGAAGCCACTCCACTGAAGCTGCCTTTGTCCTTGTAGATGGAGTCCTTAGACCATAAACTACCTTTGCCCTGGCTATTGTGTAACATGTCCCAGTATGTAGCCTAATCCACTTTGACAAACAATGTGTAAGAGAGATCATACACTGATCCACAAAGCTACAGCTCGTCTATTACTTCCTAAATATTTCATTCTATACAAATATAAACTCAGTGCCCTTTTGACATCTAGATTATAGAGTCAAATGTTTACAGAATGAGGATCTCAAGAAGAATGCCAGGAGATAGATGCAGGTAGAACTCAGGAACATGTTCTGGTATAAATTTCCGATCATGTAGGATAGTCCTTATAGAATACAGCGAAGGGAGGATCAGGCATTAAACCCTGCAGCCCACTCATTCTTTACAGATGAGTCTGCGAACAAAAAGGGTGGCTATTGTGCCACATAAAATAAAGAACATTCTTCTATGTGCTCAAAAGGCAAGTCAACAAAGACCAGGGTAACTGTGAACACCACAATGAGAGCCTAGGTTGTAACAAGGTTATGAATAAGTAGCAATTGTCTATAAAGTGGTTCACAAGTCCCTGGTGATGGTTGAAAAACTTAATGTAGTAAAATTGTTAGAGGGTAGTATGGTGAGCTTGAATGAATACAAGAAGATGCCGTAAGATGAGTACAGCAAAATAGTCCAAAATTGTTTTTGATATAGAAGGAGAGCAGGAGGACCAATTGTTTACCACTTCTAACAGTCCATACCTCTTCCACGTCTGAGAACAGCATATTAATATAGACAGCTTTCTGTACAACAGCAAGATTTTTTGAACGTCTGCTAATCAGACGAGGCCAGGACAGATGTTCAGAGACCCAAGCCGTGTGGCAGAGTGCCACTGGGCTGGGGCATGGGCTGAGATCATGTTGCATCAAGATGACTAGTAAAAGTGGTGGAAGATATAGCTGCTCCTGTGCATGTATTAGAGATTGTTTGGCCAAGCTAAGGCAATCAGTCTGATCCACTCCCTGTCATGTGCTCTTTTTGATCACCAATACAATCACTAAAATTAATAGAAAGGCATAAGCAAATCTTTTGCTCTAATGTAACAAGACACAGCTTGACTGAATTTCTCTGAAGCTCTGCTGTGGATCAAAATCAGGGGTGTGTGTTACTGCTGACTGATGCAAAAAGATTGACCAATGGACAACCCAAAAATAGGGGGAGTGGGATGGCTGGGTTGGACCTACATTCTATTGCACTTCTCAACTTTCACGGTGGACCCTTTCAGCCAATGCTATCTCATTTGGAGGGAGGAGTGGCCAAACAGGAGCTGTTTTGGCCTGGTGGCTCCTGTTGCTCCCAACTAAGGATGGTGGAGGCTAAAGGGAGCTGTGCCAAAAAATTCATTGACCTAGGCAGCCACATATGAGACCTACCCATACCATTGGCCCTGGGAACATAAATTTCCTGATGTTGTTGTTCAACTTTCAAAGGAGAAGGATGAAGAGGATCACTGAAAAAGGTTGGGTAATGGCATAGAGTGGAATTGGATAATGTGTCCAACCTGAATAATATCTAAAATACAATTATCCAGGATAGTTCCACCCAGTGCCTTGAGGAAATGGATCAAAAAGAAAAGGGAAACTAGACAAATTAAAAACTGGATCAAAATTCCTAGACAACATGTCAAATCCATGAGCCATTGTATAATCACCATCAAAATCATTGCTATGTTAATTACAAATCTTTTTTTGTGTCGTCATATGCTCTTCCATGAGGTGTCATGAGGTAAAATGGAGACTGTGGCTTTCAGGGAAGCTTAAGCAATTATCTTCCACTTCTCCACATCTAGTGTTGAGAATGAGGCTGCTGAGAGGATTCCAAGTGAGAAAGAGAAATGCTATTTGTGGGGTGGGGGTGGGTTCGGACCTACGTTTGAACTTGGTTTGTGTTAGAATGAGTGAGCTGCAATCATTGCTGCCTGTGTTATGGGGTGTGTGGAGAAGTAAATTGTGGGTTAAGCTAAAGGGGATTTTCTGTTGTAACCTATATCTTGAATATAAAATCTGTTATAATGGAAC
This sequence comes from Malaclemys terrapin pileata, assembly GCF_027887155.1. Taxonomy (NCBI): domain Eukaryota; kingdom Metazoa; phylum Chordata; order Testudines; family Emydidae; genus Malaclemys; species Malaclemys terrapin. The sequence continues at coordinate 169,752,525 of NC_071506.1, read as the reverse complement.
CATGTGCAGTCTTGCCAGCTCTTACAAATTTGTCATGAGTAATACAATTTTGGTATTTGCAGCGAGTCTCATGGGGCAGCTGCTATAGTTGTGTAAGAAAGGGTGATGGTGGTGCAGAAACTAGGGGTGTCAATTAATCGCAGTTAACTCATGCGACTAACTCAAAAAAATCAATCACGATTAAAAAAATTAACTGTGATTTAATTGCAGTTTTAATCGCACTGTTAAACAATAGAATACCAATTGAAATTTATTAAATATTTTTGGATGTTTTTCTACATTTTCAAATATATTGATTTCAATTGCAACACAGAATACCAAGGGTCCAGTGCTCAGTTTATATTATTTTTATTACAAATTTTCGCACTGTAAAAATGATAAACAAAAGAAATAGTATGTTTCAATTCACCTTATACAAGTACTGTAATGCAATCTCTTTATTGTGAAAGTGCACCTTAGAAATGTAGATTTTGTTCTGTTATATAACTGTACTCAAAAACAAAACAATGTAAAACTTTAGAGCCTACACGTCCACTTAGTCCTACTTCTTGTTCAACCAATTGCTAAGAGAAACAAGTTTGTTTACATTTACGGGAGATAATGCTACCAGCTTCTTATTTACAATGTCACCTGAAAGTGAGAATAGGTGTTCGCATGGCACTTTTGTAGCTGGCATTGCAAGGTATTTACATGCCAGATATGCTAAACATTCGTATGCCTCTTCATGACTCGTCGGCCACCATTCCGGAGGACATGTTTCTATGCTGATGACGCTAGTTTAAAAAATAATGTGTTAGTTAAATTTTGATAGAACTCCTTGGGGGAGAATAGTATATCTCCTGCTCTGTTTTACCCACAGTTTGCCATGTATTTCATGTTATAGCAGTCTCGGATGATGACCCAGCACATGTTGTTCATTTTAAGAACACTTTCACTGCAGATTTGACAAAAGGCAAAGAAGGTACCAATGTGAGATTTCTAAAGATAGCTACAGCACTCCACCCAAGGTTTATGAATCTGAGGAGACTTCCAAAATCTGAGAGGGACGAGGTGTGGAGCATGCTTTCAGAAGTCTTAAAAGAGCAACACTCTGATGCAGAAGCTACAGTACCCGAACCATCAAAAAAGAAAATCAACCTTCTGCTGGTGGCATCTGACTCAGATGATGATAGTAAACATGCGGTGGTCTGCACTATTTTGGATCGTTATCAAGCAGAACCTGTCATCAGCATGGATGCATGTCCTCTGGAATGACGGTTGAAGATGAAGGGACTTATGAATCTTTAGCGCATCTGGCACGTAAATATCTTGCAATGCCAGCTACAACAGTGCCATGTGAACGTCTGTTCTCACTTTCAGGTGACATTGTAAACAAGAAGTGGGCCGCATTATCTCCTGCAAATATTAAAAAAAACGTGTTTGTCTGAGCGACTGGCTGAACAAGAAGTAGGACTGAGTGGACTTTAGGCTCTAAAGTTTTACATTGTTTTATTTTTGAATGCAGTTATTTTTTGTACATAATTCTAGATTTGTAAGTTCATCTTTCATGATAAAGTGGTTGCATTACTGTACATGTATTAGGTGAATTGAAAAATATTATTTCTTTTGTTTATCATTTTTACAGCACAAATATTTGTTATAAAAAATAAATATGAAGTGATCACTGTACACTTTGTATTCTGTATGGTAACTGAAATTAATATATTTGAAATTGTAGAAAACATCAACAATATTTAAATAAATGGTATTCTATTATTGTTTAACAGTGTGATTAATCACAATTACCTTTTTACAGTGCGATTAAGCGCAATTAATTTTTTTAATTGCTTGACAGCCCTAGCAGAAACCAAAGTTATCCACCATTCTGGAAGGGGGATTCTAGACTGCAGGGACCTATAGCAAGATATATCAGTTAGTCAATTTTTAATCCATTTAATATATGCTGTACTGGTTTGAATGATGATTTTTTTTTACCCATAATGTCTTGTAGTACTAAGTCAAACAACTTTCAGTATTTTAAGTACATTATGTCAACACAGTTAAGTTTATTGCCAAATTTGTGATCCAGTCAAAACACAGTATACATTTAATTTGACAAAACCGTTTTTTCATAAAACCCATGTTGATTAAGAACAGAACCCCAGGAACAAGGAAGACTTATTTGTTATCTGCAACACAGTGTATATTTTTGGAATGGGAAATACAGGCTCCATTAGAGCATTTAACTAAATGTTGTATTGTTCTATTCTAAATTAGATGTGTAGACACCAGGCCGTGATTTCTCAGCTATCCCTAGGCTTAAAAAATAGGCAACACATTAGCAATGTTCCAGTATTCAGAAACAGAGTTTTTAAAGCTACATCTCAATGGCATGTCTGCTATTTCACACTTTATTTACTTTAGAATACTCAGATGAATACAGTACTGTGCTGACAATCTACTTCACTTGAGTTTCTCAGTTTGGTTCATAAACTTCCTCCATGGAGACTTAAATTTCTGTTAAAGCTATACTCTGATTTCCTGTAACGTCCTTTTTGAAGAGAAATTTCCCCATGGTCCTCTAGAGTAAACATGATGCAACCATGTTGTTGAACTTCTCTAATATTTCCCCATCTCCCTTAATTCCCATTCTCTTCACCATTAATGGTTAAGAGGGCCTACAATCACATTCAGCCATATGTATTTGTTTTTTTGTTTGTTTTTGCATCCTACATCTGTTCTTCATACCATCTTTTTTCTTTTTAAATTGAAATAATGCCTCATGCCTTATGTGAGGTTCTTTATAAATTAATGAATATCATTCAAAAATGGAAGGATGATTATGTTGAAAGTGAGCATGTTGTCTTAGATGGCATTTGTAGCCTGCTCAGGAGGTACCTATTCTGGTACCCCATTGTGGCCCTACATTGAGCAATTCAGAAGGAGAGGTTTGAACCAGGCTAATGTCCAGTAATGGGTCTTTTAGTCCCTGTGCTGTGGACAACAAGGTAATAAAAAGACATTGATTGTTATATTTTTGCTTCATTGGTTCCATTATATTTCTCCACACACTAATCCTGTTGTTCAGTTCATGTTGATTAATAAAAGGTACTTGGTTTAATAAATTAACACCCATCTAAGATTTATTTAAAGGATGAGGCTGCTAAGAGAATTCTGAGTGAGAAAGAGTTGGGACCTCTACGTTCTACCCTAATACAAATTATAATTATCAGACTGCATAGCTGTACTGGTTGTATCTGGCAACAATAATAAGTGTCATCTACTCCAAAACTACTTACGTTTGTCCTTGAATACACAGCCTAGAATAGGGTTAGATGGGACCAATATTGGGGTGCAGATTACCCCTCAGCACCACAGCCTCCCTGCTTGAGTGTAGAGTGCCTCTCTGTCATGATTCTGGCATGATTCACAGAGTGATCAGGTATCCGGTCTTTGACCGGAACACCTGGTTGAAAAGGAATCCTGGCGGCTCCGATCAGCACAGCCGACCAGGCCATTGACTGTCCAATTGACAATGCCACACAGTGGGGCTGGCAGGCTCCCGGCTAGCCTCCGCGCAGCATGGCTCCTGGGAACCAACTGGCCTGTCCCCCCTCCAGCTCCTATGCATAGGGTCAGCTAGGGGCTCCGCACACTGCCCCTGGCCAAAGCGCCACCCTCACAGCTTCCATTGCCCGGAACCGCAGCCAAAAGAAGCTGCGGGTGTGGCGCCTGGAGTTAGGAGCTGGGGAAGGGACATGCCGCTGCTTCCAAGAGCTGCTTGAAGTAAGCGGCCACCCAGAGCCTGCACCCCTGACTCCCTCCTGGGCCCCTGCCCCAGCCTTGATCCCCCTCCACACCCCTTGATCCCAGCCCAGAGCACCCTCCTGCACCCCAAACCCCTCAGCCCCACCCCAGAGCCTGTACCCCCACCTGGAGCCCGCACCCCCAACTGCACCTCAATCCCCTGACACAGCCCTGATCCCCCTGCTGCCCTCTGAACCCCCCAGTCCCAGCCAGGGGCACCCTCCTAAACCCCAAGCCCCTCATCCCCAGCCCCACCCCAGAGTCTGCACCCTCAGCCAGAGCCCTCAGCCCCCCCAGACCTCTGCCCCAGCCCAGAGCCCCCTCCCACACTCTGAACTCATTTATGGCTCCATCCTGGAGCTTGCACCCAGAGCCCATATCTCCTCCCACACGTCAACCCCCTACCTCAGCCTGGAGCCCCCTCCCATACTCCAAACCCCTTGGCTCCACCCCCCCAGCCTGGAGCCCCATCCTACACCCCAAACCCCTCATCCCTGGGCCCACCTCGGAGCCCCCGGGCCCTCTCACAGCCCAACCCACTGCCTCAGTCTGGAGCCCCCTCCCACACTCTGAATGCCTCATTTCTGGACCCACCTTGGAGCCTGCACCCCCAGCCAGAGCCATCACCCTGTCCCACACACCGCCCCCTGATCCAGCCTGGTGAAAATGAGTGAGTGAGGGTGGGGAGATCAAGCAACAGAGGGAGGGGGGATGGAGTGAGAAGGGGTGGGGCCTTGGAAGAGGGGCAGGGCCGGAGGCAGGGCAAGGGTGTTCGGTTTTGTGCGAGTAGAAAGTTGGCAACCCTAATGATTCACGAAGATTAATTGTTCTCAGGGAGTTTGATAACTAGGCAGATGACTTTTCTGGGTTAGTTGAAAATTCCATAGTTACCATGAGAACTACCCCAAGTGGCTTCCTATTGGAGGTTTGCAGGTGAAGATTACACTTTTGTTATGGACTGACAATTAACTCCTTCAGCCTAAGGTCAGAGTGCACCTTTCCCCTGAGGCCAGTGGACCAGTTTCAACTGTCTATTCTGGGAAATCCACAGAAACAATGTGCTTCCAGAGGAGAAATTTGTTTCTTGATGATTTTACTCCCCCAAATATCCAGGCCCACCATTAAGGCATGGTGGTCTAGTGCATAGGGTACTGGAATACAATGCAGGAGACTTCTGTTCTCTTCCTGATTCTGACAATGACTCACTGTGTACTCTTGGGCAAGTACATCTGTCTCTTTGTTCTCCTTTCCATGCTTTGTCGTCTCTAGAATGTAAGCTCTTTAGGACATGGACTCTCACTACATGTCTCTACAGTGTCAAACACAATGGGGTCCTAACAATGACTAGGGCCTCTAGCCACTACTCTAAAATAATTCTAGTCTAGTCTGATATGCAATATCAGAAAGAGGACATGATCTGTTGGTTGTGACTAAGCAGTCTGATTTCCATTTCTGAGAAAACTGCCAACTGGAATACTGCCATGGGTGGAGCACATTCTAGAATTTTAACACTATTAAAGGTGACCTACAAATTGGAAAAAATGGAATTGTGCCCTTTTTAGAAAACAAAAAAGTACAAAGAGATTTTTTTTTAAGTGACATTAGTGTGATCTGCTTTTTTTTTTCAACAGAAATTCAGGTCCTGTCTGGGTTAGAAAATTCTTGGATATCTGGAGAACTAGTAAAATGGGGACTTCATAAAAGTCAAGAGAATTAAATCTTAGTAATCAGAGAGTAATGGATTTTTAGTCAGACTGTTTAAATCTGAAATCCAACTAAGCTATGTCAGTTTATACCAGCTAAAGATCTCATGTATGTATGGGAGAGAGAGTTTAAAAACACCTCTTTAATTCCATGTTTAATGAACATTTTTGATAACTGAAGCCTTTGTTAAAGATTGATATCCTCACACACCTTCAATTAATGTTAAGACACAAAGAAAGATTTGTGGACCCTCAAGAAGTCCTTAGCAAAGCTAGGGCAAACTAGACTTGACATTTCTATCATAAGGAAGGAAAAAACAAAAGAAGAGTTCCAGGTCTTTTTTGTACATCAGAAAGAATCAAAAACAAAAACAAACAAAAAACAAAGAAACAAACAAACAATCACAAGCCCAATAGAAAAAATATTTTGCAGATCATCTGTCATGTACCAGGTTACCTTTTTTCCTAAGAACTATTTATGGAGTACAAGACCCTGAAAGGTCAAAAATGCATTTAGATTTATATGAACTGAGGGGATAGAATGGTAAGCTTGGTTACCTGGGGAAGAAAAACCAACAAGTAATGAGTTGCTTTTCATATTCAGGCTTGCCCTTCAATAACATGTTATTTACAGCAATAAAACTCTAAGACGGGCTCCCATAACCATGCACAAAAAGAAGTCTGATTGCATTAGGAATAATGAGATACCATAGTGTGCTGCTTCCCTCAGCCAAAAGTGGAATTTGCCAGCACTCCTACATCTCTTTTACAGTACATTGAGAACAGTTGTATAGATGGCCACATAGACACCTTTCAGATTTCTTTGTATGATACAATGGACTTTTCAAGTCTGGTGTGCAGATCTGTAGAGTTAAAACCTTTGTTTATAGATCTCTTTTATATACAATATTTTAGCCAAGTATTAATTTGAAATATTTACCCCAAAATCTTCAAAGCACCTTTGCAATGTATTGAGATATCTGAAGAAACAGAGAGGTGTTAGGTGCCTAGGAGATTTTGAAAATCCCAGGAGACAGCTGTCTGCTTCTTTAAGCACCTAAGGTGCCTAAATTACTTAAGCACTTCTGAAAAGTGAATCCCTGATGCTTTGTTGTACTGCCAGTAACCAGTACAACTAACAGGGCTGTGATTCTCCTGAATTGGTTTGTACTGATTGCTTTGTTGACTTCCTATACGTGCCAATTTTGTTTTCTCTTGGGTGTGGGTGTACTAAGTTAGAGCAAAAACACCACGGACAATGTTACCAAATAATCCCTGCATACCATAGGGACTCAGAGTGTGGCTTGTTAAGAACCTCCATCACAAAGTAGAGTTTCCATATACTACCCTGTGGGGTTTTATTGTCTTAAATTTTAATTACTGAGCCTGGGAATTACTCAAATGAGATTTGTTCACCTCTGTTATATATGAAATTGCCAAAGCATCTTTCCAAAGAATGTTTGCTTTTTAACTAAGTGATAATCTATTTTGTAAATAATTGAGAATCTGAAATTTTGGTGCATGTGTGCATGATTACCTTAGACTAGCACCTAAATCGAATTTATTCCAAATCCTGGAATATTCTAAAAAATTTCTGTCTAATTCACTTTTGAGGAATAACATTTCCAGTCTAATTCAGGGAGGCCTAATTTTGGATATATGTTGAAATAGTACCTCCTTCCATGGGGGAAGATGAATAGGTAGATATGATGATTGTTCCAGAAGGTCTAAAATCTAGGACCAGGATAGAATCACTAGTATCACTGATATAGTCTCTTGTCTCATGTGTCTTGGGGTTCTAGATACTAGCAGAAAAGTAATAAAGTCATATAGATGTCCAGTTTTCCCGGGTTGACAGCACATCTTTTCGCCCTTCATTTCTGTGTTTGGAGAAGAAAGTGTGTCTTGCTATTCTATTTGGTTGTAAAGAGGTCCCTCATTAGCATTGCAATTTTCCATGTCAGTTAATGGATTACAGACTAAAGGAAACTCCATTCTCCATGGTTCCCCAATTGGCTGCTCAACAAGTCTTACTCTGTATTGAGCTTATCTTTGATATTATTATGATTTTTATTTGTATTACCATGAATAGGAGCCCTATTCATGGACCAGGACCCCATTGCGCTACACACACACACACACACACAAAAGACAGTACCAGCTCCAAAGAGTTCACCATCTAAGTATTAAAGTATAAGAGACAGATTGAATACAGACAGAAAGATGAGGGAGTATGAAGAAATAATAAGTACTATATTGGTAACCATGGCAGGCAGTCCTCAAATTTACTGTAGATGACTCAGCAAAGGAGAGTTTTAAGGAGGGATTTGAAGGAGAATAACAAGGTAGATGTTTACAGGTAGCTTCTCACAAGTGAGAGGAGCAGCATGGGAGACAGCATGAAGACGCTTGTTTGAAAATTTAACAAGTGGGCAATGGAGGCTGACATGATCTGCAGGGGGGCGTGCCTGCGGACGGTCAAAGTCAGCAAAATGTCTCACGGCCGCAATCAGATTACCCTGATGGGCCACATGAGGCAGAGGCTTGTAAAATGAAGAATATTTTCTTGTCTTTAAAGCACTTCTGGTTAAGGTTAAGTGCTGACTCATCCTGGCTGAGCTAAGTTGACTTTTGGTACTGGATGAGTCCAACAATGCATACATCCAAAGCGAACAATGGCCATATTTCTGGCACTTCCTAACTTTTCAGTGCCTGACTCTGTAAACTTATACATACAGAAAACCCTGTTAAAAATGTAATCATGTCCTCCTCTATTGCCTTAGAGCTTCATAATAGTATCTTCATTTGAATTTCACATTGCCTATATGGGTAAAAGTATGATTTCTCTGTGCTTTCCACCATGGTACCAGCTATTTTCTTAGATACCTTGATTCAGATTGCCTGCAGCCTTGGCATCTTTCACCCTTACCCTGGAACTTCCTTTCATTCTCTTCACAGCGTTCTTGTGTCTGCCATCACAACCTCAACAACATTGCCAATACACACCACTGTCTCCATTCTATGAATGCTGAAACACCATGCCTTCATCACCTCTTGTTTTGACTATTGCAGTTCTCTTCCCTATGTCCTCTTCAAATCCCAACTCTCACAGCTTCAACATTTGCAGAAGGTTGCTGACTACTGTCTCACAAATACAAAGAATCTTGCCAGCATAGGTGCAAGAGCCTTCTCCTCTGCATCTCTTGCAATCTTGATCCCTACGTCATCTGCATTTTCTCCCTTTGGTATACATCTTAAGTTCTCACTTCCTCTACTATTTCTATTAACTTTAGGTATTAACTCTGTAAAACATTTCTGAATACATTTGTATGAGAAAGTGCATAATGAAATGTGCACTGTGGAGCCCCAAAAGGGACATTTTCAGCACAATGCACATCCAGAAACTTTCTTTACATGAGGTTCACTTCAGGGTCTTGATTCTCCTCCCACTTACACTAGTATTACCCCAGTATACTTCCATTGACTTCAGTGGAGTTACTATTGATTCAAACTAGTGTGACTGAGAGAAGCATCAGGTGAGGATCTAATTCCAACCCCAGGGTGTGTAAGTCTCATGTTCAGCATTCTTCTGATATGCAGGTGAGCAGCCAACTGCTAAGAGGTATAAAACAGGATGGTGGTTCTTCCTTTGACCCACATAAGTAGCCAGTATTAGACCCCCTACTGGGAGATACTAAGAGAATTCTGCTGTGTCAGTGGGACAAGTGTTGCTTGTTAATTCCACTCTGGCTCTGAGGCAGATGCAGGGGCCTCTCAGCTCAGGGATCTGTGATCTATGATGGAGAGAAACTTTAGGAACGGCCAACCTTGGGTAGAAAGCCTAGGCTCACTTAAAAAAAAATTAATATGTGTTACCAATAAAACCAAACCACAGAAAGGGGTTACCCTAGAACTAAATACTGTGTGTAGGTTCTTTTCAGAACAGTAGGGGAGATTGATTAGTATCCCAGGTGTTTCTGCCGATATTATATGGGCTACTGATAGAGGCCTTCATATTTAAGTTGCCTAACATTTTTCATTTCCATTGTAACTGTAGCGAGGTGGAGTGGCCTCCCTCTGACATAGAGAGGGAGGAACCACTCCACACCACTACAGTAACATTTCTTTGAGAAGCTCTAACACCTCTATTGTTTGCAGAAGACTGTTGATATTCAGTGGGGAGGGGAATTACCTCAGGCTAGGGAAGCACCTTTGCTTTGCCCCATGACATTCTGTTGAACTTTTGCTAAGATATAGCGGTTCAAAAACTACTATTTCTTTTCTCTTGCTTGTATTCCACAAGAAAATTTTGTCAGCAAGCAAAAATAACTGAAACACAAATATTCTCAGGTCATGCCAAAACAGCAGCAATTACTCTATTGGGAATACCTGCGAGCTGTCAGAGCTCTGTGGACACCTCATGGGCTAACTCCCAATTCCCTGGGGTTAGAAGAAGACAGTGTACTAGGGCAAGCTAGGTGAGGGTTTCCCTCTGACTAAATCCCCAGCCCTAGCTGCCCTTTCTTCTTCTGGGAGACCAGCCTTACCCTATTACCAGCTGATATAATCCTATAGCTCAGGTGGTAGCTGTCTGTATTACAATGCTAAAGATTCAGGGTTCAAACACTGCTGTTGGCACATGATGGGGGTTGTTGCATGTAAGAGAATTTATTTTTACCCTTCTCTTAAAAAAAACAAACAAAAATACCCCTAGAAAATACATTTAAAAACCACCATTAAGGCTTCAAAGTCAAGTACTCAAAAGTTCGGAAATCTCAGATTTATAGTTGTCCTTGCAACCTTAATTCAGCCCCCTCGTGCGCATATATTACAATACAGTCTTTAATTACATGATCACATACTTCCTTCTTTTCCCCCTCCCCCATTCCTCACAGGACTCTTGCCTCATTCAATGAACAGGATGGACATCCGGGTGAATAGCAAGCCATAAATCCAGCCATTTCCTAATTTTCCAGTGCTTGACTTTGCAATCTAAATAATTATCTGTTAATGTGGGTTTTGTATCTGTATTAATCTGAGTATCCAAACTTTTGCACCCAGGGATTTCTGGATAATCTCTGGAGAAGTTTGTTTTCATAAAGCCAATGGCATACCAAAATTTACAAAGTGTAAACTGAATGACCTGGGTAACTGCAAGCTGGTTAGTCTGACATTGATCCCAGGAAAAAAAAATGAACTGCTGATACAGGACTTTTTCATTAAAGCTATAGGAATGTAATACAATTAATAGCAATAAACATGGTTTCATGGAAGACAAGTCTTCTCAAAAATACTTAATGCCATTCACTGGCAGGATCAAAAGTGTAGTTGATAAAAGTCAGGTGAAGTATTCATGTAATATACTTAGTATTCTGGGTAAGTCATTTGATTTGGTACCAAATAGTTGTGGTGGTAGATATTTGGTTTGGTTTTTTGGTAAATCAATCACTGTACAGAATCTATACATCACATATTAACTGTTTTAAAATCTGGCTCAAAACATAGTTAATGGGCAAATATCAACTAGAAGCAGTTTTTCTAATGGAGGCCCTGCAGAGATTTGGTTCTCAGCCTAATGTTATTTGATATTTTTAATGAACGACGTGGAAGAAAATATAAAAGCATGTCTGATAAAGTTTAAGTATGACACACAGATTGGTGGGGCAGTAGATAACAATGAGGACAGGAGCAATCTGGATCACTTGGTAAATTGGGTACAAACAAACAAACAATGTGAGTTTTAATACAGCCATATGTGCAGTCAATCATCTAGGAAAAAAAGAAAGTAAATTTTACTTACAGGATAGGGGACTTTATTTTGGAAAACAGTGACTCAAAAAGGTGTTCGGAAGTATTGTGGCTAATCAACTGAACATGGGGACTCAGTGCAAGTGTCACAAAAAAGGGCTAATAATTCTTGGATTTATTAACAGGGGAACATTGAGCAGGAGTAAGGAGATGATAACCAAAATATATAGCGTTGGAAGAACACAACCGGAATACTGTGCTGGATTCTCTGGTTCACTATGTGACTAAAGCAGCTGGAGGCTTTTCCATGGAGAACTCCTATGAATCAAGCCCACTAGGTCCAATTCTGGTTTACAAGCTAAAAAGGATACTAAAAAATTGTAGGCTATAGAGAAAAGCCACAACAATGATTTGTAGTCTGGAAAATACATCTAAAAGTAGCTTGAAGAAGAGTTACGGGGGGATTTAATCATGGTCTATAAATACCTACACGGGGAGATGACTTGTTAGATCATGATTCTTTAATCTAACAGACAAACATATAAGCAGATATGATGAAAGGGGATCCAGTGGATATAGTGTACTTAGATTTTCAGAAAGCCTTTTACAAGGTCCCTGACCAAAGGCTCTTACACAAAGTAAGCTGCCATAGGAAAAGAGGGAAGGTGCTCTCATGGATTGGTAACTGGTTAAAAGATAGGAAACAAAGGGTAGGTATAAATGGTAAGTTTTCAGAATGGAGAGAGGTAAATAGTGGTGTCCCCCAGAAGTCTGTTCTGGGACCTGTCCTATTCAACTTATTCATAAATGATCTGGAAAAGGGGGTAAACAGTGAGGTGACAAAATTTGCAGATGATACAAAATTACTAAAGTTAGTTAAGACCCAGGCAGACTGCGAAGAGCTACACAAGGATCTCGCAAAACTGGTTGACTGGGTAACAAAATGGCAGATGAAATTTAATGCTGATAATTGCAAAATAATGCACATTGGAAAGCATAATCCCAACTATACATATACAATGATGGGGTCTAAATTAGCTGTTACCACTCAAGAAAGAGATCTTGGAGTCATTGTGGATCTTTCTCTGAAAACATCCATTCAATGTGCAGCAACAGTCAAAAAAGCGAACAGAATGCTGGGAATAATTAAGAAAGGGATAGATAATTATAATAGGACAGAAAATATCATGTTGCCTCTATAAATCCATGGTATGCCCATATCTTGAATACTGTGTGCAGATGTGGTTGCCCCATCTCAAAAAAGATATATTGGAATTGGAAAAGGTTCAGAAAAGGGCAACAAAAATGATTAGGGGTATGGAACAGCTTCCGTATGAGGAGAGATTAATAAGACTGGGACTTTTCAGCTTGGAAAAGAAACGGCTAAGGGGAGATATGATTGAGGTTTATAAAATCGTGACTGGTATAGAGAAAGTAGATAAGGAAGTGTTGTTTACTACTTCTCATAACACAAGAACTAGGGTTCACCAAATGAAATTAATAGGCAGCAGATTTAAAACAAATAAAAGGAAGTATTTCCTCACACAACTCACAGTCAACCCGTGGAACTCCTTGTCAGAGGATGTTGTGAAGGCCAAACCATAACAGGGTTCAAAAAAGAACTAGATAAATTCATGGAGGATAGGTCCATCAATGGCTATTAGCCAGGATGGGCAGGAGTGGGGTCCCTAGCCTCTGTCTGCCAGAAGCTGGGAATGAGCAACAGGGGGTGGATCACTTGATGATTACCTGTTCTGTTCATTCCCTCTAGGGCACCTGGATCTGGCCACTGTCGAAAAATGGGATACTGGGCTAGATGGACCTTTGGTTTGACCCAGTAGGGCCATTCTTACGTTCTTATGGAAGTTGAAGCCAAAGTTCGAACTGGAAATAAGAATTTTTTTAGCCATTAGAACAAATAACCAGTGATGTGGTAAATTCCCCATCACTTGGAGACATCAAGTCAAAATTAGATGTCTTTTTAAAACACATACTGTAGTTGAGCTAGAAGCTATTGATCTAGATGCAGAAATTAATGGATGAAATTCTCTGGCCTCTGCCCTGTACTATTCAGGAGGTTAGACTAGATTATCATAATGGTCCCTTTTGGCCTTAAGTCTAAATATATGCAGAAAAAATCCAGTTACATCTATGTAACTTTTTCCTTAAAATACCCTGGAACAGACCTATTTTATGACCTGGGAATGATGGTGCATTTTCCATAGTTAAGGCTGCAGCTGAGCTTCCCTTATTCCAATTCCCCTCTTGCCTCTTTGTACTTCAGTTCCCATGTGAATAAAATGGGTAAAATGATATTTTCTGTTGACTCCTGAACTGACTGTGGCCATGCATCATACCTCATTAGTGATTTTATGCTTGCTAAAGGTAGAATGACATTATAGACCATAACATTGACAGGGTGTATTGGTTATTATTTGGAACATGCATGGGGGGTGCAAATAGGTGAACATAAATAAATTGCTTATTAGGCTTGCTATGATTAAAGGTCTGTGGTATTAGTATGAGGCTTTGTGGAAGTAGTTATGCTGAAGGCTGGGAGTTAGGCCTACACTTGTCAGCTAAGGAGATAACCCCAGGGCAGATATTTTGCACACTCATTCTGAGACACTATCTAGCAAATAAACATAAAAGGTAACTGCTTGATCACAACACTTGTGGCTAAGGTCCCTGTGCTTAATTTGTAACAAAAGAGGTGCCAAGGCTCATGCAATTGGGTGCCAGGGCTCAAGTAATTTTGTACATTCACAACTGATGCAGCAAGCCCAAAAGGTGCTGGGGCTATGAACTGCCAAGCCTAGAGGTGCCGGGGCTCACTCTGCCAAGCCCTGACCTAAATTAAGCACTGTGAGGCCCTGACCCGGCACTGAGGTTCTGGACTATAACTGAGGAGCACCTCTCCTGTCCCAGCCTCACCCAGCACTGCCCCAGGGAACCAGCAGGAAAGCCTTCTTAAATGGCCGGCTGGTTCCTGATTGAACATTGTCCCCTCCTGGCCCTTCTAGGCCTCTAGAGGACCACGTCTTTTTGTTAGCCCAGCCTGAACGGTTTTTTTTTTTAAGCCATTGCCTCCAGCACGGGGCAGAAAATGCCTGATACACTCTGTCTGCAGTGTTGTTGTAGCCAAGATGGTCCCAGAATATTAGGGAGAATGTGGGCAAGGTAATAATTTATTAGCCCAACTTCATAAGTTGGTCCAATAAAAGATATTACCTCACCAACTTTGTCTCTCTGATAGACCCCCTCAGTTTGTTTGTTTGTTTTGTTTGTTTTTACAGAGATATCGGTCAAACAATAGGCAGGAGGGCTACCGAGGAAAGGTTTCAGCCACAGCTAAATTTAAAATACTTTCCATTAAAGTATTATGTAGAGAAACCACACAGAAGCCTCAGAGAACTCAAAGGGCATAAAAATGAACCCTGGGTAAAGTTCCTTGCTGATTGGCCGTTCACTTTTAGAAAAACACAGGAATCAAACCCCATTTAAGGCCCAATTTTGCACAATTATTTTGTCATTACCGGGTGCCTCCATAATTGAGTCATTTAGTGTTGGTAAAGAATGGATTTCTCTGAAGGAACAAAACAAGAGTATCAACAGATATCCCCACATTTTGTTTTCAATTTAAGATTCGACTCCAAAAAAACATAACCAGCAGAGAGAGAAAGAGAGAGAGAGAGAGTGTGTGTGTGTGTGTGTGTGTGTTGCAAAGTGGTGGACAGAGGTAATCCCAAAAGCGGTTACTGTATTAGAGAACAGGGAGATGGGAAGTCACTAGTTTTCAAGTGAGAGGGCAAACATTCTCAAACCCGATCCCTCTCCTTTCAGAAAATCAGTCCCACCTTAGCCTCCTCACTATTTACCTGGGGCTGAGATGACCACATTTGTCTGTCTGTTCCCTTGTGACAGGCATTTGTCCTGAAGTGTTGGGAAAACAAAACAAAAAACAAAATAAAAAAACAAGGGTGATAGAATTCACGGGAAGAAACTAGCTAACAAATACTTCTATTTTTCCTTTATACTATGCAGGACAAAAAAGGCCAAAATGGTTTGGAGGTTAGCTTCAGGACTGATCAAGGAAGAGTGACAAGGATAACACAGATCACTCTTCTGATCTATTAATGCCAGAGCAAACACTTTTTTTGAACTCATTAGACCTGACAGAGGTGGAAAGATGAGACTTCGCTAAGCTGCAGGCAAATTAGTGTTAGTTGATAGCACATCAGGGCATCATACAAACTAAAATTAACCAAACAAAGCTAGAGTGAAGGAAATGACTGGAAAACAACAGAAAGGTTGTAAGCTATACAGTGTAATATATATCAAAAACACATCTTAACTGAAAGTAGTTTGTGTCCACTCTTTCTTAAATGAAGTTGCTGTTGAGATTCCGAGTGCTTAACACTTTATTGTAAAGTTGTAGATTTATATATTTTTTTGTTCTAGACTTTTTATTAAAGTCCTTCATTTATTCCTAGAACAGATACAGCACCAGATTCTCAATCAGAGCTTTTCCTTTTGCATCTTTGGTGCAGTACAAACTGCTCAGAATCTGTAAAGGGCATGATGGATGGATTTAAATCCAAGTGATTTAAATCACAGCTTTTAATTATGATTTAAATCAGCAAGCAGGAAACCTTGATTTAAATAATTTGAATCTTCTTTTGCATTTATAATTCTAAGTTATCTTCCTAAAGAAAGGTTCATTCTCATTGGTTCATATAACCAATAAAACATGTTGATTTGAACTAAATATAGCCTTTATACTAAATGTGGTACTTCTTTTTGCTAATCAGGAGGATATGTTATATCTATAGACCATTTATTAAGCAATTATATAGCTCAAAAAGATTCAGATTCTTAATTTTTAAATTTTTGTTTTGTTAGAAATAATGCATTTCTTATTTATTAGATGACCATGTTTTACTCATGATTTGTCTTGAACTGCATTTGGATGGAAACAGTAATTCAATTACAAATAATAAAAAAAGCTGGTTTTGTGTATTAGCTAAATAAAACTACCTTAAATGCGCTTGATACATAAGAAAAATGTATCAAAACATGTTTTGCATTCAAAACTGATTTATTTCACAAAGCAGTATTCGCTTTTGTAGTTAGTAAACTGATGGATAATTGTTGGTCACCATGTGCCAGGTTTTCAGAGCATTTCCGTGTCTAAAGTGCCTCGTGGGATTTTCAAAGAGCCGAAACAGCTTAGGTGCCTAAGTCCTATTGAAATTAGTAGGAGCTGAAATCAATGGGAGTTAGTTCCATCCTGAACACTCAGCTCATCTTTCATTTGAAAATATAGTTCTGCTCCCACCAGCACTTGGCTTTTGTCTCCTGGTCACCCTGCTAGTATCGCTCTCTTGACTGTGTGTAGTTTGATGTCCTTTTCTGTAGCCTCTGATTTCCATCAGCTTTGCTGTTGAAATTGGACGACAGTGAAGCATACTAATGAATTCAGTCTCCTGACCCCCTTCCCTCAAGTCGCTGATGCTGGATATATATGCCCTGCTCAGGGTGTCAGCTAACACCAATAATCATCCTGGACAATGTCTAATCTCTACCTAGTAGCGCTAGAGGCACATCAACATGTGCAGCAATCTCTCTGGAGCACTAAGAAGGGTCTACGATGACTGTCTGATTGCACGATCACTGAGTGGCCACAGGTGTGCTGATGGAATCGCTCTATACCACAGCTAGAAGCTGTCTTTCTATTTGGATGTAGCCCTGTTCTGTCTCTGACAGGGCTCTGCTAGCATATGTGATTGGCTGCTCCTGTAAAAGAGAGACACCCAGTCCCTTCTGTGATGCAATGTCAGTGGCTGGCTGGTAGTACTTAAAGACCAGGGCATCCATTATAATTTATTTCAGCAGATCAAATGCTTCCTGTTTGGGACCTGTCCAGTCCCACTCAACATCTGGTCTTGTGACATGACATAGGGGCTCTGCTACCGCAGCAAGGTGTAGATAGAACTTGGACATAAAATGTATCATTCCTATGAAGCGTTATACCCCTTCCACATCCACTGGATCTGGCATGTCTCTGACTGCTTTGATCTTGGTGGGGTCTGCTTTCAGTCTCTCTGCTGTGAGCAGATGGTCAATGTAAGTCACCTCAATCTGTTTGTCACATTTTTTTGGATTGAGTTCTTGTCCCTGCATTGCTGTAGAAAGGCTTGTAGTTTTCTGTCATGGTGTCGTTCACCTTTCTCTCATTGCAGATAGCATCCTCATTATAGGTGAAGGCAGCAATTATTCAGCTTCCTCCCCACCAGGCAGTCCTTCCAGTGCTTACGTGAGGCTTCTCCGGAACAACTCTGGTGCTTGGCTTATGCATGTGAAGCCATCTATAGTGACCAAATGGTGTTGCAAAGGTTATCAGCCTGATGGACTCTTAATCCAGATTTATGCACCAAAACTCACTCCTCACATCACAAGGATTCTGGCTTTGGATGTGTAATTTGTCTGACGGCTTCTCTACCACCACCATGATGCTTACCCAGACTATACAGGCCTCTACATGTACTATGACTATACTTGGCAGTATTCAATATTTTTTAAAATTTCATTGGAAAAAATCTGGTTTTTAATCTTTTTTTTCAATATTTATCTGTTTTTATTTACGTTTCTGCAGAGTGTCAGCAGCCTGGACGAGCTTTCAATAGTGAAGGGAGGCCACCTTGCTGCTTAATGGCTCCTATGGGGGAGCTGCTCCTCCTCCTCCTCCTTGCAGTCCTGGCTGAGGGTCTCTGCCTCACCAGCCCTCCCTCCTGCACCTTGCACCTGCAGGGATCAGGTGTCAGCTGCCCTGTGGCTAGGCAGAGAGCCCTCTGCAGCTCCACTGCCACAGAAATGAGTGAGAAGGTCCTGGTGGGGCAGAGCAGAGACCCCTGGCACTCCCAACTGGTGAGTGAGAGAGCAGGTCCATGACAATGACACCCAGCCCCAACAGGTGCAATGTTGTGGGAGGAGAGAGGCTGCACTTATGCCAATTATTGATTTTTTTCCCATCAATTTCAGTATGTCAGCTGAAATCAACTTTTCCCAACCTTCATCAATTAAAGTCAAATCCTCCCAAGCCAAGCCTAGCTGTGATACTCCTGCTCTGCAGATGTTCCAGCTCCTTGTATACTAGATTTACATAGTGCCACTGGAATTTTCCTTCATGATAAGCATACAGGTCCCACTGTGGGATCTACTACCAGTTGCTGCTTTCCTTTAAGGCACCCACTGCCTTTGAAAACATCCCCATATGTTTTTAAAATTCTCTCCATTGTCCCCTCCTTCTTCTTAAACTACAGCTATAAAGTTTTGATGCTGCATCATGATCAAATCTATGGCTTGTATGACTGTATTCCCCAAGAAGGGTCTGCAGTCCTTACTATCCACCATCACAAACTGCAGTTGGTACCATCTGTTATTCTATGGGTTAATTATTATGAGTTTACATTTTCCTATGGGCTGCATTATGCTCTCATAGTACATTATTAGATTATGCCCACTCTTTGCAATGGGCATGTTTGAATCCAAATCACCCTGAAAAAAATCTCACAGCAGAAGGCCTTACTAGCCAGCTGAAATCATACAGGGTATTCCCTATTAATATTGTGGCATGCACCGAAGTTGTTGTTGTCCATTGTTGCTTTCCTGATAGCCTGAACCTATGCTTTCAGACTCAAAGAGAGAGTCATGATATCGTTGCTGCTGTCTGATGTGCCATCCCCTCTTGTACAACTCTGACTAAATCTTTGAGATTTTCCTCTGCTCTTCACACACACTACTAAAATGGTTCCATTTGCCACATTCCTTGCACTGCTGTCCTAGTTATAAGCATTTCTGCTTTATCTGCTGTCACTTTATCTGTTCAAGTCACATCGCCCCCTTTAGGCTATGTGGGAAGTGTGTGCAGATTAGTCCAATTATTCCCTCAACACAGCAGGTGTTGCTGTGTGTTGTTCTATTGGCTGCCTCTCAATCCTCTTGCTAAGGCCTTTTGACTGTCTGGTCCCCTCTCAGGATCCCAGGTGAAACCAGAAAACTGTTTGTAGTCAGCAAACAGGGTTAAACAAAAAAAAGGTAAAGAAAAATCTGTAAGCAGCTCCCTCCAAAATATGGGCCTCTCTTACTTCAGAAGGGCCTTGGGATAATCCATGCCAGCTTCAGAATCCACTGGGGCTCCAGCGCAAGTCTCAATCCTTTTCCCCATTCCACTCAGGGGTTCTGCACCCTCCTTCTGTGACGGCAGGGGCTCTTGAGGCTGGATGTCCTCTCTTCAGGGCTGGAGAAACTCAACAGTCTGTTCCCTTCCCAAGGTTGCCCCTCAGCTGAGTGGAGTTCCCTCTTTTTAACTCCTCCTCCAGTCCGGGCATGATTGGCAGGTGTGGCAGGTCAGGGCCATTTCAGCCCAAAGCAGCTTCTTAACCCCTTTCATGCTAGTGCGGGGTTTATATACCCCATCACGCCTGGTCATGCTGTCTCCCATAGTAAAGGAATCTTACTCTGAGTATGTAACCCTGGCCACCTGCTCTGCTTTGCTGTTGTCTCACTACATGTACTTCTGGGGGTGTTTTGTGCCCGAGGGCTTTCATCCTTTCTCTTGAATCTTTTGCCACATTCTGCATGTCTTAGCATCTGTCTCATGAGACATTGCCTACTAGGGTTGCCAACCCTCCACTAATTCTATTGGTGTCACTAGAATAACATTCCCTCCAGGAATCATGGGCCCACTGACTCCGGCTCCACTGATCATGAAACATGCAGTGCCTAAGTGCCTTTGTGAATCTAGCCCTATGTGCCAATGTGCCTCTTTAGGTGCCAAAATACCTTTAAAACTTCTGGCACGTAGGTGATTTTGAACATTTTGAACATTTTACCCTCTGTGCCAAAGCCAAGTCCATACACAGACTGTCAAATATTGAGATCAGAGGCCTCTAGAATGGTCTCACCACAATCTGCTTTCTTTTGGATGTGAACACTCTTATTGTAATCCATGTCTTGGTCTCTTCATGACTAGACTACTGCAATGCACTCCACACCTCAAATCCAGTTAGAAACTGAAGCTTCACCCTGGTCCCCGTCCTTACCCTTCCCTGCTGGTGAGCCTCAGGTGCATCCTGCTTCCCGGAGCCAAAAGGAACATAAGAACATAAGAACGGCCATACTGGGTCAGACCAAAGGTCCATCCAGCCCAGTATCCTGTCTACCGACAGTGGCCAATGCCAGGTGCCCCAGAGGGAGTGAAACTAACAGGTAATGATCAAGTGATCTCTCTCCTGCCATCCATCTCCATCCTCTGACAAACAGAGGCTAGGGACACCATTCCTTACCCATCCTGGTTAATAGCTATTAATGGACTTAACCTCCATGAATTTATCTAGTTCTCTTTTAAACCCTGTTATAGTCCTAGCCTTCTCAACCTCCTCAGGCAAGGAGTTCCACAGGTTGTGTGCTGTGTGAAGAAGAACTTCCTTTTATTTGCTTTAAACCTGCTGCCCATTAATTTCATTTGGTGGCCCCTAGTTCTTATATTATGGGAACAAGTAAATAACTTTTCCTTATTCACTTTCTCCACACCACTCATGATTTTATATACCTCTATCATATCCCCCCCCTTAGTCTCCTCTTTTCCAAGCAGAAAAGTCCTAGCGTCTTTAATCTCTCCTCATATGGGACCCGTTCCAAACCCCTAATCAAGCCCCAACTTCTGCATCAGCGCATGGAGAGTCTGGCATGTGGATCAGGCCCAAGTGCTGTGCCAGCAGTGCTTCCAGTGGCCGGATAACCTCCATGCCGTAGTGGAAGCTGCTGCTGGTGTAATGCCAACAGACCCCAGACATTGGCAGGCAGGATCAAACCGGGGACCTCTGGAGCTTAGTGCATGAGCTAAAAGCCAACTGGCTGTTAGCTAAGGCTGTAGAGCAGACTCATTTTATCTCTCTCTCTAAGTGGTCTTGGTGCCACTGGATGGGACAGACCACCACACCCAGGAGGTGTGTGGGTGGCACTGGCACTAGGGTTACCACCTTTGAAATGCCAAAAAACCAGCATCCACCCCACAAGGCAAGCCTGCCACAACCCCACCCCCAATTACAAGGCAACTCCACAAACGCTCCCTCTCCCCCCCCCCAGTCACTTGTATCTAGACAAAGAACATATATAGATTAGATTGATAACATTGCATGTCTCCTCACTCTCGCGTGACTCAAACCCTCTCTCACACACACAGTGCACTTGAGCATTGGTAGCCATACAGCTGCTGTATTTTCAACAGTTTTGTTCTATTATCATTTAAAGTGTGGAAGTGGGAACACTGCAGCATCTTGTGCTGGACACAGAAAGTTTTAACATTTGATATCCCAGTCTACTGTGGTAACACAAATCTTTAGACCCACATAACTCCACCCCTCCCACCCAAGCAGATTAAATTATTTTTCTGGCAGATGGCAAATCCATAAAAAAAACTAGGAAGTAGGAAGACTTTAACTATCTTTTCTTCTTCACATCATTAGCTAATTTCTCTAGCTTTACACACTTTTCATTTCTTCCTTCTTTTCAAAATGCCACCTACATTGATGGTACTAAACTGGGAACTCCAGTCAAGGGCAGAGAAATAATACAAAGGAACCACGGTTAGAAATATAGGCAGAGCACAAACACAACTTATTTTTAAAATAATCCCAAACACAAGTACTCAATGGAGGGGACATACTTAAAAAGCAGCAGCAGCAGCGTAGCAGACAACATATTAGACATGATGCCAAAATGCAAACAGCAGTAAAAAGAGATGATTTTAGGTTGCATAGGTGGAGGCCTTATACCACAGAACAAGGACATAGCAGTCTCTCTTCAGGTACTTGTGGGATCACACCTAGAATACAGCTTTTAGTTCTAAGTACTCTGAAGCCACAAAGTTGTGTATATAGGTAAATTGGAGGAAATGCAGAAAAATCCAGCAAAAAACATTAGAATAGTGGAGGGATTGATGTGTGATATATATACTGGTATCTAGTAGCCTACTTCAAAACCATATTCAGATGCACTCCTAATTTTATTTCTTCACCACTTCTCCAATACTCATGGCTGCCCACACTGAGATAATATAATTGTCATTTCCTGTCATCTGGCATTTTCATTGACATTCCTTAGAAGAAATAGATTTACAACCTGTGTGTATCAGAGTTTTACACAGTGAGTGTAAGTTTAAGATATACTTTGACTAAATATTCTTTGCACTTTTTAAAAAAATCCAGCAATCTAGTTTTATTTAAATAAACTGGAATTACACAAGAAGCATCAGAATTACTTGGTGTGCCTCCAGAGGAAAGACGTTCCAAATGGACATAATAGAGCTTTCTGGGTTTTTCTATATTCTATAATTTTATTATTTGCATGAAACTGAAAGAAAAGGCAGAAGCTCCATATTAAACTGTAAGAGAAAAGGGTTAAATTTTAGTGGTCCCAAGGAATCATGGCTCAGTGTGTTATACATAAGCCACTTGGATGCAAGTGAGGTGTTAACAGGATCTTTCACTACCTCAAGTTTAATACAATGTGTGGCAATTAAATCGGCCATCTGCACACAGAAGGGCGACACTTAACTCTCAAGAAGAATGAAAATGTCTTTAATTCAGTTAGGTATAACATTCCTTTTGGATATGATCTCAGCAGAGGAAGAGGGAGAAACAGCATGTGTACACTAGGAAAAAAGTGTGGTTTTGTCATGTGCTACCTAATACATGTTAAAATCCTAGTATAGAAAAGGCAGATGTGGAGGGTGACAGTTTATCTGAACCAGATAACATGTTAAAACCAAAATTTTCTTTCTACACTAGGATTTTAACATATGTTAGTTAGCACATTTTTTCATAATGACGAGAAGACCAGAGAGAGAGAAAGACGGGGCAGAGGGTTAACCCCCTCCAGGATCATAAGAAGTGAAGTACAGATAAGGGGAGTGAAAATAAAAGGGTGCAACTAGTTCTACCTCCTCATTCCCCTATAGATCATAGCTTCTCAGGCATACACTTAGCACAAAAGCAGGTTTTGACACTAGATTTGCAAATGCGCAAACTGATGCTAGAGGCTTAAATGTAGGAACAGGCTGAGCCTAGATTTGGCCTATGTCCTAGCCAAACCAATAACCAAACAAAGATAAAATTCCTTCAAAAGTATATATACTTTACAAATCAAAAGAGTCAAATGAGGATGTAATTAGAACTCTAGGGCATTTTTTATTGCAAAAAGGTGTATTTTGTACTACAAGAGAGCTATATTGATGTAAAATTCTAGGTAGTCTTTACCTTATGTAGCTAGCTAATAGATAAATCCTGGGTGGTTTTACCTTAAAGTACAAAATACACATTTTTTGCAGTGAAGAAATAGCCTAAAATCTTGAAAGGTAGAACACTAGATGTTGGGTAGAGCCCCGTGCAGGACTATTCTTTAATCCCACTCCCGCTATTATGGCAGCAGATCCTGCAGGAGCTGTGGGATCCCAGTCCCACTGCAGTGATCCACATTGAAGAAATTAGTTAAGGTTTCCAAACACTGATGGCTTGTCTACATAAAGGAATTTTTTGCAACAATGTTGTTACAACAGAGTACAAATCCCCAGCAGAGAGATGCTGCACCTGTGCAAAGTAGAATAACTTGAACCAGTCCGAGCCTCACTTTACAACAGTGCATCACATCTACACTGCATCAGCATAGTTATACAAGTACCAAAATCCCTAACAGAAGCAGGCTTTAAGAACAATAAATGCCATCTGGCAATAAAAACCAATGAGATTTAAACAATGGATGCATTTTTTCCCATTAATGATGGAATTAGGTCCCTGAGCATTAAACATTAGAAACCACCTTCTTCTACTATTAGTTAAGCAGCTCTTACCTCAGAGAATCTTTGTACATCCTGGGTTAGAGTTCCCACCCTCTTCCATTGATAATATTTGAGTAACTTCAAAATCGCAGGATTCACTGCATTATCAGATGGCACTGTCCGGAAGAAATAAGGATATTTTTTCTTATCAGCTAACTCTGGGGTTGTTGCTGCAAATGAAAGCTGAAAAACAAAGAAATGGAAATCTCAATGAGTGAAATCTAATTGCTGGCCCCATAAGAAGCTTACCCTACTTAATGCAAGGCAAAGTACATGAGGTGATGAATTATGGGCATTTGGAGAGTTTTTGACTGTCTTATGTTAAAGAAATAACAAACCTTTTTGAAATCTTGCTACCATCTTTTACTTTTCAGAAATAAACCTTTTCAACCTTGTCTACCTTTTAAAAAACAACACCATATATCCTATTAAAATCACAACATTATAGCCCATCTGCTACAAATTTAAATTCATGACTCATTAAAGTTTTGAGAGGGTTGCACTAAAAAATTCCCTGGGTCAGATTAACCACACCTAGATTAAAAACCAGGGGCAAGAAGCTTTTGGGGAGAAAACCTCTGAAGAATCCCCTGTGGAAATCCCTCCAACTTCCCTCCACAAGGAAGGGTCCAGAGCCCACTGCAAATCCTGATCACCACTCTGTGGCTTCAGTGGAAGTTGTGGGTGTGCAGAACATTTAAAAATAAAGCCATTTAGTTGTCTCCATGTGGATTCAGGTGTCTAAAGCCATGGGGGAAATCAACAGGCAGCCAAGATAAGCACTCAGGAGTCCCTGGCTCCGAATCTCCAAGTGTGTTAGTTAGACAATGGCTCTCTCTGGACTTTTGTATTAGGACAGAGCCAGATTGTCCCTGGCTCTTGTACAACTTTTAAAATTAGGCCACTTGGGTGCCTAAATGTGGAGTTAAATGACTAACGCCAGGCACACGTCTGGAAACGTTGGCTAAACCTCTCTGACTAAGTTTCTCCTCTGTAAATTGGAGCTGATACAGACTCACATCTCAGTGGGGTTTTTGAGAAGTAATGAGTAAATGTTTTTTAAAGTGCTTTGGAAACTAAGGCATTGGCTCAGAGCAATTCTAATTGACAGTGCTGAAAATGGCAGTTGGAGTCTATGTTCCCAATGTTGTCAACACCAATCATAGTATTGTAGTACTGGAAGGGATCTTGAGAGTCTTCTAGTCCAGTCCCCTGAACTCGTGGCAGGACTAAATATTATCTAGACCATCCCTGACAGGTGTTTGTCCAACATGCTCTTAAAAATCTGCAATGATGGAGACTCCACAACCTTCCTAGGCAATTTATCCCAGTGCTTAACCACCCTGACAGTTAGGAAGTTTTTCCTAATGTTCAACCTAAACCTCCCTTGCTGTAATTTAAGGCCATTGCTTCTTGTTCTATCCCTCAGAGGTTAAAGAGAACAATTTTTCTCCCTCCTCCTTGTAACAACCTTTTATGTACTTGAAAACGGTTATCATGTCCCCTCTCAGTCTTCTCTTCTCCAGACTAAACAAATTCAATTTTTTCAATCTTCCCTCAGAGGCCATGTTTTCTAGACCTTTAATCATTTTTGTTGCTATTCTCTGGACTTTCTCCAATTTGTCCACATCTTTCCTGAAATATGGCACCCAGAACTGGACACAATACTCCAGTTGAGGACAAATTAGTGTGGAGTAGAGCAGAATTACTTCTTGTGTCTTGCTTACAACTCTACTGCAAATGCATCCCAGAATGACATTTGCATTTTTTGCAACAGTGTTACGCTGTTGACTCATATTTAGTCTGTGATCCAGAATGAACCCCAGATCCCGTTCCACAGTACTCCTTCCTAGGCAGTCATTTCCCATTTTGTATGTGTGCAACTGATTGTTCCTTCCTAAGTGGAGTACTTTGCATTTGTCCTTATTGAATTTCATCCTATTTTCTTCAGATCATTTCTCCAGTTTGGCCAGATCGTTTTGAATTTTAATTCTATCCTCCAAAGCAATTGCAACCCCTCCCAGCTTGGTATCGTCTGCAAACTTTATAAGTGTATTCTCAATGCAGTTAAACTTCTGTTAGAAATGGTAGGAAATATAAAATAAATTGTCCAAGTATCAACAGGCCAGCTCCTTATCATCTGAGCTCTGAAGCAGCCCATTAATCCACCAACTCTCATCAGGGATGACAGAAGGGTAAAAACAAAAATGGGAGGAGGAGGAGGAAAGAAATGAAAGGCTGCCTTCCTGACTGTGTATTACTTCAAGAGTGACACATTATCAGGGTTACCATACTTAACAAATAAAAAAAGAGGACCCTCCACGGGGTCCTGGCCCCGCCCATTTCCCACCCCAGCCCCGCCCCAACTCTGCCCCAACCCCGCCCCAACTCCGCCCCCTCCTCCCTCCCACTCCCAGCCACACGGAAAGGGCTGCCCAAGCGTTACCGGCTTCACGGTTTGCCGGGCAGCCCCGAGACCCTGCGCCCCCGGCCCGCGCTTCCCCAGCACAGCTGGAGCCCGGGAGGGGAAGCGCCCAGCCGGGGGCGCAGGGTCTGGAGGCTGCCCGGCAAACCGTGAAGCCGGTAGCGCTCGGGCTTTGGGCAGCCCCCATGCCTCCGGACCCTGCGCCCCCAGCCGGGCACTTCCCCTCCCGGGCTCCGGCGGCGCAGGGTCCGGAGGCATGGGGGCTGCCCGAAGCCCATAGCACTCGGCTCTTAAACAGAGCTGAAGAGTCGGGGAGGAGCAGAGCGTGGCCGGAGGCTCTGCTCCTCCCCTGACTCTTCGGCTCTGTTTAAGAGCTGAGCTGCCCCAGCGCTACCGGCTTCGGGCAGCCCCCATGCCTCCGGACCCTGCACCGCCGGAGCCCGGGAGGGGAAGTGCCCGGCCGGCGGCTGGGGTCCGGAGGCAAGGGGGCTGCCTGAAGCCCATAGCGCTCGGGCAACTCGGCTCTTAAACAGAGCCGAAGAGTCTGGGGAGGAGCAGAGCAGCCGCGGGAGGGGGAAGTGCCCGACCGGCATTTTCCCGGACATGTTCAGCTTTTTGGCAATTCCCCCCGGACGGGGGTTTGATTGCCAAAAAGCCGGACATGTCCAGGAAAAACTGGACGTATGGTAATCCTACACATTATATACCCGTCTCCTTTAAGAACTGAAGAGACAGCCTGGATTAAGAAGGCCTCTCAACTTCCTCTTGCACCTATAAAAGGTTCAGGTTATTCCTCATACAAAGACTTTACTTACCCTCTGCAGGGTTGTCCAAATGCCCCTTGCCTCCCAACCATTCATATTTGTGTGCTACATTTGTGGATATCCAATTGGGTGTCTTATGCATCAATACCTATGATGCCCTCATTTCTTTTTCTCAGACCTCATCTACCTTTCCCTGTACCTCCCCAGTCCTCCTCCTGAATCACCATTTCCCTGGATTCTAATTGCTATCCTCCTTCCCTGAGTCTCCTAAGTGCCCCTAACTTCCTTTCTGTCTCTCCCACAAGTTACCTTCTATCTGCTTTTCTTCTGCCCAACTTTCAACCTAATATTCCTACTTTCTCTTTCTTCTTTTCCTTTCTCACTTAAGGGGGGTTTTCTCCATCCCCTTAATATCTCTATCTACCCTCAAACGAATCCCGAGCCACTTGCTGCACATTGGCACTGTTGTAGGGGCAGCGCACTTGGGTACACACTTAAGGGTGCCAGTTTCTACCTCCATGCATTGGGAAACAGCAGAACTGAGAAAGTCAAAAGAACCCTGCTGAATTGTCTGATGTGCAAAATTACTGCTGCTGAAAGGCAGCAGAGTTTTGTGAATGACTTTCAGACAAGCCATATGCAGCTGCTCAGGGGATAGCATATGTGGTACCTGTTTTGCCCCAGGCCTTCCCACCTACTTCCTGAAAATGCCCCCATTTCTGACATCTATGGGATACTTGTGGTTATTTTCTGCAGCAAGTTTAATACTCAAAATCTTCTGCCAAGAACATGCCTCTCAGGCTGCTGTCACCCATGCATGGCTTTTGAATCTCTTTATTGTAAAAATCTGATAAAAATTGGTGCTCTCCATATCATATAACAGAAAGGAACATATGGCACACAGTGATTTATTTGTAGAAGAATCCATACAAAATTCACTGTTCTTATGCCAGAAGAATTTTTGGTTGATGCTGAAAAAAGCAACAGAAATTGTATAATGAGATCTTAATAAAACTGATCTTTCAGGCTCAGTAGAAGAGCGATAGAGCACAGGTGCAGTATATAAATGTATCCAAGCGCACTATTAAGTACATTTGCATTTTTGGACCATGCATTCTTTAAATCTGTTCCAGAAATATTATACTGATATTCAAAAAAAGAGATGGGTCTAAACCAAAACATCAGATCTAAATACTCCTGCATGTTAACAAAGATTGGATGTAGCTTGGAAGAGATAGGAGCCTGTCCCGAAACTCAGGAAAATAATGCTGCATTGGTTTGAATTTGGTCCATATTTGGGAGGTTATTTTCACAAACAGAAGGGCTACAAACTATTAAAAAAAAAAAAAACAAGGTTAATGTTTGCAGAAATGGTTGGTTTACCTTCCATAGATCACCAAGGAAAGTTTCCTGCTGCTCACTGGCCAGTAGCTGAGTGGATTTTTCAAGCCCTATACTACTATCCATTTAACACTGCACTGTGAAATATTCTAAATAATTAAAGCAAAGCTTCACCTATCAAAATTTATGAGCAAAGTACATTTTATGATTGTGTAGCCTTGATTTTCTTTCACAGCATTGATTGGCTTATTCGTTACTTCATAAAATTTAGTATTCTGCCATGAGTCTACAAATAATTAATTCAGAGAGCAAAGGAACGAAAGTGTGTGAAAAGAACTGTCCAGCTTCTCTGGTTTGCCGAGTAAAGTTAAACTTTCTTTAAGGTGCTATAGCGGTAAATGAAGACCTCCACATCAAGTTGAGAGAGAAAAGCTCTTCGAGTAAACAGTCCAGCATGAAAAGGCAGCTGACAGCTATGCTGTACAAAGCCTGGTGACTGGAAGAGACTTCATTTGGGAATTAATTCAATATAAAAAACTAACAAAGAAAATAATATGGTTGTTCTTTAAGAATTAAAAGATGTTGAGATTTTACAGCAACACAAATGAGGGGAGGAGCTGAGTTTCATACCCAGTGAGATGTGCCTGTCTAGAAGGAGTAGAGTACAAAGAAGCTTGGATCTGTCATGTTTCTTTTACCAGCAGGTATATATTGTGGACAAGGAAAGAACTAGATATAAGGAGCTACTACTACTACAGGTATAAGTAGTCATTGGGGGAAAAATACTACTCCATCCAACCATAGATGCAGACAGTATGTGTAGTGTATAAATAAACTATAATTAGGGCTGTCAACTAATCGCAAACTCACGCGATTAACACAAAAAAATTAATCACGATTTTAAAAAGTAATCACAATTAATCACACTTATAACAATAGAATACCAATTGAAATTTATTAAATATTTTTGAATGTTTTTCTACATTTTCAATATTTATTTCAATTACAAAACAGAATACAAAGTACACAGTGCTCACTTTATATTATTATTTTTTATTAAAAATATATGCATTGTAAAAATAATAAACAAAAGAAATAATATTTTTCAATTCACCTCATACAAGTACTGAAGTGCAATCTCTTTATCGGGAAAGTGTAACTTACAAATGCAGGGTTTTTTTGGTTACATAACTGTACTAAAAAACAAAACAGTTTAAAACTTTAGAGCCTACACGTATACTCAGTCCTACTTCTTATTCTGCCAATTGCTAAGACAAACAAGTTTGTTTACACTGACGGAAGATACTGCTGCCTGCTTCTTATTTACAATGTCACCTGGAAGTGAGAATAGGCATTCACATGGCACTTTTGTAGCTGGCATTGCAATGTATTTAGCATATCTGGCATGTAAACATTCAGATGTCCCTTCATGCTTCGGCCACATGCTTCATGCTTCGGCCACATTCCAGAGGACATGCTTGCATGCTGATGATACTTGTTAAAAAAATAATGTATCAATTAAATTTGTGACTGTACTCTTTGGGGGGAGAATTGTAGGTCTCCTGCTCTGTTTTACCTACATTCTGCATATATTTCATGTTATAGCAGTCTCGGATGATGACCCAGCACGTGTTGTTTGTTTTAAGAACACTTTCACTGCAGATTTGACAAAACACAAAGAAGGTACCGATGTCAGATTTCTAAAAATAGCTACAGCACTTGACCCAAGGTTTAAGAATCTGAAGTGCTATCCAAAATCTGAGAGGGATGAGGTGTGGAGCATGCTTTTAGAAGTCTTAAAAGAGCAACACTCTGGTGCGGAAACTACAGAACCCAAACCACCAAAAAAGAAAATCAACCTTCTTCTGGTGGCATCTGACTCAGATGATGAAAATGAACATGCATCAGTCCGCACTGCTTTGGATTGTTATCAAGTAGAACCCATCATCCGCATGGAATCATGTCCTCTGGAATGGAGGCTGAAGCATGAAGGGACATATGAATCTTTAGCGCATCTGGCATGTAAATATCTTGCAACACCAGCTACAAGAGTGCTATGTGAATGCCTGTTCTCACTTTCAGGTGACAAGAAGCAGGCAGCAGCATCTCCTGCAAATTGTAACCAGCCTTGTTTGTCTGAGAGATTGGCTGACCAAGAAGTAGGACTGAGTGGACTTGTAGGCGCTAAACTTTTACATTGTTTTATTTTGAATGCAGGTTTTTTATACTTAATTCTACGTTTGTAAGTTCAACTTTAATGATAAAGAGATTGCACTACAGTACTTGTATGAAGTGAATTGAAAGATATATTTTTTTGTTTTTACGGTGCAAATATTTGTAATAAAAAATAAATATAAAGTGAGCACTGTACACTTTGTATTCTGTGTTGTAATTTAAATTAATATATTTGAAAATGTAGTAAACAGCCAAAATATTTAAAATAAATAGTATTCTATTGTTGTTTAACAGCGTGATTAATCGTGATTAATTTTTTAATTGCTTGATAGCCCTAAATGTAATACGAGCATTTCAATTAGAAAGGCATTTTCCTTCACCTTCCTTTTCAAAGGACTAACAGGGTTTCATTTAAGTGATATAATGACATAAACTGAGACAACCCCTAGTTCAGATGAGTCTTGGAGCATAAGAATGATGTTTAGGGACCTTTCTTCCAAGCCTCCTGGGATCCACAGGTTGTGTCAATCTATATCATCACGTCGTTTAAATAAAACCTAGTTAGATGTGTGGAGGAACAACCATTGTACTAATATCACAGTCCAAATATTTAGTTAAAAAATGGCATATAACCATTAATGAATAGCATCTCACGGGAAAAAAACTGCTTTTACTAGTTTGATTTTTAGGATAGGCAAACTAGTTTAATCCATCATATTAACACACACGAGAATATACAGAACGGAAGTCATCAATTTAGTCTACTATTATTTGCTTCAGTTAACTGAAGAAAAGTTTGGAACTCAAAACTCCATATATTCTAATTAAAATGACATCAATCATAACTGGCCAAAGAAGACTGATATGAGCAGGGAAGACAGACCGTGGGATTAAAAGGAAGGAAAACACTAGAGAGAATCTAATCACATGGGAAGGTTAGTAAAGATAGCAATAGTGCTAATGAATGGATTAGTATATTGTAGAGTTTGCCATTGAACAAGCTGTATGTGCTATTAAATAGTTATGTTAAAATGGATACTTACAATAAAAATATTAAGATGTTTGCTAAAAATTGAAAAGGAATTATAACTCTACTGTAAGAAAACACCTGTGAGGGAAAATGAACAAATCAATTATAAATGAGACTGGGTGGAATGAACATCTTCCTTTTGTATAACAATAGAACAAAGAGAGTGATCATGCTTTTTCACAACATTACGTCTTGGTCAGACTTTAAATTAGAACCCCTACAGAAGAGGTGCACTATCTATTAATCATTATTAATGACATTGTTAATGGATAAAGTTTGAATGTAGATAAATGCATATTCCTCCTGCATTGACTATCCAGTGTCTGACACTAGCTATTCATAAATGTTTACAAGTGTGGAGATCTATATTTAAGGGTGACTGGCCAAGTTTTTTTCAAGTTTGTTCACTTTTCCATTTTATGACTTTTAGTATAAAGATTAACTTCTGCTTTATTTAGTTTGATCAACCCCCCTTCTTTCATGATTTTTAAAATAGTGGCTATTTTCCCTCTCCCCCACAACTTGCCCATCTTATGGAAAAACATTAGTGAGAGGGATTTAAACTCTTCCTCCTCCTGTCCTTACTAGTATTTGCAAACCATGCAAATAGCTTTTATCATATTATCTTTACCCATACATATTTATATATTGCTACACTGTTTTGCTAAATGCACCTCCCAGTTCAGAGAGAGTGGGAGAGGAATAATTCATGAACAAGGAGCAGTTTAGATCATAACACAGTGATAAATATGTCCACGGACTTTGTGATGTCACTATTTCACAGAAAACAAAATTATATGAGATGCTGAGGCTAATGAGTGTACCCAAAAAGCAAATTTCAAGGAGGAATAAAAGACAGACAAAAAGTTTTGTTTATATGTATGAGTACACACACACACAGCTTAACATATATGCTAACTGGAATACTCAAAATATTGAAAAAGCTTTGTAGGTCACCTTTAAAAAGCTTTATTTGGAAAATCTAGGTACTAGAGAGAGCAGCTGGAGGTTTGAGCAATTGCTAGTAATAAAGTGTAGAGATTAGAAGCCAGGTATAACAGATGTGATTGAGCAAACTCTAATGAGCGACAAGCAGAAGGCTATAAAGAGGGAAAAACAGAGTTTAAAACTTTCAGCAAGACAGGAAGACATCATTCAAAGTGGAATATAGACTGAGTGCCAAAGGAATCACTGTAGGGCTAGATTCACAAAGGTACTTAGGTGCCTAAATGCCTTTGTAGGCATCTCAGTCCTACTATTAGGCAGCACTGATGTTCACCAAACCACTTCCATAATGTACAGCCTGTACAGGTCCAATAGGACCCTGACCTCTGGCCCCAGAGCCGATACTATTCAGTAAAATTTTGGGAAACATTTGGTATGGTTTTTAGACTTCACCCCTCCTGGTTCAGAACCCAAGTGGCTGCTGCTCACCTGGGCTGTGGGATACTGCATTAAAGTCCATGCCCCAACCTCAGCATGTCTCCCACCTCCCAGGTGAGTGCCCTAATCACTGGGCTATTGGCTACCAAGGGGAACATGGATCCCTCTCTCATTTATCACAAAAAAAGACTGTCCTGGCTTAAGGGCCTAACATCAGGAGGGGCTTATGGCTAAGAATCCTGTGTGCCTTCCTCTGGTCTGTCAGTTAAGTACCTATGGCCCAATCAGGTTAGATACCTAAGTCCCTTTGTGGCACTGGGCCCTGAGTCTCACTCTTCTCCTCAGCATTTCACTCCTATTGGGTTAGGCAGCTCCCCATTTAGCTTGCTGGCTTCTGAGAATCATTTTTGCCTACCTCTCTCCATCCGATGCCTGGGGAGACTAAGTGCCTAATTTGGGTCTATTGTGTATTTGGTTGTCGTGGTAATAGAATCTTGTATTAGATTATTAGGGGATAGCCCAGCCAGTTTTGGCTGGCTGTTGGTTAGTTCTGTGTGTAGCAACAAATGGCTGCTCCAAGGTTTACAGCTCTCTGTGTCTCCAGTTGTTGGTGTCACTAGGCATCACCCTAGGTAACTCGGGGGGGGTGGAAGACCACGAGAGTCGATGAAGCCCCCCCGCTCTAGGCCAAAGTGAACCAAAGCCCCTGCATGTTAAACTTTACTAACCTCACAGGCCAGCAGCTGGGAAGCGGTAGTGATAAGGGAAACCTACATGCTTCTAGATGAAGGACAAGATTACTTGCAGAAAGGAACAGTGCGAACAAGCTGCACAGCCAAGGTCATTTAATGTAACTACTGCAGAGGGAGGAAGGGGGAGGAAGGGGGGGGAGGTAGAGAAGGGAAAAAAAGAATAAAAAGGAAAAACTGCTTGTCTCAGTGCGCTTGATTTGAGACATGCTGGTCTCCTAGTGCCTATTCAGAGCTCTTGAATAAACTTTGGCTGCTTCTCCACCCTGGTGTGTTCATTGGTGCGAAGCACACCAGGCAACGAACCCCGCTGTTGCCCCTCAGGCCCTCTGTGCCGGCAACAGTTTTGGCGTCCCTGGGTGGGCTCGAGGCTGAAATTTAGCCTCGCCCGGATCCCTCCCGGTGGCCGATGGATTGTGGCAACGACCGACGCCCAGCGCGTACCGGTGACTTCATTGGGGGCCTTGGCAGAGACGCGGTTTGATTGACCCCGGAGGGCACAATGGTGCAACGCACTCGGATAGTGGAGAAGTGGTTGTGGGCGACGGTGAGGAGCCGGTCCCTTGGATAAGGTAGGAACAGTCCAGTGGTGTGGACTTTTGCCTGTTAGGACCTGGGGACACCCAGTGTCACCCGAGATCATGGGGCAGGGACAGAGTACGACAGGCAGGGCACGGTGTACACCCTTAGAATGCATTCTAGCAAATTGGAAAGTGTTTGATGCAAATCCAATAAATAAAAGTAGATTAAAAAGGTTCTGTACAGTAGACTGGCCTCAATATCAGCTAAAGGACCAGGAAAGGTGGCCACCGGAAGGATCACTTAATTATAACACGATCCTTCAATTACTCCTGTTTTGTCAGCGAACGGGTAAATGGAACGAACATATGCATGCGCAATTGTTTATGGCTTTACGAAATAGAACAGAACGAGTTAACTGGAAAAATATAGCTAGCAAGCTCAGTCCAAAGATAAGATGCTGGCCCCATCCAAGGACATTGTTCACAGCTAAGACTTGGCTGACAGCCAAGAAAAGGGGGGCCTGAATGTGCCCAAGCAACTATGGGATCTGCAAAACACTGCCAGGCATTAATGAAATGTGTTAGGTTTCTTTTCTCACAGATAAAAGAAGTGCTAACCAAAGACCCTAGCAGCCCTGCCATTCATTGAAACAAGGAGACTGAGTCTACGTAAAGTCCATCAACGAAAGACTGCTTTGGCTCCACACTGGAAAGGCCCTTTCCCAGTCCTGTTAACCACCAACACCACTGTGAAGTGCCAAGGACTGCCTACCTGGACCCATGCTTCTCACTGTAAAAAGACCCCTCCACCTCGGGAGGACTCTCCGACTGATGATAAGCCTATTTCTTCTTCTAGCTCTGCTGTGCCTTCTGGATAGCAGGGGGGAAAAAAAAGACAAGGTGAAGTGCTAGTAACCTCTCCCTTGTCCACTGACAGACCTACTGTGCCTTTGGATTTTTCTAGAAGAAGCAAAACCATTACAGGGTGATGTGCTAGTATCTCTCCCCTGTATGATGCTGAACCAGACTGTTTCAGGAAAAGAGAAGAAGGAACACTTGCTTCTCTTTTCCTGAAACCACAAAGTCCAGGGATTCCTGACTATAAAAGACATTAAGAACTGACCCTGGTGAAGAAACAAAGAATTATACGCTGGCAGAGAGGCTCTTACCCAGCTTATGAGTAAATATTTTCTAACCTCTGGACTTAGACTCATAGCATCCCAGGTACAGGCTGAATGTCTGCTCTGCCAAAGGAATAACCCTCGACCGGGAGTGTCAGTCCCACCAGCCACTCTGGAACCTACCCCAGGCCCAGGATTGGTTTGGCAAATAGATTTTACTGAGTTCCCCCGGACCCAAAGATTCAGATACCTCCTCATCTTGGTGGATCGATTCAGCGGATGGCCCGAAGCCTTCCCATGCCGTAACAACACTGCCAAAGCCTTCCCATGCCGTGGCCCTCAAATTTGTCAAGGAGATCATTCCCCGCTTCGGGCTCCCCCAGTGGATGGAATCTGACATCAGAACACACTTCACGTCACAAGTCATTCAAAAGATATCAGATGCCCTACAGATCCCCTGGAAGCTCCACACGCCATGTCAGGAGGCTTCTCTTAGATGGCCTGATGCTTTGCCCCTCGTTTTGCTCCGCGTCCGCGCTCTCCCTAAGGGCAGATTAGGGCTCAGTCCCTTCGAGATTATGTTTGGAAGAGTATGGCCTCTGAACGGTACACCGGTTCTGGCAGGAGAGTGGGAAATGGAGTACGGTTTCTTATCTCAGTACATGTGCTCTCTGTCTGCTGTTCTTTCTTCTCTCCACAGGTACACCAAAGATTCACAGCCTCTTCCGCTGGATGCCCCGATCCACTCCTTGCAGCCAGGCGATTCCGTACTCGTTCGGACCTGGAAGGACGAGCTTCTCCAAGAGCGGTGGAAGGAACCCCACACCGTCCTGTTGGTTTCCCATACAGCAGCAAAGGTCGAAGGACACAAGAACTGGATTCATCACTCCCGTCTGAAGGCAGTGCCCGCTCCTGAACAGTAGACCGTCCAGCCTGCTGAAAAAACTTCCAGCAATAATCTGGGACTTAAACTGTTATTTAAGCGACAATAAGGTTTGCTGGGAATGCCTTGTGCTCCCTTTGGACAGTCGCAGTGCACTCTCTGCGAGAACTCTGAGCATTGGTTGTGTTTGTTTTCAGGTGGCCAGCCTAACCTATTGGCCTGGTCCCTTTTGTTTCTAATCTGTCTGCTGTTGGTAATTATTCTTTTGTGGGCATTTGGGGAATTGTAATTACAGCATGTGTTCAGGTCCAAAGTCTGCCACCATGCTGCTTTGTGCCATGGGAGCATTCCTCTCGTTAACTCCTGTTTCCCCCCAAACACATGCGGGATGGGGAGGAATCCCTAACAACTTGGAAACAAACACGTATGAGGCCCTGAAGGTTGCCTTTGCCTGGGAATTCAATCTCTCCCATTGTTGAATATGTTCCCAAATCCCTCACCATTCGGCAGGGCTACCCTGGAGAGCCATTCCCCAAAACTGGTCCAACACCTGTCAACTCTGGCTGGCGTGGAACTCTTCTAAGCTTGGGGACGAAGCAGTAAAACAAAACTGCACCATAGAAGCCCCCTTTAGCCTGCTAGGAAATGACATCTGGAGGCCATTTAGTAATGCTACCACCATTCCACAAGCCATTAAATTAGCCTCATCCCCTGTGGGCCTGTTATGTTACCAAGAATCTATGCAAAACAACACCGGCACCCTTCCCTGGTGGTTTGCCGGCAACAGTACCTGCCAATACTACCTGTCCCCTGATGCTAACACCAGTATGCCCCTGTATAACGCCACAGGTCACTGGGTGAGCGACGTGCCCCGAACCTTTTCACAATACACGGCAAGCCTAAGTAAAAGCGGCAACAATTCCATGTTAGGGAATGGCCGAATGTATTATATATGTGGCCACAGCGCCTATAAGACACTGCCCAACCGCTGGTATGGTAGCTGTTACCTAGGGTTTCTGGCCCCTTCTCTGAGAGTTCTTCCCCAGGCCCCAAGTGGCTGTCCCCGACGGCGCCGGTCTCTATATGCCACCCCTGAACCTATTAGCAAAGGAGATCGACTTGGTACGATTCTCCTCCCGTCCTATGGCAAGGGACGACTGGCCCAGCTCTATAAAAGGCTCTCTGTATTCCTTACCCAGTTTGCCAATGACACCCTGGCCATAGAAAAAGGCATAAGCTCCGAGCTGTACCAGCTTCGATTGCTGGCTCTGCAAAATCGCCAGGCCCTGGATTATGTCCTGGCCTCCCAGGGCGGAGCATGTGCCCTTATCGGTAATGAATGCTGCACATACGTCCCAAATAACCCAGAGGACATTAACAAGCACATCCTGTCCTCTGAAAATGCCTTCAATCAGTGGAAGGCCCAGGAACAGGAACCCACTCTATTTGATACCCTCTGGAGCTGGCTCCCTAGCCTAGGGGGCTTGGGAGATGGTCCTGTCTGCCTCCTGCTTACTGGTCTCATACTTTGTTTCCTCACCCTAGCTCTCTTCCCATGCCTAAAATGTTTAATGGTTAAAGTATGTACCACCTCTAGATGTCAAGACACCTCCTTTTTCCCTTTAATCAATGATCCTAAGACCATGGCCTTAAATTACATTTTGTCCTCAAATTATGAGAAAACTCAAGCCGGTGCCTTTTGAGTGTTCTCAAAGGAGGGAGTTGTTGGTGTCACTAGGCATCATCCTAGGTAACTTGGGTGGGTGGAAGACCACGAGAGTCGATGAAGCGCCCCCGCTCTAGGCCAAAGTTAACCAAAGCCCCTGCATGTTAAACTTTACTAACCTCACAGGCCAGCAGCTGGGAAGCGGTAGTGATAAGGGAAACCTACATGCTTCTAGCTGAAGGACAAGATTACTTGCAGAAAGGAACTGTGTGAACAAGCTGCACAGCCAAGGTCGTTTGATGTAACTACTGCAGAGGGAGGAAGGGGGTGAGGTAGGGAAGGGGAAAAAAGAATAAAAAGGAAAAACTGCTTGTCTCAGTGTGCTTGATTTGAGACATGCTGGTCTCCTAGTGCCTATTCAGAGCTCTTGAATAAACTTTGGCTGCTTCTCCACCCTGGTGTGTTCATTGGCGCAAAGCACACCGGGCAACGAACCCCGCTGTTGCCCCCTCAGGCCCTCTG
Source organism: Malaclemys terrapin pileata (assembly GCF_027887155.1). NCBI lineage: Eukaryota > Metazoa > Chordata > Testudines > Emydidae > Malaclemys > Malaclemys terrapin. Next base: position 169,713,810 of record NC_071506.1, on the reverse strand, counting down.
TGCCGGCAACACAGTGATTTCTTCCTAAAACTGTTGCCCCCAAGGATATAACAACCTGGCGACGAGGGTGGGATATCTGTGCTGCCCCAGCAACAGAAGGAAGTAGAAGTTAAGGTACAAAAAAAAACAACAAACAAACCTTGTTTGCTGCTGGAAGCGGGTGAGAACTGGCTTGTGCAAACTGAAACTAAAATCATGGCTACACTTACAGGGCCACTGGAACCTTCTGAGGAGACTATAGTGCAATGGCATGTATATACTGAGCATTTTGAGCTTTTTGTTATTTCAAATGACATTACAGAAGAGAAGAAGGTGCCAATATTCTTAAGTCTACTCCCTGCTACACAGCTTACTACACCCTGTTAAGACAGAGATTAAATCTTACAGTGACATTGTGGAAATCCTGGGGTCCCATTTTTGTCCAAAACCACTGGTAATTGCTGAAAGATATAAGTTCCACAAAAGAGACCAGAAAGAAGATGAAACAGTTGTACAATTTGTAGCAACTTTGAGAAAGCTTGCAGAACACGGTGAATTTAAGGAGATGTTAAATGATGCCCTACGTGACAGGTTAGTGTGTGGCCTGCACAGTAAAGCTATACAGAAGCGCCTATTGACAGAGGCTCAGCTTACTTTACAGAAGGCCATTGATATTGCTGTCTCCATGGAACTGGCTACAAAGGAGGCACAATCCATCGGTGCATCCCCTAGGGTGCATAAGGTGTCACAAGAACCTACCCACAAAACTGTGGGGAGTCAGGATTGTTACCGCTGTGGTAAGCCGGGTCACCCTGCATCAAAATGCTGGTGTAAGGACCTGTGTCGACACTGTGGCAAAAAGGGACATATTGCGTGTGCCTGTAAACAAAGAAAAAAAAAAAAAAGAGGCCTGTGGTATGGCCAACCAAAAAGGGAAATCTGCATACCCTAGAGCAGACCCAAAATGACCAAGAAGATACCTCCTCACAAGAAGAAGAGCCACTCCACGTTTTGTCTTTGGCAGTGGGCTCACATGAATACTGGGTAACCCCGTTGTTGGACGGCAAACCTATATGCATGGAACTGGACACAGGTGCAGCTGTTTCGCTCGTCTCAGAGACTGTTTATAAAGAAAAGCTACAGCATCTTCCTCTTAAAACAACTAAAATAGTGCTGGAGATAGATACGGGAGAAGCTGTGCCCATGTTGGGCACTACTAATGTTAAGGTGGAGCTCAATGGACAGGCTGCTAAATTGCCACTGTTTGTGGTGAGAGGTAATTACCCTTAATGGGTAGATCTTGGCTTAGGAAGTTCCAGCTGAATTGGGCAGAAGTGCACCGAGTGATTAAAGAAGAAACCAATCTGACCACTATACTAAGGAAACATGCTGCTGTTTTTGGAGAGGATCTGGGAAGTATGAAGAGAATCACTGTGACACTGAACATTAAACCTGACAGTCAACCAAAATATCTGAAAGCCAGAATGGTGCCATATGCCATCAGGCCGAAGGTTGAAGCGGACCTGGACCGCCTGGTCACAAATGGAGTCCTAATACCAGTTACCCATAGCCCATGGGCAACTCCTATTGTTCCAATAGTGAAGAAAGATGGCTCCCTCCAGATTTGTGGTGATTTTAAAGTCACTGTCAACCCCGTGTTGTGTGCAGAGCAATACCCGCTTCCCCGCATCAATGACCTCTTCTCAGGCCTGGCTGGGGGACAAAAGTTCAGTAAGATTGATCTGAGTCAAGCGTATTTACAGATGCACATTGATGAAAAGTCCCAAGAGCTGTTGACTATTGTGAGGCATAAGGGGCTTTATCTATACTGTCGCCTACCCTTCGAAATAACATCTGCTCTCGCCCTGTTCCAGAGGGCTATGGACCAGATCTTGTGTGGCTTGCCAGGAGTCCAGTACTATCTGGATGACATCCTGGTCACTGGAAGGAATGAGGAGGATCACCTAAAGAATTTAGAGGCTACCCTACAAAGACTGGTAGAGTATGGACTGCGAGTCCGCGAAGACAAGTGTGAATTCTCCCAGCCCCCTGTTGAATATTTAGGACACATCATTGATGCTACAGATCTTCGTAAGGCCCTGCCAAAGTTAAGGCTATTGTGGAGGCTCCATCTCCTCAAAATGTTAGCCAGCTTCACTCGTTTCTAGGACTATTGAACTATTATGAAAAGTTCATCTCACAGTTAGCCACACTGCTAAAACAACTTCACGAAGTCCTTGGGCAGAACAAGGCCTGGAACTGGACTGAAGCCTGTGATGTTGCATTTAATAAAGCTGAGGATGCATTGCTAAATTCTGAAGTTCTGACGCACTTTGATCCATCCCTACCCCTACAGTTGGGTTGCGATGCGTCCCCTTATGGAGTGGGAGCAGTCGTGTCACACATTATGCCTTCGGGAGAAGACAGACCTATTGCTTTTGCTTCACGCACTCTAAGCAAAGCAGAAACTAACGATGCCCAAATCGAACTTGAGGCATTGGGAATCATTTTCGGAATTCGGAAGTTTCATCAGTACCTGTTCGGATGGAAGTTTACTCTTCTCACAGACCATCGACCTCTGACTTCAAATTTTTGGACCCCACACAGGCATTCCTCCATTAGCTGCTAGTCGTATGCAATGGTGGGCATTGTTGCTTTCCATGCACACATATGAAATCAAATATCGGAAATCCACTCTGCACGGCAATGCGGATGGTCTCTCAAAGCTGCCTTTGCCAGTCAACCGTCGAGATATTGCCCAGAAGGAAATCTTTTACTTTGAACAGGTAGAGAATACACCCATCACTGCTATTCAGGTAAAGAAGGCAACTCGAGTTGACCCAGTATTATCCCAGGTTATGCACGGAACATCTCAACGAACCTCTCTGGTCTCACCCGACCTTGTTACCTACATGTCCAGGAGGATGGAGTTATCAATCCAATCTGGTTGTTTGTTGTGGGGGAGTCGTGTCGTTATCCCACCACCACTGAGATCACAGATGTTAGAACAGCTCCATTCCGGTCACTGTGGAATAGTGCGCATGAAGGAAATTGCACAAAGCTATTTTTGATGGCCTGGATTGGACAGTGCTATTGAAGAGAAGGCAAGAGCTTGTAAGTCATGTCAGGGTGTGAGGAATGCACCCCAATGGGCACCTCTACATCCATGGGATTGGCCTGAAAACCCGTGGCAACGTATTCACGTTGACTTCACTGGCCCCCTTGAAGGAAGCATGTTCTTGGTGGTGGTAGATGCCCATTCTAAATGGCCAGAAGTCTCTATAATACAGTCCACTACTGCAGAGAGTACTATCCAAAAACTACGAGGACTCTTTAGTTGTTTCAGTCTCCCAGAACAACTTGTGAGTGACAACAGACCGCAGTTCATCTGTCAGGAGTTTCAAAAGTTTATGAAGGCAAATGGGATACACCACATCACTTCAGCACCATATCATCCATCCACCAGTGGATTAGCTGAAAATTTTGTGCAGACAATGAAACAAGCTTTGAAATCGGCAAGGGGACAATTATCCATTCAAAAGCGTCTGGACACCTTCCTACTATCCTACAGAAACACACCTCATGCTACAACCAAGGCATCCCCGGCCTTTCTAATGATGGGACGACAACTGCACACTTGCTTTGATCTGCTGAAACCTTCTGAACCCCGACAAATTGTGTAACATCAGCAGCAAGATCAAGTCATCAGGCGTGCACCCAGAGCAAAAAACCGAACCTTTATCCCGGGACAGCCGGTTTTGGCTCAGAATTATACTTCAGGAGCTAAACGGGTCTCTGCCACTGTCATTGCTCAAATGGGACCTGTTTCCTACACAGTCCGGACTGCAGAGGATCTCACCTGGCGGTGACATGTAGATCAGCTGCTGCCAGGTCATACCAGTCCTCAGGACACATCTTCAGTTGAGTTGCCTGACTTCACCTCTTCTGGCGAGGCACCGAATCAAGAGTCACCTGTTCCTGACTTTTCCCCTCCATTACTGCCAGCGGCAGAGATACCCCTTTGCCCGGCATGAGCTGATATCCCCTCCTCACCCATTCATCCTACGAACCCTGAGCCCATTGTCAGGCCTGCGCCCAAGACACTTTCGGGTGCAACAACACCAGAAGTCTGCCGTAATCCACCTAGAGACAGAAGGCCTCCTTGTCGGCTGGATCTTTAGCTAGGGCGAACCCACACTTACGGGGCAAAATAATCCCCGGGGTTTAGCCGGGAATGAAGACAGTCTACCCTCCTTCTCTAGTTTAGTGTTTGTTTTATTTAGGGGACATTCTTATTAAGGGGGGAGGAATATGTTGTGTATTTGGTTGTCGTGGTAATAGAATCTTGTGTTACTATGGCAACTCAGTTAGATTATTAGGGGATAGCCCAGCCAGTTTTGGCTGGCTGTTGGTTAGTTCTGTGTGTAGCAATAAATGGCTGCTCCAAGGTTTACAGATCTCTGTGTCTCCAGTGATTTCTTCCTAAAACTGTAGCCCCCAAGGATATAACAGGGTCTGTCAATTCCACTTGGCAGCAGAGCACCTAGGAGTTAGGCATTGCAACAGCTTTTCACTAATGCAACTTCCTTTGTTTTGAAGCTATGCAAGGACCTGATTCCAATGAGCAGCTGAACTGCTGTGTCTCATTGCTAATAATAAGGGGGTAAAACTGAGGCAAGTTTTAAGAGTTCATCTCACCCCAGGAGCTGGAAGTGAGTAACAAACAGAAGTTCCTGACTGAACTCAAAGAGGAAGAAGAACAGACAGGATCCAACAAGTCAAGAAACATCATTTATTTATTTATCCATTTAGAATGGATTCTGAAGAATCTGGAGCACTCCGGTGTGGAAGAAATACAAAGCTCCAATTTGTGAACCTCATGTGAATAAATCGTGTTAATCCAATGTTATTCCACTGAAGTCAGTGGTGTCACTCTGGCCTTACATAGTGTACGCAACAGCAGAACTTGACCACTGAGAGAAACCAGGGAAGTAAAATCAATCCTAACAAAGTGAGAGAGTATGAGAACATGATAGATTGAGACTACAGTTGGGATGGATATACATGTGGATGCAGTTAGAGTTGGTGGATTTTTTGGCCACAAAGTTTGATCAAAAGATTGAAGTGTTCAGCAGAAAGCATACAGTTCTATCAAAAAATTGTTGAAAACCCAATTTTCTGTCAAAAAACAGTTTTGATGGAAAAATGTCAACCATCCCTAGATACAAGAAGAAGAAAGAATGGAACAACAAGGAAGAGAAGAAAAGAACAATTTGCACTGGCATGAGGGTGGGATGGGAGCAAAAACCAGCAGTATGACACTAACCTTTAGAAAACAGAATTTAAAATAAAACTAAGGTACTTAATCCTAAAGTTCCTGAAGTCAAAACTAAGGAAATTAAAATGCTTACATTAAAATGCAGCATTAACTTGAACACACCATAAGAGTCATATCCTTCAACAAAACAGGAAACACACAGACAATGGGGCAAAGTATGGTTAAACCGGAAGCTCCAGAGTTTATTTAAACCAAAGAGATAGCTTTTATCAAACACTCAAAAGTTAGAAAATGACAGAACTGAGGTTTCCTGTGCATTATGATACAGTCTTTAATTACATGGTCACATATTATTTTGTGCACAGGAACCCTGCCCTGTTCAGTGCATGGGATAAACCTGGATCCTGAATCAAGGTTGTGGAGGCAAGAAGTCTTGTCTGCAGAACCTATGTCTCATTTGCTGCAGAAATTGGAAGATGTGTTGTGAATGAGGCAGGGAACTGCAGGAAGAGAAAGGAGGTTCTCATGGTTAAGGCAGTTAAATGATGCCCTGGAGAATCAGATTCCATCCTTGTCTGTACCACAGAGATCCTGTATGATGCTAGTCAAGTCACTTAAACCAAACATTTCACAGGTAGTCACTAATTGTGTTTCTCATTTTCTGGCAGCCTGACTTGAGGTCTGATTTGCAGAAGTCTTGAATACTCACAGCTGCACCTAAAGTCAATGGCAGAACCGAAAGTCAATGGTGCTGACTCTCCGGGGCTGCCTGCATACTGCCTGTAGGAACCTGTAAAGTGCTATATAATGTGAAGTACTCTGATAAAAGAAGTCCCAGGCATCACCAGCTGGGCATCAAAATTTAACAAATCCTCCTGATTGTAATCTTTCAATGCCTGCAAAATAAAGATAATACCACCCCCTCACCTCACGAGGGTTTTATGAAAATAAATTAATTTTTGAAACACTCAGATACTCTAGTGATGAGCACTATAGAAAAGCCTATGGGGAAATTAATAATTCTGTCTTTAGAGCAGGGTTTGTCTCGTGCAGTGGTTCTCAAACTTTTGTACTGGTGACCCCTTTCACATAGCAAGCCTCTGAGTGCGACCCCCCCTTATAAATTAAAAACACTTTTTTATATATTTAACACCATTATAACTGCTGGAGGCAAAGTGGGGCTTGGGGTGAAGGTTGACAGCTCGCGACCCTCCATGTAATAACCTTGTGATCCCCTGAGGGGTCAAGACCCCCAGTTTGAGAACCCCTGGTCTAGTGTGCAGTAAATAACGCCTCAGGCCACACATTGAGCAGTTAGGATAAAACAACGGGTCTTTTGATCTAAGGGTCTGTTCAACCGGGGCCAGCTCCAGGAACCAGCCAAGGAAGCAGGTGCCTCGGGCGGCCAATAGAAAGGGGTGGCACTCCGTCCGGTATCGGGGCAGCACCTCCTGGTCTTTGGCGGAATTTGGCGGCGAGTCCCTCAGTCTCTCTCTTCCTCTTTGAGCTGCCGCCGAAGAGGAAGAGAGGGAGCGAAGGACCCACTGCTGAATTGCCGCTAAAGAATCAAGTGGTGGGATTGAGCTGCCGCCGATCGGCTTTTTTTTTTCTTCTGCCGCTTGGGGCAGCAGAAAAGCTGGAACCGTCCCTGTGTTCAACGTACGTACAGCAGCAGTGTTTTTAAAAAGCAAAAAAATGTTATGATTGTGTGGAAGGCACTTAAGAGTTAATATTGTGGGTCACACTAGATCTGGATATAGTGCTGACTGCTCTCTATGGTGTTCAATAATCACTCAAGCCAAGAGGTCTGACAGAGAACTCCAACATTGTATGTTCAGGATTGTGTAACATGAGACTCTGCATAACACAACACTCAGTCCCCACACTTTACTGCATCACTTCCAAGTTACCACTAATAAAGCACTTCTCTCTCTTGCAACTGCTCCTGCCAGCCTACAAGAAAATATAGTGTCACAACTATATGGATCTTGGCTCTAGCAGGAGGAGAAAACAAAGGAAAAGTGCAAGACAGCAGAATAAGTGAAACTCCTCTAGAGCGGGTGAGGGGTTCTTTTCCTTCACCCTCAACACTGGAGCGGCTTCCCAAAATATGCCTGCTCCAAATACTTGGAGACCAAGCTGTCCCTCAGCAAGTGGAGCAGCTCTGAGTGACTGCACTTCTCCAGGAGGCAAGAGAATGGGCAAGAGCATCCAATCAGATGGGATTGCTCTATAGGCTGGGGTTTTCCCTGCAGACCATTTGAAAACCCCTAGTCTGAAGAAAATCTGTAGAGTTGACAGTTCTTTTTTTTTTAACCCCCATTTACCTCCCCTTCAGCCTGGGGCTTTACCTCTGACATCAGTGCTTGTTAACAAGAGTGAGGAGTACAGAAAAAGAAATATGAATAGGTAGAAAAAAGGGTTTGAGGTACATTTTGTTGGGGAACATAATGTTTTTTATGAGCATGCAAAATGTAATAAATGCTTCCAAGAACTAGGTGAAATTTCAGACAGCTTCCTAACAGATGTTCATAGACTGGCAAAGCATTGTACAGGCAGAACACTCTCAGAAGAAATAGTAAGGGACAGAACTGTGGAAGACAATCATTTCTGGAAATGTCTACTTTTAGAACCTGACCCTGCTAAAATGATTACATGAGTATGAAAGCATGAAATATAAGACAGCAGCAACATCTATCCTGGGAAAATATCAAAGGGGAACCCGAAGAAGCAAATGTAGATGTTAAAAGGTTCCACATAAAAGCTCAAAAAGAAATGCATAGCAGATCACTGGTGTCATCGTGACAAAAGACTTACAGGGCAGGTGAATGGAAAACTACATTTGGAAGATGCTGTAAGACACCTGCCATATATTTGGAAAACATGCCCAGTTTTAGAAGCTGAGTGCAATAATTTCACAGACAAGGACATTATGTAGATTTTCAAAGCAGGTGGAAGCAATACAGAATGATAAACAACAACAGATAGGGGAGATAATTTTCCTTGACAAATCATCCACGTGGATATGGGTGATTCATAGTATAGTCAAGATGGTTGTCACTGTGAGTCTTGTATCCAGTTTTAAAACAGTCTTTTTTACTATTCATATCATGTGTGACTATGCATGAATGGTTAAAAGGTTTGTTTTTAAACTGGACACAAGACCCACAGTGACAACCATTTTCACTCTGTAATGTATTCCTCGCTAGTCCAAACAACTCACTAACGGAGATAGAAGGGAAAAATTAGGACTTGATAAATATAAGAAAATAAAAAAACATGTTTCCAAGATTAATAAAACTGCTGTTTTTTCCGCCAGCTGTAAGTGTTCTTGTTATACTGAAACAAGTATTTTTGGAAGTGGATTAAGCTAAAGTGAAAATTAACTTAAACTACAAGAAGGCTCTCTAGAGCAGAATAGCAATGTTCACATGAGGAGCTATTCTGGGCTCCCCCTCCCCCGCATGTGGGTAAGCCCCCACATTTAAGTCCCTGCTGTACCTGAATCAGAGCAGAGTTTTTCAACCCTCATTAGGCAGAGTAAGGACTTGAACGTGAGTCCCCCCTCATAGGCCAGTACCCATGCCACCCAGCCTGTCTCACTGACTGATCCAAAATCTTCCTGCTGAAAGTTACATGGAAACAGCTACATATGTGCAAAATGTTTCAATTTCAATGAAACAGCATAATGTTGCTGCAATGAAATTTCAACAGAAATGTTCTGACCAACTCAACTCACTACAGATTGTTCCTGGCTTACTGTCAAAAGCTGTCAGCATTCCATTAGCACTGCTTGTTCAGCACCGCTCCTCCAGCTAACACATGTTAAAACTACAGCTTGCTGTGCCTTGCTGTGTTAGCTAGCACATTTAAAAGAAAAAAAAGCACACCACATTTTTCCTAGTGTGGACAAGCCCCTTCTGACTGATGAGGGCTAGAAAGAAATTTCCCCCAATGGGCAAGTTGTTTCATAATTGTGCACTACAGGATTTCTTGCACTTCCTTTGTTACAGGCCATTGTCAGAGGCAGGATGCTAGACAAGATAAATGTGACCCAGGGACCCTTTGGGGTCAATCGGCAGATGGGCTCATAGGATTTTATAGGGATCCCCTGTGTCTGTTATATGCGTAATAGTTCATTGAAGGGTGGCATGTCAGGATTCTATGGAGTGCCAGTAGCCTACTGGTCATTATAATCACTGTGAAATGTGTGTACGGATGATACTTAAGGAATTATGTATTTATGCTGAAAATTATGTTCTTAAGGTCTTGGCGTTAAGGCAGCTCAATGGGAGATGATGTACCTTGGAAATGTTCCTTTCAGGCAGGAGGTAGCAGACACCTATCTCCCTGTCTGGCCATTTGGATGTTATGTGTTGCATGCCTCACCATGTATATCTATTTGCATACTGAGCCAGGTGCCACTCAAGAGTCCTGCATCATCTGCTTGTGCTGGGGCACCGAGCGTAAACATACACACCTGAAACCCACCCTGGCCTTATGCCCCCTGCCCCCTAGTGGTCTCCGGAGCCCCCGCCCACCCCAGCCTCCTGCACCATGCCCCTGACCGGTCCCTGGAGCCCCCCTGGCCTCGTTCCCCTGTCCCTGAGCAGCCCTTGGAACCCACCCTGGCCTCCGGGCCTCCCCACCCCATGCCCTTCAGAACCAGTCACCAGAGCCCTCTTTAATCCTTAGGAGTGGACTTCAACTGGCTCTTCCAGGATCATTATTCACTGCAGTCACAACTAGGGAATTTGGGACCAGATTGGAGTAAAAGCCCTCAAATCTCTGCACTGGGACAAAATAACACTTTGTCATAGTCGGTTCTTTGGCATACTCCAAAGAACTTCTGCAGCCTCTAGAAGTGCATTGTTGATATGGAGGGCTACTCTCCCAGGAACAGATGGCTGCAGGATAGCCACTAACTTATGGGTGTTCTCCTGCAGGGACTCCGCCTGAATGCCCAGAGAAGCAGCCATGGACTGTAAAAGGTCCTGATAGGCCTTGAAATCCTCCAGTATTGGAGGAGACGAAGAGCCAAGCACTGTTGAATTGTCCAGGGATGAAGAAGAGGCAGTTAACTGCACCAAGGTTGGCTTTCTTTCTTGGACTGGTGGAGCTGGAAGGAGCAGTTCCATGGGCTCTGCACAGCGAAGGCTCACTGGATCCACAGTTCCCACCACCAATTTGTCCGGGGACATCACCTTAGAGTGAGCTGAGGAATACAACCTCTGTGACCAAGAAGCGTCCCATAGATTCCATGGAGGCCACTGATAACGATAGGGTATTTGTGCAGTAGGTGTTGGGCCAGGAGTCCAGGTCCCAACCGTGGGACGAATGCCAATCCTGATGCCCGTAGTGCTCCATAAACAGTCCTCGATGTGGGTCAGGCAATAGAGAGTGGGAGGAGGAAGATCCCATTCTCAACATCGAGGAGCTTGGGGTTTCCGGCAATAAATGTGGAGTCAGTGCTAAAGGAGTGAGTAACTGGTGTGACTCTGCCATCGCCCTGAATGAGGCAGGGACAGGCACTGATGATGAAAGTGGTACCGCTGGCACCAAGTACATTAGTTCTGGAAGCAGTGTTGACCCCAAAGTCAGTGGTAGTACCGAAAGTGAAGGGCAGTGAGAGCCGCCATAGTAACATGGTTGGTTCTGAATGGAATGGTGCCAAGGGGTTTCCTGGTGCCAAGGAGGTCCCTTGCACTGAGCCCAATACTGGCCCTGCTTCCACAGACTATGGAAAGGGAACATTGGGGTGCGATGCCAACAGACCCAAGGCTTCTGCTGCCCATCCTGCCAATGGGACTATAAACAACACAACCTCAGCCGTACAGAACGCAATGCCATCCACAGCCTCAGAAACAACTCTGACATTATCATCAAAGGGGCTGACAAAGGAGGTGCTGTAGTCATAATGAACAGGTCAGATTATGAACAGGAGGCTGCCAGGAAACTCTCCAAGACCACATTCTACAGGCCACTATCCTCTGATCCCACTGAGGAATACCAAAAGAAACTACACCATCTGCTCAAGAAACTCCCAGCTACAGTACCGGAACAAATCTACATGGACACACCCGCAGAACCCCGACCAGGGGTATTCTATCTGCTACCCAAGATCCATAAACCCGGAAACCCTGGACGCCCCATCATCTCAGGCATTGGCACTCTGACAGCAGGATTATCTGGCTATTTGGACTCTCTCCTCAGACCCTATGCTACCAGCACTCCCAGCTATCTTTGAGACACCACCGACTTCCTGAGGCAACTACAATGCATTGATGTTCTTCCTGAAAACACCATCCTGGCCACCATGGATGCAGAAGCACTTTATACCAATATTCCACATGAGGATGGACTACAAGCTGTCAGGAACAGTATCCCTGATGAGGCCACAGCAAGCCAGGTGGCTGAGCTTTGTGACTTTGTCCTCACCCACAACCACTTCAGATTTGGGGACAACTTATACCTTCAAGTCAGTGGCACTGCTATGGGTACTCGCATGGCCCCACAGTATGCCAACATTTTTATGGCTGACTTAGAACAACGCTTCCTCAGCTCTCGTCCCCTAATGCCCCTCCTCTACTTGCGCTATATTGATGACATCTTCATCATATGGACCCACGGAAAGGAGGCCCTTGAAGAATTCCACCTGGACTTCAACAATTTCCACCCCACCATCAACCTCAGCCTGGACCAGTCCACACAAGAGATCCACTTCCTGGAAACTACAGTACAAATAATCGATGGTCACATAAACACCACCCTATACCGGAAACCTACTGACCGCTATACATACCTACATGCCTCCAGCTTCCATCCAAGACACATCACACGATCCATTGTCTACAGCCAAGCCCTAAGATACAACCGAATTTGCTCCAACCCCTCAGACAGAGACAAACACCTACAAGATCTTTATCAAGCATTCGTAAAACTACAATACCCACCTGGGGAAGTGAGGAAACAGATTGACAGAGCAAGACGGGTACCCAGAAATCACCTACTGCAGGACAGGCCCAACAAGGACAATAACAGAACACCACTGGCCATCACATACAGCCCCCAGCTAAAACCTCTCCAGCGCATTATCCACGATCTACAACCTATCCTGGAAAATGATCCCTCACTCTCACAGACCTTGGGAGGCAGGCCAGTCCTCGCTTACAGACAACCCCCCAACCTGAAGCAAATACTCACCAGCAACTACACACCACACCACAGAGACACCAACCCAGGAACCTATCCCTGTAGCAAACCTCGTTGCCTACTCTGTCCCCATATCTACTCTGGCAACAGCATCAGAGGACCCAACCACATCAGCCACACCATCAGGGGCTCATTCACCTGCACATCCACTAATGTCATATATGCCATCATGTGCCAGCAATGCCCCTCTGCCATGTACATTGGCCAAACCGGACAGTCCCTCCGCAAAAGAATAAATGGACACAAATCGGACATCAGGAATGGTAACATACATAAGCCAGTAAGTGAACACTTCAATCTCCCTGGTCATTCTATTACAGATTTAAAAGTCACTATCATTGAACAAAAAAACTTCAGAAACAGACTTCAAAGAGAAACAGCAGAACTAAAATTCATTTGCAAATTCAACACCATTAATCTGGGCTTGAATAGGGACTGGGAGTGGCTGGCTCACTATGTCATCAATATAGCGCAATTCCTCTCCTGGAATTGACACCTCCTCATCTATTATTGGGAGTGGACTACATCCACCCTGATTGAATTGGCCCTGTCAACACTGGTTCTCCACTTGTGAAGTAACTCCCTGCTCTCCATGTGTCAGTATATAATGCCTGCATCTGTAACTTTCACTCTATGCATCCGAAGAAGTGAGGTTTTTACTCACGAAAGCTAATGCCCAAATAAATCTGTTAGTCTTTAAGGTGCCACCAGACTCCTTGTTGTTTTTATAAACAACACAGCGCTGGCAAAGTCCTGGATCAAGGGAGACACTGGGATAGAAAGACAGAGGAGGTATGTAGCTGCCTGGTGTGTTGTGACATGGAAATAGTTGGTGCCAACATTGCCCTCATGAGCATCGGACTAATGGATACCCCAGTGCCACAATTGAAGTCAACTGTAAAGGGTCCCTAGCCTCCCTATTCTGAACCAGGAAGCAGTTAGAGGCACCTGCACCATCCTGTGGGCCAGTCCATGCTCTTTCTGGGCGAGTCCTCACAAAACCTGGAGTAGTCTTGATTAGTCTTATGCAATCTTTTCCTTGGCGCACTCAACAAGCTATGGCTCCTTTATCTCTTCAGAGAGGTGTCTGCTCCAGAGCGCGAAGTGAAAACACTCTCAGAACCCGAGGGCGACCTCTGATCCAATGAGGGCCTTGGTGCCAAAGCAGACCACATGGCCTGTTCACGCAGGTGCTGCTTTAGGTAAAGTTATCTAGTCACCTGTGTGTGTTTCATGAACAATCTACACATTAAACACCACTCCTTGATATGGGCCTCACCCAAGTACGGCCTCACCCAAGCACTGCTTGTGGGGAACCCCCCTACACACGATGGATGATGTTTAAACTCCAGTGAGGGCATCACAGGGGAATACTTAATTAACAACAACTAACACTAATCTAACTAACACTAAGGGTACTACTAACTATATACAACTAGAAAAAATACACTAAACTAGTGAGAGGTTCTGAGGGTAAGACTACACAGAGTTCCGACTCCAGCTACAGGGGGTAAAGAAGGAACTGAGGGTGGTTGGGATGGTGCTGCCATATATAACCTGGGGAGGGGCTATGGACAAGAGGCATGAGTGCTGCCCCCTACAAGTACTGTTAGGTAAAATTCTCTGACTCCAGTGTGCTGGGCGCTCGAACACCTAAGTGGAATATATGGCTGCATCTACTCAAAAAAAATATCTTTTTCTGAATGATTACTGAGAATGGATGATCAGAGGTGATTTTATGTGTGCTGAACTGGCCTCATATAAAGCAACAGAGTACTTGTGGGCAATTAAATACAATACTTACTCAGGAATTTAAAAATAAAGGTATATGAATTTAGATAATGAGAATTCAGGAACCTTTCTTTGCCAACCAAGGTGGCTAAACAAAACAACCAGAGTATCAAGGAAAAGTACTATACCAATGCCTAAAAGCAAGGTCTATCTAGGTTAAATTGCTACTAAAAACCTCCAGCAGATATGCCAGTGACTATCATCATTACAAATATTTCTGCTAGGAAACTGTGATGCAGCAGTTTCTGCACTAAGAAATGCCCAGAACTAGTACAACTTGATGTTGCTTTCATCTGTTTTGGGGACTGTAGAGTTTAACAAAATACACAAGCAAGAAAACTACACTTATTTTATACTCCTATTAAAACAATTAATAGCAGTTATGGATCAGACAGGTACATTCAGAAGATCCAAAACAAAGTTATTTATCAAGTGTTAAAATATTGCAAGTAAACTATATGGTTTATAATTCACAGATTTGAAGTGGTATAAAAAATCTCATCCAGCATTTTATTTTACAAAAACAAATTATAAAATGGGAAATAACCTTACATCTTAAAAATATAACTCTCTAATGTGATTGACAAGGCAGAATACAGCTTATGCTGTTTCTTACTGTGTCATTTTCCCCAAGGACAGTAGCTAATTGTTGCCTTAGTAACTCTCAGTGTGTTTTTCTCAATATGCATGCCTGGAAGGTCATTTCAGTGGTTACTATTAAATGAATAAGTGTTCCTTTATGTCTGTATTTGATTTTAAGTACAATATTTGCCCCTGGTCTTTGAATGCATGCTGGGTAGAAAGCATTAACTTGCACTGACATTCTCTACACCATTTAAGATTATGTACACTTCAATTAGATCTCTCAACCATTGTTTCCAGTTGTTGCCATCATCCTAGTTCCTAAGAACTGATATATGCTGTCTTTAGACCCTGTTACCTTTTTAATTTGTCACTAAATTCACAATACTGTTCACTCTGATCTTGTCTGTACCCTAAACATTCCCTGTGCATCTGCTGATCTGGCCAATAGTTTTGAGCAGGTATGCATCATATTTTCTAAAATTTGAAACTGAATTTAGGTTAAACATTGAATTGGAACACTTTGTTTTCATATGTAATAACATAACTGTAGTTTGTTCTTTTATGGACAGTGTGTGTATTAGTCCTCACTCTTTGGTGCTGATAAAGGAAAGTGTTTCAGCATATGTTTAACTTTAAGCATGTGAGAGTTACATTGACTTGAAAGGAATTACTCACATGCTTAAAATTAAACACATGCATAAGAGGTTTGTATGGCCAATTACTTTTGCAAGGTTATTTTCAAACACGATCTTTTCCAGTTCAATCCCGTGTATATAACTTTTCTCTAAAGTGGTTACTTGAAATCACTTGCCCTTTCTCCATCTTCCTTCTTGTCTGACCCAAAAGCTTTTATGAACTATCCTTTATTTTTATACCATAAATCTTGCTGAAATATTCTCTCAAAGTTTTTAACTTACATCTTCCAAACCTAGAGCATGGACCATAGAGATTTCATTACAATACTGTTTCAACTTTTGTACTGACAGTTTATGGACTTCAGCCATTATCTTGGTTTCTACCACTCAGAGTAGTTGGTCCATCTACTACTCTCTGTTCAGAAGTATGACCAAAAAAAAGGCACTGGTGTCCTAACTGCCTGTCAACATTTTACTCATGCCTGAGCATATTATATATGCCCAATATTGTGGAAATTGGAGTGAAGTGTGGATATGTCTGTTATGCCCCACAGACTGCACACATTTTGCTTCCATTTCTGTTGGCACAAATCCCATAAATCAATGGAGGGATACCTCCTCAAATGGTTGTGTGTGTCAAATTACAATGCATGATTGCAATGGTGTCACCATCAAGCTATGATGAAACCCCTAGTTGTTATGCTCATTGGAGTGGAACAGGAGGTACACAGCAATGGAAATAGCTGTGATTGATAGAGGAAAGTCCCTTTTGCAATCCATGTGCCAGAAAATATATATGTGAACATATTTGAGGATTTCACCAAAACACTCTCATTACAAAATCACAGTTGGCATATGTGTGTGAAGCCCATGGCTTGAAGGTAAACAAAAAGAAAACTGAAATTATACAAGTAGGGAAGAGGGAAGAAGAGCTGTTGATTGAAATTTCAAGAGAGAAACGGAAGAAGAAAGAATTTTTATACTTGGAAAGTACACTTAGTGCCATGACAGAGAGATCTGGAGAACTAAAAAGAAGAAACGAATGTGCATGGGCAGCAGGGAAAAATGTGGCAGGAGTATTGTGGGACTGGCAACTAAGTAAGAAACTGAAAAGGGAAGTGTATGCTGTGTAAGTCCCTACCTGCTCTATGGTTTGGAAACAGTGGGTCTTATGGAGGAGAAGATACAGGAAGTTAGAAAATAATATACAGAGGAGAATGGCAGGCAAGCAGAGAGTAGACAGAGTGCACATGGAAGAAATTATGGTGAAGAAAAACTTGAGATTCTCAGTGATAGACAGGCTGGACCACACACTCTTAAGGTGGAATGGACATGTGATAAGACTGGGAAAAGAACATCCAGCAAAGAAACCAAGAAAGGACATGGAAGCCTGAGGATACAATGGAAAGACTCCATCGAGAGAAGTTAGAAGAGAAAAAAAACTGGAACTCCAAGACCAAATACTCATGCCATGGACCAGAAGGAGTGGCCAAGAATTGCGGGCATCTCCAAGACTGTGTAAATGGGAGAAGGAATCAAGAAGTGAAGTGAGTGGCCTTCATTACAACGGTAACGTAAGTGTGCCTTTTCTCCAGGAACTAGATTTTATTTCATGCTAACATGCTATTTCACAGAACTTAGTAGCTCCTTTCAAGTTAAACTTACCCCAGTTTTATTAAGCCAAAACAATAAATACAAAAGTAAAATATTGTGGCAATACTTCAGAATATTTAATATTCAAAGGGAAATTTGAAATAAGCTTGTGTGTGTTAAGAAACTATCATGTAGACACAAACAGGATATGGATAATTTTAAAAAGAAAAAGAAGCTGATTTATTCAAAATTTGTGACTCCTAATTTATCTGGCCACTTGGTGAGAGAAGAGGAGGTAAACCATGAATGACAGGTTGGACTGGCTCTGTAACTCAACATATTATCAGTAACAATTAATATTGTAAAGAAATGAGGTTGGAACAGGGCCGGCTCCAGGGTTTTTGCCGCCCCAAGCAGCAAAAAAAAAAAAGGTGCGATCGTGATCTGCGGCACAGCTCTACCACCGCTGCTTCATAATTCGGCGGTAGGTCCTTCGCTCCGAGAGGGAGTGAGGGACCCGCCGCCGAAAAGCCGGATGTGCTGCCCCTCTCCGTTGGCCGCCCCATGCACCTGCTTGCTGAGCTGGTGCCTGGAGCCGGCCCTGGTCTGGAACTCTTAATTTGGTGAGATTTCTTTGCTTAAAGTATCTTTTTGGCAAGTTTTATTTTGCTTAAGCTCATGCTGAACCTCTGACAGGACTCACCAACTAGGCATTTTCCCACCTATCTTGCCTGTGGGACTCAATCTGGTCAGTGCATGTGTGGAAAGCACACCTAACCCACACAAAGGGCAGGGGAAGGGCAGAGGTGCTGGTCCCCTGCACCCCAAACAGGCACACTTACTCAATACAGTACTCAATAGTCTAGAGGACCCACCAAGAATGTAGGAGACCCTGGGATCAAATCCCCCCTTCTGTCTTTTCATACCTTTCCCATCAACATTTGTTATTAATGTTATTGTGACATCTTAGGAACTTTCACATACTTTCTACAGTTGAGCTCACAATTAGAGTAAATTTTTGGGCCCAATTATCACAACAGACCACACTTACCAGTACAGTTTGGTTGCTATGTGCAATGCCATAATCCAGCTAACCACTCAGCTATGCCAGCTTTATGGTTGCTTTGCTTCACGAGGTTGGTGCAAAGCAGCCAGATTGTACCAGCAAATCTGGCCCATGGTGTTTAAGATATTTAGAGTCCACAGCCAAAACAACAGAGTTTGTGGCTGTACCAGCACCAATATATACCACTTTGAAGATATCAATCAACCACAGTAGATATAAGACTAATACCCATCAGAGACATCTACCAGACAGAAACTATACATTATGGAGTTGACACACACTAGCGTTGCACAGGGGCATAGTTAAGGTCATCTGAGTTACCTTCATTGTGCATATTTATTTCATACTTTTCAAAATTTTTATTTAAATTTTAGTATAGAATAGCTCCAACTGTTATTCTACATAATTTAAAAGTTTCCTATTATATGACATTTTTTCCCTTTAGTTCTGTAGCCAGCAGTCCAGGTTAGCCTCAGAGAGCACTCGGCATGACCATAAACTTTTTGTTGTGCACTTCAACTTCTAGGTTGGGTTAACACCTCCATGTAGCCTTAAGGACAGAAGACTTGATACAACATAGAAGCTCACCAAAGATGGTCACAGGTAATAGAATGAAAGGGAGATATGCTGCAAGTAAATGCTCAAAATTCACAGAATTTGGCATCCCAGATGATTGGCTTTGCCCCAGTCCTAAGGTTAATTTTAAGAAAGATATCTAAAATAAAGGCAAGGGGCTACATCTCCAACACCCTTCTGGCTGTCTTAGGCTTCTCTGCCAGTACAAAGCAGCCAGAAATCCTACAGATCTGGCATTCTGAGCATCCTTTGGTTGGTCTAGAGGTGGTGCAGGTGGCATGGTTGAGGAATAGAGGCTATTGACAGTATTCTGTGACACTCAGCTAACCCCAGCTTCTATAATGGTCCCTTTGGTTTGTGGCAGTTGGACATAATTTAGAACAGCCCGGAGGCAGCTAGGTAAAGATGGCAGAGGAGTGTATGAATCAAAAGCCACCTAGCCATTTTCACTGGAAGATAACTCAAGGTAAATGGGGGAGAACAATATTTTTCCATGTTAGCAAAGAGTACATATCAATTTGGATATTGTGACAGCTTTCTGTAATTACTTATTGTGTTTACTAAGTACATATAAGCTATAAATACATATGGGCTAAATTTTCAATGCCTAGGTCTTGCACCTAGTGCCTCAACAAAATCCCATATTTGAATATGTTTTTAGCTTAATTGTGTCCATAAATAACCATCTGCACATGCAATTACCTGATTTGTATGCATAGATACAGCCTGTGGCGAGCACGTGAATTGGGCACATTTTTGAAGTTACATCTTCTGGGAATCATATACTGTCTTTATATCTTTTTAGATGATAGTTCGAAAAAAAAACTCTGAACCAACTCTTACTCTAGTAATACATAGTTATAGAATACACGGTGATATCTCCAAAGAAGAAAGCAGTCTATCAATTAATTGCTTATCTTTTTAATGCCCTGAATATGTATTTAAATTATATGTTTGCCATTTTCTAGAAGAGATTAAGAAAAAGTTAAACCTAAAAAAACCCCAGTAAAGGTCACTTGTAAAAATATTAAAATAAGGGAAATTCAGACTTTAAGGCTAAAAATACAGAGTAATACACATCTTTAATTCATTCTGTTCTGCTTCTTGACTGAATGCATAAGGCACAGAGCAATGCACTATCAAATCAAACTTTGGCCCCATAACAGGAAGTTACTGGATGAGTATCTTCACTAAATCTCCAAAGAGAGTGGGCAGCTTTAACTTCCCAAAATGTCATTAGCTTATGCAATTACTGTATTGTATTTGCATGCTCAAACAGCCAATTAGATGTTGTTATTTAGATGTCTATTCATTTTGGGTCTTCTTTCATGAAAAAGTACCTGATTCACACACAATTTTAGTACGTGTCCACACCAATAGTCACATTTCTCCCTTCTTCTTCTTCTTTTTTTTTTAAACTGGGAGCCAGCTGTGTCAGGAGGAACTAACATCCAAATAGATAAATACAATAACTTTAGATTTCAGCTGAAATGATCAATGATGAAATTGGTCGTCATTTCAATTATCTTTGTTAGGCTTCAGGGTTGACACTCTAGTGAGATGAGTGGGAGAAATTCACACTGCTTTCAAAACCATAGTTTCAGGTTGTCCATAGACTTAGTGCAGCCAAAGGGGTGAAGGTTTGTATCTTGTTTAAATGAGGAACAAAAGTCAAGGGATGAAGTTCTGTATTGGATATTTCCTGGGATACTAAATGTTAGCCTGATTTCATGCTGAGTGTGGTATAAATGCCTAGACCAGTAGAGCCCAAACTTTTCCGTTGTGCCCCTATTACCAGTAATGGAATCTGTCCATGTCCCCCCTCCATTACTGCACAGCCAAGGCTTCCTCAGCAGAGGAGCTTGGGCCGTAGGTGGAGCTGGGAGGACGGAATTGGGGATGGGAGAGGAGCTGGGGCTATAGGTGGAACAGGCCTGGTAGGGGACAGGGAATGAGGGCAGAGCTGACATGGGGGCAGAGCAGGGCCCGGAGTGGAGCTGCAGCTGGGGATGGAGCTGGGCTCGGGGCAGAGCGGAGGTGGAGCAAAGCTGCAGGTGGGAGCGGAGCTGGGTTGGGGGCAAAGCAGAGTGGAGCTGCAGCTGGGGGCAGAGTGGAACTGGGTGGTGTCCCTCCCATCACTCATGCCCTTGAACGTTCCTCTGTGCCCCCTGGGGGGGGGGTGCCCCACAGTTTGGGGACCACTGGCCTAGACAGAAGACAGGAGAGTGGTCTATCTGACCCATATATGTTCTTATTGGAGTATTTGGTTTTATGAGGAGGATGGATGGGTACAGATTTGAGTGTTTCTTTTATGTGGTTGCTCAGCATCCTCTAGGACAGTGTATACTATTTTGGTGCAGACAGTGGGAGTTCTGTAGCTATTACTGGTAAGGAAGATGTGGGAGGATGGGTGTTGTTTTGAGGCTGGGGTCTGTAATGATATATGCATTAACCCGTTGTTGTTTAGTGCAATCCACAGTTAGTATTAAAAATTTCTGCATATTTTGCATGGTTTCAAGATTAACTCTTTAATAACAACAACAACTGATATTAAATATTTTGGGTTACATTCTCTGGCCTGTGCTATCCCCTTTACACTGCCAGAAATAGGCTACATCTCCCTGAGGATACAGAGTTGACAGCCAACTCCTCCATTCTGCCCTGCAGTTCCCAGCATAGGGGGCATGCTAGGGGTGGCAAAAGGCCATAGCTGGAACCTGCTGCACTCTTCGCAGTTCATCCCATACGCCTCAGGCTACCTTAATTTATGCTGAGATGCAGGCCAATACAGAACTGGTGCAGAATCAGAATATTGCAAATGACTCCCTTACAGGCTTATATTCCACTGCATCAAGTGGAAACTAGAGGCAAATGTGAGTCCAAACCTTTCTTTATTTACTTTAAAGTACAAGAGAAATCGTAAGTTACAAACATTGTGTTAACCCTTTTGCTATAGGATGGAAAATATTAGCTATGTTACAACCAAAAATTTCTCAGATTAAGCATTTATCTCAGTAAATTGGATTTCTCTAAAAATTAACCACAGACAGTCTCACACAAAAGAGAAGATGTCATGAATCATGTATTTCAGGGTTTACAGCTGTTACATACATTGCTATAAAGCCATTAATGCCTGCAGTTAAGTCCTATGGTTCAGGGCTCACGGCTGTTACAGCTCTATCGGTCAGCAGGCCATGCTCCTAACTGATATTAATCACAGATTTCAGGGTTCACAGCTTCTATAAACTGTGATAGCAAGTTGATGGAGCTGGTATCAATTTACTCCACTTAGAAACAAATGCTGGCATATGCGCCTTGCTTATAATTACCAACGATCCTTTTGCCAATGGTTCTGTTGCTTACAGTCATCTGGGACTCAAGGAAGGATTCATGACACTTAGTAACCTGATGCTATCCATGGTACCGAACAACAGAGAGTACCTTTGACTATGGTAACAGTGCGTGCAAACATTGCTGATATGCTGGTAAGATTCATAATAATAGTCAGGCGCCTGATAATTCCTGCAGCTGTTAAAACATTAGTCAATGCTTAGAAATAGTGCTTCTATATCAATTATGTTTATAAAGTTTGATAAGTGACATTTCTAATGTCTGAAGACATTAGAGAACATTAAAGAATTGGTCTCTGACTGACTTTTTAATCATTTAGTGTAAACCCAAATAAATAGAACTATTTATGTGCACAAACACTCTTTAAGATCGTGCTAATAAGATGACCGTATTTTGAAAATTATTGATAAAGTTGTTTGAATTATGAGTTAACAAATAATTTTGAACCTTTAAAAAAAGTGAAACTGCTAATTTTCTAATACCTAAAATTAATAAAACAATGTCAGATTTGTTCCAAACTTTCAAAAACAAAATTAAATTCTGCCTTGAGAGTAATTATGGGAAATAAGTCTTAAACCTTTTGATTGTTAAAGTAAAGAAAATAGGGTGGGGTGAAGCTCAAAATCAGACTTATAATGAAAACAGAGTAACAAGCCTAACTATGAAGCCGCTAATGTGGACCTATAACTTACCATCTTCGTACTCAAAGAATAAGTACTGTAGTATTGGGGTAGGATACACTGTATTTTTCATACATAACAAAAAGGGTGAATCCCTGCTTTAAGTGCAAAACTCAGCCTTAACTATGGTTGGTCGAAAATTGAATAGTTTTCTCTCAAAAAAGCAATTTAGTCAAGATTAAAATGTTTCAGGTGCAGATCTTGCTACCATGATCCATGCCTTTGCAGCAATCCAATAATGAGGTGACAATGTGCTGTGCATGAGGCTATACACAAGATCAACCCGAAAACTTAAGCTGGAGTTCTGTACTGATCTGTACTGGCTGCCTATGGGTTTATATATTGAATTTAAGGTGTTGGTTTTGGTCTTTAAGCACTCAGTGACCAGGGACCTTCCTACTAGAGAAACCTCTTCTCCTCTCATGTCATGCTGCCATTATTGTGATCAACAACTGATTGCTGGATCCTCATTGATTTGAAAGGGGGTTGGATTAGGGGGCTGGCAGTAAGTAGTGTTTGTTGTGAGAGGCCCTCAGCTCCAGAACAAGCTCCTCTCCAGGTCCAAAACACTACAAGTCTATTGACCTTCAGGGCAGGAGGTAAGATTTGTTGGGTGAAGGGTAGATTTGTGTTCTGTGAGCTGTTTGTTTCTGTAACTTATGCCATGGCACCCAGAGCCATGGACAGGTGTCCCCTTCCTATTTTTATGTAAATCTAAATAAATAATAAATACTATATCCTAGTTTTGTCAACACTTGCTTTACAATTATGCTAAGAAAGTTACTTTGATTAGGTCTGACAAAACAAAACAAAAAACAGCCCTGCCCCCCAAGTGATTATACTTTCCCCAAGTCATCCAAGTGTTCACGTTTAATTACAATACTCAAATTTAAGTCTGACTCTTAATGGATCCTTTGTATATCCCAACAGTAGTCAGTGAAGACAGCAGAAATTATGAGGGAAAAATTAAGGACTTTAATGCTAATAAATTACAGTACTCAATTAGAGGACCCAGTTATTTGAATTTGTTTGTATCGGACCAAATCAAATGGTCCATGTGTAAAATACTCTCTAGTGAAGGAAAGAACAGCATAGGGCCTTAGGCTATAATCTGTTAGCATTCTGTACACATCCCACGAAAGTGAAAGGCAAGATATGCCCCAAGTTGTTCAAATTGCCTTTTAAGTGCAACTAAGAAGCAATCAGTATCTTAATAACAGCAGATCCAGCTGCTATTGTAGTTGTAAAATAAAATGCTGAGAAGGAAGGAAGATGGTTAATGATCCTATTTTTAAATACCAGAGGTGTACTTAGATAATACAGTGGTAGGGACCACAAAGGCAATGCAAAATAGGAATAGGGATAATACTAATCAGAGAAGCAAGTTGTGCTATACTTCAAGATAATAGTACCCACACCTGATACATATATTACAGGAGAATAATGTCAGAATAATTTAAGCTGTCCTGAGGTTATCTGAAATATCTTGCAGTCAGTAACTTTATCACAATCTAGTTTTATAGGTAATATAAGTCTTAAAACTACATTTTAAATTAGCGTTTACAGCAGAGGTTGGTCTTCTCTGAACCAAAGGGCCATGTGTGAATTACTGAAATCCCTACCATTGAAGGAAACGTAACCAAGCCTGCTGCTAAGACTCTTCTAAACAAAGGAACATGTGATGACTCTTATTTTAGATGCTATTTGGGGGATCTGGACAAAAACCGACTGCAGTTTCAGAAGCAGATTAGCCTCAAAAGAGATTGAGTATGCTTATGCTAAACTACACCAGAATCTGGCAAAATAGTTAGATGTGGGGCATTCCTGAAGTCTGAACCCAAAGGTGACATAAGTGACAGAAACTATCATGTCAATGTGCTCCTTCTCATTGGGTTAATGGGATGTGACACTGGAACTCAGGAAATGCCACTGAATCATCTCAGATTACAGCTCAGAAGGACACGCAGTAAGAGAAATATGTTTTGAAGGCAGATCAAAATCTCAGCATGGCTTCCGCAAAATGCTTCCTTTGAGCCAAAACACCTAGAGTGAAGGCTGATTGGTACTGAAAGACTGGACATTTAGCAGGACCCAGAGAGAGAAAAATCAGAAGTCTTGCCTATAGCAAGCATAATTAGCTTTTAATCCAGCAAAGGAGTCTGGTGGTGATACTGGCAAAAAAACAAACAAAAAAGCACCTCACCACTGTTTACAGTATTGCCAACTTTAAGCATTCAGAAATCATGATTACACTTCCCTCCAAAATATGAAGATTTATAAAAATACATTTGGGGTTTCTTTTGCTTGCCTTCCATTTTTTAGCATCTAGGGTTCATATCTGTAAGTTGTTCTCTTCAACCGTAAGAGCTAGAAATGTAATTTTTGTAATGAAAGACGAGACTCTTATATAATTGTCTGACTCCTGTAGCTGGGTTATTAAACATAAAATTTGGGCATCTCTTCTTTGAGTCTGGCACCACACCCTATATCATCAACACTCAGCAGATGAGTTCTTGCCATAGTTCTATAAATAGGGCAGTTTCCACCCCTGAGAGCAAT
Organism: Malaclemys terrapin pileata; assembly: GCF_027887155.1. Taxonomy (NCBI): domain Eukaryota; kingdom Metazoa; phylum Chordata; order Testudines; family Emydidae; genus Malaclemys; species Malaclemys terrapin. The sequence goes on along the minus strand of NC_071506.1, from coordinate 169,688,505 downwards.
TTCAAGCTATCTGTATAGCCCACACACATTTGATGTAGTGCTCTGTCCCCCTCTAGTGGTAGGTGCACCACATATAAAGGTTAAAGAGTTTGTTACTAGATATCCTTTCAGCTCAGGCACAGAGGCTCATGCTCTAAAATCCCCAGGGCCCAGGTTTGATTCCTCACTACTCACAATTCACTCAGGGCCTGATATAACTGAGGGTGGTGGTAGCAAGGAAGAATGGCCTCCCTCAGAGGCGGACACAGAGGGAATGCTGCAAGCTGCCTGGTGGGCGGAGCCAGGAGAACCACGCCCTGCATGCAGGAAGCAGAGGAGCAGGACAGGAAGAGGAACTATAAAAGGCCAGTCCAGCAGCTCAGTAGGGAGGGAGCTATTGAGGGAGACAGATGCATCTTCCATGCTGCTGAAGTAGGATGCCGAGGAGAACTGCAACTGCCCCAAAGCGTCTGCACAAGCCTCCAGCGAACCCTGCAACTACTGAGGCTGAGGAGCTGCTACCACTACCCTTGTCCATGTATCCTGGGAAGACTGAAGATGACCCCTGGACACAGGTACCCCCAAGGGTGAGAGTAGGAAGAAGCCCAGGGAAACTAGATAACAGTCTGGTTAAGAGCTGGCCTGGTGTGGTCAGTGTCACATGTAGCTGAATAAAATGGTGGAGGCAGTAGTTAGCTCTATTTGGTAGAGGTTTGTGACAAAGCTGTGACTATGCAGTGTTGTTGTAGCAGTGTTGGTCCCAAGAAATTAGAGAGACAAGGTGGGTGAGGTAATATCTTTATTGGACCAACTTCTGTTGGTGGGAGATTTTGAGCTACAGAGAGCTCTTCTTCAGGTCTGGGAAAGGTATTTAGAGTGTCACAGCTAAACAAAAGGTGGAACAGATTGTTTAGCATAAGTAGTTAACACATTTCAAGGGACCATTTAAGGTGAAGTGGCCTGTTAATACCTCTCCAGTCATAAGAGGGAAGGGAAGGGAGGGGAGAAGGCAGCTAGGTGGGTTCTTTGTGGGGTACAGACTGTTGTAATAAGCCATAAATCCAGTGTCTCCATTCAGTCTATGATTATTTGCATGTAGCAAAGTTATGAATTTAAGTTCCCAGGCTCATCTTTTGAAAGTGTTGTGCAGGTTTCTTTTAGGATGAGAACTCATCGGGCTCAACGGGTAGTGATCAATGGGTCCATGTCTAGTTGGCAGCCAGTATCAAGCGGAGAGCCCCAAGGGTCGGTCCTGGGGCCAGTTTTGTTCAATATCTTCATTAATGATCTGGAGGATGGTGTGGATTGCACCCTCAGCAAGTTTACAGTTGACAGTAAACTGGGAGGAGTGGTAGATATGCTGGAGGGAGTAAGGATAGGATACAGAGGGTCCAAGACAAATTAGAGGATTGTTGGTCCAAAAGAAATATGATGAGGTTCAACAAGGACAAGTGCAGAGTCCCATGCACTGCTACAGACTAGGGACCGAGCGGCTAGGCAGCAATTCTGCAGAAAAGTGCCTAGGCATTACAGTGGATGAGAAGCTGGATATGAGTCGACAGTGTGCCCTTGTTGCCAAGATGGCTAACAGCATTTTGGGCTGTATAAGAAGGAGCATTGCCAGCAGATTGAGGGACATGATGATTACCCTCTATTTGGCATTGGTGAGGCCTCATCTGGAGTACTGTGTCCAGTTTTGGGCCCCACACTACAAGAAGGATGTGGAAAAATTGGAAAGAGTCCAGTGGAGGGCAACAAAAATGATTAGGGGCTGGAGCACATGACTTATAAGGAGAGGTTGAGGGAACTGGGATTATTTATTCTGCAGAAGAGAAGAATGAGGGGGGATCTGATAGCTGCTTTCAACTACCTGAAAGGGGATTCCAAAAAGGATGGATCTAGACTGTTCTCAGTTTTACCAGATAACAGAACAAGGAGTAATGGTCTCATGTTGCAGTGGGGGAGGTTTAGGTTGGATATTAGGAAAAAAAATTTCAATAGGAGGGTGGTGAAGCCCTGGAATGGGTTACCCAGGGAGGTGGTGGAATCTCCTTCCTTAGAGGTTTTTAAGGTCAGGCTTGACAAAGCCCTGGCTGGGATGATTTAGTTGGGGATTGGTTCTGCTTTGAGTAGGGGGTTGGACTAGATGGCCTTCCGAGGTCCCTTCCAGCCCTGATATTCTATTATTCTATTCTATGATTCTATGACTGATAGGTCAGGTATAGAGTGATTGATTTGTGAAAAGTGTTCACCCACAGGTGATAGGGTGGTTTTGTGTTTTATCATTTTCCCGTGTGAGTTCATTCGAGAGCATAGTGATTGTCTGGTTTCACCCACATAGTGCACTGGATGAGGTACACCACATGTTGTGATAGGCATGTGTAGGATCCATGGATCTTGAAAGGTGTGTTGTGGGGGGTGTTGATCGTTATAGAAGTGGAGCAATGTCTGTAGGTTTGCTTCTGTTGTTCTGTCAGGGCCTGGTGTTGCTTTGAGTTGGTGTGTCCTAGAGTGTGGGGAGCTTGCTTCTGATGCTGGGCTTGCAGAGGTTGGGAGGAGGGAGGATTTGTTTGAAGGCCGGAAGAGGGGATTCAGGAAAGATTTCTTTCAGGATGGGGTCCCATTGAGTATGGGTTGTGGTACAGGTTCCAGTGTGGGGTGGTCAGTGACAACTAGAGGTGTGCAGTTGGAGGGGGTTTTATTTCTGTACTGAAGCAGGTTCTCTCATGATATTTGGGTGGCCTGTTGCATGATGTGACCTATGATTGTAATAGGACGAGATTATGTTTTCCATCCTCATGGGTGAGGGAAGGGAAGAGGTGCATGTGTACCTTAAGATTGCAGAATGCATCATTTCTATACAAAATCATCTAAGTTATGTCAGGTGCAGGGCATCAGGTATGTAGTACCAAGGACATTGTCAGCAATGAAGTGGCATATGAGAGGATTCTAATGGTTAAGTGAAAGTATAGGTTAAGATGGTATCCTGTGAATAAGTACAAGGGAACTGTAAAAGATTGTGAAGTGGTTATTAAATTGTATATGGTATTCTTTCAGGGGAGTTGGTTAAGGTTATGCCTACATTTATGGTGGCATGTAGAGCATATACACTACACACGTGCCTGGCATAGGTATAAATAGCAGTGTAGATAGTGAGACACTGCTTAGGTGAATGGAGCAGAGACAAACCATAACCTCAGGGTGCATACCCTACCCGGGCTCTCTAAACACCCATACAGTCCCTCCCACATCTGCACTGCTATTTTTAGTCCAAAGGTTTGGACTAGAAACCTCATCAGGTGGGTGTTCAGAGGCAGTGGTGTTGGCACATTCTCTCAAACAATACAAGCAAGCATAAAGTGATTGCTCAGAAGCCTTCTCATTTTTTTTCTTTATTGGTGCATATGCACTGTAATCCTTCCAGACTACACATCTACACAAGCAAAGAAGTGAACACATTTTTACCCCCCAAAGATTTACCAGGGTGCCACACATCAGCTTTGGTAAAGCTTGACAAATTGAGACCATTTTGGCATGCATCACATCAATAGTTTGAGCTCTAGCTCTGTTTGTTTGTTTCAACAAACAAACAACTTTTTGAAAAATTGCTAATTTTTTCCAGGGCTTATATCTCCACAACCACTAGCTCAAATGACCCCAAATTTGTGTCACTAACCCTGCACCCTCCTAACTACTTTCAAAAGGAATCTGATTAAGCATGTCAATTGTAGAGGATTTTAAAAGGTCAACCTTTAAATAGAAGTTGTGAAACAATCTTAACTATAGTGGCATTGCTGAACCACTATACAAATAATACAACCTTGAATTTTAAGATGTCTGGCATAAAGGTGAACTGAAATCCCCTCATTAACAAGAGTTTGATTTGCTTAATCTCCTCTGTATCCTCCATACAGATTTTACAATTTTTATATGATCTTGCTCAGGTTGAGTGAACTGGTTGATTTTGCAGAGAAAGTTTGGCTGTTATACAAGTGTTTTATCTCAAACTACTCTTAGGTCTTGAAAGCTTGGTAAAAATTTTTTAAAGAGTGTTGTACCAGTCAGTCAGAAATATAAGTGCTGAAACACTGCAAGAAATTCTATTTCCATGACTAATGGATCCAATGGCCAGCCCTAACATCCAGGTAGAAAGTGAAGGGTGATTGCTATTCCAACCTATGAACTGTGTTCCAGCCCCCACCACAACCCCTACTTAATGCTAGGCATGAAATCTAGTTACCTGTCTTTGTGTATGTGAGGAGAAAACTTCTTACTCTCTTTATTAATTTGTAATGGTTAAATTAAAATAAACTATGTAAAGACAATTGTAACTGCAGGATAAAAACTGGACAATATGCTAAATAAACACTTAAGTTCTGTCAAATGACTGCATTCTGTAATTGATGCTATATTAAAGTTTGAGAATATTTTCCATTGTCCTCCTTGCTCTTTTTACAATTCCTTTTCTACTTTATACATTTCTTGTACTTAAATATTTGAATTTTCCCTTTTTCAAAATAAGAAATTATATGCAAATAACTTGCCAAATGTTAAGTTTTGAGATTTAAATTACACCAATGTGAGGAAACAGAGTTTACAGTTGCCACTATGACCTTAAGTTCTTTTATTTCTGTGTGAAGGAAGAATTATAGATTCTGTTGGGTTCTATGAATTTTTTTCTTCAAATCTGGAGTTCTACACTGGATATATACAGGGGCTAGAATATTTATGCAGTAGTTTTAATTTGTCTATATACATGTATTGCCTTTCTCAGGCATTCAACAATTAAACTCTTCAGTATCTAGGTTTTCTTCCTGTGTAATTGAATATTTCAAGCTACTTGTAAAAGAATAGCCTTTTTAGCCATTGATACAACATATACAAAGAAGCATGCTGTGTGCACGCTGAACATAAGAGGCTTAGACACTAAGCCATATCATTGTAAAAACACTGGCTGAAAAACTGTTGTAATACACAATGTCATGAAGTTATTCTGATGGCAGACTGATATTATATGATTAATTAAAAGGCACTTTTGTATTTTAGCAAGGCAAGGGCATCTCTCATAGGCTATGCCTACACTTAAGGGGGGAGAGATAGCTCAGTGGTTTGAGCATTGGCCTGCTAAACCCAGCATTGTGAGCCCAATCCTTGAGGGGTCCACTTAGGGATCTGGGGCAAAATCAGTACTTGGTCTTGCTAGTGAAGGCAGGGGGCTGGATTCAATGACCTTTCAAGATCCCTTCCAGTTCTAGGAGATAGGATATTTATTTTATAGCGGCACTGCTCTACTGCTACAGCTCTATCGTCACACCCCTGACCAACAAAAATGTTACTAGCAAAAGTGGTAATGTAGACAAAGCCTTAGTTTGGTCAACAGCAGATCAGCAAACTAAAGTGTTTGTAGATTTAAAAATAAATTGAAAAAACGCAGTCTGTATACCCCATTTTGAGCAGTATATGAGGACAATGCTGTGAGCAGATGCTAACTCAAGGGTCCCTAATGACTAATAAATGATTTCTCCTTTTTAACTGAACATAAATAATAGATATATTGAAAAAGGAATTGTATGTCAAAGTTCTGCGAAGGCTTTTTTGTTGGTGTTTTTTTGGTTAGCCTTCAGTTTTCCTGTCCTAGTTTCTTTTTAATCAAAGAAACAAGGAATATTCATATCAATATTTTAGTAATGCTTTTATGTAGTCACAGCAAGCCTGCTCAGATTTTTTCATCAAAACAACCAAATTTCTGTTTATTTACAGAAGAAATTACCTTACATAACTGGGCATACACAATACGTTTCTGAAAATACTACAAAGTGTTTTTTCTTTAAATTTTATTTTGTGTAAGGGAAATTTCAAATGATTTGGAATTAACATGCATAGTTTAATCTATGTGCCTGCAGCTATAGGTTGGCATTTGCTACATTACAGTATCTGTAATATCCCACTGAGCTGCCATAAGGACTGCATAGGATTTAATGTCAACTGAGGCCAAGAGTAAATGGAACAAAGACTTCAATGAAAAACAGCAAAAATAAAAAACAAAATGATTCAAGAACAAACTGTTGTGTTACAGTTTTATAACTGCCACCAGTAGGGCTGCCTTTCTACAAAATTACATTTTTTTTGTATTTTTTTTTTTTTTACAAATTCATTCACACTAAAATTAGCAAACAAAATCTATGTTTAGTAGCAGTTAAGCTGAGGCAGGACACACTCAGTTCCACCCAAAACCTTATTTCCATTCTTTTCAGATAAAAGACTTTTGCATTCCTTTCTCCCTTCATACTGCCTACTGAACCATCAATTAGAGCTAGGTGAAATGTTTAACTTCCCCCCTCCCCCCCAAAAATGCAGATTCATGTCAAACTTTTCATGAATTCATGTCAATTGCAGCTAAGTATTTTGGTAAAACAATTTGGAAGTGTCAAAATGAACTGTTTCATCATTATATGTTTTCATTTTTTGGGGCTAGGTTCATAAGGGGACTCAGATACCATTCACAAAATGGAGGAGGTGGTGGTGTCAGTGCCCCTTATACCAAATAGCCCACTCATTAGGCACTCACCTGGGACATGGAAGACCCAGGCTTAACCCCTTAGAGCAGATATTTGAACTTAGCTCTCCTATAGCCTGGATGGGGGCCCTAACTACCTGGCTACTGGGTATTCTAGGATAAGGTTGTCTCAATCTCTCTACAGAAGCTGTTCCACTCTGTATCCAGTTATTAAAAATTGATTGGGGGGAAAAAGAACCTATGAGAAACACAGATTTTATAGCCTAATGGTTAGAATAAAGAATAAAGAAGATGCTAGTTCAAGACCCTCTGCCTAAATAGTCATATAAATCTGGTTCTTGCAGGTGGTTGCCCTAATTGCAGGGCAAAAGGGGTGATAACACTATCCTCTTTGTGGTTTGGTTAATCTAGTATTTCATTTCATTTTTTTAAATAAAACAAAAAAGGTTAAAGATGCCCAAAATCAAAACAAAGCATTCCATTTCAGGTGGAACAAAACCATTTGTTTGATCCAAAATCTATTTCTGACTTTTTGATTCACCAACAATTTTGAAAAAATTCAGCATTGGGATGACCCAAAACATTTTTTTTTTTTTTTTTTTTTTTGGAACTGCAGAGAACTGAAAAATCAGTTAAAATAATAATTCTTAAAAATAAACATTTAAATTATCAAAATGATATAAAAATCTAATTCTGTAAAGCCTAGATATACGTTAATATAAATTATATCAACAAATCAGCATATTTGACTGTCACACATTTCATGCATTTGGGAAGTTATTCTGCCTTAACATTCTGAGATCAGTTAAGATTTTGTTTAGGAGTGCAAGTTGGATGCAGTTGATGTATATACTGCTCTTTGGTATTTATTAGTGATGGAAGTCCAAGCCTTAAGAGTGTGCTATCAATAGCTACTGCATCAGCATAATAAATGCCTGAAGAAATTATAGTTGGCACACTTAGGGATCAATAATGCAAACACTTGGAAACTTGCTTGACCGTTTTATGTGTTCAAAAGGACTAGATGTGTGCTTATGTGTTATCCTGGATCATGTCAGAATGTTCAGCCCTTTGCAGGACTGTACCCTAAATGTGGTAGTGATCTTTTTAAAAAAATAGATAAAACAATCGTGCAATTGCTATCTTGTTAAGCCTTAGTCATACTCATGCATTTCTGATTGTAAAAGTGGAATTCCATAGAAGTAACTGACCAGAACTTGATTTTGTATGCCTAATTTCAATCCATAGTAAAACAGTACAATATTTTTAGAGAAATTTCGTAGGTATCTAGAGTACCAAAACACGAATACTAAAAGTGGGTTTATACAAAATCCATCATGCCAGAATTTTTATAAAAGAGTGCAAAATTAATGGTTGAAAATGTAGTTAGTATGACATTCAGACTGAAGTGCCTGTCTCGTGGAATCTTACTTTATACAAACCCCTGTTTCAAACATTTTTTAAACACTTTCATATGAATAGCAAAGTAGCTTAAAGACCTTAAATAAAGATTGAGTATGTTATGGATAAGGGGTTTCTCCTGCTGGGGTGAGAGGGCAGCATGGAAGGAAATCATTAAGATAAGAATCCCTTGATGAAGAAAGTATCTATGGGCCAACCTCTGGCAGGCAGGCAGGCTGATTGTAGGTAAGTCTGGGCAGTTTGTGGCATGAGGGGCCAGGAAGTTCTGTAATGTTGAATACAGCCTTTTCTCTCTGTGTTTTATTAGGGGCAGAGCCTTGATTTATGGAATGTGGGAGATGGGAGGACTAAAATGGTTTGATCATAGGTGTGAGAGGCCCTTGGGGAAAGAAGAGGACGATCTTTAATTCCTCTGCTACTTCCAGGGCTATGGGACCGATAGGATCTGAGACTATGGGAGTTGGCTGGCTGATATCCCTCTTCATCACAGTGGCAGTGTGACTAGAGTGGGAGGAAATAGTGTTTATTGTGGAGTGTTAGGGGATGCTTTTGCGAGGAATAACACCTTAAATGCTGAAGAAACTACACCAAACTACTACCACAAACTAACTGGTATCTTTTGGGTTTTGGTAGGGGATTCAAGAGCAATAGATCTGTCCCTTGCCACAGGAGCTTGGTTCCTTTATCCTGTGGTAGTTGGCTGAGAAAAACAAGGCTACAACAAGAAATTTGTACGGAGACATGTAATCCAAGAACAAGATGCTTTACTCAGTTCCATTTATTTCTCCCACTTATGTATGAGGAGGCCGTGTTAAGGATCCAGGCCCTCAGTTATTGAAGATGATTAACAGTGTTAGTGGTGACTAAATCAATTATCCATGATTTAATAAAAGATAAGACTCCTTGACTTTGTGTATTACCAAAGTGTAATTGGAGAATATTACCAGGCCAGTTCTGGTATTATCACAAATCAGCTATTAGTGTATCATGAACCAAGGGTAAGATCATTGTGAAGGCGTATCCAGCCTAAAGCGTAGAAAATCTCCCTTCCTAAACTTGGGTCTGATGGTGTTCCTCTAGTATGCAAGTCCCTGGAGAGGATTAAGATAGACATAGTTTTAAATTAGAGCAGAACAAAATTTGGAATTTCCATCCCACAGGACATTCCAACATTTGTTTTTGACACAAATGTCTCATTGTGGACAAAATTGATCAGATTAGGGGTGAGCTGTCTGTTTTTGTGGTGGCAGAGCAAAGTCTTTAGCGAATAAGAGTCTTATTTTCTCTGCTACCATTCCAGCCCACTGAGGATGATGGAAGAACTTCATTACACGCTGATCCAGAATGCAAGAGCTTGCTTATTGATACTAGTGCTCTGGGATCTACACTGTCTCCAGTTGGAATTTAAGTTGTTGGCTATGACCTGTAAATCTTCAAATGCCTATGTGAGTCCATCTCTTCCTGTGTCATATGTAGCCAGCACTTGAGCTGAATCTCTTTCTTATTAAGGAGGGGGAAGCTGGCAAGGTGCTCTCTATGAGGGACTATGGAATTTGTTTCTCCCCCTTTGTCCAAAATAGTCCAAATCTGGTAAGTCTCCAGGCACAAATGTCAAAGCCACTCAGTAGGGTTTTTAGAGAAGGTCAGAATACAGCCCCAGAGTGTGAGGTGTAAGGGATTTTTTCTCATGGATGGATGGTTTAGCAGAGTGGAGTTATTTCTGTTTGAATTTGAGGGGAGAGGTGTTAAATGCTGCTGAGGGTATTTTGTAGTTCCAAAATTGTAAAGCTCTTGTAGAGGCATCTTTTTGCTAGTATCTAAACAACAAAACATAAATAATGACATATTAAGTCATAGGAAGGGTGTCTAGTGCATTGTTGCATGGATCTGTGTGTGTCCAGTCTGATTAAACATCTTCAATAATGTTTGGAAGAAGGAAAAAAGTAAACCTTAATGAAACTTGCAGATGATATTGACACAAGGACACAATGCAAAAAGACCTATAGACGTTAGTAATATGGGAAGGAAATAAAGTCAAAGGTTTTCCCCATGCACACACTCCACACATTAATAAATGGATTAATAATTCACTAAATAGAAAATATTCATTTCAGAATGAGACCAAATGTAAAGTTCATAGCAAAACATTTCAGGTAGCTATGAGTAAGGGAAAAGATGTGTTTGGAGTTGTAGTATACAGTGTTGTTGTAGCCATGTCAGTCCCAGGATATTAGAGAGGCAAGGTGAATGTGTTAATAATCTCTTTTACTGGACCAACTTCTGTTGGTGAAGGAGACAAACTTTCAAGCTAAGACAGATCTGGGAAGAAGAGCTCTGTGTAAGCTTCCATCCACAGCCTCAGAAACAACTTTGACATTATCATCAAAAGGGCTGACAAAGGAGGTGCTGTAGTCATAATGAACAGGTCAGATTATGAACAGGAGGCTGCCAGGCAACTCTCCAAGACCACATTCTACAGGCCACTATCCTCTGATCCCACTGAGGAATACCAAAAGAAACTACACCATCTGCTTAAGAAACTCCCAGCTACTGTACGGGAACAAATCTACATGGACACACCCCCAGAACCCCGACCAGGGGTATTTTATCTGCTACCCAAGATCCATAAACCCGGAAACCCTGGACGCCCCATCATCTCAGGCATTGGCACTCTGACAGCAGGATTATCTGGCTATTTGGACTCTCTCCTCAGACCCTATGCTACCAGCACTCCCAGCTATCTTCGAGACACCACCGACTTCCTGAGGAAACTACAATGCATTGATGTTCTTCCTGAAAACACCATCCTGGCCACCATGGATGTAGAAGCACTTTATACCAATATTCCACATGAGGATGGACTACAAGCTGTCAGGAACAGTATCCCTGATGAGGCCACAGCAAGCCAGGTGGCTGAGCTTTGTGACTTTGTCCTCACCCACAACCGCTTCAGATTTGGGGACAACTTATACCTTCAAGTCAGTGGCACTGCTATGGGTACCCGCATGGCCCCACAGTATGCCAACATTTTTATGGCTGACTTAGAACAACGCTTCCTCAGCTCTCGTCCCCTAGTGCCCCTCCTCTACTTGCGCTACATTGATGACATCTTCATCATATGGACCCATGGAAAGGAGGCCCTTGAAGAATTCCACCTGGACTTCAACAATTTCCACCCCACCATCAACCTCAGCCTGGACCAGTCCACACAGGAGATCCACTTCCTGGACACTACAGTACAAATAAGTGATGGTCACATAAACACCACCCTATACCGGAAACCTACTGACCGCTATACATACCTACATGCCTCCAGCTTCCATCCAAAACACATCACACGATCCATTGTCTACAGCCAAGCCCTAAGACAGAGACAAACACCTACAAGATCTTTATCAAGCATTCGTAAAACTACAATACCCACCTGGGGAAGTGAGGAAACAGATTGACAGAGCAAGACGGGTACCCAGAAATCACCTACTACAGGACAGGCCCAACAAGGACAATAACAGAACACCACTGGCCATCACATACAGCCCCCAGCTAAAACCTCTCCAGCGCATTATCCACGATCTACAACCTATCCTAGAAAATGATCCCTCACTCTCACAGACCTTGGGAGGCAGGCCAGTCCTCGCTTACAGACAACCCCCCAACCTGAAGCAAATACTCAACTACACACCACACCACAGAAACACCAACCCAGGAACCTATCCCTGTAGCAAACCTCGTTGCCTACTCTGTCCCCATATCTACTCTGGCAACAGCATCAGAGGACCCAACCACATCAGCCACACCATCAGGGGCTCATTCACCTGCACATCCACTAATGTCATATATGCCATCATGTGCCAGCAATGCCCCTCTGCCATGTACATTGGCCAAACCGGACAGTCCCTCCGCAAAAGAATAAATGGACACAAATCGGATATCAGGAATGGTAACATACACAAGCCAGTAAGTGAACACTTCAATCTCCCTGGTCATTCTATTACAGATTTAAAAGTCACTATCATTGAACAAAAAAACTTCAGAAACAGACTTCAAAGAGAAACAGCAGAACTAAAATTCATTTGCAAATTCAACACCATTAATCTGGGCTTGAATAGGGACTGGGAGTGGCTGGCTCACTACAGAAGCAGCTTTTCCTCTCCTGGAATTGACACCTCCTCATCTATTACTGGGAGTGGACTACATCCACCCTGATTGAATTGGCACTGTCAACACTGGTTCTCCACTTGTGAAGTAACTCCCTGCTCTCCATGTGTCAGTATATAATGCCTTGCATCTGTAACTTTCACTCTATGCATCCGAAGAAGTGAGGTTTTTACTCACGAAAGCTTATGCCCAAATAAATCTGTTAGTCTTTAAGGTGCCACCAGACTCCTTGTTGTTTGTGTAAGCTTGACAGCTTGTCTTTCTCACCAACAGAAGTTGGTGCAACAAAAGATATTAATTCACCCACCTGGTCTCTGGCATTGCCTTTTCAACCTTAATGCCTTTTCAACCTTAAAGTTGCCATATTGAAATGATAAAGAAACACAGTAGCTATGTTCCACAGTCTTTAAGAACTGTTGCCCTTTCCCTTCTTTTAGTATAACAATTTTATTTATGCTTAAATATTTAGGGCCTTTCTCCCTTGTGCTGCATGGATGTTCTAAGAAGGTGAGTTTAGGAAGCCACTCCCTTGTGTCTTAGTATGGGAATACAGATGGTTGAGATGAATAAGCCATTGGACGGCACACAAAGGAATAAGACACGCTGGCAAGACATTCAAGCCAATCAGATTGCAACTACTTGGGACTGCCATAGCTCCTTTGAAAAAAGAAGGGCAGCCAACCATATACATTTGCCATAAACTGTCACTATAAATCCTTAAATAAACCAAGAAAATGGAGGGTACTCTAGAAAATGAGTACCTCTACCCAGGTGTTATGGAAAGTAGCCAATGGCTACAGTTCAACTTTGGATGTGTAGTTATAGAAACTAGCCCAGAAATCCAAGCTCAGACTGGCAAGTTGGAATGTTGGCACACTAGCTGGTCTGAACACAGAGCTGGCAGAGACATTGAGGAGGAAGGTACAGATAGAATGTATCCAGGAAACAAAATGGAAAGGAAAGAAGGCCAAAACAGAAAAAGGATACAAAATAATTTATTGTGGGGCCTCGAACTCAAGAAACCAAGTAGGCATAGCTCTTGATACTAAAATAAAGGAAAGAGTGGGCCAGGAAACAGAATCAACAATAGGATAATGATGGTCAAGTTGGCTTTTGAATGTTGCTTGCTAAACATAGTCACCAAATATGCATCCCAGTCTGACCATGGTGAGAATGAACATAAGTTTCTGGGAAATGTTAGACACTGCTCTTCAGCAAATTCCAGGGAATGAGGAAATAGTGGCACTAACTTAAATGAGCATGTTGTAAGAGACAGGAATGGATACAGTAGAGTACATGGTGGCCTGGGATATGGAACTCTAACTAAGGAAGATGAAAGCACATTACAGCTGGCACAAACTTGTGACCTAAATGGTAGCATGTAACAGGAACATACCCGTAAGTTTAAAAAGGGAAAGTCTATAAAATGATGGATCATCCAGTTTTAATGTATGGCACTGAGTGCTGGGCAACAAAGAAGAAACACAAGCAAGTGATCTGCTCCATAGAAATGCAAATGTTGACAGGGGTGCTGGAACCATTTGTATAGTGGGGGTGCTGAGAGCCGTTGAACCGAACTGTAAACCCTGTATATAATGGAAATCACTTCAAGCCATTTTGCACCTTAGGGTGCTACGCAGCTGCCCCCTTGGACCACTTCCTACCCCAGTCTCCTTTAGCTTCACAAAGTAAATTAAAATATCTTAAATCAAGTCTCTGATCTGCACACTCTTTTACAGGTTTTTGCAGGTCTGCATCGTCAGGTCTCAGGCAATGAGTTCCTGGGCAGCACTTCCCACTCAGGGCAACCATCTGCTCCCTTCCACTGCCTGTCTGGCTCTAAACAGCTCTGCTTCCTTTTTAGCTTGTGCAGGCTTTGGAGGTGTGGCTGGGTGGGATCACCTGGGCCCAGAGCTGTTCCTTAACCCTTTGTACTCCCCATCACAGAGGACTTTCAGCTTTCTATTGGATGAGTCAGTGTTTACATTTAAATTAAATGCACTAACTTCACAGCATATTCACCTTTTGGTACTTCCTTAAATAAATAGGATATGGAAGTTGAACACTAATGGAAAATGAATTGGACCACATTAATGGATAATAATGCTTACCCTTTCCACCCCCGCACCCTCCAAAGCATCATTTGGGATGGATCTATAATATGTAAGGTACATGATGGTTAATTCACACGACTAGCAGTTTCCATTGAAGTTTGGCTGAAGAAACCTTTTTTTTTTTTTTTTTTTAAAAAGGTCAAATGTTGTGATGTAGAAATAATTGGCCAAATTCATTGCTGGTGTAAGTGGCTGAAATGTCATTGAAGTCAGTGGAGCTGCACCTTCTTACACTAGTGGTAAATTTGACCCAATATTTTCAAAGTGCTTTGAACATGAATGATGATAGCATTTAAGTGCCAGTTATTACTATGTAATAGCAAGAGCAACGTGCCACAGCTATAAGATGGAACAAATATTGTTCTGATACTCCGTAGCAAATCACTACAAAAATATGATGTGCACTGTTTTATTTTGGTAATCCTCTTGGAGCCTAATCTCTGCATATATCAAGGAATATTTTTAGAAAGATAAACAGAGCATACAGGAGTCAACTGAGGTTCACATTAATTATTTTCTTCTATTACTCTGATGCCACCCAAGTACTTCATAACATTTCATGCAATCATGTTTCAATTAGTCTCTGTTATTCCCTTGACACCCTAAAATGAATATTTTCTAGATTTCTAGACCCATTAGAATGAGTATTTATCAATAAGAACAGAAATCTTTTTTATAAATTATAACTAATTGCCCTTTTCCTATGATGTCTTTATTTTTGCCATTCTGGAAGCTATTGCAGAGTGCCATTGCAAGCTAGTCAAAAATATTACTGTGACAGTCTGTATCCCATATTCATCCTTTTTATAAGACTATGATAAATTTTGTACATAGTAGGCCTTGTGAGGTATCCTTTGAAAACTCATAATCGGCTGAACATTATGGTCTTGGTATAATATATGCATCAATCTTGTACATAAAATTATAATTTTCTACTGTATAACATTGCTGTAATGTGTTCCAGAGTTAGAAAATCAGGCCCAAACCAGTTTTTCAGAGACAAATACACATGGGTGCCCCAGACAAGTACCAAAGTCAAGTGGGCTATCAGTTAAGTGACTATTTTCTGACAGGGGGAAGGGGTGAACAAGAAATTTATATTTCATCAAAAGGACAGTTCAAAGTTCATGCGCAGAAGAAGCTGTTTGTCACCGTGACTCAGCAAGAATGTTTCTAGCACAAGAAATTTAATTATAAAGAGGGGAGAAAAACACTTGACCTCACTCTCCTCCTTCATCTCAGCTCATGGGATCAACGACTCTTAAAGAACTGAACTTGGGAGGGAGAAGGAAGGTTCCTGACCAGTACAGACTTCTGTAAGCTTATGGTGAGAAAAACATTTTGCTTTTATGTTAACTTAAGCTTGTTAAGATAGGCATTTAGCTTGTATTTTATCTTTTTATTTCTTTTATAACCAATCCTGAATTGTATGCCTCATTACTTGTAGTCACTTAAAATCTCTTTTCTTTCTGTAGTTAATAAACTTGTTTTAATGTTTAATCTAACTAGTGTGTTTGAATTAAAATGTGTGGGAAATGTAATTTGGGATAACAAAGCAGGTGCATATCATTTTCCACTGGTGAAATGATAGACTTTATATGAGCTTGCACTGTTCAGTAAGGTACTGGGCAATACAAGATTCACATTTCTGGGGGGAAGTCTGGGACTAGGGAATCTGCTGGTGTTCTTCTGCCATGTAATTCATGTGTGGCTAGCTAGCAGCACTCAATACTGTGCAGGTGGGAGCAAGTTACATGTTGAAGGCTCAGAGGGGTAGCCGTCTTAAGGTGCCACAGGACTCTTTGTTGCTTTATGCTGAAGGCTGTCTGTTAACTGGTCAGAAAGAGCTAGTTACCAGTAAGCAGTGTAAAAGGCATCCCAGATTGGAGAATTGAGGAGATACAGCTATTCAGCAGTGCAGATTGTACCCTGGGTAATGTCACAATTACTATTAATTTTAATTAACATTTTAACTTTGTTAGGCTGGAAAAAGTTTTTTGCCTGAATGAAGAGTTTCCTTGCTTCTTGTGGAGGGTTGGGGAGAATCTGTTCTTGAGCATGTGCCTGTTGGATTTTGGGCATACTTAGTGAGGGTGGGGCGGGGGGAGAATACCCTATACATGAACACTTGGATAGTGTGATAAGAATAGGCCAAGCCCTAATTCAAGCCCAGTTTATTTTTGGGATTAGCTCTGTGGAGCACTTGTCTAATAATATGAGTAATACTTATGTTGAGGTAGCACATAAAAGGAACAATCAGGTTAGCCCCCAGTTGTAACTCAGTCCCTGCTGCAAGGAGCTTACAGTTTAAAAATACAAGACATAAGAAATGATGGAAACAAAGAAGCGGGCTGGGGCTTGTGTGTGGGGTACAGGGAAAAATAACAAATCTAATGCAATGTGCACAATACTTAACCATTGAATAGCAGAGATGACATCACTCTACCTGTCTAGCCTTTATCAGGCTGTATGCATTATGGCTGAGTTTTGAGGAGTGACTTGACAGAGGAAAATGTGGTAGCTTTACTGATTTTGACTGGGAGCTTCTCTCATTTGTGAAGGGCAGCAGGGGAGAAAGCTCAAAGGTGCTTGTTGAGAAGTGGAGACTCAAGCAATCAAGGATGGCATCATTGGTGGAGTGAAGGCAAGAGTTGACTTTATGATAAGATTATAGGTCTGAGTGGGGTCTATCCTGATGGGGGCAAAGGGTCATGTAAGCCCAGCGTTTCAAGAAATACAGGCCCTGATGTTTGTTCAAGAGGAGGAGGTTATTGGAGACTTTGCTGAGTGCTGTTTCACTGGAGTGGAGAGCGGTGGGGGGGACAGAAGCCAGATTGAGGGGGTATGGAATGGTATTTAAGACAGCACTTATAGATATTTCATTGCAAAGAGTGAAGATGCACAAGTGGAACTTTAAACCCTCCAGACTGCTCTGTCCATGTGGATAAGTTGCTTCTAGACTAACTTCCCATGTTCCCTGTTCCACTGGTGTCCTGTCAATAACTGTCCCTCAAGGGAACATGGGCCTTTTTACTCCAGTTCCACTGATCACAATACAGTAGACAGCACATGCAATGAAGTGAATGAGAGAATGGAGATGGGGCAGTGATTTGAAGAAGCAGAGGTGGGGTAAAGCTGGGGATTTTAATGGTGGGAGAGACCTGTGCATATCTGTATTGTGAGCAGAAGAAACCAGAGAAGAGTGATGGCAGAGGTGAGGGAGGTCAAGAGACCAGTTGGATGGAATCATTAGGCAAGGGAGAGGTGTTTGAGAAGAAAAGTGGAGAAATTGTTTGTGACAGGGAAAAAGGAACAGAGAATGATACGATGGTGTAGGGAGGGGTGAGGGAGAATGGGAGAATGGAGGGAGTAGAAGGGGGAAGTCTGTGTTGAATTTTGTTGATTGGGTTTTCTCTTTGAAGTTGGCAAAATTCTACATAGAAAGGGAGGATGAGACAGGAGGGAAGGTGGTCTTAGACTAAAAAAAAAAAAGTGACCAGATGGCTGGGATTGTGATCTATGGGAGTCAGAGTGGGAAAGTACTGCTGCTTGACCAGAAAGATGATAGAGATGAAGCATAAAGTCAATTTATAGTGAAGGAAGTCAATATGGTCATAGGACTTCCAGTAGGGACGTGCAGCCCAGTGCTTAAAGCATGCTGTTGGAATGTGAGTGACCCAGGTTCAAGTCCCTTCTATACCTGAATCAGCACTGGGACTTGACCCGGGGTGTCCAACATCCTCACTAAGTGCCTTAATCAGCTGGCTATTCAGGAGTGGGTCTGCCTCACTCCTATTTTGAATCAGAAAATCCATTCTGGACCTGAAGGTTTTGTCAATACCCATACATTCCGGTGAAAAATCTGTATCAACAAATCAACATTTTCAGATGGAAAAAACAGTTTTGTGAGAAAATCTTGGACCAGCTCTAGTTCCAGGTTTCTGAGAGTCAGGAACTGGAGGGAACAAGACTAAATAGATTGTGGATGGCTGATCTTTTTAAAGAATGGAGTGTGTGCTCCAGAGACAGTAAGAAAAGGGGGGTGGATCTGAGGTTAGAAAGAGTGGCATGAGGATGGCCGGGTGATGGAGACTGTGGTGGGAGAAAGGGTCAGAGTTAGAGCAGCTATCACTGGAGGCAAGGAGAAGATGTGTGCATGTGGAAAGAGTGAGAGCAAGCTGGAAATGGGAAGAGGAGTAGATAAAGTTAGTAGGAAGTGTGGAGAGGAGAGGGGAAAGGGAATGCAGGGTAAAAGGAGAAAGGTTGATATTATTGACTTTGCGTGAGACTCAGGCTCAGATAGTATAGAATGTTGCTGCCATATAGAAGAAGGATCCTTCACATAAGTGTGAAGACAAAGCACAAGCAGCACTATTACAGAATGGTCCAGATACAAATAATAAAAGATGCAGACAAAGCAGCTCTGATTGAACTCTCCCCATACATATTGTTTCTATGATGGCATTTTAAAAAATGGCCTGGTAATCTTGATTCAGTCTCCAATGCTTCATTTAGCTAATCTCATATACAAATTTTTCTTTAACCATTTCTGCTCAAGGGAAGCTAATGTCTGAGCCTGCACAAACCTGACCTTTTCTTTTGAACATAGCCTGTGCTGAAATTATCCATGCCTGTCACCTCAAGATTAGCTACACTTTCAGATCATTTGGAAATTTAAGGGCTTGTCTTCACTACAGAGCTAAATCAGCACTGCTGCAATCGATGCAGCATCGATTTAGCGGGTCTAGTGAAGTCATGCTCAATCAATGGAAGAGCGCTCTCCCATCGATTTCTGTACTTCACCTCAATGAGAGGCGGAAGCAATGTCGGCGGGAGAGCATCTCTCGTCGACATAGCATAGTGTGGATTCCGCAGTAAGTAGATCTAAGCTACGTCAATTTGAGTTACGCTACTAACATAACTCAAATTGTGTAGCTTAGATTGACCAGTGGTGGTAGTGTAGACCTGGCCTAAGATTGGCGCAGAATGGTGTTGCTCACTTACTAAGAGTGGCGTTTCATGCAGAGGGAACATTACACCATTGTTATGAGAGGAACTCAGGTCTTGGTTTTGCTCTATAAATCCATAAATGGTATGGAACCTCACCACCTGAAAAGCTCTGAGTGACATATTGGCAGTTACAATCAGCAAAGATGCTGAATTAACACTAAAATGGAGGGGTCTGCTGAAAAGGTTTTTCTGTGAGGAATCTTATATGCTGGATTTCCCATTTTGTTTACCCAAAGTCCAGGTTAGGTAACTTTTTGTGCATGCTTCAGATTAATCTTTTCTTCCAAAAGGTCTTCTGTGAGAGTTGAGTAGAGAAGCTCAAAGTGGCTGGTTGTGGAGTATTTATGCTGGGGTTTTCATTGTTGAATATAGTAGCCTCCAGGTTGTTGCATAGTCTAGAGTCTAGACTGTAAAGCAGTCTTGGTGGTAATGGTTGGTTGTTAAGGATACTTATTCTTTAGGATGCATTAATATTTGCACAAGTGCCTAGACCATGGATAGTTCTTTTTAATAGATTTAAGATAAATTCTAAAACCTTTTAATACAAAGCAGCTTGATATACAGACAAGACAAGCTACAGAGAAGCTTGATAACAAACTATCAATTTTTTTCAAAAACTGTCCTTGAAATATTTACCCACCCATATTCAATTCATATAAAGAGGAATCCAGGAAGGCCATAGAAGGCAAGTTAGTCTATTATTTTACTTTTAGGCCCTGATCCTGTATTCTTTGCACAACCTAAGCCTCCCACTGACTGAATTAGCTTCTCAGCTCATAGATATCTGCACCCATAATCAAGTGGGAGAATCAGCTGATGTGCATTATCATTTAAGTCTTCAAACACTTAATATAACATTGTTTTGAGCTGCATGAAACCTTGTGGGTTGATTTAAAACCCCACTGATTTTGGTAGGTATTAACTTGCCCTTCAATTAATGTACTGTAACCATAAGCCCCACCTAAGACAAAAGGCATCCATGAATCCATCCAGAAGCTTTTGACTGAGTACTGTTTTGGTTATTGGTCTGTGTATGTGGAAAGAGTCATCAGACAGAAACTGAGATCAGATGAAATCAGATGGGATGAGAGAGATGCCTTCAGGAGCAGCTAACGCATCATCATCATGTGGCTGATCCTAGAAGAAACCTGAGGAGAGATTTTTTGGGCCAGGGCTGCAGGCTGAAACGAGTGTTCTTGATTTTAGAAGCAAAAGAAGCTGCTTTCTGCTATATGATTCCTTCTGCGTTTAGATACAGGACTTTGTATGTCCTTTGTAAATAAACAAAATTGCATCAAAGAAATGCCTGACTACCACCAATTTTTACTCCCAGCTGGAACACCCACAGGCCCCCAAACTTTGACTAGCTGCTTGGATCAAGGAGGACTGATGTCAGTAGTGGGATCCGGTTTCCAAGGAGAGAGATTGTGAGTTAATATTCCTGTTGAATCAAGATGCAGTGAATAATGAAAATACTTGCAGAAATAAAAATGGCCAGTGGGATTTAAAACAAGATCTGAAACAGACTTCACAAAAGGGTTTAAACCAAAACAAGATCCTTAACAAGAGCTGGAGGTTTCCCAGAAAGGGGTCAGATAGGACTTGCAGGCTGAAATGAGACTCATCTTGGAACAGCAACTACAACCTACCTGGACAGATTGGGAAACTCAGCTGCAGCACATAAGCACATAGGCTGGAATGGTAAAATGGATTGATGAGGTGACCAGCAATCTGACTACAATAGATTAGAGATTTTCCCCCACACTGGCTAAAGCTTGCTTGGTCTACGCTAATCTGGAACTTGCCACCTGAGTAGACAAGTAGTAAGGACTTATATAGAGATAAATGCTCATCAACAGAAGGAAATCAAAGAGTCCCTGGCCACAGTGGAATGCAATCAACTGAAATAGGAATTGAGCCAGCCTGAGTACCTAAGTCAGACTAGACATTTAGAACACTTTTTTCTGCTCTGTTTTTAACTCAGAGGCCCAGAGAGAAGAGGTTGGGTTGACCCAGCTCAAATGATGCAAAAGCCCACGATCTCTGAAGGAAAATCTCCCTAGGAGATTTATTTGTCTCAATTCAATATTATAGCTCACATGAATGGCTGAGAGGAGAGACAAAAAGGAAAGCTACTAGTAGCTGACTTGGGTAGCCCAGCTCTGATGGTGCTGCAAAATTTACCCACAGAAAAGAGACTGAGTTACCCAGGCCTGATACAAGCTCTTGACATGTGGTTTGGAGCTAGCCAGGGCATAGCTAAGAAGAAACCCCACCTGAACTGGCAGAGGATATGTGGAGACTTGTGTTCTTGCATACCCATAGACCACCAAGGCATTCTAGCAAAGACTGGCAATGGACCACTTTACAGATGATCAGCTGAACTTGCACTTGCAGATCCAGATCAGCAAAAGGAGGTCAAAGACACTATGAAGAGCTGTGCAATTCGCCATGGATCTTGAATCTTGCAGCAGTATACTAGAAAGCAGCAGCAGTCACTAGTGAGAAATAGAAACTGATCTCCCTGACCCCTATAAGTACAGCTGTGTCTAATATGTATGATGCAAGAAGGGATTCTAATCTGGTTCATGACTTTATTGAACACTGAGAAAAACTGATAAATTTTATTTGTAAAACAAGGGGAATTGGCAATAATGTAAAAATTAAAGGAAACAGTTCAGTTAAATGCTGGAACTGTGGCAAAAACGGCCAAAAAAAAAAGACCCTTATAAATTTAAGGCAGGCAAAGATAGACTGTTGCAGGTAACTACTGAAAGCTTCTCTCACAGTTCAAGAAATGGGGGACACACAAAGCTGAAGGGGCAAAGCTTGGTGGAGGTACAAAGAACAGCCCTACAGTTTTTGTTTAGATCTGGGCAGTTAAACAACAATGGGAGTATGGTTAATAACTGTGTAATCGATGCTATGAAAGGAGTCTTACAAATTCAGTTTGTGGAAATCCCCTTTAAGAGATGTTTGTAGGCAATGAGTTTGCAGTGAATGAATAGTCAGTCCTGTCTGTGAGGGCAGAAACAATTATAAGAGCTATATCCTGTGGAAGCTTTTCAGCAAGGGGAAGATGGGAAACCTGTTTTGGGACCCAGGGTCCATGGGCGCCAAACTTTCAGGTCAAAAAGGGGCAACAATATTTTTACATTTTGATATTGAAATAAGTAATGTGGTACTTATAGAAATTGTAATATAAACTGCTTATCCACTCTGAGTCCATTACCTTTAAATAAAAGCTATCCTTAAAATTACTCTGTCACAGGGTCCATTCACAGCTAAGGGTGCCTCCTCCTGGCCACTCTGAGAATTAGGGCCTTCCAGATGCTGCACCCTCCTCTGACAGTTTCTCTTTCTACCCATCATCCTCTCTCACTTTGCATCCCATCTCAGTCCAAGAGCTGCAGCTTCCTCTTTGTGACTTGGCCCTCCAGCCAGGTCACTATGATCTTCCTTTTCCAGGGTATCAAAGTCTTCCAGGGCAAACTGTCCCAGGCAGTCCACTCTCCACTGCCTGATCTGTAGCACTTCCCCAGTGGTTGGTAGGGGAACTCAGACCCTTGCGCTACATCAGGTTCCAGCTCAGGGACCCTCTGATCAGCAGCCAAGGTCTGCACTATCCTACACCTTGCTGCTTTTCCCCTGAGTGTTTCCGATGTTTCTGGCTTCCCTTTCTCTGGGTTTGCCAGTCCAAACTCCCTCCTCCCAGGGAGTAACTGTAGATGACATTCCTTGATCCCAAATATACCTCCCTTCACCCACAGAGTGACTGCAGGCTACTTCCCTACAGCTCATTTCTGCTCTCAGCTCCTGGGCTTAATACAGGCCCCTCCTGGGCCTATGCAGCTGAGCCTCTCCGCTAATTAGTCCTTGATACCTGGTTCCTCCTCCAGGTGCAGCCAGGGCAGTTAACTGGTGAAGCAAACCGTGAAGCCGGTAGCGCTTGGACTTCGAGCAGCCCCTATGCCTCTGGACCCTGCGCCCCCAGCCGGGCACTTCCCCTCCCGGGCTCCGGCGGCACAGGGTCTGGAGGCACGGGGGCTGCCCGAAGCCGGTAGCGCTCGGGCAGCCCGGCTCTTAAACAGAGCCGAAGAGGAGCAGAGCCTCCAGCCGCGGCGGCTCTGCTCCTCCCCGACTCTTCGGCTCTGTTTAAGAGCCGGGCTGCCCGAGCACTACCGGCTTCGGGCAGCCCCTGTGCCTCCAGACCCTGCGTCGCCGGAGCCCAGGAGGGGAAGTGCCCGGCTGGGGGCGCAGGGTCCCGAGGCATAGGGGCTGCCCGAAGCCCAAGCGCTACCAGCTTCATGGTTTGCCGGGCAGCCTCCAGACCCTGCGCCCCCGGCTGGGCGCTTACCCGCCCGGGCTCCAGCTGCGCTGGGGAAGCGCCGGCTGGGGGCGCAGGGTCTGGGGGCTGTCCGGCAAACCCTGAAGCCGGTAGCGCTGGGGCAGCCCTTTCCCCCTGGCTGGGAGTGGGAGGGAGGAGAGGGCGGAGTTAGGGTGGGGAAAGGGTGGAGTTGGGGCGGGGCTAGGGGTGGGGAAATGGGCGGGGCCAGGACCCGTGGAGGGTCCTCTTTTTTTATTTATGAGATATGGTAACCCTACCTTTGTGGCCACTTACATTCCTTTTACAAAACTGTTATACAGGCCTAAATAACTCCCTTTGAGCCACCCAAACTGATAAGTTTCGTTATACAGGGTCTTGAGAAATCTGTCCTTGATATTCTTAAATTAGGCTGTTTTTGTAACTGCTATTATATTGATTTAAGTTCACTCTTTAATTGCTTAGTATTGCACTGACACTTATATCTCCTTATAATTGACTATGGGAAAATAGTCAGTCTGCACCTCACAGCTGTGCAATGATTAGTTAAGAAAATGCACTAATTACACTTGAAACACCTTTTACTTTCTCAGTTGTTACTAACATTCATATTTAATGTTACACATGGCTTTCAAATGATGTCTTCAGAGTTGAAACTGCAAATGTGAAAACAGCTGTGACAGTAGCTCCCTTTTAATTACAATGTATCAGAAATGGGTTGTCATGTTAGTGTTTTTTATTTTTGTTTTTTAATATTACTCTGATTTTTTGCTACCTATCCCAATGACAAATTAGAGTCAGAAAATAAACGCGAACCACTGATTGATTTAACTTTATATTTCATATAACACAGTATATGCTGCATATAAAATAATTTTATATTGATTAAGCAGACTTTGACTCCCTCAGGGAACTGATGGGCATGATCCCCTGGGAGGCAAATATGAGGGAGTAAGGAATCCAGGAGAGCTGGCTGTATTTTAAAGAAGCCTTACTGAGGGACCAGGAACAAATCATCCCGATGTGCAGAAAGAATAGCAAATATGGCAGGCAACCAGCCTGGCTCAACAGAGAAATCTTCGGTGAGCTTAAACACAAAAAGGAAGCTTACAAGTAGTGGAAACTTGGACAGCTGACTAGAGAGGAGTACAAAGATATTGCTCGAGCATGCAGGGATGTAATCAGGAAGGCCAAAGCACAACTGGAGTTGCAGTTAGCAAGGGATGTGAAGGGTAACAAAAAGGGTTTCTATAGGCATGTTAGCAACAAGAAGGTCAGGGAAAGTGTGGGACCCTTACTGAATGGGGGAGGCAACCTAGTGACAGATGATGTGGAAAAAGCTGAAGTACTCTATGCTTTTTTTGCCATGGTCTTCACAGACAAGGTCAGCTCCAACACTGCTGTCCTGGCCAACATAGTATGGGAGGAGGTGAAAGAACAGGTTAAGGACAATTTAGAAAAGCTGCACATGCACAAGTCCATGTGGTTGGATCTAATGCCTCGAGGGTGCTGAGGGAGTTGGCAGATGTGATTGCAGAGCCATTGGCCATTATCTTTGAAAACTCATGGCGATCGGGGGAGGTCCCAGATGACTCGAAAAAGGCTAATGTAGTGCCCATCTTTAAAAAAGGGAAGAAGGAGAATTTGGGGAACTACAGACCAGTCAGCCTCACCACAATTCCTGGAAAAATCATGGAGCATGTCGTCAAGGAATCCATTTTGAAGCACTTGGAGGAGAGGAAGGTGATCAGGAACAGTTAACATGGATTCACAAGGGCAAGTCATGCCTGACCAACCTGATTGCCTTTTATGATGAGATAACTGGCTCTGTGGATATGGGGAAAGTGATATACCTTGACTTTAGCAAAGCTTTTGATATGGTCTCCCACAGTATTCTTGCCAACAAGTTAAAGTAGTATGGATTGGATGAATGGACTATAAGGTGGATAGAAAGCTGGCTAGTGGGTAGTGATCAATGGCTCGATGTCTAGTTGGCAGCCAGTATCAAGCGATGTGCCCCAGGGATCAGTCCTGGGTCCCGTTTTGTTCAACATCTTCATTAATGTTCTGGATGATGGGATGGATTACATTCTCAGCAAGTTTGCAGATGACACTAAGCTGAGGGGAGGTAGATATGCTGGAGGGTAGGGATAGGGCCCAATCCTAAACAAATTGGAGGATTGGGCCAAAAGAAATCTGATGAGGTTCAACAAGGATAAGTGCAGAGTCCTGCACTTAGGACAGAAGAATCCCATACAGTGCTAAAGGCTGGGGACCGACTGGCTAAGTGGCAGTTCTGCAGAAAAAGACCTGGGGATTACAGTGGACGAGAAGCTGGATATGAGTCAGCAGTGTGCCCTTGTTGCCAACAAGACTAAAGGCATATTGGGCTGCATTAGTAGGAGCATTTCCAGCAGATCGAGGGAAGTGATTATTCCCCTCTGTTCAGCACTGGTGAGGCCACATCGGGAGTATTGCATCCAGTTTTGGGCCCCCCACTACAGAAAGGATGTGAACAAATTGAAGAGAGACCACAGAGGGCAATGAAAATGATTAGGGGGCTGGAGCACATTACTTATGAGGAGAGGCTGAGGAAACTGGGCTTGTTCAGTCTGCAGAAGAGAAGAGTGAGGGGGGATTTGATAGCAGCCTTCAACCACCTGAGGGGAAGTTCCAAAGATGATGGAGCTTGGCTGTTCTCGGTGGTGGTAGATGACAGAACAAGGAGCAATGGTCTCAAGTTGCAGTGGGGGAGGTCTAGGTTGGATATTAGGAAAAACTATTTCACTAGGAGGGTGGTGAAGCACTGGAATGGGTTACCTAGGGAGGTGGTGGAATCTCCATCCTTAGGTTTTTAAGGTCAGGCTTGACAAAGCCCTGGCTGGGATGATTTAGTTGGGGATTGGTCCTGCTTTGAGGAGGGGATTGGATTAGATGACCTCCTGAGATCTCTTCTAACCCTAATATTCTTCTAAGTCATAAATTTCATCTATCTTTACAGTTTATGTAGAATATGCTGATTTGGAGAAAATTATCACTGTTATCTATTGTCCTTGCTTAGTTAGATGATAAAGTATGTTGTCCTTGTATAACTGTCTAAGAGTTGGCAACAAAGCTCATGAGAGTCAATAGTACTCAGACATAATTTAGTCTGAATAAGTAAATTGTGCACCTGAGTTGAGGAGGTGACAAATAGTTGATTGTGTGTAAACTTTCCTTTCATTTCCACTCATAGACTTTAAGGTCAGAAGGGACCATCATAATCATTTACTCTGACCTCCTGCATATTGCAGGCCGTAGAACCTCACCCACTCCTGCAAAGTGGCTGTGTCAACCATATTCCTAGGATCCTCGGTGGTAGTTTCAAACCACTATCACACAGATGATCTGTCAAACAGAGTGTCTTTCCAGATTAATCATCCCTGGCCCCATCTGAGTACAATACTAGAATGCCAGAGTGGAAAAGAAATCCCTCTGTGCTCCTCCCCAACTCCAATTTGAAAACTTGCACTTGAACCCCGGCTCATGATTTTCGTACAATGTAGAGAATTACAAACAAGTCTATGGGGGTCGCTGATAGAGGGGTTGAGAGATGCTACAAATCTGTCAATGCGGTATTTTAAATATAAGCTTCACTTGAAAACAGCCCATATACCTTGCAATTGATGTTGAACATGATGGCCAGAACACATTATTTTATACTGAAGTTTAAGTTGCTAGCGAACCATTGTAGAGTATAGGGAAATGTCATATTTTTCCTTCAGGCTGGCTGTTGTGTGCAATATTGCTTCAGGGCTGATTAGGCTACTTTCATGTTTTACTTTCAGTTAAGAATCATGTATAGAAACTTCCAATATAGCATCTTAAATTAATGCAAGACTTGAAAGATGTCCACTCACCTGCTAAGTAAAGAAGTTGGGGAAGGAGAGAAGTCTAATGGATAGGGAAATGAGGGGGAAGTGAACAACCATTAAGTGCTAAGTCTTGTAGCATTCTTTCAAATATCATTAAGACTAGAGCCCTGCAACCTAACCTGAAGTGACTCTGTCATGACAAGGTCATGTGCAGTCAGACGTAGTGGGCAAAGCAGGAGACAGTCAGAGTCGTGCTGCAGAATGAGTGCACCAAGGAGTCACAGCATCTCTAAAACACAGCACAGCAGAGGAGAAGCAGACAGCAGGAGTAGGGCAGTAGCCAACATCATACCAACCCCACACGCAGAAGGCAGCAGCGCTGACTCAGGTGCCGGGGGATAACGGTCAGGTTGGAAAAACAACTCCATCCTTTTGGGTTCAGGTCAGGTGGTCTGGAGTCTGGTTCAGGTCTAGAAATTAGGCCTAAGCAGCCCTCTAATTAAGATTCTCCTTCCCTTTATTTCTCACTTCCACAATAAGTGGCTGGGTACCTATTATGTACCTATATCTAGCACTTACATTGCACTTTACGATGTTCAAAGTACTAAACATTTACAGAGTTATTGACAACTGTGTGAAGTATAACAGGCATTATCAACCCCATTTTAGAGATATAGAGACGGTGGCAGGCAGGTGAAATGGCATGCCCAAAGGTTGGGCAGTAAGGCAATAGCATGGAACACTTTTTGTAGTGGGGTGCTGAAAGCCAGCTAAAGAAACTGTAAAGCAGTGATCCCCAGACTTTTTACCAGCAGCTGGGACCTTGGGCACTCCCTGCATCCCTTTGATGGCGGAGCCAGGATCAGAACTTCTGAGCTACTCATATCTAACCATGTGGCTCATTGGCCAGGCTACTACTTAATTACGTTACGAGGAAATTTTGTGAACAGTGTGGTAATGTCATATCTATGTTCCACACAGGACTTAGTCTGGGCCTTTTTGTGATGTTACACTATCTTAAAGTGGCTTTTTACAAAGTCTGCTGGCTAAATAAGGGATATTTTATTTTATCCACTTAAGGAAAGCCCATATTACAACATAAATCAATTCTAATATGGACAACTTTATAATAAATTTTGATTTTTTTGCTCAACTCTAATTGACCATAGTTACAGTTAATAGATATTAAACAGAACTTCAGGAAACTCAGTGAACCCGATTAAAGCACAGAATAATATTGAAACTCATCAGTTATCTGTGCAGAGGTATTAAAGCCCAATTTATCAAAAGTGTCTGAATCAATTAGGAGTTAAAAAAAAAAAAGTCGATAGTTCTCTAAATGCACATATGCAAACAAAGATCAATTCCTCTACCGTGTATTTATACAGCTGATCACTTCAAATGTGCAGAATTCATTAAATGTAAACATTTTTATAGTGCTTGTGGGAGCCTTCCTGTCTGCCATTCCCCTGGAATAAAAACAAGTTAGATTACAGGCGTCATTAGCAAACATCCACTGTATATACTTAGCAAACATTACAAGCCAAATGAATGGAATACAATAATTTGTCATACAAGATAGACATCAACATACCTGGCATAGTATGAAAAATGTAAAATACAGCCTCTTAATGTAGAACAAACAATGCTGAACGAAGGAAGTTTCCAGAATATAGCGATGCACTTAGTTTACAACCACAACACAACCACAACGTTACCAAATTTAATTTTAAGAGCACTGTGTAACATGGAACTACTTTTGCATTTATTGTCCCATTGAAGTCAATTGGAGTCTTTCCATTACTTAAATGGACTTTGGATCAGGCCTATAGACAACAAATAGACAGATTTATGACTTTATGCCTTTTCCCGAAGATTTAAGTTACACTATTAATGCTTCACAGAATTTCAAATGAGGGGGAACTATTGAAAAATGTTACTGTCAAATGACAAAAAAGATTAAGCAATTTACAAATAGTTTAAGTATTAACATTTCCTCTACTGTGAAAGATGCTCTCAACATTCAATATTCAAGTTAATGTTTTCTGTTTTTATTTTTGTACTGTCAATGTTTATTAGCCCCAAAATATTTCTCTCTTACCTCTGCAGACAAATCATTAGTATGGAGCAGCTCCTCAGTAGGGAAGGATGCAACCCAATTCCCAGTCTAAAACCTATATTTCATATCCTCCAACTAAAAAATGCACTAAAATGTTCTCCCAGGCTGAGTGTTGGCAAGGTACCTCTTGGCGAGAGGTACATTTTTTTTTTTCTACCAAGCTTCATGCATAGCAAATAGTGTTCTGGAGTTATAGTCCCCTCAAAATCCAGTGGAAGCTCAGTCTGAAAATTCTTAATTCTTTTGCTTACTCATACCTCAAACATAAAAGGAACTGACACGAAACAAACATCAATATATTCCTCAGTGCCAGTCTTAGTCCATTTCATCCTTTTTAGAAACAAGAACAGGAGAAGATATTTGGGGATTAGTTTCTGGAACACCATCCTGGAAAATCAGTTTGCACAGGCCATTTTCAAATTATCAGTACACTAAGAAAACTACTGGCGCTCACTGCTTCTTAGCAGAGTGTAGTATGATAAGTGGAACTGAAGAAAGAGGGTTCAGGGATACAAGCCAAATCCATATTGCTAGGTCTCCAAACTCTAGAGTACCAGCATATAACACTGGTCACTCAACAGACTTAATAAAGATCTTTCCTCCAACTTTACCTGCCAGCCACTTCATTTATTGCTAATACAGTATTGCCAGGTGTTCAAAAATCATAGGTCAGGCCCCCAAAAGCATCATTGGTCACAAATCATGAGATTCGTTGTTGTTGTTGTTTTTTTTTTAATGGGTTCTTTCTATTGACCTTCTGATTTTTTAGCCTTTATGTTGCTTCTCTTGCTTTATGTTTCCAAATTCACATGAAGGCTCTGCCTGATTTGGAGCAGGGACCTGAACCCAGTTCTTCTACAGCCCAGCTGAGTGCCCTAACCACCAATCTATTCTAGGGGAGATCTCACTCCCGTTTATTAGCTTCAAAGTCTCCTTCTCCAACCCCTCACTGGCTGAAATCAGAATCATCTCCTTGTAATCTGCATCCATTACAACCTCTATCATAGCAGTTTCAGTTGTTTCTTTCCTCTTTGCTAGGTAAACAGCAACATCTTTAATCATAAATAGGATTATTTCGACAGCCAATTCTAATTCAATTGAATTTTTTTGCACTGTTTCTTTAGTTCAGTGGATCTGTGTATCTTAACTACACAGCATTCCTTTTCTTTATCTCAATTTTTATGATTCAGCACAACTCTGAAACCACCTGTATTTGTACTAAATTTCCACTACTTTTCTATTTAGTCTCATTGTGCTTATGGTCGCTAAAGGCTAATTATTTTGGTAAAATATTCTATTATTCTTTATTAGTGCTTATTGCTAATTGATATTCTGAACTTTCCTAATATTAATTTTAGGCCACTTTTTTGTACCAAAACTGGGCATGGAAAAACTCTTGTTTCTTTATTCTTTACAGGTTCTTACAGATAGGTATCAAGATGATATTATTTCTAAATCATTTTTTTCACTAGGTTGCAAAATAGCAGTTTTTTATAAGCAGTTCATAGATTTTTTTTTAACTGATTATAATTTTTATTTCAGATCCTCTCTAATTCAGATATATTTA
Organism: Malaclemys terrapin pileata; assembly: GCF_027887155.1. Classification (NCBI taxonomy): domain Eukaryota; kingdom Metazoa; phylum Chordata; order Testudines; family Emydidae; genus Malaclemys; species Malaclemys terrapin. The sequence goes on along the minus strand of NC_071506.1, from coordinate 169,657,441 downwards.
TTTACAGTACAGAGACCAAAAATATTATAGTTCCTACCAATGGGTCAATAAAATATTTAATCCTTCATATAAAATCATAGTGGGTTAAAGAAAAGTTATTTTGAAAACAAATCAGAAAACAAAGAGTAAACACTTGCAAACTAAAATAATTAGTTCAAAACCAACCAGTGTAAAATTAAGATAGGACTTTATGATTTAGGTATTAAAAAGAGCTCTTGATTTGCATCAACTACAAGTCTAGCAACTCACTGAAATCAAAAGCTCCATTTCTATTTTTACACACATCAAGTCACTGACAGAGTAAAGAGACTAAAACTAGTGTAGTGTCCATGAATGATTTAATAAGATGAGAAGATGCCTATTGCATCTGGCTTCCACCATCAATATTTATACTCCACTGCAGACAGATGTGACAAAGAGTTCCTCATAAATGAACTCTTAAAAACAGAAGAGATAAAAGACAGTGCTGTCAACAGTTTGCAAACATTTTAGGAACTGTATAGTCTACAGATATTGCATTGTGAAGAAATAGTACATTTATGGCATATTGGTTTTTCAGTATGTGTTTACAATATAGGATAAGATAGGTTAATAAACTGGACAAAACACAAAATACCTGTAGCTAAGGGGACAATCGTAGACTGGCCAGGGGGATGTTTTAAATAACAAAACAGCTCTTCCTCCCCAATCTCTATTAAATTAATTCCTTGGATGGTTAACAATAAGAAACAGACTGGGGTATGTAATTAAAAAACAAATTGTAATAACTTTTCTTTTCAAGAAACCCCGTAAATTACAGAAGAGAGGAGGCCTATTTCTTATACAAGTCAGGATGCTGAATAGTGAAGAATAGAGCTGGGTTACATTTTTTCGACTTAAATTCTGTTTTGCTGAAGAATGCAGATTAATGTTGACCAAAACATTTTGCAAATTTGTGTCAAATTTGCCAAATTGCTTCAGTTGGGAAAAAATAATCTGAAAAAAACAAATGTTTCGAATTTTTGAATCTAAATTACTTTTTGTTTTGAAATTTATTTGTTTCATTTTTTAAAAATTTAAAGGGTAAAAAAAGTCAAAAATGATATTAAACATTTTGTTATGAGTTGAATGAAATGCTTCATTTGACCTGAAAGTAATTTTTTTTTTTGTTTGGCCAGTGAGTCAACAATGAGCTATTCACACAACTCTAGTCAGGTATCCAACACCTAACCTCCAAGAGGGCTACAGAGACTCATGTGAACTGTGCTCTTCGGTTTTTCAACATTCAGTGCTTATTAATTCCATTTGAAAAAAGAGAGAGAGAGAAAATTGAGGACACACTGGTACAGTTTGTTGTTTCCTCTTACTAGGTAAATCAGACATTTATCGTAGCTATGCTGTAAACTTTAAATCATTTTGTTCATTTTTGCTCTTATATATTTGGTAATGGAAAATGCCCTTTGTTTTCTGTTTGTATGTGAAATACCGGTATTTTGTTGCTTTGCAAACCATATGAAAATAATGGGCATAAAATTTTCATGTAGTGCATCTGTGCATGTCACACATCTGAGGGCTGAATTTAGGTCAACATTTTCAAAATGTTGTTGCCTAAAGCTAGGTACCTAAATCCACTTTAGGATAGCAAATTTAAAATGTTGGCTTTTAGTCTTAGATTTTACATGTGACAGCGTATGACCAGAGAACGGGAGCAGTTACAAATATTTTTAATTATTATTGCTTGGGTGTTTTGAAGTTACTTTTTAAATGTAAACTTTAAGAAATTATGTGTATATACTAGGGACAAGACTGTGGCATTTAGCCACAGCCAATAGAAAAGAAGTAGTTCCCCCAGGAGGAATCCTGGAGAGAAAATCAGCCTTTGATGCATTCTGCCTCAAACAGCTTCCCATTTGCACTGGGGAAAGCACAGTCTGTTTTATCCTTTTGAGGAGTGCTGCATGGTTCCCCCAGCATAGCCTATCAAGTCTGCTAGCTAGCAGATAAGGGATCTGGAGCAATGGCTCCACTTACACCCCACCCCAACTAATTGTTCCCAGGAATGAGTATCTGGTAGCAGCCCCTGTGCTTCCTTTAACACAGATACTGCAATTATAGCTGGCCCTTTAAATGTCTATGTACATATGTTTGCTCTCTCCCATAAGACTATGTGGCTGGATACGAGCTGGTGATTAACTAAGACTATGACTAAGACAAACATGTCAAGTCTCATTCATTGGGTGTGAGACTCATTTATTAGCATGCTATCTCACTCTCACACACATTCCTAACCTCATCTCACTCATTTTGAGTAAGATTTTAAATACTTTTACTTAGGCGCTATAACAGACAACAATACATCAGGTGCCACAGGCATGGGGCTTAGAGCTTGCTTTCCAAACTTATGTACTGTGGTAATCATGGAAACTATAGACCCACATTCTATATGTGCAGGAGAGGAGAGGGGAGGATATGCAGGGGCAGGGGCATTTGTGTGTGTGACTACTTGATGGTCAAAAAATGAGTTCACCCACAAATGAGCAGACTGGACAAATTCATGTCTTCAGGGATCTCCAGCCATGCAGGTTTTTGTTCTAACCAGCAAATAATTGTTTTTATTAAAATCCACTGATTTCAATTGTGCAAGAATTCTCGTCTGCCCTAGACTTTAGTATGAATTGGGACATTATCGTGTTTCATATGCAATATTAAGAACTGTACATTTTAAATAGGGTTACCATACGTCCGGATTTTCCCAGACATGTCCGGCTTTTTGGGTCTCAAATCCCCATCCAGGAGGAAATCCCAAAAAGCCGGACATGTCCAGGAAAATAGGGAGGGAGGGACCGGCGGTGCTCGGCCAGGGGCCGGAGCCGCTGGGGCTGGCAGTGCTCGGCGGTGTGGGGCCAGGGTCGGCGGTGTGGGGCCAGAGCCAGCGGTGCGGGGCCGGGGGCGGTGGTGCGCTCGGCCAGGGGCCGGGGCTGGAGCCGGTGGTGTTGGGCCCGGAGCCGGCGGTGTTCGGCCGGGGGTGGGCTGGAGCCGACCAGGGGTCGGGCTGGGGCCAGCGGTGCGGAGCCGGGGGCCGGGGTTCTCGGCCGGGGCCGGAGCCGGCAGTGCGGTGCCCGGGGCCGGCTGTGTTCGGCCGGGGGCCGGGCTGGGGCCGGCCAGGGGTGCTCAGCCAGGGGTGCTGGGCCGGGGGTGCTCGGCCGGGGGCCAGGCCCAGGGCCGGCGGTGCGGGGCCCAGGGCCGGCGGTGCGGTGCCCGGGGCCGGCTGTGTTCGGCTGCGGGCCGGGCTGGGGCCGGCCAGGGGTGCTCAGCCAGGGGTGCTTATTTTAGAAATAAGGCACACATTTTTAACAGTGAATGTAATTACTACTACAACAACTTTATACAGGATGTGTTGGATTCTCTGTCACTTGAAGTCTTAAATCAAGATTGGATGTTTTTTTTCAAAAGAGATGCTTTAGCTCTGGTGCTCTCAACCTTCCCAGACTACTGCACCCCTTTCAGGACTCTGAAATGTAAGTACAGTATTTATATTCCAATTGATTTATTTTATAATTATATGATAAACATGAGAAAGTAAGCAATTTTTCAGTAATAGTTTGCTGTGACACTTTTGTATTTTTATGTTTGATTTCATATGCAAGTAGCTTTTATTTGAGGTGAAACTTGGGGTACACAAGACAAATCAATGTATAGTATATAGAGCAGTATAAAATCATTGTCTGTATGAACTTTTAGTTTGTACTGACTTTAATAGTGCTTTTTATGTAGCTTGTTGTAAAACTAGGTAAATATCTACATGAGTGATGTACCCCCTGGGAGACTGCTATGTACCCTGGTTGAGAACCACTGCTTTAGCTCTACCACATGTTACGGGCTTGATGCAGGAATGAAGGGGCAGAAGGGTCTGTCACCTAGGAGTACACTGCCTTCGAAAACTGGAACAGAATACAGCATTCTTCTGCTGTGAGCAATCAGCTCAGAAATCCACATCTCTCTCTAGGGGCTGGTCCACATACAGGATTATAATTTACTACTGCTTTTGGTTACTCTCTTAGCTCAAGTGAGATCAGGGCCGGCTTTAGACACCAGCAAAGCAAGCAGTTGCTTGGGGCGGCAGATTTACAAGAGGCGCAAGCATCCAGCATGGGAGCTGAGAACCAACAGGGGGCCCTGGGAGCTGTATTTCCTTGGTTAGCTCCCTGCCTATGGAGCCAGCCCTGGAGCAGGGAAAGAACTACATTTCCCAGCATTCCCTTGGCCAGTAGCAACAGGAAAGGGTGTGGGAAAGGAGTATTGAACTGAAATCTGCAGCTTGCTGTGAATGGTAGGAACAGAGCCAGCTCTAGGTTTTTTGCCGCCCGCCCCCGCCCTGGGCTCCCCCCAGCTCACACCCCTGCTGCCCCAGCTCTGGCTCCCACCTGCACTCCCCTGCTGCCCCAGCCCTGGGCTTTTCCTCCCCCCCTCCTCGCATCCCCTGCCGTCCCAGCTCTGGCCCCCACCTACACCCTCCTGCTGCCCCAGCCCTGGGCTCCCCCCTGCCCACATCCCCTGCCACCCCAGCTCTGGCCCCCACCTGCACTCCCCTGCTGCCCCAGCCCTGGGCTCTCCCCCCACCCGCACCTCCTGCCGCCCCAGCCCTGGGCTCTTCCCCCCCCCCCCTGCACCTCCTGCCACCCCAGCCCTGGGCTTTCCCCCAAAGAAGGAATTGGGGGGACTAAATGGACAGTGCACCTATGTATCTGAAGCCTAGCAAGGGAGGTATGTGGATCCCACTAGAATTTAAAATGAAAAGTAAGGGAGGGGAGGCTCTGGACCTGGGCAGCTTTAGATACAGTACCAGACACTTAAGAGGATTTCCACTTCTGAGCCATGGAAGCAGAAATTGACTTTTCCTCTCCAGATATAGCTAATATTCAGAAAGGGAATCTAGCACCTGCCTTCCAGATTTGAAAACCCTTAAAATTCAGGAGTGCTCAAGCTCAATTTGGGCAGCTGTTACTTCATTTCCCACAAATCAAATATACTGATCCACTTTAACTTGCTGTAGAAAAAGTAGAATAAATTGAGCAAGAAATGCTTCCCAGTGGTTATTAGGACTGGAATTGCTATTTTCAACAGCCATTGCTTTTTTTTTTTTTAAGTTTTAGTTTAATTTGTTTAAAAGGAAGACCGTGATAGTGCATTCCCCATAGAAACAAAGAATAATAAAGGCACCTCAACTTTTCCTCATTTATGTAGGACAGTCTTATAATATGCATCCAGATATCCTCCAGTCACACAAGCTGAAAATTGTTCCACTTTACTGCAGTTCTGTAACCATATGGGAACCAATCTTGTCTGTGTTCTGTGCACATCCAAAATTCCTGCTGAATGACCTGCCCTGGGAGCGAGTTACCAGTGACCCAGGGCTAAGGCAGCAGGAGGGTGCAGTTGCAGGGGAGTGAGGGGGAGAGCACGGGGAGGGGGCAGGGGGGGGGCAGCCAAAAATTTTTTTGCTTGGGGCAGCAAAAAACCTAGAGCCGTCCCTGAGTGAGATGTCAGTGTTATAGATCTAAATGTCCCGCTGATGAACCTCATGAGAGTTGATATGGTTCGACACAATGGAAATTCTGTTTTTTCAGCTTGAGTGGTTTTTTTAAAGCCATAGAAATTACACCGCCCTCCCCCCAAAAAAAGTACATTAAAAGAGTATTAAGGTTGAAAAGTCAATATTCAAAAGTTAGGAAATGCAGACAATCTTAGTACTGGCAACCTTAATTTTGCCTCCTTGTACATATATGTGTGACGTTGTGCAGTCTATATGGTTTTATAAAAACTTGATAATAAGTCAATATAATGTAACTGAGATAGTTTTAGAGAAAATACGGTAATAAGTGAATGTAACGTAACTGGGATATGCTTCATGCAAAAGGTCTCTTGTAAGGTATTATTACAAAGCTTATAATCTACTGAGTATGATCATCTGATTTGTATAAATGTACCACTCTTGTATCTAAAACTAGAAATATAAAATGTAACTCTGAGGGCCTATTGTAATTGTGTAAAGTGTGGACCATTAATGATGGTTTGGAATCTTGATGACTCCCATTGTCTGCAGATGGCTGTATTTACCTGTGAGTCTTCCTGTATATGTGTGTGCTGGCAAGTGAGTAATGAAGTCTTGCAGTGACATGTGATCATGTCACCTGAACTGGAATCCATCTTTAACCTGGTGCTTTTCCAGTGAGGGGGGGTGGAAACCCAGAGGGACAAAGAGTTCCCGCCTTATGCAAAAGATATATAAAGGGGGGAAGAGAACAGAGAGGGAGAGGAGCCATCATGAAGAATCCCCTAGCTACCACCTGAGCTGCAACAAGAGCTGTACCAGGGGAAAGAATTGTGCCCAGGCCTGGAAGGTGTCCAGTCTGAGAAAAAACTTACTGAAGCATCTCTGAGGGTGAGATTATCTGTATTCAGTTTGATTAGGCATAGATTTGCGCATTTTATTTTATTTTGCTTGGTGACTTACTTTGTTTTGTCTGTTACTACTTTGAACCACTTAAATCCTACTGTCTGTATTTAATAAAATCACTTTATATTTAGTAATTCACTCAGAGTATGTATTAATACCTGGAGGAGCAAACAACTGTGCATATCTCTCTCAGTGTTATAGAGGGCGAACAATTTATGAGTTTGCCCTGCATAAGCTTTATGCAGGGTAAAACGGATTTATTTGGGTTTAGACCCCATTGGGAATTGAGCATCTGAGTGCTAAAGACAAGCGCACTTCTGTAAGCTGTTTTCAGGAAACTTGCAGGTTTGGGACAAGTGATTCAGACCCTGGATCTGTGCTGGAGCCAGACGGGAGTGTCTGGCTCAGCAAGACAGGGTGCTGGAGTCCTGAGCTGGCAGGGAAAACAGAAGCAGGGGTAGTCTTTGCACATCGGGTGGCAGCTCCCAAGGAGGTTTCTGTGATCCAACCTGTCACAATATGCATTATATTATATTATATATTCATTATATGCTTTAGTTACATGATCACATACTATTTTTTCCATGGATGGACTCCAGAGGGATCTACTGGCTTGTTGCACTGGAAGGAGCTGAAGAACCAGCTGGTCTAGCTGTGGCAAGTAAACATGGTGCTGAAGATTGAACTAGAGAGCTACAAGCTCTAGTGCAAAGAGCTGCAGGCAAAGACTTGTGAGCCATGCAAGGCCAGCATCACTATGTGAGCAAGGACAAACCAAGATGAGATGTTCATCAGTAATACTCTGTTAAAGTCAATTCAAGTTTGACACAAGGAGAAAGACAGTCATCTGACAACTATGAAAAGGCAGAATTTCCAATTAATGAGGTCTCAAGAAAAATTATCTTAAAAATACAGAAAAGCAAGAAGCACTTGGGAACTTTCTTTGAAAGAAGATAGGAATTTTGCAGAAGTTAGACAAAGCAGTGTCTGTTCCACCATCACAAAGAGACTCATCAGTGAAGGTATGGCTATGCAGCATTTCCCAAATGTGGCCACTGTGGCTGTATACAGCCACCAGGGGCTTTTCTTGTTGCCACAGCCTCCTGGGCTGTGATTCTGGGGGGAGGAGGGAAGCAGCAGCCCCTCCCTTTCCCTGTTGTTCCTGGATGCACCGCCTTAGTGTTGGCTGCTGGTGCTGCAAGCAGGGGTTAGGCCCAACCCCCCCCCCCCCCCCGGAGACAGCTGGGCACAATGCTGGAGGAGCAGGCAACCAGTGAGTTCCCCACCTTCCCAGGGGTGGGGGGACTCAGGCTTTGGGCTTCATCCCTGGGTGGCGGGGCAGCAGGCTCTGGCCACAGGGTTTCTGGCTCCCACTGCATGGCACAGGGCCCGAGGCTCTGGCCATGTGGCTTCGGGCTCTGTCCCCATCCCTCAGACACGGGGCTTCGGGCTCTGGCTGTGGGTCTTCAGGCTCTGGCCCCCCCACTGCCTCCCTCAGCCCCCCCCCCTCCCCAATTCCATCGCCCCTGGCTCTTCCTGCCTACCCCGACCCTCCCATCCAGGGCTTAATTTGTCCCCAGGCTTGCTGGGCCTGAGTAAGTCTCTTGTATGTTTGTTTACTGCTAGCTACTAAGTCTGCTGTGAAAAGGGATATTAACAAACATACAAGTATCACTTTTCACAGCACACTTGCTAGCTAGCAATAAATAAATTACAATGATTTTGACATTTAAATGTGCATATTTATTTGTTTTTCCTAAAGCTAATTAAGTATTTTAGGAAAAAGTTTGAGAGCGACCACCAGCAAGAGTTAGTGGCCACACTCTCAGGCCACCAAAAAAATTATCCTGAGAACCCCTGCTCTAGAGAATATAATGCATCCATACTAGATTTTTAAACAATGAAATGGAAGTGCTGTGAAAACACCTATTGGATTTATAATAACGATATGTAAAAATACATAAATAAGCAAAGGGACAAATGTGGCATCCTGGGACTCTGCAGGTATGTAACAGTATGTAAGCTAGAGGGGTGTGGAGACAGAGCTTGGACATTCTCTGAGTAAGACACTGAATTTTGTCTCATACATTATGTTGTGGATGTAATGGTTAAATGAAAGCCTTCTTGCACTGGAGAAGATTAAAGTTTTAGTGAATTTTGTGAATTGCAGACACTACCTGTGGATCCCAGAAATGTAGAATGATAGTATCCTTTACACCAAAGGAACCAATGATCCAACCCAATGTGGCCGTTTCTAGTTCCGAATTTCCCTCCATAGTCAATAAGACCTTCATGGAGGATGCCAATTACCGGATATGCTTTTCTAAGACAAATTACATTTTAGAAATACAAACGGCATCACCTTCATAGATTGCATCCCCCCCTTTTTTTTTTGTAAGGCTAACTTTTGTAACAATAAGCAATATAAATAGTCAGTCACTAATTACCTATCAAGCGGCAGGAGTATTGCCCTTTGTCAGCCAGACCTAGATGAAACAGGGGCCAAGAAGTCATATCATTTTTTATCAGTACTCCTGTGTGTCACACTCTAATTACATGGTTTTCAAAATAAAGAGAATCGTTCACAAAAATACAGCAACTGAAGCCCCTTGAATCCCTCGGTTTAGAAAGAAACTGTCAGAAAAAAGATATTTGCCGTGCTCTCCATTTTTTCTGAAAACTAGTGGCATTGGAGAAAGTGAAATCCGGCACATTGCTGTGCATGGCTCAGAGGCATTCCTGATCTCCAGTAGATTCCTGTGGGAGCAGGCATGGGGCTGAAAACTAGAGCTGTGCAGAGAAGGGAAGTTTATTTCACAAAGAACGTTGAGATTTCAAAATCTGGCTTCATTCCAAATCGGAGACAAAACTGAAAAATTTAAAATTATACAGAGAAATAATAATTTTAAACAATCATTTTGGATTGATGGATACACCTTGTTTTGTTGGAATTGAAATGTTTTATTTCCATTTTGACTTTATTTTGTATTATAATATATAATATGATACAAAATAGAAATTTGAAATTAAAATCCATTTCAAAATGAAAAATTGACACATTTTGTTCCAAAAATGTTGAAATGGTATATTTTGATATTGGTCAAAACTTTTTCTTCTAGGGTTCTTCCAAAATGAAATTCTTGAGAAACCAACCCAATTTTGAAGTAATTTGATGTTTCAATGGAACTGCATATTGCAATAGAATATAATTCCGTCAAAGTTTTTCCAATTATTTCTACTGAAAATCAACAGAAAATAGAAAATCAGTTAGAAATTCCAATTATACTATGATACTCATAAGAACATTACTTGGGAAAGGCTCACTTTTCTTTACGCAAACAAGCTGCAATGTGAGACCATTGAAATACATTATAGACCTATGTAATAAAGCTAAATCATGTGAATGTGGACTAACTGGAGACAGAATTTATTTATATAAATAAATCAGAACAAAGCAAGATTTTTTTAAAGTAGACTTGACTTTGCAAAGAACAGTGGAGGTTCATAGTTCAAATGAAAACAGCTTCTCTAACTGAAGTGTTAACAAGCAGGCAAGAACTGAATTTCCTCTTCATACCAAGGTATGAGGACAGACTGCACGTAAAAGCAAATGGCAGAAGTCAGGTTTGTTTTCAATGAACGTGCAGGCCATTGCAATAAAATACAGATGCGTCAAGCACCAATTGTGTAATGTCATACTTATAATAAAAGCAACCATTTTGCAAGTGTGTGTGTGTCTAAGCACAAATTGCAAAGAAATACAAAAGCAAAATAAATTAATGAACATACAACTGGCAAGTAAAGCTCTAATGTTGATCGTACCCAAACAGTGTTTTGTGGGTCTCTTAATATATTTAGAAAAAAGATTCTCTAACAGATTGGTTTGTGACATGGGAAATAACTGAACAGAAAGGTAGTTACAAATCAGTTTCTTGAGCTGAGTGCAATATAATAAGAAGTAACCTATAAAATAATTAGTGACTGCTCAATGAACAAAGTGAACCCATGTGGCAAAGTTAAACTAGCCCGCCTTTAAAAGCATAAATACCATTCAGAGTTTGACTCAGTGGAATAGGAAGTCCCATATTTGTTTGAGTTGAAGCTAAATCTGTAAATGCAGATGACTAAACAGTCATTTTCTATAGACAAGGATGCATAGAATTTGGTGAGGTGCATTAATGATATACTGGGATCTCTGTGGTGAATTATATCATTGAAAACACACGCACCACAAAATTCCGTTAGTACTGAGAAATAAGAGACAAACTGAACTTGACCAGATGGTGAAATTAAATGTTATGGAGTGCACACACACAACAATAACTGGATTAACAGTTTGGTCACTGGATCTAGACAAACCCTTAACTTATTTGATTTAACAAAAGGATTTCAATAAAACCATCAAAGCTGAGTACTATCCCTTGAGAACAGATGAGGCCTCCATTTGGCTGTCTCCTTGTGATGGGGTATACAAACCCCACCCTGAGCAGTAAGGGATTAAGTACCTGCTAAGGGCTCAGCCAGCCACATCCCACTACACCTGCAAGAGCTGCATAGACAGGAGGAAGAGTTAAAATGGAGTAGAACAGCTCACTTGTGGGAAGACCAGGAAGAGAACAAATCTTTAGCTTGCTGCTCCTCAGGAAAGGGGTGAGGGAACACAGGATCTCTCCCTCAGCAACTACCTGAAGGTCCCTCCTTGAGGGAAGGGAGGACCTGCTTCTGTTATACCCAGAGAGGGAGGCATTTCCCCCTCATGCCTATGAACCCAGTTTATTTTTGTTGATTCCCTGTGTTTTGTTTATGGATACCCCCGAAGGGAACTGACTTGGCTGGAGGGACAATAGTGGGGTGGTAGGAAGTGACTCAGAAAGTGCAACCTTGAAATGCCCCTAGGTGTGAGACCCTTTGGAAGCCCTCACAGAGATCTGGGCCAGAGCCTCGTGGAATGGAAGGACCTGGGCTCCCCTAACTAAACCACCATATGCCTGTTGAAAGGCCTAAACCCTGACCACTAGGTGATGATCCCCATGAGCACGGTCTATCACACTCCTTTATTAGACTGTAAACTCTTCAGGGCAGGGACTGTTTCTTACAATGTGTTTGTACAGTGCCTAACACAATGGAGCCCTGATTTCAGGTGGGACGTCTAGATTCATAGATTCATAGATTCATAGATTCTAGGACTGGAAGGGACCTCGAGAGGTCATCGAGTCCAGTCCCCTGCCCGCATGGCAGGACCAAATACTGCCTAGACCATCCCTAGTAGACATTTATCTAACCTACCCTTAAATATCTCCAGAGACGGAGATTCCACAACCTCCCTAGGCAATTTGTTCCAGTGTTTAACCACCCTGACAGTTAGGAACTTTTTCCTAATGTCCAATCTAGACCTCCCTTGCTGCAGTTTAAACCCATTGTTTCTGGTTCTATCCTTAGAGGCTAAGGTGAACAAGTTCTCTCCCTCCTCCTTATGACACCCTTTTATATACCTGAAAACTGCTATCATGTCCCCTCTCAGTCTTCTCTTTTCCAAACTAAACAAACCCAATTCTTTCAGCCTTCCTTCATAGGTCATGTTCTCAAGACCTTTAATCATTCTTGTTGCTCTTCTTTGGACCCTTTCCAGTTTCTCCACATCTTTTTTAAAATGCGGCGCCCAGAACTGGACACAATACTCCAGCTGAGGCCTAACCAGAGCAGAGTAGAGCGGAAGAATGACTTCTCGTGTCTTGCTCACAACACACCTGTTAATGCATCCCAGAATCATGTTTGCTTTTTTTGCAACAGCATCACACTGTTGACTCATATTTAGCTTGTGGTCCACTATAACCCCTAGATCCCTTTCTGCCGTACTCCTTCCTAGACAGTCTTTTCCCATTCTGTATGTGTGAAATTGATTTTTCCTTCCTAAGTGGAGCACTTTGCATTTGTCTTTGTTAAACTTCATCCTGTTTAACTCAGACCATTTCTCCAATTTGTCCAGATCATTTTGAATTATGACCCTGTCCTCCAAAGTAGTTGCAATCCCTCCCAGTTTGGTATCATCCGCAAACTTAATAAGCGTACTTTCTATGCCAATATCTAAGTCGTTGATGAAGATATTGAACAGAGCCGGTCCCAAAACAGACCCCTGCGGTACCCCACTCGTTACGCCTTTCCAGCAGGATTGGGAACCATTAATAACAACTCTCTGAGTACGATTATCCAGCCAGTTATGCACCCACCTTATAGTAGCCCCATCTAATTTGTATTTGCCTAGTTTATCGATAAGAATATCATGCGAGACAGTATCAAATGCCTTACTAAAGTCTAGGTATACCACATCCACCGCTTCACCCTTATCCACAAGGCTCGTTATCCTATCAAAGAAAGCTATCAGATTGGTTTGACATGATTTGTTCTTCACAAATCCATGCTGGCTATTCCCTATCACCTTACCACCTTCCAAGTGTTGGCAGATGATTTCCTTAATTACTTGCTCCATTATCTTCCCTGGCACAGAAGTTAAACTAACTGGTCTGTAGTTACCTGGGTTGTTTTTAGTTCCCTTTTTATAGATGGGCACTATATTTGCCCTTTTCCAGTCTTCTGGAATCTCTCCCGTCTCCCATGACTTTCCAAAGATAATAGCTAGAGGCTCAGATACCTCCTCTATTAGCTCCTTGAGTATTCTAGGATGCATTTCATCAGGCCCGGGTGACTTGCAGGCATCTAACTTTTCTCTGCTTATATCTGGTTCTTCAAACTTAAATGGTAGAAGAAAAGGAACCTAATCAAGAAAACATTCTGATTGCCACATTTCAGCCCCTTCTTCCAGTTCTGGGCTCCACATCACTTTGATTTGGGCAGTCATATTGGCTAAATATGGAAAGATATTAAGCTTCACTGAATCATGTTTTTGATTTTTGTCTGTTTGTCATTTCACCGTGGTATTGATAGTTGGTTGCTAGGTTTTCCACTAAGACTATGGAAGTCATGTTATCAGCCTGTAATCTGTTAAATGCCTTCAAAACCACTTTCCTTTGCTTATGTAAGTTTAGTGCCTTTCTTTACCGGCTCTTATTGTATAAAATGTGTGTTATGATTTGATCAATGTCTTCCTTTTAATCAGTGAAAAATTCAACTTATGGTAGTTGAATTCTAATGTAGAAAGACTCTCACAGGGAGTTCCCCTGGGTGTTACTCAAAAACTGGGGCATGAATCTTTAATCCATCATGAGGCTGACTGCAGCCGTGGAAGAATTTTTGAACTTTCACAATACAGGGGTGATGGTTGTTACTATTCTTCGGCAAGTCTTAAATAGTATATAAACGTATTGAGATCGGAAGTTAGGATGATTAAGCCTGTGAAACTCCTAATCTCATTCATATAACTTTCATTATGTGAGCAAAAAGCAAAAGTCCTTGTCATGCAAAAATGCAGATAATATGGCAGCTTCATCAATAGGGACACAATGGGCCTGTGATGCGGTGAAACCCCATCCTGGGATAGAAAGGATTAAGAGTCAGTTACTTACATATGTTGTACCTGTGGAACAGAGGGACTCCTGTGAAGCGGCTTGAGCCCATAGGAGAACAGACAGCTCAGGAAAACTCAGCCTCATGGGCCAGGGCTCAATACAGGAGCTGAGGGGAAGACTTTGGAGTTGCTGAGAAAGGAGATTTAAGACAGAGCCCAGAGAAAGGGCTGGGTTGTTGAGAGAGTTTGGAAAGTAGTTTGAGCTTTTGTTGCCCCAGAAGGGATCTCCAGAGGATCATAAGCAATCAAAAACAAATACTGATAATCCCATCCAAAGGCAACTGAATAAAGCTTAACCTATCAGTTACATGCTGAAAGCAATGAGAAGACATGCAGTACAGACTAGAAAACGGTAATTAATACCTATATTGTGAAAATAGTACTTAGATTTAAATAACTCCTTGGGGCTGAGACTACCTTTTTCTTCATTGTACAGTGCCTAGCACAATGAGGTCCTGATTGTTATAGTAATCTAAATGATAAATGCTAATTATGCTGTTGTCAATGTAAAAATGAATTTACAAATCACAACAGAACTCAATATATAGCTAATTCCACAAACAACTGTTCAGTGCATAATAAAAAGGGACAAAGCTAAGTAATAAATCAACCAGCTATCTATAGTTAAGTATTTCAGAATGATTGAGTAACAATCATTCTTCAATTATGCTGTGTTTTATGAGGTTCATATTGGGTTTGCCATATTTTAAATCCCTATATCCTCACTCACTGAGTGATGGGCAAAATATAAGAACAGAAAAGTGACAAGGATGATCCAGAAATGAAAATTAAAAAGCATTGCCTTCAGAAATGCTAACTGTGACCAGGTGGATGGGTCCCACACTGGAGTGGAAGGGGTTACTGCAGCGCTCTTAGCAGCAGAAGCCATGCCCCCTCAACCGTGCTGCGCATGCTCCAACGGCTGCTGCAGTATAAAAGGGAGCAGCATAGCTCAGTCTGGGCTGACTGCCAAGGAGGAGGGATGCTTAGTAGAGGCTCTAGCCCAGGAGCCATTACAGACCTTACCTATGGGAGCTGAAGAGCCTGAGACCCGGACAAAAGGCCTGCTGCCTTCGGAACTCCAGGGAGCGTCCTATGTCGAGGAGCCTGGAAGCCCTGATACCCTATGGACCGCTGTCGTAGGAAGTGACCCGGTGGGGAAGTGGCACCTTCCAATCTCATAAGGTCAGTATGTTTCAGTGAGATTCCCTGCTGACCCAGAGGTGGACTGCTCTGTTGCTGTTAGGGCTCTGGGTCAGGGCCCGGTGGAGTAGGGTGGGCCTGGGTCCCCCTATTGGGACTGCCACCCCCATTGCCACACTACCCTGCATTTGAGGGTGGTTATATTGACTCTGGTCATTGGGCTGCGCTCCCCTGCAGACAAGGGGAGCCTTATTGACTCTGGCCACTGGGTTACATAACCCTGAGTCTTGGCATAACCCTCTTGGCTTCACTGTGGGCCTATCATGCCCTTGCCCCACCCCCAGGGTGATGGGGTGTACTGGCCCCATGACACTAACCAAATATTTACAAGAAGTGAGGATAAATGGAACATTCCTTGTCTGAGTTCCAGTTAAAAATATTCCTGACTTGAAAGTCTTGCAGCTTATCAGACTGAATGACAGCAAAGGCAGAGGCTCATCTTGCGCATAAGAAAAGAAAGGGTTGACTGTCCAAGGGATATCAGCTTTTGATATAAGAAATGGAAACTTTACATCTGAAATACGGTTGCTGGTGAGTGTTTGCTTAAGGTTGGGGGGCTGTCTGTAAGCGAGGACTGGTCTGTCTCCCAAGATCTGTGAGCAACCAGCAACCGCACACCAGACAACAAAAACTCTAACCCAGGAACCTATCCTTGCAACAAAGCCTGATGCCAGCTCTGTCCACATATCTATTCAAGTGACACCATCATAGGACCTAACCACATCAGCCACACCATCAGGGGCTCATTCACCTGCACATCTACCAACGTGATATATGCCAGCAATGCCCCTCTGCCATGTACATTGGCCAAACTGGACAGTCTCTATGCAAAAGAATAAATGGACACAAATCTGACAACAGGAATCATAACATTCAAAAACCAGTGGGAGAACACTTCAACCTCTCTAATCACTCAGTGACAGACTTGAAGGTGTCAAGTTTTGCAACAAAAAAACTTCAGAAACAGACTCCGAAGAGAGACTGCTGAACTCGAATTAATATGCAAATTAGACACAATTAACTTAGGTCTAAACAGAGACTGGGAATGGTTGGGTCATTACACTAATTGAATTATTTCCCCCATGTTAAGTTCTCCTCACACCTTCTATGGGTTATCTCGATTATCACTTCAAAGTTTTTTCTTCTGCTGCTACTGATAGCTCATCTCAATTGATTGGCCTCTTACAATTGGTATGCGTACTTCCACCTTTTCATGTTCTCTGTATGTATAAATATCTTCTGTCTGTGTGTTTCACTCTGTGCATCTGAAGAAGTGAGCTGTAGCCCACAAAAGCTTATGCTGAAATAAATTTGTTAGTCTCTAAGGTGCCACAAGTACTCCTTTTCTTTTTGCGGCTACAGACTAACACGGCTGCTACTTTAAAATCTAGCAATACAGTGTATCTTTGCTTGATATTTTTTAGAAAACTAATATGTTTAAATTCCAGCCTTTGGCTTAGGCAAAGGCTATCAGCATTACTTTATCTCCCTGATAATAAACCTTTTGTATTTTTTTTACATTAGCACAATTTTATTTAAATGAGCTCAGTTATTTAAATCCAAGTCTTCTTCATAGGTAACCTTTATACTCACTTAATCTTAAAAAAAAAAAAAAATACACTAAACCTACTAGGCACATAAAGTGAGCTCTTTCAGAACTGGCTGAGCACTTTTAAAGTAAAAGGTAATCACAAGCATAATTTACTTTCCTGAATTCACTGTAAAGGAAACACTGTATGCTTTAAACTGCCAAATATAATTTCCTTTTTTGATTAGGATCTTCTCATAAATAGGTTCTTATACATTTAGGGCTCAGTCCTACCCGCTTGAAGTCAATGAGAGTTTTGTCATTCAATTCCATGGGAGCTGAATAAGACCCTTATGAGGCAACATTGAAGGGTGGTGGTGGTGGGGGGGGAATGAATTCAAATAGGAAATATTTCAAGCTGCTCTCTGAGAAAGATGTTTAAGAAGTAAGAGCCACAGAGCTATATCTCTATACAGTACCTCCAGAGAGGCAGAGTAGATTACTAATCCATAA
Organism: Malaclemys terrapin pileata; assembly: GCF_027887155.1. NCBI lineage: Eukaryota > Metazoa > Chordata > Testudines > Emydidae > Malaclemys > Malaclemys terrapin. The sequence goes on along the minus strand of NC_071506.1, from coordinate 169,640,239 downwards.
GAAACTGTCATCACAGTCAATTGTTGCAATAAAGAAACAATGAAAGGTTTTTAAAATATCCTATAGATGTATGTGGAATTTCCTGAAAAGCTTTTTTTAGTGCATCCTTTGATGAAATGGTAATTTACAGTAAAATGTCACTCAAATACACTCTACCTGATCATCAAAATGACTTTTTGGTTCCATTTTATTCCTCAAAACCCATTTTAAAAACCAACAAAGTAAATATGCAATATACATGTTTAACTGTATGTTGCTTTGTTCTCCTCAAAAAAAGCAAATACACAGAACCTCCCAGAATGAAGGGTAAAACAGGTAAGGAAGATAATGAATATCATTGGGAAATCCATGCTACAGGACATTAAACCTGAAGTGCCTGATATATAAAAACAAAACTCTTAAGTTTCAATTTTTGGGGGGGGGGATTTCCTTAGGGGGAGGGTTAAAGAAGATAGTGAGTATCTATTAGCAAGACACTTGAATCTGATTTTGTTTAATTAAATAATTCAAAACTAATGTCAAAACAAAGACATGCACAAATATTAAACAATAATTTAGTCAGTTATAAGTTTTATTTGGGTTTGTTTAAATGTATTTGCCTACAGCTGGTACAACAATTAGCTTGCAGAAGATGATCAAGAACAATAAAACAGTGTAATTATGTATACAGTAGGTGGTAAACCAATGTCAAATTCCAGAATGTTGAATCTATTTGCACTTACGGCTACAAGAATAACTCATTGAGCAGAGTCTAAAAATGAATCTACATGGATTTTAGTTTTGATCTTTTCTAGTACATTTCCTAGGAAACTGCATTTACCTCCTTTTACTCTGTTTTATTTTTAACAGACAGACACTGATGAAAGGGGGATGCTGTTCTTCTGTGAATCTCCAGTCAGAAAAAAACAATTACTGTACAGTGATACTACTACAGTAGCTACCCCCTGCCAGTACTCAACAAAGTTGATGTGGGACATTGACACAAAGAAAGAAATATTTGGAAAATAAATAATTCACTACTGTGAAGCACCCAACTATCAACAATTTGACAACCTGACCTAGAGGGTTAATTTTCTTCTTCATGTAAATGATATAGCTGTGTGTGAGAGAAGTATAGTGGATAATCATTTAGATATTTTTTTTTAAAAAGTCATTAACTGAAAGCACAAGGAATAATGCAGTCTCCCACCCTGCAAGAGTTACTGCAGTTACAGGGACAAAAAGAACCTGTTTTATGCCAAAGTGCCATGTTTACCCATGAGTTCACTCTAGCAGATAAACGTTAAAACACATATTACTAAATATTCATAGAGTTAGAGGCCAAAAGAAACCATTATAATCATCTATGCATCTGTCCTCCTGCAGACCATAGAACTTCACTCACTCGTTCCTGCATCAAGCCCAATAACTTGTGGTTGAACTAGACCAGTCTCAGTTCCTAGATGTATAAACTTTAATTTGGCCATATATAAAAAAAAGGGGGGACGGGAGGGAACCACATTATTTGTGTCCAGTATACTAAGCAATCTAGATGGTTCTAACTAAGGCCTTGTCTACACTAGCACTTACGTCAGCAAAACTTTTGTTGCTCAGGGGTGTGGGGGGAAAAAAATCACACCCCTGAGTGACATAAGTGTTACCAGCATAAGTGCTTGTGTGTGTAGTGGGCCAGTTAGCCCACTCCTGAAAAACAAGGAGAAAGGGTAGGCTGATTGGGAAAGCAGCCACAGCAGGGGCCACACCCCAATCAGGCCACAGCTGGCCCTATAAAAGGGCTGTGAGTCAGGAACTGAGTCAATCTCTCTATAGCTGGGGAGGGAGAGAGACTTGGGAGCTCAGGGAATGGAGTAGGGCTGGGGAGCTCCAGCCTGGCAAATCTTCAGGCTGTGGGCCTTGCTAAAGGCCAAAACAGGTACTAGAGTTGTAGAGGCTGTAGCTTGGGGTTAGGTAGAGGCAGCTGGTCTGACCCACCCTTGCCAATGATGAGTGGCCATTACAGACTGCAGTTTGCCCCAGTGAGTGGGGGCTAGATAATGACTGACAGTAACCACTGAGGCAAGGTGGGGATAGAGGGTTGGGGGTTTCCTGGGAGAGGAAACCCAGAGTGGGGGTACTGTGGTGAGGTATGGGGCACTGGGGTCTGGGAGGGACATGAGGGTGGGGGGGGGCCTGAAGCAGGTGAACCACTGGCCAGCAGAGGGTGCTCTGAGCTGGAATTGTCCTAATTCCCAGGACCCCCAGCAGGAGGTGCCGCACCAGTAAGTCTCCCCTTGCTACAGTGTGCACGGTGCTATGTTGGCGGGAGACACTTTCCCACTGACATAGCTACTACTGCCACTTACTGAGCTGGTTTTATTATGTCGATGGGAGAGCTCTCTCCTATTGGCAGAGTGGCTACATGAGCACTCTTACAGCAGTGCAGCTGTAAGCTTGTAAGTTTAGACATGGCCTAAGTGAGCCAGCTACACCGATAGTCCAAGACCAAGGCATAGTTACAATACATTTCTGTTGGTGTCACTGTGGTTGGCTACTTTAGGCCTCAATTCAACGAAGCACGTGCATGTATATGCTTAAGTGCTGTGCTGAATCAGGACTTTAATAGCTTAATTTTTTTCATTATATTGAAAGCTAAAAACCTAAGCTAACAGCAGCCAGCTGCCAAGCTGTGACTTACAAAAAGCCACGTGGTATCTGCCTGTAAGCAGTGATGAGTGCAGAAACTGCTGTTTTGAGCTGTTTTCAATCTAGTTTCTTGCCTAAATCTCTGTTACTCTCTCCCACTCTAACCATGATCTCAAGGCAGACAGCTACACAGAGGGACAGAGTAGTTCTCTTTCTTTGTCCCTTTCATCCTCCAGGAACTGTAAAGGAGTTCATTGCAAAGCCGTACTTGGTTTTTATTTTGATAATTTTTTAAAAGGAGTATGACGCTGGAGATTTCACAATTGACATACATTGGGCTAAGATTTTTCTTTTGCCCCTGAGAGCACCAAATTCACAGTCTATAAGTACCTACATGAAAAGAAGATTTCTGATGGAAGGGCTGTCTTTAATCCAGTAGACAAAGGCATAACAATATCCAATGGCTGGAAATTGAAGCTAAGTAAATTCAGATTAGAAATGGAGTGCAAATTTAACAGTGAGGGTAATTAATCATTGCAACAACTGATGGAGGGATATGGTGGATTCACTAGGAATTGAAATCTTTCAATCAAAATTGGACATCTTTTTAAAAGAGATGCTCCTGCACAACCAGAAGTTTTTGGGATTGGTGCAGGAATTCATGAGGGAAATAGTTTGGTCTGTGTTAGACAACACATCAGACCAGGTGATCATAATGGTCTCTTCTGGTATTAAAATCTAAGCCTTGGTCTACATGACAAATTTATGTCAGTATAACTGTCACTCAGGGGTGTGGAAAATCCATGCTCCTGACCGACGCAGTTATACTGACCGAACTCCTAGTGTATACAGTGCTATATCAACAAGAGGGCTTCTCTCATTGACATAGCTACTGCTGCTGGGGAGGTGGAGTACCTACACCAATGGGAGAAGCTGTCCCATCAGCAAATATGTCTTCACTAAGCACAGCAGCACTGTAAGTGTAGACAAGCCCTAAATGAGAGTATTTAAAATTGTTTCCAACTTCTGCCAGAGACCAGAATTAAGTGAGTTTAGTCACTGGCAGATTAAGGCAATCCAAGGACCTAGGCCAATGCACCTGTGACCACATGACTCCATGGTTCTACCCCCACAACCCATGTCTTAGCACCATCCATTAGTTGGAGTTGCATTGGCCACGGGACCCTCTTCTCCCAAAGGAAACAACATCTTGTGATCCCTCCATTGCCTCACAGGGGAAACAGCAGAGGCCCCCTCAGTTCTTGCCCCAGCATCTACTGAGTGAGTCTGCTTGGGTGGGTGGGCCAGGCTAGCTACACTTTAATCATCCTGCCACATTCACATCACACTCCATCAGTACTCGGCCCAGGCTGGGGAAACTAAGGATCCAGTCAGTGGACCAAATTCAGTGATGAATCCTGCTCACGTGCCACCTGGGGCATGTTGTACATATGTAACCATTGGGTGGGATAAAGTTCACTTCGTTTCCTGTCTCCAGTGCCTTAAAAAAAAAAAAAACTCCCATAGAAAGTAGTTGGAGACCCAGAGTACAGTCTCTATGGGTTTTCAGCAAGGATTGCACAGGGTCAACCTTCCCACATTCAAGTCGCAAAAGGAGCTAAAAAATGAATTTAATTAAATAACTGTATAAAATCTTAAGATAAAGAAACAATAATGTAATTTTTACAGCATGACATGGCTATTTTATAATCCACCGACATTACCTTCACAGTTATACATAAAGAAAACAAATTAAAATCTGAACAATTTAGTCCCCACAGAAATACAGTGAGAAGAAACTGAAAGTTCCCAAAAGCTTAGGTTTTGTTCACCTAAGTCTTAGTTAGAGTCTTTGATCACCAAATCTATACAGTCTGCTGAGTCTAAAACAATATCGTCAGTTGGAATCCATGCAGACATTTCCTTTGCTGAAATCACTGCTAGCCAGTCAGCTAACTGATTAACCAACCAGTCAGCTAAGTGTATAGATTTAAAGAAAACCCTGCAGCAAAATGTTTCAGAGTTAGGGAAAAAACAGCCTGCTTTCTGCTCCTGGGCTCAGCTTCTCCCAACTCACACAGGACACGTGGCCTTCTGCAAAGCCACACCCAATTCCAGAAGCTTCTGAATGTGGAGTGCTTAATGTGCCTAGCAACAATGACCCAGACACAACTCACTCCTACCTCCCGACAATGGGTCTCTTAAAGAGATATCTCCCTATGAGGCACATGGGTTACACATATGCTTAGAAGACAATCCTCTCCTGGAGCAGCCCCCCTTCCTCAAGCTTCCAGGTATAGTCAGGGCCAATCGGGGGGGGCATTTGGCCTGGGCCTCAAGCACAAATTTTTTGGTGTTTGATAAGTTTTGCAATTTGTTTTTATGCGCATCCTTATCGGACCAAAATGTGGTGCACACTCTCAGTTTAGAGCTGCAAATTTCAGCAAATAAGAGATGTGATTTGGTAAAAGACAATTTTTTTGTTAACTGATATAGATTGTCATATTAAAGAGTTAAAAATATTCATAAATATTAATAAAAATATATCAGTTCTGATGGCACAAGATTAGACCATGTGTCGTCATTTTTTATTTTTATTATGGCTAGGGGCCTCAAAAGCTGGAAGTGGCCTGGGCCTCTCTGGACCTCTGAGAGGGCCTGGGTGTAGTTAACACCTCATGAAATGCATTGGCTAGTTCTCTCTCTCTGAGCTGTTGCTAAAAGATCAGAAAGTTGTTACTTCATCTGTTCCATCGCTGTTACACTCAGGGCATGTTTTCAAACTTTGTTACCGCTACCGGGAGGGCTAGAAACTTACTTTAAAAAAATACAGTGATTCTGATCTCTTTATGTGACTAGGAGCTAGAACCTGGGTCAATAATGCTTTTGTCTGCCTTCAACTCTGATCTTAAATTATAAAACAAAACAAAAAACTATAACACACACATTGGTTGGAATGTCAGTGTGAGATTTGGAGATCTCTTTCTAATATCCCAGAGGCTTAGGATTTGAATGAACATGTTTTCCATTTAAAATTTGGAAAAATTTTGCTTCCTGAAAAAGGCCAATATTTTGGCTATTCAGGGAGGAAAGAAACATTTATTCTGCATCTCCCTAGTGCTTACCCAATTTTTCACTCAGATTTCATCAAGTCTGTGGATTTTTTGGTAGGTAATCCAGAAAGTCTATTAAAAGATCTAAGCAAAAAAAAAAAATACAACAAAACAGTCTATTAGGGTTGTCTGATTCTCTTACAATTATTTTATCCAGTGTTCTATGAATTGTTAATATCCAGTGGGACTGCACTTCATGTGCTTTCCAGATGAATAACTTCCTTCTAATTTTTTTCCAGTTTAAAACATAATTTTTTCTATTAGCTAGGAAAAGCTTTCTGCTATGAAAACAGGTCATTTTTCATGGTTTTCTCCTACAAATTGTAACTCTTCCATTCTTCTGCAAAACTATCTGAGTTGAGTTGAGATTGTTTGGTAATGGAGAATGAGGCCCAAGAGCTGTTTTCTTAGTATACTTCCTGTGACGTTATTGGAAGTCACCAGGTGTTATCATTGCAGATAGTGTTTCAAATTCTGTTAATCTCAATGTATAAGCAGCTACTCTTGGAGAAATGTTTGTAAGCTGTAAAGCAGTTTGTTCAATTCCTTAAAGTGCTGAGCATAGGACCAGTAGAACCTATTTTCTCTATCTGAGAATCATTCGTAGGTGTAGAAAAGCAAATGGGGCAGCCACAATTCCACCAGCACTGTACTTCCCTTACAACACTCTTTTTCTTGTCTCTTTCATTCCTCTCAGACCTCAATCTCTTTTCTAATTTCACCTTTCTCTCTTTTCATTTCTTTCTGTTTCACTTTTCCTCTCTATCCACAGTATTTGTGTAATTCTCTCTATGCACATTCTCACACAAACTCTCTATGCTCTTCCTCTTTCTCCTGCCAGTCCCACACTAACTTAACTAGTACCTTTCACTTACAGTGGGAGTTGGGGGCTCAGGGATGATCTGTGATGTGGAGTGGGGGAAGAATCAGTCTTACTCCCCTCAGACATCAGGTTGGACACTGGGATCTTCACTTCTTTCCCAGGCTTGGAAGTGCTGGGATCCTCATTTCCTCTCCTAGAACTAGGGAGATGGAAGATCCAGGATTGTCACTCACCATCAGGCTGAGCGGGAAGGTGGCTGTTTACTGGGATCTTTATTTCTACACCATACTGAGAGTGGAGCTGCAAGGACCTTCACTCACTCTGAGATCAGAGGAAGGGTCAGGAGCTTTACAACTCTTCAAGACATATTTCAGGCAGAGCAGGGAGCTGTGCTTTTGACCTTGGCTGCCATGTACAGTGGCTGTCTGCACCTGCTTCCTGTAGCCTCCAGTTCCTGGAGTCTTTGCAGCCCATGGACTGCAGGCAGTAAATGGAGATGGCACAGAGCAGCAAATACAGGAATCATTCTGAATAGCTGTTACAGATGACATTCACTTGATCCCTGCTGCCTCGGCTCCCGCTTTTCCAGACCAAACAACAAACAGGACTACATCAATATCCATTTGGCGGGAGTTCTGGACTGTAATTTGTTTGCTCACTTAAAAAACTATAAAGGAGATCCTGACCATAGTGGTGGGGGAGGGGAAAGTGGAGAGGACAGTCAAGAGGGGAAAGAGTTCTGAACATGGATAATAGTAAACTGAGACTGGAGGTGGATGCAGAGAAATTATAATGGCAGCTCTCCATTGGCAAGATTTAGGAGACTTTATCCACCTTTGCACAGCCACCAGAGGTCCACATTTGTCTGTATTTACAGTTGAATTTTGATCCTGAAGTGAGCATACATAAGTTTAAGAAGGCAGCTTCCTTCCAAAAGCTTAGAAATCAGATGATTAAAAATTAAGTGTAGGCTTGTTAGATTTTTTTAATCATGATTTTTTGTAGGCTGAATTGATTGTTGAATGTGTGAGATTGGTAATACTGAACTAGTGGTAAAATGCACATCATAGTGTTTTGAGCAGAGTTTCACAGCTGCTCCTTTTTCTATCATCTTCATTTTTTTCCCCTCCAGAATAAAATATCCCTTGAAATCTGTTTATACTGAGCCAGCCACTACCACACATAGGGTGACCAGATAGCAAGTGTGAAAATAGGGACATTTTTTTTCAGGGAGAGGGTATAGTTGCTTATATAAGATAAAGCTCCTAATATCAATTCAGTCCCAATAATATCGGGATGTCTGGTCACCCTAGCTGCACACATCACTATCAGAGCACTGGGACTATTTGAGGAGCAACATGAATAAAGGTGGCAGAATATGGGCCCATGTAACTCTAAGAGCAACAAATTCCATGACCCTTATCGCAACCCATAACAAAGGAGATAGATGAAAATAAAGCCACCTATTACAAACAATCCATGTATTGGGTATTACATGAATATTAGTTTCAAACAAGTGTGTGGGTGCATTTTGTAGGATCATTATAAAAGTTCCCCTTTTTTTGTAAAGAGGGAGGTGATAGGAGCTGTTGGCATTTCCATGATATATGCCACTAGTATAAAATACATCAGAGATTATTTAAACACACACACAAAAAAGTTGCTGCTATCATCCTGAGGTAAATGAATCAAATACTGTGAATTCTAATTCCCTTGCTATTGTCAACAATTTATAGACTTTTTTGAGTTCTACTATCAGAAATGCAATTTTTTTAGTGTCCTGAATGTAACATGGTTAGGCAATTTTAGAGCTCCAGTTCATATGATGTATTTTTAAATGGACATTAATACACAATTTTTTTTCTCACACACACAGCTGCTGAATTTAACTTTGAGATTACAGTTTCCTGTTTTTCTGCTAATGGTACATTAGCCTTCAAAGCCTGAAGGGGGAATAGGTAACTACAGAAACTACAAACATACATTGAATTAAACAAGATTAAAATAAAAATCTACTACATAAATTGTAGTGCTTTCTGTTGAAAATACAGGTTAAATAATTAAACGTAGTCTGCTTAAAAAAAAAAGTATTTTAACCTAGGCTGTATCTTAGAACTGCTAGCAATGATATACATCAAATCAACTTTGGCGAGCATTAAAGGTTAAAAATATTATTAAAACATAAGGCAACAGCCCTTAGGGATGTGAGAAAGGTGCTGAACACCCACAACTGATGTCAATGCTTTATAGCTAGTTTGGCTTTCTGTTGTATGTATGTCTGCTGGTATATATGGCGAGCTGCCTGAGAATAAAGGTGAAGCTCTTAGACCAATAAGAACTGTTTGCTTTTAAAAAGAAAGATTCAGGATCCGAGAGCAGGAAGCTGGTGACCTCTCAAGCCAGCTCCAAGCTCTTTGGTTGTGCAGAATTAGTTCTGTGTGTGAGAGCAACTAGTCACTTAGCCTCTAAGCTGCAAAAAGGTATGCATACTAAAAAGCTAAATATATTTTAAAATGTCTTGTTTGTTAGACTTCTGAACGCACCTTCTATTTTGCATTACTGTGGATTTCATTTATTTATTTAAGACATTTTCATATAATCAGAAATTTGAGATGGAAAAGACCTACAGTATTAGGGCAAATAGTGTACACTCCCAAACTGAAGAACTATTCTGTAAAGTATATTCTCTCGTGGACTTCCTCCCCCCCACCCCCCGCCCAATCTAGGTTTAGAGTATAAATTCTTTGGGTCAAATACTGTCTTTTTGTTCATTGTTTATACACAGCCTACCACAATGAGATCATGGTCAGTGACTGGGGCTCCCAGATGCTACAATACTACAAATAATAACTAATAATAAATTACAAGTGATGGGGCCTCCATATCTTCTCTCAAGGCACAATTCTATAGCTCTTATAAAACTTCAGGATTATAAATATTGCAAGATATTAAATCACATTTTTCCTTTGCTCAATTTTATTTTATTATACCTAGTTTTATGCTCACATAACACCTTAAAATTCTTTGCTCTCTTCTGTGTTCATGTACTGCACTGACTCTTATCTTGCAGCATTTTATTCTTTATCAGGCAAAAAAAAGGGAAAGCAGGAGTGGAAGGATGACAAAAGGATTTGTTAGAATCATCTGTATTCCTGCATACACGCACAGAACAGTGGTCCCAGAGAAAGTATCCAGAGGAAAAAAAAGAATAGATGTTGGTAGTCAATTACTGAACATGCCTAATTGTTGTTTAAAGGCAGTGTGGAAATCACCATTACAAGTAAAAGTTTTAAAAATAAGAATTAGGATTAACATTTTGCAGCTTTTCTGAGCAACTGAGGGCTAAAAATCTCACTTTTGGGTGGCGGAGGTTTGATAAATGAAAGCTGAGAATCACACACAATCCCATTACTCCTGAAGCTTGGGCTTTCGGTTAAAAAAAAATACTGTAAGACTTGTGATAAAACGTGTTTGCAGTGTTATTGTAGCTATGTTAATCCCAGGATATGAGAGAGAGAGAGATGGTAGGAGAGGTAATATATATTTTATTAGACCAAGATACTTTGTTGTAGCTCGAAAGCTTGTATCTATAAGAATCTAGTATGTTAAGAAAAGGACCCTGAGCTGCATGCCAACAGACAAGGTGTTCTAGTTCTAGCCCTTCCTCTGGCTGCTGTTAATATTTCTGCCCACTTTACAACCTTTAACCACCAAGATTTCATAGCCATACCTTAATGAGGCAGCTATCACTCACCCATTTTATAGATAAGATAACTGGGAGGTTTCCCAAAGTCACCTCAGGCATAGCTGAGAACAGAGCCCCAGTCTAAAATATGACCTGCTCAAATGTCATTCACTTTGCCATACTGGCTTTCAGAAGAAAGGGATCAAATTATATGCTGTTGTAACGCAGACTAATAATGTGGCTCTTTTCCCATCTCTAGTACCATATGTAGAGGTTTATAACTGCTACTGCTGCTACATTAATGGACCTACTCTTTTAGTTCGAGGAGCAAAGGCTTGTGCTTTTAGATCCAGAGGTCCCAGATTCAGTCATTGCTGATAAAAAAACAGAACAAAGAACAGGCTCAGTGCTGATGTCTCAGATCAATAGATACGACCTAACTCTCTGAGTTAGGAATTTTGATACCTAGCATTCCAATGCTATTTCACAAATAGTTGCACAAACAAGTGGGAACGTGTTGTGTCTCCCTCTGTGGGCTGGTCCTCACAATGCATAACAGGAAGCCTTTCCTCCATCCATTGAACAGGAGGGAAAATAAGATGAATCGTGGCAAAACTCTTCATGATAGTGCCCTAGGGAAAGAAGAGTAATACCCCCATACCACTTTATGTGAACATTTAGCAATGAAATGATGGAGCCATCCAAGAACAGCACCGTCCATTCCTGGTGCAATCTTCAGGTGAGTTAACACCACCTCATGATTAACAGTAACAAAGGCTGCTGACAGATCAATCGTATCAGCATGGACACCTTAATTTCATCCACAGCTAAGAGATTATCTACCAGCACAACCAGTGCAGTTTCATTTCCATATCCAGGAACCAGATTGATTGACAAAAGTCAAGGAGATCTGAGCCAGAGATGTTTCACCAAAATCTTCTCTATGATATAAACCAAAAACTGGAAGATGTGATATTGTCAATAGTTACCCAGGCCATCAATGGTGTGTGTTGGTTTCTTGAGCAGAGTATGCACCACAACTTCTTTACAAGAAGCTGGCATCCTGCCCTCCCTAACTGACCTTCTCTAGACAGGAAGAAGATGGCTCCACAAAGGCAGGTTGTGGGGAAAAAATGTTCCAGCGTGGACTATCAAAACAGGTCCCTAACTCCAATAGGATAAGTGAGCAAACTCAAAACATATGAAATGTGTTAGTCCATGCCAAAGGCCCAGTTTGTAACCCCCCACCCCTTTCAGTTTTCAACCACAAACTCCAAAGTGTGGTCAACTATGTACATAGAGCTAGCACCACTTGGGACATCCCATAGTGGCTATCAAATCTTGAGCCAATTCAGCATTGCCAACCTTAAAAGCACATATCATGAGGCAAATAACCCAAAAACTTCTGTAGTGGGGTTTTTTTTTGGGTTAATCTCACAATTTTGGGTTATCTTTTGATTTTTGAACTGTGTACACATATATTGTGAGTGTGATAATTATAGGGTTTCCAACTCTTGCAAATGTACAGGGAGTAATAACATTTTGAACCTTTTTGCAGGAGCTCTCACTACAAGACCAAACCAAATGTGGGGCCCCATTTTGCTAGACCCTTCACAAACACATAGTAAGAGACTGTTCCTCTCCCAAAGAGTTTATAGTCTAGTGCAAAGTCTGGTGGTTGGTTTGTGAGGTGGGAGTTGGAAGTGGAACTCACTAAACTCCTCACGTATAAGGGCTACCAAACATCCATTATATTGGACTCTCTACTGGGCTAACTTGTGGCCTGTGGTGGCAAGGCTCTACAGCTCATTAGCAATCAGGGCCGGCTCCAGGTACCAGCTTAACAAGCAGGTGCTTGGGGCGGCCAAGGGAGAGGGGTGGCACCTGCGGCAATTTGGGGGCGGCAGGTCCCTCACTCCCTCTAGGAGCAAAGAACCTACCGCTGAACTGCGACCGCCAATAGTGGCTTTTTTTTTTTTCCAATTGCCGCCACCGATTGCGATCGTGGCTTTTTTTTTTTTTTCTTGCTTGGGGTGGCAGAAATGCTGGAGCTGGCCCTGTTAGCAATGAGCTGAGACATCCAGTCCTCCATAAGCACTACATTACATGTTTGAGAATGAGGCTTGTTCTCTGGAAAGGTAAGTTTATTAAATCAAATTCTGACTTTTTGAAGCTTATAAAGGCAAAGCTTTTCCATTCTCTGAATATGCAGGCAAGAACTCCAACACACTACTTTCAGTTAAAACACATTCTACAATAAAGTGACCCATCCAGTTCTTAAAGGGGTTTGTTAACACAAACACTAGAAGTGCAACAATAAAACAAACATAACACAACATCCAAATTCACTTCTAAATATTATTTTTTGCTACATACAATAATTCCAGCAACTACTCCGGGGTCTTTTTATTTTACAAAGATTATATTTCTTTCCCCTAGTTCAGCTGCAGACCTGAAACCCACAATCTTGAGAGCCATAGCACAGATATGAGTTATTGCGGGTCAGGGGCAGGGGGCAGAATGAGGAGTGGAAAGCATGTTGTCTTCTACATGGGCCAGCCCATGGATGAAGACACATGACAAACATTGCTAGGAGATTACACAACGATTTGTGAGAGAGCAGTGTAATGATAGATATCAGAGTTCCTGGTTTCTATTCCTTGCACAGGGAGCAGAGTGTTGGCTAGGGATTACAGATAGTCTAGCCAAGTGTAATATCACCCCTGCAGGGATTATCTGAAGTGGTTGAACACAGAACCTCTGGATGTAAGAGCATAAATCTTTAGCTAGAGAACCAGGTCTGTTATCATGGTGCTAGTAGCAGAGTCATAAACTTCTTTATATGCTCTCACCACTGGAAGGTGACAGAGCCACATCAAATTAGTGTGGGTCACACAAACATCTGTCATGCTCCTTCTGAAAGACACTGTGGCTCAGTGGAGAAGAGTTGGGCTCTGCCTGATGTGACCTTCTGCAAGATCTCAGTTGTCCTTTCTGTAAAATGACTGAATAATGGCTACTTCCCCAAAAGTAGCAGTTAGATGTCTTGGTTCATAATAAGGCTTGTGAAGACCACAGAAATGTTAACTGCAGTCACTGGAAGAACTGAAGCTAGAATTCATGCTCTCCTGGTTACACCTTAATGTATTTTCTCCACAAGTATAGAGATTTCTCTCTCTCGTCCCCTACCCCCAATCCAAAATAATATGAAGGCAGGAGATTATCACACTTTCACATGAACTCCTACAGCACAAGCCAAAATTGCATTGCTTATGACAAATTCATGGGAGTTTGCAACACGGCCAACTTTAAGGATTTGTCATCCACATGAATGATGAAGTCACTGAGCACTATTAGCACTGGCACCTCCAACACTACTGAATTTTAATGATTGAGAAACAGGATACTTGAGAAAGTGACAGGGAACTTGCCACTTAAAATGGCATCTTTTTTAATGCAAGTTCATAGATGAGCTTCCTCTGCAGAGGTATTGCTGTAAGTTAATTTCCAGTCTCATTTCCACAAAGAATGCACAGGATGTTTCTGTAACTTTGCAGCTAAGCTATCTGTGCCTCTGATCCACACCTTTATGTTTCATAGCAGAGGATTACAAAGTGAAAAATATCAATAAGCAGGTATATTTTACTTTGTGGCATGAACAGAGTGGAATGATACAGTTAAGGCAAAGGAGAAAACCTGGAGGGCAACAAACTGCAGGAGAAAGCTTTCAACCAGAGCCAAATGCATTATGCAATACGGTGTACAGGAGTGCCAGCCAGAATTCTGATTTAACTGAGTAGCAACTAATGCCACAAAATAATACTTACAGTGAAATTATTTGAAATTTTGAAATATCATACCTACTGAATGACCCAAATGGCTTAGAAGTCTTGAACACTGGAAACAAGCACTACCCTTGGATCTCCCACCTTTCACTTTCTTCTAATCCAATGAATATAAAATAATAAAGTAATAACTAGACATTAACCCTCCCCCTTCTTTATTACTGGGTAAGTCATTCTTCTTTTCTCAATAGATTCAGGGTCTTCAGATCAGAATCTGTTCATCTAAACAAGTCTACAGGTTGGTGGTTTAAATAAAATTAAACAAGAGACTATTAAAATAGAACAAACTGTTCAATGCTTTCTTTTGTTTAAAAAATAAAATAAACTCTTGCCAGAGCCATTGAAATATCTAGAGATTGGTGCAAACCAGAACACTGGATCCAAATGGTAGAGATGAGGTATGCGGGTCAAAATCTGTATCTAGATTTCTATTTGGACTTTGCAGACTGGCTCAATCTCTGCTTTTCAAATGCACTCTTGATTTCTAAATGGTTACAGCAAAGGTATTCTTCATGTTCTGTTTCCAAAGTATAAGGTTTGTTGGATGCTTTTTAATCCACTCCCCCCTTCAAAGTGTGTGTTTGGAGACTTCACACACACACCCCACCCCAAAGATTCAGGTTTGGATATTGTGGTATTTCGGTAAATATTTCTTGTTCTCTAAAATAAATAGTTATATCATAGCTATTGAGTCTTTCAAGAACGATTTGTCAGTTCCAGTTTCAGTTTTAGGAGGCAAATCCACATGATTTAACCCATCTCCTTGATATATAGTGTACTCTCACATTAATTTGAATATAAACAGTTAGCACCACACTTGTACAATACTTCCTAACCTCAGTGAAGTATACATGAAGTCTATAATAGTTATACTACCTATTCCATTAAGCCTATTAAATAGTGCACATGATATGCTGCATACTGGATAACATAGCTTAATTGGCAGAATAGCTTAGGGAGGACATCGACTCAATTCATGACAATGAATACTTTCACTTCCTGTGACTTTGAGACTTGAAAATGGAACATTGGAATGTGTGATTGCTTAGTATAGTCTGGAAACTTCAAGCTACTGTAGACTCAAAAAAAAAAGGAATGATACCAAAATTTAGAAAATCAATTCTCTCTGATTTGAATCATGGCTGGAAATTGAGATAATACACGGATAACTACATTTCAGACACCCTTCTTGGTTAAGAAAAATATAAGTTTGGAAATAATGTGGTAGAAAAATAGTCAAATTCTGATTCAAGTTAAGGGCTACACAAACTGTGCATGAGGCTATCCTGTCTTGAGGAAGGCCATATGCTGCTTTGGGCTGGGAAAGAAGGCTCCTGTGCTGGGTCTGTGCTCAAGACAGTGTAACTTGAGCCACATGGAATTAATGTAAAATAAGTGCTTGCCCCTAAAGTAACCCGAGGACCATCCCAGCCCTTTCTTACTCTTCTGTATGGCACTGTGGTTTATTTCTG
This sequence comes from Malaclemys terrapin pileata, assembly GCF_027887155.1. NCBI lineage: Eukaryota > Metazoa > Chordata > Testudines > Emydidae > Malaclemys > Malaclemys terrapin. The sequence goes on along the minus strand of NC_071506.1, from coordinate 169,624,679 downwards.
TGCACAATGATGTGATCTAAGATAAAGTTCTATCATTGCCTACAAATTCGGACTGAACATATTCCCAAGTGTCACATCTGCTTTGTAATGGGGAACTAAAGGCAAGTTTTGGGATGACAACAATGGAGTTGAGAAAGCACTTAGCATCTGTGGCCTCAGTTCCCAAAATCAGATTAGTGAAAGACTGGTAAAACTGTGCCTGAATCAGTGGTCATCATTGTTGGAACACTATTCTCATACAAAAATATCCATAAAGTATATTGGAAGTCCCCACATGGAGTCACCAGGAACTAGACTGGCCAGGTATGTATTGGAAGGAAATTTAAATAAACTCTTTAGGGTATGAGGAACTGACATTAGGCATGACCATAATTTATGTGTGGTGAAAATCAAACTGAAGAAAAACAAAATTGCAAAAACCACCAAGAAAATGGACAACAAAAGGCTAATAAGCAAGATCTTACAGCAGCAATATCAAATTGAACTGAAAAACAGATCCACCACAAAAGTTAATATTGACATGCCATGCTCCTTTCTGCATGACAGTATCATAGGGTTACCAATCGTCCGGATTCCCCCGGACATGTCCGGCTTTTCTGAGTTAAAAATAGCGTCTGGGGGGAATTTGTAAATGTCCGGACTCCCCCCCCCCATGCAAAGCGCGCGTGGCTGACAGGGCAGCCGGCCGGATGGTGCCACTTGCACTGGGCTCCGGCTGCCAGAGAGAGCCCCTCCTCCGCTTCCCCCTCCTCTCCCCTGCAGCTGAGATCACTCACTCACTCACTCACTCCCTCCCTCCCTGCATTCGCAGGTCGCCGGACATTCGGGCCTTTGGCAGTCTGGAGCTCCTCCCCCTGTCCAGCACGCCGCTCAGCAGCACTCTGCGAGGGTGGGAACCGGGCTATGTGCTCCGTGGGGGAGCGCGGCAGCGCGTCAGGCTGTGTGTGGAGCCCGACACGCTGTTCTGAGCGGCACGGTAAAGGGGTCGGAGAAGAGGCAGAGAGGTTCTGGAGGGAGAAGTCAAGAGACAGGGAGCAGGGTTGGATGGGTTGGGAGTTCGGGGGGGCTGTCTGGGGGTTGGGGGTGTAAGGTTTTGGGCAGTCAGGGTACAGGTAGGGGGTAGGGTCCTAGGGGGGCAGTTAAGGTGGGGGGTCTCAGGAGGGGGCAGTTAGGGGACAAGGAACAGGAAGTCTTAGGTAGGGGGTGGGGTTCTGGAGGGCAGTTAGGAGCAGGGGTCCCAGGAGGGACAGTCAGGGGACAGGGAGCAGAGGGGTTTAGATTGGTCGGGAGTTCTGGAGGGGGCGCTGTCAGGAGGTGGGGAGTGGTTGGATGGGACGTGGGAGTCCCTGGTGTCTGTCTGGGGGTGGGGGGGTGGATAAGGGTTGGGGCAGTCAGGGGACAGGTAGGGGGTAGGGTCCTAGGGGGCCAGTTAGGATGGAGGGGAAGGTCTCAGGAGGGGGCAGTCAGGGGACAAGGAGCAGGGAGGCTTAGGTAGGGGGTGGAGTCCTGGGGGGCAGTTAGGTAGGGTTACCATACGTCTGTTTTTTCCCAGACATGTCCGGCTTTTTGGTCCTCAAATCCTGTCCGGGGGGAATTGCCAAAAAGCCGAACATGTCCAGGAAAATAGCTTTGCCGGCATCCCTGCCCCAGTCCCCTGCATACCTTGTAGCTCCCGCAGGCTGCGAGCTGCAGGCGGATTCCCTCACAGCGGCTGCTGCTGCTCCCCCTAGACACCTCAGCTCTGTGTAGCTGAAGAGCCAAGCTGCCCGAGCGCTACCGGCTTCACGATTTGCCGGGCAGCCCCCAGACCTCCAGACCCTGCGCCCCTGGCCAGGCGCTTCCCAAGCGCAGTCGGAGCCCGGGAGGGGGCGCAGGGTCTGAAGGTCTGGGGACTGCCCACAAACCGTGAAGCCGGTAGCGCTCGGGCAGCTGTTTCGTGACTGGGAGGGAGGAGGGGGAATGCGGGGCATTCAGGGGAGGGGGTGGAGTTGGGGTGGGGAAGGGGCAGAGTTGGGGCGGGGCAGGGAAGGGGCGAGGCCAGGGCCCCGTGGAGTGTCTTCTTTTTTTAATGAGGAAATATGGTAACCCTACACTATCATAGATGCCACCATAACTGTAGTTGGTTTCCTGACAAGCAAATCTAAAGTCTGGATTAATGAGGATTAGTGGAGCTGTGTCAAAGAAAGGAAACAAGCCAAAGCAAACATTACACCTCCAGAAAAAGAAACAGCAAAAAAAATCTGTATGAAACAAGGATAAAGCAGTAAAAAGCAGCTCGAGAACAGAGCAAGGAAATGCCTAAGAACATAAGAATGGCCATAATGGGTCAGACCAAAGGTCCATCTAGCCCAGTATTCTGTCCTCTGACAGTGGCCAATGCCACGTGCCCCAGAGGGAATGAACAGAACAGGTAATTATCAAGTGATCCATCCCCTGTCGCCCATTTCCAGCTTCTGGCAAACAGAGGCTAGGATATGGATAAGATTGCCAAAGAAGTTGAAGCATCTCCTGAAAGAGATGATAGTAAAACACTTTGTCATCTCAGCAAGTTCCTAACTGAGAAATTTACACCAGCCAGAGGGCCTGTCAAGGAAAGTCTTTAACAACAAAACAAGAATAAAGAGCACAATGGGCAGAGAACTCTCAAGAGGTGCTACACGGAGCAGCACCAGAAGAAACTGACTTTGATGAAGAAATTAAATGACTAGAGCTGAGCAAATGTTTTTGGATTAAACAATTTTGGGGGGGATGAAAAAATGCAGATTTGGGTCAACCAAAAACACTTTGTGAATTTGTGTAGAATTTGCTGAATTGTTTTGGTTGAAAAAAAAATCAAGATGATTTTTTATTTTAAATTTTACGTTAATTTTATTTTTTTAAAAGGGTTTAAAAAAAAACCAAAATGAAAAAAAAAGAAAACATTTTGTTCAACCCAAAACAATTTTTTCCAACTTTTTCACTTTTCTGAAAAATTATAATGTAACTCTAAATTGGCCCATAATCTCAAATGTATTCCAAGTAACTAGCCAGACCTGTGGAGATGTTAGGGGCCAAGGGTCTGTCACAGTTCAGGGCAACTGCACCTGTATTTCCCCACAGTGGTCCAACAAGGGTATCCACTCTCAGACTTCCAGCTCCCCAGGGTCCCTCCTGACCAGGGTATGTCTAGGCTGCACTGCCTTCACTGTATTATTCCTAGCAGAGGCAAGATGCCCAAGCACACCTGATTGCTTTCTCTTCAGAGACAATTAACAGTGTGACTTCCCACAGTTATAGACACCACATAGATCTTTCTATGCAAGCCTATTTTATTCTTAAGGCAAGAGCACTGCAGAGAAAACATTCGAAGTAACAGAAGAACGGATACACATGCTAATAAGCTTACCAGAGACATTCCAACTTCAACATGGACTCTGGCAGGTGAATCCTTCAAAACCACACAAAGGGGTCTCCTCTGTGGTTATAAGTTCATAACATCCTAAGATCAGAACTAGCACAAGTCTTAGGGCCTCAGTAGGCTCAGGACCTCCAACCCTTCTCTAAGGATTGGGGCCCTCTATGGACTGGGGTCCTGTGTGTTTGTTGGATAAGGAAGAAGGCCCTGAGGCAGCTTAAAACCAGGCTATTTACCTAAAAAATCCTGTTGGTTCCTGGAAAATTCAGTTTGAATTAGTATATCTGAACCTCTCCAGTGGGGTGGCTTGAAAAGGCTGATCAGGGAGGAGTTACATTAGTATCCCCCCCATTAGAGAAAGTATATACATTGCCACAATAACACATACACAATTGCATTTGTAATACAATAGATCCCAAGGATATTAAACCTAATTCAATAAAGTTTAACTTAATTCAATAAACTTTATATTACTTCCATCAGGTTTGTCCAGTTTATTACAAGATATTGTCAGTCTGTCACAGGAGCTATTTCCACCATATTGTGGAGGGCAATATTTCTCAAAGTGTAAGTTATGCCCATAAGGGGAGACACAGAGGACAAAGCCAGAACCCTCAATTGTTCTCCAGAGTCTCAGCTTTCCTCACCTGAGCAGGCATGGGAGAAAAGTCATTTTGTACCCTCTTCACAAACCACACTGTGAAAGGACAGGTACAAAAGCCTTTTCTCTTTAACTTTGGGACTTTACACAACTTCCCAGCAGCCTTCTCCTTAGCTAAATAGAAATTGATGCTGGATTTTGGTTTCTAAACTAAATTCAGACCTATTCAACACCCTAGTAATAAGATCTTCTTTTCTAGATAACTTCTCTCTGTAAATAGTGGGAAGAGCAGATTTGGAATTTGTGGAGGTAATGTATCAAGCTGAATATGATGGGTGTTCAAATTTGCACAGGATGTTTGGCAGGATGAATTAATTAACACATTTGTTATCAGCCAAATATCGTCAGTGCACAGCAGAAGGTAAAATAGAGGTTCTTCCGACAGTAGATGTACTGCCTGTGGAGTTCTCTAGGCCATTGAAGTTGACATCTTACAAATCTTAGAATACTGGGGAAGTTCCAGAGGACTGGGAAAAGGCTAATGTTGTACCAGCATTCAAAAAGGGTAAATGAGATGACCAGGGTAACCTGTCAGCCTGATATCAATCCTGGGCAAAATCACAAAAAGGCCAATATGGAATGTAGTCAAGTAAATGATGACAGTATAATTAATAGCAATCATTGTGGTTTTATAGAAGATTTTGTCAAACAAACTTGGTATTGGTTTTTGATGAAAGCACAAGTTTTGCTGACAAGAATGTAGGTCACACTTACAGAATGGGAATCTATATTTTGGAAAGCAGAGACTCTGAAAGGGATTTAGGAGTGATGGTAGATAACCAACTGAACATGAGCTCCCAGTGTGATGTGGTCTTACAGGGCAAACACAATCCTTGGATCAGGAGAATATAGAGTAGAAGAAAGGAAAGGCTATTGCCTCTGTATACATTAGTGAGACCATTACTTCAATACCACGTCAAGTCTGGTTTCCACACAGTCATGAACAGTGTCTCATAGTGCCTCCTGGCAGCAAAATTCAATGTTGTGGTGCTCAGCCTCTGTTTTCCCCTCCTCAGGCTCTTGAATAATGGCTTCACAAACTCCCCTTTACAACACCATTGTTTGTGCGCACGTATTAAAAAACAAACAACTCTTCATTGTCCACACCTGATAATGTCCAACAGACTAGAAATCATAAACAGAATCTTTGGCCACCACCAAAACTCCTCTTCCCTGCTGACCTTCAGCAATGGTCTCGCCATGTCCTTATGAAACATAAGAAAACATAAATTTGGCACCCTTCCTGGGCACCACTTCTCTATATTCTTTGCATCTGCTCTGCAGAGCTCTTCCTTGCTTGTTTACCTGAGCACCACTTCCCAGGGCTTTCTTCCTGGAGGCTCTTTTCCCCCAGCAGGTTCCCATTGTCTCCATTCCCAGGATCTCTCTGCTGCTCCTGCTTCCCCCTCCTGAATGAAAGCCTGGGTCTTTATAGGGCAGGGGTCGGCAACATTTGGCACGTGTCTCGCCAGGGTAAGCACCCTGGCGGGCCTGGCCAGTTTATTTACCTGCTGACGCAGCAGGTTCAGCCGATCGCGGCCCCTGCTGGCCGCGGTTCGCCGTCCTGGGCCAATGGGGGCGGCAGAAAGCGGTGCGGGCGAGGGATGTGCTGGCTGCGGCTTCCCACCGCCCCCGTTGGCCCGGGACAGCGAACTGCGACCAGTGGGGGCCGCGATCGGCCGAACCTGCTGCATCAGCAGGTAAATAAACTGGCCCGGCCCGCCAGGGTGCTTACCCTGGCGAGCCACGTGCCAAACGTTGCCGACCCCTGTTATAGGGCATACTTGTCCCCTCCTCATCTACATCTGACTAATGGACAGGGCTGGCTTGCTTCAGGCCTCTGGCCTTTGAAGGGGCAGACCATGCTGTTAAACACATTTGAAAAAGGAAATTGAAAAACTGGAAATAGCTGAGAAAAGTGCTAGAAAAACGATGCAAGGTCTGGAAATCTGTCTTATAGAGAGAGGCTAAACAAGCTTAATCTAATTTTGTTTGTTGCAGAGTTTGTGTAGCCGTACTGATCCCAGGATAAAAGAGAAACAAGGTGGATGAGGTGATAACTTTTATTGGACCAATTTCTGCTGGAGGAAGAAACAAGCTTTCAAGCTTCACAGAGCTCTTCTTCAGGTCTGGAAAAGGTAACCAGTGTCTCACAGCTAAATACAAGGTGGGGCAGATTTTTAAGCATAAGAGGTTAAGATGTTGCAAGAAACCACTTAAAAGGAAGTGGGCAATTAACACCTCTGCAGTCATAGTACAAAGAAGGGTTAGTAAATTACAGATTGTAGTAATAAGCCATGTCTCTGTTCAGTCCATGATTTTTAGTGTCTAGCAGAGTTATGAATTTAAGTTCCAATTCTTCTTTTGAAGTTGTTGTGCAGGTTTCCTTTGAGGATGAGGGCTGAGAGGGCAGATTTGAAGTGATTGTTTTGTGGAAAGTGTTCACCAACACGTGATGTGGTGTTTTTGTCTTTTATCACTTTTCTGTGTGTATTCATTCAAGGGTGAAGTGATTGGTTTCACCTAGATAATTATTGCTGTGGCATTTGATGCACTGGATGAGGTATGACATGTTGTGATAGGCATGTGTAAGACCCATGGATCTTGAAAGGTGTGTTATGGGAGTATTGATCATCATAGCAGTGGAGTTATTTCTGCAGGTTTTGTATCTGTTGTTCTGGCAAGGTCTGGTGCCATTTTGAATTGGTGTATCCTAGTCTGGGGGGGAGGTTGTTTCTAATAATGACATTGGAAAGTTTGAGGTGTTATTTGAAGGCCAGAAAAGGGGGGTTGGGAAAAATTTCTTTCAGGATTTGGTCCCCATCAAGTATGGGTTCTAATTGTTTGATGATATCCCATATGGGTTCTGGTGTGGGGTGGTAGGTAACAACCAGGGGTATGTGGTCAGTGGAGGTTTTTTTTCTGTATTGAAGGTTCTCTCAGGGTATTTAGGTGATCTGTTTCATGATACAATCTATTTCTGTGATGGAGTGTCCTTGTTTGGTTAAGGCAGTTTTAAGTGTGTTAACATGTGTCCAAGACTTTCTCTTCAGAGCATGTTTTGTGGTATTCAAAGCATATTCTGTCACCTGTGGGTAAACACTTTTCACAAAGCAATCACTCTCTATCTGACTTATCTGTCCTTGTCCTCAAAGAAAACTTGCACAACACCTTCAAAAGACATGCATGGGAATCTAAATTCATAAGACTGCTAGACACTAAAAATCATGGTCTAAACAGAGACACTGGTTTTATAACTCATTAAAACAATTGGTAGCCTATTAACCCTCATTTATCCTATTACTGCAGAGATATTAATTTTCCATTTAATTTTAAGTGGTTTCTTGCAACATCTTAACCTCTTATGCTTAACAATCTGTCCCATGTTCAAATTTGCACAGGATGCTTGGCAGGATGGATTAATTAACACATTTGTCCCACCTTGTTTTTAGCTGTGACACTCTGGTTACCTTTTCCAGACTTGAAGAAGAGCTCTGGGGAGCTCCAAAGTTTGTCTCTTCTACCAACAGAAATTGTTCTAATAAAAGATATCACATCATCCATCTTATCAAGTTTAATCTATTTAGTTTATCCAAGGGAAGTTTAAGAGGTGACTTGATCATAGATAGTCTAAGTACAGCAAAACTGGCTCCTCCAATCATGCCTAGGTCCATTACTGCCCGCAGTAGCAGTATAAAGGCAACCATGCCAAGACTGCTCTGTGTGTGGGGGAGAACTGCACTCTGCCCGCAAGCTCCCCAATGAAAAACTCAGCAAGGGGGATGGAACAGGGAACATAGATCTTTCCCTTTGCCTTTGGCTTTCTTAGCCTCATTCTCTCTCTCACTAAGGGACATCAGCCACTGCAAATGCCTCTGGAGGAGACAACAGAGCTGAGGGGAAAAACCCACAAAGGGCAAATAAAGCCCTGAGACCTGACTGGGAATTAAACAAACAAATTATTGAGCCAAATTCTTAGTCAAAAATTTGAATTAGGATGTTGGAATATTTTTAACCAAGTTTTGAAATTAGGTTCAAAGAGCATATAAAAAATGGAAAGTTGATATCGTGTTAGGCATTCTGGAAATCTTCATATTGTATATTTTTAGAAAATATATGCAAGTACCCAGGTATTTCACTAATGCTTTGCCATATGCCAAGTTGAAGATGCACACCACATGATAGAGTCCACTTAACTCAGCGAAAAATGTGTTAATTATTTTGGTCACATTCCTGATACTGTTTTAATCAGGACCATGATAAATGAAAAACTGTGTCCATTAATATGTTAGTATGTAATTTGCTAGACTGAGTAATGTGAAAAATAACCCCGTTAATGTGTGACTGTAGCCCAAAGTTTAAATCTTACATTCTCAGCTTCTAAGAGGATCTGAATGGAAACAAAAGGATTTATTTGGTAATATGCTTATAAGTAGCCTTTGAACTGAACTGAAGCTTTTTTTATTCTTCTGTCACTAAGTTGCAGGAGATCATTCATCTGGTATCTGGACCTCATTCTTCCATTCAGTCCCCATATTGATCAAAGACTAAATAGAAAGGAATGAATATTTTGGACAAATGAGTTAATTAAGCATTCTTCTATAGGGCATGTTTTCTGTTTTTGATTATATAGATCACAGATTCAGCATTAGCGTTTGATAGTTTTGACCCAATTTATGACTGTATCGTGTTTTATTTTAAGAAGTGATTGAAATAAGCCTCTTACTCCATTTATAATGAATTGGACTTGCTGACATTAGATCAAAGACAAAAGCTGTATTGGTGATGCTAGCTTATTGTTTGTTTCAACAACATAGATACAAGTTGGTTGAGATTAAACGGAATAGATAATCATATTTAAATAAAATTAATACTGGATAGAAGCCAGTCTTCAACTGTTAGGAAGTCAGATTAAGCCAGCTCATCTTGTTAAACTAAATTAGTTTTCTACATATGAGCAGAAGATGGAAGGAAAGAAAAGCTCCCTTCGGCTAAATGTTTCACTTTATACTCTGGGTAGGATGTATAATGTTTACTGTACCTCATCCTGGAGTCTTGGGATAACATTATTCTATCTAATTTAAACACAGTGGGCCTAGAATAAATATTATTCTAGCTAATTTAAACATAATGGTCTGATTCTCCCTGATGTTAATGCTTGTGTATTTGTAGTTTATACTGGGGTAAATCGGGAGTAATGCAGCGGTGAATCAGGGTCTGTGCTTTTATTGTTGAAAAAAGACCTTCAACTTTTTTCATAGATGCATAGATTCCAAGGCCAGAAAAGACAATGTAATCGTCTAGTCTGAACACCTCTATAACACAGACTGTAGAACTTCCCCAAAATCATTCCTAGAGCATATCTTTTGGAAAAAATATCCAGTCTTGAGTTAAAAATTATTAGTGATGGAGAATCCACCACGACCGTTAATTACTCTCACTTTCAGCTTCAATTTCCAGCCATTGGATCGTGTTATACCTTTGTCTGCTAGATAACATAGTCTTATAACCTAATTTTACCATTCTTTGAAATGTTCTTCATTTTACTGTATTGTATGTATTGATTTTATTGTGTATGATCATAGAATATCAGGGTTGGAAGGGACCTCAGGAGGTCATCTAGTCCAACCCCCTGCTTAAAGCAGGGCCAATCCCCAGACAGATTTTTGCCCCAGATTCCTAACTGGTTTCCTCAAAGATTGAACTCACAACCCTGGCTTTAGCAGGCCAATGCTCAAACCACTGAGCTATCCCTCCCCCTGGGAAAAAAGAAAGAAAGAAAGAAAGGGAGAAAAAAAACAACCACAGAGAGGTGAAGTGACTTGCCCAAGTAAACTCATCTCTCTAAACTTAAGAATTTTAAGGGTGGATATCCAATTAATAACTTTTCAGGTCTAAGAGTTTGATCATGATAGTTGCTACCCTAAATTAATGTGAGTTGCCTTTGTAACTGTAGAAATAAGTGAGTCTTTTTCAAGTTCCAGACACAATAATGATATTGTAATTAGAACAACTGGAGTATAGGCAGAAATAGAAATTTCCCTGCACATGTAAGGGTCAGTTTGTCTTATACCTATCCTGATGTACTGAGCTTGATTTTCTTCTCACTTACACTGGCTTTACAGTGGTATAACTCCAGAGACTGCAAGTGAGTTATTCATGATGTAAGTAAATAATGTTGGGCAGAGCTCATGAAGGGAACAAATAAGACGTTGGGGTAACAGAGAGAAAACAAGTCACGTTTTAGCTCCTCCAGTGCTGGGAACACTGGGGACTAAAACAGTCTGACATAGTTTAGAGAAGACAAGGGATTGGCTAGAGTATTCAGCACTCTGACTCTCCTTCATCACACCCACTCCTCTTCCTCCCACACCCCTATACAGCAGGGGCAGATTTCATAGGGCCCTATAAAAGGAGAAACCTCAGCAGTTTGTATTGGGAAAGTTTTCAGCTGTTTTGTGCTGCCTCTGTTGTACAAAGCAGCTGGAACCAGGGTTATCTATCCAAATAACCTGACACCACATTTATTTGTTTAAACCATGGTTGACAAATTGTTTTGCAGAATAATAATTTTGAACAAAAGTTATTCTGACAAACTTATTTTTACCAAAAAGCTGAGTTCTTTGCAAAATAAAACTCAAACATAACAGTAAAATCAGTATTACGTTCAGTGTCTAATAATTACTATTTTGCAGGCAGGGCCGGCTCCAGGATTTTTGCCATCCCAAGCAAAAAAAACCAAAAAAACCCCAGAGTGCTGCCGCTGAAGCAAAAAAAACCAACCAAACAAAAAAACCCGGAGTGCAGCCCCTTGAAAAGAGCTGCCCCCAAAGGGCTGGAATGCCGCCCCTTGAGAAGTGTCGCCCCAAGCACATGCTTGGAACGCTGGTGCCTAGAGTCAGCCCTGTTTGCAGACAAGCTTACACATAGATCAATATATATTGACTTCAGTGGCTTGCACTATGGGGATTCTGCATATCACAGTCCTACATTTAGGGCCAAAAAAATTAAGAGTGAAATGATCCATTTCAAGGTGGTTTCTAAAGTAATTGAGAAGACATGAATCATGTTGCAAAGTCTACAGTGAAAAGAAAAGGTTGCAATCATATATAAATGAAAAAGCTGTCCAGTGTAGAGAAGAATTACCCTCTTAATCCTCTAAGAGAGATAAGAATGAAGGCACTTGGATATATCTTTAACATTTCATGACCAATGTATCAAATGCAACTAATAGAGCTCATACTACTAATAGGAATATTTTCTCTTCATCCATCATTAGAAGATCATTGCCACAAGAGCAGTTTCTGTGCCATATCTAAGTCATTACCTAGATTGATAAAGGCTAAGGAAATCTCAGGCATCCAAACACTGTGAATTGGATGACTGCAAACCTTTTCAAACATCATGAGCACAAAGGAAAATAAAAACTCATGACCTTTACCAGTCAGGAAGAACATGTGTCCAGAGCACAGATTGCATGATGAAGTTCACCCGACCACTTAGAGAGCATCACTGGCTGAAACTCAAATAGAGATAATGTAGTATTTGTCTCCTCTAGACAACACACTGTTTCCACAAATGCAGAAATCTCAGTCTGAATCTGGGTGATTTTCTCCACAAAATAACCAGCAATATAGTTAAGTATCAGAGTATCAGCAATATAGTTGTAACAGGAGGTATTCAAATCAGACCATTCGCCAACCAATACAGGACCAGAAATAAATCTGCTGATCAAGTTTTGGCAGATGCTATGGAAGAGGCAAAAACCTTTCTTCTGCACAGCTACAGCATATGAATGATTAAATAGCTTTAAGACAAAAAGTCAGTCATCCTGAGACTTTATCTACCAGGGCTTTAGCAGTCTTCCCTCCCATTTCAGTTGTTGCAGGCCATTTGTAAACCCACATGAGTTGTGAGGCAGAAGCCCAGGAAGTTGTTATCTTTTTAAGTGGTGAGGAATGAGCACACTAGAATTTTCAGTCATTGTGCAAAAATTCAAGTCCTTTTAAATAATGGATAAAATGCAACTGCAACATAATATTTTCCAATGTATTTTTGTTGTTGTTTTCCTCTCAATTTATCTATGAAATATATGCCTTTTGCAGTGTTCTACAAAGATGTGGCTGCATTTTGGTGGTGGGTGAAATTATTATTATGTAGTTTGTAATTCTGCAGCATATTTTGAGGTTTGTAAAAGGCACTATCTAAAATGGATATGTCACTGGATGTTTGTGGGGATAATTTTTAAAAAGATAGTAAGAGAGAGAAAGAGAGATCATGGGTTGGGGAAGGAGATGAGCCAGCAAGTAAGGGGAAAAGAAGAACAGAACATAATGAATAGTAAGAAAGGAAAGCACATAAAGGGACAGAGGGAGGGAGAATCAGAGAATCGTAGGACTGGAAGGGACCTTGAGTGTCTTGTAGTCCAGGCCCCCAAACTCAAGGCAGGACTATGTATTATCTAGACCATCCCTGACAGATATTTGTCTCACTTGCTTTTAAAAATCTCCAGTGACACAACCTCCCTAGGCAATTTATTCCAGTGCTTAAACACCACGACGGTTAGGAATTTTTTCCTAATGTCCAACCTAAACCGTCCTTGCTGCAATTGACGCCCATTGCTTTTGGTCCTATCCTGAGAGGTTAAAGAGAGCAATTTGACCTAGTTTCCACTTTTTGTAGGACTCTTTTTTGAGTTTCAGATCATTAAAGATCTCCTGGTTAAGCCAGAGTGGTCTCTTGCCATACTTCCTATCTTTCCTAGGCAGTGGGATTGTTTGCTCTTGTGCCCTTAATGTTTCTGCCAACTCTCTTGAACTGTTTTTCCCCTTAGAATTGCTTCCCAAGGGATTTTACCTACCAACTCCCTGACTTTGCTAAAGTCTGCCTTCTTAAGAAGAAAAAACGCAACAACAATTTCAAAACGGTGTGAAAAATGTGACCTAAAATAAGAAAGAAAGAGTGGAGTGAAAAAGTCAGGATGTTGAAAGAATGAATAATAAATTCACGGAAGGCAGGGTACAATCCATTTTGTTAAATTCATTATTTAGAAAGTTCATTAATAATGCTGCAACTCAATAAATAATAAACATCATGTGACTATTTTATTCCCTTATATTGCAGGGGGATGTTTTGGGAGAGGGGAAGAGAGGGACAGCTTTGGAAGCATGGTGGCACAAGTATTTTTCACTTGGTCTAGAAAGCTTTGGGGGAAAATATCAAGCTGTGAGCAGGAAAGCTATCCCTATCTTTGATAACAAATGGAAGGATGTTTAAGCAACTACTCTGCTCCTCTGCTCTCTATTTTCTTCTTCTCTACTCAACCCACTCCTTCAGGAGTGCCCTGCACTGAAGCATCTCTTTTATGGAGAAAAGCCATCACTTCAGCCAGCCAGAGGGGGTCAGTGTAAATCAAATCAGTATATACTGTGGGCTAAATATGCTGCCTCTGTGGTTTTCACAGGAAAAGAGTGATGGGGGTTAGGGAGCCAAATTTAGATTCTTTTCCTTGCAGTGTAATGCCAGGTCTGCCTACTGCCAATAGTTATATCTATAGAAATTGTTTTCCCTCCTATTCCTCTTCTTGGCTTCATCTAAATTTCTACTATTACATCATCTACATTACTTTCTATGATTCCGTATAAGTGTCCATTGTCACACCTTTAGGTTGAACCTCTGAAGTTTTGGGGGGATGGTAGTTTTGAGTCTTCAGGGATGCTGTATGCTATTTATTGCTTCATTTGCCAAGATCTGCATAATTGTTCCTACTGATAAGTTTTAAATCAAGGATACTAATTAAATAAATTTCAACCTTGTGAACAGAAGGATTTGTGCTTATGTACCCATCAGACTAATTCACAAATAATACCTACTGTATGGCAGTATAGTCTAGCAAACATTATTACTTTTTTGCAAGCCATATCTAAAGTTGTATTCATTACTGCTGCACCACCCATTACACTTCATGAAATCCCCAACCCTGCTCTCATTTATGTTCTTTCATCATTTAGTCAATGAAAATATCACATTTTCCACTGCTACGCCCTCTTCCCCCAGGATACCTCGATATTTCTATGGTGGAAGAGACCTTTTCCACATCTTACAAGCTACCTAAGCTTAGAATAACAAAACTCCAGCCAAAGTATAGTGCAGGAATAAAAATAAAATCTTCTCTTGACAGCAATACTTTTTTGGGGTTTCTATGAAAGATCCTTCATAAAAAAAGTATCAGAAAATCCTCTGCAAAGAGTCACTCTTAAAATACAGAGAAAATGAAAGTGTTTAGGGGACATTTAAAGGGAAACTGAATGACTTGTGGGGAGGGATAAAATTCTTGACAAATACTGGTAGGACAACTCAAGTGAAATAACAACTCTCAACTCTGAAGAGTTACCAGGAAGAAACAAAGAGGATACCAGAGGCCACCAGTTGAGTGCATTTAGTTGGGGTAAAGTTTGCCCTTGAAGCTTCATAGTGCTGCCTCACACTGATTAATATGAAATGAGTGTTATCCCTTCACTAGTGAACTACCTTAGCTAGCCAGCTAAGTCTCCCTTCTCTGCACCTTCACCCCCACTACTCCAGCATGTCCCCTTCACTACCTTAATTCTGCCCCCTTGTGTCTCCATCCTGTGCACTGAATTAGGTAAGGGTCCTGTGTAAAAAAACAATACTTACAGAACTTAAGTAATTGTTATACATTTATAACATGCAATTTTTGTACACTTCCCTTGGGACAGTATGAAAAGCATATTTTATCCATCAAATAAACCTACCCATCTATTCAGTCATTTATCCACTTCCAAACCAAACTTAAAAATGATCTCTTTGTGCTTTTCTGATCACTGCTAGCTTATTGGTTATACACTGGTCATATACACAGTATGTAGAGCTCAGAAGCCTTCCCGCAGCCAGTTCCAAATCATTCACGTTTGAGGGATAGGCCAGGGAGGATCCCAAATGACATCCCCAGGTTGGGTGGCTAGTTTGTATGGTCCACTGTAAATCTGGAGATTCTGAGCCAGAAGACAAGGATTTCCTCATTAGGCCTTGAGGCATATCATGCTTCAGGCATCTCATGCTGCTCTTTATTGGTCCTATCTGGATGACTGTTTTAAAGATCGGTATTAATAAATTCTATGATTCTGCAGGCTGGGGGAAATTCCCACAAAGTGGGACCTTTGAGAATGATAGAGAAGGGAACAGCTGGGAATAGATGTGATGTACGGGCCAAATACTGAGGTCCTTATTTAGTTTTTACTAAAACATTATTCATTTCAATTTCTTTTGAAGTCAGAGTGAGTTTGCTTGAATAATGATTAAGAAAAAAAATGAGTGAAGCCCTCAGGATATGTTGATTCAAAGCCTACTGAAGTCAAAGTCAAAGCCTACTGAAGTCATTAATGATCTGGAGGATGGCGTGGACTGCACCCTCAGCAAGTTTGCAGATGACACTAAACTGGGAGGAGTGGTAGATACGCTGGAGGGCAGGAATAGGATACAGAGGGACCTAGACAAATTTGAGGATTGGGCTAAAAGAAATCTAATGAGATTCAACAAGGACAAGTGCAGAGTCCTGCACTTAGGATGGAAGAATCCCATGCACTGATACAGACTAGAGACCATTCTGCAGAAAAGGACCTAGGGGTTACAGTGGATGAGAAGCTGGCTATGAGTCAACAGTGTGCCCTTGTTGCCAAGAAGGCTAATGGCATTTTAGGCTGTATAAGTAGGGGCATTGCCAGCAGATCGAGGGACATGATCATTCCCCTCTGTTCAGTATTGGTGAGGCCTTATCTGGAGTACTGTGTCCAGTTTTGGGCCCCACACTACAAGAAGGATGTGGAAAAATGGGAAAGAGTCCAGTGAAGGGCAACAAAATGATTAAAGGGCTGGAGCACATGACTTATGAGGAGAGGCTGAGGGAACTGGGATTGATTAGTCTGCAGAAGAGAAGAATGAGGGGGGATTTGATAGCTGCTTTCAAATACCTGAAAAGGGGTTCCAAAGAGGATGGATCTAGACTGTTCTCAGTGGTGGCAGATGACAGAACAAGGAGTAATGGTCTCAAGTTGCAGTGGGGGAGGTTTAGATTGGATATTAGGAAAAACTTTTTCACTAGGAGGGTGGTGAAGCACTGGAATGGGTTACCTAGGGAGGTTGTGGAATCTCCTTCCTTAGAGGTTTTTAAGGTCAGGCTTGACAAAGCCCTGGCTGGGGTGATTTAGTTGGGGATTGGTCCTGCTTTGAGCAGGGGGATGGACTAGATGACCTCCTGAGGTCCCTTTCAACCCTGATATTCTATGATTCTATGATTCTATGAAAGGGAGTCTTTCTATTCACTTTATTGGGCTTTAGATCAGGCACTGGATTAGCACATCAAGTTCCTTGAATGATCTCTCTATACTGTATTTCATTAATCTTACAATTTCAGGCATATATCACATAAAATGTACATAACTATCTGCCAAGGCAAACCAGGTAAACCAAATACTTTTAATTTCTAATCACAAATGTTCTGAACAGCTTTTATATATTTTTGAAGCCTCAACATGCCAATCCCTGGAAGTGTTAAGTTAAAGTTTCAAATTAGTATTTGAAATTATTGTCCTTTTTATATATAACCTCATTGACCTTCAAAGTTATTGTATAGTTATTCACATTTAACATTTTGCAAAGCATTAGTCAAAACTTTTGACAGCTATTAATTTTCCAAAAATTTCTTTAAAGAATTTGAAGACAGTCACTAGTCAAATATATTATATGTCATGACTTACCTGAACCAAATTCCATCCTTTTAGGGATTCAGCAATGATAGAAGTGACTGTTGCACATACTCCACCAAAAACCATCAGATGATTAGGTCCATATTTTATTGCATCATAGAAGGCTTTAAGTCCTTTTGCATTGTCACACTGGAAAAAAAAAGAATTATTTCGTAACTAGAAATTGCTGACAATATGGACCATCACAGATAACAATACTGACTCAGCAACAAACTATTGAACAGACAAAACATTCAGACATTGAATTGACTGGGTTTGATTTCTTAGTGCCCAAACTTGCAAAGCACCGTGCACCCTGAGCTTTGGACTTTCTGAACACAAGGACTCTCAATGTGCCCAGCCTCTGTACTGGAGGCAAAAGCTTATAAGAAGAGGCTTCTTGCATCATTTAACTCCCCTGTGCCCACTCTGCCAGAATTTTGACAGCTAAAATGTTAGCCATTAATGTCTGTGATGGAGAATGAAGCAGCATGGACAAAGAACAAGTACTGATGTTTAAAAATGTTAATAGAATCATTTTGCTACTTGGCTAGATTTTCTCTAGTATGTTAATACTTGACATGACAGATTTGTCAAAGAATATATTTTATGCACTGGCATCTGTTATGAAAGCTAAATCCATGTCAACGCATGCAAATAACATTATTTTGTATTAAAAAATGTAAAACCTCTATATTTTATGCATATACATATATAAAATATAATAAAACAATACTTTTAAGTAACAGAGACACAAATTGGTCAAAACATCAAGAAAGTGTAATTTTAAAATCCTATGACTATAAACAATTGGATTACTTCCTTGTTTTAAATTATAAAGAGCTCTACTGTAGTTTGAGAGTAAGCTCAAAAAATGAAGCCTGAAGAACAATTCTAGTCAAAGTTGCAAGGGATGTGACTATCAGGCTTATGCTGGAACAGCCTCAACTTCTTTATATCTCATATAGTAGCAGTTTGATACCTCATTTTGTAGAAGAATGTTAGTAGAACATATGCCTGAAATCAAGAATTCTGTTTCTAGACATTAATAGGAGCAGATACAGATCAGATATCTGTCAGGCTATACGGTGGCTTATGGGGCCAGCAGATTCTTTTTTCTAGTTCTCCCCTTTTTATCCAAGAAGTCCTCTTTAAATATAATCCTTATAAAACCATGGTATAACAGCCTCCAATATTTAATTATAACAATTGATTTGTTCACATGTATTCAGATATTGTTGATATAACATTTACTATCATCCTATTTTAAATAGAATATTAATTGTGTTGCACTTTGTTAAAAGAACACAGATTTCTACTAAGACGTTTGCAAGCATATATTAATTTTCTTACAGATTTCATCCTTTAAAAGAAAAAATATGGTTCTATTTCCATTTGGGACAGAATTATTCTTCTTACTCTTATCAAAGGATACAATTTTGCACTTAATGCATTTTTATTGCATGATACAGTACAAATGGACTCTTCTCTCTCCCCATTATGTCAGATGTTTTCAATAAAACTTGTTCAGCTTGGCACAGACTTATCAATTTGATGGACTGCTGATAAACTCGAACAATGTAGGAATTAACAATGCGATTACTGGATTGAGGCACGTGTCCAAATTGAAGTAGCAGTTTATCCTGAGCAGAACTTCAATGACACTCTACAACTAGGCCAAGTTCTAAAACATTTCAGCGTACTCTACTCTTGGCATGAAAGATTTATACCTCACCAGTCCAGGTTGTAGGTCCAATTATCCATTTCCTATGACACCAACTTCAAGTTATTTGATGCAACTGCTGATTTTTGTGGATATTTAGTGGTATTTGTGTTTCACAGAATAATGGTGTTTATGGAAAGTGCGAACCAGAATGTGGAAGAAGGAGAACGTCAATATTAAAGAAATAGTTGGGAGGTGTGGCCAATAAAATATAGTACATATAAAAGGAACAAAGGAATAAAAAACCCTTACTCCACAAATTTAAGATCTACAGATGTTTAAAAATAAAATCTTTAAAGTAACATGACTCATGCTGAAGTTCACCACTCAGTTACCTCACATTTTCTTGCATCTTATTTCTTATCCTTTCCCTAAATATTGACTATCTAGAGCCTGATCCTTCTAATGAATCTGCCTGCATAGAGCCTTAGTAAAATGGATGGGACTCCACTCAGACCTGATGGTCCAAGTGGGAAGATCCTTTAGAAGGTTCGGGAGTTTAAATTGTAAGTTGTTTTATTTGTTTTATCTTTTTATATTTAAAAATAAAAACAAACCTATCCAAATGATCTAGGCATCCTGTCAATTCAATTATCAATATAATACTCCCAGCAGCATTAAAAAACAAACATTCACAGAGGACCAACTTTACTTGAGCAGTTAGCCAAAAAACAACAAAAGGCTCCTTCTCACCCATCCCTCTCCCAGAACCCTGTCAAACGGATGGCTCTTTCAGAATTTCTAGAGGTTCCCCAAATATGGGCTATTTTGGATCAAGACGGTGGTGGCACTGGTGAGTCCTGGAACTCCCATGTGGACTCCCAGCAGCTCCATCTCTGAAAGGGGATTTAGTTTGAGCATCTCCAGTGTCCACAGCTGGGACAATGTGTCACAGGAAGAGAAGTGTACTCTCCCAGTAGGCACTTGCTAGGTTATTTAATGCTTTCCAAGTCATAACCAACTACTTAAACTCCATTTGGACTCCATACAGTACTTAAACACCCAGTGCAGATCCCAGAATACTAATGGTACATACACCCAGCGAGATGCCACACTCAATAAATGAATTGCTGCTTCCTGCACTATTTCAGTTGCCCTGATTATAATAAGTGGTCCAATGTAGAGCACATTGCAATAATCTAATCATGAGCTGACAAGAGTTTGATACTAGTAGCAAGATCCACATATGACATAGGAGGCTGCAAACTCCTGGCTAGATACAGACAGCAGAAAACTGACAAGTTTACTTCTGTATTATGATCATCCAACAATAGCTGGAGGGACAGAATCACATCTAAATTACAACCCCCAATGACAGAACCACTTCCTCAATTAAAGGAACTGATGTTATTTCTTCTATCTCCTCACCCAACCACTCATAACCATCTCAGTATTGCTGGTTTGAGCTTGAGCCAGCTCCATACCACAACTAGACGCTGACTGAGGCATTGAATGAAACTATATGAGTTATATGAGAGACACAAAGCTGGGTGCCATCAGCATACTAAAATCACTAGACTCCGTGTCCCCTTATTAATCCTCGTAACAGCCCCATAAACACATCGCACAGGAGAGGTGACAGAATGATGCCCCTGACATGTGAGAGCTGTATGGAAAGAGGAACAGCTACCAGTGAAATCTCTTCAAGAGAAAAGAACAACGCCAACAAAAAGCAGCTCTGTCCACTCCTGCCAGGGCCTGTAGACAAGTCAATGTCATTTTGTGATCAAAGGCAGGGGACAGAACTAATAATACCAGCAAGAACACATAATTCTGCTACATTGCCTGATCATCAACCAACATAACCAATGTAGTTTCAATGCCAAAGCCAGGTCTACATCCAGTAAGACAAGAATTAAGGAAATCACAGGCATCTAAATATTGTGACAGTAATCTCACCACAATCTTACTCCAGAAGGGAAGGTGTGATATCAAGCAACAACAGGCCCAATTTTTACTGCTTATAAAGTATCTAAAATGCCCTTATTAATAATAAATTATGGACCATTATCAGGTTAAAATTCACAGTGATGAATTTCAGAGGTACTGATCATCTGAAGCTCCCTTTCTAATCAGTCTTAAATTACTGTGCTTGGCACCTCTGAAATCAAGCCCCATATATTTTACAAACTAACTAACTAAATAAATAGAATAAAATAATCTTGCCTTGTTAATAACACTGTGGATGATACAAATGGAAAGAAGTTTTAGAACTTAAATGCTTTCCCACCATTTTTGCTTTTTGTTAGCTTTTTTTCCCTCTCACTCTGTACAGATGATGAAAATAGAAGTCAATATCACATTTGTTTACAGTTTGTTACTAATCAGTTTCACTTTCTGGTTATCACACATTAGCATCCAGAACTTGAGTCCACTCAGCATGTTAGATAAAGTTTCCACTTTCTTCTCACAGAAAGCCAGAATAACTTATGTCCTGGAAACTTTTTCATTTAACATTTCTTATTCCAGTTTCCCTAACAGGGGGTGCTCAGCCATAACCAAACCTCCGTCTGATTAATTTCCCATTGCTACTAGATAAAACAAAAAGTAAAAGTGATAAGAACTGCTTCCCCCCATCTGCCTCTGCTGGGATCTTTCCTCCTGGAGGTGAAGCTTGCTATCATGATTCATGACTTTTGTCACTTCTTGTCTGAAGTCCAGATTTTTAGAGGTATTTAGAGTTACTTGACTTAGCATTGCTAAGCCCATTGATTCTCAGTGATATTTAAGCTCCTAAGAGATCAAGTCACTTTTGAAAATGGGACCTAGACATCTCAGTCTCTTAGAGGCAAATATATACAGATGTTTAGGCACCTAAAGATGCAGCTAGGCACCTAGTGTGGTGCCTAGCTCCCACAGAAATCAAATAACTATGAAGAGCCTCCTGCCCTTCCCCCCAATAAAACAAAATAATTAAAAAAATGTTTCAGGTTGAACCAAAACATTTTCTGGATTTTTTGGCAAATCAAAGAAATTTGAACAATGTTGTTTCAGGTCATATCTAGACTCCTCCTGCCCAAGTGAGTGCCTAATCACCAGGCTATTGTTTGGTCTAGGGTGGCCATAGTGAGTCTGACCAACAGTCCACCTAAGTCAGTGTCCTGTCTTCCAACAATTGCTTCAGAGGGAATGAACTTATAAGCAATGTATTGAATGATCCATCTCCTGTCTTCCAGTCCCAGCTTCTGTCAGTCAGAGGTTTTGAGACACCCAGAGGTTGCACCATAAGGTTGCATCCCTGACCATCATTCATGGATCTATCCTCCATTAACTTATCTTATTATCTTCTGAAACCATTCATACTTTTGATCTTAACAACAACCCCTGACAATGAGTTCCACAGGTTGACTGTGCATTGTGTGAACAAGTATTTCCTTATGTTTGTTTTAAAGCTGCTGCTTATTAATTTCATTGGACAACCCCTGGTTCTTGTGTTATGTGAAGGGATAATAAGACTTCCTTATTCACTTCCTCCACACCATTTGTGATTTTATAGACCTCTATCATACCCCGTCTTAGCCATTACTTTTCTATGTGAACAGTCCCAGTCTTTTTAATCTCTCCTCATATGAAAGCTGTTGCATACCCTTAATAATTTTTGTTGTCCTTCTCTATATTTTTTC
This sequence comes from Malaclemys terrapin pileata, assembly GCF_027887155.1. Taxonomy (NCBI): domain Eukaryota; kingdom Metazoa; phylum Chordata; order Testudines; family Emydidae; genus Malaclemys; species Malaclemys terrapin. Next base: position 169,602,514 of record NC_071506.1, on the reverse strand, counting down.
CAATTCTAATATATCTTTTTCAGATGGGGCAACCAGAATTGCATGCAGAATTCAAGGTGTGGACATACCATGGATATATATAGTGACATTATGATATTTTCTGTTTTATTATCTATCCTTTTCCTACTGATATCTTAGATTCTGTTAGCTCTTTTTGACTGCTGCTGCACATTGAGCAGATGTTTTCAGAGAACTATCCGTGATAACTCCACAATGATCTCTTTCTTGAGTGGTAACTGCTAACTTAGATCTTATTTTTTTGTATATATAGTTGGGATTATGTTTTCCAATATGCATCACTTTGCATTTATGGACAATGAATTTCATCTGCCATTTTCTTGCCTAGTCACCCAGTTTTATGAGATCCCTTTGTAATTCTTCATAGTCTGCTTTGGACTTAACTATCTTAAATAATTTTGTATTGTCTACAAACTTTGCCACCTCATTGTTTGCCCCTTTTTCCAGGTCACTTATGAATATTTTGAACAGCACTGGTCCCACTACAGATCCTTAGGGGACCCCAATATTTACCTCTCTCCACAATGAAAAGTGATCATTAATTCCTACCCTTTGTTTCCTATCTTTTAATCAGTTACTGATCCATCAAAGGACTTTCCCTCTTATCCCATAACTCCTTACTTTGTTTAAGAGCCTTTAGTGAGGGACGTTGCCAAAGGCTTTCTGAAAGTCCAAGTATATTACCTCCACTGGATCACACCTCTCCATGTTTTTTGACACCCTCAAAGAATTCAAATATACTGGTGAGGCATGATTTCACAAAAGCTGTGTTGACTCTTCCCCAACCTATCGTGTTCATGTATTGTCTGATAATTGAATTTTTTACTATAGTTTTAACCAATTTACCTGATACTGAAGTTAGGCTAACTGCCTGTAACACTGGTCTACAATTTTTGAGAAGTCGTCTGCTTCAGAGATAAAATGTGCTATTTATTATGTACTTTGATGTGCTGAATTCAAATATGACAATTAAAACAACTGATTAGCTACTGTTTCTAAGATATTTAAGTTTTTACATTTTATATCTACATATATTGTGTAGATAGTAGAGTTTTAATCATAAATTGTAAACCCAGATCTTTTCATGTGTTTATGGTTGCTTTACATGACAATATTTCACCTGTCCTGTTTATGCAACACTTTAAAAATCAGCAAAAGGGTTATATAAATAAAATTTATTATGAAACAAAAGGCAAAAAACTATTATGTACATAGTTTAGTCCTATTTGGTGTCTACTCGGCGCTTCTTGGCTTGTCTCTTGTATTCATTAAATGGAGCGTCTCTTGTCACTGTCCAGCAATAGTCTGCAAGCATTGATGGGCTCCATTTGCCCTGATAGCGTTTCTCCATTGTTGCAATGTCCTGGTGAAATCGCTTGCCGTGCTTGTCGCTCACTGCTCCGCAGTTTGGTGGAAAAAAACCTAGATGAGAGTGCAAAAAATGTATCTTTAGTGACATGTTGCAACCAAGGCTTTTGTATGCCTTGAGGAGGTTTTCCATCAACAACCTGTAGTTCTCTGCCTTGTTGTTTCCGAGAAAATTTATTGTCACTAACTGGAAGGCTTTCCATGCCGTATTTTCCTTGCCATGAAGTGCATGGTCAAATGCATCATCTCAAAGAAGTTCACGAATCTGAGGACCAATAAAGACACCTTCCTTTAACTTAGCTTCACTTAACCTTGGAAATTTTCCACGGAGGTACTTGAAAGCTGCTTGTGTTTTGTCAATGGCCTTGACAAAGTTCTTCATCAGACCCAGCTTTATGTGTAAGGGTGGTAACAAAATCTTCCTTGATTCAACAAGTGGTGGATGCTGAACACTTTTCCTCCCAGGCTCCAGTGACTGTCGGAGTGGCCAATCTTTCTTGATGTAGTGGGAATCTCTTGCATGACTATCCCATTCGCAGAGAAAACAGCAGTATTCAGTGTATCCAGTCTGCAGACCAAGCAAGAGAGCAACAACCTTCAAATCGCCACAAAGCTGCCACTGATGTTGGTCATAGTTTATGCACCTCAAAAGTTGTTTCATGTTGTCATAGGTTTCCTTCATATGGACTGCATGACCAACTGAAATTGATGGCAAAACATTGCCATTATGCAGTAAAACAGCTTTAAGACTCGTCTTCGATGAATCAGTGAACAGCCTCCACTCATCTGGATAGTGAACGATGTTCAGGGCTGCCATTACACCATCGATGTTGTTGCAGGCTACAAGATCACCTTCCATGAAGAAGAATGGGACAAGATCCTTTTGACGGTCACGGAACATGGAAACCCTAACATCACCTGCCAGGAGATTCCACTGCTGTAGTCTGGAGCCCAACAGCTCTGCCTTACTCTTGGGTAGTTCCAAATCCCTGACAAGGTCATTCAGTTCACCTTGTGTTATGAGGTGTGGTTCAGAGGAGGAGGATGGGAGAAAATGTGGGTCCTGTGACATTGATGGTTCAGGACCAGAAGTTTCATCCTCTTCCTCTTCCTTGTCTGACTCAAGTGAGAATGATTCTGGTGCATCAGGAACCGGCGGTCCTTCTCCGTGGGGTATTGGGTGTATAGCTGATGGAATGTTTGGATAATGCACACTCCACTTTTTCTTCTTTGACACACCTTTCCCAACTGGAGGCACCATGCAGAAGTAACAATTGCTGCTATGATCTGTTGGCTCTCTCCAAATCATTGGCACTGCAAAAGGCATTTCCTGTTCAACCACTGGCGAAGATTTGTTGCACAAGTGTTGCAGCATATGTGTGGGGCCCACTTCTTGTCCTGATCTCTAATTTTGCAGCCAAAATAATGGTGATAGGCTTTCTTAACCATAGTGGTTATACTGCGCTTTTGTGATGCAAAAGTCACTTCACCACAAACATAGCAGAAGTTATCTGCACGGTTCACACAAGTACGGGCATCTCTGCTCACTTTGGCTAAACAGAAATGTGTCCCTTTGCAAAATCAAACACTGACAAATAAGAGAGCATGACACTGTATGATTTCTAGAGCTGATATAGGGCAATTTGTTCAGCAGAGTGATGTAAGCTTCGTTATGGTTGCATCATCCATGACTTCTAGGAATAACATGATGCAATTCATATCATGTATGACGCAATACCAGCTTCAGATTGCATCATTCATTGTTTTGCCTAAAAAGCAAGTACTGTCCAAACCCAGTCATAGATTTATTCATAGATCCAGTCAAAGATGTATTTTAGTCATTTCTGGTTTAAATTGAGATCCCTTCCCTTTATAACTCACTTATCCTCCGCCATTCCCAAGTCAAGGGTCATTCATACTGATCCAATAGCATATCTTGAAAACTAGAGCCAATCAACAATTTTAAGCATCATTTTCATTCTCAGTGACCCAGAATTAGTAAAGTTTGACTACATTTATTTCAGAAGCATTTTGGCTGTAGAGCAGTGTTGCCTCTGGAGCCTTTTTTAAAAATCGGCATTATATTAGCTATCTGGCACCGAAGCTGATTTAAGCGATAGGTTACTTACCAAAATTAGTAGTTCTGCAATTTCATATTTGTGTTCTGTCAAAACTCTTGGGTGAATACCAGCTGGTCCTGGTGATTTATTAATGTCAAATTTATCAATTCGTTCAAAAACAATTCTAATGACACCTCAATCTGAGACAGTTCCTCAGATTTGTCATCTAAAAAGAATGGCTCAGGCATGAGAATCTCCCTCACATCCTCTGCAGTGATGACTGATGCAAAAGGATTCATTTAGCTTCTCAGCAATGGCATTGTGTTCCTTGAGTGCTCCTTTAGCACCACGATTGTTCAGTGGTCCCACTGACTGTTTGGCAGGCTTCCTGCTTCTGATGTACTTAAAAACGTTTTTTGCTATCAGTTTTTGTGTCTTTTGCTAGTTGCTCTTCAAATTCTTTTTTGGCTCCCCTAATTATGTTTGTACACTTAATTTGTCAGAGTTTATATTATTTTCTATTTTCCTCAGTAAAATTTGACTCAATTTTTTAAAATATGGCTTTTTATCTCTAACTACCTCTTTTACTTTCTTTTTTACACATGATAGCATTTTTTTCGTCCTTGTATTGTTTTATTTTCATTTTTAATTTGGGTGGACATATAATTTGAGCCTCTATTATGGTGTTTTTAAAGTTTCCATGCAGTTTGCAGGCATTTCAGTCTTGTGACCATTCCTTTTAATTTCCATTTAACTTAGACTCTTCATTTTTGTGTAGTTCTCCTTTTTGAAGTAAATGCTAGCGTGATGGATTTCTTTGGTTTTTCCCTCTGCATGAGGATGTTCAATTTAATTACTTTATGGTTGCTATTACCAAGCAGTTAAGCTATATTAATCTCTTGGACCAGATCCTGTGCACCACTTAAGACTAAACCAAGAATCGCCATTCCCCTTGTGGATTCCAGGATTAGATGCTCCAAGAAGCAGTCATTAATGATGTCTAGAAATTTTACCTCTGCATTCCTTCCTGAGGTGACATGTTGCTAGTCAATACAGGGATAACTGAAATCCCCCATTATTATTGGGTTTTCTGTTTTTGTGGCTTCTCTAATCTCCCTGAGCATTTCACAATCACCATCACTGTCCTGGTCAGGTGGTCAGTAGTATATCCCTACTGCTATACTCTTATTATTCAAACATGGAATTTCTATCCGTAGATAGTCTATGATGCTATTTGATTCATTTAAGATTTTTACTATATTTGATTCTATGCTTTCTTTCAAATATACTGCCTCCCCCACCCCACTACCACCAGTGCGATCTAACTCTGTCATTCCTATATATTTTGGACTCTGGCATTACCGTGTCCCATTGATTGTCATTGTTCCACCAAGGTCCTGTGATACCTATTATATAAATAGCCTTATTTAATATCAGCACTCAAGTTCTTCTGAGTATTTACACTTCTTGCAGTTGAACACAAGAACTTATAACATTTGTCAATGTTTTGTTGTCTGTCTGCATGGGATGTAATTGAATGGGCCTTGTTTTCATTTGACTGTTTCTCTTCAGTTCCTACCTGTACTTTATCAGCTTTTATCCTTGTCTCTTTACTAGGGTATAGAGCATCCCCTTTATTAACTCCTCCCCTAAGGGATGTGTCTGTCCAAACCGTGTGCTCCTCTGCACCTGTTGGCTTTTCTCCAGCCCTTAGTTCAAAAACTCCTCTATGACCTTTTTAATTTTACATGCCAGCAACCTGGTTCCATTTTGATGTAGGTGGAGCCATCCTGCCAGTATAGACTTCTGTTTTCCCAAAAGCTTCCCTAGTTTCTAATAAACCCAAATCCCTCCTCTGAACACCATCGTCTTATCCAGGCATTGAGACCCTCCAGTTTTGCCAGTCTAACTGGCCTTTCACTTGGAACTGGAAGCATTTTAGAGAATGCTACCATGGAGTTCCTGGACTTCAATCTATTAACTAGCATCCTAAATTTGGCATCCAGGACACCTCTCCTACCTTTCCCCATGTCATTGGTACCTACATGATACAAACACTTGCTCCTTCCCAGCCCTGCATATAAGCCTGTCTAGATGTCTCAAGATGTCTTCAGCCTTCACACCCACCAGGCAATTCTCCATGCAGTTCTCCGAGCCATCACAAACCCAACTATCTAAATTTCTAATAAGTGCATCCCCCATTACTATTACCTGTTTCTTCCTAATAATTGGGGTTCCCTCCCCCAGAGCAGTATCCTCAGTGCAGGACTATACCATGACATCATCCGGAAGGAGGGTCCTAACTATGGGATCGTTTCCCTCTACTCCAGGTTGATGTTCTCCTTCCTGAAGAATTTTGTCCTCCTGCATAGCACAGAGGCTATCAGACTGGGGCTGGGACTGCTCTACTGTATCCTGGAAAGTCTAATTTATGTACCTCTCTATCACCCTTAGCTCCTCCCCAGTTTAGCCACTCTAATCTCAAGAGCCCATACTCAGTCTCTGATGGCTATGAGCTGCTTGCACTGAATACACACATATGCCAAAAGGCAGGTAATCCTATATGCTGCATTTAGTGCAATAAATTGGATATTCCCTCCCTCCCCTCCCCCCCCCCGCTGATGGACAACTGCCTGCATTATTATTACTCTTGTAGGGTTTTTTGATTGTTTGTTTTTGTTGGTGGTTTAGGGTTTTTTGTTTTTGTTCAGGGGGCTGTTTATTCGCCTAAATCTAAAGAATGTTTGTTATGTGTATCTGGCTCTCATGCTCCCTCTCTAAGTTCCCTCCCAAAACTGACATTGTGACTGACATTGTTTTGATCCTTTCCCTGGATAGTTTAACTGCCCATGCCATTTGGAGGCATTACTCCAGAGTTAGATTGATTTCTCTCAGTAATCACACCTTTAGATTGAAATCATATGTCCCACAAAAAATCCTATCTCTGATTAAGGAATATTTTATATTTTTAAAATTACATGTGGATGCTGGAGTTCTCAGCTCAGTAACACTAGTATCTATTCTTTCTTCTGCTTCTTGATTTCAGGTTAAAACAAAAATCTCAACACTGTCTTATTATCCCTGAGGTCACACTACTGAGACACTTTTTATCAGATGTTCATATATTTCAGATATTATCCACGGCAAAGTGTCTCACACAGTTCTCATCTCTTTTCCTCAATTAAATAGCAAAACACTGTAAATTAATTTTCTCATCTTTATCCCCCAGTCAGCTCTGTATACAGCCTAATTTCTTTCTTCTACTGATTCCATAATTGTACAAGGTTTTTTGGTTTTGTTTTATTGGTCTGGTATTCCAACTTTACTCATGGCCTGAGTACCTCCATACTATGTGTTTCATCTGTTATAGGTGCTGCTTTTTCTTCATGCTAGTCACACCCAGGGGTGAAAGTAACTTAAAGGACTTACCGGTACTTCAGAGTCCTGCGGAGGGGGTGGGGCCTCAACTGAAGAGGTGTGGCATCTACCGGAAGAGGTGGGGCCTTTAAATCCCGGGGCTTTTAAATCAGGATTTAAAGGGCTCGGCGATCCGGCTGAAGCTAGGAGCCCTGAGCCCTTTAAATCACCCCCGGAGCTACCAGCTGCAGAGGCGGCTGGGAGCCCTGGGGTTTGGGCAGGGGTGAAAGTAATTTACATTTCTTACCCATATGGTCCAATCGCAAGCAAGCAACCCACCTCTCCTACGTACTTCATGGATCCCTCACATTGCATGACATAGATATAGAAAATAAAGCTGCTACTAGTACTAAAAATACTGTCTGTAATAAAACTTTAATATTGGAATAAGCCTGAAAAAGTGAAAACTCACTGTCACATTTTTCTCCGTGTCTTCCCTCCTCCTCCAGCCAGGCTGCCGACGCTAGGCTGTGCTTTCTCCCTGCCTGGCACTTAGCAGCGGCTGCAGGGACTTCCCTCTAGCTTGCAGCAGGGAGACTGGCTGAGGGAGGTAGAAGCTTGCCCCCTGCATAAGAAGAGTTTAAACTCAGCTGTTCCCTGCGCGGTTCAGCCCCCGGGGTTAGGAGCTGTTTCTGGCATCCTTGTTAATTTCACTCCCAGTTGTTGGGGAAGGGGCAGGGGGAAGGCGTGTGTGACCATGGCAGGGGCAGTTCTTTTCTGCCCCCTGGATGAGGGGATCTCCAATACTACTATAATACAATAGTAGGAGCCGGTTGCTGGGGTCGGGGCAGTCGGCAGCAGACTGCAGCTGCATTGTTTGTGACATACACATTCATACACATACATACTGTATGTATTACTGTCCTGTGGGGAAGGTGCCAGTGCCCTTTTGGGGGGGGGATGAGACAAGTGTTTCTGGGCTAACACACCTCAGGAACTTCTGCTTAATGTGTGCTGCCTAAATGGAGTCCGTCCTTCCTCAGGGGGCTGTTTGTTGGTTCAACTCCTACACTGAAGAGCTATCTTTTTTGAGAGAGCCATCCATACTGTACATATACATTTAGAATATACCTGGATCAGAGATTTAGATCTGTGAAGCAAGACAAGAAGATTTTGTTTTCCCAGGAAGACATTCATGTGGATGTTCCAAAGTTAGCTTTTGAGTGCCATACGGTACCCCCACATGGTAATCGCGCAGACTTGCTATTTACAACTGCCTCAAACAAAGCCGATCAAAGCACAAGTGAAGAAAGGTCTTCCAATTATAAGAACTTAATTAACAATTTGTCAGTTTTGAATCCCAAAAAATAGCAAGAGACAGAGAATCCCCATTTTGGAGAAAAGGAAATAAGAGCATTGGCTGATCAATCAACAGGAAACACACTTGGGATTTGTTGAATTCAAGGCTTATGGAGGAAAAAACATTCCTGGTAAACTCAAAAAACTCATCCTTGCAGTGGACACCCTTGCTGCAAGCAATGCTGACTGCGAAAGGGGATTCAGTGCAATGAACAACATCATTGCAGTGAAACGGACTGCACTTACCACTCGTCATGTGGCAGACTTGTTATTCATTTCATGTGTGGGACCTTCTTATACTCAGTGGAATCCCACGCCATATGTGAAATTGTGGCTTGGAAAGGGCCGACGTGCAGCACATTCATCTTGAGGCATCGCACGATAACAGGGAGAGCAGCGAGAGCAGCTGTGTGGCCCAATGTGGGAGTTGCTATAAGGATGCTTTGCTCCATCCAGTCCTTTCCATGGATGCCCCTTTCTTGCCCCCACTAGGCTGGCCCACTCACACCTTCCACGTGCCAGGACTGAGCCAGGGGCTGGGGCGGCTTTGCGGTGGGTAGTGGTCCCCGTTGGAGTTGCAGCCCCTACCTGCCACTCCCTATTGCTTGTGTTGTTGCTGCCGCATGCCCCCCAGACCTCCGTCTCCTCCCCTGTCTCCCGGACGGCTCCCTCCCACAGCCTGGAAGAGATAACAGCAGCTGCTGAGGCTGGAAGTTTTCCTGGGGACACCATTAAGCAGCAATCCAAAAGTTGGGCGCCCTCAGATGCGCTGGCAGTGTCCAGCCAGACCTTGACTCTTACAGAAGTTCCTGAGGTTTGAGCAGCAGAAATACTGTCTCCCCTGTTCCCCCACCCCTCAAAAGGGCACCGGTGCCCTCCCCACGGGATAGTAATACATACATTATGTATGTGTATGTGTATGAATGTGTCACAAACAATGCAGCTGCAACCTGCCGCTGACCCGCAGCGACCCCAGCAACCGGCCCCTGTGGGCTGCTGCTGCCTGCAGAGAGCCAGCAGATGCCACTGGGATGGGTCTGCCAAGGAGTAAGTAACCCAGGCAAAAACCATAGCCAGCCAGCCAGGGAGGGAGACAGGGGGGCAAGGGACTGCATTTCACCATGCCCACCAGTGCCCCGCTTTCCCTAGATCCTCCCTATTTCCTAGCAAGTCAGATATCAAGGATTTTTAAATCTCCCTTCCAGGCACATAAAAGAGTGCAGGGGGCACACCAATGGGTGGCTAGTAGTAGGGGAAGGCAGGAGTGAATGAAGGACAACTGAAATAGCCTTCATGAAATATACAAGATATTTAGAGAAAGTTTTGTCAATTCCAGCCTCTGCACTCTGCAGGCAGGACAAAACAAAAAGAGATCTGAGATTACGCCCTATGTCCTAAGGACATTTCAGGTTTTTAAATCAATATATAAAGAGGGTGGAATGAAAACTACTATTTATTTTAAAGGAGGCACAATAATTTCCCTGAATATCCAGTTTTCCCCTCCAATCCCTTTGTGGTTTTGTCTATGGGGGCTATTTGCTTTCCCTGTGAATCTTTAGTTGTTTTAGCAATATTGCTTTGCCCAAAATAAACCCTGATCATCATGACACATCTTCCCACCATGTTCTCCATGTTTTTTGTTTTTTTTTGTTTTTTTTAAACAGTAACATTTCAAAGAGGATCTGCAAGCAGTTTGGACATCACAACCATGATCCTCTGCTGGGGAGGGAATGGGATAGATTTGAACTTGGAAATGGTTCCTGATTTTGATTGTATTTTTTGTGTATAGGAGATCCCCTCATCCCGGAGGGCAGAAAAGAACTGCCCCTGCCATGGTCACACACACCGTTCCCCCTGCCCCAACAACTGGGAGTGAAATTAACAAGGATGCCAGAAACAGCTCCTAACCCCGGGGGCTGAACCACGCAGGGAACAGATGAGTTTAAACTCTTCTTATACAGGGGGCAGGCTTCTCCCTCCCTCAGCCAGTCTCCTTTTCTTACCGGTCCTCCGTACCGGCCCGTACCGGCTTACTTTCACCTCTGGTCACACCCTCTTCCTTATTACACATATCGGACTGATCACTGCCACCATGTAATAACATGAGAGGACTCCATTCTTATTAAACTAAAAATAGGCTTTTTATTAAAAGAACTATTTATGGAGCTGTTCTAATTGCAGATTAACATTCCTAGCCATCTGCACAAAGATGGACTTCCTGGTATCTCCTCCAAATTCTTCCAGGTTGCTACACTGTTCACTAGACCTCATGAAGAATAGGTTTATTTATGTGACATGGTTGAATTTTTAAAAGAGAAAAATATGTCAGAGCCAAAAACCCTCTTAGAGCTATTTAAAAAAAACAAAGAAAACATTTCATTTGTTCCTAGCCCTGAAAATAGAGTGGCTAAATTTCTTTAAACTTAAAATGTCTTGATTGATTACAGCCCAAAGGTGCCCCATACCCCCATTTATAAAGATTAAAAGAGAAACAAAAATAGGGCTTTCAGCAGAATAGTCTATTGTCTGGAAGTTTCAAGCTATATCAAGTACAGGCAGCCATAGCCAAAGAAACACCCACTCATCAGCCACACTCAGCTTTTTAAGAAGTCCATAGGTATGTCTACCCTGCAATTAGACACCTGTGACTGACTTGTGCCATCTGACTTGGGCTGGTGGGGCTTGGGTTAAGGGGCTGTTTAACTTCAGTGTAGATGTTTCCAAACCCTGGGACTCTCCCACCTTGGAGCATCCAGGCTCCAACTGGAGCCTGATGCTTGACACCACAATTAAACAGCCCCTTACCCAGAGCTCTGGGAGCGTGAGTCAGTGGGCATGGAACAGCCGTGGGTTTTTAATTGCAGTGTAGACATACCCCATGTTACCTTTTAAAAAGAATTAAAATAGGCAGTTTCACATTTCCTCAGGATGTTGAGCAAGTAAAGGGTTCACCTGTTCCCCAAAATGACAAACAACCAGTGTATTTTCATTAGAATGAAAGCAAAACCATTCCCTTAAATCACAGTACAAACTCTTACTAAAGCCAGGCTTTCCCTACCTAGCTTAGCTCGTTGATTGCTTCCAGCTGTTTCCTGCTTCAGTGGGATTATTCTCAGAAGAAGGCCCTAGCCTTCCAACCTGACAGCTCACAGAGCCCAGCTGAGTAAAAGGTACATATTAACCATTATGCTTATGCTAAAATAAATAGAGCCTTTCTACCATGAAATTGTTAGAAATAATTTATTTCTAATAAAACATTGAATTAGTCTTTATTATTCAATAAGATAATGATAATATCTGTAGTGTTTTTTACTAGTAATAAAGGCTTTTGAGATTCCTCCCGCACATCAGTTGTGCTTTGGCATTTAATCAGCATCAAAAGGCATTGTTTCACACACTTGAACACCGTGATCATTTTCATTTAAATATAATAATGCAAACTTGGTGCTGTTTTGTTGCTTCTTTCATTTGCAGAGAAAGTGATAGAATGTAGTAGATTTGCAGGGTATTGGATGATTATGACTCAAGTACAAATTGAAGTGCTAAGGAAAATAATTTTGGCAGGTTCAACTCAATCACTAGTGTCAGTTTGGTGTGTGGCTCTTCTAGTACTTTCACATTTCTTTTCATGCTCTTCATTCTCATTGTTTATATTTAATTTCCATAAATAACACTTCCTTTCAAATAGCGTAACAGATCTTGTCATGTTGCAGATGAACCGCTACAGACTACATGAAATCTATCTTTTTTTTCATTCCTGTATTGATACCATTTTAGAATATTAGCCAAAAAGCCACAAAAAGAAGTTTCAATTCAGCGAGAGATTTTCATATTTTGGCTCATTTAACATGCTGCTTTATTTTTTTTCTTCATCTAGAGTGAGATTGCTATATAGGAGGTGACAAAGTGGGTGAGGTAACATTTTATTGGACCAACTTCTGCTGGTGAGAGAGACAAGTTACAACTACACTGCATAAACAGGAGGTGATACATTTCAACTTTAATCTTTAAATTTTCAAAAATAATATGTGCATAATCAATTCCCCCCCCCATGCAGAATTACTTTATTTATTTATTTTATTCTTGAACTTTGAGTTAATTACTTTATGGAACTGTATTTTTACAGGTTTGTTATAACAATTATTCTTTCATTTTTATTTTATTTTCATTTTTATTGTGTTGTTAATTAGTAAATGTTTATTTCTTTCTGCACAAGATGGTGATCCATTGTTGAGAACTGTGACCAGTACTTGAGGTTCACTAAATCCAATAAGGATGTATATTAGTATGTTAAATGCATGCCCTTAATGATGCTTTGGAATGATGCATATTTTATACACCTAAGCTATACTGCTGATTCATTAATGTTCTCCACATTCAGTTTTAATAAAAGAAGTAATATCTTCCGGATAATTTTGTAGGTATGAACAGATAGTTGAAGCAGGTCAGAAATGTGATTGTTGAATTCTATTGACCACTATTTCAACCTTACTTCTTTTAGTACATTTAAAATTGAGATGCACAGACTGACACCTATCTGAGTACATGCTCAATACAGCTGTTCAGTAAATAAATGGAAGGACTGAATTAAGATGAATGTAAAAACCGGAAAATCTAAATTCATAAATAACAAAAATCGGGCAACAGTTGTAGACTGAAAAAGTTAAGTGTACTGTCTTGTAACATTCTTGGGATGACTGACTACAGTATATGTCACAGGGTGGCTAGTCCCCCATATGTGACTAATCAGCTGCCTCTGAACTGAGACAGTGAGGTCAGGGATCAGGTGACAGCTTGAAGATCACGTGATCCTCATAAGGACTAACAAGAGCTCTGAGGTTGGGCACAGCTGCAGAGAGCAAAAAAGCTCCTATGGGAGTCAGTGGAAAGAGCCCATGCTAGATTCACAAAGGGATTTAGGTGCCCAAATCCAAAATTTAGAAACCCTCTTCAAAACTGTTGCCTAATCCTATAGATGCCTAAATTCTCTAGGTGCCCATGTTTTCTCTGGTAAAGTCCCCTCAGCATCAACATTTTGGCTGGTGAGTAGGGACACTGCTAACTATTTCTGATGCTGCTGAGCTGCTTGGCACTTAATTCACATCTAAGCCCAATGGGATCCTTAAATGAATTGGTCCCTTACCTATCTTACCTGCAGGGCCTGATCAGAGTATGCCAATGAGGAGGAGCATTTGATGGTGCTGGCAGCAGCAGCTTTTCCCCTTATAACTTTTACCCCAGTAGTTGGAGTATTTACCCAGTTTGTTGGAGAACTGGGTTCAATCCCCACTTTGATTTGGAGAAGGGACTTGAATACAAGTCTTCTGTATTCCAGGAGAGCAGCCTAGCCTCTGGGCAATGGGGTGTTACAAGGCAGGTCTTTCCTTGCAATCTCTCTAGTTGCAGCTGTTACACTGTTTATAAATAATTAATTGGAGTAGGGGTGTGTGATGCTGGTAGACCTGGTCCCAGCTTTGGCCAAAGGTGATAAGAGTCAGCTGAGCACTGAGAATTTCATAGTGGAAACCACACCAGCTCACCTGTATGTTAATATTGTTCAAGGTAATGTTAGACTTGTAAAGAAGTGCTTAGTATTTAGACTCTATAAGATGCTTGTAAGTTGCTACATGTGTAACACCGACAGACCCTGGTTGTTGGCGGGCAGGATCGAACTGGGAGTTTAGTGCATGAGCCTCTACCGCATGAGTTAAAAGCCAACTGGCTGTTAGCTTAGGCTGTAGAGCAGATTCATTTAACTCTCTCTCTTTAAATGGTTTCGGTGCCACTAGATTGGACAGACCACCACACCCAGAAGGTGTGGTGGTTACACATGCATTAATCTTACTTGTAAGTTTTGCTTTATAAAACTGTAAAAATGCCTGCTCTGTACTTGTGAGCCCAGGCAGGAAGAGTGATCCCCCTGCCCATCAAGAAGGATTGTCAAATCTAAGGTTTCAGAGTAGCAGCCGTGTTAGTCTGTATCCGCAAAAAGAAGAACAGGAGTACTTGTGGCACCTTAGAGACTAACAAATTTATTAGAGCATAAGCAGTGGGCTGTAGCCCACGAAAGCTTATGCTCTAATAAATTTGTTAGTCTCTAAGGTGCCACAAGTACTCCTGTTCTTCTTTTTGTCAAATCTAAGTGGGCCATAGTGAGACATCACAATAGAAAGACTGGGCTAATGGCTTTCTCATACCCGTGCAGATGCTACCTGCAGGGAAGTTCATCCTATCAACGTGAATTCTGGAAGAAGCTAACTGACATGAAAATTCTTCATCTCTTTGCTGATTGAACTCCCACAGGGCTGGAGCTAGGAAACAAAAGCAGAAATCTTCAGGATCAACCTGGGTGAGCCCTAAAATAGTTCAATGCTGATAGATTACTACATCTCTGTCACCTTTGGAACCATAGACTGTTACTCATTTGTGTGCATATGTTGCCTGCTTTTAATCTGTAAATAACTATCTCACTGCTTTTTCTTAGTTAATAATCCTTAGTTAGTTTGCTATAGGATTGGCTGCAAGCTTTGTCTTTGGTGTGAGATCTGACGTCTAAATTGACCTGGCATAAGTGAATGGTCTCTTGGGAATGGGAGCAACCTGAATATTTTGTGATCTTTGATGTAAGTGACACTTTATCACTAAGTCCTGCTTGTGTGGGTGGAAAGATAGACTGGAGTGCCCAAGGGGACTGTCTGAGACTCTATGGTGGGACTGTTATAGTGCTTCATGAATTCACATTTGTTACTGGGTTGGTGAAATCTAATTATAGAACATACCACCAGCGTGGGGTGTCTGACCTGCTTCTTCACAGTCTGCTCTGAGACTGGCACTCATGGTCATGAACCACTCCAGAGAGTGTCATGGGGGCTTGAGCTTGCTACTCTCACATCTTAGGGAAGGCCCCTAGCTACTGGGATACAGTCTCCCCTCTACCCCTACTGACTATTTAAGTATTTTATAAAAAGTAGAACATCTTCATCAGGAGACACTGGGAAAACTGTGCCCCCAAATATCCCACAGCTCAGTGGTTAAGACATTCATGTAGGATGAAGGAGACCTGTGCTCAAGTCTCTGCTCCACCTCCAGCAGGGTGGAGCTTGAACCCAGGTCTCCCAGGTGGCAGCTTTACCCACTGGGCTAAAAGTTATACGGGGGCACCACCACCTCCTCTGGCTGTTTTTCACAAGAAAGGGTTGAGCTGGCTTAGGTGCCTAATTCCAGGAAAGAGTTCATGGCTGTGAATCCCAAGTGAAGAAAGGTGCCTCCCTCTGGCCTGGAGTTAGGAGCCTAACTCCCTTTGAGCAATGAGGCTTAGGCTATACCCCTCTATTCACCATTTCTTATTGGCTAGCTTAGGCAACGCCCTGCTCAGTGTGTTGGCTTTTGTGGATTCCTTTCTTAGGCACCTAACTTTCCCCATGCATTGTAGAAAGAGCCTGAGTGCCAAACCTGGGGCTGTGCATGGGTGATGGGAGATGCTTCCCCTTGGGGAAACTAACCCCTGCCCAGCCTCTTCCAGTCAAGGCCACGCCTCTTCCAGATGAGGCTCTGCTCCTGCTCGCTGCTCTCAGCCTTCCCCCGCCCCCCCCACACACACCCTGATGGCCCCAGGGCGGGGGGGATGGGGAGGCTTAGAGCTTTGCCCCTTCCCCCCACGGTCCTGGCTGGGCTGGGCTGGGGGGGGTGGCTGAGAGGTCTAACGGGACTATGTAGGTGGGGGGGGCTGAAAGCTTGGCCCCATCTGGGGTCAAGCTCTCTGCCCCTGCTGCAGCTCTGAGCCCGGGCCCCTTTCCCCATGGCCCTGTCCTATTCCTCCCATGGCCCCAGCCCTGTGCTGCCCCTTCCCACATGGCCCTGCCCCAATTCCACCCCCCTCCACCTCTTCCCTGCTCTCTCCTTTGGCCCCCACCCTCGCTGCTGCCCTGAGACCAGAAAAGTTTTGTGGCAGGGAGCGAGAGCTCCTCCAGTCCCAAGACCATGGCAGGGGGAGATTTTTCCAAAGGGCCCCATGCAGTAATCCACCACTTCCCCCTGCCCCCTGGCAGCATGAGATTTGGGAAGGCTTAGCCTCCCCTAGACTCCGTTATGCGCTGCCCTTAACCAACATCTGAAAGCATTACTAAAGGGTTTTCTAAGTACAGATGAAATGATATTGAAGCAGGGGGAAATCTTAATGTATTCAAAAAACACACCAAAAACTGTAATGCACAATGCAACCCAAGAGGTCAAGAAATTTTGTCATAGACTTCTCCCAACTTCTCCATCAGACTTTAAATTTTTAAATTCAAATCCTTCTAGGATGTAAAACAGTTGAACTCTAACCATAATGAATTAAACTTTATTAAGGTAACACTGGCCTACAATTTTTGAGAAGTTGTCTGCTTCAGAGATAAAATGTGCTATTTATTATGTATTTTGATGTTCTGAATTCAAATATGATAATTAAAACAACTGATTAGCTACTGTTTCTAAGATATTTAAGTTTTTACACTTTATGTCTGCGTATATTGTGTAGATAGTAGAGTTTTAATCATAAATTGTAAACCTAGGTCTTTTCATGTGTTTATGGTTGCTTTACATGATAATATTTCACCTGTCCTGTTTATGTAACACTTTAAAAATCAGCAAAAGGGTTATATAAATAAAATTTATTATGAAACAAAAGGCAAAAAACTATTATGTACATAGTTTAGTCCTATTTGGTGTCTACTCGGCGCTTCTTGGCTTGTCTCTTGTATTTATTAAATGGAGCATCTCTTGTCACTGTCCAGCAATAGTCTGCAAGCATTGATGGGCTCCATTTGTCCTGATAGCTTTCTCCATTGTTGCAATGTCCTGGTGAAATCGCTCGCCATGCTCATCGCTCACTGCTCCGCAGTTCGGTGGAAAAAAATCTAGATGAGAGTGCAAAAAATGTATCTTTAGTGACATGTTGCAACCAAGGCTTTTGTATGCCTTGAGGAGGTTTTCCACCAACAACCTGTAGTTGTCTGCCTTGTTGTTTCCGAGAAAATTTATTGCCACTAACTGGAAGGTGTTCCATGCCCTCTTTTCCTTACCACGCAGTGCATGGTCAAATGCATCATCTCGAAGAAGTTCACGAATCTGAGGACCAGCAAAGACACTTTCCTTTATCTTAGCTTCACTTAACCTTGGATATTTTCCACGGAGGTACTTGAAAGCTGCTTGTGTTTCGTCAATGGCCTTGACAAAGTTCTTCATCAGACCCAGCTTGATGTGTAAGGGTGGTAACAAAATCTTCCTTGATTCAACAAGTGGTGGATGCTGAACACTTTTTTCCTCCCAGGCTCCAATGACTGTCGGAGTGGCCAGTCTTTCTTGATGTAGTGGGAATCTCTTGCACGACTATCCCATTCGCAGAGAAAACAGCAGTACTTTGTGTATCCAGTCTGCAGACCAAGCAAGAGAGCAACAACCTTCAAATCGCCACAAAGCTGCCACTGATGTTGGTCATAGTTTATGCACCTCAAAAGTTGTTTCATGTTGTCATAGGTTTCCTTCATATGTACTGCATGACCAACTGGAATTGATGGCAAAACATTGCCATTATGCAGTAAAACAGCTTTAAGACTCATCTTTGATGAATCAATGAACAGTCTCCACTCATCTGCATCGTGAATGATGTTGAGGGCTGCCATCACACCATCGATGTTGTTGCAGGCTGCAAGATCACCTTCCATGAAGAAGAATGGGACAAGATCCTTTTGACGGTCACGGAACATGGAAACCCTAACATCACCTGCCAGGAGATTCCACTGCTGTAGTCTGGAGCCCAACAGCTCTGCCTTACTCTTGGGTAGTTCCAAATCCCTGACAAGGTCATTCAGTTCACCTTGTGTTATGAGGTGTGGTTCAGAGGAGGAGGATGGGAAAAAATGTGGGTCCTGTGACATTGATGGTTCAGGACCAGAAGTTTCATCCTCTTCCTCGTCTGACTCAAGTGAGAATGATTCTGGTGCATCAGGAACCGGCAGTCCTTCTCCGTGGGGTACTGGGCGTATAGCTGATGGAATGTTTGGATAATGCACAGTCCACTTTTTCTTCTTTGACACACCTTTCCCAACTGGAGGCACCATGCAGAAGTAACAATTGCTGCTATGATCTGTTGGCTCTCTCCAAATCATTGGCACTGCAAAAGGCATTTCCTGTTCAACCACTGGCGAAGATTTGTTGCACAAGTGTTGCAGCATATCTGCGGGGCCCACCTCTTGTCCTGATCTCCAATTTTGCAGCCAAAATAAAGGTGATAGGCTTTCTTAACCATAGTGGTTATACTGCGCTTTTGTGATGCAAAAGTCACTTCACCACAAACATAGCAGAAGTTATCTGTACTGTTCACACAAGTACGAGGCATCTCTGCTCACTTTGGCTAAACAGAAATGTGTCCCTTTGCAAAATCAAACACTGACAAATAAGAGAGCATGACACTGTATGATTTCTAGAGCTGATATAGGGCAATTTGTTCAGCAGAGTGATCTAAGCTTCATTATAACTGCATCATCCATGACTTCTAGGAATAACATGATGCAATTCATATCATGTATGACGCAATACTAGCTTCAGATTGCATCATTCATTGTTTTGCCTAAAAAACAAGTACTGTCCAAACCCAGTCATAGATTTATTCATAGATCCAGTCAAAGATGTATTTTAGTCATTTCTGGTTTAAATTGAGATCCCTTCCCTTTATAACTCACTTATCCTCCGCCATTCCCAAGTCAAGGGTCGTATATACTGACCCAATAGCATATCTTGAAAACTAGAGCCAATCAAGTATTTTAAGCATCATTTTCGTTCTCAGTGACCCAGAATTAGTAAAGTTTGACTACATTTATTTCAGAAGCATTTTGGCTGTAGAGCAGTGTAATATATTTAAAGAATAATATGTGATTATTTGATTATGCTGCCACTTAGGTTAGCCTCCAAGAGGCAAATTTAAGTTCTGCATGTATTTTTTTAATTTAGTTTAAGTTAGTCCATATCACCAGCCTATGACAGTACAAGACACCTAGGACTGGAAAATCTTAAAGTACATGACAGCATACATAAATATTAGATACTTCCATCACCAGCTAGTCACATACAGCAATATAGGAAACAGAACTTGTCACTCTTGTTTACAAGATGTAGGTCCACCTGGAACCGTAAAGGAGCAGTTCATTTATCTTACCCTGTAAACTCTTGATTACTGATTCTTTGGCTGGGTGTACCACCTGGCAATGAAACCTGGGCACCTCTCCACATCCTCCTGTATCCTCTTATGTTGTGCACATCCACAGATGCCTCCTTCCTCTTTCTTGTCCTTTCCTTTCTCCTCTTATTCCCTCTCTTCCCCTCCTCCTTTTTTGTGCATGGTTTGCTCTAGGACCTGCCAACCTGGTTCACTGGTGGTCCCCTTTTGCCTTTGGTCTTGCCCCTTTTGGGGTAAACCAGATTGCCTTAACCAAGCCCTAAGCGGAATGGATCCATAAATGCCTGAATTATACAAAACTTAATGGAGCTGACCAGAGCTTTATTTGTGCCAGGGCTTGCCAGTGTTGAGCCCTGTAACCTCTAGGCTTGGCAGTTCATAGCCCCGGCACCTCTGGGCTTGTCATGGCAGTTATGAAAGTAAAAAAATGTGCTTGAGCCCCAGAACCTAATTGCTTGAGCCCTGCTCTTCTTTCATTACAAAGTAAGCACTGGGCCTGACTCTCTACTGCCCTGGACCTTATGTAGTCATTTACACAAAATGGGTATAAAGTGCTTCCACTGGTGTGAATGAGTAGAGTATTTTGATATAACAGTATTTTACATCCATTTTGTAGAAATGTAAATTAACTACACAAACTGCATTACAGGAGACTTAAGCCTGCTATTTGAACAGAAAAGGAGACAGGCAGAGATATGTATTAATTAATCACAGAACATACAGCTCAGTGTTCTTCAGAGGGCATGAGTATGTTCCTTGGATGCTCTATTATACTTCAGCCCAAACATCAGTGCATGAATTGGAAAAAAAAGTGATATGTTTCCCACAAAAAATGTTCTTTTCCTTTTTAAAAACTCAATTTACAAACCATTTTTCAACCGGAATCAGAAGTGAGTTATAACAAACACCTATACATCCAAATGTGAGCACTGCCCATGGTGAATTTAAAACACAAGTACAGCAACAAAACCCCCTACCTAGCTAATCAGAAAATGATATTAAAAATCTGTGTCCACAACCATTACATTATTTTATTCATGTTACTGTTACTGCCTGTGTCTATTTACTGAAATTACTTAACAAAGTGTGTTCAGATCTATAAAACACACTAAGAATGGATTAAAAGATAAAGTTAACTAAGTAAGCAGGTCATACCAGAAAACTGATGAATCTAGAAAAGTTGTACAACAGAAATAATTTCTTCAGAGAGTAATAATTTCTAAAGCCTTGTTTTAGGGTTGTGTGGGTTTTTACTTATTAATGTTTAACTGTCAATAGTCCATATTAAATTTTAAAATTCGGTTTATTTATATTATACCCCAAAGTAGAGAAAATAGGGGTTAACTTTCAGCTATCAAAGTATTATTGTTCATCTCCTCTTCAAAATCTAACCCTTTAAAGGAGACTGGATTCATTTTTGACTCTTTCTTGGTTCATGCTGCCACCAAATATAAAACATGCAACTATATCCAAGTCATCCCTTTGTTCCTCCTGCACTATTGCCCAATTACTTCCATCTGCAACTCTTTCTCATGCATTATATGCAGCACAGCCTCAAATATTCTGTACCAAGAAGCATGCTCATCAGATTTGAAGGGGCTGGCATGCCACAGTGACTAAGTTAAGCTTTCATGTACAGTTTATGAAAGTTCAGTACCCTGAGCTTGTTTAAAAGCAACAGAATTGATGACAACTGATTTAAAGAACTCGGGACATTATGTGTGTGATTTTAATTTGTTTAAATCTGACCTCTGTAGGTGGTTGGGATGGGGTAGACAAACCGCACACTAGCCAGAAAAAGTTAATCAGCTGTTGTGGGCTCAATCAGCCCCACCCAACTGCCCCTCCAATGGATGTCAGTCTTGGAGGAGGAGTTAAAAGAGGTTATTTTGGAGGTAGAGCACACCCTCAACCCTCACTCTATGAGAGAAGCCTGGCTGGGGCTAAGACAGGGGTGTGCAAACTACAGCCCGAGGGCGGCACCCAGCCCTTCAGATGTTTTAATCCGGCCCTCGAGCTTCCGCCAGGGAGCAGCGTCCGGGGCTTGCCCCACTCCTGTGCTCCAGCCAGTGAGTGGGGTTGAGGGCTTGTCCCACTCTGCGCGGCTCCCGGAAGCAGCAGCATGTCCTCACTCTGGCTCCTACAGGTAGGGGCAACCAGGGGGGTTTGCACGCTGCCCCTGCCCCAAGCACTGCCCCTGCAGCTCCCGTTGGCCAGGAATCGCAGCCAAAGGGAGCTGCAGGGGCAGCGCTCAGAGCCGCCTGGCTGCGCCTCCATGTTGGAGCTGGAGGGGGGACATGGCACTGCTTCTGGGAGCCCACACCCTGACCCCTTCTGCACCCCAATCCCCTTCCCCAGCTCTGATCCCCCTCTCGCCCTCTGAACCCCTTGATCCCAGCCTGGAGCACGCTCCTGCATATGCAACCCCTCATTCCCAACCTCACCCCAGAGCCCAAACCCCCAGCCGGAGCCCTGACCCCCTCCCGCATCCCAACTCCCAATTTTGTGAGCATTCATGACCTGCCATACAATTTCCATATCCAGATGTGGCCTTCAGGCCAAAAAGTTTGCCCACCCCGGGCTAGGAGCTGCCTGCCAGCATCTTCCTAAGGTACAACAGACCTGGACTTTTGTTTTCATTTGTTACCAGTGACTTGTCTGTTACTGAATAAGAGTGTATCAGATGGTCCCCATCCTGACAGGGGTGAGAGCCAAATAAAATATTTTTGCCTTTTATACCTGACTGGGGATCCAGCAGTGGTTTATTGTGAGCCCAGGAGTGGCCCTATCACAGAGGTAAAACCTTAGCACTGATGTAAAAATGTTAATAAAAATAATCTAATTCATTCTTACAATGTTAGTTTATCACAAACTTGCCTCCATCTTTACTGACTGTTAGGAGATACTCAAAATTACTTTCATGCACATGATGTTTTGAGAGTATGATAAACTCAAATACTTACATTTTTGATTACTTATCTAATTATATGAAATGTTCAAGCCTGTTTTCCATCAATATGACAGGCTTGCAGAATGTCAAAGATAACAGTTTTTATTATCCCAAGTGTATTTACACAGACAGTAAAATGCAGCTTTATAACTCCTAGTTTGCTTTAACATTGTACTCTATTTTCATTTGTATTATGTTTTGAAAGGTGTACATCAGTTACTGTGATTTTTACCTTGTATAGAATATATGATAAGGTTTTAATTGCAAACTGTAAATGGTTGCAAATGGCATATTCTGAATCTAGAAGTCAATTGATCAAAAGGCAAATACACTCTTGTTGGTTTATTAGGTACCCAAGGCACATCCCTGTGATACAAGATATCAGCTTGGCATAGATATAACATTATCTCTAGAAAAGACATATATGAGATCTTTGTTTTAGAAAGAAACCTGATTTGTGTAAAAGAATGTAATGATGCTCTCTATTCAGGAGACTTCAAAGAGGAGTGATGCCTAAGTGTCAAAGCTATAAACCAAGTAGTAAAAATGAGCCTTTTCACCTCCTCTCCTTTTCAAAGGAAAGCCTTCAGTTAAAAACCACACAAATTTTGGAAAGGTTCCTATTAAAATTAATTTCTTTTATGAACACTTGAAAGTCTTCATTCTTGAAACTTTAAGGAAAACACTTATGGTTGAGAAGCATTTTCAAAAGATATTAATTACTTCTAATGTATGTTTCCACTCAAACATGAAAATCTATATTTATTCCTTAAATTTTGGGCTGGATCCACAAAGGCCACAATTTAGGCACGTAAGGCCACAATTTAGGAGACACTGAGATTCTTAAAATGACTGCTCAGTTGCTGCCTGACCCTGTAGACACCTGAAGTCCATAGATGCCTAAGTTTCTGCCAGTCAGCATTAAGGTTGGCAACTTTCTCATTGCAGAAAACTGAACATGCTTGCCCTGCCCCTGTCCTGTCCCTTCTCTGAGGTTCTGCCCCACTCATTCCATTCCCCCTTCCTCCATCGCTCCCTCTCTCCCAACCTCGCTGACTCGCTCATTTTCACCACACTGGGGCAGGAGGTTGGGGTGTGTGAGGGAATTAGGCCTCTGGCTGGAGGTGTTGGCTCTGGGGTGCAGTCAGGGATGAGGGGTTGGGGTCCAAGAGGGGGCTCAGGGCTGGGGCCAAGGGGTTTGGAGTGTGAGACGGGGTTAAGGTGCTGGGGCAAGGTGTTGGGGTGCAGGAGGAGGTGTGGAATGCGGGCTCTGGGTGGCGTTTACTTCAGGCGGCTCCCAAAAGCAGCAGCACATCCCCCCTCCAGCTCCTAGGCAGAGTTGCAGCCAGGCGGCTCCAAGCACTGCCCTGTCCGCTGGTGCCGCCCCCTCAGCTCCCATTGGCCGTGATTCCCAGCCAATATTAGTTGGGAAGCCAGCCCTTGGAGCGGGGGCAGCACATGGAGCTTCCTGGCTTCCCCCGAGCCTAGGAGCCAGAGGGGGGACATGCTGCCGCTTCCGGGAGCTGCGCAGAGCCAGGGATGGCACGGAGCCTGCCTTAACCCTGCTGTGCCACCGACCGGACTTTTAGCGGCCCAGTCAGCAGTGGTGACCAGTGCCACCGGGACCCCTTTTCAACAGGGCTTTCTGGTCGAAAACTGGATGCTTGGCAACCCTAGTCAGCATGTGCAATGCCATCTAAGTCCTGATGCAGCCCCAAACATAATAAGCAGCTTGAAGCCCTCATTCACAGCTAACCCCCAGCACAATTCTCAAACTAGGTATTCCCCCACCTATCTTGCCTGCAGGGCCTGATACACAAGACATGCCTATAGGATGCCTAATATGCACCAAAGGCAGCCAGGACGAGAAGGTCAGGAGTTTTTGTGGCTGTCTGTCTGTGTCCCCAGAATACCCAGTAATCCCGTGGTTCACTGGGACATCAGCAGGGATGTCAGAGTCAGGTTCAAGTCCTTATGCATATGAATATTTAATGTTTATACAAAGTGAAACAGTTCCAAAAGGAGATTGAAAGATTCCCTCTCCTCCACTGAATACTCAATAGATTGGTGAGCAGGCCACTGACATGCAAGAGCTGGGTTCAAGCCCATACTCCAAATCAGTCAGACCAGGTACTGGGAGCTGGATTCATACATCCCATGTGAGTGCTCTAACCACTGAAATATTGGCTCTAATGGAGTGGGTCTGGTTGTGGGATTTTATTTTGTTGTCTTTTTGCAAGAAAGTAGTGACCTGTCTTAAGTGCCTAATTCCAGGAAAGGGTTTATGACTAAGAATCATGAGGCAGCAATACATGCCTCCCTTCAGCCCATTCATTAGGAGCCCTAGAACCTGAAGTCAATGGGAGTTAGGCACCTAAATCACTTTGTGGATCTAACTCTTTATCTAAATGCAAAGATCTAATGTTATAACTTCCTGATGCATATTGGTATGTGAACAGTGAAATATTTTATATACCACTATCGAATCATTAGATGCTATAACTGGTTTCTAACGTAAGAAGCCATTTGAGCATAAAAATATTAACAGGAAATTAGTTATCTGGCAATGCTTAAACAACTCCTTACTGAACTCAAAGACAAGTGTCACCTCTCCAAGATTAGTAAGAGAATAGGACAATAACATCTTTGATTACTTAGGTTTAAGAGGCTTAAATAAATCTTAAAGCCTAACAGACTATTTTGAGAGGTGAACAACTTTTATATAGCAAATAAGAATATGTGGAATCATTTGAAACCGAATTTCAACTCCTGTTAAACTCTAATGGAAATGAAGAAATTTCTCAGAAAGTGGACTGAATACAAGAGTTATAACTCTAACTTAGAGATGTTCTAAAAGTTTACACCAGCTTTTATAAATAGTCCTAAACCACTTCTTTCTCCACAGAGGGCTGGTCACTCCTCCTCATGCTGTGCTGCCCAGTGCAGTAGTCTGGGAGCTGACCTTGTTCGTGAAGACAGAGGCAAAAAAAGCATTGAGTACATTAGCTTTTTCCACATCCTCTGTCACTAGGTTGCCTCCCCCATCCTCAAAGCATGGTGTACATTCTTTGTTCCTAGATGTATAGATTTACATTTAGCCATATTAAAACACATTTTGTTTTCTTGCTCCCAGTTCACCAAGCAATCCAGATCGCTTCGAATCTGCAACCTGTTCTCTTCATTATTTACCACTCCTCTATTTTTGTGTCATCTGCAAACTTTATCAGTATTGATTTTATGTTTTCTTCCACATCATTGATAAAAATGTTAAATAGCGTAGGGCCAAGAATTGATTACTGTGGGACCCCACTGGAAACACACCTGCTCGATGACAATTCCCCATTTACAGTTATATTTTGAGACCTGTCACTTAGCCAGTTTTTAATCCCTTTAATGTGTCCCATGTTATTTTTATATAATTCTAGTTTTTTAATCAAAATGTTGTGTGGTACCAAGTCAAATGCCTTACAGAAGTATAAGTATATTACATCAACACTATCACCTTTATTGACCAAACTTGTAATCCTATAACAAAAAAGATAAAGTTAGTTTGACAGGATCTATTTTCCATAAATCCATGTTGATTTGCATTAATTACATTTCCTTCCTTTAGTTCTTTATTCATCAAGTCCTATATTAGCTGCTCCATTATCTTGTCTGGGATGGATGTCAGGCTGATAGGTCTATAATTACTCAGGTCATCCCTTTTATCCTTTTTAAAAATTGGCACAATATTAGCTTTCTTCTAGCCTTCTGTAACTTCCCCAGTGCTCCAAGACTTGCTGCACATTAATGGTACAGTAAGCTCATCAGCCAGCTCTTTTATAGCTCTTTGTTGCAAGTTATCTGGACCTGCTAATTTTAAAATGTTTACCTTTAGAAGCTTCTATCTAAAATCCTCCAGAGATACTAGGGGAATGGAAAGACTATCGTCACTTTATGATGAGAATGTATCATTTGTTTTTCTCCAAATACAGAAGAAATATTTATTGACCACCTCTACCTTTTCTGCATTGTTATTGATAATTCTACCATTTCCATCTAGTAATGAACCAATATCATTGTCAGGATTTTTTTTCCTAATACTCCGAGCTCTGGTCAAGTGTAGTATTTATAAAACTCCTTCTTGTCCTTAACTCTGCTGACTGTAGATTTCTTTTTGTGTCTCTTGGCTTCCCTTATCAATTTTCTACAATTCCAAACTTCTGGTTTATATATACTCATTATCAACTTCCCCTTTCTTCCATTTGTTATATTCTCTTTTTTTTTACAGCTGCCTTCACTCCCCCTCCCCCCGAACTAGGTTGGTTTTTCTTAATCATCACAGCCTTTTTCCTCAATTGTGGAATTGTAGCTTTTTGGCCCCCTAGTAAGGTGTTCTTAAATGATTTCCAATTATCACTTACATTTTTCTGATTACATTCTTTCTCCCAGCTGATTTGGCTCATAATTGTTTCCAGGTTTGTGAAATTGTCCCTATTAAAGCACCAGGTCTGGACTTTATGCTGCTTGCACATTATAAATGTGATCAAGTCATTATCACTTGAACCTAATCTGCCATTCATTTTTATTTCTGAGATCAGTACCTCTTTTTCTAATATAGAATTCCCCCAGGTTGGCTGCAACACCTTTTGAGTTTGGAAATTGTCATCTATTATGCTCAGAAATTCCAAGGATAAAACGGTTACTCACCTTTGTAACTGTTGTTCTTCGAGATGTGTTGCTCATATCCATTCCAATTAGGTGTGCACGCGCCGCATGCAAGATCGTCGGAAGATTTTTACCCTAGCAACTCTCGGTGGGTCAGCTGAGGCACCCCCTGGATTGGCGCCGTTATGGCGCCCGATATATGCCCCTACCGACCCGGCGCCCCCTCAGTTCCTTCTTGCTGGCTACTCCGACAGTGGGGAAGGAGAGCGGGTTTGAAATGGATATGAGCAACACATCTCGAAGAACAACAATTACAAAGGTGAGTAACCGTTTTTTCTTCTTCGAGTGCTTGCTCATATCGATTCCAATTAGGTGATTCCCAAGCCTTACCTAGGCAGTGGGGTCAGAGTTAGATGTTGCGGATCGAAGTACCACTGAACCAAATGCTGCGTCGTCCCTGGACTGTTGCACTATAGCATAGTGGGAAGCGAAGGTATGTATGGATGACCAAGTTGCTGCCCTGCAGATTTCCTGTATGGGCACATGAGCCAGAAAGGCGGAGGATGATGTTTGAGCCCGAGTAGAACGGGCAGTGAGCCGGGTAGTCGGGACACCCGCCAAGTCATAACATGCACGAATGCAAGATGTAATCCAAGACGAAATTCGCTGCGTGGAGACCAGGAGACCTTTCATCCTGTCTGCCACTGCTACAAACAGCTGGGATGTCTTTCTAAAGGGCTTAGTTCATTCGATATAAAAGGAGAGAGCCCTGTGAACGTCTAGGGAATGTAGCTAGCTGCTGTTCCCATTGCGAAGCGTGGGGCTTCGGAAAGAAGACCGGAAGGAAGATGTCTTGGTTGACATGGAAGGCAGACACCAACTTAGGGAGCAAGGTGGGGTGTGGTCGCAGCTATACCTTGTCCTTATGGAACACCATGTATGGTGGATCCGATGTGAGAGCTCGAGGCTCCGATACTCGTCTCGCTGATGTGATAGCGATGAGGAAAGCTGTTTTCCAGGAAAGGTACAGAAGGGAGCAGGTGGCCATCGGCTGGAAGGGGGGACCCATGAGTCTAGAGAGAATGAGGTTGAGGTCCCACGTAGGGGTCGGATGACGGATTTGCGGATACAGCCATTCCAAACCCTTGAGGAACCTGTTGACCATGGGATTGGAGAAAATCGAGCGGCCATTTTCGCCCGGGTGAAAAGCTGAAATCGCTGCCAGGTGTACCTTGATGGATGATACCACTAGATCTTGTTGTTTGAGTGACAAGAGGTAATCTAGGATGGTAGGTATTGGAACCTGTAGGGGGACAGCGTCCTTCAGGGCACACCAGCAGGAGAAGTGTTTCCACTTGGCTAGGTATGTGGACCTAGTGGAGGGCTTTCTGCTTCCTAATAGGACTTGCTGCACCAAACTGGAGCAGCGCAGCTCAGATTGTGTCAGCCATGCAGCATCCATGCTGTGAGATGAAGGGATTGCAGGTCCAGATGGCATAACCTGCCATGATCCTGCGTGATCAAGTGTGGCCACAATGGGAGAGGAATTGGCTTGGTCACCGACAGATCGAGGAGTGTGGTGTACCAGTGTTGTCTGGGCCACGCTGGAGCGATCAAGATTAAGTGGGCCTTGTCCCTGCATAACTTCAGAAGGACCTTGTGGACCAACGGAAACGGAGGAAAGGCGTAGAGCAGCTGGTCTCTCCACGGTATCAGGAAGGCATCTGACAGGGAGCCCAGGGAGCGTCCCTGGAGAGAGCAGAACACTTGGCACTTTCGATTCTCTCGGGAGGTGAAGAGGTCTATGTGGGGAAACCCCCACCTCCAGAAAATGGAATGAATGACGTCTGGACATATTGACCACTCGTGAGTCATAAAAGACCTGCTGAGGTGATCTGCCAAGATGTTCTGGACTCCCGGGAGAAATGATGCCACCAGGTCGATTGATTGGGCTATGCAGAACTCCCAGAGATGAATGGCTTCCTGGCACAGTAGGTACAACCGTGCTCCGCCTTGCTTGTTGATGTAAAACATGGCCGTTGTGTGGTCTGTGAAGACAGTGACACAACAACCTTGCAGGTGTTCGCGGAATACCTGACACACCAGGCACACTGCCCTCAGTTCCCGGACGTTGATGTGGGGGGATATTTCCTGTGTGGACCAGACGCCTTGAGTGCAAAAGTCCGCGAGGTGAGTGCCCCAGCCCAGGGAGGATGCGTCCGTGGTGAGGATTAGAGAGGGCTGCGGGGCATGGAATGGTATCCCCCCGCAAACATGGTTGGGATTAGCCACCAACCCAGAGAGGACAATACCCAGAGAGGCCTGGACGGTACACTGACGAGAGCCAGATCTGAAGCGGGCGGAGGCGTAGTCTGGCATGTTTGGCCACGAAGGTGCACGAGGCCATGTGGCCGAGAAGACTGAGGCACATGCGTGCTGTCGAGGTTGGGAAGCTTTGGAGGCCGTGGATAATGGTCACCATGGACTGGAAGCAGGCCTGTAGAAGGCAAGCCTTGGTGAGATTCGAGTCCAGGACTGCCCCAATGAAGTCTAGTCTTTGGGTCGGCTCCAAAGTGGACTTTTCGGCGTTGATCAGCAGGCCCAGCTGCCTGAAGCAGGTGATGACGAACCGAATGTGAGACCAGAACTGTAGCTCAGACCGACCCCGAATGAGCCAGTCGTCGAGGTACGGAAACACTTGGACCTGATGTCTGCAGAGCCAGGCTGCTACGACGTCCATACATTTTGTGAAGACCCTTGGTGCTGTGGACAGGCTGAAGGCGAGGACAGCAAATTGGAAATGTTGGTGTCCAACCACAAAGCGAAGGAACCACCTGTGCGGCGGGTAGATCGCTATGTGGAAGTATGTGTCCTTCATGTCGAGGGCGGCATACCAGTCTCCAGGATCCAGGGATGGGATAATGGTTCCAAGGGTGACCATGCGGAACTTCAACTTTACCATGAATTTGTTGAGTCCGTGTAGGTCTAGGATGGGCCAAAGCCCCCCCTTTGCTTTGGGGATTAGGAAGTAGTGGGAGTAAAAACCCCTGCCCCTCAAGTCCTTTGGTACCTCTTCCACCACTCCAACAGACAGAAGCATTTGTACCTCCTGCAAGAGGAGTTGCTCATGAGAAGTGTTCCTGAAGAGGGACAGGGAGGGAGGGTGGGAAGGGGGGGAGCGAAACAAACTGAAGATGGTATCCTGTTTCCACCGTGCGAAGGACCCAGCGATCTGACGTTATGTAGGACCACGCAGGGAGGAAAAAGAAGAGGCGGTTGGAGAAAGGTAGGGAAGGATCCTGGGCGGAGACTGGTGCTCCGACCTTGAGCGCGGCTTCAAGTTTTGTCTCGGGGGGCCCTGATTCTGGTCTGGCTGCGTACCAGGTTGACACCTCCTAGTGCTGCGACCACGCCTTCTAGGAGGGTCTTGTAGTGGTCGAGGGTTGGGGTAAGTGTGCTGCGGTTGGGGCCGGAAGGGCCTAGGTTGTGTCACTGGGGTATGCATGCCCAATCAGTGCGTGGTGGCCCGGCTATCCTTCAAACTTTGTAGTCTGGGATCAGTCTTTTCCGAGAAGAGACCTTGTCCTTCAAAGGGAAGGTCCTGTATAGTTTGCTGCAGTTCCGGTGGGAGGCCGGACAGTTGCAGCCAGGAAATACGTCGCATGGCTACCCCTGAGGCTAGAGTTCTAGCAGCCGAGTCCGCTGCATCTAAAGACGCCTGCAGAGATGTCCTTGCCACCTTCTTGCCCTCTTCGAGCAAGGCCCCAAACTCTTCCTTGGACTCTTGGGGAACCAGCTCTTTGAATTTCCCCATTGAGTTCCAGGTGTTATAATTATACCGGCTCAGGAAGGCTTGCTGGTTAGCTACCCTGAGCTGTAGTCCACCAGAGGAGTAAATCTTACGCCCGAATAAATCCAGGCGCCTAGCGTCCTTGGATTTAGGGGCGGGCGCTTGCTGGCCAAGTCTTTTCCTCTTGTTTATGGATTGTACCACGAGGGAGCAAGGTTGGGGGTGCACATACAAGTACTCGTAGTCTTTGGCTGGCACCATGTATTTTCTTTTCAACCCCCATGCTGTGGGAGGGATGGACACAGGGGACTGCCAGACAGTATTGGCATTGGCCTGGATAGTTTTAAAAAAGGGCAAAGCTATCCGGGTGGGGGCATCAGCTGACAAGATGTCCTCAATCTCTGGGTCCTCAATCTCTGCCACCTCCTCCACCTGCAGATTCATGTTCTGTGCCACCCTACGAAGGAGGTCCTGGTGAGCATGCAGGTCTATGGGCGGAGGGCCAGAGGAGGACGTGCCTGCCACAGCCTCGTCAGGCGAAGACGAGGACGACAGTCCCTGGACCAGTGGGTCCTGGGGAAGGTCAGGCTGGGGCGGGTCCGGTTGTCCAAGGTCCACGACTGGAGGGACATCGGCCTGCTCAGGTGGTAAAGCTGTTGTCTCTGACGGTATCGGGGGAGGACGGCTAACCGTTGCCTCAGGCACCCTAGGCTCTGAATGAGTCGAGCGAGAGGCACCTGAGGGACCACCTTGGGCTTGGTGGTATGCCCAAGGGGTCCAGAAGGACCATTGAGGAGGACCCTGGTTGGGATCATGTGTCTCGTTCTGTCCCTGGCTTGCACCATCAGCATCCTGGTCTTGGATGTTATAGGCACTCCCTTCTTGGGACGACGCCGAGTTCTGATGGGAAGGGCATGGCGGTGCCGAGTGCAGTTGCTGAGGTGGTGCGGCACTGTCCACTGGTGCGCGTCTGGGGGTCGGGGACCGGTGCCCCGAGCAGTACCATGACCTGGAGCGGAACCGACGGTCATAGTGGCGCTGAGAGGTCGACCTGGATCTCGATGAAGATCGACAGCGCAGGCGGTGCCGCAACCGGCTGTGCGATGAGCGGTGCTGGATCGGTGCCGGGAGCTGGATTGGTACCGATCACACCGAGAGGGTGACCTTCGGGACGTGGAGCGGTGCCACGAGTACGACCGGTGCCGAGATGGAGATCGGTGCCGGGACTGCAAGCGGCGCCGAAAGCGGGACCATCTGCGTGACCAGGACCGGGACAGGGACCTCAAGCGGTGCCGAACTGGTTCACTCTGCTGAGGAGGCTGCATGAATGAGGGCTTCCCAATAGATTGGACAGCCCGTACCGGCGGTGTCGGAGGCTGAGAAGGTCCGGGCTCAGTCAACGTGATCAGGTCGGAGAAAGTCTCTGGAGTCGACGGCAGGCCGAGCTCAACAACGGTGTGCACCGGATCTGCACCAGACTCAACGGCGCTTGGGGCACCGGAATCGACGGTGCCGGAGTCGGGGCCTTTGTGGTCAGGTCCAGCACGGCATGTTGCTCTGCTGGGACTGCAGGAGGTTCATGCCCTTGTAGGGGGGCAGCAGGCTTTTGTTGCTTTCTGGGCCGCGGTGAGAGCGATCGGTGTCGCGTCTGCGTCGGTTCCGGGGATGTCCGGTGCCGAGGGGCCTTACTAGGACCGGGATGCTCAGGTGCCGGAGGTGCGCTGTGGACCGATGGTGCCTGATCTGCGCTCAGTGCCGGGGGCACTGGCCGAAGTGCCACTTCCATCAGGAGCTGTTTTAACCTGAAGTCCCGCTCCTTTTTCGTCCTAGACTTGAAAGCCTTACAGATATGGCACTTGTCAGGCTGATGAGTTTCCCCCAGGCACTTCAGACAGGAGTCATGGGGGTCTCCAATAGGCATAGGCTTGAGGCAAGCCGTGCAAGGCTTAAAGCCCGGAGCCTTGGGCATGAGCCCCGGTACCGGGTGAGAGGAACGGGGATAAGCCCTGAATCCTCAACTTATCTACAACTATATACACTAAATTTACTAACTTATAAACTTGCTAAACTACTAAACTAATTACAACGACACTAAAGAACTAGCAATACAAGGAAGATCGCTAGGGATGTGGAGGTCAGCTACGCAGCTCTCCACAGTTCCAATGACCGTCACGGGCGGTAAGAAGGAACTGAGGGGGCGCCGGGTTGGCAGGGGCATATATCGGGTGCCATAACAGCGCCACTCCAGTGGGCACCTCAGCCGACCCACCGAGAGTTGCTAAGGTAAAAATCTTTCGACGATCGTGCACGCAGCACGCGCACACCTAATTGGAATCGATATGAGCAAGCACTCGAAGAAGAAATTTTAGTTCTTGCAGCAGGAGACCTCCAGCATACATCACTAAAATTGAGGTCCCCATGATCATGCAGCTTTTTTCCTAAATCACTGGTGAAATGGAGCTTGCAAAAGAACTGCCAATGGATTAGATTTAATTTTTTCTCTTAATGATTTAAATGGAATATTGAAATGCTTAGTAATTTAAGGTACTAACTTCTCCTGTCAAGTACACGATTTTTTAGACTGTGTGTTGCTAGAAAGGAGACAACAGCTAACCTTGGTAAACAAAGAGAAATAGTGGGATTTTATTTGGATTTAGGATTCTTTAATGTTCATAAATTACTTGCTTCTGGACCATTCCTTACATGGCTTCTTTTAACTAATTTAATTAAGCTTTCTTCAATTTCATAGGACTTAGTTGAGATTACTCACCTTTTTCCATTTATACACTGTCTAGGATGTCCAAGATAAATAAAACAGGATTCACCTACCCTTAAATGAAATTCCTTTGCCGATTTATAAACTGTTTTAGTTATCTGTGATACTAGTGATGATATTACTACTGATTCTGGAAATAATATACTTTGGTCTTAACTTACCTAGAG
Organism: Malaclemys terrapin pileata; assembly: GCF_027887155.1. Classification (NCBI taxonomy): domain Eukaryota; kingdom Metazoa; phylum Chordata; order Testudines; family Emydidae; genus Malaclemys; species Malaclemys terrapin. The sequence goes on along the minus strand of NC_071506.1, from coordinate 169,568,804 downwards.
AATAGCATCCTGACCAGGGTAGACCCACTCTTAAAAGTATAATCTGTTGAAAGTTTTCCACAGAGAGACATACAGAAGAGATTGTAGCTGAAATTTATTGTTTATTTTGTGTTTGGTCCCCCCCCCCCTCTTTTTTTTATTAAAATGTCATCGTTAATAATTGTGACTATTTTGTTTTTAATGGTTGTGTGTCCTGTGGCATGGAAAAGACCCCAATGCAACTTAAAAAGTGGGAGTCACATCCCTGAATTGATGGTAAGAAGGGCAATTATTAAATCTTGGTCTACCATTTCTTGTTTTTTCTGCACTACAAATTTTAGTAATATGGGGGATACCATTACTTGGGGTTCCAACTTAAAACACCTCTTCTTACCCCACACATCCATTTCTATGTCTGCAAATAAATGGGGATGCAACTGTTTGTTGGTATAAATGAAGGCATGTAGATGTCTAAGCACCTTATCTGCATGTACAATACATTAATTAAATGTCTACATTTTCTCATTTGTGACTGTAAATAACTGCACCTGAAAACCTATACATGCACTTATTTGCAGGTACAAACTGTGAGCACAAACTCTTTATTTAAAAAAAATGGGTCCTATTTTCTTTATGTAGTATTACAACACTATAGTAACTGTCAAATTTCAGCTTTAAATGAAAATAGTTGTTGGGTTCTTTTATAGTACTTGTTGTTCTGAACCAAAGTTGTTGATTTTTTTAACTCGAAGAGAACCTCCAAGTGTGATATAAATTATGCTCAGAACAGCTAATCAATCAAACTATTGCATCAGGAGTAAGATTAATGGAATATCTGAATTTGCACTTGTGGAAAGACTATTGTCTTTTACAATGTGTATGTACAACAACTAGCACTATGGGATCCCAATCCTGATGGGGACTTTTGGGCACGACTTGTATATAAATAAAAAAATAATCTTAACACTTTTTCTTTGGGAATCTAATATGCAATCACCATTTATTTATTGACAATAATGTTCGTTCCTAGACGCTATGTTATCTAGTGTACTTTACAAATGGCCAGTTTCAGCTCTACCATTCTAAATTGTTGGAATGTGAATGACGTGTTGGAATGTGAATGACGTGAAATCACTATAGTACACTGTAAAGCAATTAAGGAATATGTACACTTTAAATATCTGCTTTTCAATATACTTCTTAAATAATAAGTACAAGTAGATAAAAAAGGCAAATACTACCCACGTTAACAGGCCCTTTTAATTTGTCTAGTCCATCCTTTTTTTCGAAAGAAGTGGATGAGAAAATGGTCAGCAAGCCCCTAGGTAGTCATGACTCCTGAATATAATGCAGATCCATTGATCTAGCTAATAAATTTTTCATGCAAGAGAGAGGGTCTCTCCATCACTGTATGCCAATAAACCCTTATCTTATTCATGGCCAGTGATACACAAAAAGAGGGTGGAATCCCTTGCTATATTTATTTTGACATTGAACTAAGCAGTGTGACCCTGACCTTAGCTGTTTGCTCCAAACTGCTAGTGCAAAGTGGACCTACAGCCAATGGAGACTGTCACAAAATAAGGGACAATGCAGAAAGATCCTCAAGTGGCATACAGCAGCCATAATGGCTTTTATGCCATATCTGTTCCCTGTGGTTAGCATACAGTGTGTGGCCTGGGAAAAAGAGGGGTTAAATATACAAAGGGGCCTTGGATTCAGTGTTGGAGCACCTAATTTGTAAGTGGCCCGCAGTGCACTGGAATCCAAAGCCCTGAGTTAGGTACCTAGGCTCCCTATAAAATGCATGGAGAGAATAAGTTCCTAAGATTGGGATTCACAAAAACCAGCATGCTAAGTGCTGCCTAAACTAGCCAGTAGGAAATACTGAGGAGAGGGGAGTGGCCTAAGCACCATCCTGCCAACAGAATGAGGTGCCTCCCTCTGCTTGGGATCCACAGGTGTGAATCTTCTCCTCAATTAAGCCAAGTCTGTTCTCTGTTCAAAGAGAAGGACCAGGACTCCTTTTTCTGCCTAAAGCAGAGGAGGGATTTGAACTCAGGTCCCCCACTGCCAAGGAGAGTGTCTACAACCAATGGGCTGGGGGGAGGTTCTCTGAATTACTGCTTCTGAGGCTGTTCCATTTTTTATAAAATAATTAAATAATCATTAGAACAGGGATTTGAACCCAGGTTTCCTCGCTGCCGTGTGAATGCCGTAACCATCATCTCATAACTCTTTTTGGCCCAATAACTACTTAATTATTTTATTAAAAGATGGACCCTCTTCAATAGCAGAGTTTCAAAGAGCCCCACTGCAGAGACCTGGGTTCAGATCCCTGTACCACATCAAACAGAGGAGGGATTTAAACTTGAGTCTCTCACATCCAGGACACTACACTGCTAAAAATAGCAGTGTAGAGGAGGGAAAGCACAGCTTGGGCATGTAGAGAGCTATGTAGGCTATATACCCTAAGGTTCTAGCATGTCTTTACTCTACTCACCTAAGCAGTGCCTCACTATTTACATTGCTATTTATACCCATTCTGGGAGGGCAGGCAGTGTCTGTATTTTTCATGCTGCCATAAGCGTTGACATAGCCAAAGAGACCACTACGTCTTATCTCAGTTCTCCCACTGATTGGTGTTAACAATTCTGTGCACTTGACACTCTTTATTATGGAGCATGCAGATATTTTAGGAGGAAGACAAGTATCATTCCCCAATTTTACACACAGGAAAATGAAGAGGATGCATATAATCACTTCTGTCAGAACTAGGAATAGAACCCAGGGGCAATATTCTATGCTGTTTGTCTCAGGAGCTGCAGCACAGAGGGCACAGGCTAGGGAGGGGAGCAATGATGGCATTAATCCATCTTTATGTTTTCCAGAATTTGGGCTGCTCTGGACACTCCCCCTCCAGCCCGTTCACACCTTGTCACACCCTTTGGCTGTGCAGACAGCAGTATAGGAGTCTTTTCACCAGTTTTACAATGGCTACACTGGGGGAATTCCCCGGGGAGCTGCTCTGCTCCCTTTACAATGCATGGAATCCACCAGAGTAGGGGTTCTCAAACTGGGTGTCGGGACCCCTCAGGGGGTCGTGAGGTTATTACGTGCGGGGTTGCGATCTTCAGCCTCCACCCCAAACCCCGCTTTGCCTCCCACATTTATAATGGTGTTAAATATATAAAAAAGCATTTTTAATTGATAAGGGGGGTCACACTCAGAGACTTGCTGTGTGAAAGGGGTCACCAGTACCAAAGTTTGAGAACCACTGTACTAGAGCAACATGAAGGGGCTAAAGCAGGGGCTAGAATCTAGCCCTGCATCTCTAATAAGGTGAATTCAAGTCTCATCTACTTGGCACATACAGTATATAGATTTGGCACATTCATCCTTAGACCCAATATAGCTATTTGTAACCACTAGACCACATTCACCTTCAGACCCAGGAATACAATCAAGTTTCTGCGATTCCCAACAGGTTTTTACTGTTTAAGAAATAGCTGTGTAATCTACCGACAAAGTGTATTTCTTATTACCTTCGAGTGGCTGGCACACATGGAGTCTATCCATCTACTACTGCTAACAGTTACTTGTTTAGCTCAAGTAGTAGAGTTCTGTGTTGTGGATTTAAAAACTGACCCCTCCTAAAAGATAAGGTCAGGATGACCATATGTAATAGAGATGTCTTGATCGAACCAAGATGTAAAAGGCGATGGATGAAAACTAGCCACATCAGGGGGCTGTGACCAACTATGTCAGAGGGGCAATACTAACTTGTTTGTATCAGGGTATAATGATGTATCTCAGAGAGAGTATCTTTGTCTGACCTAGGGAGGAATGGAATGTCCTACCATTCACTGAGCTGGTCCATTGTTACAGGCATACATGTATTGGTGGTCTGGTAGAATCTGCAGGATACTAGTATCGTGCTTCATCGACAATAAACCTGGCTGGGTGCCTTCATCCCTTCACGTATCTTGTGGTCATTGGATGGTTCACTCAAGGTCTGCTGTGCCAGCTGTCTGCACAGCGCTGGGGTGACACACAGGGGGAACACACCCACACAGCCAAACATCTATCAACATCTAACCACACCTGACTGTAGGATCACCTGGCACCACTGATGATCAAATCATGCTATTAAAGTCAGAAGGAAGCAAAGGAAGTTTATCTGAGCAACAAGGGCATTTTCTGTTATGGCTGCATTGGGATTTCCTGCTTGTGCCTGCTTCCTGTTCCCAACCCTGTTTCTGATTCCTGCTTCTGCCTCACCCAGACCTTCGCACCTGTTGACACTGTGCTCTGGCTCTAGGACTGCCAACTTTCTGCTCGCACAGAACACCTTTACCCCGCCCCATCCCTCCTCCAAGGCCCTGCCCCTGTCCCACCCCTTCTCTGAGACCCCACCCCCGCTCACTCCACACACACCCTGTCGCTCGCTCTCCCCACCCTCACTCATTCGTTCATTTTCATTGGCTTGGCTCAGGAAGTTGGGGTGCGGGAGGGGGTGAGGGCTCTGGCTGGTGGTGCAGGCTCTGGGGTGGGATCAGGGATTAGGGGTTTGTGGTGAAGGAGGGGGCTCCAGGCTTGGGGGTGGAGCTGAGGGATTGGGAGTATGGGAGGGGGCTCCAGTCTGAAGGAGGGGGCTGGGGTGTGGGAGTGGGTATGAGCTCCGGGCTGCAGGTGCAAGTTCCGGGCTAGGCCTAGAAATTAGGGGTTTGGGATGTGGGAGGGTGTTCTGGGCTGGGATGGAGGGGGTTGGAGGGCAGAAAGGAGATCAGGGCTGGGGCAGGGGTTTACGGTACAGGAGGTGTGAGGGGTGCAGCTGGGGGTGCAGACTCTGGGCGGGACTGGGGATGAGGGGCTTGGGGTTCAGGAGGGTGCTCCAGGCTGGGATGGAGGGGGTTGGAAGGTAGAAAGGAGATCAGGGCTGGGACAGGGGGTTGGGGCGTGGTGGAGGGGGTGAGGGCTCTGTCTGGGGGTATGGGCTCTGGGGTGAGGCTGGGGATGAGGGGCTTGGGGTGCAGGACGGTGCTCTGGGCTGAGATCGAGGGGTTCACAGGGCAGGAGGGGGATCAGGGCTGGGGCAGGGTGTTGGGGGGCAGGAGGGGTTCAAGGGTGCAGGCTCCAGGCAGCACTTACCTCAAGCAGCTCCCGGAAGCAGTGGCATGTCCCTCCTCTGGCTCCTATGTGGAGATGCAGCCAGGTGGATCTGCGCGCTGCCCTGTCCACACGCACCACCCCTGCAGCTCCCATTGGTTGCGGTTCCCAGCCAATGGGAGCTGCAGAGCTGGCGCTTGGGGCAGGGGCAATGTGCAGAGCTCCCTGGGGTGGGACATTCCATTCCTCCCTAGGCCTTGGAGCCAGAGGGGAACATGCTGCTGCTTCCAGAAGCCACGTGGAGCTGGGCAGGGAACCTGCCTTAGACCTGCTGCGCCACCGACTGTATTTTTAATGGCCCAGTCAGCAGCTGGACACCTGGCAATCCTCTATGGATCCGTGCTTGATCCTTGACTCTCCTCCAGTTCCTTACCTTATGCCTTACTTCCAACCATGCTCCAACCCTGGTCTCTGACTTCTGATTCTAGCTTGACCCTTGTATCTGGCATTTGGTATCTGACCCTCAGCTTCAATTCCTGGTTCTGACTCTGGCTTGACCCCTGGCTCTGGGGCTGACTTTGGCTTCATCACCCAACCTGGGCACCTGCTCTGCCCACTAGACCTGACTCTGCTCTACTAGGCCAGACCGCCTACATCCCAGTCCATACCAGTTTTCTCATGCTTTCTCACATATTCATCTGCCTGTGTTTCCCAGTGCTGAGGGGTTAATTGAAGTTTCATTCTGAATTAACTGCCAGAGGGAAACAATACACTACAGCACAAGAAATTAAAGGTTATCTGTTTTCCCTCCCTGTTTTGGAGAATAGTGACAGTGGAGCAAATTGAGACCTAGTGTAAGAGGATACAACTTCCCAAGCAATTACACCTTGTTATGCCAGGTCTAAATTTGGTGCACATTGACCACAAACGTCAAAATCAATCAGTAAAGTAATATTTCCCCGCTAATAATTATGGAGAAGAACACAATAATGTATGTCATGAAGAGGGAGCTTATAATCCTATAAGCAAACAAAGGGGCTCAGGAACATCATTGTATGTCATACAACCATGAAATGAGTGTAAAGACTGTGCCTTGTGGGATAATCATATTTAATGTTACTCAGTAGACTACAAAGTCACATAAACAACAATTAAATCAATGAGTAGGATGAAGAATCAACTGCTGGCATCCAGATAGCAGACACAGCATGTTAGAACATTCAGACAGGCAGCCCTAGTTGTGCAGATCATGTTTTGAATTATTACTATTCTATGTTACAGCACTTAACTACTAATGTTAGACTCTTTAGAAATGCATACTATAAGAAGAGCAGTAACAATGCCTATATTTAGATTGCTTAACACCTTTCATTATAAAAAAAATTCTGCCTTTTTTTTTTTTAAACATTAACATCTCCATGCTTTGCAGTAGACTTTTAAATATGTATGGCATGGTAAGGGAGGCACTTTTTTGCTGTCGCCATGAAAATTATTTAGATTGGGCTGCGTTAGGAGCTGAGAAAAAATCACCATGTTCCACGCTGATTTGCTGTGGAGTTTGCCAGAGGCTGACTCTTAATGAGTCATTGATGAGAGAGAGACTGGAATCCTATCAACATACCATAAGGTAAATTTATGAAAAAACAAATGTCTTTAAAAGTAGTTTGATATATTATGTCAAATTATTTTAATTAGATCAGGTTTTTTGATAATTACAACATTCTTGTAGTGTTTTATATCCCTAAGTTACTGATGTACTCTCAACCTTAACTCTATCTTAATGTAATTTTCTGCCTGGGAATATATATACGGTTTGTAGACAGACAGACAGACCCACTACATAGACAGTTATAATATGCATGTGCTAATTTAGAGAACCATGTGATGAATCGTATTTAACATGCACCTTTGACCACATCTCCTGTACTCTTCCCAATATCTATCTCCACAACACTTATTCTAACATTCCAAACTTCTAATCAGCTTCACACAGCTGTCACTTAAAAAAAATCTCCTTTTCTCTGAAAGTGGAATTTCTTCCCAAAGTTATCCAGGAGTGAGCTGCAAAGCAGGACACTATTCACCCCTGAACTACTGACAAATTTAAGATTCACTATATAGCAACCCATCAGGGATACAAAAAGATGCTTTAAACCATTGGGTAGTTTGAGATTATGATTTAAAAAAAGCTGTATTATGTAGTATAATGAACTGCTGCCTCATTATTGGGTACCTTCCCTACACTCCAAATGAGCTGCTGGGACAGGATCTAGTTAGTGCAGGGCACTATGTTACCCCATTCAACATCCTTCTCCATAATCCATAATCCCTACAGCACCAGAACAAGAAATAATATACTCGGGTAAGAGAGGAGAAGGCCTGGAAGAGAGCATGAGCACAGAAGAAAAGCAGGCTGGAGCCAACAGTTTCAGAGCTGGCTAAGGGGGAAAGGACAGGTAGCAAGCCGTGTGAGGGCTGGGCACAGCCACATCCTGTTGCTGACAGGGGGCAAGAATAGCTTACACTGGAGGATACAAGAGAGCAGCCTGAAAGCTTTGAAACCTTTACCTCTGAACCCCCATATTGGACCAAGTTGGGAACTGGTGGACTGATATTTATTGTCATTGTTGAAGTTCTTGTGCCTAGAGTACACCTCTACCTCAATATAACGCTGTCCTCAGGAGCCAAAAAATCTTACCATGTTATAGGTGAAACCGCGTTATATTGAACTTGCTTTGATCCACTAGAGTGCGCAGCCCCACCGTGCCGGCGCACTGCTTTACTGCGTTATATCAGAATTTGTGTTATATCGGGTAGTGTTATATCGAGGTAGAGGTGTATATGCACCCTTCAATTTTGGGAGCCCTAGTAAAATAATTCCTAGTTTCTCATTTGAATTGAGTGTGTGTTTATGGGATCCCCCCAATGGCTAGAGCCTGTACAAACTCATACCCAGTGCATCTACTGTCCTTGTCTCTGAAGTCACAGTACACAGAGCATGCTATCAGACACCTAGAGGGCAATAGTGTACTTCAGAATTCACAGTGACACCGTGAAGTGGTGTTGATTACAATGGTTTGAATAGGTCTGTAACATGTATTCCTAACTGAAGAGGTAGTTAACTGTAATCCCCTCGGGCTTTAGAGAGCATGACCCCTTTAAATCTTTGTCCTGAGGCAGAGAAAATACTGATTGTTTCAGGAAAAGGAAATGTCAAGGGCATGTACACAGGGAGAGCGATGGGCTGTATGTATCTGCAGCTCCAGACAAGAGGCCTGCAGCGAGAAGGCAATCACACAGCAAAGCAGCCGAGAACCTACTCAAACCACGGGAGGGACAGAGGGGCCGACAACGAATGCCCCAGGACAGGAGCCAGGAGGAGCACTGTGCCAGGGAGGAATCACCCAAGAAGGACAAACCAGAGCTGAACCCAGTATCACCATCACCCAGAGCTGTATGGGGCCATGAGTACTAGGGCTTGTGACCTTGCAGTGGGAATAAGTAGCTCGTTAAGAAGGAAGGTTGTCGCTTTGTGTTGGTTTGCAGAGCGTGACAGAAGAGGGCACCAGAGGGTTTGTTGGAGAAATTTCATTGGTGCTGAAGACGGCCAGGAGAATCCAAGACTCACCACCAGACTGGAACTCTGCCCAGGATTCCTGAACTCTGAATATAGACGCATTGCTCAGTGTCTGCCCTTTCATATTGTGGTACCACAGGTGCCTCGTATTGGATATAATCCTGTTCTACAGCTCCCCTTATGTTCCCCCCTGTTGTTTTTCTCCATTTCCTTTCCTATATTCCATTGTGTACATGTGTTTACTCAGAGGGAGGAGGGGAGGGGAGGGAAGGGGAAGGGTTAGAACAAGTGCCCTTGGGGTGGAATGGGGTTTCCCTGCTGCATTCCTTCACATACTTTTCTTGGCCAGAGCTGCCTGCAGAACAGACTCTATCTTGGCCAGAAGGGTGCTAAAAATACATAACACTAGGAACCTAGGAAGGTTCTGGAATCTCTGTCATTGGAGGTTTTAAAGAACAGATTAGACAAACACCTGTCAGGGATGGTCTAGATAATACTTAGTCCTGACACAGTGCTGGGGACTGGACTAGATGACCTATCAAGGGTCCTACCTTTCTATGATTCCATGTAATAGTTAAACTTTGTCTCTCTCAGAGGCTATACAATTGGAGGCTGGCTTTACACACAGAAAGATGCAATGAAAAAAGTCAATACCTTTTTCATAGATTTATAGATTGCAAGGCCAGAAGGCACCATTGTGACCATCTAGGCTTGCTTCTTGTATAACACAAGCCATAGAACTTCCCCAAAACAATTCCTAGAGCATATCTTTTAGAAAAGCATCCAATCTTGATTTAAAAATTTTCAGTGACTGAGAATCCATCACGACCAAGAGCGGATTTACCATGAAACAAACCGTGAGGTGCACGGGGCCCACAACAACAGGAGGGCCCCCAAAATGCAGAACAAATCTCATCTGACAACCTGCCCCCTAGTCCCTCCCAGTGGCACAGCAGAGCTCAGGCAGACAGGCTGCCTGCATGCTGTGGCCGGGGGCCCCACACTGCTCTCGGAAGCGGCCAGCTGCTGGTATGTCCCTGCGGCCCCTGGGAGGGGAGGGGTGTCTCCACACACTGCCCCCGCCCCGAGCGAATGTACAGGGGCAGCTCCAGGCACCAGGGCACCAAGCGTGTACCTGGGGCAGCAAGCCACGGGGGACGACAGTCAGGATGCCTTCAGCAGCATGCCTGAGGGAGGTCCGCCAGTCCCGCGGCTTTGGCGGCAATTCGGCGGTGGGTACGTCAAAGCCACAGGACCAGCGGACCTCCCGCAGGCATGCTGCTGAATCTGCGTTACCAGCGGACCTCCCGCAGGCACACCGCAGAAAGCCACCTGACTGCCGTGCTCGGGGCGGCAAAATACATAGAGCCGCCCCTGCGAATGTATAACAGTTGTAGTGCTGTTCATTTGGAATGACCTTCATAACTCACTTATTTTGCTCCACATGAGTAATCTGGTAATCCTAAATCTATGCCACACCATCATGTACTCATTCTAAATTCACTTAGTTCAGTATTGTGACGTGGCCGTGAAAAAAGCTAATGTGGTCTTGGGATGCATTAGGCGAGGTATATCTAGTAGGGATAAGGAGGTGCTGCTTCCGTTATACAAGGCACTGGTGAGACCTCATTTGGAGTACTGTGTGCAGTTCTGGTCTCCAATGTTTAAAAGGGATGAACTCAAACTGGAACGGGTACAGAGAAGGGCCACTAGGATGATCAGAGGAATGGAAAACCTGTCTTATGAAAGGAGACTCGAGGAGCTCGGTTTGTTTACCCTAACCAAAAGAAGGCTGAGGGGGGATATGATTGCTCTCTTTAAATATATCAGAGGGATAAATACCAGGGAGGGAGAGGAATTATTTCAGCTCAATGTGGACACGAGAACGAATGGATATAAACTGGCGGTGGGGAAGTTTAGGCTTGAAATTAGAAGAAGGTTTCTAACCATCAGAGGGGTGAAATTTTGGAACAGCCTTCCGAGGGAAACAGTGGGGGTGAAAGACCTCTCTAGCTTTAAGATTAAGCTCGATAAGTTTATGGAGGGAATGGTTTGATGGGATAACATGATTTTAGTCAATCAATCAACAGCGTGCCATCGCGGGTAAATAGTATCAATGGTCAAAGAAGGTCTGGCTGGAGAATCTTGCCTGCATGCTCAGGGTTCTACTGATCGCCATATTTGGGGTCGGGAAGGAATTTTCCTCCAGGGTAGATTGGCAGAGGCCCTGGAGGTTTTTCACCTTCCTCCGCAGCATGGGGCGGGGGTCGCTAGCTGGAGGATTCTCTGCGACTTGAAGTCCTTAAATCACAAGATTTGGGGACTTCAACAGCTGAGTTAAGGGAAAGGGAGTGGGTCAGCTTTTGTGGCCTGCATCATGCGGGAGGTCAGACTAGATGATCATACTGGTCCCTTCTGACCTTAAAGTCTATGAGTATTACATGTGATATAAGGAATATTGTATAGTACCCATGTAATTTACAAAGTTACTTTGTAAATTAAATTGCATTTTTTTTTAAATTGTTAAGGAATGACATTTTGGATATTAAGAATTGTTTAATTAACAAAAATAGTATTATTTTTATTCATATAAATACTTTCTTGTCCTTTCTCACATGCTTTGATGAGCAGTGAAAGTGTTAATAAGGTTCATAATTAAAGTATCATTGTCATCTGAATTAGCATCCACTGAAATAATGGGGCCATTTGCAATTCAAAGCTATTGTTTCAGACTTTCCGCAAACTCTGCCAGACATCCTTGTACTGGTTATATTCCGTTTGTATTTGAAGGTTTTCTCCACAACCATAACAGCTAGAGGTTTTTTTTGTTTGTTTGTTTGTTTTTTTAAAGAAGAAGATGAAGACTCTGTCTACACCCCTCTCTTCATTACTAGTTTTTAGTGTCACTTAGGGGGCATGCCCCATACTTTCTGAAACATTGCTGACTAAACTGTGCATTTAAAAATACATTAGCAAATGTATGCAGTACACTTGCTAATACATAATGTACAATGTTTATAATTGAAATGTCAACATTTGCAAAAGATAGGGCAGTTGTTTACCATTCTCAGTAAAGCATAAAAACGGTAGTATCTCAGATACCACTGTATTGTCACCTTTGTCAACAGTTACCTTTTAACAGTGAACGCTACATGGTGGTAGCTGAATATAAAAACACATTGCAAAGTTTATGGACAGCAAGGTTATATTTATTTACATATATTAACATTTTAAAAATTCTCATTCATTCCTATTTCCTTTCCTTAATAAAATCTCTCCAGAGATGTCACTAACATGATTTCATGCATATTAGGTCATATTTAACAGACTGCAGTCATTGAAAAGACACCAATGTCTCTATGAGTGGCTCTAATTCTGATTTTCTGAAAATTATTCAAACTAGCAAGAAGACAGCTTTCTACTAACTTCTGCTTCTTTCACCACCAGTGAATTAAGAAAGTTTTTTTTAAAGTCTTTTAATGAAATGAATCTCACACTTAATTCAGAAAGTGACAACATCTTAGAGATAATTTTGAAGAACACCATCTCTTGCATTGTCATTATGTGACCTTGGGCTTAACTCTCTGCCTCTCAGCTTTTCCACCTGTAAAACAGGGATCAAAATACTTACCACCTATTAAACATGTATTCAGAGCCTCACTGAAAGGTTCTACACATGCAACATATGACATCTTTTCTATTTTGCATATAGTTATTAATCACTCTTCCCTCCTGCTTTTATAACTAGGAGACCAAGATGTGCATTAGTAGACTGTGGCATGCATGCCTTGGGATACTGCACTGTCCTTCATAAACTAAAATGGGAATATTTGAAGAGCTCCCATTTTTATTTTCATAATAAAAAGTGGTCTGAAAATAGCCCCAAAGTCACAAATGTTCCTAAAAAGAAAACATCAGGAATATCAACTCTGGATTTCTCATTTTGCATGGAGGACCCTCTGGAAGACTGTAGTTTGATAGAATCTATCTATATAATTGAGTTTTGCATATGTAAATTCTAGCACACAAATGTTATCACTTGAAAAGTACATGAGCAGGTGCCTAGGGTGTACAAAAGGAGTTCACCAAAATTTAAGTTTTGTGATCTAGGTTTGGATTGTTTTTCTTTGCTGGTTTGGAAAACCCGAGTTGATAACTATTTGGCACAACTTAGACCCTATTCTGAGGGAATTTTAGTCAAAAATCTAAACAAAATCACCTTCCCAAGATAATAATTGAGTATAATTGTTATTTTCTGTTGTGGTTATATAATTTGATTCTGAAAACCTAAATGGTTATATTGACCAATTCTCTGATTTATGTACTCAAATCACAGTCCGATACCATTTCTTTTTTTATATCCTATACTATTAGTTACTATTTTTAAGGATGTCTAATAAACTCTATAAAATTAATCTCAACTCCCAAGTCCTTTTTCTTAGTTAAGCAATCTAAATTTAAAAGCCCCAAGAAAGGTGCTACTCATAATCAGTTAAACAGTTGCATAATGAGGGTTTGTTTTATACTCTATTTTTCTAACAATATGCATATGCCTGACCAGCTGATGCCAAGCACAGAGAAAATTTACTTTTTATGAGCTAGATATATAAATCTCTGCTTCTTGATTAGCTAAAAGGTAAATACAGTATTTTTCTTGACCTCTAACATTGCTTCTTTAGAATGTTAGTTTCAAAACAAAAACTGTTACACTTTGAACTTCATAGTCAAAGTGAAAAGACTAGATATTCTCATTAATATTGTAGTGTATAGGAACTATGCAGTATCCCTTTAAACAGTTTGTGAGCCTTCTAATGGCCCTCACTGTCATCTGTGTTTCAGAAGCCATGAAGTGTGAAATCACAAAGGGGACACAGAACCTGAAGTTCAACATTTCAGCACTACTAGTATTCACAAAATCCTTGCACAGCCATCACCTAAACATATAAGCTCCTGAAGTCTTTAGATGCCTGAGTTTCCAAGGTGTCTATATATTGGTGGCTGGGCATGTGCACAGCCACCAAAGCCCTGACACGCTTAGCACCTAACTCGTGCCTAGTGTTCGGCATTTTCAGTTTTTACTGATTTACACCTGTTTATCAATCCAATTTTTTTCAGGTACTTATTTTTGTTAAACACTAATGCTTTACACAACTGTTGTGTCCTGCGGCTCTGAGGTTGAAGTAGTTTTGCAGTGTAAAACACAGAACACACACAGTGGAGGTCGCAAAAATCAAACAATGTTAATATTGTGCTATAATTGGTTCACAAGGAGACGGTGCCTGCCTATTTCTTTTTGTCCACTTAGTGCAGTGCTAAATGTAATCAATCAATCCTCCATAAATAAAGATAAGATAAAAAGGTAAAAGTGAGGCAAAAATGCAAATCCGTGCCTGAATACCAACAAGAAAATCAGTGCTTATAAATTTTCAAGAAAAGTAAAGATGGGAATGAAGAGGACGCATTGTGCTGCAAGTACTACAGCACTGAGGTCAGTGCTTGTGGTAACAGAATAAAAGAACATTTGGAAAGCAAGCAACACAAGAAGTTTAAAGAAGAAAGTGAGCTTTGGGGTAAAGAGTACATATCAGGAGCTTTCTCCAGGGCTATAATAAAAGAGGGGATGAATCACATTTGTGTCAATAAATTTGTGCGTGCTCTTCGTTTCGCTGGACAACTACTACTAATTGATTACCTACCCCTGTTGTGCCACATTGGTGGATAAGCTTGTAATTTGCTGCCCATCATGTAAATAATGCGTGGACTGTGCTAATGTGTCTCCTAGATCATCCTGAGTTTGTTGGTTCTAAAGCAGAAATTCTGAAGAGACTGGCAAATAACCAGAATGACCGCCAGATTCTGCGCACCAAGGTAATGTTCATTGTTGAAAACTTGGAACTACTGTGTGACACACAGAAAACACTGGAGTTTTCTCCAAATACTGCCAACACCTTTGCCAATACAAACTGGATCCTGAGAACCAAAATCTCAGCTGAACTGAGCATAAAAGCTGCAGGAGAAATAATATGGTGAGAAAACACAGCTGTTTCTAGAAATCCTTCGGACCTCAGCACATCATAAATCCTAAAAAGCATTCAAAACCTTCAACAAAATGCTCAGCGAGAAATGGGAGACGCCCGTGATCCATAATCTGAACCCAAAAGTATTTGGTGCCAAAGATTCTTTTTGGAATGTCATCCAGGTGTTTCACCCCTTCCTCAAGATGAATTTTGCAGCAGACTACGACCGTTATGCCAGAGTGTTTCAACCATTTGCCACTAAAGATGAAATTTCAAATCTGAAAGGGGAATTTACTGCTTACATGAATTTGCCTAATCCTGACAATGTGAAACTGGATGTGTTGGCTTTTTGGAATAATCATCAGGACATACTTCCCAACTTCAGCAAAGTGGCATGGTGAGCTTTGAGTGTACCCCCTGGACCTGTTGATGCAAAGTGCACATTTTCAAAGTTGGACTACCTCCAAGACAGCAAGAGGCTCAACCAGAGTGAGGATATTTTCAAGAAAATTATGCGTATGTACGCAAACCAGGATTTCTGGAAAAAGTGCTAGCTCTGGGAGAGACATTAAAAAAATGTACATTAAAAAAAGTTTCAATTATACTGTAGTAAAATGAGTATATTATGAAAGATATTATGTGTATATTTTTGTTTTTCTTTTTCCTCCAAATTTTTAATTTTTAACCTCATTTCATCACAGTTTTAATGTCTGGAAAATTAGAACTGAAAAATTCCTGGATATTTTTTTTTACAAATAAAAACTGAAAACACGGAACACTACTCATGCCTAAGCCCCAGCCAGGGCCGGCTCTAGCTTTTTTGCTGCCCCAAGCAGCAAAAAAAAGCGCCGCCCCCCAGCCCCTCCGCTGAGCGCCGCGCCGCCCCCCCCAGCCAAGCGCCATGCCACCCCCCGCCGAGCACCACCGGAACCCCCCACCCATAGCGCCGCCCTCCGCACCGCCCCCCCCACCGAGCGCCGCGTGCCAGAATCCCCCCCCCCCAGCGCCGAGCGCTGCGCCGCCGGACCCCCCCCCCCGCCCCCTGCCAAGCGCCGCCGGAACCCCCCTCCAGCGCCGCACCCCTGCCACACCCCCACCGAGCGCCGCATGCCGGAACCCCCCCCCCCCGAGCGCCGAGCCCCGCGCTGCCCCCACCCCCGCCGAGCGCCACGCCGCCGGAGCCCTTCCAGCGCCGCGCCCGCGCCACCCCCTCGCCGAGTCTCGCACAACCGGAGCCCACCCCCCAGTGCCGCGCCGCCGGAGCGCCCCCCCCCCGCGGAATGCCGCGCTCCCCCCGCCACCCCTTACCAGGTGCCGCCCCAAGCATGTGCTTGGGTGCCTGGTGCCTGGAGCCGGCCCTGGCCCCAGCAGGATTCAGAAACTAGGCATTCCACCAGTGGTTAGAGCAATCAGCCAGGATGTGGGAGACCCTACATTTGAATCCACACATTGCCTGACATGGAGCAGGGACTTGAAGTTCTGTCTTCTACCTGCCAGGACAGTACCAAATCACTGGGCTATAGGGTATTCTGGGGCAGGGCTCAAATCTCTCCTACTGCAAGTGTTCCATTGCGTAAAAATAATGAAATATTAATGGGACTAACGACAGTGTGAGAGTGATTCTATAGTCCACTGGTTAGAGCACGCAGGTGGGAGACCCAGGTTCCAGTCACCGTGCTCCAGTGATTAATTATTTATATGAAGTGGTATAGGTCCAACAGAAGTGACAGAGAGAAATTACCTCATAGACCAGTGTTTAGGGCAATTTCCTGGGAGGGGGCAGACTTAACTTCAAGTGCCTGCTCCACATCACGCAATGTGGGGATGTGAACCTGGTCTAGGTCTCCCACATCCTGAATGAAAGCTCTAACCACTGGAGTAAAGATTATAAGAGATTTCCTTCTTGTTTTTTTGAGAGAATGTGTGTTTAGGTACCAACTCCAGGAGAAGGTTCATGGCTGTGAATCCTAAGTGGAGGGAGGCACCTCCCTCTGTCTTGGAGTTAGGCACCTAACTTCCTTCGAGGGGCAAGGCTTAGGCTTCCCATCTCCTCAGCATATCCTATTGGCTAGATCCCTACGCAACATGCTGCCTTTTGTGAATCCCATTTTTAAGTGCCGAACTCTTCCCATGCATTGTATAGGGAACCTGAGCACCTAACTAAGGGCTGTAAATTCCACGTGCAGCAGGGCACCTAAACGCTAGATGTTGCAACACTAAGCAGTGCGGCAAACTGCTGAAGTCAATAGGAGATACTCAGCACTTTGCAGAATTAGTCCTGAATCTGTATTGGATTGTACTCAATTGCCATTGGATTGTATTCAATTTCCCTTTTGCATTCACCTTTCAAGATGGCTTTGCTATTTGGTCATTACTTACTCCTTATCTAAAGAAAGGAAACAAAATTTGAGGCTGTGCATTTAGTAGGGTTTAGACCAAAGTCAAATTCTGGCACAGAGTGATTTGTCAAGCTCTGTAGAGAAATAAAGGTCCTTTTCATTGAAACCTCTTAGAATCAACACCACATTTCACACATATATGCATATTTGTGACAACCCTTATTTCTGTTGAAATAAGACTTATTTGTAATAATTGATGGACACAAAGTATTCTAATTCTTGCATAAAGGTAAATGGAAGAAGACAGCCATCCCATGGTTTTAGCTCAGACTAATCCTGATAAAATTCTAACATTCAGTAACTCAGTAACATCAGGTAGTTATCTGAGAATGATAGACATACCCTTTGGGCTGGTATATTGAATAAAGCTCCCAACAACAGCAGAATTTCAGTACATTTCTTAAGGGTTTTCTTTATTTAGAGATCAACTGAAAGTTAATCATTAGTACACTCTGTAGTTCCTTCCTGAAACCCAGGACCTGCTGCCCAGCCTTTCCTAAAGTCTCTTCCCATGAAGGCTTTTATCCCCATTCCCATTCCCATTCCCATTCCCTGAAGGAATCTCCTACCAGACCTTCTACCTGGCTACTGCTGAGAGTCCCTCCCAGCTCCTTCCCCTGAGCATGCTCCCTTTTATAGGATGTGCTGCTTCAGTGCAGTCATGTGATCCTTGGCCACCTGACTCAGCCAGGCCTTTGAAAAAGGGTGCTGGATCTCATGCATCCATTCCAGGACTGTGCCCAGTTATATAGCCATGAAGTTAGAATTCTACCACTATGTTCTGCCAAATTGAGACACACAAACAAAGCTGGGGTAGTTTAATACAAGCAGAATCCTAAAACTATATTTCAAACTTGAATAGATTTTAGGTGGGTGGAGTTCATTGGCTCATCTGTTATGTTGGTATTCTTCTAGGTCAGGGGTTCTCAAACTGGGGGTCGGGACCCCTCAGGGGGTCATGAGGTTATTATATGGGGGGTCACGAGCTGTCAGCCTCCACCCCAAATCCCACTTTGCCTCCAGCATTTGTAACGGTATTAAATATATTTTAAAATGTTTTTAATTTATAAGGGAGGTCGCACTCAGAGGCTTGCTATGTGAAAGGGGTCACCAGTACAAAAGTTTGAGAACCACTGTTCTAGGTCCCGATTCAGGAAGGTACTTAAGCATGTGAATAGACCCACTGATTTAAATTAGATGATATATGGTATGGTTTAAATACTTTCCGGAATTGATGCCCTAGTTCATTTACCTATCTGCTAAGAACTCCTCAGTGCAAACTGGCAAAGGATTCATTGTTCTGTAATGGTAACTCCTAACAGGCCTGATAAACTCACTACTCCTACCACACCGCTTTCATAATATTTATCTATAAAGAATATCAGGTAAGATCTTAAATGAAAGCTAGGATCACACTGGTCATTAATATAATTGCAAAATGTACAAATACCATGCAGTGTGTATGTGTGTTGTGGGGGTTGGCTGTATATATATATACACACATACATACTAAAAGTATGTTCCTAAAAAAGTCTGACTCAAGGCAAGTTTGACAAAGAGGTTTCTGCCAGACAATGGATGTGTATTCACCTGTCTGCTTCAGTTCACATGTAAATTAAGCATTGTAAGCCAACATAATGAATGCTCCATTTGCATACAAAATCAACATGAGGATGTGAAGTCAGCATACTAGGGAACAAAACCCAGAGGGTCATCCTGAATTTCAGGGGATATAAGGAGAAGGCAAAGGGACACCCTATGCTTCCCTGGTGAAGGATAAAGAGAGCACTTTTGCATTCATGAAAGAGGAATCCCATCCACAATGGTTGGAGACACTGGGAGATTGCTTACTTTAGACAGGATAAACTACTTTAGACAAGGTATTATCCTGTTAAAGTTAAGTTTAATCTCTAGAAAGTGTGCTATGATTTTTTTATATATAACCTTTCTGTGTCATTATTATCCTTATCACTATCTCTTAAATCTTAGACTCTGATAATAAACGTACGATTCTTTTCACTATACTTATATCTCAGTGCTGTGATGTTATATAGGCATTGATCCTCAGTGAATCAAACAAGCTAGTATGCACACTGCCCCATTGTGGCTAGCAAACCTAGTATTTCTGTGAGTAGCCAATGACAGGGGCTGGATATCACAGAGGAATGCTTTAAGTAGGCTCAGGGACTAGGTGCACCTATTGTTAACCTGCAAAGCAAAGTGAGGGCTGACATTGCCCTGAGGAGATTGTTTGGGTGGCCAACAGGCTAGTTTTATCAGGGAGCTGACACCCAGTTAAACACCAGCAAGCCTCTCAGCTTTTTATTGAAAGTCGGCAGCTATCAAAGTGATTCGCAAGCCTAGATACTCCAAGAAGCATCACACTTTCTTTACAGCAAGAGATAACAGGTGTGGTTGAATTTTCTTTGATATCTATACCTGACTTTTTAAGTTTGAAGCATTTTTCTGTAATTTATTTTTCACTAAAAGCTTTCTGTAATTATTATTAATATAAGAAAAGTAAATACTAGGGTAAAACCCAGTTTCTAATAGCCACATGGAGATAGATCCTTACATGAATGCACAAAAAAGAGGAAATGAGCAACACACCTCCCTTCCTTTGCACACCCTCGTCAGAGGCCTGTCATGATTGCACTCTGTCCCCTGAAGCTCTCAATGGGAGTGCAACTCCACCCATTCCCCAGTGCAGGCCAGTGCCTTATAGGTTTGATAAATCATTAGCAGTTTATGACATACTTCAGCAGTTAACATCACAATGAGGCCATTTTAGAATGGAACATAATGTTTAGTTCAGAGCTGTACGTTTACACATTCTAGCCCCATTACATATAGCTATAAAAATTAATGAGAAATATTTGTTGAAAGTTTTAAACTATAAGACATATGGAGTTCAATTCTCTATTGCAATATAGACTGTTTGTTCCACTCTGATGATGCAAATGGGCAACAGATCTAGTATGACTAGTTACCCGGAAACACCCATAGTGGAGAAAATTGCTCTGAAGGTATAAAGCAGGGCAGCAAACTCTTTCATTGGATGGGCTGATCTGGATTATACATTTGGGACTAGGTATTATTCTGAATCCACATTAGAACTCACACTGATGTCAATAGGTGGTTTGCAAAAAGACTCAGGCAGAATTTGGCTTTCTGTACTAACTAAAATTTTAGCTATTATTATTTAAATATATTATTGTAACATTCTGCATCACTCAGTGAGAAAACATGCTTCGTTTCAGGCCATTGCTACTTCTGTCCTTTGCTTCTCTCCCTCTTCCCTGTCTCTATATTTCCTTCCCTGCAACAATTCTCATTCCCACTTCCCCACTGGTTACATTTTCCCCCTCCCCCCGCTTCCCTTTTGCTGAAAAGATCAGCAATTAAATAGTTGTTGACACTGATGTGTCATCACTGGTCTTTAGAGTTGATACTCTAATGAGATTAATCAGGGACAGGTGAGTTGGCACCTCAGGCATTTTTAAACTGTCTTCAGATGTAGGGAGACATCGCTGAACTGACTACACTAAGGTCAGTAGGAAGGTTTTATTTGCACCCATGAGGGCTGGGAACTTGCTTTTCCTTTTAAAATGACAGTGTGGACTTGGCAAGCTGGGCAATCTTAATAGGTCCTGCAGGCCACATAAATACATCAATCAATCTAAATTTGGCCTGGGTCATAAATTTGGTATTCCTAATAAAGAAAATAGAAGCTCTGGCTACCTGCAGATACGGAAACAACCCTGGGGGCCATGGACAGCTGGCCATGCTCAATAAAAGAGGGAGCAAAGAACGTGGCATAAATGGGTCTTGGTCTACATGGCACATTTTGCGCAAAACAGAATTGACATGAACAAAATATAGGGGGTATTGGATGTGTTAAAGCACCTTTCCACTGAAAAATTATCCTAACCATGAATATTAATATTTAAACTAAAATTAGGTTCAGCTGTCACTGTTTTATTGTTTCACTTTATGATACAAGATAAAGTAATGAAACAGCTCAGAATTTATTTTTTTTAAATTTCTTCCCGGTAAGATACAGAACAGCTCATTACTCATTTGAATGACAATATCTTGATAATGAAACTGAAGCTGAGAGAGAATGTTCTTGAGTTTACACACACAAAGTAATATTGAAGTTATACTTTAACAGAAGGCCAGAACCAAGCCTATAAAATTGGTGTCAGGTAATAACAAAATGAAACAAAAGTATGGCTATCCTCTGTGTTATCACTAAAAGTCAGTGAAAAATAACTGATTATCATATAAAGGGATGATGTCATTAATGCCCTGCTAAAGTTCTTGTCAACTTGTCCAAGGTTGTATTCTCTTCTCCTGCACCACACACCCGTATCATTGGGAGTTTGGGGTTCCTTGCCAGTGTCTATTAGAATCTCTTTTATTGTGCAAACACTGTAAATTAATAAGTATTAGAGGATTACATGTTTGCAACTAGAAAAAAGTTCTGCATTTTAAAAAATATAAATGGCATTGATCTTATCCTCACTCTCCTTTCCCTCTTCTTGTGTGTCATACTCCTTAGTCAGGTTTTATCTTAGATAGTAAACTCCTCAAGACAGGTACTGTGTCTATACGCATTCATACAGATCTTAGCACAATGGGACCCCAATCCTGAGTGGCACAGTTGCTCTCCAATATAAATAAATAATAATAGGCTCAACTGATGCTTAATTCAGTTTTCTGGTGGTGTAAACGAGAGATGAATTTGCTGTATTGATGGATAGTACTGTCATCTGAGATCAACACCCCAATGCTGCACCCCAATGCAGCAAGCAAAACAATGCTAATAAAAGTTTCATGAAATGCTCATTGTACTGCTTAGGGGGATATATTGTATATGTGTGTTTTTAAACAGTTGAAATTTCTTCACTCTCATAGTCTTTTGGCCCGGAGGCTTTGTACTGCTGAGAAATGTCATGCGCTTGTCACTGATATTGGTGAATTATTAAAAAATAGTTTGGTAAAGTATATCAAAAGCCTAGGTTTATTGTGAGGGTTAGGGATTTTTTGGAGGTGAAATACTACTCACACTAGTGGTTAGACTGCCATTAGTACCAGGACCAGCTCCAAGTATTTTGCTGCCCCAAGCAAAAAAGTTTCCCCGTGCCCTCCCCTCCCTCCCTCCCTCCCCGGCCCCGGTCCCGGTCCAGGCCCAACTCTGCCCCTTCCCCGCCCCATTCCCAAATCCCCGGCCCCGCCTCCTCCCCTGGGCACGCCGTATTTCCCCTCCTACTCCTCCCACCCAGGCTTGCCTGGGAGGGGGGAGAAGCGGAGCGGCGGCACGCTTGGGGGAGGAGGCGGAAGTGAGCTGGGGGGGAACGGTTCCTCAGCCCCCCAAGGTTACTTCTTGCGGCCCTCCCCGCGCCCTCCACTGCCACAGCTCACCTCCACTCTGCCTGCTCCCCTGAGCACGCCGCCGCAGCTTCGCTTCTTCCCCCTCCCTCCCAGGCTTGCCGCAAAACAGCTGATTCACGCGGCAAACCTGGGAGGGAGGGGGGAGAAGCGGAGCAGCGGCATGCTCGGGGGAGCAGGCAGCAGTGGAGCGGAGGTGAACTGATGGGGGAACGGTTCCTCTGCCCCCCCCCATTACTTCCTGCGGCCCTACCCACGCCCCCCACAGCCACAGCTCACCTCCGCTCAGGACCGGCTCCCGGCTTTTTGCGCCCCAAGTGAAGAAAAAAAAAAAAGGAGCCGGAATGCCGCCCCTTGGAAAGTACCGCCCCACATGCTTGGAGCGCTGGTGCCTAGAGCCGGCCCTGATTAGTACATATAGTGGTATAATAAAAATTAAGATTAAGGGTGAAATTCAATGGGCCAGATTCTCAGCTAATGTAAAGTTGGTGTAGCTCAATTGACTTCAATGGCCCTATGCTAATTTACACTCATTGCGATTTTGGCCCATTGACATTAGTGGTGAAGCAGGGTTGAATTTGGTTCTGGGAATTCAATATTTGATAAGATTTTTTTCTTACTAATATCACAAAATAGCCAGAGAATCTGAGTGAGCCATTATACGGATTTGAAAGAAAAATTCTCAGGGAAGCAGTTTTCCCCCAAGAATCTTCTTTAAAAAAAAAAATACAAAGAAATAGTCTCTAAAGTGAAAGAAACCAGACTATTTCTTAGTACCCCTGCAGTATGCATAAGCACTAGCATAAGCATTGACCAACTCTTAGAATTTAACTGTTTCTGTACAACACCTCACCTTCTTTCTGGTGCCTTGTGTAAGTCCCTTGGTGCTTGTACTTGCATGGGATAGTCAGGGCTTAAAAATTTACCTATTTATAAATATTGTCTTATTAAAGGTGGAAATGGCAATGATTCTCAGAGTTAAGGTTGCCTAATTCTTGGCATTACAAACCCTTGTTTTTAGTTGCTTATAAACTCTGCCAATTTCCATGCTGTCTTGCCCTAACAGGCTGAATATTTTGCAAAATTTTAGTAAAAACCGTTCAAAAATTTCTAAGATGAAATGATGACTAGTGAAGAATAGGTAATTTTGCCAATGTTAAAAATAAAATCCAATTGTTTCTTTGAAGAGCTGTAGCATTTCAATGCTTTTGAGCAAGGGCTTGAAAACTGGCAGGAGTATGGTAGTGGGTTTAGAGTGGTGCCTTTCACTGATCCTGTGAAAATCTAGCCAGACTGGGCCAAGTTATTAGCCTCTAAAAATTGCCATTTGACATGTAAGCAGAGTCAGGATGAGCTCTACCCTGACATCTGGTGGTGAATTATGGCGAGTGTGGAAAAGAACTCCAGGGGCTGATCTTGTTTGCATAGGCACACCCACTCGCCTGGCATGAAACAACAGCAACTCAAAGTGGTTACTTTGGCTGGTGTGGGATCCCCAGTTTCTCTGTTATTGGGGCAGGAAGAATAAAGTTTTGTTACCCTGATTCTGTGAATCAAGGCCAGTGGAACTGTGTATGACAGAAGGACTGAGTGAGTCATTCACCATTACCTAAGTAGCATGTGCTTGTCAAGGGGCATGGGTTACAAAACCCAGTGAATGGAGAGAGGATGGGGACAGGTAGTTGTACCTGATGGTATGGGCCCTCTCTGAGGGGTTGAAACACCAATTGCACTACCTCCTCTCTCCATTGTTGAATATCAGAGCTAACTTTTGATTCCATTAGAAGTCTAGTTACAGACTGCTGAACTGAATTCACTTTGGGCCAGTGGTGCACTAGCACTGGGGCTCCCCTACTATGAGCTGAAATCACAAAAGAGCTGAGATCACTGAGGCGGTGTTAACTAGTGGGGGAGCCTGAAGCTATAATGCTAAGCGGCTGGCAGAGCAGCTAGCAGAGTGGAGCCTTGTGGGACGGTTGGAGTGGCGCTGAGCGACTCACAGGTCGGTGAGTGGAGCGGCTGGAGGAGCAGCTAACAGAACAGAGCCTTGTGGGAGCGGCCCAAGGGACGGCTGGAGCGGAGCGGCTCACAGGTCGGTGAGCGGAGCGGCGCGGCACGGCTCACAGGTCGGTGAACGGAGCGGCGCGGAGCGGCACGGCTCACAGGTCGGTGAGCGGAGCGGAGCAGCTGCCAGAGCAGTTCGTGGTGAAGGCTGGGTGGAACCCCACGGAGAAGCAGCCGGTTGGCCTCGGATCACGTAAGGTGCCCCTTAACACCCTGCTCACACCCCCCCCCTTTTGAACTCTGGGGCTGCACTGATCAGGGACAGAGACTTTGGGGGGTTGTCGGACTTTTGGGACTTTGGTGATTCTTGGGTCGCTGGTTCCAAGAACCAACGGGAGAGGACACGGCCCAATTTGCTGGGGTGGGTCTTCGCTCATGGTTTGGTCTATGAACTCTAGTTGTGGTGTTTTTCCAATTTAATGCTGATGTCGTTTACCTCATGTTATTAAACATTTTCTGTTACACTCAGACTCCGTGCTTGCGAGAGGGGAAGTATTGCCTCTTAGAGGCACCCAGGGGGTGGTATGTAATTGTCCCAGGTCACTGGGTGGGGGCTCGAGCCGGTTTTGCACTGTGTTATTGAAGCGGAACCCCTAGATACAGAACCCGGCCCTTGTTGCTGCCAACTTAGATGGGCAGAAGGGTTACAGACAAATTGAGCTGAGTGTGTTAGAGGCTTGCTCCTTCAGTCGACAAACATACCATCTAGTCTTCACAGTTGTAAAGAAAACCTTGAAAACATGCAAACTGAGTCCACAGAAAGCTTGCAGTAAGAGTTTGAGATGTGTGAACTGCCCCATTAATCTCTAGGGTATGTCTATTCAAAGACACAATGGGCCGTACTTGCACCACTGGGCCCTACTTTTGTAAACAAAAAATTAAGTCTATTTACAGGACTGCAGGTTTGGAACTTGCTGCTTCATTTAACTGCACCACAACACAGAGTGTGGGGATGTAAACATGTAGGTGTGTGTGGCCCTCCCTCTCTGTCAATCTCCAAGGGAGGCCATGCCTCTTGGCTGTCACACCCCTGGAATAACAGTTTTAGACTAGAGGGAAGTTAGCAGTCTTGGGGATCAATCCCTCCGGCAGGGTTGAGCAGTGAGTGGTCCAGGGGCTCAAACCCTCAAGCAGGGGTAAGCACCCAATGCAGTCTAGGAGGCTCAGTCAGATGGTAGACTCCCACAGGCCTCCTGGCTGAAGGTGGGGTGGCTACCATCCCAGGGGTGGGGTGACAGGGGTTAGGGGGACACAGGCCGACCGACTCCACTGCATCCCAGCCCAGTGCCCTACAGTAGCAGAGTGGTCTGCCACTGGCTCAGCAGGGATCCAGCTGCAACATGCTGAACCGGATTCAGGCAGCAACCCAGCCGGACCGCAGTTGACTGTCCCTGGGCCACTTCCTACCCTTCCCTCAGGGTGTACCTGAATCTCTGGGTTGTCCTCCGTCTCACCTGGGTACACTGCAAGTGGTAATCCCAGCCACCCCTCAGTATCGGGCATGTCTGGTAGCTCAGGCAGTTCGGATGAGTCCTAGGGGCAGCAGAAGTCCTCAGCAGGCTCAGGCCCCAGCAGCAGGGTGGAAGCATCTGCCTCCCTCAGTGGCTTCCCCCCAGCTGAGCTACAGGGTCTGCCTTTTATACTTCTGGTTCCTATCCCGCCCCTCTGTTTCCGGCATGGGGGCAGGAGGCGTCTAGCCCTACCTCACTGTCAATCTCTGAGGGAGGCCACACCTCCCTGTTAAGTGGAGACTCCTACTGACTAAACAAGAAATAAGGGTGGGGTAGAGCATAGTACTCCGGGTAACCCAGTTTACCCTACCATGGCCGCTTTACTATACCTGCAAACCCAGACACTGTGTAGCAGGAGGAAAAGAATGCAGTAGGTCTAGTTTACCACCCAAGCACATACACTATACCTACCGGTGTAAGTACAGAAGGGCCCTCTTGACCCTTCCCTCCACCACTATTTCCCCAGTGGGAAGAATGGACCCTACTGCTGTCCCATGGGTGGGGGAGGGAGGGCCAGCTGCTGCCCCTACAGAACTTGGAGTGAAGGCCACCCCTTCCACTATCACTTCAAGAAG
Organism: Malaclemys terrapin pileata; assembly: GCF_027887155.1. Taxonomy (NCBI): domain Eukaryota; kingdom Metazoa; phylum Chordata; order Testudines; family Emydidae; genus Malaclemys; species Malaclemys terrapin. Next base: position 169,542,179 of record NC_071506.1, on the reverse strand, counting down.
GGGCTTGGGTGGGAGTCATAGCATGAAGGCAGGACTCCAAGCACAAAGACAGTGGGAGGCTCCTTATGTCACAGTGTGACCAGAGCCCCAGATTACATTAATTTTGAGTCTCAAGCAAATGTAGGATTATGGCATGCAAACTCATGTGAGCTCAATGATAGATTGGGAGACTCCATATTTCTGATGCTTGGGTGATCAAGAAAATAATATAGTAGAGCATGCTTGCGAAGCTAACACCATAGTAAGGAACATGTTTGGGACTTTACAAAGTTTTTACAAATTCTTTACCAGAGGAACAATGGATTATGTCCTTTATAAAGTGGCAGTGGAAATGGTAGAGAGGAAGCTTCAGGTTAAAAGACTTTCAGAAACTCACTGCTGTGCTAGGAAAGAATCAGTGCAAGCCCACTGGAGCATTCTACCAGCTGTGGTCTGCTTTTCAATGATATTCCTCAAGATTCACAGCTTAATTCAGAAATAAGAACTAAAGCTGGAAGCCTCTTTGCTTCTATTCATTGTTTCCATTTTATTTTCGCTCTGAGTTTCACAAGTTTGCTTGAAAAGTCAAATGTTTTAATCATATCTTTGCAAGCTGAAGACTTGGAAATTGTTACATTTTCTCAACTAATATATGCCACATTGCAGTATCTGAACCAGATGACTGATGCAGATATCGATTCCCAAATTAAGGCAGCAGTGTTATTGGAAAAGAAGATATTTGATTATTTGCAAGATGACAGCTCTGAGGGATATAATTCTGAGCAACAGTACAAAATGAGCTGTAGATCAAGACAGACCCCTCCTTGGTTTCAAGACTACTAATGCACTTGTGACACAGCCGTCATTTGAATAGTTCTACAGATTCAAAGTCCAGAAAATGCTCACAGTTATAGTGCAGGAGATGGATCTCACTTATAAGAAGATGAAAGAAAAGCTCATTCTGGTTATCGCATGCCTGAAAGACCTAGGCACAACAAAATGTGAATGCTTCAGTCAGGCATTTACTGTTTGCAAAGTGCAAGCTGAATAGTTGGCAATAGAACTGGTATTGTTCAAAGCTGATCTCAAGAAGAATTTTGGTACAAGTTTAGATACTGGTTTTGATTAATTAATCAGGCTTTTATCTGCGGTCAAAAAGGGGTTCCCGAAATTGCACTGTCTTTAAATTAGCAAAAACAATCCCTGTAACTTTAAAAGAAGAATGAGTCTTTAGCAAAGACTGATCAAACCAGTGCAGAGATCTACCATGGGTGATGAACAGTTGGACAGTTTGTGCCTTCTTGTTTGTGAAATGGACATTGTTGACTCTATAGACACTGAGACAATAACTGAAAAGTGGAGCACAATGAAATTGTTGAAAAATTCCCTTGATTAGCAGTCTGTTAGTCAAGACATTTACAGTAATTATTATTTGCTTGTTTTGTTACTTCTTCATAGGCTGCAGAATTAATTAGCTAGCAAATCTTGATACTACTTGATAAAATTTCAGGCAACATTTGGTAAATTTTTTAGACTTCACTACCATCCCCCAACCATTTGAGACCTCTTGTGGCACCCCTGGAGATGAGACAGAAGTTTGAAAGGTCTTCTAGGTCAAATTACAGATTCTTGAGAACTAGATTATTATAGTTTCCAATATGGTTGGCAGGTTCACTTCTCAGAAGAAGACACTGATGATTTCCAGTAGTAGTAGGCATATCTGGTCTTTGCTAGCTTTCACCAGTCAGGAGGTGCATGGTGGTGGTTCTCATATCTTTCAGTGATTTTTAAGCTTTGACAAACATGGTGGAGGCGGGCTGAGAAGTGGAATGGGTGGGAAGGAGTTGGGTAACATGATCTGGTCAGGAATATAATTTCTGCCAGTTTCATTCATAACCAATTGATCTCACTAGCAGGTTATTATGACAGCTCTCTATAACTAGCAGTACTTGGGTCCAATGCCTGGATTATGCAATCTGATTTACTAAACTGAATAGCTCTGAGGGCCATAATTGTGTTGCATTAGGAACAGAGGAGCAGAAACCTCTCTTTGCCTTCTTTACTCTGCTGGGTAGTTATGTCAGAGTTTGTGTGTGTTGGTGAATGATTCAGATCATTTTTATGTCATTGGCTATTAACCTACTATATGCTTTGTCTGCCAGAGTTCATCTGTGAACCATGGTGACCTTCTCAGTTGATGTTGGGAGAGTGGGTGGCTTGGGGACAAGATGTCAATGATAGTATATATCAAGTGATGTATCAATGTCTTGGCCTTATAGTTAAGCAGCCTGGTCTCCTGGGGCAAATTCAAAACCTAGATTGTTGAAGAGTCTCCTGAGTGAACCAGCTTTAGATGATAGTTTCCATGGTATCTTCTATGTTAAGCAATGGAAGACAGAGAGGTTACAGCAGCTACCTGGCCGTCCCTGCAGTATTTGAATTGCATAAGTGATAGAAATTATTAAATTCTGAAATTCAATTTTTCTTCTCATCCAGTGAACATATAAATTAGCATAGCTTGGATAGGATCCTCAACTTGGCAGGATACAGTACTACAATCTCCATTTTCTCATGTACAAAAGATAGGGCTTAGATAAGGGGACAGAAACATTCTTTTTCTGTGATAGTGGACTTCTGGTTGATCTTGAGACAGACTCAGTAATCTACAGTAGTCACCTTTAAAAAATTATCAGCTACCTTAGAGAACAGAATAATTTTTTACTTCACTATTTTCAATATTTTAGGCAACCTTATATTATACAGGGCATGTAGCTACTATTGCAAATACCAAGATAAACATATCTTTTTCTCTAAGGCAAAACTGGAAAGGGATCATTGTCTCTCTTTTCTAGACAACACAAAAAATCACACAAAATGTGATTCCCATTTTTCTAACCACAATATTTCTCTTGTTTGTTAGCACCTCTCCACCTAAATATTAATACAAAGGAGGCCTTGTTAGGCATTGTGGCTAAATGGTGCTTATAAATTTAGCTGCATCTGGTGCTTTTATACTGTTGAGAAACTAAGACTATAGCATAGTCTACACTTAAAAGTTTTGCTGACTTAGCTATGTTACTCTGGGGTGTGACTTGCCACCCACCCTGACCCACATAGCTATAGCAACAGCCTTAGTTTAGATGCAGTTATACTAGCAAAAAAGTCCTTTTGCTGATACATCTTCTCCCTTAAACAGGTACCACACTCGTCCACAAAATCCTAGGGGAGTTCATACCTCAGGTGTTTTTGAAGCTGTCTACTCTGTAGACTCAGGGAGTCTTCGCTACATTGACTACACTCAGGTCACAGTTGAAAGGTTCCTTGAAAACCTGATGTCTAGATACTCGCTTTCACTTTTTAAATGGCAGTTTACACTCAAAGGCCTGGTCCACACTAACCCCCCACTTCGGACTAAGGTACGCAAATTCAGCTACATTAATAACGTAGCTGAATTCAAAGTACCTTAGTCCAAACTTACCGTGGGTCCAGACGTGGCAGGCAGGCTCCCCCGTCGATGCCGCGTACTCCTCTCGCTGAGCTGGAGTACCGGCATCGACGGCAAGCACTTCCGGGATCGATCCGGGATCGATTTATCTCGTCTAGACAAGACGCGATAAATCGATCCCAGAAGATCGATCGCTTACATCCGGACCAGGAAGTAAGTATAGACGTACCCTAAGAGACAAGATGGATGATATGATATCTCTCATTGGACCTACTTCTGTTGGTGAGCGAGGTAAACTTGAAAGCTTGTCTCTCTCACCAACAGAAGTTGGTTCAATAAAAGATATGACTTCACCCATCTTGTCTCTCTAATATCCTGGGACTGACACAGCTACATCACTGCACACAACAAGTTTAGGCTCAGGACAAGCTGAGAATGTCCTGAGGGCTGCCTCCATACACTCCTGCATACTTTCTAAATAAATCAGATACGGGTGGTCAGAAACCAAAAATTCTGATGCCCAAACATTTTTGAGTCATTGGAATTTGTTTTTGTTCCACACCATAATGAAAATGAGACTTTTTGAAATTTGTCATGAGAGACCTTCCCCTCCATTTTCCCCTACTCACCAATAGCGCACTGTGAGGGCACTCCGGTGGGATCGGGGAAGCTCCAAAGAGAACTTCATAAGTCTTTTTCTCTTTTCCCTTCACCGACCTTTTCCCCCCACTCTACTTCCATGCCCCTTTCTTTCGTTGATAAAAATGGGTCTCCCTTTTGCATTTTTAGGCATAATTTAAACTCTTGCATATAATCCTGCTATTAAGAATGTTTAAGCATAACATGTAACCTCTGTTTGCTCCCTTCGTCCTCAGCCCAGGGGAGAAATTGACATAGAGCCCAAGGAAATGTGTGTGTGTTTGTATAAGTAAGCAAGCGTGAGTGCGTATGTAAGCAACAGACCCATCATGCCAAGACAAGGAGAACATCTCGTACCATAGCCCTGACATGAACAGATAGAGTGAAATGGAAGTGTGAAGAAGGAGAGAGAAGACTAAAATACCATTTTTCAATATTTACAAGGCTAAAATACCAAATAAAATATAAAACTGATGCTCTAATAAATTTGATTTTTACACATGCCCATCTTATTGAACATTCCTTAGCCAAACACAAAATACAACATAATAACCAGCGTTTAGTTTCTGTAAATCTACATTCATATTTTTAATATTAAAAATTTAGGTCAGCCAATTCATTTGCAATTATTTTTTGTACTACAGAATTCCATTTGGAATATTAAAGCCAAAAGTCTCAAAAGAGCCCACTAGTTTTTGAGTGTGTTGATGCCAAACCTCAAGACACTTGGGCCAGATTTTAAGAAGAGCTCAGCATCTATTTTGACACCTAAATGCAGAGGCCAGATTTTCCAACAGTACTCTCAGTACTATTGTTCTTCATGGGAACTGTGGGGTGCCAACCACATTTGAACATCTGCCCTCCACATTTTGGTGCCTGAGTGGGAGCTGAGCTCTTTTGGTTGCTGAAAGCCTGGGCCCTGGTGTCTTAGGTTGGGAGCTCAAAAACAGAGATACTCAAAAGTAGTGGGCTTCTTTGAAAATGTTGGCCTTAATGCTTCAAAGTCCTATTTCTTCTAGTCACATTGTTAGTTATTTTGAATTTCTACATAAGCTGTCAAGAGTTACAGAAATTTTAGACAATGCACTGCACATTACCAGAAGGAAATAAGGTTAATCTCCTCTTAAATATTATACCCTTTAACCAAGCTCTGAAGTTGCAAATGTAATATTTCCAAATAGGTACAATTTCTTTTTTGCCAAAGCTAGCATGCTGAACAGCTGGGATCTGGAACAATCACTTTACTCCATAAGATAAGAGTAGGCTCATTACAACATATGCTGAATCTAATAAGCAGGCATTCTAAACCTGGTTAAACAGGATTAGATATGATTTTTCTTTTCAGATTCAAGCAGAAATTAAAATTACACATACTGTCTTTGAAAGAAGACACTGCCCAACCAAGCCATGTTTAAAATTGGTTAAGCTGGAACTGAGTTCCCAAATCAGAGTGTAAATGGGGAATTAATTGAATGGGTAGTCAGATATCAAATCTTTACAGCTCCCTCACCATGCTCCTTTTAAAATTCCAAAACTACAGTTGGTGCTAGGGGAAGGAACTTCCCACAAATTATTAGAACAGTCAAAGAGAACATTGGGTGAAATCTATGGCCTGTGTTATTCAGGAATTCAGACCAGATGGCCTTAAAATATGTAAACCTTTGAGATTTATATCTTTCGAGATGGCACCAAACAGTGATGTAGTAACACCAGTAGTTTCAGTATGATACCTACAAGTCTCTGATCAATCCTACGATTAGAGAGAAGAAAACAGTCCAAGGTTGTTCTGCTGACAATAGAAACTTGCTAGTTAAATGTAACAATGTTACAGAAGATAATGAGCTATACTTTGCTCATTTTACGTGTGTAGTTCTATCCACCTCAATGACATTATTTTTATGAGTCAGCCTTTGGGCACATTTTTGCAATGCATGGTTGATTTCCTTTCCATTACTTTCACACAGTTCACAGGCACAGACTGTGGAACCAGGGAGCTAGAGGTATGATAGCAACTTCCTTTCCCCCAAAAAAGAGTTCTCGATTTAAAATGCTTTGCTCTTGGACCAGCCAACTCCTACCCCAAATGAAAGAGTTCTGGAACTTTACTATCACTTCAAAGAGATGCATTTTTTTGTTCCCTAAAATACCAAAACATTCTGCCTATCAGTCAACAAAGACATGCTTAAGTAATTTGTATAATTAAATTTGAAACAAGTGAAATCAAGTACAAATATAACACCTTTTAACAAAAGCCACATATGGTTTAGGCAATGCAGTGTGGCCTCAAGTTTTAGCCTAATAGTGCTCTGTAGGGGCAGGGAACCCCCAAAAGAAGTGCATATTTATCTCCCTCCAGTAAATGATTTAGACTGGTAATCATTTAATCAGTGACTCATACAAAATTAATTCACTATACACCATATCTTTAAGAAGACAAAAAGAGGATCAGAATGACAGAAAGGTCCTGGGAATCAAACAGAATTATAGCATTCTCTGGCCATTTATCAATTTAGGTCTATCATTTTGGGACTTTCTCTTTAAAAAAAAAATTAGTACGCTCTCCTGGGGAACAGACACAATGTAGTTTAAGCAAAAAACTCCACCTTATATTCACAGTCACTTCTGCCATGACTACTGTTACCCAACTTTATTGGCATTTTTTTCACTGAGAAATTGTTGACATTTTCCTTGCAAAGATCATATGCATGAGGTATACATAAATGGAGTTACCAGAGATTTCATTTTTTCACTATTACAATTGTCATAGAAATGTTTCCAGTAAGATGTACACAATCCATGAAAATAATCACTGTCCAATCAATATATTGAAAAAAGTGTAGTTCCCTTGTTTTGTGCTTTGATAATATTCTGCATCTGGAGAACATCTGATAAACAGCTCTAGGGGTTGTATTAATCAACCACAGAATGTTAGATAATAGAGGTTGAAAAGATCTACCATATCCTATAGTTCATCCCCTTGTCTATGAAAGATTGTTCCTTAAGTAGAAAGTGCTTTATGCAGTTTAGTTTTAAATTATTCAAGGGTTGGGGCTTCCAGAACTTCCCTAGAAACATTTTTCTTGTGTCTATTAAACGTTAATGTTAAAAAAAATCTGAAGTATCAGTTTCAATGGCACAGTTTCATTCCATTTAACCAAGTGGAACATTTCTCTCCCTTATATGTGGTGGCCTGATATTGATTTATTATATTAATTCATTATCTGAAAAAGGAGGCATACAGTGAGGTGACAGAAGGCTGGTAGATCTCCTAGTGACTTTCACAGAGGCGAGCAGCGGCACCGGAGGCAGCAAACAGGGCGGCTAACAGGGGAGTTTGAGAGGGAGTTTGCAGGGGGAGGTAAAGGGAGAGGCAGGAGGGCGCAGTGTGGTGTGTGCTCTGTTTCCCCAGGTGCTGTGGGCAGAGACTGCAGCAGCCATGAGCCACGCAGCAGCAGCAGACAGAATGCAGATGGCAACATGTGGGAGCTGTGGTATGTATATAGTCCTAGCAGGAGACCTGGAACAAAGGTATGTGTGTATGAAGTGTCGCCTCATAGTGTTACTGGAGGAAAAGATTAAGGGGCTGGAGATGCAGGTAGAGACCCTGGTGGAGTTTAGGCGGGGGTTTGAGCAGCTGATGGAGGATAGGCAAGGTGGGGCAGAAGGGGAATGCTCTAGGGTGCAGGAGGAGGCAGTAGTAGATGACAGCGAGAGGGGAATGGAAGGGGGAGAACAAGGTAAGTGGAAGCATGTGACTGTGAGAAGCAGGCCAAGGAAAAGGAGGGCCAGTGAGGGGGGAATAGAACTCAGGAATAGGTTTGAGTGTTTGGATAACGAGGTTGAGGGGCAGCAGGTGATGACTGAAGGTGGGAGGGTGAGGAAGAAGAGAAGAGCAGCTAGTCCGAGAGAGAGGGGGGAGGAGTTGATGGAGACAGCACCAATTATGGGCCACCAGAGGATACAGGAAGGCATAAGGGGGAGCATAAGGAAAGATAGGAACAGACACAGGTCAGGACTAGAGGGATCGGAGACTAGATTACTAGATCACACTGTTGCCAAACAACGGCAGGTGTATGTAATTGGAGACTCTTTACTGAGGAGATTGGACAGGCCTGTGACCAGGGCGGACCCGGAGAACAGAAGGGTGTGCTGTCTACCGGGCGCAAAGATACGCAATGTGGACCTGCGGTTGAAAAGGATCCTAAAAGGAGCAGGTAAGAACCCCTTGATAATCCTTCATGTAGGAACAAATGACACGGCTAGGTTCTCATTAGAGAGAATCAAGGGAGACTATGCCAGGCTGGGGAAGACTCTCAAGGAGATAGAGGCTCAGATTATCTTTAGTGGGATTCTGCCTGTTCCAAGGGAAGGGCAGCAAAGGGCTGATAGGATTGTGAGAATAAATAGTTGGCTAAGGGAGTGGTGCTATAAGGAGCTTTGGGATGTATGGCCACTGGGAGGCTTTTGGGGACAGACACCTGTTCTCGCGAGATGGGCTTCATCTGAGTAGGGAAGGAAATAGACTTCTGGGAGGAAGGCTGGCTCATCTCATCAAAAGAGCTTTAAACTAGGAAGTTTGGGGAGAAGGTTGGGAGATGCACATTTTATCTCCACGCCAGATTCCAGTATTGAAAAGCTGAGTGAAATAAGAGGAGACATAGCTGGGGAGATGGGATTGGGCATAGGAAGGACAGGGGGGATGGACACAAAGAGGCCCGCAACATACAGTGCTACTAATGGGAGACAGGCTAAACGACATACATTAGGCTGTTTGTACACCAATGCGAGAAGCCTAGGTAATAAAATGGAGGAATTGGAGCTCTTGGTCCGAGAATTGAAACCGGATATCGTAGGAATAACAGAAACGTGGTGGAATGGCAGTCACAACTGGAACGCAGGTATGGAGGGGTATGCGCTGTTTAGGAAAGACCGAGATAAAGGTAAAGGTGGGGGGGTGGCATTGTATGTCAATAGTGAAATAAGCTGTAAAGAAATAATAGTGGATGGAATTGATAACACGGAGTCTGTCTGGGCAACACTCACACTGGGTAAAAGGACTACTAGAGCCTCTCCGGGGATAGTGCTTGGGGTGTGCTATAGACCGCCGGGATCGACCCAGGATATGGATAAGGAACTATTTAATGTATTAAGGGAAGTAAATACTAATAGAAACTGTGTAATTATGGGGGACTTTAACTTCCCGGATATAGATTGGGGAACAAACGCTAGTAGCAATAATAGGGCTCAGATGTTCCTAGATGTGCTTGCGGATCAATTCCTTCATCAAGTGGTAGCTGAACCGACGAGGGGGGAGGCCATTTTAGATTTGATTCTGGTGAGTAGTGAGGACCTCGTTGAGGAAGTGGTAGTGGGGGACAACTTGGGCTCCAGTGATCATGAGCTAATTCGGTTTAAACTAAATGGAAGGAGTACCAGAATTAAGTCAAAGACTAGGGTTTATAATTTTAAAAAGGCCAACTTTAACAAATTAAGGGGACTGGTAAGGGAAGTGGATTGGGCAAACGTATTAAGGGATCTAAAGGCAGAAGAAGCCTGGGATTACTTTAAGTTAAAGATGCATGAGCTGTCAGAGGCCTGTATTCCCAAAAGGGGAAAAAGATTACTAAGCAAAAGATTTAGACCGAGCTGGATGAGCGACTGACTCAAAGGGGCGATTAGGAAAAAACAGAAAGCGTACAAAGAGTGGAAGAGGGGAGGGATCAGTAAGGAAACTTACCTTAGTGAAGTCAGAGAATGTAGAGATAGAGTGAGAAAGGCCAAAGGCCGTGTAGAGTTGGACCTAGCGAGGGGAATTAAAAGCAATAGTAAAAGGTTTTACAGCCATATAAATAGGAAGAAAGCAAAGAAAGAAGAAGTGGGACCGCTGAAGACTATAGCCGGAGAGGAGATTAAAGATAATCTAGGCATGGCGCAATATCTCAATGAATATTTTGCATCGGTGTTTAATGAGGCCAATGAAGGTATTAGGGATACTAGCACCGTTACAGAGGGGCATACAGGATGGGGGATTACCGCATCCGAGGTAGAAACAAAACTTGAACGCCTTAATGGGACTAAGTCGGGAGGACCGGACGATCTTCATCCGAGAATATTGAAGGAATTGGCGCGGGAAATAGCAGGCCCGTTAGCGATAATATTTAATGAATCTGTAAACTCGGGGGTGGTCCCGTTAGACTGGAGAATAGCCAACGTGGTTCCTATTTTCAAGAAAGGGAAAAAAAGTGATCCGGGTAACTACAGGCCTGTTAGTTTAACATCTGTAGTGTGCAAGGTGCTGGAGAAGATTCTGAAAGAGAAACTAGTTGAGGACCTAGAGGTTAATGGCAATTGCGATAAATTACAGCATGGTTTTACGAAGGGCAGATCGTGCCAAACGAATCTGATCTCCTTCTTTGAGAAAGTAACGGACTTATTAGATAAGGGCAATGCGGTGGACCTAATATACCTGGATTTCAGTAAAGCGTTTGATACTGTACCCCACGAGGAATTATTGGTTAAACTGGAAAACATGGGGATAGATATGAAAATCCAGAGGTGGATAAGGAATTGGTTAATGGGGAGAATGCAGCGGGTCGTATTGAAGGGTGAACTGTCGGGTTGGAGGGAGGTTACTAGTGGAGTGCCTCAAGGTTCGGTTTTGGGACCCATTTTATTTAATCTATTTATAACTGACCTCGGAACCGATTGCAAGAGTGGGCTGATAAAGTTTGCGGATGATACGAAGGTGGGAGGAGTTGCAAATTCGGAGGAGGATAGGGATATTCTGCAGGGAGACTTGAATGAGCTTGTGAATTGGAGTATCAGAAATAAGATGACATTTAATAGTGAAAAGTGTAAGGTGATGCACTTGGGGATGACTAATAACAATTTTAGTTACAAGATGGGGACGCATTGGTTAGAAGTAACGGAAGAGGAGAAGGACCTAGGGGTCCTTGTAGACCGCAGGATGACTATGAGTCGACAATGTGACGTGGCGGTGAAAAAAGCCAATGCGGTCTTGGGATGTATTAGGCGAGGTATATCTAGTAGGGATAAGGAGGTCCTGCTTCCGTTGTATAAGGCGCTGGTGAGACCTCATTTAGAGTACTGCGTGCAGTTCTGGTCTCCCATGTTTAAAAAAGATGAACTCAAATTGGAACGGGTGCAGAGAAGGGCGACTAGGATGATCAGAGGAATGGAAAACCTGTCGTATGAAAAGAGATTAGAGGAGCTTGGGTTGTTTAGTCTGACAAAACGAAGGCTGAGGGGGGATATGATTGCTATCTTTAAATATATCAGAGGGATAAATACAAGGGAGGGAGAGGAATTATTCCAGCTTAGTACTAATGTGGACACGAGAACGAATGGATATAAACTGGCCGTGGGGAAGTTTAGGCTTGAAATTAGACGAAGGTTTCTGACCGTCAGAGGGGTGAAATATTGGAACGGCCTTCCGAGGGAAACGGTGGGGGCGACGGACCTGTCTGGTTTTAAGATTAAGTTAGATAAGTTTATGGAGGGAATGGTTTAATGGTTAAACATAGTAGCCGAGGAAAACCAAGCAATGGTACATAAATAGCATAATGGCCAACAAGGGCCAGGCTAGAGACTCTTGCCTACATGCTCGGGGTAGTACTGATCGCCATATTTGGGGTCGGGAAGGAATTTTCCTCCAGGGTAGATTGGCTGAGCCTCTGGAGGTTTTTCGCCTTCCTCCGCAGCATGGGGAGGGATCACTAGCAGGAGGGTCTCTGCCGATTGAGGTCACTAAAACACAGGATTGGGGACTTCAATGGCAGAGTCCAGGGAAGGGTCATGTGGCCTGCAGCATGCAGGGGGTCAGACCAGATGATCATAATGGTCCCTTCTGACCTTGAAGTCTATGAGTCTATGAGTCTATGACGCCCCACTTCAGCAAAGCAACTAGGCACATGTGGGGGATCTCTCCCACTTCATTGAGGAATGTTCCACAAAATCCTGCACACTAAAATGTCTGATTAGAAAGAAGCTTCCTTGTCAGTAGGTTATTTCATAATTGCCTATTATATGAATTCTAGAACTTACTACTGAAGCACCTGCTACTATAAGAGACAGAGTCCAGGCCAGACACACAACTGATCTAATCTTAAAATCACTTATGCATGTGAGTTGTTGTACAGTAAAGTTACTTTATGCATGTAGTTTTAAAGTAAAGTTACTCATGTGCATAAGTATTTGCAGAATCAGGCCCATATACTGATTTAAACTCAGTATTACCTGATGCACATATATTAACTTTTTATTCCTGGAGCAATGAATTCTTCTGAAATTGCTTTTGCCAGCCTAGAGAGACAATGTGGGTGAGGTATATCTTTTATTGGACCAACTTGTGTTGATGAAACAGACAAGCTTTCAAACTCTTCTTCAGGTTTTCTTGTCTCTTTCACAAACAGAAGTTGGTCCAATAAATGATATTACCTCACCTACCTTGTCTCTCTAATATCCTGGATCAACATAGCTACAACTTTGCCAACCTAGACAGTTAAGGAAAAATATAACTGCAGTTAAAACATAGTTTAGGGAAATAGATGCGAATTCACATTTTGAAAAAAAAAAACATTCAAAAATCAAAAACAGGCGATCATTTAAATATACAGTTCTTTACACTAACCCCTTGTTTTCTTTCTTTTAAAAATCAAACACAGGAAACTGAACACAAAAATGCACATTATGGTAATGTTAAGCTTATGAAATAAGCATGCAAAAGTAAGAAATTTCAGAAGTTAAGATTACTACAAAGACAACACAGCCATGCTGCACTTGTAAAAATCAAATGATGTTAAATAAATTCAGCCCTGGTAAAAACACCTGCAGCTCCATCAACATATTAGTTCTGCATGATGTATTTTTAGTAAGATAATTTGGATCAACCAGTTTTCATATTCAGTTTTTCTAAGTACTGCCCTAGGGGGCATGAATCAGTGTTCACGTTGCACTCCCCATCAGTGCCAAGCCCAGGCCCAGGAAGCTAATGATCCAACCAGGGGACCATATTTGGTGATGAATCCTGGTTACATGCCACCAGAGGCACGTTGCACATATGGTAGGATGAAGAGTACTACCCTACACTGTCAGTTTTTTATCAGCAGTTATCCTGACTAGTTGATTATACCTCTATTCCTTATTCTTCTTGAAGACACATTTCAAAAAGAAGTTCATCTATTTTAAAGTCACTGTAGATTTTGAATACTTCTTCCTTTACTAATGGGTCTAACTTTCTTTCTAGAACTATCTGTTCCCTACCCCACCCCTATGTGTTTAGTAAAGCTTTTCACACTTCTCTTAACTGCTTTGGATACCATTAACACATTCTGCTTTTGTGCTGGGCTGAAAATAAAACCTAGAAAGGGTCAATCAATCCTCAGATGTTCCTAGGTGAGTGTCCTACCCTCAAGATCACTAATGAGCCTGTGACAGTGGCCTTGAGTCTCCACTACATTATGAGTTACTCTGGGGTAAAACTGGTATGACAGAATCAATAGCCAGGTCCAGTTTGTTTTAATGGTATAACATACAATATCTTTGCTGCAGCATTTGAGGTCTCATTAACCCAAATGAACTGAACTCTGACACTGGGAGAAGATCCCTGTCTTGCTCTACCCTATTCAGCTGGTTGAATGACTCTCTCAATATATCAACGGTTTTTCTAATTTGATTCCAGCACCTTTATAGTACTCTCTCTGCAAAACACGTTGCCAATATTTTATCTTTGCAAGTGCTAACAAACTTTATATGCCCTTTTTAGACTCCTTTTCCTCTCTTAAGTTACATCGTAAGTTATCGTGTGCAATCAAGATCTGGGCTAGCCGTTAGCCATTTCCTGTTCTTTGCATTCTTTTTCCAGAGGTACTATAGACTGTCACATTTTAAGGTGTCTTATAGAATTTCCTAGCCTTCTTCCATTCTTCCTCGCATTGCAATGTACTTATACAGAAAGACGGTGTCTTGCCCATGGCTGCCAAAGGCCTAGGGGGTGAGTTGGGAGGACAAAGGAGGACATACATTCACAACTTGTGAGTGAGCAGCTTTCTCTCAGTGGCTTTTAAAAGATCAATGGTAATGCAACGGCGCAGGATATCAGTTGTATTAGCAAAGCCCATTTATGGACAGCAAAGTACCAGTACAATGGCAATTATGGATGACACTCTACTGGCACCAGAGTTGAAGTTAAGCAGCACTTTCAGAATAAAGCCAGTTTTTCCAAGGTGTTCTAAAATGTATAAGAAATGTTTTGACAAAATCATTTATTTCAATTTTGACTTTTTTATTTTTATTTTTGTATTATATTGTAATACAAAATTTAAAAAATTCAAAACAAAAACATTGAAATATCTAAACATTTCATTTCAAAAATGTTCAAATTGGACATTTTGACATTGTCAGAACTGTTTTTTCAGTTTTCTTCTGAAACAAAATTCTGATGAAATCAACTAGATTTTATGAAGTGCTTTGATTTATATGGAATACGTTTTGTCAAAGCTCTAATATTCATAACTCAGAAACTTCACCAATGCGGAGTTAAGGTTCCTTAGCAATGCATAGTCAGCATTGACAAACTCTGCATTTACTGTTTTTCTACTGATTGTGGAGGCTTTTTGTTGAGTATATTTCCTGCTTCTTGGAGGATTTCTGTTTTCAGCTACCAATTTGTGCATTCTGTAAGGACATGCAGCACTGGTAAGCAACCTTACCTCAGCATCAGTGAGTGTCTTGATCTTATCACCAACCTTTGCTCAAACAAACATCACTTTATACAGAGGACCTGTCCAATCTCAAACTTCTGTTTTAATTAAGGTGGTCAAAAAGGTGCCCCCTTCTTTCCTCCTATTTCTTTGTCCTTCCATTATTTTCAAGTTCATCAATGTCCCATGACTCAGTCATTGACTCTCTTCACTATGCAGCCTTAACTCCTTTGCCTCTTTCCTTTCATAAAGTCCTCCCATTCAAAATCTAGTCTTGGTTTACCCCTACCACTCACTTTCCTCACTCCTGCTCTTGCACTGCTGAACATCTCTGATGGAAGTGCTTCAGCCAAGCAGACTTCTGCTAGAAATTCCCTCTCTCCTTCTACAATTCTGTCATCTCTTTGTCAAGCAGCACTACTTCAGAAATTCCCATCCAAACCTACACCTGCAACCCATTCTACCATTTTACTATCTTTGACTCCCTCTTTGAACCCTCTTCTACTACCTTTGTCTCCCTCACCACTCTGGGTCTTGTCGACTTTTTCTGAGGAAAATTTGGCAAGTCCCAATAAGATCCTCCCTATGTCACCCTCCTCCTCCTCTCCCCCACACCAGCCAACCTCCCCAGTCACCAACACCAAGGTTTTTAGTTTGGGCTCTTCTAAATCCTCCACCTGCTCCAGCAATCCCATCCCATTCTACTTTGTGATATCGCTTGCCCTTACTCTCATCCTCTCCTTAGCTTTCTTCTGGTTCCTTCCCCTCCCAATACAAGCTTTGGGTTTCTCCCCTACCATAAAAAACCCAACCCCCCTTGCATCTCCAGCTAACTCCCTTCTCTCCTTTATTTCTAAGCTCACTGAACATACTTAAAAAACTGCTGTCCGACCACAACAACACATTGAGGTGATGTTAGTAAAGTGGTACAAGCATTAATAACTAAGGCACTGTACTACACAGTTATAAGGTTACATAAGAAACAAGGAAATAGGATATGAAAGACTGTTCATGCTACAGTAATGCTCCTGGATGCAGCTGGAATTAAGAAATGGGGATAAGTGATTCTTTTAAAGGACTATATACTAGTGTTACCTATATTAATTCTACAAACTTAGCTCACTTATTGTTCATCTAAGTTTATATCGAATGGTTCACTCCTAATATTTTTTCAATTAAGAAATAACACTGAGAGGAGTTTATATTGGATCTCCAACTGAAACTGATCAGAGATTATTCTATCTCCTTTTATATCTATAATAATAATAAATAAACTCCATTTTAAAAGCTTCTGGAAATGTGGTAGGCCATTATGCTATCATGGACACTAGTAGTCAAAAAAAACCCAGCTTTTTCAAAGTATCTTCTATGGTAGCTCCCACATTAGGATATTTAGCCAAAACAGAAACTAAAATAGAAATTCTAAAATGCAAAAAGTTATTTTAGTAGAATATTAATGTTGCAAGGGATTTTGCTTAAATTGTAAACAAAAAATCAAGTAGCAACCAATTATAGAAATATCTGCATAAAGGGTGAATGTTGCAGAAGATTATGAGTATGTCAAAATAGGCTCATAATGCCCAGAGAAACTGTTTTATAACCCTAGCCTTTGTGGGTGATAGCAGGCTTCTGCTATAATAAATAGTTTCACTTGAAATAATTAAACAATAAATACCAGTTATTTTCCTTTTATATCTCTTTTTGGTAATAAATGCAAATTAACATGAATCATTTGGCACACTCTAGTCACATATGGCATCACAATTTTAGCATTATTTTTGAAGCAAGAATCACTTAAAAGCTTCTATTACAGCAACAGAAATACTAGCATTTTCTATATTCATTACAATCTTATCAATGCATTTAGCCTTCTCAAACAAGTGCCCCATTTCTAGGTTGCTCATTTTTGTCAGGATGTTATGTAATGCAAGTTCTATAGCAGTTATTGTAATAGCACTACACAATAGTGTAGGACTATAAATACATGGATGTAGAGCAGATCCAGCTTTTATATGGACGTAGATCAACTGATCCAGCTTTTATATTCTGTGAATAACTTAGAAATGTCAGAGCTAGTCTCAACTTCCGTTAAAAAAATCTTTTCCCCATCTATAATTATTTTCATGCTATGGAAACCTAAGTCTGCTTCAGAATTCAGCAGCAGTGTGCAACAGAAAATAGTGTGAATGCTACTTTAAATAGGAACCTTCCACTCTGTATATATTCAGAAACATATTGGAGTCATATCATTAATGAACAAAATAACATTCTTACTACTTTTTACTCATGTTATCCCTGAATCATGATATACCAGCCAGCAAACAAACAAAAAAACTTGACTTTGACGTACCAGGTAGATTTTTCAGGGGTGGCAATCAGAAGCAAAACACAGCAAAACAAAAAACCACTCAGCTTTTTAATTTATGAACTCTGGAAATCAATAGATACAAACATGGAAACCAAGAAGACCTCAAGATAAAGCAATGCATCAATGTCTGGCCTTAGCCAGACTTAAAACAAGGATTCTTGGTAGTGAGGCTAAGGACAAATAAAGACAAGGCCTGTTACATGAGAGGTGTTGGAGGTATTGGAGTCACTGTGTGCTACACAACTAGAGAGCATAGAGAAAATGGAGAACTCCATAGTCCATAGCAGCTACAACTGGCCGGCTGACCCAAATCTTTCAAGAACTGAAGCAAGTCCTGCTCTGCCAGTGACCCTTGTAAAATGGTTGGTGCGCTAGGAACAATCACTGTTTTACACTCAAACTCTGCATTATGTAATGTGCAGGCAACTGACTTTTTCCTGACTGTCACAGCGCTCTGTGCCTCTGACTCAGGGATCCCTAGGTGGGTTAAGTGTAAATGCAATGATGTGTCCTTTTCAGAAGGGGCAATGTGGTTAATCTGCTATGGGTGATTCTGCTGGTGGTCTTTTCCTCCTGCTCAAGGGGGGCAAATAGGTGGCCACCAGCAGAAGATTCCATGGGAGTGAGGGGAATGGTAGTGGGGAGTAAGTCACAGAGGGAAGGTGCCTGGGGCCCTAAGAAACATCGGGATTGAAGGCTACTGGGAATGAGCATTGTGAATCAACAGGTGTCAGGGCCCATATAGCCTTGGCAGCTGAAGTGCCTACAGCACTTGCCTTACTGGTGGTATAGATGACACACTACTGGGGACAGTATCAAGACAAGGACTGACCCCATGAGGGGGCAATGTTTATCATATTTTGGGAGCCTGAATATTGTTTTAATTCTTTGTAAAGTCATGGGGATTGTTCAGATGGTGACCACTACTTACATGACTTGCCTGACAGCTATGGAATGGAAGGACATTGTGAAGCGGACAGAACTACACAGACACAGAGACTGTTCTCTCAAGCTACACTTACCCATTTGCTTTTTGGACACTACATGGATTCAGTGGTGTTTGGCACAAAGCAATCTCTCTTTGTAGTGAGATAAGCTATTTTATATACTATGGCACTCTGAGCACTCCACTTCCTCCGCCTGTTACCTAGGGAACTGTACGATGGCATGGTCACCATGGAAACCATGGACTGGCTTGAGAGAGGCTTGCATTGCCATAGATGGCACTTTTTGCATTATTCTTTATTTATGTTCCTCACATCATTGGCATCATTGGGAGTCCCTCACATTTACTGACAGGCTATGTTCAGTAAAGTGCACTTTCTAACTTACCAGTCTGTCAACATTTATAATTCTTACACTGCATGAGTGGTGAATACACACAAATTGTTGTATTCATGGGATGGAAGCCAGTACTTTGGACACTCAAATGTGACAAGGTTTCTTCTCTCCTTTTCAGTGTGGGCACCAACATGAAATTTGTGAAGCCTTACTTTACCCACATGCCTTTATTTATTAGCATATGTACAACACTTATTAACATATGCTAATGAGATCCGCGCATGGAGCATTGCATTTGGAAAAGGTCAGACATTGTTAGACAGGCACTCTGCACCCTTGAACAGACACCATAATGCATGTTCATGCCTCAGACACATGAGGTGCTTGACAGAGCTTGCCTTGGGGATAATTGTGGGTATTGTTCTAGCTGTGAGTAAAATAATCCCAAGAGGAGACAATAGAAAAAAGGCAGTGTCCGAGGTTGTATGCATTGTCAATGTTGGAGTGGCCAATCAAGGATTTACTGTTTGATGAAAGGGTCAGCAGAATGGCTGATATCCTGAGGTAAATTCTGTGGTCCAGGATGCCAATAGAGCACATGCTGTTGGGGGATCTTCATGCACTCCTCGATAACCCAGTGTGCTATCCATTTCAGAATAGGAGAGGAGAAGCTCAGAATAGATGGAGCAACTACTACAGCAAACCACATGGGCAGCCCTCAGAAATGCAAATATTCTCCTGGGCGTGCAGGTGCTCAGTATGTTATTTAAACACCCAGGTTTGAAAATGTTGGTCCAAAAACTTGTGATTCTGAACTTATTCTTTAAAGGGAGGAAGAAAGTCCTGCTGTGAATAACTACTAAGTAGTGTGCCCATACTAAAACCTAAATGGCCTATTTTGTTTTATTTTGCTTACAATGCATTTCTATTCAAGCTTTGGTGCCTTCAATTGAGGCACTAGATGATCATGATTCCTTCTGATCTTAAAATCTATTAGCCTTGGTCCCCTCACATCTATTCAAAATGCAGCCTCTCTCCAATGCATCGTTCACAAGCTTCTTGAGGGTCTATACCACATAGACCCACCTTGCCTTTCAAAACTGGTTCTACTGAGACATAGATCACTCTTCATTCTGCATATGGTGCCAGCCTCGATCTCCCTTTATTCCCCATGGGCACCTTCAGGAAATGTAAGACGACATTCACCAAATCACCCTTTATCCTCTTTTAAAACCTTCCCTAAAAACCTTTGATATGATGCCTACAAATCACTAGTGCCTACATCTAGTTAAGCTGGTGACCATCTATGAATATCTATACCCTGCAATCACACATCTCTGACCTTTACTTTGTAATTCCCTACCTTCCCAAATTTGTTTATTCATCTGTGGCATACTGTGTAAATCTTACATTGTGAGCCCTCTGGAAGCAGTACAGTTAGACCCTAATCCCTGTTTATAGTCTTTAGGTATTACCACTCTAGAAATAATAAATAAGAATTTGACGACATAGTAATGGTATCATAGGGCCTTATGTTTGCCTCTTGGCTCAGTTTACAAGTAAAAAGTTCATTTTCCTAGCCTGCAGATTCAATCTGGAACCAGAATCTCATACATTACCACCTATGACAGGGGTTGGCAATCTTCAGCACGCAGCCCATCAGGGTAATCCACTGGTGGGCCACGAAACATTTGTTTATGTTGACCGTCCACAGGCATGGGGACCCGCAGCTCCCAGTGGTTGTGGTTTGCTGTTTCTGGGCAATGTAAGCTGTGGGAAGTGGTGGCCAGCACGTCCCTGTGGCCCGTCGCTTCCTGCAGTTTCCATTGGCCTGGAATGGCAAACCGCGGCCACTGGGAGCTGCGAGGGGCCGTGCCTGCAGATGGTCAATGTAAGCAAACTGTCTTGCATTCCGCCAGTGGATTACCCTGGCGGGCCACGTGCTGAAGGTTGCCGAGCCCTGACCTATGATAAAGGTGCTGTAGGCCAAATGAGGCCCTCACACACACCTGGCTAACCCTATTGCCTTGCATGTATTTGTCCTGGTGTAACTGATTGGAACTTTGTAAACAATTCTGTTCCTGGAGCATAAGGAGGAATGAAAATTAGATCTCTCTCAGTTATGTGGGTATTCCCTGGCTAGCAGAGTTTACCAAAAAAAAAAAAAAAAAAACCCAAACAAAAAAAACCCACCACCTTTTGTTCACTACATTAGGCTGGTGTGACTGAATATACAGAGAAAAGATCTGTTGACTTAAAAGGTGGAGTTTCTACAGTTTCTTTCAGAGAAAAATATGGTTACTCTTTATCACAGATAACAAAAAACAACAAACAACAACAACCACACCATGTATGTTACTCCTAGCTAAAGCCAGAGCTTTGTTAAGATATGCTCGGAACATAGGAATGCAAGTGACAATCTTGATCATCATGTCCAAACCCCTGCTATTGCAGGGAATCCTTTTCTTCTTGTGGCTTGATAATTATGCCAATTTTGGGGTATAGCTTCATGAACATAAATTCTCAATGTAGTTAAAAATAATGTAATTTTTAAAAGTTATTTTTTTCACAATCGGCATTCTGAAAGGCATGTATACTAATTAATTTCAACAATAACTTTTTCTCTTTTCTCTTTATCTTGCATGCTGCTTAGCTTTACATGCATGGCACATGCCTGTATTTTTTGTGGCCTATAAATTATTGCAGTTTATAAACAAAAATTTAATTTGGGGGAAATATTAAAACAAAGGAAGAGCGCCTCTTAGAAGGTGAACGGGAGCATAAAATACTGCTTTAGAGTGCCTCAGTTCTACCTTTTTGTATTTTGGGCCCCAATTCAGGAAACCATCCCTATTCAGGACAACACTTAAGCACATATTTATGTCCCATTGAAGTCAACAGGGCTTAGGTACATGCTTAAACTTCACAGATTTTAAGGCTAGAAGAGACCACTATGATCATCTAGTCCGACTCCTGCATTACAAAGGCCATGGAACTACATCCAGTTATTCCTGCATCAAGGTAATAAATTGTTGTTTAGATGGAGTGTCATTACTTTAGAGAGTCTTTCAGTCCTGATGAAAGACTTTAAGTGACTGAGAATCCACCATATCTATAAGTAAGTTGCTCCAGTGGTCAATCACCCTCAGTGTTAAATGTGCAACTTATTTCTAGTCTGAATTTTTGTCAGGCTTAATCTTCCAGCCACTGGATCCTTTTATACCTTTGTCTGCTAGATTAAAGGGCTTCTTCTATCAAAAATCATTTCCTATTGTAGGTACTTCTAGACTGTTATCAAGTCACCTTTTATCCTTCCCTTGGATACACTAAATAGACTGAGCTTCTTTAGTCTCTCAATCTAAGATGTGTTACAGACCATGAACCATTCTTGTAGTTCTTTTCTCAACAATTTTTTCCATTTTGACACCAGAACTGGACACAGTATCCCAGTAATGATCTTGTTAATGCTGTAGACAGTGGCACAGGATGCAGCAGCACTGCTGGCTTGAAGTTCAGGGGTGCTGTGCACCTTCCTGGCTCCCCACTCTGGGCATTGCAACCTGGCACAAGGGGGTCGCAGCATCATTCAGGTTTGGCCCATCCGACACTCTATAGATGGAGGGATAGCCAGGCCAAACCTGAGTGGTGCTGCAACCCCGTGCACCAAGAAGCAATGCCTCTTGGTTTGGGAGCCCTCTCAAATGGGGGGCCCAGGGCAAACTGCCCCTTTTGCCCTCCCCTCTAGGCACCCTAATAATAGACCAATCAACACTGACTGTCAGAGCATGGGCAGGATATTTTATAAATTATATAGTTGCAATCTTGTGAGAGGCAGTTAATAGTTGGAATGCATTCGGCATGCGTATACAGTAGAATAGTTATTGACAATGTCTCAGAAAAGAATATCGGCATTTTTTGGAAATTCCTCAGCAGAACCACCTGCTAAAATCAACTCGTCAGAAATACCACTAACAGGATGTATTGCTTTGTGGAGCAATACTATACACATAAGTTGCCCTAATCCAGTAAAGGAGGCTCCCGTGATCACAGTCCTACAGGAGCTGCTGGGTCAGCCATTTCAACCAAAGGAATACATTTTTCCTGCAAGGTGCTTTGGGACAGAAAAATTAATCTGATCATGTAAGTCTGGCTGGCATGGAAAATGGTTGTGGCTGTGCTATATTTAGGAAAATGATCGTGTTCTTTGTTTGACGTGTTTAAAAGCAACAGAAAAAAAAAGATAAGTGAAGATGTAAGGCACAAATTTACTTTTGTAAGAGATGGAGTTTAAAACTGGCAGAAAGCATCTGAAAAGTTTAAGGAACATGAAAGATGAAAGTTTCACAGAGAAGCTATGAAAAAGATCTCCAGCTGGGTTGTATACCCATTAATGTGATTCTGCCTAAATGTGTTGCCAAAGAACAAAACACTGCAAGAACTGAGATATGAATGTAGTTTGAGTCAATTAAATTCCTTTGTCATCAAGGCCTGCCTTTTAGGAGCTATCACAATTGTGATGGGGTGCTCCGACAACTAATGCTAGAGATAGCAGACACTAAACCCAATGTAACCAGACAACTGGATGCTGGATGCCATCCAAAATGAGATTATTGAAACCTTCATTCATGCCTTTCAGTGAGAAAGAGTATCACAAGCTCTAGATGTGTAGGAGCTGGATTTTATAATGTACTATGAGAATGAATGTATGATTTGATTTCATCTTGTCAGCCATCCTTTTTTTTGAATAGCAGAAAGGAATGACAGACCAGAACAATCCTTATGACTAATTATGGTCATCCTTTTGTTTTAGAATAAGTTATAAAGATACTATGGTTTCCTATATGTATTACAAATTAGGAAGTAAGAGACTATGCTAAGTAGATTAGAGGAACATTGAAGGCCTGTGTCTCAATGTAAATTGTCTTGGTTATTGATTGTAAAACTTAGACAGGTTTAATTTGCAATGCCCTGTTGCTCAATATAAAATACTACTGTTTGTATTCTCAATCTGTTTGTGTGAATGAGGAATGTATGCATTAGAAAAAGATAAGGTGTGAAGGCCATTGTTATAGCCAGTCAAGGAAGAAGGAGTGAAGAAACTTAAAGGACATCAAAGAATCATCAACACGCATCCATAATGAAGGGCAGATTGACGACCCTGAGGTAAAGGCTGGCACTCCTAAAGACAATTGATTAAATCGGAACAAAAGACAGGATGACCCTCTCGGAGGTGTATTGGAATGTTTACACCAATTAAGAAGTAACCAGTCACAAAGTGACACAGCAAAATCCAGAGGCTTCAACAGAGAAGAAAACCTATAAGAACAGTATCAGAGGGGTAGCCATGTTAGTCTGAATCTGTAAAAAGCAACAGAGGGTCCTGTGGCAGACTTGCATCTGAAGAAGTCAGGTTCTTACCCACGAAAGCTTATGCTCCCAATACTTCTGTTAGTCTTAAAGGTCCCACAGGACCCTCTGTTGCTTTTTTATAAGAACAGGGTGCTTTGCCATAGGACTTTGGGTTCGTCTTGCCACACTCCAGGAGCATCGGATCGCGACTGATAGAACCCCGCTCCCTTCTGCGACCAATCTGGCTGGCCACTAGATTGATCCAGACTCTGGACTGGTAACCATAAACATCACTGCAGGACTGTGTGTGTGTGTCTAAAAAGCATATGCTAACTGTGGTATTCTCAATAAACGCTGTGTGTATTTACCTTCCTCTATAAAGATCCCGTGTGCTTTGTATGAGCATAACATTTTTTTCATTCTTGGGACTGACTGCAGATGGAACAACCTACATACGAGCAGTTTTCATGGAACCTGCAGTTTGTAGGGAAAAAAGGTTGAAGTACAAAATCATTTTCTGGGATTTTACAATGCATCTGACACTTCTGCAGAAACTTTACTTATGTGTATTAAAGATATATTTCTGTGACTAAATTTGCCTCTCAAATGTCTACAGGGTTATTGCTTTGAAGGTACAAGCAATGTGGCGGGTACATTCTCAGGTGTGTAAGCTTGACATAATGGTATATACTCCAATTCACTGTTTGTTCACTGTAGTAACTATTCACTGGCTCTTGTTCTGCAAGATGTGGACTGGGAAGGATGTCTTGTGTCAGACATATTAAACTTTGTTCAGGATATTCCAGTTATTATTAGATAATCTACCAAGCGTGTCTGTATCTGTCTTTGGCTCTGGGGAAGCAGTGTGCAATATTTTAAGTCTGTGCCTTATTAGATGGTGCATTCATATAGTGGCAATCTCCCCTTTGTTCTGCTTACTCCTGGAGATGCTAATAATACTTCAGCATGATAGCACTCCCTCAGTCTCTCCTGTTGAAGGTGTTCCACTATGAATAAATAATGAAAGAATCATTAGAGAGAGAGAGAGAGAGACAGAATGACAACTCTATAGCCTGATGGTTACAGCACTCACATGGGGGATCCAGTTCCCCTTCTCCAGTGATTTTTTAAATTATTCACCCACAGTGGAACAGCATCTGTGGTAGACACTGAAGGAAGTCCACATCAAAATATCCCATAGCCCAGTAGATAGGGCCCTCACCTGAAAAGTGGCAAAGCTGTGTTCAAATCCCTTCTCCCTTTCAGGCCAAGAGCAGATTTGAACTGGGAGTCTCCCACATCTCAGGTGACTACACTAACTAGTAGGCTAAAACATTATGAGGGAGTATTTCCCCCATCCCCAGCCATTTTATGTGAGCTCGCCTATTAGGATTCAATCCAGTAGGCGAGCTCTGAGCATGTGTACCAGATCGGGTCCCACAGGTGAGTAGGCAGCCAAACACCTATCTTCTCCTGGCTCGTGAATCAAGGGCTCAAGTATCCAGAAGCCTGGGGTGGGGCTGCAGTGTGAATATTCAGAGGCAGAAACATAAGCGCTTGGGGAACATTTACTGCAAAAATGTAGACATTGAGCAAGTTAAGGCACCTAAAAGGGTTTGGGGGCAGCTGAGCAGGGGCTTTGTGAATCCCAGTGGGGCATGATTCTGAGATTGAGGTGCCTAAGGCAGTAGTTAGGCAACTCTGTCCTTCTGTCACTCCAGCCCCACTACTTATTTTTAATCAGTGTCATGCAGTGCTTCGTCAAATGCCTTACAGAAGTCTAAATATGTATTTGCCAACACAGATAGTTTTAAGAACAGGAGTACTTGTGGCACCTTAGAGCTAACAAATTTATTTGAGCATAAGCTTTCGTGGGCTAAAACCCACTTCATCGGATGCATGGAGTGGAAAATACAGTAGGAATATATATATATATATACACAGAGAACATGAAACAATGGGTGTTACCATACATACTATAACAAGAATGATCTGTTAAGGTGAGCTATTACCAGCAGGAGAGGAAAAAAAAAACTTTTTGTAGTGGTAATCAAAGTGGCCCATTTCCAGCAGTTGACAAGAAGGTGTGAGGAGCAGTGGGGGGGGGGGGGAATAAACATGGGGAAATAGTTTTACTTTGTGTAATGACCCATCCACTCCCAGTCTTTATTCAAGCCTAATTTAATGGTATCCAGTTTGCAAATTAATTCCAATTCAGCAGACTCTCGTTGGAGTCTGTTTTTGAAGGTTTTTTGTTGTAATATTGCGACTTTTAGGTCTGTAACCTAGTGACCAGGGAGATTGAAGTGTTCTCCAACTGGTTTTTGAATGTTATAATTCTAGACATCTGATTTGTGTTCATTTATTCCTTTACGTAGAGACTGTCCGGTTTGGCCAATGTTCATAAAAGAAAAGAATAAATGGACAGCTGTTTGGCAGCAGGGAAGTGCTGGGAGGGAGGGGGAGGAGCAGGAAAGCGCCACGTCTCCATTTGGCGGCGCTTAGGACTTTGGGGGAGGAAGGAGTGGGGATGCGGCATGCTCCAGAGAGGAGGTGCAGTGGGGGTGGGAAGAGGTGGGCCTGGAGTGGAGCAGGGACAGGAAGAGGTGGGCCTGGAGTATTCCCGGCAAAGTCGGTGCCTGTTCTTTTTTGGGAAAGCTGCCACTGCTGCTGCGAAGGTGCTTCCTAGCATCCTTGCCTGCAGCGGGCTGGGCCTGTGTGGAGTATGCCGGGGCACTTCCCAACCACAGTAAAGCACAGTACTGTACAGTATATAATGCCTTTTGTCTGCCCCCAAAAAATTTCCTTGGAACCTAACCCTCCCCCCCGTATTTACATTAAATCTTATAGGAAAATTGGATTCGTTTAACATTGTTTCACTTAAAGTTGCATTTTTCAGGAACATAACTACAACATTAAGTGAGGAGTTACTGTACGGGCTGAGAAGCTGCCGAATGACTGGTGAATGTGTATTTGATGGACTCAAAGCTTGCTTGCAATGTTTAATGACTAGACTGGTTCTCAGCAAGGCAAAAATTTCCATTGTTATTGCTGCATTTTGTGTATTACATAAGAGTTGTAAAACAAAGGGGGAAAGGATAGGAGCAGTGTGGTGGGGTCAGGTTCCACCAGCTCTCTGCTGAATTTGAACAGCCAGACAAAAGGGCTATTATAAGAGTCAACCATAGAGCTATAAGGCTGAGGGAGGCCTTAAAAGATCATTTTAACAGCCAGTAGTGTTGTGTGATGCTTTTGTGCACCTGTGTGATTTCACGTATTTACACATTAAATATGGTTGGGGTATCGACTCCCATTATTAACTGGGGTTGCACATAGTTTAGTACATGCTATGTCTTTTTTTGCACATTAATAACAATATACTCTAGTTTTGAAACACTAAAGCTTTATTGTGTGTAACTGAATAAGCAACAAACCTGAATAAATGATTTAAAAACATGTTAGCAGCACTCTCAAGGGGTGACCCATACTTAAAAAACAAGTAAAACAAACATATGCATATGCATATACTATATATACACATACAGACACACACTCATATATGTTTCAGTCATGGTTAAAACAAATAGTCACTGTGCTTGCTAGCTGATCCTGTAGCTATCACAGGCCAGTGTAGATGTAATTCTCCTTGTTTTCCCCTGACATGGAGGGAAGTGTTCATGCCATGTGGCCACATGTTATGCTGGGGGTATAGGGAGCAGAGACCATAGAATTTTACATGGATTGGAAAGGCTGCTGTGTCAGGGGTCTTTGGGCATTTAGCTCAATGATGTTCTGCACCATCTGTGTTTGTTACCCAAGCAAAGCCATAATGTGCTAGTGCATTTCCCGCTGCACCTCTGAGTCCCTTTGCCCTTTTTCCAGCATGCAATCTCTCCATTCCTGGTCTTTCACCATGCTCTCAGTCATATGGCCCCTCCAACTGCTGTATTTGTAGTCAGCAACAGTGAACTGCACAATCTCAGAGTACATATCCTGCTTGGTCTGCTTCTTCCTTTGCCTGATTCAGGTCAGGCATTCAGCAAGTGTGGAGGGAGACATCTTAAAAGGCTGCTGATAAAAACAGACAGATATACCATTAAATGTACAGTCATAGTAGAAAGGTAAAGATAAATCTCCCAAATCCCTTAATTATTCCCTAAAAGACCTTTAATAAAAACTAAAAAATGTCATTGTTGCTTTGGAACAGCTTAATTCAGAACCACTTTGCAGTTCAAGTAATAGTAAGTGCTGAGTAGCATGGTGTGGAACGGTTACATACGGTGATTAGATGCTGGACAACCCTGGGTACAGGTATAGGGAAAGTGCAGTGGATATTGTAAATACTTTCACAGGCAGTGGTAATTTTGGCTGATATTTCACTCATGAAGGTGACAAAGGCCCAGAGAATGCAGCTGCTACTGGAGTCCCAAAGTTGCCCTGGTCTAAATGCTGCTAGCCTATTTACTGCAATGGTGCCTATGGAAGTCATCGCAGAAGGGCATGGGAATATCTCCTGTCCTGAGAGAAGAAACAAGACCGCCATCGCTGTTATGCTCAGGAGGGGATTGCAGAGTATCTCCATGAAAGTTTCACCAAGATTGTTCAAGAGGATAAAGGGGATATGCCCATCTGAGAATTGTACACCTCCCACCTACCCTAACGAGCCAAAGAAAGGAAAAGCGACCACCACCACTACCTCTTTCTTCTAGCACAGGTCAGTGATCTGTTGTGGATTGTGTAATTCAGACTGCTATACTAATCTGTTTGAACTCATATCCTAACATGTAGTACTTGACGGAACTGACAACTATATGTGCATTCTAAAGCATTAATTTGTATTCTATTCTCAGTGCAGTCCTAAAAGTAAAATGAGGAATCCAAAATTGATTCCTTCTTTCTGTAAACAGGCAGATGGGATGGGTGCCATTTTTAAATAGGGAAGAAGGGCGAGGGAGGGAAGGAAAGTTCCATGTATCAAACAGGTAAACAAACATGCTTAAGTAATAATAATTACCTGAGCTCCCTTCTCCTTGATCACTAGGCTCATCTGTGCTTGCCTGACGAGACTGGCTTGATTCCACCAGAGTTTTGAAGAGCTCCTGGCTTGCTGCATGGTTTGTGTTGCACTCCGTATCCCCCCACATCCTCTTCCTCCTTGCTGTGCACAGCAGTGGTTTCTGCATCTGACTCTCACAAAGTATCCAGTCACATTCAGGGCATGCTGGTAGACTCCCCGCCATGTATAGCATGCAGTTTATTGTAGAAGTGGCAACTCTGTGGGGCAGACCCAGATTTCTTGTTGTCCTCCCTCACCTTCTAGTATGCCTGCCAAAGTTCTTTGGTTTTCACCCAGCATTGTTGCTCATCCTTGTTATGGCCCAGGCTTAGCATCCCCTATGCAATCTGCATGTAGATATCTATATTCCTTTTGTTGCTCCTTAGTTGGGCTTGCACAGCCTCTTCTCCCCACAGGACAAGGAGATCCAGGACTTCGGTCCTGCTCCAGGCAGGAGTACAAGGTCTAGGTGTAACTCTGTCTGCATTGAGCTGGCATGGTTGGATGCTCACAAAGGTGGGCAACTAGGAAAAGACAGTTTAAAAAAATCACGCTGGAACTTGTAACTGGGGCAGGCTTCTGGTATCTGTGACCCTTGGGCAGTGGAATTCAAACTTGTGACTGTTGCCAGGACATGGGGCATTGTGGGACAGCTGCTGGAGGGCTGGTAGGGTCAACAGAAGTGACAGTGTCTACACTAGCACTGCATCGACAGAAGTAGGTTGACTTTGGCTCCATTTGCAGAGGTCATATTATTGTGCTGATGTAATGGGATATGCGAATGGAAGACAACTTTAGGTGTGGACACATGCAAAACGAAGTCAAAACAAGTTGATAAAATGCTATAGTATAGACAAAACCAAAGTCAGACTGGAAATAAGGTACTTTTTTTTTTTTTAAACTGTGAGGGGAACTGATCACAGGACTAGTTTAATTAGGGATGTGATAGATTTTCCAGTACTAACAGTTTCAGACAAGATTGGATGTCATTCTAAGAGAGATGCTCTAGTTCAACAAGAATTTATTGGCTTGATGCAAGAATTACTGGCTGAAATTCTATGGCCTTTGTTATGGAGGAGATCAGATTATAGATGATCACAATGATTTCTTCTGGCCATAAAAGCCTATGCATAGTCATAGATCCATGACCTGGCCTAAATCTCCTATGTACACTGTCTGACTGGGAACTGACAGAAACAGAGTAGACAGGGTATGTGGAGATCCCTAGCAGGTCTCCTCATCTGTGCTGTAAAACCTAAGCAGTTTGAATGGTCTTGCTCACATCTGCCAACACAATGGTTTAATTTCAACCTTCAAAATTGCTGATACCTAGCTGGAAATACACCAGAAAATATTACCTCATGTCCAGCATTACTAGCCTCAGGATTGTCCATCTAATCCTTTCTAAATATGCTGGGTAATATTCTGCTGCCCTCCCCGAGTATTGTATGTTAGGTTACACTCCTCTTTCCGTGTAAGTTCTGGGATCTTTCAGTAGGTACTGTATGGTATATCTATTGCAAACATGGAAATACAAAGGAGAATAAGTCTTTTTTGGCAGAAGATATAAAAATCTATAATGCCCTACATGCAATAGATGACAATTGGAATAGTTGGAGTTAAATGTTGATGTTCTGTGACTTCATTTTCATATTACAAATTACAGAAGGGGAATTTCAAAATGTCAGCTAAAGCCAACATATTGTTTTCAGCACAAAATATTCCTGCTACTCAGTAAACCTTCTGCTCTAATGTAGGAACACAGTCAGAACAGTTTTGTTGTACAAGACTTCCTAGGTAGTCATAATTGAATAAAATTAACCTGAACCAATGCACAGTTACATATTGCCACTGTAAAATTATTTTACCATATCCGGTCTCCACCTCCAGGAGAATGTAAATAAAAGTAGGAAGCAGATGCAGCCACTATTTGTGGATTTGCCACATACCAAATAGTTGCTCTTTATGTGATGGCAATCAGTATCTAGATTCAAGAGAAACTAGGGTTACCATATCTAATAAATAAAAAAAGAGGACCCTCCACGGGCCCTGGCCCCGCCCATTTCCCCACCCCTAGCCCCGCCCCAACCCCGCCCCTTCCCCGCCCTAACTCCACCCCCTCCTCCCTCCCACTCCCAGCCACTGGGAAAGGGCTGCCCCAGCGCTACCGGCTTCAGGGTTTGCCGGGCAGCCCCCAGACCCTGTGCCCCTGGCCGGCGCTTCCCCAGCGCAGCTGGAGCCCGGGAGGGGAAGCGCCCAGCCGGGGGCGCAGGGTCTGGAGGCTGCCCGGCAAACCATGAAGCCGGTAGCGCTCGGGCTTTGGGCAGCCCCTATGCCTCCGGACCCTGCGCCCCCAGCCGGGCACTTCTTCTCCCGGGCTCCGGCGGCGCAGGGTCCGGAGGCACGGGGGGCTGCCCGAAGCCGGTAGCGCTCGGGCAGCCCGGCTCTTAAACAGAGCCGAAGAGGAGCAGAGCCTCCAGCCGTGGCGGCTCTGCTCCTCCCCGACTCTTCGGCTCTATTTAAGAGCCGGGCTGCCCGAGCGCTACCGGCTTCGGGCAGCCCCCGTGCCTCCGGACCCTGCGCCGCCGGAGCCCAGAAGGGGAAGTGCCAGGCTGGGGGCGCAGGTTCTGGAGGCACGGGGGCTGCCCGAAGCCGGTAGCGCTTGGGCAGCCCGGCTCTTAAACAGAGCCGAAGAGTCGGGGAGGAGCAGAGCCACCATTTTCCCGGACATGTTCGGCTTTTTGGCAATTCCCCCCGGATGGGGGTTTGACTGCCGAAAAGCTGGACATGTCCAGGAAAAAGAGGACGTATGGTAACCCTAAGAGAAACAGACCAGGAAACAGAACCAAACAGAAACAGAGCCATTACATTTGGGAAGGTTGGAAGAGTCAGAGTCCAGTGTGACAGAACAAGCAGAGACTCACACAGAGATCATAGGAAGAAGAAGGTTGCAAGGTTGGGGCAGGAGGGAATGGATGGAGGACTGTCACTGAGTCAGGAGGATGGCAGGACAACAAGGACAGTGGTCATTCATAGGAAAGCCACAGAAGGAGTGAACAGATGGGACACTTTACAAGAACTGAGGTAGACTACACTGGGAGACTGGCACCAGGGGCACAATGTATGTGAATATAGCTGCCACCACTTTATGTATTTGATGTTTAATGTACTATAACAGACCTGTATCTCATTTCATAACTGTCTGTGCTTATCTCCCAACCTGCAATTAAGTCTGAAAACCAAAAGAGAGCAGGGGTAAAGTATACCCTAATAATGGAAAGACTATAAGGCCAACAAGGCACTTTAAAATATAATCTGAACACCTCTAAAAATCAGGTCATATTTAGGTGCTTAACTTTGGGTACCAAATTTGAATATTTTGGTCCAAACAGTAACTGCTGCAGTTATTTATTGCAATGCAATTACATGGCTAGCAATAATTGGCCTCTGGATCTCATATCCAGTGGAGCACTGAAGAATTACTGTGACGTGTCTTTCAGTAAGCAAATGCCATATTTACTGTGTATTTCTGAGCTTAACAGATTTGCACACTACAGTATTGTTCTGACTCACCATTTTCTTGCACCTTGTGCAGTCACTTATGCAAAGTGGGTGCAAAATGCTATCAAATTAGGATGTAAGTGTTGTATACTCACGATGAACAGATGTGAATGACTATATAATACATGTTGCATCCACATACCCTAGACTACTGTGTTATGCTACCTACACTGATTCAGTGCCCTAGAGGGTGAGGCAAAGAACAGGCAATGTGTGTGAAACTGCTGGGTTTGTGTTGGGAGCAGGGGAAGCAGCTCTACACATGCCTTGCAGCCATAGAGGGTTACTTGGAATTCTAGAGATTCTTTCCCTTGGCTAGGAAGAAGTGGATGGCGAAGGGGCTCAGGACCGCTGTACTTCCCAGAAGCATGGGAAAAGGGTACTCCAAAATGCTCTCCAAATGGCTTGGAAGTCTCAGGAGAGTAACAGCTGAACACCACAGGAAATTCAGAGGTGTGAACTCCCCTGTTCATCTTAACAAGATGTGCTCATCTTCTGCCACCAGTTCACTCAGTGCTGAGTGCCTGTAGCATGCAGGGAGCCTGTGTATTCTCAGGTCCTTCCAGGCCCACACTGAGTATTGTCTTTTGTTAACTCATTCCCTGGTCTTAGCATTGTGTGCCTGTGCTGTACACCGAACATGCCCATATTCAGCTCCCCAGCCTTGTTTCAGCATGGTGTGCATCTAGCTAGCACTGTGCTTGCACCGCATGACTAGCTTTCTACATTGTAAACACAAGTCATTTGGTAAAGGAGGAACCCTTGGATCAAGTAAACTCAAATTTCTACCTCAAACTCTAACCCAGCCTCTCTGCTGACCTGCCAGTTTTCAAGTGGACCTAATTCTTCCTCTGAGTTTTAGGAGACTTTGGAATTTTGCCTTTAAATAGAAGTGCTGTTGCAGCCTGTCTTAGCAGCTGCTGTTAGCCCTGTGCTGACATACCAGGAAATTCTTGTAGCAACCTTATGCACCCCTCTGTAAATCCAAAGAGAAAGATTATCATACCAAATATTGCATTGTGGAGCTCCAAGTTTCTCCTAACTTTGCCCAGGTCCGTCTACTTGTATATCAATTTTCAGGCTGCCCTAACTGTGCACGTAGATTTTTGAGTCCTTTCAGAAGTCTCCTTTAGCAAGACACCTCGATGTCAACTAAAATCTGGTGCAGCTCCCTCCCCTCATAATGTAGGGATATGCCTTAATCTTTGATCTCTTAAAATTACAAGATGAAGGAGGAAGACCAGGGATAAAAAAATTTCAAAAGCACCAAAGTGACCTAAATGTCTACATCTTTTTTGAAATTGGGACAACATTCCCCAGATACTTAAGCAAGTTTGAAAATTTTACCCAGATCTTTATATAAGGGCAATTTAATTTTTCTGTAAAGAAGGAAAAAAGTATCAGAGGGGTAGCCGTGTTAGTCTGTATCCACAAAAACAATGAGGAGTCCAGTGGCACCTTAAAGACTAACAGATTTATTTGGGCATAAGCTTTTGTGGGTAAAAAATCCACTTCTTCAGATGGGTTTTTTACCCCCGAAAGCTTATGCCCAAATAAATCTGTTTGTCTTTAAGGTGCCACCGGACTCCTCGAAGGGAAAAAAGGGTGAATGTGTTCACAACTAGTCCTTAAAAATATGCAGGATACAGAAGCCAGATGTGAGAGAAAGTTTTGAAGAGCAAGTTGGAGAAGATATTCTATGAAAAATACAAAAAACCCAGCTGGAGTTAATCATAATGAGCCAGTTCCTGAAAGCAAAATAGTATGAAGTACAAATGCAGATTTGCTTGAGCAAAAGTTGAGCAGGACTTTCAGGGTTCAGTTGCTATCTTTAACAATTTCTCTCTAGGTTGAATTATCAAGTTAGTTATTAAGATCATGTGGCCATCTACACTGAAATTAAACTACACTTTTATAGTCCTAGCTGTAGAGTGCTAACAAAAACCAAAAGTGAAAACACCCCAACCATATTGGGCAGGAATTGCTCTTTGATCTTCCACGCCACATACCATGTCACAAAAACACACATAGAGTGACAATTAGAGAAAGTGGAAGCAGCAATCTACTGAAAACATCACATTTTTTGTTTTCTCAACTAAAACTAAATTTATTCTTTCATATGCAATATCTAAAAAAAGAAAGTGAATAGGAATTTCTCCTCTATCACATCCAGCTATTTTAAGCTTTTGTATAGAGGTCATCATCATAGAATCTAAGATACAATACATTTCTACAACAAATGACAAAGCTTGAGTCTCCTCACTTCCACTGGTGTATTTCCACTGAATCAAATATAGGTACAAAGTGCCAGCCTGTGACAGTGTCAACTGATTACGTCCATATTTTCCCTTAGGAGACTGTTCCACAGTCTAACACACCTCACTGTTAAAAGTTTCCCCTGAAACTCAGTCTAAATTTTCCTTTACTCGATTTAATCCAGTTACTGAATTAACACTGGATTACAGCGTTGCATAAACTATTGTGTTGGTGCACCAAGATCTTTACTCAGTGATTTAAAAATCCTGTCTAAATTCCAATTTGAGCAATTATATTTCTACCTACTAGCCCAGATGTGGGCAAACTACAGCCTGCAAGCCAGTCAGGGGACAGAGAGAAGGGGTGGTTGGATGGGGCAGAGGTCCCGGGGGGGGGGAGGGGGGACTGTCAGAGAATGGGGGTGGGGGTGGGGCAGGAATCCCTGGGAGGGGGGGCTGGGCCATGACCCCCTCCCCTAACCGGCCCTCCATACAATTTCTGAAACCTGATGCGGCCCTCAGGCCAAAAAGTTTGCCCGCCCCTGTACTAGCCTCACTCTCCCTGCATTAATATAAATCAAATGCAGTATTATGATCAATTGGTAAAATTATTTGGGATCCATTTGGCTGGATGGAGCCAGATTGTGGCTCCGTCCAGACAAGGAGATAAGAGCCCTCCCAGCCCGCTGTACTTGCCTTGGACAGAAGGGGGCAATGCAGGAACTACCTATCTGGTATTCCCCTTTTCTCCTTAGCTAGGGTTACCATATTTAAAAAATAAAAAAAGAGAACACTCCACGGGGCCCTGCCCCCCCCCTTTCCCACCCCCGGCTCAGCCCCAACTCCATTCCTTCCCTGCCCCAACTCCGCCCATTCCCCAAAGTCCCTGCCCTAACTCCTCCTCCTCCCTCCCAGCCATGCGAAAAGGGCTGCCCAAGCGCTACCGGCTTCACGGTTTGCCAGGCAGCCCCCAGACCCTGCGCCCCCGGCTGGCACTTCCCCAGCACAGCTGGAGCCCGGGAGGGGAAGCGCCCAGCCAGGGGTACAGGGTCTGGAGGCTGCCCGGCAAACCCGTGAAGCCGGTAGCGCTCGGGCTTCGGGCAGCCCCTATGCCTCCGGACCATGCGCCCCCGGCCGGGCACTTCCCCTCCCGGGCTCTGGCTGCTCTGCTCCTCCCCTGACTCTTCGGCTTTGTTTAAGAGCCGAGCTGCCCGAGCCAGCGCTACCGGCTTCGGGCAGCCCCCGTGCCTCTGGACCCCGAGCCGCCGGAGCAGAGCAGCTGGAGCCGGGGAGAAGAAGTGCCCACCTGGCGGCTGGGGTCCGGAGGCAAGGGGGCTGCCCGAAGCCGGTAGCGCTGGCTCGGGCAGTTTGGCTCTTAAACAGAGCCGAAGTCTGAGTCAGGGGAGGAGCAGAACAGCCGTGGAAGGGGAAGTGCCCGTCCGGTATTTTTCCCGGACACGTTCGGCTTTTTGGCAATTCCCCCCGAACGGGGGTTTGATTGCCGAAAAACCGGACGTATGGTAACCCTACCTTAGCACGGAGCTGGAACAGAGCCTTAGCTCCCTCATGCATTTATCAACAGAGCTGTGCCAAGATGGGAGATTGGGAGGGAAGTAATCTGTACCTGATAACGGAGTGTTGTAGATTATTTCCCCATAAGAACTGTAAAGAAATCAGCTACACAGCCTCTCTCTCTCTCTTTCTCTCTCAGGGCTCTTCCCGGGGGTGGCACAGTTACCAATTACTCAGAAGTATAGCGTTGACTTAATCTACCCTTCCATAAATGTCTGCTAGCACCCCTTGCTGTCTCTTTGCATTGCTGCTTCCCAGGTATCCCCTGTTCTTAACAGTCAGACTAGCTACACAGATTATTTTTCACCACAAGTATTAGTGTGTGTTGTTTCAAGGTGAATGCTCATTTGTTATTTCCTACTTAGATCCCTTTATTCTTCTCTCCTCACAGCAGCCTTGTGTAGATTGGACAGTGAACCCAAGAATAAAGTTCACAGACACTTTTTGGGTTTCTATTTGAAATTCAGGTTTACAAAGTAAACTAGTTAATAAAGATTTGGTAGGGAAAATTCTGAACTGTCACTACATACTGGCCAGCCACCCTCCCTCTCTTCTCCCTCAGCTATGTCATTTGGATATGCATTCTGAGCCCACATGTTCTATTCAGAGGGCCAAATCACACCTGCCACTATAGAGGGGAGGGGAGGGGAGGATCAGGATGAACTATTACTTTTGCAAGGGTCAGCAGCGGTTCTCAAACTTCATTACACTGTGACCCCCTTCTGACAACAAAAATTACTACATGACCCCAGGAGAGGAGACTGAAGACAAGCCCACTTGAGCCCCACCGCCCCAGGCAGGGGGGCCAAAGCTGAAGCCCAAGGGCTTCTGCCCTGGGTGGGGGGGCGTGTAACTGTAGGCTTTGGCTTCAGCCCTCGGCAGTGGGGCTTGGGCGTCAGACTTGCTGGGACCGAGGGCCAACACCAGCCACGGCAACCCCATTAAAATGAGGTTTCAACCCACTTTGGGGTCCAAACCCACAGTTTGAGAATCCCTGCTCTACAGGATCAGTGGAGGGAGGGAGGATAATGTTTGCCCCAGCCCATCCTGTCTCCTTTTCTCATGGAGACTTCAGACCCCTGGGGAGCATTCTGCAGGGTCCATAGGAAAAGGATGGTGCTACAGAGACAGCTATGTCCTATTCTGCACTGAATTTGATAACAACACCCATGGAGAAACCCATCTGCAAGGAAAGACAAGGAGGTACAATCCTCCCCAGAACTCTGCATACTCTAGGACTGTGAACTTCAGAGTGCTTTGGTCTGCACCATACAGGACATAAAATGGAAAAGAGCAATGAGCAGGGAGGCTCCCAGACATACCAGTCTATCATTAACATGTTAGAAGGAACAAGCATGTTTGGAAGCTTCTCTTACCCCCCTGCACTCTGTCCATTTCAAGTTCAGAAGAGCACCTTGGAAGGCTCTGAATATTTTAATGGTTGCAATAGGTGCTTGTTCCCCAGTTAGCAACGGAGAAATACTGCAAATGCAGCCATTCATTTGAATATAAGAGAGTATTCCATTGAGGATGCTTGTTATGATCAGCAGAGACAACTAAAAATATAGTGCATTATTTCCTGTCTGCATATGGCTTTAATTATTTTATTTGGAATACTAAGGAATTTTACATGCTAGCTGGAAACAATCCAAGAATCTCACACAATGTATCAGATTAGTCATACAGAAAAATCTTCAGGTTTTGTTTTTGTTTTATATTCCTTCTTTCTTTCCTCACATAAGTGGTTGAATGAGTTTTAAAGTCCTTCAGTAAAGCTGTAAATAGTTAACTTTAGCATATCTTCTAGATACTCCTTATCCAAAACGGTAAAAAACTCCTATTACTAGTTTGTATTATATGCCCCCTACATGGATTAAGGTATGCCTGCAAGATACTTCCATTTCAAAGACAGGCTAACAAACAGTTTTCTAGTGCATTCCTTCTATTGCTAGCCTGAACTAATGATGTTGACTGTCACTCAATAGCAAACTAATAATATGTATTGATTTACTGAGTGTCACATTCCGGTGAGCAATCCAGACCAGTGAGGGGTTGTGTCATCCCGCCCTGTAACTCTGGGTGCCTCACAATGCTTTGCTATTGTAGGTCCCAACCTGAGCCACTCACAACCAGCCTACCAGAATGCAGGTAACACCCTGAGTGTCTGTGCAGAGCTACAGACCTGGTCCAACATGTCTGACCCCAGCAGCCTGCCAGCAACACTCCAGTCACTCTGGCTTCCACCACCCTTGGTTACAACTTGCAGGGTGACCCCAACACACTCCCAGTCCCAAGTTTTCCCAAAAATGTATGTTCTGCAATGTCCAGCCCCCTCCTGGGCAGTTCAGATATCAGAGGTCCATTGCCCCTGTATGGCATCAATATTCACCAGTTTGCTACTTTAACTGGAGTTACCGAACAGTTCAGTTTAAACACAGAAATGGATTAGTTTTGATTAAAAAATTAAACAAGTTTATTTAACTACAAAGGTATAGATTTTAAGTGAGTACAAGTATAAGATATTAAAGTCAGAAATGGTTACAAGAGAAATAAAGCTAAAACACTTTCTCATAGCTAAAACTTAACAAGCCAGACTTGGTTCAAGATAAAATCCTTACCACATGTTCCCAGCAACAGCACTGATCAAATTTGCAGGTCAGGATCTCCCTCCCCCGACAAAGTCAAAGGGCTACTTCCTTTGTCTTCTTAGGTATAACAGAGATAGAGACAGAGGACTTGCAGTGTTTTTGCCCCCTCACTTTTGTAGTCCAGTCACCCTTTGAAGTGGTGACTGAGGATGACTCCTTTTCTGAGGATTACTCTTCAAATCAAAGTTTATTCAAACAGTAAAGGAGGCAACATGAAATCTGTGGTAAAGGAGAATCCATTATCTTTCTTCTCCTCTATGTTTGCTGAAATGCAGACTTTCCTTGTCGCCTGCCATTTCCCCCTCTTGCTGTCTCAAGGACCCTGTTTACTACTTATATGTAAATCGAGGTAAAAACCTCCTTTGTTTAGGATAGACCTGTTTAACAACTTTTGCCTAGGGCTGTGTGGGTTTGAACATGTGCTAACAACATAATACAGGGGGAATTCATAAATGTTACATAAAAGTTGCCATATATATTTCACCATGATATTATTGACCAGCAAGGTATTAATTTTCAAATGATACCTCACAAGGCAAATTGTGTACAAAGATTATTACAACTGTGTGTAGGGTATGAATACAGTGGTGCTTTCGGGCACAGTGAGACAGGACTTCTCTTTCAAGCTTTGAAACCAAACAAAATCCCCAGCAATGTAATCAATATGAGTACTGAGTTCAGCAGAGGAAAATAAGTTCCAAGACTTAAAGTAAACATACACCTGACAAATTTTCAAATACCTGTAGTGGGGCGAGCACCCCACTCTGGAGAGAAAGGTGTTAAAACCAGCTCTGGGAAAGAGCTGCCCTGAGGAGCCAATCAGGGGAAGTCAGGTAGCAGCCAATCCAGGCCCGGTAGGGCTGGTATAAAAAGGGCTGTGAGCTAGGAGGCAGGCAGTCTCACTCCAGCCTTGGGGTAGGAAGGACCTGGCTGCCTGGGAGTACAGGGCACCTTTGATAGAGCAGTGCTGGGGAGCTCAGGCCTGGTGACCTCCCAGGCTGAGGCCTGACAGGAAGGCCTAAGGAGGTACCTGGGCTGTAGGAAAAGGCAGCAGGTCCAACCCCTTAGCCAGTGATGAGTGGCTATTCCAGACTGCAGTTTGTCCCTGAGTAAAGGGGCTAGATGAAGACTGGCAGTGGGTCAAAAATGGCTCAGGGGAGTGGGGTACCCTGGGTAAGGGGCACTGTGGTCCAGGAGGAACGTGGGGCCTATATGTGGTGGAGATAAAGGGACTGCAGAGGGGTAGGTAACAGAGGGCAAGACACTGGCCCATAGAGGTCACTCCAGGGCTGAGAGAGCTAATTCCTGGACAACCAGCAGGAGACGCCGCACCGGTGAGCCAGCCATCTGCTACATACCGCATATTTAAGACATTTTTAGTAGCAGATGGACAGAAGTAATTAACGCCTGCCTTGTGAGTAAGGACACAATCTAATTTCAAAGGGTTGTCCATGAAGAACTGAACAGTCTGTTCCCTGTCTTATTCACAAGACAGTAAATACAGCAGGGACTCACTGCTGTGCTTTTCCCACTGAATTTCTAAGAAATACACACACACACCCCATTATGGGACCATTAAGGTTCAGCAGAGTTCAAGGATTCAACTAGATTTTCGCCTACACTGCAAAAGACAACCATCCTTTAACCATCCTGGGAGACAACTGTGCTGTTACAGTCTTCTGACACAGCAATATTTATAGTGTAGAAATAGTATATAGGTCTAGTATGGTCTCTATTTCAATTATCTTATACAAACAAGAACACTGAATGCTGCAGAGTTCCATTTCCCAAGAATGGAATTTCAGGCACTATCATTACAGATAATGGCCCTCAGTTTGCTTGTCAGAAATCTGCCCAGTTTCAGCAGAATGGGAACATTAGAACTGCGTGAATTTGGTTTGCTGGCTATTCTGAAAAATATATTTTAAAAATTGTTTGAGATTGCTGAAAAAAATTGATTTGGATCAAAGTCAGGGAAAAATTGTTTTGAGTTTAACAAAATGTTTTGTTCACCCTGAAACATTTTTTTTTTCAGATTTGCCTTGTGAATTTTTTTGATTTTGAGGTAATTAAAAACCTTTTAATTGTTTAAAAATAAAACTGAAGTACATTTTGAAATGAATAGTTGTTTTGAACCAAAACATCAAAATGTTTAATTTAAAAAATGCTGAAATGAAACTTTTTGGATATGTTTTTTTTTTTTAAACAATTTGGTAAATTTAACAAAAAACTGAAATGTTTTGGTTGACACGAATCTGCACATATTTTCTTTTAGTGAAGAAGTTTTGGCTGAAAAATTTTGCCCAAATCTAGTGAACGTATTACTGCCCACATCCTGCCCACATTACAGCCCGTCTAATGTTAAAGCATATGCAGCTGTCAAGAAACTACTACAAAGGCAAAGTGGGATCAGCGACTAAATGAACTGTACTGGAGAAATCTACCAACAAAAGGCACAGTTAACAGTCCAGTGTAGCACCATGTCATACCTCACACAGACTACAGCAAATACACATTTTAACCCCACAGTAATGGAAAAGGTGATAGAACAAATTAAACACTGGCAAAAGCATGCCAAATACTACTATGACAGAGGTACTAAAGAACTCCCTGAACTCCAGATATGACAGCCAGTCAGAGTACAACCAACATCTAATGTCTAGAGCAGGGGATCCTGGGGCAACATTTTTGGTGGCCTCAGAGTGGGGCCATCAACTCTTGCTGGTGGCTGCTCTCACGCTTTTTCCTAAAATACTTAATTAGCTTTAGGAAAAACAAATAAATATGCACATTTACACATCCAAATCATTGTAACTTACTTATTGCTAGCTAGTAAGTCTGCTGTGAAAAGTGATACTTGTATGTTTATTAATATCACCTTTCACAGCAGACTTACTAGCTAGCAGTAAACAAACATACAAGATTTACTAAGCCCCAGCAAGCCTAGGGACAAATTAAGCCCTGGATATGGGGTCGGGTAGGCAGCAGGGGCCAGGGGTGATGGAATTGTGGGGGCTGATGGAGGCAGTGGGGGGCCAGAGCCCGAAGCCCCATGGCTGGGGATGGGGACAGAGCCCAGTGTTGCATGGACAGAGCCCGGGGCCCTCTGCCATGCAGCAGGAGCCAGAAGTCCTGCAGCCAGAGCCTGCTGCCCCACAACCCTAGGGTGAAGCCCAAAGCCTGAGCCCCACCATCCCTGGGAAGGTGGGGAACTCACCAGCTGCCTGCTCCTCCAGCATTGTGCCCAGCTGTCTCCAGAGGGGGGACAGAGCCCAACCCCTGCTTGCAGCAACAGCAGCCAACACCAAGCCGGTGCATCCAGGAACAACAGGGAAAGGGAGGGGCTGCTCCCTCCTCACCCGAAACACATCTCAGGAGGCTTTGGCCACAAGAAAAGCCCCTGGTGGTGGTGTGCGGCCACAATGGCTGCATTTGAGAAATGCTGGTCCAGAGCCAGGCACAAAACAGATTTTTTTTATCCAATGAATATTTCTGAGACTTTGACATTTTTACCTGTCTCAAAACAGGGTAAAAAGTTGAAATCTAAAAAACATTCTCAAACTGAAAACCTGGTTTTGGGGGTCAATCAAAATGTTGCATTTTTATAATTTTGAATTGTTTCATTTAGATTTTAACATTTTTAACCCTTTTCAGTCAATTTAGCTTAAATTTCAAAGTGAAAATTCATTTTGAACTGGAAAACTGGAATTTTTTGTTTCAAAAATGTCAAAGTGAGACATTTCAATAATGTTGAAACTTTTTTCTTTGATATTTTTTCAACCTGGAAATTCATTGACCCTGACCCGGCTTTGTCAATAGTTTTGGTTTTGACAACCTAGCAATTTTTGACAAAAACAAACAAACAACAAAACAATTTGGTGAAAAATTCCTGACCAGCTCTACGAATGACACAGACAAGGGGTGGCAGGGCTGGAATGTGTATGCAACAGTAGCACTAAAGACACAGTAACAGTACAAAAGCATTGCTACAACTTCCATTTCCTAAGAATAATCAAGGAACAATCATTCTCAAATGAAGATCCAAATGACTCCTACCACACAGTTTCTCATACCAACTGCAGGTTCGATAAAGCTATTGTTGTTAAGCACTGCAAAGAGCTTCCTGAATGCAGCTTTCACAGACAACACTGAGCTGTACGTTTCCATGGCACCTGACCAGGACAAGGCAGAACAGGGTCTACATTAACTTCAGTTGGTTTGAATTTGAGCCAGCCAGCAATGATTTAATCCAAAGAAGAGAGATAACAATGGGCAGGGAAAGTAGCCAGAAAAGTTGAACTTATGTGCACACTCCAATTGAGGGAGTGTGACCAGAGTTTGTAAAATAGGCATGTAGCCTGGGGTTCTTAGATTTCATGTTGGTCCTACATGGCTAGGTAATGGCCATGACTAAGCATGCTTATTTCCCCCCACCTTCCATCTGCATCAGCCAAAATGTGTGGAACCTTTCCAATACTGACCTTGCAACAGTTATCAGTGCCTGTCATCTCAAGATTAGATTGCTGTAATGCATTATATGGGGCTACCCCTTGAAACCATTTCAGAAGCTGAAGCTAATAGGCCACAGCATTCTGAGCTAAGTAGAGTTGCATTTTGGGAGCACACTGAACAGTGATTCAAGATCACACTGGCTTCTTATAAACTGCTGGGTGGGTTTCAGGTTGTTTTTAACTTATGAAGCTCTTGATGGCTCGGCACCTGCTAAACACACAATCTGGTGACTTACTACCACTGTTAAGCAGAGGTAATAGAGTTGGACCCCCTTTTGATATAAGGGCTTGTTTCACAAAGTTCTTTTACCAATTTAACTATGCAGGTTCCGAAACTGATATAGTTAAATCAATGTAGGGTTTAACTATATCAGTAGGAAGAGGAGTTTACTCACCTGTGCAATAACTGATGTTTTTCGAGATGAGTGTCCCTATGGGTGCTCCACGCCAGGGACTAAAAAGCAGTGTCTCTTAAGGAGGTAGGGGACTTCGGCTCTGGTAAGAAAGCTGTGGATAATACAGCCCTGCCCATACAAGTATCAGTTAGGGGTCCTTGGGTAAGAGCATAGTGTTTTGCAAAGGTGTGTTTGGAAGCTCAAGTGACAGCCTTGCAAATATCTGCAAGGGGAACGTTATGTAGGAAAGCCATAGATGTTGACAGGGATCTGGTGGAGTGTGCTCTGATAGAAGTTGGAGGAGTCATTGATAACAAAGGCGAATGCAACCCGCTATCCAATTGGAAAGTCTCTGATTAGAGATGGCTGTAACTCTGGAGCATTCCGCAATGGAAACAGAGTTTCAGGGAATTCCTAAAGGGTTTGGTCCTGTCCAAGTAAAAAGACAAAGCTCTGCGTACATCTAGTGTGTGCATCGTTGACTCAAAAGTGTTTGCATGCAGCTTAGGGAAAAAGGTAGGTAAGTGGATAGGTTTGTTGATGTGAAAAGATGAACACATCTTGGGAAGAAATTTGGGGTACAGTCGGAGGGTAACTTTGTCCTTAAAAAATATAATGTATGGTGGATCTGCCATGAGCGCTCTGATTTCTCCTGCACATCTGGCAGAGGTAACTGACACTAAAAACACAGTTTTCATGGATAGGTGCAGGAGCGGTTCAAATGGTTG
The DNA here is from genome assembly GCF_027887155.1 of Malaclemys terrapin pileata. Lineage (NCBI taxonomy): Eukaryota > Metazoa > Chordata > Testudines > Emydidae > Malaclemys > Malaclemys terrapin. The sequence continues at coordinate 169,497,671 of NC_071506.1, read as the reverse complement.
CTAGCGGTTCAAATGGTTGTTGCATCAAGCATGTTAGAACTAAGTGAAGGTCTCAAGGTGGAGTGGGTGGTTTAATGTCTGGGTAAAGGGACTGCCTTTGGGAAAGCACTTTGTGATGGAATGAGAAAAAATAGTGGTTTCTCCGGTCTTGTGGTGGAACACTGTAATTGCAGCTAGATGGACTTTGATGGAACTGATGGAGAGTCCAGATAGTTTAAGTTCTAAAAGGTAGTAGAGTATTAATAGAAGAGGCACGGAAGTAGGAGTGGTTTGTTTGTCAGAGCACCAGTGCGTGAATCTCATCCACTTATGAAGATAGGTGGTACGTGTGGAATGTGTTCTGCTGTGTAAAAGTACCCTTTGTACTTGGTCAGAGCAGTCTAGTTCCTCACTGAAGAATCATTAAGGAGCCATGCTTTGAGGTGTAGCATGGGTAGGGTGGGGTGGTGTAGTCGACCACTTTGCTGTGATAATCGGTTTGGAAGGCAGGGAAGCGGAATCGGCAGGCAAATCGACATCCTGGTAAGAAAAGAGTACCATGCCTGCTTGGGCCATGTAGGGGCTATTAGTATGACCCTGGCACAATCCGTCCGTATTTTGAGCAACACTCTGTATAGAAGTGGTATTAGGGGGAATGCGTACAATAATTTGTCACTCCATTGGATCATAAAGTGTTTTCCTAGGCCTGCTCTGAAGCACAATTCCGGACACTTCTTGTTGGATGCGGTTGCAAAAAGGTTGAGTTTTGGGAAGCCCCATATTTTGAATATGTTGTGTAGGATAGTCTCATTTATCTCCCATTCATGATCTAGGGGGAATGCTCTGCAGAGCTTGTCCACGGTGGTGTTTAAAGAACTGGGTAGGTAAGAAGCTGAAATCTGGATATTGTGTTGGAGACACCAATTCCAAAACTTCATAGCTTCAGTGCAAAGAGAGTAGGATCGAGCTCCTCCTTGTCTGTTTATATAAAACATTCAGGCAATGTTGTCGGTCATGATCTTGATGTTTTGTTTTTTGATGAAGGGGAGGAATTGGAGGCAAGTGTTGTGGACCACTTGGAGTTCTAGAACTTTATGTGTAAGGAAGCTTCGGTAGGGGACCAAAGTCCCTGAGTGGTATGATGTGCCATATGTGCCCCCACCCAAGCCAGTGAGGGATGCATCTGTAGTAATTATAATGGAGGGGGAGTCCTGTAGGAATGGGACTCTGGAGCAGAGATTGTGTGGAAGGGTCCACCATATGAGTGAGTCCTTGACATGGTAGGCATGGATAGAAGTCTGTTTAGATTGTGTACATTTGGTCTGTAGACAGTGGTCATCCAGCCTGGGAAGCACTGCATGTAGAGGCGTGCGTTTCTGACCACAAAAGTACAAGAGGCCATATGGCCTAGAAGTTGTAGGCAGTCTCAGAAAGTGACCTGAGGGCTGTTCCTCAACTTGGCGATCTTATGGTGTTGAATCTGTCAAGTGGGAGAGATGTGAGTCCCATTAAGGAGTTGAGGTGTGCACCTATGAACTCCAGTCATTGAGTAGGAGTCAATGTGGATTTGTTTTCATTTATTTGTAGGCCAAGTCCCTTGAAACAGTCAACGGTCATCTGTGCAGATCGAACGGCCTCCTCGAGAGTCCACACTTTAAGGAGACAATCGTTCAGGTAAGGAAAAATTATGACTCCTTTTTTCCTTAGGTGAGCCGTCGCCACCACAAGAATTTTGGAAAAGATGTGGGGAGCTGTTGAGAGGCCAAACGGCAGAACTCTGTACTGGTAGTGCTGTGAGCCCAGAACAAAGTGGCCGGTGTTTGCCACATATTCTTGGCAGGGTCCATAATGGCTGCATTAATAGGGAGGGCAATCTTAGATGCTCTGGAAGGTTGCAGGATGTCAGTCAGCTCATGCTGATTTTCAGGTACTTCCTCCAGGGTAATCTTAAATTTGTTAGCCACTCTTTTAAAGAGATCCTGAAATTTAAAAAAATATTCCACTGTTGTTGGAGTTGGGGGCATAATAGCCTCGTCCGGTGCAGATGATGGGTTAATATTGTTCGGAGAGGTGTCAGGTGCCTCTTCTGTGTGTAGCACTGTGGATTGTTCCTGTAGTTCAGTCACAGATGTATGCACAGGTTCAAGAGGAGATGTGTTGTCACCTCTTCTCGGGCTGTATCGGTCACCTGTATGATCCCCATGGGCCCCAGTAATGCCACTGTCTGGGGAATGGCATGGGTGCTCCCATCCATGGGTATGCATATCAGGGCGGTAGGTCCTTAGAATATGAGGACCTTGATCTCCTGTGTCCCATGCTGACCGGGGTCTGGAATTGGGAGGAATGCTATGGTGAAAAACCTCCCTGAACATCATCATACTCATCACTAGAGAAGTGAGAGGGAATAGGAGATAACTATTGGGGCCAAGTTGAGAGGTCTGGTGAGAGATCAGTACCAAGCAGGGGAGACTGTAGGGTCAGTGATACCAGCAAATCCCTCAAATGAACAAACTGCAGCACCACGGTGTTTGCAGTCAGAGAGCATTCTGTTAGCTGCAATTGCTGTGCCGTGGGGTCAGGCAGTGCCGAATGCCGCTGTGCTGCATGGGCAGGCATAGTTGCTTGAGGTGCCGGTGCCGTGGTAGCAGCCGCACTAGGCTGTGACATGGGCGGGTTCAGTTGAGTCGGCACCGGGTCTTTCATGCTGCTGCTCGGTACCGCCTGAGAAGAGGCAGTCAACTTTAAGTGTGAAGCCTTGGCACCGGGACGGTGTGCCTCTGAAGCAGCCAGGGTATGTGCAGTGCCGGAAGTGCCTGGCGCTTCATCTGTGCTGAGCCACAGAGTGGTCGGCACTGAGGAGACAGACCTGCTTGGAGATCGTTTGGGAAACAGTTGGTCTCTGTGAGGCAAAGTAGGTGGTAGTTTTTTGGTCTTTTTAAAAATATTTTGCTGACCTAGGAAGGCTTCATCTCGATGAGGAGTCCGCACTTGGGTCAGAGGCAGGTCCCAGGGACTTCTCCATTAATATTAACTTGAGCCTGAGGTCTGTCTTTTCGTGCCCTGGCTTTTAATTTACTGCAGTGGATACATTTCTGGGGGACATGGGACTCCCACAAGCAGCAAACACCTTGAGAGTGGCCATCCGAAATAGAGATGGCATCTCTGCACGTAGTGCAGCGCTTAAAACCTGGTGAGCCAGGAATATTATGAAGTGTCTAACTAACTGACAGGAAAAAATGGGAAGGAAGAAAAACTGTGTTTTGGGGAGGGTTTTTTGAGGGGTTGGGAAAGGAAAAATAAAACTTATCTGACTAAATACAGGATAAAACTGTGTAAAACTAACTAGACTAGCTAAAAGCGAAGAAGTTTTTAAGTGAGTCTGCTGAGCTCCATCTCAGGCCAGGGATGGTAGAGAAGGAACTGAGGAGCCTGGCCGCGCACGTGTGCTGTTGAGACACAGCTGGCGTGCAAGGCAGGCACCACGCATGAGTGGCCTGTGTGGGTGAACTGCTGTAGAAATCTCCAAGCGAAGGTGCAGGGGCACACCAACACCTGGAGTGGAGCACCCACAGTGACATCTCTCAAAGAAGAAGGCAGGAATATCAGTATAAAACTGTTCACTGGTATTGCTTATTTCAGAACACATACAGAGGTATAATGGCATCCCCACGAGGGGTTATACTGATAACTGTTTCTAGAGCAAAACAGTTAAACTAGTACAAGAACTGTGTATAGATTAGCTCTAAGAGAAGTAGGTGCTGCCAGGTAGAGCTGGTTGAAATTTTCTGAATCCCAAATTGATGATGATATCTTGGGGGATTCTAAAAAAGCCATACAGCAGTAAGAACAGTAAATAGTTTCAAAGAATTCCTGAAAAGATTGACTTTCCAATCAGCTCTACTGGCAGGACATCCCCTGCTCTGGGTCCTTGGAACAGGCTCTTACATGACTAGTCTACTACAGTCCAGACTTTTTAACCACCCAGGCACTAAACAAAACCTTTTCTCTTGCCTCAGACTTTTAAGGAGAGTGCTTGTCTGAGGAAGCTTACACTTATAAGCAATCATTTTGTGTGTTATAACTACTCAGAGCCTATGGTGGGTACCTATAGATAATTTTATAAATTCAAATGTATAAAAAAGTATGAACAACATTTTCGTAGTATTGGGAGTAAATGCACCTCCAACCATGTCCGTGGTCTGCTCAAGGGATGTCACTTCAGGCCTCTAGCCATCATCTCTCTCGGGGCCAGGACCCATGTCCTCTGTCCAGACCAGGGATTTAGGCTGCAGCCTGCTTGCAATTCACTGTGATTATCCCAGCAGGTCTGATCTTAGCTCAGATCCTGCAGAATTGCTCTCTCCTAAGGGCTTGGACAGTGGTTTACCAGAGACAACTATGTGTTACACAGAGCACAGTATATTTATTGTAGTATAAAGCACTACAGAGAAAACATATAACAATAAAAGGTCTAAATGCATACTTACGCTTACCAGAAGTCCCTCATCTTTTCTATGGAGGCGCTGTCAGGTTCCAGTCCTTCAAACCCTTCAGCAGAGTTTGCCCTCTTGGTTAAAGCTTCATGCCAGTTTGTTGGATCAAAATTCCACACAGGCATCCAGTCATCTAGGCATCTAGTTGACTCTTTATAGCACAAGTTATTTCTTTGTCTCCTGGGTCTCTTGAACATTGTCTGAATCAGTATATGCAAACTATCTTATGAGGTCCTACTTTTCTGGAGTTGCTTACCAATCCCAGGTTCTTCAGTAATTACCCCCCAGTGATTTAGTTCATGGACAGAGCTCAGTAATCCTCCCCAACAAGCCAACATACAATCTGTGGCTCAGAGAGATACAGATAACATTTATAAAGTGGATAAAATAATCTCAGGATGTGTCTGTATCCATCATATTTGTAACAGGGACTCATTTTGTATTTTCTGCTAGGTATCAGATAATATGTTGATTTATTCCACCTCTATTGAACTCTATTGTATTCTATCAGATTGAACATGAGCGGAATTTTGAAATATTTGAGATGTATTATATATGAAGAGTCAGTAACAGTAAAAAATTATTCAGTTTTTAAAATATCCTGTTGTCTTACTGCATCAGAAGTATCCATGCATTTTCATTCAGCACAGGCTGAATACTAAGTACTATTATTTGGTTGAATAGTGAGCAAAGTCAGTGTATCTAATTAGTGGGATAACATTGTCATTGCTGCAGGGAGTCTTGGGATGACTGTAAAAATCAGTCTGAAGTTTGGGTACCAACAGAAGTGCTTGTGAGTTAAGTGCCTAGGCTAACACAACAATAACAACAATACTGCCTTGGAGCATCTAATCACTAACTGACAACAAAAAAAATATTTGGACTATTATATACCTGTCTACTAGTCAGAAATTAACTGTAGTACTAGTCACTTGTCAGGTGTAGTTTAAAAACCCCTTCTCCTTTCCAGGTCATTTTCCGTGAGAGAAAATCTTGTCAATTACCTAGTTCTCTCCAGCCTTTTAGAAGAAAATCTCAGTAGTTGGTCCCCCTTTCTTGCCACAACAGCTACATCAGAACTTTGACTCTTTCGGGTATATATCCCAATCCATACAGTATCCAGCTAATAACATTTTGATGGAAAACAGAGGGTCCTCTGTTACATCATCTATAATACAACTGGTCAAATTTATGAATTATAGCCAAATCCTGAAGCTGGTTTCTCGGGCCCTGATCCTGCAAATGATCTTGAAGATAATCTTTTCTAGTTTTCTATCAAATCATGGGGTCTGACTTTGAATTAATTAACATCAAGATAAAACAACAGTCACTCCCTGGAAGCTAATAACATTGCAGTGGTGTAAGTGAGACCAGAACTGAATCGACTGTATTTAACAAATGTTTTAAATGTGACTATGCAAAGAATGAAAAATGTGGAAGGGCCAGTATTGTGTGATCATATAATTAAAGACTACATCATAATGTACAGGCTGAACTAAAATTGCACAGACAAGCTTACTTCAGGCATTTTCTAACTTTTGAGTGCTTTTCTTTGGAACCTTAATAACATTATTTTAACACAGATTTTTTAGAGTAATTTTCTAGGTTTTTAAAAAAACAAACTGAATCCCCCCCACCAGAAAATCCATCATGTGGCATCACACTGACACACACATGGGTTACCGACAGGGTTGGAACCTTTAAATCCACCACACAGACTTCTGCTAATTGAGCTAATGGAGAAACTTATAGAAATAGTAGGTGGTCATCATCAATGTGGACAAGCACCAGAGGGGGAAGAGACACACACTTTGCTAGTGGGCATCACAGATATATGGTGACAGCCGAGGAATGGTGAGACACCAAGGAGTCTTGGGTTCCACTCCAGGCTCCTGCGGGGAGTGTACTCTAGTGGGCACAATCTCTTTTTGCTCATTCCCCCAAAGCCTGACCCCTTCTGAACACCTGTCCCTTTCCTGTCTCCTTCTCACCCCTGGTTCCTAGTCCCAAATCCCATACTCCTCACCCAGCCAGTCCCAGTCTCCATTCCTTAGTCTTTTCATCCCAATCCCAGTCTCCTTGCCCAACAAAACCTAGTCTCACTCCTAGTATCCCTATTCCTAGTCTCAGTGTACCCCACTCCTCAGCTCCTAGTCCATCCATTCCCCCCCCCTTCTAACTTCCTAGTTCCTTGCCCCAGACAGTCCCAGATTCCCCTCTCTTGGGTCCTTGTCCAATCTTTCACCCTCCACCACTCTAGTCTCTAGTACCCCCAATCCATGTTCCCCAGCCTCATTGGCTCCCAGTCCCAAACTTTGTTCCCAAGTTCTGTGTCTAATTTCAGTATATGCCATTTGTTAAGTGTCCTCCCAAATTCATTGTCTCAGTCTCTTTGCCCAGGCAGTCCTAATCCTTCTCCATTATCTCCTTTAGCTCCTGCTGTTAGGAGGTGATGTGAAGAGCTGCTCAACTGAAGTCATTTGCAGTGAACAACAAGTAGTATTATTGGTCCTACAAACCCCAGGAATTATGCTACCTATTCTTGAGTACCATCTACTGGCAAATTGTCAATTAATGACAGAGAGAGCGAGAACACGCACTTTCTTCCTATAATAGAAATTGAGTAATTTCAATGAACTATATAGTTTTTTAAATTACTAGGCAACACCTCTTCTGTTTCATGTACTTTTATTTTGAGTCCCTTCCTTCACATATGGTTTGCCCTCAAGAGATTTCTCTGCTGCTAGATATTCTCACATCACCTTTGCCAACTCCTGAAGGTTAATAAGGATCCAGTAAGAGATCTCCCTGTATAGTCATTGCCACTCCCCCCCTCCATCTGTATCTATGTGAGGGGACATACTTGGGTCATAGCTTGAGGACAATTGTTACTTTATTGTTCTTAGGAAATTATAGTTGTGGGGGGTAGAGCTGTCCTTGTATTTCTATCATGTATGACCTTGGTGGTATCCTTGTGTGTGTGTGTGTGTGTATATGTGTGTGTGTGTGTATATGTGTGTGTGTGTGTATATATATATATATATATATATGTATGTATATATATATATACACATATATATATCCTGGCCCTATGTCTCTTGTCTCTGTCACTAGGTGCTGGTCAGTGCCTCTGGTCACCAACAAGGAATTAGAGCAGTAAAAACTATTTTACTTCTCACAACATGTTAAAAGAAGATGTGAAGAACTGCTGGGGAAGCCATCTGCAGTACAAAACAAGAAGTTATATTGGTCCTAAAAAAACTCAGGAGCTATGCTACATAATCTTGAGTCCCATCTACTGGCATTCTATGTATCAACTATTTATATATACAACTTTACGAAGCCTACAAACTTATGAACAATTACACATTTTATACTAGTAGATTGTACTCTTTATATTATCCATCTATCTACATACAGAACAAACATAGATCAGAGCTCTCACTATCTCTCTTTATAATGCAATTAAATTATTTTAATAAGCCATGAAATTTTGAAATTACAAGGCAATTTTGCTACTCTTGCACTTCATGTGGCTTTATTATGTGTTTCTTATTTCTGATGATATTCATTAAAAGGAGATTTCTTTGCTAATAGATATTCTGCCATTCCTTTATCACTTTATCTTGATCACCTGTAAGAGAATATTTTTTCAGTCATCACCATTTTCACATTAAGCTTCTGTGTCTGTAGTTGCATGTTGTGTCTCATTTGGATCTGCACTTAAGGTAGTTCCTTGGTACGATTAGGAACCAGTTATGCTACTCTTTGCATAAATATCCACTTCCTGCCCTCCATCTCTTATCTCTGGCATTAGATGCAGGTTGTACTCTTACTAATTGTCTTATCTGAACTTCTATGAACTCTTTACTACTTATATCATAGTAGCATTTGATTTGCTGTTGCTGCTGATTACTTTGTTCTGTCACTTTCACATACTGCTGGCTTCAAAGTTTATTTGCTGTATGCAGAAGAATCTGTGTAACATGAGCTATACTGGACTGCTAGCGTTGTCTACTATTGGTGTTTTTCTCCAATCTAGTAATGCTTTCTTTGGTTCTTTAATATCTGGAATGTCCTTTTTTTTAAAAGTTTCTTGACAATCTTGACAGGTACTTCTGCTTTGCCATTACACTGATGTGGAGAGGACATGATACGTTTAAATTCTGCAGGTGCTATAAACTGTGTAAATTGCCTACAGGCAAACCAAGGTCCATTATGTGTAATAACAGACTTGAATTTGATGGTGCACAAACTGAGATTTGTAGCATTCAGTGATAGAGGTTTCTGGTGTTGTGCATAAGGGATATATTTCTGAATACTCAATCATTACAAGGTATTCTCAATTTCCCATTGTACAGACATCCATGCCTAGCTTGCTCCATTGTTGATTGGATATTTCCTGCATCATGAGTGGCTCCCTTTGTTAATTTGCTATGGGTTTATTGCAAATACTGCACTGGCATGTGACGTCTTTGAAATGACTGCTAATGATTAAGGCACTAGAGCAGGGGTTCTCAACCTTTTTCTTTCTGAGGCCACCCCCAAATATGCTATAAAAACTCCACCGCCCATCTGTGCCACAATAACTGGTTTTCTGCATATAAAAGCCAGGTCTGGTGTTAAGAGGTAGCAAGCTGAGCAATTGTCTGGGGCCCTATTCCACAGGGGCCCCCGCGAAGCTACATTGCTCAGGTTTCAGCTTCAACCCCAGGTGGCAGGGCTCAGGGCCCCCAGCTTCAGTCCCATGCCATGGAGCTTTGGCTTTCTGTCCTGACCTCAGCGAGTCTAATGCTGGCCTTGCTTGGCGGACCTCCAGAAGCCTGCTCGCAGTCCCCCAGGGACCCCCGGACCTCTGGTTGAGAACCACTGAACTAGAGAATATCTTGGGTCATGTGTAGATATGCTTCAGAATCCATGTGGCTAGAGTGTATACAGGCTAGCATTTGAGGTCATGTGTCTTTAGGTGTTATGACTCTACTGTCTTTCCAGAGAACACCATTTTGTATTGTCAGTTCTCTGTATACTATCTCCAGTATTTACAAATACTGAGTTGCATCACTTTCTTCCTGATGACTATTCTGATTGCTTGAAGTACAGTATCTGTTTTGAGTATGTCTCTACAGCTGCAGAAACTATTTACATATCACACAAAGAAATTCTGCTCAATTGATGTGTTCAAGTTCCTGATAAAATTTGTCTTTTAGATTTATGCTGAAGATTTTATGATCATGGGTCTTGGTAGTCACTGTCTTTTGTAGCACCTCTGCTTTGAAGGAAAAGTCTGAAATGAACATCAGATGCTCCTTTTTGTACTGTATAGCCAAACAATAATTTGAATTTTCATTATCATTCTTGAAGATACCTTGGAGCTGATACAAAGACTTTTTGAAGATTGATTCCAAAGGGTTGTGTTCCACGTGGACATGGTCATGTCCTGTAAAATACTGATCAAATGGTGCATGCAAAAACAAGAGCTAGGCATTCTTTCTTCCAAAAAGCATAGCTTTACTCTGCTTGAGATAGTTTCCCAGAACTACTAGCTGACTATTTTATAACAACACTTGATCTCATTCTACATGCACTGGCATCACATTAAATGGCTACAGCTATAAGTTGTTTCACAAAATAATATTTCAAGAGTGGATGGTTATCCACTATCTTTTGGATCTGTTTGAGAGCATCATGCAGTTGAGATTCTCAGCACCCTCAAGCATCTGTACTGGCCAATCTCCTAAAAGGTTCACTGACTGGGGAGAGATGAGGCAGGAGCACATCGATCCCTAAAAAGCACTGTACATCTTACACATTTTTCCAATGGGGCATGTCAAAAATTCCTCAGACCTTTCTATGGTCTAGGTTTTAGTCCTCTCCTGTCAAAAAGTGTCCAAGGTGTATGTATGTATGTATATCTCTATATATCCAGGTCCCAGAACAGTCCCATGTATATATTCACTTTAAGAATCACTTGAGATGCCTTATTGTTCATTGTACTACAATATTACAATCACAATAATCTTTCATATCTTGGAAAACACCTCCACAGTCATACACTAAGATATCATCAGCCCCCCCAAATCCTTCTAGAATATCATGTTGATGTCACTGTTCTGGCACCTGAAAAATGCCAAATGTCATTGATAGCTACATACCACTGTCAAAAAGCACCCAGAAGGTCAAACAAATAACTTCTCTCTTTATTATTACTTACGAGTATTAGTGCTTTTGGACATCTAAAACTGAAAAGACTTTTGCCTTTGTGATTCTTAGCAGTATCTCTTCAGTTTTTAGTAAGGGATCATGGGAGCATTTTAGAGCGTCATTCAGTAGTGGGGAGTCTCTCTCTCTCTCTCTCTCTACATATATATGTTGCCTTTTTTTAATTATAATTGCCATATTGCCAATCCAGTCTGTTGGATGTGTGATTTTCTTTGTCTTCCATCTCCACAAGGTAATTAATATTTTTGTAGTTCATTTTACAAAGAAACTGCTTCTTTGTGTGGTGGTGGTGGTGGTAGTAGTGATTTCACCTCAGGGTTGATTTTCACGTGATATTCTCTAGTAAATCATTCAAGCTCTCTGGCTAATCTATCTACGTTTTTATAAGGTCACTCTACATTGTGGCATCTGAGTGCCAGAAACATCCCCATATGCATCCAGCATTTTTCCTTTTTGTTAAAAGCATATGCTGGAACTGTCCATAGCTTTACATATCAATACGTCACCAATTGCTTGTAGCCCTCATTCAACTTATTTCTTCTGAAAACAGAATCATTGGTGCCATTTCAATTATTTCAAAATCTAGTTTGTGGAACTTGCCCATCTATGAACATTTTAATGTGCAGTATCTCAGCGAGTACATTAATGGACTATTGTGGAATTTTAGCTTGGAGTTGCTTTCCAACATCTTGGATGATTATTCCGTACAATTTTGCAATAATAATTAAACTCATTATGTTGCAGAGAGAGAGCCACTGTTAATTTGACACTTGAATGTCTGAGATGGTTGCCCGGGTGATGCTTGAAGTTTTAGTTGTGCAAACCACTTTTTCTCTTTGCTTTTCACAGCCCTAACCCAATGGGTGGTGATAAAGACAAACTCATCTGTGGAATTATCACTCCCCACTTGGCATACATTATATGGCTATTTCACCTCTATTTGCATGGTTTTGCTATGTAATTTATTGTATGGCATTAAGCATTCTGACATTGTCCCCTGGATATTTGCCTTGTTTATTCTTCCACAATCTATGTAAGGGTTTTATACCGCCACCCAACACCATGGTACCTGAGCACCTTTTATATATAATAAACTAGCAATAGGAAGGTCTCTGGTGGGCTTCATGCAGTTTTCTCTTCTTTCAGTATATAGAAACCTCTTTGTTTCCAGTTTGTGGGTGCTCTATTTTTAAGGTTAAGTGTTGTACATGTCAGTCTTGATGTGGTGAACAGGCTTTATCGAAGCGGAAGGTTTTGCAGCATTTCCTAAAGATGTTCAGACTCTGGATTTGGCAGATTTCCTTAGAAACTTTGTTCTATAACCACATCCTCTAAACTAAGCATGCTTTGAGCCCATCTCTCATGAGCTTTGGGCTTAGTGCCATGCTTTGGCACAGAGGCGTGCAATTACCTAAGTTTGGAATGCAGTCTTTCATGCAGTTTAGGCTTGATCCATTCACTGTTTAGATTAGAAGATAAGGATCAAGGCCTTAAACTGGTATTGGAAGCTGACTGAGAGCCAATGGAGGGACTGGAGCATGGGCTTGATGCATTCACAATGGAATAAACCATGGAGGAAGAGGACAGCCACATATTGTACCAGCTGGAGCCTGTGCATCATTTTCCCAGTCAACTTCAGATACAATGAATTATTCTGTCTTGATGTGACAAATATTTGGATCATTGTGGCCAGGTCCTTCTCCAGCGTGAATGGGCAAGTTTCCTGTCAAGCTGGAGGTGAATTAAGACCCCATTATTTTGTATTGATGGTTGGGGTTATGTTTTCCAATGTCCATTACTTTGCATTTATCAACACTGAATTTCATCTGCCATTTTGTTGCCCAGGCAACCAGTTCTGTGAGATTCCTTTGTAACTCTCCGCTGTCTGCCTTGGACTTCACTATCATGAGTAATTTTGTAACAGCTGCACATTTTGGCATTTTACCCCTTCTTGCAGATTATTTATGAGTATGTTGAACAGCACTGGGCCCAGTACATATCCTTGGGGGACACCACTATGGTCAGTTCTTCATTCTGAGTACTGACCATTTATTCCTATCCTTTGTTTTCTGTCTTTTAACCAGTTATCTATCCATGAGATGACCTTCCCTCTTATCCCATGACTGCTTATTTTGCTTAAAAGCCTTTGGTGAGGGACCTTGTCTAAGGCTTTTTGAAAGTCCAAGTAGACTATATCCACTGGATCACACTTGTACACATGTTTGTTGACCCCTCCAAGAATTCTAATAGATTGTTGAGGCGTGATTTCCCTTTACAAAAGCCATGTTGACTCATTCCCAACAAATCGTGTGAATCTATGTGTCTGAATAATTATGTTCTTTACTATAATTTCAACCAATTTGCCTGGTACTGAAGTTAGGCTTACCGGCCTGTAATTGCCAGGATCGGCATCCAACTTTAACAAATTTGTTTCCAAGCATAGTGAATATGAGAGGTTCCTGCAAGTGTATTTTCGGTTTGAAACCTTTAACTGTACAATGATGGCGGCAGCTCTGCTCCTCACATTGGTCTTAATTCAGAAAGCACGTAAGCATATTTGTAATTTTAAGCACCTGCATATTTCCCCGAAGACTGAATCAGGGCCTTACTTAATAGAGCTACTCAGATGGTTAAAGTTAAAGCACATGTCTAAGTGCTTTGCTGAATGATGGCTACTGTGTAGTTAAGTTAGTCATGTACATGTGTTACTTGTACCCAGTCAAATGTAAACGCATTTCCACCAGAATAATCAAAAGGTACTTTTATTATAAGAATGATTGCATGGTCACATTTACATTTTCTATTGGCAGCTGTTTCAGCACTACAACTCTTAAAAAAAAAGTTAAAATAATTGAATAAGGGGAAGAAATATGTATTCATTCTCCTGCTACTCAGAAAAGGCTGAACTGCTTGTGTTTAGCCTTTCCACAACTACCCATCTTTAAGCAGAGACTAAGCCTGGAAAATTTCAGCCAAAAAGGCAAACTTTTTGAGAGAGTGAGAGTGACTGAAAACTGGGTCTTATAATGGAAATACTTCAATAACTATATTTAATCAACGGTGATAATCCCAGTTCCAGTCCACAAAATGATCTTTTTTCCATTATCTGATTATATTAAATCAGATCAACTCCAAGTTTCCTTTCTAAATAGAGGCCCAGAGTTAAAGTTGTGTGACATAGTTTTAATTAAAAACCCTGATTTTTATCTTGATCTAACTCAGAGAAAAGGTACTTTTTATTTAATTTCTCATGTGTACAAATATAGGGTTACCATACGTCCGGATTTTCCCGGACATGTCCGGCTTTTTGGGCTCCAAATCCCCATCCAGGGGGAAAGCCCAAAAAGCCGGACATGTCCGGGAAAATCGGGACATGCGGGTCCGGCCGTGCGGGTGCTCGGGGGCCGGGCCGGGAGCTCGGGGGAGCGGTGCCGGGCCGGGGGCTCGGGGGCCGGGGGCTCGGGGACGGGCCGGCGGAGCGGTGCCGGGCCGGGCCGGGGGCTCCGGGACGGGACGGCGGAGCGGTGCCGGGCCGGGGGCTCCGGGGCCGGGCCGGCGGGGCCGGGGGCTCCAGGGCTGGGCCGGGGGCTCCGGGGGCTCCGGGGCCGGGGGGGCCGGGCGGCTCGGGGAACGGGCCGGCGGTGCCGGGGGCCGGGCTGGGGACCGGCGGTGCAGTGCCGGGGGCCGGGGGTGCTCGGCCGGGGGTCCGGGGGCCGGGCCGGGGACTGGCAGTGCTGGGCGGGCCGGGGGTGCTCAGCCGGGGGCAGGGCCCGGGGCCGGCACCCCAGGGCCCGAGCCGACCCAGGCTGGAAACGCCAGGGGGGCCAGCCTGGGCCGCGCCTCCTCCCCCCACACTCCCCCTTACCTGCTTCAGGCTTCCCGCGAATCAAATGTTCGCGGGAAGCAGGGGAGGGGGCAGAGACTTTGGGGGAAGGGGCGGAGTTGGGGCGGGGGACGGGGGCGGGGCTGGGGGCGGTGCCGGGGCCCCGTGGAGTGTCCTCCTTTCGGAGGCACAAAATATGGTAACCCTAACAAATAGGAAAAAAGGAGAATTTTTCTGGGAAATTTTGAGGTTAATGAGATAAAACTGACACAGGCTGAATTATGACTAACCTATTTGCAGAAGCAGCTGGGCTTTCCTCAGGAATCTACTGGGGTGGAGAGTTTCTGCTTATTTTATGAGATCTACCAAGATCACAACTTGGTGGTATGAGACAGGTCAAATCCACAAGCATAGGCTGAACTGATGCCTAACATGTCAGGCATTTTTTTTCTTTACAGGTCTTTCTAGATCCATCACCATTGTACTGTAGGAAATTGTCATTGAGGGAGTTGTACTGCATTGACTGTTTCAGAATAGAAGAAAGACATGGTGCAAGAGAAAAACTACTACGATGAAGTTGATCCTGAGAATATCAAAATGCTTGAAAACTCTGACAGGTTGCTACTATTTCTCAGTAGTGAAAGTCGAATGGAAGCATCCTTCAGTACTGGCTGGGTCACAGTACCATGGGCATAGAAGCAACCAAATTCAGGATTATTTTTCTGCTAATTTTGGCCAGTACTGGATCTGTAACTGAGCCATGATGGCTTCTATGGTGTTGCTGGTGAAGTCATGGAAAATTTTGAAGCCATATTGCAGAGCAGGTGTCCTATTATGAAGGAATCTCACATGCAGATGCTATCAAGGTAAGAACATGCAAGAAAAAAAAAGTGTAGTGCTATATGTAACTGCTTGTGCATTTGCAAATGTGTGCTGGAGAAACGGTTTAGCTGCAAAAGTAGTGTGTCTGTACACATACAGTCCTTTGCAATCTCTTTTCACAATTTCAGCCTATTTTTATGTAGAGACCTAAGAGTTTGAGAAACTACTTCAATGAAGGCAGAATTCCTTCCACCAAAGCAACCTCTTTATCCACCTTCACCGCACCTTATTTATCATAAAATATACTATTTAACATTAACTAACTTTCTGCAGTTATTTCAGCCTCAGAATACTGCACTGAGGCCACTAACCTTCTGCATTATACTATGTAAGCACTTCATTTTAAAAATAAAGTGGCTGCATGTCCAATACTATACAGGACATACAATTGCAGGTGAGAGATGCAGTATTTCTTTTCATGAATGTCAAATCTCATGAGTAACAGACAATACAATAGTTCTGAAAGTTTTGTATGAGCGAAAGAAACAACCATTCTGAATTAAGTATACATCTTATTCTATGAGTATATTTATTAAAAACATCAGCACAAGCTTTACTAAAATATGCATAATCATTCTAACACAAGTAACACTTTGAAGGACAAAGAAAAATGCATTCTCCTGTGTAATAGAAGATTTGAAGTAACTGTTAAATTGTGAAATATTGATCACAACATAATTGGGTTATTTCCAGACTAGTCTGCTGTACAATTGTAATATAGACTTGAAAAATAATGCTGTACATTATCCCAGCTCTATCATCCTATAAATAATGAAGTAAGTCATTATATATGGCAACTGTGCAACATTCTGTAAAGAGACGAGAAAACTCAATTAATTGTCAAGGTTCTGAAATATATTCATGTAACTGAATCTTTTGATAAAATAATTTTGGAGCAACTGAAACTAGTGGAGCCCTTCTTCGAACACCAGTGACTTGTCCCAAGACCCGCATTGCCCCTCAGCCAAGCACTAACAGATGTCTTCCCAAGTTGGCTTCCCAATGGAGGAGAAAGCAGTGAAATGGAGTCTGTGTGTGTATCTACGTATAAATTATTTCATTTACACACATATACTAGTCCTGAAACAAGATCCAGGGAATCCATTATTTTAGGAAACTCAGCCCAACACCAAATTCCTATTTGCAAGAGAGCATCTCTACCTCAAGAATGGATTGAAAAAACCAAAGCATAGACAAACTCTCCTGAAGGACTCCCTCTACCCAGAACATTGTACAACTAAAAGTGAACAAATATTTAAGACTAAACTTGTTCACATGCCAAGAAACAAAACTTGGAAGATTAGCATAACAGCACTACCTAACGATGTCTGCCATAATCATAGTAACACATTGTAAGTCAGAAAGTACCTTCTCAAGTGAATGTTTGCAGTACAGGTTTGTAAGATGGGAGCATAAGTGTCAGGAAGGTATACAGTAAATTGTAGCAAATGGGGAAAAGAAAGCAGAAGAAACCTGGAAAAAGTGTATAAAGGAGATAGGAAAAGAAAATAATGGAGGAAAAGATAGCTTGATATCCTGAAGGCTACCAAAAAAATAAATGTGAAGGTGATTGGAAGAGAGAGAATGTATTTATATAGCAAGGAAAGAAGTGAAAAATAGTTCTTATTTCTTACTCTTAAACTCACCTAAAATTCCACTCTACAATAAGAGACAGCAAATGTTGCATAGTTAAACTCTCAAAAGCCAAGAAATGACTGCCCTTTTGTGCTTGTTTACTGTGATACAGAGTAGGATTCTCCACTCTTACTCCAGAGTGCTCTAATTCCTTTAGTTTTTATCCACATGAAACTGGAGTAATAGAGTGGTGGAATTAAAGGAGAATTAAATTACATGATCACATTTGGTTTCTCAAATGAGAAATCCCTCCCTTCCCTAATTTTGTATGGTGCACAGTGCTCGCTACATTAACATTGACCTCATTCACTGTACCTCTCAAATATAAATGGTTTTCATGGCCTCCATTTGCCTGGCATACACAGAGCAGAACACCATAGTACATGTTGTTACACATGTATCTCAGATTGCAGAATGATATTAAGAGAAAAATGTAATAGAATTCATTTTTGGAGCTTTTTAATTTGAGAAACAAACCAAATTCAAGTCATCTAGTTTCAGTAATCTGAAGCACTTCATTATACTACAAGTTCTCCATGTCTATTATAATGTATGAAATAATAAATGGTTACACTGATTAGAATGACAGATTCCTATTTTACTAAAATAATTCAAAAATAGCAGAAAGTCTAGCTGAACTCAAATTACAAGATAACAGCCTATACTATCCTAGAGTTGTATCTAATTTACAACTATCTGAAGGTTATCAGTTTCCCTGATGTGATAAGAAATAGTAACCTGGTTAAAAGAAGTAGATGTATTTAATATTGCCACTAAAAAAATCAGAACTGGAAAAATCCATTTGGAAAAATCCACTGGTTGGGGCCTAAGCCACCAGTTTCTACAGATTTTAAGATTTTATTTTTAAAACAAGTACGTTATTAACCCTCATGATTGCAAAGAAAACCTTCCAAATTGAAAATGAATGGAAACCAAGGCAGTGTTGTGCTCTTTACTCTGCAAATACATAGGATCAGTGTCTACTTCTCACAGCTTTACCAAGAAATAAATGTTCTGGTCAGTTTCATGGCAGCTGCTCAATGTTGCTATGGGCACCAATGAAGGGTCATGGAAGTTGCATGGGGCTACTGCTGCTGAAGAAAGCTATGAGCACCAGCAGAGGTGGGCACTGGAGTTATAGAGATGGCCAGGAAAAAGACAGTAGAGAAGACACTTCCTCTTTACCCCTTATAGTAGCTGGGAAGCTTTGAAAATATCCTTTTTCCTTCCAGCAATTAGAAGGTGATGGAGTTTCAAATTTTATAATTCAGCAACTAGTGAGAGACTGGTCTTAAAGAGGAGACCTTAGTCAGGGTTTTGGGGCATCACCCTGGTAGAATCCCAGAAACCTTCTCTTCTCAGCAGTTAGGTGAGATGGGTAGCGAGCTTCTCCCCAAGATGTTGCTATTGAACTCACTGGGACACCCTAAGCCTTATCTTTCAGGAAGCTTGTATAAAAGTACATCTAGACAGTTATACTCTATTGCTTAGACCAACAATAGAGCCTAAAACCAAGATTTTAGAAAACAGAAGCCTCAAGTTAGACTCCTAAAGCTATAGTAAGTAGAATTATAATCAAAAGTGCTGAATACACAACTGTTTCCAGGGAGGACAATGGACATGGATTTAGGAACCTAATTTTAGGCTCCTATTGTTGCCACTCAGACTAAATCTGTGATCTTCAGCATAACTTATAAACAGTCCATTGTTTAAGGTTGTAGATATATAATATAGCCCAAAGAAGAGCCCAACAGTATTACACTAGCTTTGCTGTTGCAAATTATTTTCCATCATAAAGTGACCAGTCAACTAAGTATAGAGTAGTTGGACCAATGAAAAAGGAAGTTTGGCTCCCTACTCATTCATCTATGAAGAGACCTAAAGAAATGAATTTATTCTGCACATTCTATGGCTAGCAAATATGGCATTTAATGTCAATTCTATTGCCATGTAGGCAGAATGTTTGTGATACACATATGTGTACACAGATTTGATGTAAATCTTTTTCCTGTGAAAGATAAATGAAGAATTTAAGAATATAATTCCAAAACTTGTGGAGGCAGTTTGTGTTATAAATCTTGTAATGTGACAATATATATTCATGCAGCTAGCAGCCAGAAAAATCTGCTTTGGATATTGTGTGCTTTAAAAAAAATGCAGAATTTCTGCAGTTCTTTATTTATTCAAGTGCAGTCTTTGAGGAGCAGCATGCCATCCAATCCTCTTACTTTTATTCAGTCTTCTCTTTGCACATACACATAATTATGTTGAAGTAACAGGAAAAATATGTCTGTCATCTTAATAAATAAGATGCTTGCAACAAATAAGGTTATGCATAAAATTTTGCTATATTACAAAAGAGTTAAATTGCACACTACTGATAAGAGAACTTTTAAAAAATTCTTAAGTTAATATGAATTTTAAAAATCTGCATCTTAAAAAGGTTTCCAAGGAAAAAATAAAATTATGATGAGCAAATCCTATAGAATCATTGTATAATTTCCTACCAAGGATCATCACTCTTTCAGTAAGAGGCACATAATGTGTTTTGGAACATCAGGTTTCCTATTGCACTTAAAGTGGTTATAATTTAATTATATAAAAAAAACTCTCTTAATCATCCAAAAATTCCATGGCACTTTACATTTCTCATCACCCAAGAGAACTAATTTAAACTTAAATATTTTAAGCCATCCATTTTGTCAGTAAAAGAGAACATGTACTCTAATAGACTGTGCAAACACATAATTATGCACTAATCCACTAACATACTATGAAATTCTTACCAAAGGCTCAGTTGTTGCTCATTTTTAAAATCAGTACAGTAATTTTTTTTATTGTTGTTGCATAATTTATAGCCTTGAGAATAGAGTCTACAATGTAATGAATCAGCAGGGTTTCATTATCTTACAGTCAGTCTGCCAGGACCATTCTTTCTTCATAAAAACCTTTGATCTAAATAATAACTTATTTTAACTTCTACTTTATAAATTAGATGTCCCTTCTCTGATATTCATAAGAACTAAGGTACTGTTAAGTATGAAAGATGAGAGGAATAGTAGAGGTGGATTGAAACATACCCCAGATCCAAGTATCCCTGAGTGTTTAGACTTGGGCTTAGATCCTCTTATCCTTGAGATGAAGCAAGCAGCCAGTAGGAAACTACTGAGTAACTGTAGCAGGGAAGGGATGGCATATACTCAGAGCAATCTTGGCTCCCATCAAAGCTGCTTCTGGGACTTCAGGGGAAGTTCGGAAGATAATACACACTGTCCCTTCCCTGTAGAAACAGGGCTGATTTAAAACACTTCAGTAAAAATAAAAAAGACCCACATGACACAGCATAGGGAACACTTTTTAGTTCTTAAACATATTTTCTTCTTAAAGATCCTTGAGGACCCCAGTTTGGACACCATTGACAGATGATAATTGTCAAGTTCTCTGCAGGAAGAATTTACACAGGCACACAATTTGGCTCAAAAGCCTACCACTGCTATCTGCTGGTGGAATTGCTCTTTTGCTCAGTTGGTACAGTCTGTACTTTTCATGCTGAGTCCCCGATTCAATCCCCACTGAAGACAGAACTGTGCAAGGGCTGAGCCTAAGACCTCATGTGGCATCCATTATCCTTCCCCAGACATGCATGTCTGGAGGAGAGAAGAACTCCACAGAAGGCTAGCTCAGGGCCACAGACTCAAGTAAGCAGACACTGCTGCAGAAGCAATTTCAGCAGCAGACACTGTCAGATGTGATCATCAGATTTTTGCTTTCTATAGTTTTTGCTCTACAGTCTTTTCCCTCTGATGACTGGCTAATTGCTGTAGACCCCTCCCATTTTTTCTACTTCAGTTTTATCCTATTGTACCTCTGCATCCAACTGGGAAGCAGGGAGTCCTCCCTCTAGTGACATTAAGCTCCTGTTTTGAGCCCTAATGGGATGAGAATTACTGGCCTTTGAATGTATGAATTCTGGACCAAAACCTTTCTAATCTTGCCCATCCCGGGCCTCAGAGAGGTGATTTGTCCATATTTTGAGGATGAAGATGGAAATGCTTCTCTGGAAATTTTGTTAAAATAGAAGACAATTACTTGATGTATCTCAGAGATTTGGAATATGTGAAGTCACCACAGGAAGATGGATTACTGATAACACTATTATATCTTAGTGGGCAAACATCAGATAATGCATTTAAAAGTGCATGATAAATTCGTTTGTCATGTGCTTCTGCAGTTTCACATATCACATGGCTCTGACCTCCACATACATTGCATTCATCATGCATGTTGGACTGCTTCACTTGTGTTCAGCTCACTAATCCATCTAACTGGGACTACTTCTTATATCCCCAAACTGAACAGCTTCAAAACAGCACCCATTTATTTGGGGACAGGCAGGGAATGTAATAAACATAGCAGTTGCTAACACTTTCCATGATTTAAAAAACCTTAATTTTGAAGAGCTTATTGCCTTCATGATTTATTGGAATTCTTAAAATTTGACCAGGAGATAGTCCTTGGGTCTTTGGCTGGACTCATGTAAATCCATCCAAATCATGTACTACAGAATGTTACCACTTCCCATCTATGTTTCAAACAGCAACGCTTGTTTTGGGCTTGCTGCCAAAACACCTCACTCTTCCATTAGCACTGCATATGCATTGCACCCACATCTCACTTCATCAGTCCACACACACAGCAGAACTTACTGATGGGAAACAGACACTCTTCCTCCTCCTCTTCCTACTTATGCTCCTCTCTCCCCCCATCAAAATACCTTTTGGCACTACACTGAGAACCAGAGCCAAGATCCTCAAAGATATAGGCACTTGAGCACCTAACTCCCATGGGAGTTCAATGCCTACCTGCCTTTGAGGATTGGTGCCTAGGAGATCATGAGTTCTAGAGCCACTTCTTCTAGGACTGGTGCTAGCATTTCTGTGCTATTCACTATCCTTATTGATCAAGGTAGAGGACCAACTTCCTGTGTTCCCAGGGGGTGCTCGCCTCCAGCTCCACCCCCAACTCCGCCACCACTCCATCCCTTCCCCCAAACCTGCACCCCGCCTCTTCCCACCCCTGCTCCACCTCTTCCCTGCCTCTTCCTGCCCCATCTCCTCCTCTTCCCCCCAGCACCTCCTGCATGCTGCTGAACAGCTGATCACCAGCAGGCAGGAGGCGCTAGGATGGGGTGGGGGAGCTGATCGGCAGGGCCTGATTTTTTTTCCATGGATGCTTCAGCCCCGGAGCACCCATGGAGTAAGCGCCTATTGAATCAAGGTTGCACAAGAACACAGACCTCCAGTATTTCAGTTGGTAGGATATGCAGTATAGCAACCTTAACTCAAAGTTAACAAGATTTTCTGTGGGAGTATTTCCCAGCTTTTGAATAAGAAAGTATCAATGCTGATCTCTCTTCATAGAGCATTCAGATGGAGGCTAACAGTATTGATATGTATTTTCCACTTATGGCCCCTGTGCAGCCCTCATGTCTCCCATGCTACTACCCTATCCCCACACACAATCCTGTTTCCCCTTCTGGTCTCTTTTAGAGCAGTATTCCTCCTTCATGATTCCATTAAATCCCTACTCCTCCATACCCAGAATACCCCATGACCTCTCCCCTGACCTCTCCCACCAGCTCACTCCAGAGCTCATTCCTCCTCTACCCCCTTCCTTGTCATGGCTCTTCCCTACCACCTTCAGGTTTTAAATATTGATCTGTTTCCACGTGTGTTTGTAATCAATATCAGTGTTTTCAGACCCTGCTACAGGGACATCTCCATTTCCATTCCCCTGGCTCCTGAGGGACAGCAGCCAGTCAGAGCTCCTCTACATGCAGAGAGACAGCCTGGTCCCTCAATAGAATGAGCAGGTAGAGCTACCATCCCCAGCCTTCCAGTTGTATAAGCAAGTTGTTGGGAGGCAGTGCACTCAGTACTGTGTCAAATATCAGGAGGTAGCCATGTTAGTCTGTATCCACAAAAATAAGAAGGAGTCCGGTGGCACCTTAAAGACTAACAGATTTATTTGGGCATAAGTTTTCATAGGTAAAAAACCTCACTTCCTTAGGTGCCACTAGACTCCTTGTTGTTTCACTACTATGGTCTCCCAGACAGCTGGATACCAGTTGCTCCCGGCTAGCTCAGCAGTTCCTGCTGTTCCCAGCCACACCCTGGCTCTAGCTGTCCCTCCCACTCCCCTGCAGGCCAGGAAGGGCAGCGAAGGGAAAGTGGCTCTTTCCCCACCTCCCCAGAACTCTAGTAGTGGCCAGTGAGGTCCAGGTCATGTGGATGAAGAGCCCAATAGCCCCACTTCAACCCCCTGACGTAGGCGGCTGCAGCCCAGTCTTCACCTGCTCCCCTGTGTCCCAACTCTATGAGCTGCTGCCCATCCCTCCAGCAAGCTTTCCTCTGTCCCGAACCCAGTCCCAAGTCTTAGCACCTCCCTTACTATAGATATCTTTGGTTTTCAGGGGGTTGCCAGCTGTCCCTCCCCATCATCAGGGTGACTGCCACAAGCAACCACTTCCATCCCAATTCAGAGAAACAATGGTTCTTCAGAAGAAGGGACACACAGCCCTACCAGTAGACAGACATCTCTGCTGTCTCCCACCTTGCCTGCCAGGGAGAACATCGACCTCTTCGGTAAGGTTTGCTTGTGACAGGGCATTTAATCATTATATGAGCAACACAGAGGGCAGAGCTTCTCCTTGGCTGGTAGAGCTCTGACTGCCTGTGAGACTGGGTCTAGCTGGGGAAATGAGGGGTTATGGCCTGAGGTGTTTTCTACACTATTACCCTCCCTCCCGAATCCAGGCCTGACCATGTCTAGCTCTATCACGGCAAGAACTGAGTAGCTACATCATGCTATGAACTGCCTTCGTCGTGCATTGCTAAGATTTTACAGCAGGATAATACACATTGCTTATCTCACTATTAAAAACACACACATATTTTGCCTGTCAGTGAAGATCTAGCCTGCACCTCTTTCTCCTGGAGAGGCATGCTCTTGTCTGAGATTAGGAGAGCAGTGACCCCCCAAAAGACTAGAAGATGGGAGGCACAGCCAGCAACCTCCTGAAGCCAGGCTCCCAAGGGACAGTGCTGGGGACAGCAGCACATTGAGATGGATCAGGGGCAGAGGCACATGTGGGGCAGCAGTACAAGAAGAATGGTAGAGACTGCACTGAGAGGTGAAGGACAGGGGCACATAGGAATATATGGGCCAGTAAGTGGGGAAGCAGCAGCATCCACTTAAGAGTTTGGGGATTTTAGGATCCTCACCTCCCCTAACCTGGACTTGACTAGCCAGAGCTCTCCACAGGGGGAAGAGAGCACCAGATGGGCTGAGAGTGGGGAGGAGGAGTCCTCCACTAGCTGGGACCAGCTGGGAAGTGGCAGGATGGGAGTTCTGCCTGCTACACATATTTAGAGACCAGACTTTCCAGCATGTGTAACAGTTCTGATTGGTTGCCCTTCCTCAGCTTGCAGGAGAATGAGGGGGTGGGGAAGAAGCAGCCATTCAGATAAGAGTTTTGCTGTAGACTAGAGATTTTCCCCACAGTCCCTATGATGGTCTGAAAGTGTACGGTCTATGGAGAAAATCCACAGAGAAGGTAGTTTTAGGAGTGGGCATGTGAAATGAGTGGATGTGAGGTGCAGGTATGGGTGTACATAATGAATGGCTATATGTATTCAAAATGGGGTGTGTGCATGCAGAATGAGTGAGTGGGTAAGTGTAGAATGATCTAAGGTAGGTGCAGAAAGTATGAGGGAAAGATTGGGAGTAGAGTGAAAGTAGTTGGATGAATGAGAATTAAAAGGTCACTATTGAGTGCATTTCATAGGTGTAAGTCAGACAAATGAACAATGTGCAAGTGTTTGGAAATTCTTGCAACTTTGTTTAGTTAGTATCTATGGAGGAGATTTTGGCAGGTACACATATGTGAAGTTACAGACTTATAGCCCAGGACTCTGGACAGACAGGTTTTGAAGAGAAGGAGGTGATCTCTCAGTGTGTGACTGCACAAAGAGGTAATTTATGAAACTATGAATAGACTAACACCTTGTTAGACCCTTGGACAGCAGGAAAGGTTAGTCTACATACAGTACTTTACTGCAGGAGGAGAGGAGGATAGTGCAGTGATGGCAAGCAGATGACAAGCTAAGGTTGGCTTCCTGTAACATGTAAGCAATTTTCCTGTTGTGTCTTTTCTGTAACTTAATCTGAGTATGTCTTATCTAGTTTTGCCTTTATCAAGTATAAGTCTAGATATGTTAAGACAACCATTTACTCTCTTTTAAATCCTGTTTAATAAGCCTTGTTTTATTAAGAGAACTGCTGCATATATGTAAATTTCATTCAGTCCTGTCTCTGAAGAGAAAAGCACTCAGGCAACCTTGCTGAGAGGGGCCTACAGGGTAAGAGTTCTGAAACCTAGACACCCCAGTCTAAAGGGCATGGACAGTAGAGTCCACTCCCAGCAAAGCGTTGCAGAAGGCACAAAAAAGGTAACACACCATGGGGAACTTCACCTGTTTGGAAGCACAGTGAAGAAGAGGTAGTATATTATGACAGACAGCCTTTCTGGAACACAGTAAACATAAAGCAAGTTAAAAAAAATGATAATAGGGATACAATTGAAAAGTTTGTTGGTCAGATTGTTGCTATCCAGTGGTCTGCCTCTCAAATCCAAGAAGCCAGGTCAAATTAAAACAAACTGGTGGCGGTGAACACTACATTTTGTATCAAATCTGAATACTTTTATTTCAAAGTATTAAATATGTATGGATTTCAACTGATGCAGAGCTTTATATTCTATATTATGCTATTCTGATAGACTCCTGTAGCATTAATAGAAGCACAGGTTGGGAGTAAGAAAATTGGTGCTTATTTCTGGCTGTAACAAAAGCTTCCTGTTTGACTTTAGGCAAGACATTTAAATTGTTTCCTCATCTGTAAAATTAGGGTCATAATACCTACCTGCTTCACAGGGGGAGATAATATTAATAAATTCTGTTTGTAAAGTGTTTTCAGGCAGTTGGATGGAAAGCACCACAGACATTCAGATAAATGATTATTCAGTTTTGCTGCACTAGTTAATGCTGTTCTGTTCTTATACTCAACTGATTTTTTTTTTTTTTTTTTTAATAGCACTGGTTGAGTTTTCTCTCAGAGGAGAATATGGCTATTCTACCAGACTAAAGAGAGTTTACTGGGAAGAATGGCAATAGTCAGGGAAATGTAGCGATCAACAGAAATGAAACAATCTTATTCAGCAGAGGTTTGGCATATGAGTGCATGTAAAGCATCTGGGGTAGCTAGCCGTACTGTAAGTAGTTGCACCTCAAACCTCCCTGCAAGGTCAGTATTTGGTAGCAAAACAGTTTCTGCCATTCCACCAGGACAGAAGATCAGCTTTTTGCACTATCACATCAGCCATATCACAGGAAAGGGAAGGGGAAGGAGTGTTTGAAGCAGAAGTTGCTGGAGGAGGGTTTTGGACAGCCTGTTGAGTTGGATGTTGTACGAGTGTTGATGCCGCTGGTCCCAATGCCATCAAGGCATTTCTTGTGGATGACAAGGAATCTATAAAGTAGTGATTAACATGAATATCACTGTGATTGGCAAGCTATGTAGTTTTTCCTTGTTCTAATGCATTGCAGGGGGAATATCTATTATAGGTATACCAAATAGATTTAGTCAGATACATTTAATTCACATGAAATAAGACAAAACTGCTTATTGGAGCAATAAGGTATATAGATCACAGAAATCAGATTTCACACAGGAAAATGTTTTGGCCCAGAAGGGTACATATTGAGCCAAAGAAAGTTATTTCAGATTGTGGGGAAGACAAATCTGCTTTTGTCTAATGTTAATCTTATGTTAGTAGTGTGTCATTACACATTGAAATCAGGAAACTTGATGTAGGAGATCTTAGGGGGTGAGGGAGAGATAATGTATTTAGGAGCACATTTCTTCTAATTCCAGGACTTCCATGGGAGTTTAAAGCACAAATTGTGAAGATTAATGATGCATATAAATCACCCTATTACATCTTCTGAAGACATCACATTGCTTACATTAGAGTGCCTCTGCTCAGTCCTGTTCATGGTTTAGCCTATCTTTGATTATTATAATACTGGTATAAAGAATCCATAACTTCCTATAGAACTATTTTGTTGCTTATATTTCCTGATGAAGGTCTGTGGGCCATGGAGACTTATCCATATAAAACAGTGATCCCACTTTCATTTCCTTGACTCTCTGTACAACTGATGCTGTGTACATTTATTTGGTGGCTGCTAGAACTAACTCCATGGGTGGACCACCACCTATTGACATTGCACACAGATGCTCCTTCCCAATCTTTGTCCTGACCATGTATGCCTTCATAAGTTTGCTTTTTTCCTCCCATTTGCATGTTGTAAAATGTAAGTGAGTTGACTGTAGGTAATTCATCTGATGGGGATCTTTTAGCCATATTTCACTGTCTATATAGATTATGACAATTCTGTCACTAGATCAATAGGATCACTGTCACCTCATACACAAAATTATTTTTGCATCCCTTGCTCCAAAGTTCACCTAGGTCTGTAGCTCTGTCTTGCCAGAAGCTAATTCTGGTTTTGTGGAAGGGTAGAAGGATTTTCTGTCGGCAATAGAGGAAATATTACAGTGTTCCATGTGAAATAGTCCCAAAAGCTTCTCCCTCTGTTTGTATGTCTCTCCCCCATCACAGAGAATTCAGATATGACTAAATGTGCATATTTGAATAATAATGCTTCTGAGTGGTAGGCACCTTATATCAGAGAATATATTGTAAGAGCAGTCCTGTGTTGGCAGGTGATGAATCAGATGGCATAAAGTTCTTTTCCATCTCTAATTTCTCTGATACCAAGTCTGACATTCTACCACCTTCTGTCCAACTTCTGCCTCCCAGCTGGGTTGTATGGAGCAGTGATCCTACGATTCATAAGCAAGGGCCACATACAAACATCATGGAGTGTTTAAATCTACTGTTTTGAGAACACTGCGTGCAAGAATGCCATGCTCCTTCATTTTAGTATGAGCAGATGAAGTAAGGAAGTAAGTTAGAGCTTGTCGCTTATAGACTAGCTACTAGTGTTTCCAGTAATGTTTTTTGGAGTAGCCTACATAGAAGATTGTTACAGCTGGAGTGTGTGGGATCATTCAAATAGCTAAACGATTTTCTGGTATCACTGATATATTGTGCACAATGGATAATTAAGAAGCAAGATGAAAGATGACAGTGTGAAGGAAAAGATGGCAAGTTAGAAATGGAAGATGATATAAGATACAAAAGCTCAGTAAAGAATGAGTGCAGGCACTCACAAATGGAAGTTACAGAAATCTAAGAATGTAAATTATATACTGAAATAGTACTTCTATTTCTCTATTTTTTTTACTTACCTCAAACTAGTTTGTCAGTGTCTCTGAAGTCCACACTGTTAATATTAAAAAAAATTCAATCTTCGAATATAAATGTTTCTCCTCAGGGATGCAGAGGGGATCAAAAGCAAGGGAAGCAGTGTGGCGAGCAGAGTTCCAACTGTGGAAATTCCAACCTTCTCCCATGGGTGCTGCACAGCTTTGCTATGTAGGCTCTCTCTATGTGCCACTGTGCAGGAGCTTGGGAAGTTGGTGATGAGTTGTGACAGGTGTATGTGGCCGCATGGATCCAATAGCCCAAATGCACTATGGAGTGGGAGAGCAGAGACTGCTAAGTGATATTTGTGATCCAGTGGGTGAAGATTCTATCCTCCTTTAGCTCCTGCAGAGAACCCTCATGCAAAGCCCAAATGCTGCAAAGATCAGTTCAATTTTGGCTGTGCTGTCCCCCACCTCCACCCTCTTCTTTTCTTCCACTTTTCTGGGCTATAATGGGCACTATTAAAAACTCAGAGTCTACCACATAAGCTCACTGTAATATCCTCATACATTTTGAATAAGAGATTCAAATTATACTGCAATCACTGCAGGGTGCCAAATATGTTTAAAGGCTCCCAATGAACTTTTGCTGACCATGTGTGAAATAGTGACTACGACAGATGGCCTGAGGACCTACCCATAATTCATATTTAAAGTAATATTTGCTTAGGTGATTAACAAGATGCCTGACTGAGACTATACAGCCAGAGTAGTCTGAAAGGTGACATTGAGGTAATACATTAAGCTTTTAAAAGATAGTTAGTCATTGTTAAAAGGATCTTCATTGGTTCATTTCCTATAGAAGTCTGGAATTTGGATTCACTTTGTGTGAGTAGATAACAAGAAAACTAGTTTTGAAAGTAGGGGTAGCAGCCCTGGATCAGGGGCTACTTGATAGGAGAAATCTCTAGGCCTGGCAAGGGGTTGTTGGTCTCCAGACAGCAAGCAATGCTGACAGTCAGGCTGCCCACAGCCATTAGAGAGTATAGCTTTCAAGGGATGCAAACTACTCACTTTGTTTCTTGATTAGCTAGCAATGTCTTATCTAATTTAGCTTTTGAAAAAGTATAATTCCAGATATGTTAAGCAAACAGTTTGTTTTAATTTAATTTGATCTGTCTTTAAATAAGTCCTGTTTTAGTAAGGTTACTGTTGTATGGAGTATTTCCTATAGATGTCCCCCAAGAGAGGAGAACCCCATAATATCTGAGGGTAAAACATTTCTGGAACGTACATGCCTCGCCTCTTCTCCCCCCTCCCCACCCCCGCCACTCACTTAGCCTCTATTAAGTGAGAAAGGTCAAAGGTGTCATCTCTCAGGAAACAGTGTTGCTATTGGGCTGTGGTGGGTGAACACCACAGGTAGTGAAGAAGGCTCAAGCAAGAGACGAGCATTGAAGATGATGTTTATCACACTGAGGCTTTGGAATGATCAGCTATAATGGTAGCTCTGGTACAGTGCATTTAGTTTTATTTAAAAATTTGCTCAGCTGTAGTCTACATTTGATGATGATCCCATGAGGACAATATACATACAGTCCTGCTGGAGCATATTTCTACAGAGTACAAATCACAGGAAGTAGAAGACAGCCTAAAAACAGCAGAAAATCCTGAGCTGTAGAAATTTCAAGTCATTAACAAAAATTCTTAAGGTAAGATATTGTTTAGTTTCTTTAAAAGAGAGTCACCCAAGTTGTTTTCTATTTCATTGTAACAAACCTTATGTCAGTAGTTTGGGGCTGCAATTTCAGAAGTCTGCCTCTTAGTATTAGCTCTAGGCATTATGAAGATATATACACTATTCCTTTAAATATGTAACAGCATATGTATATTTTATAAAATATGAACATTTCCCATATCTCAGTAGCCCTAAAGGGGACTAAAGTAGTAAGGAGGGAAAGGAATATTCTTTCCCCAGCAGACAGTATAGTTTCCAGCTTAACTGGTGTAACAATACTCTAGTCACTAGGAACAGGTAGATGCCGTGAGTGCAGGGGACTGGACTAGATGACGTGAGGTCTCTTCCAATCCTACAGTTCTATGATTCTGGCAAGCTCTGCTCTATCCTGACAGGTCCTGGTCTAAGAGTAGGACAATTGCAAGATTCCACCCTAAGCCAGGTAAGGGCAAGAGGCCTAACACCTGAGGGGGGGCACTCAGAGACCAGAAAGGGCACAAAGGTCCTGTTACCTCATAACTGTGAAAATAAACAAACTTACATTCACTCTGGCAAGTTATTTAGTTGTATGTGACACTTTGTCTAGAACCTGGCACAAGATGCATCAAGGTTAGGATCCAGAAATTATTCTGACATTGATACCCACATCAACATGTGAAAATATTCAGCTGCCAGGTCATCTTGTGTGTGTGTGTATGCAGCCTTCCCTCAAGGTGAGGCTCAAGCTTCCTCACTGATGGTTGCTACTTGAAGTGACTTCTCCACTCTCCTCACGTGGACTGGGTCCCAGGTTCTTTTCCTGACTCCTGGTGCCCCCACCCAAAGGGAGCAATCACTGTCTGACACAACAGGTACCATCCCTGGGGAAAATGAGTAATGCTACTAACAGGCAAGGAGTTTAAAACCCAATATACAAGAAACAAAGTACATCAACGCAAACCCCAGCAAAGGAATGATACACCCCCACCTCTCAACACTCAACCTCTTGCCAACCCCAGCTTACCCCTGAGCATCTTCTCAGGCAGATGGTATGTATAGAATGAGTCCAGAGACAAGTTCGGCAATACTGTGAACATTGGCCAGCTTAAACAAAATGGGACCCCTTACTGTGTCTAGGTGATTCAGGCTTCTCTACTGGCTCCTACTAGGTTCACTGATCTGGAGTCCTGTGGAGATCTCAGCAGCCAGTCCTGGGTCAGGTCCCTGCAGGGCTTGCGCTGCCTGAGCCATGAAACTTTCCCACAGCAGTTCAAAGACTCCGTTTGTGAGGAGTGGGAGTTGATCAGAGACTCCCTGAGCTGCTCTGCTTCATTCTCTCTTGGAGCTCCCATCCCAAACTCAAAGCTCAAAACGGAAATTAACACTAGTCTTTGTCTTTAGGCTGTCCTCTCCCATAGAGGGGCTAAGTAGCCCTGGCTTCTCATTGGCTCAGCAAACTGCTTGTCCAGATCATCCCATCCAGAAGCCTCCCTACTGGATTCAGCAGGAGTTTCCAGGGCCACCCAGAGGCGGGGGCAAGTGGGGCAATTTTCCACAGGGGCCCCGCAAGCCCTGGCCCGGCGGGGGGGCGGTCCAGGTCTTCGGCAGCATTTAGGCGGCGGGGGGCCCTTCAGTCACTCCGGGTCTTCAGTGGCATTTCGGCGGCGGGGGGGGGCCCTTCAGTGCTGCCGAAGATGCGGAGCGACTGAAGGGCCCCCCACCGCCGAAGACCCGGACTACCGCCTGGTGAGTACAAGTGCTGCAGCTCCCCCGCTTTGCCCCAGGCCCCCTGAATCCTCTGGGAGGCCCTGGGAGTTTCTAGTCCATTGTGTTCCCAGAATGGTTAGAGTCAGGGGTGGGAACTTGTGTCAGAGTGCTTTTGTAGCCATTACAGCTATAGTCCCCATTGGTAAAAACCATTAGGGGCTCATTCTGACACTGTAAAAGCTAGAAAACTTCAAGTGGGTGGTTATGTGTGGAAAAAGTTACAAGCCACTATAGCTCCGGATGAGACATAGCAATCCATAGGCCAGAAGAGGCAACCGGATCATCTAGTCTTGTCTCTTCAACTATGTCATACAAAAAAGAAAAACCAAGGACGGTGTGGGTCTGCTGCTCAATGGAGGGGGTGAGCTGGTAACGGAAGATGATAGGAAGGCAGAGCTGCTCAATGCCTACTTTTTTTCTCATAAAAAATAACATGTGACTGGATGACTGGCAAAGTTACCATAGACAATAAAGGGATAAGGATGCAGATTGGGAAAAGTAAAGAACACGTCAGAGATCTTACGACCAATTTGAATAAATTCAAATCAGCGGGGCCTGATGCTATTCACCTGAGGGCGCTGAAGGAATTAACTGAAGAAATCTTGGCGCCACTGGCAATATTTGCAAACTCATGGATGACAGGAGGGGTCCTGAAAAACTGGAGAAGGGCTAATGTAGTGCCCATCTTTAAAAAGGGGGGAAGTAGGAGTTGGGAAACTATAGATCAGTCAGCCTGACTTAGATACCTGTGAAGCTACCAATGTATAAAATATTCAATTTGTGAACACCTGGAGGATGAAGGGGTGAATCATAGCAGCCAGCATGGATTTACCATGAACAAATTATGCCAAATCAGCTTAATTTCTTTCTTTGATAGGGTAACTGGTTTGGTGGATAGGGGCAATGCAATGGACATAATATACTGGACTTCAGCAGTACCTTTGACACAGTCCCACATGACATTCTGATAAGTAAGTTCAAGAAATGCAGGCTTGGCAGAACTACCATTATGTGGATACAAAATTGGTTAAACAACTGCAAACAAAGAGTAATTATTAATGGAATTATGCTGGATTGGAGGGAGGTCTCAAGTGGGGTTCCACTGGGATCTGTTCTGGGTCTGGTGTTGTTTAACATCTTTATTAATGAGCTGGATATAAGTATAGAGAGCATACTGATAACGTTTGCAGATGGCACAAAAGCTAAGGGGGATAGCCAATAGTTTGGAGGGTATAACTAAAATTCAGAGGGTCTTGATAAATTGGAGAACTGGACTATAGACAACTGTTTTCACAAAACTGGACACATCTAACAATCCATTGCACAACCCCAGGAAAAGACAAAGATGGGCCATTAGAGTTAATGGCAAGATATTGAGACAATGGGGATTTCCACATCTGGAATATCTATAGTGACAGAAGGGGGGAAAACCCACCTTTTCAAATGGAAGGGGTTTGAAGTGAAAGAATCCAAAAACTTAGAGACAGTGTCTAGGCAGAAAGCTGTCCATAAATGCTGGATCCTTTGTAGCTAGGGGGTATGCAATGAAGCTGTTCAGAGGCAATAGGTAACTTGCATTAGAAAATGGATTTTTATCTAATATGCAGGTATAAAGCCTGAGTTCTTATATGTTTATTTTCTATAAAACTTGTATACATTTGCTCTCATTTTATCTTTGAATCTGTACTTTTTCTATTAGCTAAAGCTTATCTATTTTTACCCCAAACAGGTTGCTATTGTGCAAGTTGTGGGGAGACTCAAGGGTCTCAGAGCTCAGGCTTCTGTCCAAGTGGCAATGTCTACACTGCTAATTTTAGCCCCACTGTATGAGCCCAAGTCAGTTGACCTGGGCTCTGATACTTGCTGTCACAGGTTTTTTGGGGGATGCAGTATAGACATGCATATGGGAGCACCAAAGGGCATCACGACCAAATATGTCCTTCAAGAGATGCTTAACCTTCAAGTTAATAAGATTCAGCTGGACCAGGTAGATTATATTGTTGGAATGGCAGAAACTGATCGTCTGATATCAAGTGAGGCCCAAATTATTTCTTTATCCATCCACACTCCACATTAATTGATTATTGTGGATTTCCCACAATCAGTTGCACCACAGAACAGCATCAATGTATGAGAAGGGACTGAAATCTTTAATTCCTAGAGGATGGAAGCAGATATTGCTTTCCTTTCCCCTTCCCTGCCCCCCCCCCCTCCTTGTTGGTTTTTTCTGTTCTCCATTATTTTTGAAAAATAAATTAAGAAATTATTAGAGGGCTGTACGTGCAACAGAAGATCTCATTATTGCTTTGCTATACCAGAGAGCAACACCAATGGAAAACTGCAAGTCACCTACTGAACTTCAGCTTAGCTCTCAGATCAGGACAAAACTTTCTGCACTTAAAAGTTGTTTCATTTAGAATTCTGGAGGAAAGAGACAATGGCCCAGTTTGCCGGCTTTGAATTCCATACTTTTGGGATAATTTGGTCAGATTGAATGTGAATTTTCCCAAGAAAGTCACTATTCCTAAAACTCTTTATAAGTTACTTATTTGTTTTGGATAGGCCACAAGGGTTCTCAAACTGTGGGTCAGGACCCCATTTTAATGGAGTCACCAGGGCTGGCTTAAATTTGCTGGGGCTTAGGGCCAAAGCCAGAGCCTCACCACCCATGGCTGAAACCGAAGCCTGAGGGCTTCAGCCCTGAGCGGTGGGGCTCAGGTTACAGTCCACCTGCCTGGGGCTGAAGCCCTTGGGTTTCGGCTTTGGGCCCCCCAACAGATGGGGCTCAGGATTTGGCTTTGGCACCCCACCTGGGGTGGCGAGACTCAGGCAGGCTCAGGCTCACAAAACTATGGGGAAGGGCTAGCTCAGTGGTTTGAGCATTGGCCTACTAAACACAGGGGTGTGAGTTCAATCCTTGAGGGGGCCACTTAGGGGTCTAGGGCAAAATCAATACTTGGTCCTGCTAGTGAAGGCAGGGGGCTGGACTCAATGACCTTTCAGGGTCCCTTCCAGCAATATGAGATAGATATATATCCATTTATTTATTCTGTCCCCCCTTCTGGGATTGTGAAGTAATTTTTGTTGTCAGAAGGCTGTCGCGGTGCAATGAAGTTTGAGAACCCTGGGCTAGGGCATTCACAGGAAAGTTTATTTTGGGCAGGATCTGGCCCTTTTCTGAGGGAATTTCCCTAATTAGTACTTTTCTGTCAATTTTAGGCCATTGTCCCTAGTAATGTGCAGAGCCCATACAAGCCTGTTATCAAATTCATGTTCTATACTTAGCTTGCACCTGACATCATCAGGAGATGGTGATTAGCTCTGGAATATTTTGGCTTCTGCAAAAACACCAAAAGCCAGGCATTTTCAACACTACCTACAAAAAGGCATGTGAAAAATTTTGAACGCAAGTAAAGACTATTTGTCAAAACTCATTTGATTTATCCAAAATGGTGGAAGAGATCTATCATTTCCCCAGGATTTCATAGATTCAAGGACTGGAAGGGACCTCGAGAGGCCATTGAGTCCAGTCCCCTGCCCTCATGGCAGGACCAAATACTGTCTAGACCATCCCGGATAGACGTTTATCTAACCTACTCTTAAATATCTCTACAGATGGAGATTCCACAACCTCCCTAGGCAGTTTATTCTAGTGTTTAACCACCCTGACAGTTAGGAACTTTTTCCTAATGTTCAACCTAAACCTCTCTTGCTGCAGTTTAAGCCCATTGCTTCTTGTTCTATCCTTAGAGGTTAAGGTGAACAAGTTTTCTCCCTCCTCCTTATGACACCCTTTTAGATACCTGAAAACTGCTATCATGTCTCCTCTCAGTCTTCTCTTTTCCAAACTAAACAAACCCAGTTATTTCAACCTTCCTTCATAGGTCACGTTCTCAAGACCTTTAATCATTCTTGTTGCTCTTCTCTGGACCCTCTCCAATTTCTCCACATCTTTCTTGAAATGAGGTGCCCAGAACTGGACACTACTCCAGTTGAGGCCTAACCAGCACAGAGTAGAGTGGAAGAATGACTTCTCGTGTCTTGCTCACAACACACCTGTTAATGCATCCCAGAATCACGTTTGCTTTTTTTGCAACAGCATTACACTGTTGACTCATATTTAGCTTGTGGTCCACTATAACCCCTAGCTCCCTTTCTGCCATACTCCTTCCTAGATAGTCTCTTCCCATTCTGTATGTGTGAAACTGATTGTTCTTTCCTAAGTGGAGCACTTTGCATTTGTCTTTGTTAAACTTCATCCTGTTTACCTCAGACCATTTCTCCAATTTGTCCAGATCATTTTGAATTATGACCCTACCCTCCAAAGCACATCTATTGAGTAAGCAATAGTGCTCTCACTTTATCCTGGCATTCCATCTTTGGGATCTAAACACAAATTCATAGTTTCACTTTTTTTCATTCCCACAACAGTCAGGAATAGCACCCATTTTTCTATAAAGTCTACTGAGATGAAGTGTTTCTGCAGTTTGTCCCTGAAATCCTCAAAAAAATTCCTGGCTGCATCTATGTACTATTTTTAAGGTTATTTTATCTGTTACTGGTTAACTAATCTTTTTATACAAGTCTGTATCTGAGTCAGTTCTTCTATACAATAATAAGAAAATTGTGTATTAATCCCAATTGCTGGCTTGGTTAAAGGCCTAAAATAGTTCTTCGGTTGCAAAGGAATTACGTCCGTTAATTGTGTCCAAATCAAACAGTGTCTTCCTACTGCCGAAACAATATATTGTCAGGAGACTTGTTTTGTTCATCACGGAGGTCTGTTTGCCAGGTTTCATCACAGTAGTGCAGGTAACATTGATTACCACACCCATGTCTATCTTTATGTAATTTGCATGCCATTGGTATTTGTCTGCTAGCAATTGTTGATGTATACAATGAATGCATGATGCCTCTTCACTGTACTTATGTATTTATGGTTCTCTTGCTTCCATTGGCGTGCACAATACCTATACCTATGGTAGACTCTACTTCTGTCCAAATGCTGGAGTATCTATATCCATGTTCAGTCTTGTACCTGAAAGTGTTGATCACGGTATAGGAATAAGTTTTGGTGCCCATCCTTGTGTTCTTTCCTTTGTTTCCCTCTCCTACACATGCTTCATGTCCTGCTATGAGAACTTTTTTGGCTTACTTAAAGCCTACAATTGAAAGGTTTTGCTTTTTCTGCTGCTTTGAAGATTTTTATGGTTTTTTTCCCTAACTAAACTCAACAGTTGTAGGTGGCATGTGAACCGCTGGCTGGGGGAGGCTAGCTCCCAGCCCCACCCCTTCCACCCCAAGGCCCTCCCTTCTGCACCCTCAGAGCCCCCCTCTCCCTCCCACAGCCGCCAGCCCCTGCCCCAGGCTGGGTAGTGCCCAAAGCCTCTCCAGCCCTGGCACACTGGAAGGGAGAGCGTGCAGTGCTGCCACAGCCCCAGGAAAGCGGGCAGCTTGGCCCCAACCCCTGGAGCCCAGTGGCTCCACCGAAGCAGGGTCCTGGGGGTGAGGCAGAGTGTGGGCAGGGCCACGCCTGGCTATTTGGGGAGGCACAGCCTCCCCCACCCACCGCCCAACCTTTCAGCAAACACTCCAGCAGCTGAGTGGCGGAAGCTCCTAAATATCTCCAGGGGCCTTTGCATCAGCTACAGTTAGTAATAAGTCCATTCCTTGCAAAACTCATTGTGCCCATCTATTGCAGTTGTACACAGCACAAAAATACTTCCATGTCTTCTCCATCCTGCTCCTAAACCTTAATTCCAGTGATTGTTTCAAGGTCTTCATGTTTATGGGCTGCTCTCAAATTCATCCACTACTACTTGTGCCATAGTATCTTGGTGGTCATGAGTCAGCCCCTCCCCCCCCCCCCCAAATTGTAACACTGGTTTAAATTATAAGTTTAAGGTTTTTTAATTTGTCTTCTAGTTCGAGCCTTTAGGTTTTATGTTTTGAAACTTTTCTACGAATACAAGGGCTAGAAACTTTACATGAGAATCACAGCTTTCATTTTAATCTCCTGATGCCAGGATGTGGGGCTCTAAGATAGACAGCAAATACCATAAATTATCCTTGTGATAAAGTTGAGAGTTGGCAACATTGACATGTTTTCTCTTCAAAGCAAGAAGCCCTTGTAGTCATCAAATCACCTCTTTTATTCTCACTTTGTATACACTTAGCACCATGTAAACCAATGCCTGCTCTTAGCTGTAGCCTGGGGCACTCTGAGCAAGCACAGACCTTTACATTCTAATAGGATGGGATAACTGATCTTTTCAGCCACCTCCCAATTCCCTATATAATAAAAGATACACCACATTGGCTACCTGAAGGTAAATATGGAGCTGGAAGCCTATGTGCCTAATTTTTTTTTAAATAAGTACTGAGCATTCCTATTGAAGGAAATGAGTTGCTAGTGCTCAGCGCCTTTGAAAGGCAGCCAGTTTTTAATGCAAGGATCTAAATTTGAATTTAAGAGTATATCTAATTTTTTGGGCAGAGAGGGGGTTAAAAATAGAGTTCAGAGTCTGAACTGAAGATTGAAAACATCAGTAATAGCCTAAAAACACGTGAAGGAGAAACTACTTGCAGTTCCAACAATATTTTAAGAAAATGTTAGGAGGCTGACAAAGGGAGCTGAAGTTGTGCTATGCTATTATGTGCATTCAGTCAGTCCAAACTAAATATTTTCTATGTTTCATACTGATAAATATATCCAGGTAATACTTGGAACATCAATAGAGATTCAGCAGGAAGAGTCACCTATTGAATATCCCCCTGCTGTGTTGGAAATCTAAGAGGAATATCTAGCTATAATATAGAAGCAGGTCCAACCCTATTCATCTTGTTATAGTGTGATGACATCACACCTTAAGGAGTATAGTTGCAGGTCATATATGTTCAACTTTACCTCCACCTTTGCAGTGATTCACCAACCCCCATCTGTTTTCCCTTCCCTTACATATTCCAAAGCCTAAACACATCCACAATCATCTACAACACCACAAACAACTCATCAATAAGCACTTGCTTTCAGCACTGCCACTTACCATGTTAAGTGCAGAATCTATAACTGATTCTGTAAAATCAAAAGGAACACCTTATTTACTTTAAATGTTCAGGTCTAGGACACTTTTTTTTCTTTTTTTTTTTGAGGGAAAAGCTTCTCAGTCATTCAGAACCACTTTGTAAAATAATTGGTTTTATGAGACCCATCAGAAAATACTAATTCAATATCTCTTCTACTGCAGTCAGACAATAAAATCTCATTTAACTAGTATACAATACCATAAAAACTGCAAGGGTCAAAGCCTCTTTAGCTTTGAAAAGAAAAACATATTTATGAAATAATTTGAAGTGAGTGAACAAGGGAATTTATTTTCCTGTTTCCTACTATATTTTCCTGTGGACCTGCTAACACAATATACTGAAATTGTTGTTCAATACTTAAGATTTTGAATTAAGACTGTCAAGGCTGTATCCCCACTTTGAACTTTAGGGTACAAATGTAGGGGCCTGCATGAAAACTTCTAAGCTTAACTACCAGCTTAGCTCTGGTCCGCTGCCACTATCCCAAGGCTAATTTCCTTCCCTGGGTAGCCTTGAGAGACCTTCACCAATTCCCTGGTGAATACAGATCCAACCCCCTTGGATCTAAAACAAGGAGAAATTAACCATTCCCCTCCTTCCTCTCACCAACTCCTGGTGAATCATGATCCAAACCCCTTGGATCTTAAAACAAGGAAAAATCAATCAGGTTCTTAAAAAGAAGGCTTTTAATTAAAGAAAAAGGTAAAAATCATCTCTGTAAAATCAGTATGGAAATTAACTTTACAGGGTAATCAAACTTAAAGAGCTCAGAGGACTCCCCTCTAGTCTTAGGTTCAAAGTACAGCAAACAAAGATAAACACTTTAGTAAAAGGTACATTTACAAGTTGAGAAAACAAAGGAAAACTAACACACCTTGCCTGGCTATTTACTTACAAGTTTGAAATAGGAGAAACTTGTTTAGAAAGATGTGGAGAACCTGGATTGATGTCTGGTCCCTCTCAGTCCCGAGAGCGAACACACTCCCAAACAAAGAACACAAACAAAAGCCTTCCCCCCCAAAAGATTTGAAAGTATCTTGTCCCCTTATTGGTCCTTGGTCAGATGCCAGCCAGGTTACCTGAGCTTCTTAACCCTTTACAGGGAAAAGGATTTTGGAGTCTCTGGCCAGGAGGGATTCCATAGTACTGTACACAGGACAGCTGTTACCCTTCCCTTTATAGTTATGACAAAGACTCATTATGCTACATTACTGGTTTTAGAAACACTTAGGAATCTTATCCATCCAGCATAATTTTCTTTGTGGACTTTTCTTTTATTTCCTAGAGATTAGGTATCACTTGAGTTCTTTTTAAGGATAGTAAACCCAAATCTATTGAGAGATTTCCAGACCACGTGCAGGAGGTATCAGTTCTATCATGTGCATTATATTAACTTTTTCTGCTTAAACAATCAAATGTAGGTATTGTGTACACTGTTACAAGCAAGACTGAATAAAATAGATATAATCTTTCTAAGAGGCTATCTTTTCAAATTAAGGGGGTGAGGTCTAAGAAAGAGTTACATATAAACTATTACTTAGACAAGGTTGAACACCTGCTTACAAGGCATATTTCCACTAAGTCAGAGAAAACACTAGAGGGTAAATATTTACTTTGTACATATGACAGTAAAAAACTTAATGGGTAACATTCAACTGACAGGGATGACAAGTATACTCCATCTCATGTGACAATCACTTTGCAGCCTTGTTATATTATCAGTACTGCCAACCCCAGACATTCAAAAGTCAGGCCCCCCAAAATGAGGAGACTGGTTTAATAACTTTAATTTAAATATTTTTTTCTTTACTTTCTGAAACTTTGGAGGGCACTCAGATCATATCTTCAAAATTTTCTCTGCAATCATGAAAGCTAGAAGCTTACTTTAAAAATAAAAGCAAGATGTTCACAGAAACACCTGTCTTGATGCACTGATTCTTTGAGTAAGAGATCAACCACCACAAGGCTTGCTATAAAATTGTAAAAGTTGGCAACTCTGCATTCCTACCTTCAGCGGAGCCCACTAGCCCCTAGTAACCCTGGCATCCACTGTTCCTTAACAGGCCCCCTAACCTTAAGAAGTCTCAACACCCACTTTCCCCCAGTATCCCACACATCATCTAACACCTGTCAGTACCAACAACCCCAGCTACCCTGCGCCCAGGGCCGGCTCTAGGATTTTTGCCGCCCAAAGCAAAAACAATTTTGGCTGCCCCCGCCCTTCTTTAATTACCCCACCTCCGGCCCCACATCAACTCCGCCCCTTCCCCAAATCCCCAGCCCTGCCTCCTCCCCCCAGGCTCTCAAGCCTAGGAGAGAGGGAGGGGGAGAAGCGGCGCCCGCGCCGCGGCCACTCGGAGTCTCCCCCTCCCTCCCAGGTTTGAGAGCCTGGGAAGGAGGGGAAAACTCCACGTGGCCACGGCGCGGGCGCCGCTTCTCCCCCTCCCTCCCAGGCTCTCAAGCCTGGGACGGAGGGGGAGCAGCGGCGCGCGGCCACTCGGGATCTCCCGCTCCCTCCCAGGTTTGAGAGCCTGGGAGGGAGGGAGGGGGAGACTCCGAGTGGCCGCGGCGCAGGCGCGAAATGGCCGCTCGGGATCTCCCCCTCCCTCCCAGGTTTGAGAGCCTGGGAGGGAGGGCGAGTAGCGGCGCGCGAATCAGCTGTTTCGCAAGCCCTGGCAGCAGCAGCGGAGGTGAGCTAGGGCGGCCGGGCACATTTTTAGGGGCGGCATTCTGGCGTCGGCCATGCCACCCCTAAAAATGTGCCGCCCCAAGCACCAGCTTGTTTTGCTGGTGCCTAGAGCCGGCCCTGCCTGCGCCCTACCCCCAGATATCCTCAAGCATTCATACAGGTACCCAGCTTTATGTTGCTCCCCAACCTACCTTTTCACTCCTAAACCTTAAGACCAGAATGGATCATCATGATCGTCGTCTGAACTCCTGCACATTGCAGGCCACAGAACCTCCCCCACTCACTCCTGTAACAGGCCCATAGCACACCCTGCCCTGAGCCACAGGTTAACAATAAACTTAAGTTTATGAGTATATGCGAGTCATACTGATCAAAACAGATTCAGCAGCTATGCCCTGGGCTGAGGCACAGTACGAGGCCTATGTACCATTTAAGCCATTGAAACCAGGCATAAGCTCTTTTGCGCTGGCCCTCTGCACAAGGGTGAATTTCATATAGTGTCATTAGGGTCTCCGTACTGAAGAGGGAATTTCAGGGGGTATCTAACATTTCAACTATATATATATATGCACGAATCTGAAAAACACTTCCATTGTATGAAAGTACAGAGCTACAGGAAAAGCTAATAAGAACAAACTTGGGTACAGACTGTACAGAGCAGCCTAATGAAAAGGGCAAAATACTAAACACAAAAATGAGTCAATTCCAATCTGTTTCCTATAGACTAAATTCTGCTTTCAGTTACAGCCATACAATTATCTTGGTACTATACATAGTGACCCAACAACAGCTACATTTGTTCTTAACATGGTTAAACAGTACCATCACTGACATTCCCAACTATATTAATCATATGTCAGGCCCCAAAAATCATGACATGGGTCGCGGATTCTTTGCCTCTTGGTTTGAGCCTGTGTGGTACACTGGGATCATGTTTTCAAGCTTTTCTCTGAAATCATGAGAACTAGAAACTTGCTTTTTTAAATGAAAACTGAGATACTTGTGTAATCACTTGTCTTCAGGAGATAGGACTTTAAATAAAAACATCAATTATAAGATCTGGCTATACTCCAGTACATGCAAAGTTTTAAAACTGACTTCTTCATTTAACAGGAAGCAAAGTGAAGACCATTTTGAGAAACTGACTTGGTTAAAGAAACAGTCACCTTAATAAAAGGCAGGGGCGGCTCTAGGCACCAGCGCAGCAAGCGCATGCCTGGGACAGCAAGCCGCAGGGTGCGGCCTGCTGGTCGCCATGAGGGCGGCAGTCAGGCTGCCTTCAGCGGCATGCCTGTGGGAGGTCCGCAGGTCCCGCGGCTTCAGGGGCAATTTGGCGGCGGGTACGCCGAAGGCGTGGGACCGACGGACCTCCCGCAGGCATCCCGCCGAAGGCTGCCTCACTGCCGTGCTTGGGGCAGCAAAATACTTAGAGCTGCCCCTGATAAAAGGTATGATGTTTGCAGATATTTTTCCTTGAAATTTAAAACCACTGTTCTTAAAAACAGATTTTTTTTGAATGTTTGAAACCCAAACAATGAAACCAATATAAAAGATGAAACCATATAAAAATAATGTCTAAGTCAGGCTATTGCATCCATATTTAGGTATTCTTTGTCCATAGCTCTGGGAACCTGAATATGAAATTTAGTCTAATAAAATTAAATTGATTCTTTTTTATTGTTCCCCTTGAAAAAAATCCAAAAAAGGAAGCAAATAAGTATTAAATGAAATGGATTTATAACATTAGTTGGGGTTGGTCCTGCTTTGAGCAGGGGATTGGACTAGATGACCTCCTAAGGTCTCTTCCAACCCTAATCTTCTATGATTCTATAATTCTTTCCTTTTTAATAATCTAAGGAAGTTATTAGGAAAACAGGTAGAACACTTGTTTGTAACATGTGATTTCTAAGATGACAGAGGCCCTTTAATATTGCATTTTCTTTTATAAATAATAAAGCTAATGTTGCACAGTTTATCATTACCGTTGCAGTTATGATTACAATAAAAGCATTGTAGTTTAGTTCTCGACCACTTAAAACTTACAAAATAAAATAGAAGAAAATCACAACAGCTGTGACTACAAACCTGTGCAAAGTCCGAATTTCCCAGGAGCACAAAAATTGCTACTATTTGTATAGTTTCTGAACATGAGTCTCTTGCTGCTCATTTATGAGCAAGGATTGCCAGTTATTAACTGGAAGTTCATTAGTTTGAACTCTATCAACAGTTATCCACCAGGGTATAATATCATGCCAACACTTCCAAAAAATTGTTATTTTAGTAGTTAACACAAAGTGACTAATCTTGCAATCTTTACTCACTTTGAGTAATACTTACACAGAAAAACCAGTTCAAGCAAAGTAACTGAACTGCCCACTAAATTGCTATTCATCTTAAGGGCTGCAGAAACTATACTGATGGTGTCCCAAAACTTCAGTCAGCTCAGCTAACTTTCCTTCTCTTCTGGCTCTGTGAGCCCCTGCTACCTGGCTCTGCAGAACAGATTCAATTACCTGCCTGTAGATGACTGGATTTACTGCTAGCACTCCCCTTCATGCCTGGGCATGGCACAGCAGGTTCTCATCTTGCACCCCCTACAGACAACTGCTCTGGTCCTCTTCTCATTATGACTCAGCCCCCCAGCCAGACAACATTTACTGCTAATCCCTTTGGGTAAACAAAGTCCAATAAACTGAACTCAAACATAAAACGCTTCATCCCTACCCAGGTTCATTCCTCCACAGACTCTTCACCCCTTCCTGGGCTCTGCAGTTCTCCTCCCACTCTGGTGTGGGGTGACTCCTCCCAGGATGTTATCCTTAGAGGCCCAGCTCCAAAATCAATAGTGCTTCACCCTCTTGTTTCAGGGTGTTTCTGAACCCCCTTTTCCAGTAGACCAGGAAGGGAACCCAGACCCTTTCTATCCTCTGGGTTCCAGTCCAAGATCCCTATAGGAAACAGCCAAAGTCTGTTCCCTCAGATTCTTCAGTGCATCTCTTTCTTCTTACCTTGACCTTCTTTCAGACACTTTTCCACAGCCCCTCCCTGGACTTGTACATTTGCATCTCTACAGGCATGTCCTCTGCTCTCTAGCAGAGAGAGAGAGAAGAACCACAGAGTTCTTCCCCATTCTTCCTGCAATCTCCTCCTTATCCATTCAGTTTCTCCCCCAGATGCTCTTCATCTTTAATTGGACCTGGTCCACCTTCCAAGTGCAACCAGGAGTACTAACTGCTCTGTCTCCAATTAACTCTTTCTTTACCTATA
This sequence comes from Malaclemys terrapin pileata, assembly GCF_027887155.1. NCBI lineage: Eukaryota > Metazoa > Chordata > Testudines > Emydidae > Malaclemys > Malaclemys terrapin. The sequence goes on along the minus strand of NC_071506.1, from coordinate 169,452,720 downwards.
TGGGGTACCTACTCCATCACATTGTCACTTCTGGGGAAAGCTAGAGGCTGGTCCACCAGGGTAGGAGAGAAAGAATACATCAGATATCTCAGAAACATCAGGTACCCAGCTGTATACTCTTCAATTCCTGACCCTCATGTCCTGCCCCGACAACAACTGGCAGAACCTCCTACCACCTGTGGAGGGTGAGGAGCTCCCATGGGCCAGTCTGTGTTCTGCCCTGGTCCCCCAGCCCACCGGGGATATTAGATGGGGTCTCCTTCACACAGCCGTGAGCACGGGCATGTACTTGGCACAATTCACCCTCTTCCACGACACTTGCAGTGTGAGGGAGACCTTGGCACATCTACCTCAAGTGTGCCAGGTTGCAGCCCCTTTTCCAGCTCCTCCAGAACCTTCTCCTCAGGTCCTGGCTGCACTCCCCCCCCCCACAATGTTCACACAACCCATCCATGGCCCCAGAACATCACAAGACCTCCTCATCAACCTCCTCCTGGTGCTGGCCAAGATGGCTGTCCACCATACTAGGAGGAGGATGCTGGACAGGGAGGTGCTCTGTGAGTGTGGGGCCTATTTTTGTTCCTCTTTTAGGTCATGTGTCCTGGCAGAGTTTCTCTGGGCCATGTCCACTGGCTCCCTGGATGCCTTTGAGGAGCAGTGGGGGCTGTCTGGGATTCTCTGTTCAGTGTCCCCCTGATTTTGGCCCTGTAATACTCACTCCCATCCCTATTTTATCAATTGTTGTGCCCCACATTCACTTCGATCTTGGGTCCAGTGGCTCCTCCACTCAGGCTTGGTCCAGAAACTCAATAGGTACCCAACTGTGACAAAATAGTGAATTCCATTTAAAAAATGCTGAATTCTGTGACAAGTTGGCAAAATGCCAGATTGTGTAGCCACAGAACTGCAGAGTCCACAGGGCCGTTACTGGTCACACTCTTCAGACATAGGTGCAGTTTGATTGCTATATTTGGGGGGCAGCATGCACACATGTGCACACTGAAGCCAGTTCCATTGGCTCTCTCCTGCCGCCTGGAGTGGTACCTGGGCTGCCAGTGGTGGTGGGGGCAAAGTGTTGGCTTAATGGGGGAGCCCCAGCTGCTGCTGCTGCTGCCAAGGGGATGTCATGTGCAGGGGTCCCACTTCCCCCCTCCGACCCCCGCATTCTGCTATCCCTTTCTCTTCCCCATTCTATCCCTCTTCTCCTCTCCACTGCTTCTTGCCCCATCTCCTCCCCCTTCCTCTCCCCATCCCATCCCCTTTCCTCTTCCCACTGTTCCTTGCCCCATCCCCCTGCCCCCAGTCTTCCATCCTTCTCTCCAATTCCCGCATCCCCTTCTCTTCCCCCTTCCTTCCCCAGTGTCTCTTCCCCCACTCACCCACCTTCCCCAATATCCCCTTGCTCTGCCCACCCCACCCTGTGGACACTCACTGTTGTTCAGGAAACAGAATGGTGGCCATGCAGAGCATCCAGCACACATAGAAGCAGAACACGACCAGCACTAGGATCCAGGAGGCAGAGTCCAGCTGCAGAGACAGAGAGCTGGAGCATCCACCCTCCCTCAGTTGGCAGGAGAGAAGCTGCTTCATTATGCCCCCTCCACTCCCCACCCAGGCCTGGCTCTCAGGGAGAGGGGTTGACTTTGAGCAAGCTGAAAACATGCAGGGAGGAGACGCAGCATGCAAATGACAAAGCCCCCCCCCCCCCCCCCCAGCAAGCTGAGCAGAGCAAGCCCTGGACAGCTCGGCACTCACAGAAATGGGAAAGGGGGCAGTGGCACATGACCCCATGTGCCCTTCTCACACCAAGCCTCAGTTTGGGGGGTAATGCCCCCCCCAAATTACTCCCATGCCTTCAGACCTATTGTTCCAAGCACTCTGCAGACCTAGTCTGGCATCAATTTATGCTCCATTCTTGTTTTCAGCAACCATAAAACCTAGAAGCTTAATTTTACATAAAATAAGTGCCAAGATTCTACAGCACAGTTTTATAGTAGGAAGCAAGTTCTGCAGCCAAGGAATACATGGAGCCCCGGATATGTTCTTTCATTGGATCAGTTTGCATTTCCGTAGGCCTCCAGCCAGGAGGAAAGGACACAGAACTAGGAGAGGAGGGTAAGGGAAGGTGGAAGAATAGAATGCAGTGTCTTGGGAACACTATCCTGGCACCACACAGATGGCAGGGGGAGAGGCCAAAAAACAGGACCTGGAGACCAATCCTGCCCTTTCTCAGGCCAACAGGCAACATATTTTATGTGAAGTTCCTAAACTGGAGCCCGTTTATTTTTAGAATTTTAAAAATACAACTACAAATTTCAAATATAATTTTTTTGAAATTCAACAAAAGAAATTATGAGGGAGAGGAGACGTGTCCTTGTTGGTATGTGTTTGTTTTTTCCAGCTTTTCGCCTAACCATACCCAGGAAGATATTTGACTAGTTCCAAGTGCACATGCACCATTTATAATAGTCATCCTAAATATGGGGAGGACTGCCCTGGCACAAGACCCTAGCAGCTTATAGATCTGAAAAAAAGGCATTGTGTAGGATGGCGGATCCAGTTATCAGCCTGGGAAAACAATTAGCCACACCCAGCTCACCTTCTAACCCTTACCTCCGGGCTCTGTTTATTCTCCAGCGCACATACACATGCACAAAATGTGGCTCAATAACATAAAGTACTAGGCCTTTTCCCAACCTAGACTGTAGGGTCCTCTGGCTTCCAGCAGCTTAATAGTCAGGACTTTACCCAGGCTAGGGCCCACTACTTGCATTCTTCTTCTGTAGTAGCAGGAAAGTGTCCTCCCAGATTTCTCCTGGTCCTGTTGGGTTCTCATTTATTTCCCTTTGTGGTAATCAGACTGTGATGGGATGTTCACCCCACACTGGAGTAGAAGGGGTTAATGGAGGCCTCATGGGCCTGCCATACCCTGTCCCAGAAAGGAGCAGTGGAGGAGAGTCCTCTAAGCAGCCTAGGGATGCTGTGCAGGAAGCAGCCAATTGGAGGGGACGCTGCATGGATCAACCAATCAGGGCCCAGATGGTTCACATAAAAGAGGCTGCAGGGCAGGGGAGTTGTGTTGCTCCAGGGAGCCCAAGAAGAGAGGACTGTGTGCCTTGCAGGCTGCAGGAAGGTAGCACCTTGGACAGGTCAGTTGCTGGCAGGGAACAGGAGCGAGCTCCTGGCTGGCTACTGGGACTTGTGGGCTGGAGGCCCAGGAAAGAGTACAAAGAAGATTCTGGAGCCATGGGGAAGTAGCCCAGGGCATTGAAGCAGCATTGGTGGCAAAGTTAAGGGAGGGCAGGAGGAGGCTGCTACCTACAGGGTTCCTGGGCTGGGACCTGGAGTACTGGATGGGCTCTGGTCTCCCCCACCCCCACTCACCCCTGGGGAAATGGCTGGCCTATTGACGGAGAGACTGAACCCCCCCAGAAGGAGGCAACATGGATTGTGACACGGCCAGAGGGCCGAGTCATGATGCTGCACTACTTGGACTGAGGTGGGTCTGCAGGCAGCAAGGATGATAGGAGAGGCACCACCAGAAGAGGGTGCACCAGGTGGCAGACCTAATCCCCATGACAGGCAGCAGGAGGCACTGCTGCTGTGAGTGAACCCTGTAACACAGACCCAATTACTTGATGCTGTCCAGATGGGTCATATGATGTCCAGCACCTGTCTGCTAGGCTCCTCTCCAGACAAGAGGCTGCCCTGTTACACATGACCTCAGTCTGTGCCAGGGCCCCCTCACTTTCACTCAAGTTGACAAAAATTGTGGTGGAGAATCCCCATGGCAGTGTGTCAGCTGCACATGAGGAGACTGTACAAGGTATCTGGAGGCTCTCCTTTGTGCTCCTCTTTGCTGTGCCCCATTGTTCATAGCATAGGGAAATACTCATACAAAATTTGGCAAGCTGGGGTCTCTACATTGAGGGACTCCACGCTCATTGTGCCACTCTTAATGGCCACCCACACAGGCTTCTTGTACCATCTAAGGATGGTGTCTCATCCATTTGGTGTCAGGGACCCTTCAATAGGGTCAGACATATGGTTCATCTTTGCCTGATTTTGAAGATCCCTCCATTCCTGCTGGATCCCCTCCCGGCAATATATAACCATCTCCACACCATTAACTTTCTGTGGGCCTATAGCAGCCTTGATGCTGGTGGGGATGGTTTTTGAGGTTTCCCTATAAGGATATCATATTTAGGCAATATCTCCCTATTAAGGACTCTGCTCTATCTCTTGGAGAATGTATTTGGACAACTGGTCCTCTCCTCTTCTTCTGAGCATCTGAGAGTTCATGAGAAGCTACTTCCCCCTGTGAAGTTCCTGTCTCTTACTAGGGATGGTATCCATGAAGGTACTTAGGCATTGCAATACTCAGCATCTTGGCACTTAACTTTTAGGTGCCTAGAAAGTCACAGGAACTACACTGCAATTTAAGTATACTATTAACAATACTATTTAAGTATTTATCCATAGTGGAAAAGTCATTGGTCCAAAGAGAGAGAGAGAGACACACTCTGTAGTCCAGTGCACCCACCTCAGAGATGGGAATCCAGTTCCCCTGCTCCAATCAGTGTTTCATTATTTAGCCATAGTGGAACAGCTTTAAACAGGAGCAACAGAGAACCACAATCAGAATATCCCATAGCTCTGTGGTTACAGCACTCTCCTGAAAGGTATAATTTGAACAAGGGGTTCCCTTCTCCCACTCTGGCAGATGAGGGAATTGAACCTGGGTCTCCCACATCCCAGATGAATGATCAAACCACTAGGCTAAAAGTTATGTTGGCATCAGCTCTTCCTCTGGCTGGACTTTGACCCAATCCAGAAGCTGTCTACTGGATTAGGCCCCACATGCAAATTTAGGTGGCCTATCTTCCCCCAGTTTGTGAATTGCTCTGGGACTAGACCAGATGCCTAGAGTGAAGCAGCGGTGCAGATGTCAGAGGCTAAAACATAGGCTCCTAGGGAATTTTTGCCCTGAAAATGTAAGCACAGCATAAGCTGAGGTGCTTACAGGGTTTGTCAGGAGTTTTGTGGATTACATTGAAACCAAAACTGGGATTTAAGCACCTAAACTCAAGATCAGGTGCCTAAATCTGGAGCTTGTGCCTAAATGCCTTTGTGTACCTTGGCCTAAGTCCCTATCAAGCCCAGACCCTGCACTACTAATAGTTCCACTTTCTGTCCTCTCTCTCCAGAGCCGCCAACAGCAGTGGTGCTAGAGGCCATTACAACTAGGTATGCCAATTAGTAGAAGTATGAAAATTTCATCCTTTCAACTTGCACATCCATGTGTGCAAATATCCTATTAGCATACTGAAATACTTATTTCAATATGGTAATGAGTAAAGTAAGGGATCATCAGGCAAGGTTGCAACAGGATCTAATTTAGTATATTTTTTTCTGAAAATGCTGAGTATCTGTAGCATTTAGCACTGTATTGCCTCCCCTTTGAGGCTTCTCTGGTCAGAGCTCTGCTACCCACTTTGTCCCTGGGCACTAAATATGGACAGCACAGTGCTTTAAAGAAATTACAAAATTATAAAGTATACCAAAATGGAAATGAACCAACTGGCTATGTAGCAGTTCTGCAGAAAAGGACCTGGGGATTACAGTGGACAAGAAACTGGATAGGAGGCAGCAGTGTGCCCTTGTTGCCAAGAAGGCCAATGGCATAGTGGGCTGTATTAGTAGGAGCATTGCCAGCAGATCGAGGGAAGTGATTATTCCCCGCTATTCAGTATTGCATCCAGTTTTGGCCCCCCACTACAGAAGGGATATGGACAAATTAGAGAGTCCAGTGGAGGGCAACGAAAATTAGTAGGGGACTGGAGCACAGGACTTACAAGGAGAGGCTGAGGGAACTGGGGTTATTTAGTCTGCAGAAGAGAAGAGTGAGGGGGGATTTGATAGCAGCCTTCAACTACCTGAAGGGGGGTTCCAAAGAGGATGGCGCTCGGCTGTTCTCAGTGGTGGCAGGAGAGGTGAAACCCGAGATCTGAAACCAGTCTTGCCTGTTGATATGCTATTACATTGTCCCATGTGTTGGCCCATACTATTATATTTACCCCTTTGATGTGCTGCTTACTTAGCTATGTTTAAGGCCCTGCCCCTGAGTATGATTCATTTTAACTGTAGAGGACAAAGTACGCCTTTGTACTTGCACTACTACAATAGAACATTCATGTGCCATCATTACATAATCACAAAAATCTTTGTTACAATATTCAACAAATACATTTTAAAACATTTTCAATTTCAGAATCAAACAGTAGCTTTGCTGTTGCTGAATCTGCACAATGTAGATGTTAATTGCAGACTGTATTATTATAGTCCACCTGCTACACACTACTGTCAATTTTTTTTTGTCAAGGAGATGGACTACGATTTTCTTTCCTGGTTAAAAAAAACCTCAGACTGAGCTAGACGCTATCAGAATACACCTCTACCTCAATATAACACTGTCCTCTGGAGCCAAAAAAATCTTACCGTGTTATAGGTGAAACCGTGTTATATCGAACTTGCTTTGATCCACTGGAGTGTGCAGCCGCGCCCCAGAGCACTGCTTTACCGCGTTATATCCAAATTAGTATTATATCGGGGTGGAGGTGTATTCAAACAAACTAGTATAGTTTAACCCCTTTACAACTGTATAAATATAACCTGTATGTCCATACTATTCACCCAAGAATTTACAAAAGAGTTGGAAGAAATATATTCTGAGCACCAACAGTTCACGGACATATCTAAGTTTCCAAGGGCACTCTTCCATTCCATTTTTAACAGTAACTCCTTTGCTATGTCATATTTTCATCTGTATTGCTTTTCAGATTTCAGCATATTGGTAGAAGTCAAAGGGCCAAGTACTCTTTGGGACCATGCTGCTAGGGCTTCTAGGTGAGTCGGAGATCAAATGGGAAAAAATAATGTAGTGGTATACTGCCATGCTCTGTTTAGAGAGCCATAAGAATGATCCAAGTCCTAGAAAACCTGCTTTACAGCAAGAGACTAAACTTTAAAGTCTATCAAAGAGAAAGTTAAGTGGTGATTTGATCACAGGTCTACAATTACCTACATGGAGAGAAGATATCAGATATTAGAAGGATCTTTAATCTAGCAGATAAAGACAAGATGCAGTGACTGGAAAATGAAGTCAGCAACTTTCAATTGGAAATAGGATGCACATTAACAGTCAGAATAATTAATCATTGGAACAACTTTGTAAGGTATGAGGCCAATTCTTCATTACTTCAACTTTTCAAATCAAAATTGCATGTTTTTCTAAGAGATATGCTGTAGTTCAACCAGAAGCTGATGGGCTAGAATAACTGGGTAAAATCTATAGCTCTGTTATACAGGAGGTCAGACTACGTTATTTTAGAGGTTCCCTTCCTTTATCTCTGTCTTTTGTTTGTCTGTCTTTGCAGGAATAGCCATTGTGTTTACTAGATGCATGGGCTGCACAGGGAAGCTCTCCAGCATTCCATCAGTTTCCCTCTTGTAGCCTTTCCATGTACAAAGCACTTCTGCAATTTAGAGTCAGTTCCTCTCTCTGTCAGCCTCTTAACACATGAATCAGAGTGCCCAATGATAAATGCTTGGGATTATGTGATCTTGAAAGCTCTTCTGTACTAGAGCACTGTTTGCACTGCTGCTGGTGTCAGGCCAAATTTAAGAATAAAGGGCAATTGACCCATATAGCTTATCAGTCAGATTGTACCCAGTCCATGGATCAACTGTTTTAACCTATACTATATACTCTGTTTTATATGTTCGGTAGAAAAACATGAGCGGCTTCATTCTCATTTACATTTAAGCTCTTTTACCCAGCTATGGCAGTGTCCACACAATCTGCAGCCACTTTAAGGCTCCTTTACATTGCAGAACTTGGTAAAAGGGTTTTAGTATAAATGAGAATTAGACCAATTATCTTTTCAATATTATAATAGAAATTTAAAGATAATTTGTACCAATGAGCAAAACCTATAGGTGTGCATCTTTGGCTTATGTAGATTGGATGCACTATAGTAGAAAGTGCACATTTGGTTTGTGTGTTATGTTTATCATGAAAACTAACTTACTGTTTTAATTGACGATACCAGCTGGGTACTGCATTAGTTAATGGGGATCTCCTGCCAGTCTTTAGTACAGAACTCTCTACTATAGGTTCTTTTCCAAGGGCCAGCAACAGAGATAAGCAAACTTTGAATTTCTGTCTTGCAGGAAATTCCAATATTTCAGCATTTGGTTTTGTCCCAAATCAGGATGAAAAGTTGAAATTTTGAAAATTCTTCATGGAATGGAAATTCCAAAAAAAAAAAAAAATTGATTTGGAAATGTCAAAACACTCTTTGCATTTTTGATCAAAATGAAACGTTTTGACATCCCCAAAACTGAAATGTTTGGTTTCAGTTTGTTGCAACAAAAGTCTTCATTTTAAGCTATTTCAATATTTTTAACAGCATTTCCTAGTGTGGCGTATTGCCTTATGGAAGTTCAAAAGCCTGATGCTGCTATGAGCCAGGTTTCCTGGACGGATTACCTCTCCCGTGATGTACCCAATCATGCGGCTTTTATGATGTGCCACACAGAGCTTGCTCAGTGTATTGCATTACAAAAGATGTACCATATATACTCATTTATAAGCGGAATATTTTTGGTAAAAAAGTGATGCATCAAAGAGCGGGGGTCGGCTTATAAATTTTAGGGTCTACACCAGAATGTGATGATTTTAAACTCTATGAAATTATTGAATTGAATATCTAATACATTTTCGTTTTATTTACCTGGAGTGTCTGCAGGCATGGAGCTTCTCAGCTCCCTGTGGCTGCGGTTCACCGCTCCCATTGGCTGGGAATGGCAAACCGCAGTCACTGGGAGCTGAGGGGCTCCATGCCTGTGAACGCTCCAGGTAAACAAAACGTCCCAACCCGCCAGCAGCTTACCCTGATGGTCCAGGAGTCAAAGTTTTCCAACCCCTGAAATATAGGGTTGGCTTATGAAAGTCACAGTTTTTGCTATTTTTACCTATCCATTTTGGGGGGGCCGGCTTATAAACCAAACAGGCTAATGAATGAGTATATACAGTAGTGCTCCAGGGATCTCAGCCCTTAGGAGAGATTGAAGATCCAAACTACAATTCCTATCAGGCAACTCACTGATAGGGAAATGCAGTTTAATGTTTTACTGAATTGATTCAAAATGAAACGTTACAGGACTGTTCAAAAAATGAAATATTCCAATTTGGGTTGAATCAACCTGAAATGAACCATTTTATTTTGATTTTCCTAATTGCAAAATAACAGTTTTCCCACAGAAAATTTTGATTTGGCAGAATCTGTATTTTCCATCAGAAAATCATTCCAATGGAAAATTCTCAGCCAGCCCTACTCAGCAACCCCTCTGAGCATGCAGACATTGAAGAGTGTAACAGCTACTTGCTTTTCTTTGCTCACGCTCAATTCCATTATTCAGGAAATGGGTGAGGAGCACACAGCAGGATACATTACCAAATTGCTGCTGCTTAGTAGAGCCTCTCTTCTCCCCTCTATTTAATTAGTGCTAACTTTAGATTTTTACTTTAAAAACTTATCAGAGTATGCATGTGAATTTTAGAACGTTGTGTTAAATATCAGCTCTTAAAACAAAATGTTTGCTCTCAGGGCAAAGCTTCCAGAAGAAGTTCCTGCAGAATGTAGACCAAAAACAATTAACATGCACAACACACATGCTCAGAATGCTGCCAACATCAGGACTTGAATTGGCAGTACATGTGTGCTCTGCAGGTTCAATGACCACAATACATCACTTTGATCCATCCATATATTCAGACATCAGGTTATCTGCCAATACAGAGCACCAGTCCTGCCACACATGCACAAAAGACTTACTGGCTTGTCACCTTGGCTTGATTTATATTGTACATCAAACTTTTTTCTTAAATAACTTTTAAAATATTGCTTTCCCAAAGGTCAGTGGACACTGCTGAGATCAAACCTGAACAGATTATCAGTTTGGGAGAATCAAAGCCATAGTTTGAGTCTTAGATGTTTACAGAAAAAGTTACAAGAATCATGAAATTCATGTCACGGGTTTTTAAGTTCTGATAGTGTCCCGCTTGGGACTTGTTGGGCACTGTACAAACAGAAAAGAGACAATCCCTGCCCTGAGGGGCTTGCATTCCAAGACAAAAACAGAGGAAGGGTAGAATTATTGGCCCAGCTTTGTTACAGATTATTTTTTTTAATTAGGGGGTTAGAGATAGGAAGAAAGGGAGCAGGAAAAAAAAAGAAAGAAAAGAGGAACAGTTACAGCTTGTCACCTGTGTAGCCATGATTATCAGGCAGTGTTTTGTGGGAATCATTGCAGAGGCAAGTCTTAAGGAGAAATTTGAAGGAGGACAAGGTAATGACTTTGCCCTTTTATAAATGGGAAAAGCTCCCTGAGAAAATCCAGAGAAAGCATGAAGGTGTTTGAGAGGCTGACTGGTGGGTATTAAAGACAGTGAATCCTGGCAGAGGGATGTTGGGGGTCAACATCATGAGAGGTTATAAGGTCAGCTAGCTAGGGTGGGACTAAGGTATAGAAGGCTTTGAGGTAAAGACAAGAGGCTTGCATTTGATGCTCAAGTGAAAGGGGATCCAGGGGGGAAGACAATGGGGAAAATGATGTGAGTGAGTAGCCAACATTATTTTAGCAGCAACATTCTGAATAGAATTGTGAGGATCAAGGTTGCAGTAGTCAAGGTCAGACCAGAGGAGGTTATAATAGTCAAAATGTGAAATGAGGGCTTGGATGAGTGCTTTGGCAGTGCCCAGAGGAAAGGCTGGAATTTACAGTTACTGTGTAAGGGAAAAAAGTGTTGAGATTTAGAAATGTGGGTACAATAATGTTATGTCTACACTTTGAACTGGGTGTGTACTTACCAGCTCAAGGAGATGTACCCACACTAGCTCTAATCAAGCTAGGGTGACCAGATGAGGAAGAAAATATCGGGATGGGGGGGTGGAGCAAAAAAAAAATAAAAGTAAAGCTGAGTGCTGCCGGCCGAGCAAAATATATATGCTGGAAAATCTGGAAGCAGTCGGAAAATTGGGTAGGTGTGGCCTCCAAGAGATGTGCTTTTGTTCCTTTTCTTTACCAAAAGGGAAGATGATGTGTCAGAATCACTTGATGTCAATGAAAAACATTACTTGTTGGCACGCATTGTCAGCAGAAAATAGTTATAATAGATAATGCAAATGATTTAATAATGAAAGCTAATTCAGTTTTGAATAACTGCTTATGCAGTACATTTGATTTTTTATTTGCTTTAATTATTATACAAAACCTGAACTGTCTACATTTTTATTTATTGAAATCATTGAAACCAATAAAGCCAGTCAAGCCAGCTGCCACACATACTGAATTTCAAAATAGGTGTATTTAAGAAATGTTATGTAAAAATAAGTAGCTGATCAAAATATCTAGAAGACATTTTATTTAGCCTAAGAAGAGCACTATGACTCTATTTTGGGTGAAAACTAATAGTATCTAAACTACTTGAGAGTGTAGTACTGCTATAAGTGCACAGCACAATACAGCCTTAACTAGGGAGCTGTGACCTGCACCTCCACAGTAAGACTGAATGGACATATCTGAAACTCTGGCAAAACTATAGGGTTACTATTCGTCCGGATTCCCCCGGACATGTCTGGCTTTGAGCTAAAAATAGCATCCGGGGGGAAATTTGTAAATGTCCGGACTCCCCCCATGCAGAGCATGCGCGGCTAACAGGGCACCCAGCCGGATGGTGTCACTTACATGGGGCTCCGACAGTCAGAAAGAGCCCGTCCTCTGCCTCCCCTGCAGCAGAGATCACTCCCTCCCTCCCTGCATTCGCAGATTGCCTCCGGCAGTTCGCACTGGCAGTCTGGAGCTCCTCCTCCCCTGCCAGCCAGCCTGCCGGGACGAACGGCTCACAGAGACGTTAGGCGAAGGCCAACAACAAGGGGGCCAGGGGGTCGGAGAAGGGGCAGGGAGGTTTTGGAGGGGGCAGTTAAGAGACGAGGGATCCAGGAGTTTGGGGGGGCTTTCTGGGGGGGGGTGTGGATAAGGTTTTGGGCAGTCAGGGTACAGGTAGGATCCTGGGGGGCAGTTAGGGGACAAGGAACAGAGAGGCTTAGGTAGGGGGTGGGATTCTGGGGGGCAGTTAGGAGCAGGGGTCCCAGGAGGGGGCAGTCAGGGGACAAGGAGCAGGGGGAGGGTTGGGGGGCTCTGAGGGGGGTGGAAAGTGGGAGGGGCAGGGGCAGGGCTCCTCCCTTCCTCTTTTTTGCTTGCTGAAATATGGTAACCCTAAAAACTATATAGTATAAGTGGTCAGCCAAGTTTGCAATTTGACCCCCATCTAGAAATCTGCACTTGTAGGAACAAGTCCATATCAGGGAAGAGCCTGAAGCAGGTGACACTGGCATGCTGGAGAAGCTTGGATGGTGGCTACTGTCGAAAAAAAATGGCTAAGCAGCACCAGCATGCATGCTGGTATGAGACGATGCACTGACCCACAATTGGGGATTCCTCATAATCCATGATATGTAGTGCAACAAATTCAAAAAAGCAGACCTACTGTGGGATGAGAGCTGGTCCTGCCTGGGATCAAAATAAGGGGACTGGAAAGAAAAGGGATCTGAGGCTGGACAAGAATGAGCTAGAAAGAAGGGGTTTGAAAAGGACAAAAACTTGCCATGCACAGTGGTCTTTGTTATTTGATCTCCTGCACAAAACAAATAGACCTGAATTCTAAAATTTTCTTTACCCAAAAGAAACTCATCTAAAAACTATTATTTATCAAGGACTCCATTGTTTTCCCAGTGCATTTTCTCAGCTGAAGGCTGTTATACTTAAGGAAAATCATCTTGCCTTATAGAGCAAAACCAGGTTCTACATTTTTTTCCTATCACTTCTTTAGAGTGGAAGTGAAAGAATAATGCAAGGCTTGTCTGGGAATGACAGCAGAATGAAAACATCATGGATGGTATTTATTGTAGAAGTTGACAATTCTGCACTAGTCACAAATCACAACAATGTAAATTGCTCCAAGAGTAACAGCACTCAGAGGCTTGGATTCATTCAAACAGAACAATGAACAGCAATACTAGGATCTTATCAGTTGCATTAATTGAAGATAATCTTGCCCAGAATCTGATTATTGTTTCAGCTGTCCATTTTCATTTTTGAATTATAGGGCTAGCAATTCATAAAGCTTCCACTATTAAAAAGCATCTGCGGGGAGTATCCCATAGGAAAAACTTTTGTGAAGACAAGAGTAGAACTGTGTGGAGACGGAAAATTTCATTTCATGGAGGCTTTTCAGGATTCTGACATTCAATTTTGTTCCTATTAGGAACAAAACATGAAAATTTTGAAATTCTCTGCAAAAGAAAATCCCCCCCCCAAAAAAAATTTTTCATGTTGACAAAATTGAAACATTGTGTTTTGATTTCAACTTTTTCAGCTGTGATTTCTCAGAGTGCAGCGCTTATCTCACAGATCATTGGTGGATCAAAGCAGACTTTCTCTCTATCAAGACATAGGTGGTCCATTAGAGTACAGCGCCTCTCTTCTACACATTCCCTCCCTCAGATCCATGCTCAGTTCAATCCCCACTTCTCCTCCATCCCCTTACACACAGCCCAATATAGCCATCATGCCCCCTAAAGCTCCACATCTCTCCCATGGATTCCTACAACCCCAGGCCGTGCTCTTTCCAAACCAACACCCTCATCTTCCTCATGTTCCTTCACAATGCAACCCCACTCCTCAAGATGCTCAAAGAAACCTACTAATGTGGAGTCAAGGGGGTCATGGGCTACAGTGAGCATTCTGACACTCATGAGACCACCTGCCACAAAAACATCTCAATGTGGAGGAAGGGAATGGCCAAGGAACATGTCTTCATTCCACAGGAGTGCTCAGGCAGGGCACATGGAGGGTGCTGCCAGAAGCAGAGAGGGCCAATGGGGAGGGCATATTCAGGAGCAGCTCAGATTTGCAGGGGGAGCTGGGAGTGGGAAAGGAAGCATTAACATGGTCCTGACTTTTCCACTCTACTATTCTTCTGTGGTTCATCAATCCCAGTTCAGCAAACTAAAGCATTTTCACCGGGCAGAGAAAGGATGGAAGCACCAGTGCTTTGCCACTAACAACTTCTGCTGCGTCACTGTGCTGCTCCTGCGTACAGCTTATCCTACGCTGACCTATCTGCTCCTAGCAGCCCCCAGCCAGTCATCAGGTCTATGCTGGAAATGCTTGAGGCCGTGGGTATCTGAAGCTAAAGAAGGAGAACTAACACTAGGGGGGACATGTTACACTAGGGGAGAAGGACCCAAGTCAGGAAAATGACATTGGGCATCATTGTGGACAGTTCAATGGAAATCTTGGCTTAATGTGCAGCAACAGTCCAAACAAACACAACCTATAGATTCTAAAATGAGGGAGAAAATAAAGGGAGACAGCAAAGATGTAGCTGAAGAAACAGAATAATATCAGTGAGTGAAAGAAAACATGTTGGGCTTCCCAACAAGACATAAATGTAATAAAAATCTTTCTGTTCTAAGAAAACTAGCTAGAACTCCCTTACCATAGCTTCCTACTCAGGGCAGTGGTTGCCTACACTATGTGCATCCACAGCTCTCCCATCCTCTGCTGCACTGAAAAGTGAAATATTGGAATAAAACTGAAGTTGGATGCCTTTCGTGGCAGTATAGAGCATTAGCCAACAGGCAGTTAGGCAGGCCCCATCATCCTATTTTTTAAAAAATTCATAAAAAGAACAATTGCCAATAATCACAGCAGAGAAAGATTTTCTGTAATGTTCGTTAGAGAACAGCATTTCTTCTTTGGTATTTCCAGTTAGACAATTCTAATAATGGGGTAGTAATATGGCAGTTTGGGAAGGCTAAAATTAGCATTTGACAAGTACTTTGTGGTTCACAATGTAAATATCTATGGCATTATAATTCAGTCACTCTAAAAGGTAAAGAATGATATTCTGCTCATCTGAATTACTAAATGCATGGTCTTTTAGTAACTTTCAGAGGGTACTAATTCACACAAGTCCCCAAAGCATCTTGTCAAAGCTTTTTTACAGTGCAAAGATAATACTTCTAACTACACTTAATGTGTTTTGGAACACAAGCTTTCTGAATCACAAGACCCTTTTGTTTTCTGTACTTTTCTGGGCAGATGGTTTCATATCGCATTTCAAAAGTCAAAAATGCAATTTTATTTATGCAAATTCTATCTTAAGAGTTGCACATCGGAAAATCCAACAATTCAGTTTCTAATTTATGAAATCACACTAATAAATAATTGAATGATAAAGTCAATACCAATTGTCTAATTTTTTTAAGTTGCTTTTAAGTAGAAATCCCTGTACATATGTCCTCCTGCATGAAAAGGAAGCCAATGTTAAATAATTCAAACAACCTTGTTTACTGAAGTTTAAGCCTCAAGCAGAAAAGCTCTCTTATTTAGGTAGGATAAGAAGAAGAGGACCTTAGAAATTTTCACTGTGGAAATAATTTGCTTATCAGTGTCACTCTATGTGATGGTTTCATTGTGCCTTCTTAAAAGGTATAAGCATACCAACTCATGCATTAAACAAGCTCTGTTACACACAGATAGCATTCCTTTAGATTCTTGATGTCACACCTTTATTACAAAGCAAACTGTTTGTTACTTAAAGAATAGACCAATAAGACCACCTAATCCAGACCAGGGCATGCTGGTTTGCTTCTGAGGCAGTGTGAATGGGTTAAGGTGAGCTATCTAGCTGCATGTTGTGTTTTGGGTCAGGCTTAACTGAACACAAATCCCAGCTGGGGAAGGAGCTGGATGGTTACTATGAAAGGAGGATGTTCAGAGCGGAAGAGGGCTGCAGGCAGGGAGAAACTCTGCAGTCACCCTCTGGAATGAGTGTGTAGAGGGACCAGGAAGGTTAAGGAGGAAGACTCAAATGAGAGGGAGGAGCGTAGAAAAATATCCTTTCCCTGGGAAGCAACCAGAAAGGATGAGAAGAGCAAGGCTATTCCCAGGGTGAGCTGGAAGCCTGATGGGAGGTGGGAACCCTCCGCAGCTGCAGCCTGCCTGAAGCCGTGAGTGAGGGGAGGAGTCTGCCAGTTCTTGGACAGTGGGAGGCATAGAAGCCTGGGATGAAGTGTGGGGAAAAGACTATAGTAGTTGAGGCATACCTGTGAGGAAGGAGCAACCTACTGAACCCAGCTGGGCTGAAAGTGTGTGTGTGTGTTTCTAGTGGATTTTGATAAAGGACTCTGTGGTCCCAAAAGGGGCTGGACTAATTGGAGGGCCAGGACACTCCTACAGCTGGACTAGGCCAAAGCATTGTGGAGGAAACTGAGACGTGAGTGCTGCAATGCTACATCCAGCCAGGAGGTTGTGTGTTAGGGCAGCAACTTGCCACAGGCAGAGCATGTATGCATAATGATGGACTCAAACGTCCCTATACAATCAAAGGAAAAAGTGGCACCTTGGAATGGCATAGAAACTACTCAACAATAACACTGAGTATACCATATGTTTAAACCACTCTCCCACTTGTACCATATAAATGTCTGCTGTCAATGTCTCTGCATAACACAAGACGCAAGGTGATTGAGTTCACAGTCTGTGTCCAAAGAAAAATAGTTCTTAACTCCCAAGACATCATGGAAGCCTAGATGAGAGTAAATAGGTACTTGGAGGAGCCAAAAAAATGTCCCTTGTCCACCAGTAAAATATAATGATTTGGGACCAGGCATGTAAGAATCTACCAACTAACTCCGAAAGCTCGGGAGACGGTTTGTGGGAGAACCTGCAAATGTCACTAATGTAGAAGAAAGCCTCCAGAGACATTCACACGTTTGACAGTCTGATTACATCGGCCATCCTCTCAGGTAAAATCTCGAGAGACATTTTGCCCCCAAATACCCCTTTGGTCTCGAGAAAGATGTGCTGGGCCGGGAACCAGGAAACAGTGGATTGTGGTCTCATCTCTTCTGATGAATTCTGTGAATTGTGCAGCTTACAGTACTAATGACTGATCAAGGTCTGGCATCTCCACCCCAGGAGAGAGGTAGCTGAATAACTGACAGGTTGCACAAGGTCACTTCAGGCAGAGCTGGGAACAGAGCCTGGAACACTAATATGACACAGTCAACTTTCATTCACTCAATCACACTGTCTTTCAGACTGTACCAAATCTATGTGCCTAGCTATCATGTGGATAACCACTGCTCTAACCACTAGACCATACTCTACTCAGACAGGAATAGAAACCAGAAATCCTGATGCTCCACATTCCACTGCTGCCTCACAAATAATTATGTAACTCACTGTGTTTTATGTCCTCCTCTAGAGGTTAATTCACCTGGAGAACAGCAGCCTAACTGTGTAACCAGTTGCTCATTTCACTCAAATAGTAGAGAAATATGCTGTGGATTCGGAGTTACCCAATTTAAAACATGCTGACCATCCATGTGGGGAAAAAAAATAGCATGCATTCATGAAATTAGAGACTAAAATAATGCAAACACAAGGAATGAGAATTAAGGTTGCTCTATATGAGAAGTGTTTGGTGGCTCTCCATTCCAGCTCCCATATCACAAACTCATGACTACACTTTGGCAGACTCAGAGAGGCCAGGAATTTCCATGACCATGGAGGCTGAACTGTGCCAAGAGCACAGATTAGAGTTGAAGCCTGCTGATGAGGCAGTGTGTATGGAAAGCTTACCTTCCTGCTGCCCTACAGGTACACAGAGGACTTCATTTACGAGGGCTCTTATGCAAATGCCTGGCACCAGCACTGAATTCACACACCAACTTAAAAAATTGTATATTCTAGTTTACCAAGGTCACATTTCTGCCAAATTCATTTCCAGTTAAGGTTGTGGAAAATGACTAACTAGAATAGTTAAATAAATTTGTCCTGTTTAATTTTAGCAATGGACATTTATGTGTACAGAATTGATAAAGTTCTGTTACTATTTAACCACATAGCCAAAATATAAGGCAATGTTGTAGTGTAAGGAGTCATGTTAGTTTGAAATTAAGCACTTGAAAATTACACTACAGTGCTGGTGAACCAAATAGACAGTTGCTGTTACATGAGAAATAGTCTCAGAAATAATCTTTTGGAACCTTGACAAAGGATAACAGTATACCTTTCATCACAAGTACAGTATGATCATTATTGGTATGACACACACTGCCTATATATATATATATATATATATATATATATATATATATATATATATATATATATATATATATATACACACACACACACACACACTCCTACCTCTACCCCGATATAACGCAACCTGATATAACACAAATTCTGATATAACGCAGTAAAGCAGTGCTCTGGGGCTGCACGCTCTGGCGGATCAAAGCAAGTTCGATATAATGCAGTTTCACCTATAACATGGTGAAATTTTTTTGGTTCCCGAGGACAGCGTTATATCCAGGTAGAGGGGTGTGTGTGTGTGTGTGTGTGTGTGTGTGTGTGTGTGTATAAAGCTATAAATAAGCAAATATTTGTTTTATTTGATATTTGGTAGACTTCTTAGAAAATAAGCAATATATTGAGGGGTAAAAATGTACTTTAACATGTTTCTATTGCATTTTCAGCCTATGACTGGTAAATTAGAAAATATTAAATCAGTTATGTCCCAATTTGGATGGGATTACATTTGAGTGGACTGTTGCACCACATTGCATTGTTGAACTGGTGCTCAACTGACTTTATGGGGGTTCCACATAGACACAGCAATTCACGCCCAGGCAGTTATTTTCAGGCTTAAGGCCTTAGTGTTAACTGCAAGACTTTTCTGCACCTCTTTCATTGCCAGGTTCTGGTTTGACCAATATGAAGAATTTTGTTTCTACTATAAATTGTTTCATTATATAAGCTGATCTGTGTGGATAGAAACAGAAGTTGACAAAATATTTCATTGATCAATTAACTTTTTATTTATATGTAAAGCTGTACACCTTACATATGACAATAATTGACATATAGACAGAGATCCTCAGCTATAGCCCAGGAGCACACATTGCACTCCCCCAATCCTGGGCTGACTGTGTGAGGGGCTGTCCTCTGTCTGGACCACCAGCATAAATTAGAAGAGCCCAAGAATTACTCTTAGTTAAGCTGATTGCCAACAAACCCAAGAAGCAGTACAGCATCTGGGGGGTCAGTGAGCCATACAGAAACTGCATCAACCTCCCTTTTCCAGCTATCCTCTTCCCCTCTGCTGGCAGCAGGAAGAGAGGGAGAAGAAATAGTGTAGAATCTCTTACACTGCCATCTCTATGCCACAGAAGGAATCCCTTTACACTAGGTAGGATGATCCTCCTGTGGCTGGCTACACAAGCTTTAGAGCTAGAATCAGTTGGCAGGATGGTGTAAAATGGTCACATAGCACCACAGAACATGGGTCACAGAGTTAGATAGAGCTGTTCAGATTATGACAATTCTGTTTTGCAACAACGTTATAAATTTGGTTTCCTGCTACAGTGGAATGAAACCAAAACCTTTTGAACATTTTTGCAAAAATGGAATTGTGTCAAAATGTTCATTTTCAGATTGAAAGTAGAGCTTTTAGATTCAGGAAGGGGGCATGTGTGGCTAGGGCACTGGTGTGGGTGATTCAATTTCAAGTCCCTGTTTCCCTGATTTGGAGCAGAATTTTTCATCTCATATTTCTCTGGATCAGACAGAGCAGAGATTTGAACCTGATCTCCCACACCAGTGCCCTAAACCACCAGGCTACAGAGTGTGAGAGTCTTTCATTTGATTAAAAATGCTCTCTCCCCCTCTCTAAAATCGGAATGTAATTTTAACTTCCAACATAAATCAGTGCTTTAATTTCACTTTTGTCTGCTTAGGGGGATCTCTCCCCTGCCACCTTCATGATCTTGCAAATGAAGGAGGGGATTCAAATATTTGGGATGAATCAAATTTTGAAGTATTACAACTACAAGTGTCCCTTCAAATGTCTTTACACCTAACTCATCAGAACCTCCAGCTCTTGTACATCTCTCCATCACTGGTTATATGGTCTAGCAAGCTACCCTTACCCAACAATGCCTCATGCACTGACTGCCTCCCCTGGTGACAGACACACAGCACATCTTCCTCTTCTTCCTTCTCTAAGAATGACTTTCCCTATGGTAACTGTTGATCTGTGGAGCTACCTTCAGAGGAAGCAGGGGAAAAAAAAAAAAAAAAAAAAAAAGCACAGAGATACAGATAGTCCAGAGAGAAAGGACTATTCAGCAAGGCTCAATGATTGGGGAGGGAACACCCTCCAGGTACCATAGCAAGTAGGAGAAGTACTGCTGCCAAGTTGCCTCCAGAATGCTGAGTGCAGCACTGGATGTATGACTTCCCCAACTCACTAATGTAATGCTGCTAGTTCCTGGGATTAGAGGCAGAGCCTCAAGCCTCCATCCAACAGGCCAAGCTCAGGCAGAGAGCCAAATGGTAGTGGAGAAAAGAAAAACAAAAAACAAACAAACACATTTATCAAGGACTGAAGCTGGCTTGCTATGAGGGGAGAATTCCCAACACATGGGCAATTGAAAATGCAGTGGAGAGCTTAAAAGTATGTGATCACATACTATTTAACATAAAACCCTGTAAACATTACCACATCCATTTACCTGAGAATCCTTTAATGTTACCTGGAGTTCATAGTTCTTCAAAATCCATGAATGCCTGTATAAATGTTCCAAGGCTAAATGAATAGCAGGTAACACTCCTGCTGTTAGATTTCTCTGGTCTGTTATGCAACTGACGGGTAAAAGCCCAAGAATAGATAGGCGAGTACGATCCCGTTCTTCAGAACATCTGATTATTAACAGCATGTAAATTACCAGAATCTTCCTCCTCCATTTCCAGAAAACCATCTTTCCTAGTCTCTCTGTGTCTTCCTGTTTCCCCTTGGAGCATTCATCCCTAGAGAGAACAGGCCTCAGCTTCTCTCTCTGCCAGACATTTTGCAGCTTTCTTTTATCTTGGTCAGTTATGTCCCTCTGAGAAAGGAGCTAATTGTTATTAAAGGATAAAGAGCTCTCCAAGGCTGGCTTTTCCAATTTGGACAGTAATCCTGCTCACAGCAATGCTGTGAATCAATACTTCACAAGAATAATCTTTAGGCAAATTGCTCTGCCAAGTCTAATTTTAGACATGTGTCATTTCAGACATTTCTTTAGCAGAAATAATCATCCATAGTTGACAAATCTATAAACAAATAAGTATAGTCATTCTTTTAAAATCTGATATTCTATTAGTTGATCCAAATGCTAGTATATTGAAATATTATTTTCAGTGCCTCTTCATGCTCTCACATATGCAATATTGCTTCAGTTTGTTTTATTTTGTATAATTTAGCTATCAATTGTTGTTTCAAATTACATTATATAAACCAAACAGAATATGTAGCGTTGTACATGGATAATATCTTATATGCTTCAGAAAGCAATAAGATAGCTCAATCACAGTTGCACATCTTGGGCCTGATTCTATTCTATCCTGATTCTATAAAGATGGAGAAATTGGAGAGGGTCCAGAGAAGAGCAACAAGAATGATTAAAGGTCTTGAGAACATGACCTATGAAGGAAGGCTGAAAAAATTGGGTTTGTTTAGTTTGGAAAAGAGAAGACTGAGAGGGGACATGATAGCAGTTTTCAGGTATCTAAAAGGGTGTCATAAGGAGGAGGGAGAAAACTTGTTCATCTTAGCCTCTAAGGATAGAACAAGAAGCAATGAGCTTAAACTGCAGCAAGGGAGGTTTAGATTGGACATTAGGAAAAAGTTCTTAACTGTCAGGGTTGTTAAACACTGGAATAAACTGCCTAGTGAGGTTGTGGAATCTCCATCTCTGGAGATATTTAAAAGTAGGTTAGATAAATGTCTATCCGGGATGGTCTAGACAGTATTTGGTCCTGCCATGAGGGCAGGAGACTGGACTCGATGACCTCTCGAGGTCCCTTCCAGCCCTAGAATCTATTCTCCCTGCACACCCAAAACTTCTGTTAAAGTCAATGGGAATTTTGCATGTACAAGGAATGCAAGTTTGACCTTCTCTCCTACAGTGTTCATCCTTAAATCTTGATGATTGCTTTGGATAATATCTTAGATATCTAAATAATTTTACTTTGGTATTTGCAGTAGTCTTAAGGAACACCCATAATAAGTATAAAGAAGTTATAAACCCTGAGGTAATCATACCTATTTATCTAAAGAAAAATTGCCCTGAAAATCTGCCAATCACTGTAATTATAACTAGATCTGGGTGGAAAAGGTTTTTGGCATCCTGCAAAATTTTTTGGAGATTCCAAAAAAAATTCCCATTCCAAGTTGGGACAAAAAAAAAAAAAATTCAGCTTGGCTCAATGAAAATGTTTCATTTGGATAACTTCAAACAAATTTAATTTTGATTTCAACCATTTTTAATTGTTAAAAAAATACTATAATTAGATTACATTTCTAAACAAAAAGTAATTTTGAATGAGAAAACCAGAATTTTTCATTTTGAAAATGTTGCAACAAAACATTGACAACTTCAAAACTTTTTTCAAGAAATCTCTCTAAACCAACCCTTTCCCCACAAAAAGTTCTCATTTGAATTAACTGGCATTTTCTGACCAAAAACCCCACCATTCATCAAAAAATCCCCAATTATCTCTAATTGTAAACATCCTAATTTTTGGTAATTGAATTCTGTACATTGGATGACCCAATGCACAGAATATGCTTTAAATAAAATTATGTTAACTTCTAAATATCTCAGCTGGAAGTGACAGAGCTAGATAGCATTTTAACAGCTATCCCTGAGTAAAGGGGTAAGGCATAGCTGGACTGACCCAGGAGGAGCCCAGGGAACAAACTGTGCTTCAGTTTACTGCTGGAGCTGACCAGTAGCCAGTTACTGCATACTGACCCTTGCACCAACTCTTATTCCTGGTTAGGGTGACCAAGTGTCTGGTTTTTGACCAGAACACCTGGTTGGAAAGGGATCCTGGCAGCTCTGGTCAGCAGGGCCGCCCAGAGGATTCAGGGAGCCTGGGGCAAAGCAATTTTGGGGGTCCCTTCCAATAAAAAAAGTTGCAATACTATAGAATACTATATTCTTGTGGGGGGCCCCTGTGGGGCCTGGGGCAAATTGCCCCAATTGCCTCCCTCCCCCCCCCCCCCCCCCCCCCCCCCCCAGGGCAGCCTTGCTGGTCAGCACAGCTAACAGGGCCGTTGACTATCCGGTTAGCGATGCAACACAGCGGGGCTGGCAGGCTCCCTGCTAGCCTCTGTGCTGTGTGGCTCTCGGGAAGCAGCCAGCATGTCCCCCCTCTGCCTCCTACGCATAGGAGCAGCCAGGAGGCTCCGCGTGCTGCCCCCACCCCAAGCGCCACCCCCTGAGGGGGTGGTGCCTGCGGACGGAGCAGTGCACAGAGCCGCCTGGCCGCTCCTCCCCGTAGGAGCCGAAGAGGAGGACATGCTGGCTGCTTCTGGGAGCTTTTTGAGGTAAACGACACCCGGAGCCTGCACCCCTGAGCCCCAACCCTAGCCCTGATCCCCCTCCCATCCTCTGAACCCCTCAATCCCAGCCCAGAGCACCCTCCTGCACCCCAAACCCCTCATCCCCAGCCCAGAGCCTCCTCATGCACCCCACATCCCTGCCCCATCCCAGAGCCTGCACCCCCAGACAGAGCCCTCACCCCTCCTGTACCCCAGCCACCTGAGCCAGCCTGGTGAAAATGAGCAAGTGAGTGAGGGTGGAGAGAGCAAGCAACAGAGGGAGGGGGGGTGGGATGAAGTGAGCAGGGATGGGGCCTTGAAGGAGGGGCATGGGTGGGGTCTCGGGGTAAAAAGTTGTAAGTAGAAAATTGGCAGCCCTAGTTCTGACCTGTGCTGGGAAGAGCAGAGCCCACCTATTTTTTTATTCCTCTCACCTCTCCCAGGCTCAAGCACAGGGTGAATGGAGAATACTGAGTGCTCAGCCCTGCTCTTCCCCAGCAGCCTTGCCGACAGCCCCGATGTGAGGCAGTATGGGGAAACATGCAGGGCAGGGAGAAGAAGGGATTTACTCCTCTTTATGTCCTTGTCTGACCACATAGATCTAGGCCCAAATCCAGCACAACATTATTGGAACCCCCTCACTGAGTAATTTAGAACATTATCTGGTCAGAACTCTACCGAGTATGCAAGGATGGATCAATCCTGCATTAGCAGGGGAATAGATATAATGATGCAATCGGTATTTTCCTGCTTTTATCCCAATGATTCTATAATCTGATTATTAAAAAAGTTTTTAAAACTTGGGGGAAATTAACCCTTGAGCAGAGGGCTGGCACAAGGCCAATTTGCCACTTAAGTCATACTTAAGGACTTTTTACACAGCTTAAGTGGGATTAACTTGTGCATAGGCCTTGTGGTAGAACCTTTTTATCAGGGTTAATTAAATATTGCTAACTCCAGGCATTCCAAAATTATGAATCAGGCCCCCCAAATTCATGATTGTTTCCTGCGTCATAATTTTTAAACCAGTCTCTTTTTTGTGCAAAAGGATTGAAATGTGCATGCACAAATGTTGGGGGTATGATCTTACCCCACATATATGCAAAACTGGTCTTCATTCAAACCTTCACTCTTCTTGGCCTGTGCTATCATCAGGTCTTTCTAGCTAGGTCATCAATGTGGTCAGATGTTAGGCTGCTTGTGTGTGTTCTCCCTGTGTGCTGTCCCAGTGCTGTGCAGGCAGCTGGCACAGCAGATCTCGAGCGAACCGCCCAATGACCACAAGATCGGTTAAGGTACTAAAGCAGCCAGTCCGGTTTATTGTCAATGAAGCATGGTCCTAGCTCCCCGAATCAATGTCTACAGTTATACTAGCACATCCATGTATGCCCGTGACAATGGATGTAGCTCAGTGAATGGTGGGACTTTCCCATTCCTCCCTCGGCTGACCAAAGGATGGGTCAGTGTGTTCCTGTTATTTTTGGAGAATGTGCTGGTATCGAGGTGTTCTGGTACCATCCTTCTGCAATGTGCTTGCGTGAGTGCTCTGTGCCCAGCACCTCTTAGGAATATGTGTTTTTGTAATATCAGCCCTGTGCTTGCCAAATTCTGTGAGCAGGGCCTGCCTCTTGCTCATAACCTGAGTTTGCTTCATATCAGTAAAGTTTTGACCACTGCTTTAGTTCAGGCCTCTGATACAAGGGCTTATGTCTCAGCTCTCTTCCTACTACACCACTATTGGCAGAAAGAGGGACAAAATGATTCACCAGTATGACCTCATGTTTTCTGCAACATATCACACCTGATTTCAGAAGAGCCAGCTCATTAGCACTAAATTTTGCAGAAAACTGAATATTGCGGCATTGCCCCAGTAGCATTCCAACAGCTACATTGCAACTCATATTATCCTCCTGTGCAAGAAAGAAAGAATGAGTAAGAGAACACACATACATCCATACATAGCCTCGTTTACTCCAAAATACTTGGACCTAAGATCTGAGGAGCCTACTGGCTGACCAGAATAACTGCAACAATGTGAAATAGGTAGCAGTTTACTACCGGCATAAGCCAGTAGTAAAAACTACTACTCCCATAAGTGAGGGGCAAGCAAGAGAGGAATTGTGACTCGTATCTGACTCACAATGCCTCTCAGGGCTACTTCTCATTTGGTGCACTGTATGCACCTAGGGTTACCATCCGTCCGGCTTTCCCCGGACATGTCCGGCTTTTCAGTGTTAAATGGCCGTCCGGGGGGGGATTTCTAATCAAGTAGAAATGTCCGGGATTTCCCCTTTCTCCTCATGCAGAGTACGGCTCGGCTGATTGGATGGCGGGACCTGATTGAAAGCTGCACGCAGCCACTGGGGCCTCTAGCAGCCAGAGTCCCTCCCCCTCCCCGCTCCCTCCTCCCCCGCAGAGCAGCACAGAACAGTGTTTGAGTCCACATGGAGCCCGCAGCTCTCCCTCTGCTGGGTGAGCAGAGGCTGCAGGGCGAGGAGGATCAGGGCAGGCAGGGGCATAGAGGCTGCAGGGGCAGGGCAGGCGGGGGCTGCAGGGTGAGTGGGGAGCAGGGGCACAGAGGCGGGGAGTGCAGGGGGCACGGAGGCTACAGGGATGGGGGTGCAGAGGCTGCAGGGCAAGGAGGAGCAGGGCAGGCAGGGGCATAGAGGCTGCAGGGGCAGGGCAGGCAGGGGGCACCGAGGCTGCAGGGCAAGGAGGAGCAGGGCAGGCAGGGGCATAGAGGCTGCAGGGGCAGGCGGGTGCAGGGACTGCAGGGCTAGTGGGGAGCAGGGAAGCACTTAGCAACCTCCAACCAAGATCAAGGCGGGAGGGAGGAGGGGGAATGCAGGGTGCTCAGAGAAGGGGGCAGGGACTTTGGGGAAGGGGTTGGAGAAGGGGCAGGGTTGGGGCAGGGCCAGGGGCAGAGTTGGAGCCCTGTGGAGTGTCCTCTTTTTTAAATGTTTGAATGTGGTAACCCTGTATGCACCACAACTTGCTCAGGCTTGTACCTAAACTCACACTCTTGTCCTGAGCATATGGCATGATGCCTGGTAAACAAGGAAGATAATGCTGGAATTTGAGCTGTGTGGAAGTCTGTGGGCTTAGTTGTTTGCTTTAATAACCACCTTCTGTTTAAGAAAGAAATATACAATGACATGGAGGCACCTTGTTCCCCATCATTTAGGGCTTAAAGAAAAGTGCTGCTGTTTTGACTTCAGCACATAACACTTGAAGTTTGTAGCAGGTGATATGTCTGTTTAATAGATTAAAATTGCCCAGTGTCAATCTTGTGTTGTACCTATTGTGACAAAGCTCTGTCCTTGCCTCCATGGGTCCTGCATTTCCTGACAGATTTCACTAGCCTCAGAGGCTCACTGTGACCCTCCCCCTTAACCCTTCTCTCTCTCTAGGGAGAAGGGTCACAGTCTATTGAGCCATTTTCATCATAAGCCAGCAAGGGAGGTGACGAGAAGCTATCCTCCCTTGCACAGTCTCTGTTGTCTCCCAGTCTCAGTGATCAATCAGGGGTAAAGGGAGGCGGGCAGAGAAAGAGCCTGGGCCCACCCTCTACTCCGGGCTACAGCCCAGGGACCCTAATAATATCAGCTATGGTAGCTGACCTTTTAGGAACAGGACACGTACAATTCCGTGAGCTACTTCCCCACAGCAGCCCCCACTTCCTCAAGCTCCACTTCACCCTTACCTCAGCACCTCCTTCCTTGCACCTAGTATGGTGTATACAGCTCAGGCTCTCCAACAGCACAACTTCTTACAGCTCCTGACATGTATGCCCACCTGACTAACTGGGAGACTTTTTAACTAGTTTCATCCAGCCCCTGATTGGTTTCAGGTGTCCCAATCAACCTAGCAATCTCCACTGCCTTCTGGAAAGCTCTTAATTGGCCCCAGGTGTCTTAATTGACCTGGAGCAGCTGCCATTTACTTATCCTGGTACCAGGGATTTGTTTAACCTGGGGCTAATATATCTATCTCCCATTACTTTTCTACTAGCCATCTGGCCTTGCCCCGTCACACTATATATTACAACCTATAGCTCTGTTGAACTGGGAGAACAAATCATGATTCTTTACAATTATTTTTTCAAATCTTTGTTGCTCTTCATTAAAAAATATATCTACACTAAAAAATCCTTTTCTGAAAATGATTTTCAGCAGTGGATTCTGGTACGGAAAACTGTTTCAGCAAATGTAACTGAGACTTCCACCAAGAAATACTGTACAGAAACAAATCCAAGAAACACTCTGGGAGGTCACCTTCACTTGCCCCTTTTTCCTTAAAAACAAGTTCTGCACTGATAAGTGCCTATACAAATAGAATAATGGAATTCCCATATTTATTGTCTCTCCATTACTCTACATCACATTTGATCATTTTGCAAGGAAAAGGTGGTAGTGTATTCCCCCCTCCCCCAGCCCTGCAAACTATGTTCTTTCCATCTCATTTAGGGTGACCAGATGTCCCGATTTTATAGGGACAGTCCCGATTTTTGGGTCTTTTTCTTATATAGGCTCCTATTACCCCTCCCACTCCATCCCTATTTTTCACATTTGCTGTCTGGTCACCCTAATCTCATTAACCATCACCACAAATAAAGATTCTATAATTGCATTTTAGTTAACATTCTGCTGATGGTGCATTAGTCAGAAAAGAATTAATCTCTGCAGTTGCTAACAGAAATAAAAGGTAGCAAAATTTTTGTTTTCATTAATGTAAGCATATATGAATGAATATGCAGTGGGGGCAAATCTGGGGATTCAGAGGTATCATGATCACATAGCCACTTTTCTGGCCATAATTTCACTTTAACTATTTTTCTTTTCCAGAATTGACTGGTTTTACTGGTTTTATTTTGACATAGTTGTCAACTTCCAATAAAATGTGTTTCCTGCCAGGAATAGTTAGTCACCTAACCCGAATTTACTTTCCTGTTTCAGATCTTCATAGATGTTTGCTGACACAATGAATACTATTATCTGTGTATCAAAACAGATGTTCACAACTTTTCACTTTGCTGAATTAACTAGCCATAGGTGCCATCCATGTAGTTGAACACATAGATTTGCCCATGAGAAGTAGGAAAATTTGCTCATAATACATAAAACACCTGTAAAGCATATGTTTTACCTCAGTCACATCTTTCAGGAGAATTTTCTCAACTGAATTTGCTAAACACACAGAATTTTTTTCCACAGTCATGAGCAACTGTCAAATCCTAATCTAACAAATGATTCACTGTATGTGCTTCCTAAATCTACTTCTCAAATTTGAAAGTCAAATATGTTAATTTTTGGAATTATGCTAATTTTCAAATAAATTTAAACTAAAGACCAATTAGGCTACTCATGTTTGAACCAATTTCCCCCAAAAATTTTAGCTGGCTTGAGCAAACAATTTACTTATTTTTCTTTAGGGATAATCACTAAATTTTTGCTGAAGCTAATTTCCAGCCTTAGGAAATTAGTCACTGTTAGCATTTCTTTTGTGTGATGTCACATGCGTGCATAAAGAACGAGGAGTACTTGTGGTACCTTAGAGACTAACAAATTTATTTGAGCATAAGCTTTCATGGGCTAAAACCCACTTCATCAGATGCATGCAGTGGAAAATACAGTAGGAAGATATATATACACAGAGGACATGAAAAAATGGGTGTTTCCATACTAACTATAATAAGAGTAATCAGTTAAGGTGGGCTATTATCAGCAGGAGAAAAAAACTTTTGTAGTGATAATCAGGATGACCCATTTCCAACAGTTGACAAGAAGGTGTGAGTAACAGTAGGGGAAAAAAATAAGAATTAGCATGGGGAAATAGGTTTTACTTTGTGTAATGACCCATCCACTCCCAGTCTTTATTCAAGCCTAATTTAATGGTGTCCAGTTTGCAAATTAATTCCAATTCTGCAGTTTCTCATTGGAGTCTGTTTTTGAAGTTTTTTTGTTGGAGTATTGCGACTTTGAGGTCTGTAATCGAGCGACCAGGGAGGTTGAAGTGTTTTCCGACTGGTTTTTGAATGTTATAATTCTTGACGGCTGATTTGTGTCCATTTATTCTTTTGCGTAGAGACTGTCCGGTTTGGCCAATGTATATGGCAGAGGGGCATTGCTGGCACATGATGGCATATATATCAATATTGACTGGGAGTGGATGGATCGTTACACAAAGTAAAACCTATTTCCCCATGCTAATTTTTTCCCCTACTGTTACTCACACCTTCTTGTCAACTTGTGCTTGCTTCGGTAGCTCATATAATAAAAAATTGGACTGATACAGAGAAGATTAGCATGGCCCTTGCACAAGGATGACATGCAAATTCGTGAAATGTTCCATATTAATTAGGATGATTTAGTTGAGGATTGGTCCTACTTTGAGCAGGGGGTTGGACTAGATGGCCTCCTGAGGTCCCTTCCAACCCTGATATTCTATGATTCTATGAACCATTGGAAATGGGCCATCCTGATTATCATTACAAAAGTTTTTTTCTCCTGCTGATAATAGCCCACTGTGACAGTGTACCCCATAAGGCTTTATGGGGAGGGGGTGCTTATAAATGTATGGATGACATAACTGGAATATGTTTTGTGCTGCCTGTGCCATGTAACATATCTCCGTAAGGGTTATGGTCTACTATATCTATTCATCCTATTTGTACATATATATCATTTTCTACTCGAGGTTAAGAATATGGGCTGTATGCTTGCCTGATTTCTAAGTAAGCTTTGTGAGGCATTTGGTCAGCTTTTTTAGGAAGGAATTTGCCAGGTTAAGTACCTGATCAGGAGACACTTAGGGAACAATGCATCTTGGAATGCTCCAATCCACATGAGAAGTCTTCCTGGAGACATGCAAGATGCCATGTGGACAATGGCGTCGGCCTGCAAAGACTGAGTCATGCAGGGGCATGTGACTTGCCCAGGTGACTCCAAAACTCCATCTTGGAGCTGGGCTTTGCATAGGAGGGAGGAGGGGGGTCTCCACCCACAAGAGAGAGTCTACTTAAACCTATGGGAGACCCCTCCAGGTTGTCTTCAGCTGGCTAAAGAAGGAGCCTCTCCACCCCCCCCAGGATACTTGAAGGAGACTGAAACAAAGGACAGTAACTACAGGGGGTGTGAGTGATTGCTGGACCCAGGCTAAAAGGAGCTTAGCCTGTAAAAGGGAGCACTCTGGAACTGGTGAGGAAATTATCTGTATTCAGTTTGATTAGGCATAGATCTGCGCATTTTATTTTATTTTGCTTGGTGACTTACTTTGTTCTGTCTGTTACTACTTTGAACCACTTAAATCCTACTGTCTGTATTTAATAAAATCACTTTCTATTTAGTAATTCACTCAGAGTATGTATTAATACCTGGGGGAGCAAACAACTGTGCATATCTCTCTATCAGTGTTATAGAGGGCGAACAATTTATGAGTTTGCCCTGCATAAACTTTATGAAGGGTAAAACGGATTTATCTGGGTTTAGACCCCATTGGGAGTTGGGCATCTGAGTGCTAAAGACAAGCACGCTACTGCGAGCTGTTTTCAGGTAAACTTGCAGCTTTGGGACAAGTGATTCAGACCCTGGGTCTGTGTCTGGAGTCAGACGGGAGTGTCTGGCTCAGCAAGACAGGGTGCTGGAGTCCTGAGCTGGCAGGGTAAGCAGAAGCAGGGGTAGTCTTTGCACATCTGGTGGCAGCTCCCAAGGGGGTTTCTGTGATCCAACCCGTCACACCCACCTTAACTGATTACTCTCGTTATAGTTAGTATGGCAACACCCATTTTTTCATGTCCTCTGTGTATATATATCTTCCTACTGTATCTTCCACTGCATTCTTCTGATGAAGTGGGTTTTAGCCCACGAAAGCTTATGCTCAAATAAATTTGTTAGTCTCTGGGGTGCCACAAGTACTCCTCGTTCTTTTTCCTGATACAGACTAACATGGCTACCACTCTGAAAGATGCACACATGTATTCCTCTTCTCCTACTTCAGTCTTAGAACAGAGTCATTTTCAGAAAAGGGATGAATAAAGCACTTACAGAAAGACCTTCTCTGAGGGTGTTTTGGGGCTTTTTTGGTCATTTGTTGTTGTCTGGTGCATTCCAAAGGCAAAGGGAGGTACATTTATAGTTCCCTTGTATTCATGGCATTTTAAATTGAGTTCTGGACTCCTTCATCTGTATTTCTGAGATACAGTCCAGTTTAGAAGTTATTAGCTCATGTAAAAGTTTGACTATATATTTAAACTGCAGCTATGTGTCATTTCATGCTCCCACACAATAGTTTCTCCCCTCTTGAGGACAATCCATTAACATTTAGAGGGATGTTCCCATCCCACACTGATGCACTGGCTTTTTTCAAAGCAGATTATCATTAAAACTGGGAGAAATGTTTTGGCAAATAAATTATTTGCCAAAAAGAGCAGTTTTCGGTCAATTGAAATTGTTTGGGAATTTGGGTCAAAGTCAGCAAAAAGTTTCAGCTGAAAAAATGGGGGGAAAAATCCAAAAAAGTCAAAATGTTTCAACATTTTTCTAAATGAAACATTTGGACTTTTCACTTCACCAAGACATTTCATTTAGAAATTTAGCTAGATTTAACCAAAATAAAAATACCCCAAAAAGGTTAATAAAAATCACCCAAAACCAAAATGAAACATTCCATTTTGGATCAAATTAAATGATTCTTTCAAACTGAAACAATTTTCTTTTTGTTTCAATGAGAAAAAATAAAAGAGTATTAATTTGGGTTGATCTGAAATTATTTGTTTTTCCGGTTTGGTCACTAAACTGAAAAATCAGTTATTCACTCTGCTCTGATTATCATTCACCCCCTTTGTATCTCTGAGTTCCATGTTTAATTGCTTATTTTAATCAGGGTATGGCATACTCACAGGTCCTTTGAAGCCCTTATTATCTAACTCTAATATGATTTATTTTTGATGGTAACTCCGATTGTCACACCAAGATACATCTTCCTCTCATGACAGGAGAGGAGACACTACCGAGATTAAGCCACTCCTGCACAGCTCTGATCTGTGTGTGCCTCAGCTTTTCAGGAGCCAGCTGTTCAATTGAGAAGCAGCTGACAGCTGGTGCAATGTTCCTCTAAGGATTTACTTTCCACACTACTACCCAGAGCAATTGGGCCTGCCTGTAGGCCAGAGAGCTTCATCTGAAGAAAGCAGAAGAATCTGTTTTTGCTGCACACACAGCTTCTGTTGGCTCCTAGCAGGTAGCACAAGGGTCTATCTCATCTCCTCTCTGCTGAGCAACACGCTTGAAGTAGAAAGGTGATATTACCATTGTAAATGGCATTAGTGAGACCATTACTAACACAGTGTATCCAGATCTGGTATCCACACTTTGAAAAGGATGTTGACAAACTGGAAAGGGTTCCAAAAAGATCTACAAGAATGATTCAAGGTCTGGAAAACCTGCCATAGAATGAGAGACTAAGGAATTTCAATCTATTTCATTTATCCTGTGCTTACGCAGAAGGTCAAACTCAATGCCCCTTCTAGTTCTAAAATGTATGAATGATTGGAACATAGACTTTTCCATCTCTAGGCTGCAAGCAGTGGAGTAGAGCGGGATCAGAGTGAAAACTACAGAAAGCATGACTGCAAGCCACCAGTGGCCTGTGATTTGTATATTGAGTAATAAGGCTCTAGGGACATAAGACTCTTACAAAACAATATTTTTGCTACAGTCATAAAAGTCACTTCTATCAGCATAGGCTATGGAAATAATTACCTAATGATTCTATGCCTAAAATGTATATGTTAATTATGAAATTAAACTATGCCTGATCGATAAAGATCCCTGCATCTAGTATCTTGTGAAAGTTAAATAATGTGCAATAGTTTCAAAGGACATTTTATTTGCAAGACTTTGATTTAGAAAGATACTATACTGATTTAGTTAAGTCAAACAATTTAAAAATTTAAGGTAAGAAACTGAATGCATTTGTTCTTAATTATAA
This sequence comes from Malaclemys terrapin pileata, assembly GCF_027887155.1. NCBI lineage: Eukaryota > Metazoa > Chordata > Testudines > Emydidae > Malaclemys > Malaclemys terrapin. The sequence goes on along the minus strand of NC_071506.1, from coordinate 169,419,161 downwards.
ATTGCATTTCTGTCTCCTGCTCGTAGTGCCATCTTGCTCCTAAATAACTTTACTGACTTTTACAAATGTTGATTACCCAGCAGCTCCCACTGATGTCAAGAGGAGCTGCATATTATTTAGCACTTTTGAAAATCAGGCCATTTATTTAGCAGCCTAAGGACTTGTCTACATAAGAAAGATACCCTGGAATAAGGTAAGGTAGGGTCTGAATGCAAAGTGCAATAGCCATTCTGGAATAACTCCCTGTGAGGACACTCTTATTCCAGAATAAGAGTGCCTTTTTCTGGTTTATTTTAAGAAACTTCCAAAATGAATTAAACTAAATCAGAAAAAGGCAGAATACCAATGTCCACATGGCAGCTTTTCTAGATTAGCTATTGTGGAATAGTTCATTCTGCAATAGCTTTTCTGGTCAATTTCCCCATGTACACAAACCCTAAATCATGTAACAAGTATTTAACATCAGATTGAAGTGACTAAACTAGATGTTTGGACCTCTATCAGTCACTATCCTGCATGTTTTGCTACATTCCATAGGTCCTTTCTGTCTCTTGCTTTACTCCCTGCTTTCTACTATTGGGAAAGCAGTAAAATGCAACGTCTAAGTGGTGGAGAAGGAATGTATGATAGTGGTTGTTAAAGCACAGGACTGGGAGTCGGGTATTTTGAATATTATCCCTGGATGTTCTATTGACTTGCTGTGTGATTTTGGGTAAGAACTTATTCTCTCTGGGTCAGCCTTGGCCCTCCCTCCCCTTCCTCTGGACTATGCAATTGATTCTCGTTTAAAATTCTCTGGATGGGGAAGAGAAAAAGAGAGAGATTGGGCCCTCTGCTTTCTGTAAATAAAGATACCCACACTTCCCCAGACTCACAGGACTCTTGTGAGATTGAAATCATTAGTGTTTCTAAAGAATTGTATGATTCTATGAGGAAGGCCCTATAGGAGTGCAGAGTATTAATATTATTGTCTATATTTGTGTGTATTTAATACATTTTCCACTGATAACATTGAAAGGACATGTGAGTAAATATATCTGAAACTGATAAAGTTTGAAAAATATACAAATTACTTCCATGTTGTGTCACTTGAGTTTTAATCTGTCAAAGTTTAATCTTCATATAGAGTTGAACTTGTAAAGAAAAATATCTATTGAGTATTAGCTCTTTATTAGGCAAACACTAAATGTCTGCTAGGGCAGGTACAGTAAACAGTGGAAAGGACGTTAATTAACATCCCAAAAGGAGCCTTTTACAACATTTCCCTGAGGGAGAAGGATGCAACATGTTTACAAAGAGGCTTACTGTGTATACACTCCTTTACAGGAATTTTGTAGATCAGTGAAAGTGTAGAGGAAACTGGAACCTGCCCTGTGTAACCAACACAGGAATTATAATGGAGAATGATTTGGGAGAAAACAGAAAAGAGTCAGACCAATATCCCCTGGCTAAAAACACTGGAGTGATACCATTTTGTGAGGGAAATGGTATGGTAAATAAAGCTATGATACTAAAAAGGTGCTGCAGGGCAATGATGAATTAGGCTCACAGTGTTTGGTGCTTTAGCCAACCTGGTAAAAATGCAGGGGACTACCGCAAGCAGTGAGTCTATTAATTAACAACAATCCACATGGTTTCATGAAAAATAGGTCTTCTCAAATGAACCTGATATCACAAGTCTGGCTAATTGTGCTAATATAATATACTTGGACTCTTGTAAAACATTCTATATAGTACCACATAGCATTCTGACTGAAAAACTGGCACTATTCAAGATCAATGGCACCCTTTAAATTGATTAAAAGTGGCTAATTGATATATTAGAAATGTTAATGGTGACTACGATGAGTGGGGGTGTTTCTAATGATTCTTGGTCCAATACTATTCAATATTTTTATCAATAATCTTCAAGAAAATACAAAATTGTTGCTGATAAAATTGGCAGATGATGCAAAGGTTGATGAAGTGGTAAATAAAGACATGGATTACTTGTCAACTGAGCACAATCAACAACATGTTTTAATACAGCCAAATACAAGGTAGGGTGACCATACATCCCGTTTTGACCAAGACAGTCCCTTTTTTAAATCGTGTCCTGGCCATCCCGACTTTTTGGTGGCAAGAGCAAATGGGACAAATGCCCACTTTTGTCAAAAAAAGTGGTGTGTGGAGGAACGTGGATGGGGGCGAGCGGCAATGCCAGCCCTGCGCGGGGGGAAGGCAGGGCTCAAGTGGAAGGCAGGAAGGGCTCAGGTGAGCAGCGACGTCAGCCCTGCATGGGGAATGGGGGGCAGGACTCCAGCAAGTGGCTTGGGCCAGCCCTGCACAGGGGCGGGGGGGGTTCTTGGGGTAGCCCCACCCGGTGTCCCAAAGAATGTAGGCCAAATTTACATGATGGAGGGACTGTCTTCTGGAAAGCAGAGATTCTGAAAAGGAGTTGGGATATCATGGTAGATAACTAAGTGAACATGAGCTTCCAGTGTGATGCTGTGACTAAAAGATGTAACATGATACTTGGGTGGAATGGGGTAACTACATCCCAGCTAGATAGGAGGGAGTTCTAGGGAGATCTCAATATGGAAAAGTTGACAGACACTGATCTACCACATAAAGTCCCTATAAGATCCAGTGGCTGGAAGCTAAAGCCAGCAAAGTTCAAAATGGAAATAAGATACAAATTCTTAACAGTGGTGATAATTAATCACTGGAAAAACTTACCAACGGGTGTGGTGAATTCTCCATAATTTGGAATCTTGAAATCAAGATTAGATATCTTTCTAAAAGATATGGTCTAGTTCAGCAGTTCTCAAACTGGGATCCGAGGTCTCCTGGGGATCTGTGAGGGTACTCAGGGGGTCCGTGAGTCATGTCTGGGGCCGCAGGCTCCACTGGTCAACTCCTCCCCCTCCCTCCCAGTGCTTCCTGCATGCCGTGGAACAGCTGATCAGTGGCGTGCAGGAGGCGCTGGGAGGGAGGGGTAGGAGCGGGGATGGGGTATGCTTGGCGGAGCGGGCAGAAAGAGGCAGGGAAGAGGAGGGGCAAGGGAGAAGCAGGGGTGGAAAGAAGTGGGGTGGGCCCTTGAGGGAAGAGGTGGAAGTGGAGGCGGGACACCCCCGGGGAAAATTAGAAGCCAGCTTGGGGAACCACAAAAAATTTTAAATAAAAATGGGGGTCCTCGGGTTGCTAAAGTTTAAGTACCGCTAGTTCATATAGGGCTAGGTGCAGGAATCTCTGGGTAAAATGTATGCCCTGTGTTGTGCAGGAGATCTGGTTAGATAATCATAATAATCCCTTCTGACCTTAAAATCTATGAATTAGTTAGGAATGGTACAAGGTCTTTGCAGAAGCATCTAAATTTTCTAGTACCAGCCCTTAGCCTTCAATGCTCAGCTTTAAAAAAAAAATTACCCCATAATCTGGGACTTTATCCGCCCTGGAGGCCCCGACAACAATTTTAACAGTCTATGTGATCTAGCTCTGACATCATAAGATTTTTGTTAAAATTACATTTGGCTGGGAGAGGGGACATTACCTTCACATTTTGTTAGATTTCATTTCTAGCATTTGGTAATAGTTCTTTACCAAATGCTATTAATTAAACCTGCCAGATGGGAAAAATTAAAAACAGCCCAAAACTAATATCTTAAAGTCAAAATGACAGATATTCACATGCCCCAAATCCCTCCCTATCAACCCCAGATTTGGGATTGTGGATTAGCGCTTATTACTACATGGAGTGCCATGTCTCTCACAGGGCCCAATTCTGCATTCCACCTTGGTCCCTTTGCATTACTCCAGTGATGCAAAGGGGCTGCAAACCCAGCAGAACTTACCAACTGGAAATTCCCTGTGCATAGACGGAATCTCTGCATGGCAAAGAGGCTCTGTAACATCCCCCTTGCAGACAACATGGGGGGGAATGGCAAGGAGCACATAAATATGACTGAAGCTATATTCCAGCCATCCCATATTGCCAGAAGAGCCCTTTGGGACACAGGAAGCTGGGCATAAATAAGAGCAACCCTGAGGCTGCTCTAACTTAGTCCAGGAGCCAATCTAGTGCTCTGCCAGACCCAGAACTGAGGAACCGCAAAGGTGATGCAAACATCAACCTTACCTCAAGTTATGTGCAGCTTTGCTGGGTCCAAGAATCAGGCCCACAGCATATCTGGCTTCTTAGATTTTTTGAGAATCTTTTACTATTTTGTAGGATTACTAGTACATGAAAGGTATTCACTGCACATAGCAGTAAGTTCCAAAAACTCAAAACATTCAGATTTTGCCCTCTCATTCTGGTGTTCTGACACTGCAGGGTTAGGGTAAGCTTGATACACAGCTCCAAGAATGCGGTCTTCCACATTCTGAAGTTCGGGAGCCACTGCTGGTCATTCCAGATCTCCACAAAGATCCAGTCCCATAATGAAGTGTTTATTGGGTGGCACCAAACATACCACTCTGCTGAGTGCAGCTGCTCCATGAATAAATCCAACAGGAATGGCCGAGTGGCATCAAAGGATGGGTTTTCTTCTGGCGACTCCCTCCACCTGCAGATTCCTCTAGTCAGCACTTCAGAAGCAGTGCTGCATCTTCTCCATAGTAATGAAGAGGAGTTCTGCAGTTCACAGTTGCATGGGCACCAACTGAATTCCAACAAATGATGGATGCTCTCAGAATTCCCTCAAATGCCAATAGGAATTCCATAATATGCCCTAAAAATTGCCCACTATGCAGTGATCCTGGAAGTAATACAAGGGCCTCTGGAATACCTTCCCAAACTCTCCATCATGCTGAAATCATTGGTGGTGCAGTGTGGTTACAAGTCTTGAAATGTGATGCTGCTTGTGTCTATTCAGCTAAATCAATTTAAGTTGTATCAATGCAACTTCTGCATGCAGACAAGCCCTAGGAGATTTAATAAAATATTTCCATTGCAGCTCCCCACCCTCCACCCCACTTCACCCTTTTTATAGCAAATATTCTGTTATCCCCAGGATTTCATCCCATTTTTTTTGTTCACACAAGCAGGAATTCTGCTTTTGTTTATATCAAGCCCAGAAATAGCAATTCCTCCCCCCTTTCATCATTTGAAGCTCCTTTCTTGATGTATTCATAAGATAGAATAACTTTACACTACAGAAGAAGTCAATTAACTGTTTGAAGCAGAGTTCTCTGCACAAGCCTGTGATATCACCTTAGACAGAGTGATGAGCTATGAGGCTCATATGAAATCTAATAGGCATGTGCCAGAAAATGTTATGTTGGCTGTGTGCATGTTGGCAGGGAAACTTAGGGATGCACCTTTTGCAAGTCAGGGATTTATACCCGGGTAAGGAGCACTGCCCATCTCTCTCCTTTCCTCTCCCTCACCTGAACACCAGTGGAAAAGCAAGCAGAAAATTAGAGCAGCCAATTAACTAATAAGTGTTCTTATGTTTGGAAAATCCTGAGGGAGAAAGACAGAGAGAGATACCACAGAGGTAGTGGTAGCTAGGAGAAGACTTAGCATTATGTCTCTATTGGAGTGACATCAAAAGATAGCTGAAGAGGCCACAGACTACTTTTCAAAATCATTGTATAATAATTATTAGTGATAAGCACCAAAAATATGCTCTAGTTATTGCCAAAATAACACTGCTATTCACAATTATTCATGCATATTGCAACTTAAGTGTAACTGTAGTTTAATATATAGGACTCTGCAGTAAGTACCTATATCAGAAAGTATAAACGGCTATTTAACAATTATTATGTAATGGTGGTGCTCTCCTAGGTGGGATGTGTACCCAATAACGCCCCATCTTTATTTCTGAGTGTAATCTATGCTAGTATCAAATGCCACTGAGGACATAGAAAAAATGCTTGTTAGTTGCACCTTCAGCTCACATCTCCTTTCTTATCCTTAGGCTTCTCCCTTGTATTCTCCTGACCACAGCCCTTTATGAAACAAATGGAGAGAACACTTTTGTCTGTCCCCTTTTGATTGAGACTCCTGAATGGAGATAAGGATCCAGACACCTTTTCTTTTTTAACTACCTTGCTTTTGAGGTTAAAAGGATTTACTCTGTTTGGACTGGCCTGTGAGAAGTTACCAAAACCAATCTATGACTGATATAGGCTTCTTAAAATTAAACAATTTATTGAAAATAGAGAGAAAATGTTAATAAAACAAAAAGTTATGTGCAGAAAATATCTAGATTTTAATTGTTGATAAAATAGATTAGATAAAGTACTCTCTGCTTAGTTACAGAATAAGAGAGGGAAATGCATTATGTTCTTAGAAATTCAGCTTTTCTCTTAGACCTTCTTGGACCAACAGCATGAGACATTGTCCTTTCTGGTTGCAGTGATCTGCCTGCTGTGCCAAGACCTGTTTTCCAAATCTTTGGTTGGTGATTCATAACAGGGTGAGTTACGTCAGAATTTCCACAAAGTACTCATAGATTAAGTGTAGTATCTGGGGAAAAATGAAATTATCTCAGAGCTCTGTACAATGTTATTGTCCCCTCTTTCTGATAATAATCCCCCCTACTTCTGAAACAATCCCCCACCTTCTTGACTCCAAATCCTGTTTTAAGTAATTTTGATCTTCAAAAGACAAGATGATTGAATTCTGACTTGCACATCCATTATTCTTGGCTATAGGTGTTGAGGCTTCATAAACTCAAAGGCACAAAGGGCAGGTAGGCACTCAACTCCCATTGAAAAATCAGTGGAAGTTGGGTGCCTGACTCCAATCTCTGACTTTGAAAAATTTCTCCCTATAATCCCTTTTACCAACTTGCACTTGCTATGAAACTAATATTAGTGACATATGCCACATTCTCTGTCACACTGCTCAGTTCCTTTATGTTAAGGTTGTTTATTTCCCTACAAAATTAAGTTCTACTCTAGAAGCTGAATGAATGTATAACCAAAGGGAGAAAAAAAGAATAAATACACCTTCGTTACTGGTCCAGAACTGAGACATGTCAAGTTTCCTCAACTCCTAAAACCAGATCCAAAGCCCTTTAAAGTCAGTAGATCAGGCTCCTAGAAAGCAGAAAATACTCAGCAGCTCACTTTATTTGGCCCTACATTTCTAAAATAACATAAACAACAAAATCTAGCATGGCCAAGAAAAGTCGTATACAAAGCCTATTGAAAACTCAATGGGAGTTTGGTCACTCACTTAATCCTCAATCCTACAAACACTTACACTTGTACTTAACATTATTCACATGAGCAGTTGTAGTGGTACCCATGTGCATAAAGTTAAAAACATACATAAGTGTTTGCAGGATTGGATCATTAAATTGGAGCAGGAGCAGGCTTTTGATTTCCCTTGAAACAACCTTTGCATTTTCATTAATTTGCTTGATCACATTTTGCTGAGAAAATATAGTACACAACCCAATCTGGCATGTGCCCCAGTTCAGCAAAGGACTTAAGCATGTGCTTACTTTTAACATATTTAAGTGCTTTGCTTAAGAGGAGTGGGGTTAATCATATGCTTAAAGTTAAATATGTACTCACTGCTTTCCTGAATTGTGGCCTAATTGAGAAAGTGCCTGGCAATGACTTGAATATAAATCATTGCATTTACAGTAAATGTATTCTTATATATTACAGAAATCACAAGCAGTAAATTAACAATACTCATTTAACTTGCCAGAAAAAATCTGAATATATAAATGATTTAAACTGTATGTCAATCCAAACTGAATTAATTTAATTATTTTCATGGGCTTTTCATTACAACTTTGTAAAAAAATACAATATATTTCAATACTTAAACAAAGTTGTCTCAAGGGGGATTTTGTAAAAAAAAAAAAAACAATAAAAATGTTTAAGATTCCAAAGCATTACCATATGTAGACTTAAGTATTATAAATGCACTTATAGTATGTCTCAATATATTCAAAAATCAGATTCTTTCACTTACTATCAAACCCTGCATTCAATGTTCTGTTTCCCCTTTAGGAGATTATGATGGCTCTGTATCTGTGATGTATGCAACTGTTATGTCCTAAGAGATTCACACTCCCTGGTCAGTGATTATGTCATGAATAGAATGTAGGTCTCCTGCTCTAACAAACAGACCACATATTTTTGTCAATCTCAGCAGCTGGGCAAGGACTGAGTGGGCCTGGTAATTTAACAACACTATCACTCACGTTTTGTCCACATTAGAATTAAAACAGCAGCTGAGTAGTATCAAGAATCCTGCACTGGCATAACTAAAATTTAGAGGATAAACCAACAACTTTTTCTCAGGTGCTGTCATTCTGGTACCTTTCATGAGTGCTAAGTTATTTAATTGTGACTGTTAAGCACACAATACTGATCAAAATATGTTATGCATTTTCTAAACACAGAAAAGACCATTTATATTTTAATAAAATTAAAATAATGTTAACCTGTTCACATGGTACATACATGTGTCAATTTATTACAGTCCCAATTAATTCTATAGATAACCTCATTCTATCTTCACTAATTGAAGGACCTAAAAAAGTGTATCAATTAAAACAAGAACAGCCATTCTAAAAATCAAATCTGCACTTTTTTTACACTGTACCTATTAGAGGATTGTATATGAACTCTCCTATACATTAAGATGAATTAACATCCTATGATCATTGAGGGCTAGATGATATTCAGTGTTTCCCCAGGTCATTGCTATTAACAATCAACGGGAATTCAAAGCTACATACCAGGTTTATGACAGGATCCTATTTCTTAATTTCTCTGGAGCATTAAATAGTAAAAGTGGAGTTTTTTAACAAGACTGTTATTCAACCACTGAGAAATAGAACCTGTTTTATAAATACTTTTAGTGTTAGCTTTCTAGTTCAGAAACCAAATTCTGTGTTAATAAATAACATACACATACTAGACAAATGTTTTGAGGTTTATATAAAAGTGTAGCAGCTTATTGAATATTATTGGATCCTTATATGTAAAGGGGAAATCTTGTCCAAGTTTGGCTATTTTCTTTTCTTTACACATTTTTTATAATAAGACCATCTTTAGGAGTCATCAGTTTATATAGGATAATGTAGAGAAGAATGAATTAGTAAAATTGTGAGTATTTCTGACAAATATTGTGCTTATATAAAATCAGGTATTGCCATTCAGAAAAAAAAAACCATGATCCTTTTCATTATAATTTCACAGTTCACTGGCATTCATTTTCTAAGGACAACTAATGACTATCTTAGGCTCATCATATCTGTATTCTATTTCGACATATCATTTGCATTAATACAAAAAATGCTGCCTTAGAATATTTGCTTAGCATTTCTGTCTTCAATTATATGCATTTCCCCTTAAAGAGATCTGAAAAATTACAATGCTAAAGATAATATAGTTTTATGTAAATAAAAAGCAGGAGCTACAGAATAAGAGATTCCCTAAATAATTTCTGGATTAGACATATTACAATGAAAGCAGCCTATCCTTGATGATTTCAGTTTATTTCTCAGATTCTGGGGACAGAGTGGGAGAAAACAGGGGTTTTTCTTAAAACAAATTAGGACAGGGAAGATGTTCAATAGTCAATTGCTTTACCAGGTTTGTCTTGGAAATGGATATCAGACACCAGTATTACACAAGAAATGACTGCCATCTTCAGGAAAGATTCAATATTGAATCAGCATTTATTCGATGCAAACACGTTTATTAAAGTTGTGACGAAAATCAAGTGTAATTCAGCAAAAAATAATTTTCCAAACCCCACATCCCTCTATAAATTAAAGAGAACGAGAAATTCCTGTACCAAATCTGACACCGTTTCCTGCCCAATGCCCTACTCCAGCCTCAAAGAAACAAATCTGAAACATAGGGCTTTTAGGAATTATGTGTGGCATATACACAACACAGAGAAACTGCAAATTTAACTCTTTGCGAACATCCGCTGCTTTGAATTCACAACATTGTATTCATGCTGTCACCCCTGAAATGCCTCTGCATTCCTTAACGGTTGTGTGTGTGTGTGTGTGCGCGCACCACACGCAATTGATACGACTACATAACCTATTAATCGTAACAAATGCGATAGTGAGGACAAGGAGATGTAGATCTCTACATCAAACAGGGTAATGCTTACGCTGAATAAATCTGCGAGAACTAGAAGACGAAGACGTATTCACATCCTTACTTTGCATTCACCCTCCAAATACACCTCTGGAAGGACGTCCCTGTCTGCTCAGGCCGTGCAAGCTAAAGCTGAAATGTGACAAAACCCACAAGCTCCTTTTCCCACCTCCTCACAGTGCTTCCTTCAGCTACATCAATTTCCACTCAAATCCAAATGCTACATTTTATAAATCCGGATCTCAGGGCCAGCTCATTGGGGGGGGGGGGGGTGGAAGGGGGGAAAAGGCCGTTGACGTGCATCTGTTGCTTAATAAATCGAAACCACACTGGGAAAGAGAGACAGCCTGAGGTTCTTAACGTAGAAATCACCAATTAAACCCATCCTTCTACAGGCTTATGTCACGAAGAAGGGCAACAAGCCCAAGCTATCACACAACCTAGCAACCCAGACACCTGCCCGGCCCAGCCCCCACCTTGTCACCGTGCCCCCGTCTTCCCCAACAAGCCAGCAGAGGTGGTATCGGCCGCATTCTGCTCTCAGCGACACCGCTATAAAATGCGGAGCAAGCCCATTGATGCCCGCAGACCTAGTCCGGCCGTGCCCTGGTGTCACTGAGAGCACAATATGGCCCGTCCGCCCCGCTGCCTGCCTCTCCACCACCGCACCCTGGGTATCTCGCCGGAGCCTCGCTCCATGGCAAAACACCATTCGCAGCCCTAAACATCTGTCGGCTGTTTGCACTCCATGTTGACACACAAGGCTGATGCCCGGAGCACAGCTCGCGGGTCAGGCCAAGTGCGGAGAGCAATCAGCTGCGCATCAACCTGTCCGCATGCCCCAAGGTCCGGGGCTCTGGGAGCTGTGGGGGAGGGGGAATGTCCTTCCCTCCCCGAGCACCTGCCGCATCCCCCGGACTGCACACCCCAGGCAGGCGCGGGGAGGGGGCAGCAGGCTGGCACTGAGAGGCTGCCGGAGAACCGCATCCCTACCTCGGTGTCATAGAGCCGGAGGTCCAGCGAGTAGGGGTTGAGCAGGGACTCGTTGCGGATCTGATCCATGGCCAGCTGCACGGCGGGCAGCACGCCCCGGCCGATCTTGCTCTTCTGGTCCTCCTCCGACTGGCTGAGCGGCATCAAGCCCATGATGGAGATCGGCGTGGTGGCGTTGGGGAGCAGCCCGGCCGCCCCCCGGGAGTGCCCCCGCGCCCAGCCCAAGCACAGGAGCAGCAGCAGCATGGCAGGGCAGGCGGCGGCCGCGGCCGCGCGGGGTCTCTTCGGGGAGGGCGGCATGCTGCGGGCGGCGGCGAGGGCGCGGGCTCCCTCACGCCGGGCGCATCGCTGGGTGGCCGCTTCCCCCGGCCAGGCAAAGGGCGGCGGGGATGGGCGCGGGCAACGCCGGGCTCTGCTGCCCGCTCGGCACCGGCACCCCCGGCAATAATCCTCCTGGCAATGGCGCTTCCTCCTCCCCAGGTCCGCCCGCCGCAGCCGGCCGCGGCAAGGCGCAGAGAGAGCCCCCAGCCCGCAGCGGCCAGAGGGGACCTGCCTCCCCTTGCACTCAGCACCGCAGCCGGCCCGCGCAGCCCCGCTCCGGCGTGCGGAAGGCGGCAGCCACCATAGCGGAGTTGAGGCACCGCGAAAGGGAAGGCTGAGGAGAGAAGCCCCCTCCGGAGGCCGGGCGGCGGAGGAGGGACGCGCTGCCGCGGCGGTGCCTCCGAGGTCTGGGGGAGATGCTAGTGCCGCATTCCCCTGAAGCCGGCAGCCGCTGGCGCTCGCCCCCCCACCGCACGCGCCCCGCAGCTCGCCGGACGGGAGAGGCGGGAAGGGACACGCTCCCCCTTTCCTCCTGTAATCCCAGCCAGGCGGCCCCGCCGCTTCATCCACGCTGCCGCCGCCGCTGCTTGGGATTGTTGTCACCGGGCTTCTTCCCGCCGCACGAAATCGCTGCTGAGGAGGAGACAGCGGAGTCAGGAGATGCGGGTTTGGGCACCTCCACCAGCCTATAGGAGGGAGGGAGAGAGGGACAATACTTGGGGGGCGGGGGGCTCGCTCCTGGCAGCTGTAGTCAGTGCCTGGGAATCCGAGATGTTTTCAGGTAGAAGGTTGCGCTGCGAACATAGAGGGACATCTGGAAACGCGGAGGTGTTTGGTGTGTAGAGGCTTTGCCATGGAAGGGCTCCATTTTCAGTCCTACTTTTGGATTAGAAGGCGATCTGTGGAAGCACAAACAGGTCATTACATGCCATGACTGGTATGTTGTCTGCCTGGGTGATTAATACAGCTTCGCATATATTAGCCCCCTCCACGGAAAATTTTATGTAATCAGCTGGCAAGAACTGCCCTTCCCATCGCCCCATTCTACGATATAAACACTCTCCACACCCTTGCAGTCACTATACAAGCCCATCCTACCCGCATACTCCATCCCATACACCCTTCCCCACACATACCGCACGCACACTAGCCCACAAATCCACAGACACACTAAGCACACTCAAACACACCGCACCTCGCAGAGTTCCCTCCATCCCACACACATATGCAATCAGTCCTCTGCCTAACACCTGCAGTGTCCACACAGGCAATACTCTGGGCCATATGTATTCTGCTTTTGTAGAATTTGGCATTTTTCAAGATGCCATGGAATTCACCATTTTTCTGCAGTCTGGTGCCCTACAAATTCCTTTTGGTCTCCCTGCTTGCAGCTGCAACTAAATAAATGAATGTTGCAGCAGAATTTAGCGTTGGCTGTGTGGAGTTTAGAGGTTGTTGCCATAGAATTTGGTCCCATTGTGCCTCACAGAATATGGACCCTATACACATTGTAGGCATTCATTCATACCATGCAAACACTCCCCAGCCCACACTCACCTCCACCTATCTCCCACCTGCAGACATATTGCACACTTGATCACATCTGTACACATTATCCCATACCACTCTCACACAGGTACATTTTCCCCTGTGGAACAGAGATACACTGTACACAGTCTCCTCCCCGACTATATATTGCAAAGTCCCTCAACAGGGAGGCTTTAACTCAAAACACAGAGAGAGTCCAGGCAGCAATATAGGGTCAGTCTTTGTTGTTTTAGCACTAGAGGTTAACTACTGAGAATGTGATCAAAGAACACAGAACTATGCACAATTAAATGCTTCAGACTCCTCCCTTTTTATAAATACTAATTCTTTTCCTAAAATCACCAAGGATCTCATTACAGGTTCCACACCTTTTTTCTTAAGCAAAACGTTAGCACTGGCCAATAAATCCTACTTATATTACATATGTACTGGTGCTAACCGTGTGATAAATTAGAATAACGGGAAATTGCATTGATAGATTAATAATTTTAAAGCCAGAAGGGACTCTTATAATCATCTAGCCTGATCTCCTGCATAACATAGGCCATCAGGGCTGGCCTTACCATGAGGCAAACTGAGGCGGCGCCCTCAGGTGCCAGACTGGGCGGCGGGGGGAGGTACCATTAGTACCCAGAGTGTAGAAAATTGTGTCTGCTGCTGGTGCATATGTATTCTCTCTGCTCTAGACGCACAGAGATGGTGGAGTGCTGTGCTGGAGGAAGAAGGGCACAAGAGACATAACAGGCAGGCAGGAGAAAAGGTGAGAGGGAATAACAGAAAACAGCAGGAGCTGCAGGGAGAGAGAGAAGGAGAAGCCTCTTATGTACCTCTCTAGCACCCCCAGGAGCCTGGACTGATTAACACCAGCTTCTCAGGGAGCTTCCCTGTTTCCTGCTGCTTCCCTGAACTCACTTGAGGAAAACAGGCAGTCAACTGAAGTAGTAGGAGTCAGTTAGGCCCTTAAGATGCTGGTATCTTCCCTCACTCAGGCCCTGCTACCAGCCTGCTTATTTGTCCCCTTCAATTGAGTGTTGAGAGCCACTCTAGCTGGCACAGAACAGCAGTCATGAGTGAAAGAAGAAAATGCCCCTCTGGGGCAGCATTCAGAAAAAGAAAGAAAGAAAGCAAAGAAAGATTTTCTATCTAAGCAGGAAGGAGCACTCCTGAGATACATAGACACAAATGTTCACGGTGAGCCTTCCGGCCCCAGTGAGGATGTGAGTGGTGAGGAGATGCCTGATCTTCCAGTTAATCAGATTGCAGGTGACCTAGCAGCTACTGCAGCATCCATATCTTCATCTCAAATGGATGTAACCATGCACATTCCTGAAGAAAAGTGTAGATCAGAGAAGAGTGTGGTGAAGGTGCAAGAAACAGCTGCTGCTGAGTTTAGTTCCTTAAGTCTAGATGATCCAGGACTGTGGACCCACTTGAGCAGTAGCCTGAGGGACTTCTTTGTACTGCATGGGCCACAACAAGTGAAAAACTTCATGTTCCCCAAAGACAACGAAAATAGAAGTTTCCATCCAACACATTACTGGCGTGAAATCCCCAATGGTGACAAAGTGGATAGGCCATGGCTTATGTACCCCCAAACCCAAAATGTTGCATACTGTTTTTGTTGCAAACTCTTCCAGTCTAATGTTCCAGCCACATCGGGTTCTACAGGAACAAAGGACTGGAAAAATCTGGCTAGAAATCTGGCAAGCCATGAGAAGGCAGCAAATCACCAGAGAGCATTCCATAGGTGGAAAGAGCTTGAGATGAGACTAAGATTAAGGGCCACCATAGATGATCAGCATCAAGAGAAGATTGCATCAGAATCTCTTTACTGGCAAAATGTTCTGAAAAGGCTCATTGCCATTGTGAGAATGCTTGCTACCCAAAACCTAGCACTGTGTGGCACTTCGGATCAGCTGTATGTGCCAAACAATGGAAACTTCCTTAAAATTGTGGAGCTGATGGCTGAGTTTGATGATGTATTCCAGGAGCATCTAAGAAGAGTCACCACCCAAGAAATGTACACACACCATTACCTTGGAAAAACAATTCAAAATGAGATCATACAGTTACTGGCAACAAAAGTCAAACAGAAGATTGTGACAGAGCTGAAGTCAGCAAGATATTACTCTGTTATTCTGGACTGCACACCTGACGTCAGCCATATGGAACAAATGACTTTAATGGTTTGTTTTGTAACAACAACAGAACCTAGTGAAAATGTCCCTGTGATGGTGACTGTCAGAGAGCATTTTCTAGAATTTATTGACATTGGTGATACTACAGGAGCTGGTATGACAAATGTGCTTCTTAAAAAGTTGGAAGATATGGGAATTGCGATAGCTGACATGAGAGGTCAGGGCTACGATAATGGTGCCAACATGAGAGGAAAGAACAGAGGAGTGCAGACACGGATCCGAGAGTTGAACCCTCGAGCTTTTTTTGTCCCATGCAGTTCTCATTCATTGAACTTGGTGATCAGTGATGCAGCATCAGCTTCCAGTGAGTCTGCTGAATTTTCTAATGTAATTCAAAGCATTTATGTATTTTTCTCTGCATCAACTCACGGATGGCAAATTTTGAAGCAACATCTGGAAACATCCTCTCTGACACTGAAACCACTGAGTGCCACACGATGGGAAAGTCGAGTGGAGGCGATAAAGCCTACCAAACACGAAATTGGGAAGATAGATGATGCCATGCTATGACAGGAACTGTTCGTGGGAGAACAGTGGCAGAGGGAAACATACATAACTTCAAATTTCTGTGTGGCTTAGTGTTGTGGCATGACATACTGTTTGAAATAAATGCTGTAAGCAAGAGACTCCAAGGTGTTGACCTTGATATATCTGGAGCAATGGAACAACTGGACAAAGCAAAGTCATACCTACAGTCTTACCAGTCAAATGAGGGATTTCAAAACGTTCTGGAGAGTGCACAGAAGTTGGCAGAGGAACTTCACACTGAAGCTATTTTCCCACCCATTCAAGAATACAAGAGTCACCGAAGAAGAAGACTTTTTGACTACGAGGCATGGCATAATCCCATAAGAGACTCCAAAGAACAATTCAAAGTTGAATTCTTTAACACAGCAGTATATTTGGGATGCTGTATGATATTCCAAAACTCCTCACTATACCTGAAGAAGACCTACACCAGGAATGCAGGGCACTAGAGACAGTGTTGACATATGATGACATGCGCGATATTGATGCAAGTGATTTAGGTGATGAACTGAAAGCCCTTTCAAGACACATTTCAGCAAGATCAACTCCAAAGGCTGCTCTAGAATATAAGTGCACAAATAAGATGATCACTCTCTTTCCAAATGCTTTTGTTGCTCTGCGCATACTTCTAATACTTCCTGTAACAGTTGCCAGTGGAGAACGCAGCTTCTCCAAGCTGAAGTTAATAAAAACACATCTACGCTCCACAATGACACAGGAGAGGCTGGTTGGCCTTGCAACCATCTCAATAGAGCATGAGCTGGCCCAGACTGTGGACCTTCAGGAAGCAGTTCAAATCTTTGCAACCAAGAAGATACGGAAAGCACCATTTTGATTATTCAAACAGACAAAAATGCCAGTGTTTACTATGCAGACAAGAAAAGTTACATTTACTGTTCAGGCGTTTGAAAGTTAAGTGTTACTTAACATTTTTGAATAAGGCATTTTAAGTTGTTAGTTCTCCTTTATTGGGGTAGATAGCAGAGCTGTACCATGAGAGGAGTAGAACAGGAAGAAGGCAGAATGCAGACTTTTCAAAGTTTTGGCCCAAGCGAGGGGGCATGGGGGCGTCATTTGAGCTCCCTGCCTCGGATGCAAAAATGATGTGGGCCAGCCCTGCAGGCCATATAACTTTGCCCAGTAATTTCTGCATACAGCCTATAACTTCTGGTCAAGAAACAGTATATCTTTTAGAAAGATATCTGATCTTAATTTGAAGACTTCAAATAATGGAGATTCCATCCCATCTCTTGGAAAGTTGTTCCAGTGGTTTATTACTCTGTTAAAAATGTGCATTTTATTTTCAGTTAGAATTTGTCTAGCTTCAGTTTCCAGTCATTGGATCTTGTTATGCCTTTGTCTGCTAAATTAAGGAGTTCTTGCTTTCAGAAATCTTCCCCCATCTAGATACTTGATCAAATCATTATGCACTTTGTAACCTGTTTGATAAACAAAATTGATTGAGCATCTTGAGAATGTCACTGTAAGGCAGGTTTTTCAGACTTTGAATCATTCTTGGAGGCCTTTTTTGAACCCCCTTGAGATGCTTCCTAGGGGTACCCAGAGTTGTGAGACACCTCGCTATTACCTGCCCTGAGCATGAGGAAGCCTTGTCTGTGCCTGCTGTGAGTGAGCTCCCCAACTGCACCAGCCACAGACAATACAAACACTCCTCTCTAGGCCTCACAGGCCCAGCTGTCAGTGTAGAAGTTAGCGAGAAGCACACTCCAAACCTCAAGCCCTCTGAGTTTATTTAACATATAAGCCAGTGGGCTACGGGCTTTCAGTAAAAACCTCACATGCCACCCTTTGGTGAACTATTATGCAGATATGACAGATCCAGATGGCATCAATGGGTCCCAGAGTCAGACCTTTCCAGTTCTTCAACATCCTTTTAGAAGTGTTGGCACCAGAACTGGATATGGTATTTCAGTGCTGTTTACAGAGGTAATACCACCTCCTACTCCTAAATAATATTCCCCTCTGTACTTCAAGGATAGTGTTAGCCCTCTTAGTCACAGCATTGCCCTGGGATCTCATGACCCCTAGATTATCCACCATGACCCCTGAATCCTATTCAGAGTCACTGTTTTCCAGGATGCAATTCCCTGTCCTGTAAGTGTGACCTATATTCTTTGGGCAGGATGAACAAAAGATGTTAGCTGTTGTGACACTGAGTGTCACAAGGCCTAACTTGTAGATGCCTAGAAGTTACAATTCACAAAGCCTGAGTTAGGCACCTAGGCTCCTTACAAAATGAATGGTGACAGATATGCACCTCAGACTCTGATTCACAAAACCCAGTGCTCTAGGTGGGGAGCTGCCTAAACTAGCCATTGGGAGATGTTGACCAGAGGGGATGTATGCTAAGCCGTGCCCTTATTGTTGAGCTAGGCAATAAGTCCAGGCTGTGGGGAGGCATCAGTTTACCAGTTTCACCTCATATCACCACTCCACTTAACTCACAGCACTTAGATTTGTTTGTAGTGAAATCAAATATATGGTTATTTAACAAAGCATAGAGATTCAAAGTAGTAGCAAGAAGTAAGTTTGAAACAAAGGCTAGATCAGGGGTTGGCAACCTTCAGCACATGGCCCATCAGGGTAATTCGCTGGTGGATCAGAGGCTTGGGTTTCTCAGCTATGAATGCTCTCCTGGAGTTAGGCACTTACAACATTTTAGCAAAAAGCTAAGTAGGGGAGGTGCCCACCTTAGAGCTCAGTGTTTCAAACACTCACCTGGGATGCAGTAAATCAAGGTTCACTTTCCCCCCACCCTGCCTTCTTTGCCAAAGTGGGAGAAAGAATTTGAATGGAAATCTCCCACCTGTCAGGTGAATGAGCACATCCCTGAGCTATGGGATATTCTGATATGTGGCTTCCTTAGCCTCTCCTGTTGAAGCTGTTCCATTGTGGATGCATAATGAAAGAGTGGTTAAAGTAGGGGGACTGGACGTGGGGTCTCCCACTTCCCAGGTGGGTGTCCTAGCCACTGGACTACAGAGTCATCCTCAGTGCACAAGCAACCTTAATCTTGACATTTCCTAACATTTGAGCGTTTTACTTTGAAATCTTAAATATGATCTTTTTATGTAATTATTTTGTATAATTACTTACAACTGGGAGAAATTTTTCATTGAAAAATGCAGATTCAGGTCAACCAAAGCATTTCATGAATTTGTGTTGATTGTGGTCAATTTTTATTTATTTATTTATTTATTTATTTGGAAATATTGGGCTAGGTTTACAGGGGATGTTGTTGACCTCTTATTCCCAAAAGCCTGGCAGCAAGGGCATTCACCTGGGATGTGGGAGACCGGATTCAAACCCCCACTTTAGAGCAGGGATTTGACTCCGGGTCTCCCACATCCCAGGCAAATTCCCTAATCTCCAGGTATTCTGGGGTAAGTCTGTTTCAGTCTCTCCTGTTGAGCTGTTCCACTTTGCATGAAATACTAAATATTCATTGGGCCACAGAGTGAGAATTACTCTAAAACCTGGTGATTAAGGCATTCACCTAGGACAGGGGACTCCAGGCTTCCAATCCCTTCTCTAAGTGAACAGTTAATCAGTTATTCAAAGTGGAACAGCTTCAATAGGAGAGATTGAGAGAGACCCACCCAGAAGGGCCTGATGGTTAGGGCACTCATCTGGCATATGGGAAACCTGAGTTCAAGTGTCTGCTATATTTCTAATTTCACTTCCCTTCTTAACCAGGATGTTTTTTAACCAAAGTAGCCCTTTTTTATGATTGTAGAATTGTACTTTTGGACTTCTAGTAAAATTGTCTTACACAATTATTTTCATTTTTCTGTTTAATTTTCCCTTCTCAATCAGCTTGGTCATAATTGTTTTAGCTTTGGGAAAATGCTCATTTTAAATATATATAATTGCTAGGGTCTATATTCTGTGAGCACATAATTAATGTAATCAGGTCATAATCAGTTACATGAAACCACTAATTTATGGTTCAGTGATCAATTCATATTTTATCTATGAGAAATGAGGACTAATATAGAATTACCTTAAATTGAATTAATAGTTTTTGTGCTACAAAATTATCATATATTATTTTATTAGAAACTGCAAGAATGTTTTACTAGTGGCAGCACAAGACCTGCAGCATATGGCCCCCAGAATGAAATTCCCCAGAATAACACAGGTCTTCTTTCTACACATTACTGGTGGTTGCTTAAGGAGGTGCGCAGGCTCCACTGTTTTCTTATTTGGTGGTCTACAACAGACCTATACCAGTACCCCCTTCTTATGCTTTCTTAGTTAGCAGATTGATTCATAAGCACTGCAGGTCCTGTGCTTCTGAGTTGTCAATAAGTCTAAAATAGGTAATGGCATCTTTGATGTAGAATGCCACCCCCAACCCCTGCTGCCTGCTCTTTCCTTCCTAAAGAGGGTGTATCCAGTGATTTTAACATTCCAGTCATGTGAATCCTCCCACCAGGTTTCAGTAATAACAATTTTGCCAAATATCTTCTCATAAATTATTTCCAATTTCTCTCATTTGTTACCTAGTCTTCTGGCAATGTATACAGGCAGTTAAAGAATTTATTCTCTTTACATTTCTTGACACCTTTATTACATTCATGATACCTTGAGTGTGAATTATATGTCTGAGCATACCATGGGAGATGGCCCAATACTCTGCAAAACCAAATAGCCCTATGTTGCAGCACTTACCAAGACAATGATTCACCTCCAGTACCTTCTGCTGTCTGTTCTTGCTTTGTGAAATATGAAGGATCTCTCAAAAGATAACCTGTACTTTCTTCTCCTTTACGCCCCTTTGAAATCCCTGAGTTTTTTTTATAATCTGTGAAATATCAGTGGAGCCATGTTCATGCCAGTATGTACCATACTATTGTATTCATAAATGTGTGCATACAACTGCATGTTCCTAACTTTAAAAATCTCTCCTTAAACATCTTGATAAGTGTATCTTTATTTCTTCACACTCTTCCAAACAGTGTGTATTATATCAAAAGAAATCAAATGAAACAACTACAAAAAACCTCCAACTTAAAGTGTTTAGAGCATCCAAGGACCATAAAATAAAAGTAAAAGGGGTCCATATTTCCATTAGAATTACCAAGCTAATAGCATCATTTGTTCTTAAGCACGATTGCACAAAACAATAAAATAATAATTACATAATAAAATAATGTAAAGGAACACAATTCCATCAGTCTTTGTTAAGAAACCAACATATATTTCCCCTTCTTCAGAAATATTTACTTAATATATACAAAAACAACAATAAAAACCAACACCGTTTCCACAGTCTTTGTGTTAGCACAGCAAGTGGGAAACATTGCTTCCAATTCATTGCTGACCTATATAGGTACAACAAACCCTTTGGTAGTCCCAGTGCTCTCATATAAACTTCAACATTCCTCTATCATGGAGGGTCAGTCATGAGTGCTTGTGTGGAGACAGTAGTCATTTCTCATGTTTTGTTTTTAATAATGGGATTATTTCCCATTTTTTGATGTACAGAGTGTCCAACCAGTCCGTGCCCCGGTGTATCCAAGGCCCACCACTCTATGATGGGTTAGCTTCTGTTCAGGGAAAACAGAGGAAAGAGAACACAGAAAAATATAGAGTAAAATAAATCGGCCAATGACTTCAAGAATGTAGGATAAGCAGACTCAGGATCCTTAGGTATATCCTGGTCTTGAGCAATTAACCCTTACCTGTTTATCGATTTCTAATTAGTAGCTTCCAGAGAAGAGAACCCACCTGCCTAACATTGAGCTACTCCACAGCTTCATCACCTTAAGTGGTAGTGGTAAGGACAGGTGCTGTCTTCTGTCTCTTTTTAAATGGCACTCCTCTGTTAGAAGCTTTTAATGATCTATGCCAGTGGTTTTCAACGTGTGATCTGCAGACCTCTGGGGGTCCACAGACTATGGCCAAGGGGTCCGCGAAAGGTTGTTGTTACCATAGAACAGTGGTTTTCAAGCTGGAATCCGCAGACTATGGCTAAGATATCCAAACAGATCTGCACCTTCATTCAACAGTTTTTAGGGGTCTAAGAATAAAATAAGGTTGAAAACCATTGATTGCAGTAAACAAGTCATTTGAAAGGTGACTTTCCTCCTTTTCCTCATCCTGAGATATATTTTTCCACTTATGGATAAAAGCAACCAGAAAAAAATCAGGGTCTTCTGGAGTGTGAGTAAACCACCTTATCTCACTATAGAGACACTTTTCTTCATGATGTTTACAGAGAGAACAGGGACTGTAATTAAAGCAGAGGCTGGCCTATCCATTCTATTTCACTGGATTGTAAATGTTCCTCAAATTATCCTGTTTGAGCTGAAAATTCTCATGCCTTGTATCAGTCCCAGACATTTTCCTCCTGAAAACATGAGGAAAATCTGTTCTGCCTTTTCTGAGTTCAAGCAGGTAGAAAGAGACACTTTTTCTACTTTAGAAAAGTATTCTGTCTTTTGCACTCAACTCAGAAATGGATGAATTATAAAACATAAAGGAAGATGTACTGATCATTCAAAACCAACTATCTTCAAATTTAAAAACCATTATTAATATTTGAAAGTGACATTCTGGCATACACTACTTTTTAAGTTATAATTTTTCTGATGTACTTGATGTAGGGATATGTATTAATATAAAAATTAGTATAGAGATTGTCCATAATTTTAGTAGCACCAGTCTCTCCATTTCCACATCTAATTATGGTTTACTTCCCACACAACGCTTCCAGTCCTGAAATATTTTGTTGCTAGTATGCTACTGACTACCATGCATAGTCTCATAGAACTCATGTGGACAACTCATGTTTGTAAGCATTACATCCAGTAGTAATGACTTACCAGATCAGTCTCCAAAAGATAATCAGTTTGTAGGCATTAGTTTGTTATGATTTACATATTGTTACTCTGGGGATTCTGACAACATTCCCTCTACTGCTAACTATATTGATGCAAAGTTAAGGTTGTCATACAGAAGTTCATTTGTCAACATTACCAATATATAGGATTTTTCCTGGTTCAACTGTGCAACTTTATGGACTAGATACACTGTACTGTACATAGACTATAATCAAGTTAACATGCTATGGAAACCTTACTTTTTTATATACTGATTTCTGGGCTTCACTTTTCAACCTTAATGTTACAGTAATGTAGTTTTTTCATTAACTGTTCTGCAGCCCCCAGCACCTGGGAACCCTCCTTTAAGAGTTCTGGAGGCAACTATCAGACAAAAGTGTCTGCAGTTGAAAAGTGCTTCCTAAGTCATAAGGCTCATGGGGTCCCAGAGCCAAAATGCAGATACAGAACCTCCACGTGATGGCACTGACTTTGTGTGAGCTTTGGGTGAGGGGCAGTCCCATTGAGGTCAAAAGCTGCCCTCAGTTTAGTGGGTCTTCTTAAAATGACAACTGTCTCCCATTTTACTCAATGGGGCTGATGCCACAGGCTATCCTTAGCAAATATAGGATCTGCCTTCCACTGTTCCTAAAGTGAGTGAAACTCAGCTGCCCGTAGGAAAGATGCTGGCCCCTATGCTGTCATGAGTCAGAGGAGAATGCTAGGAGGAGACGATGAATTGTGATGGTAGTTATCTTTGCTAAGGCAACTGCAACCTCAGTAGCAGTGACAACAATGTGCGATGGTGGCCATTTTGAAAGAGGGCAACTCTTCATAAGTTTATTTGAAGAAGAACCATATTCTTCTGAGGAAAGATGAACTTGAGTTCTAAAGAATTTTTAAAAATCCGTAATCTTATTTCTCACCCCCAAAATATCCTTTGTACCATATCTACACTTTGGATTAAATAATGAAAGAATCGTTGAGCCCAAAAGAAAACTTCATGATGACTCGGTAGCCTATGGTTAGCGCATGGCCCTGGGATGTGGGAGACACAGGATCCAGTTCTCCTCCTTTAGTGACTTTTTAATTTATTGTCCACAATGGAACAGCTTCAGCAGGAGAGACCGAGGGAGTCCTTTATACCAGAATATGCCCTAGCTCAGTGGTTAGGGCACTTGAGTGATAGGTGGAAAGTCTCTGTTCAGATCCTCTCTTTCCGCTTCAGGCAAAGGGAGGGCTTGAACTAGGGGGTCTCCCACATCCCAGGTGACTATCCTAATCCATGGGCTAAAAGTTGCAGGAGTACTCCCCCTCAGATTCTTGCTAAAACAGCATAGGTTTGCAGCTGAGATGCCCGAGAAGAAATGGGTGTCTCCTTGTAGCCTGCATTTAGATGCCCATCTTTAAGAGAGGGATTGGACATAGCACAAACTTCTCAATTTGGCATCTCCTCTTGGCTAGCTTAGATGAGGAGCAGTCTAGGGTGTTGACTTTTACAAATCTCAATTAGAGCAAAACTTCCCTTTAATGAAGGCTTTAGCAGGAAGTAAGCTTGCAACAAATACTGGAGCCGAATACCCTGTTTAGCAGCAAAAGGAAACTTAGTGGTAGGGAAAATCAGGAAAAACTGCATGCATTTGAGAAATGCAGCTTTGAGAAATTCTTCTCCTGGTTTACCCTTGCAAGCCTAGATCATGGCTACATGTGTAGAGCCTAGAGCAAGACTTTAGGAGTGGAGGTAAAGGACCTAGCAGAACACAGAACCGCTCTGGTTGTGTTATGATAATCCTTTAAAGAAAAGCTCTAATTTTGTTATCCATTAGGTCTTTGACGGAAGTGGTAATCACAGAAAACATGGTCCTATTGACCAGTAAAGGGAATTAGAACCTACCCTAGAGCCAAATTTATTCTTCCACTTTTCCTTAGGATTTTATACAGATTAACATAGGCCTGTGACTGCGTATTCATTCTTCTACTGAGCAACGTGCAGTCACTGCCTCTTCCAAAAAAGTTAAACTGCAGGAAAGAATATCTTTCTTGCTTTGTGTATTCTTATGGGAAACCTTACCAGAGGAAAAATAACAGAGATTTCCCTTCTTGAACTGCCAGCACCCTGTTCACTTTCAGGATAACGTTATCAATATATCCAGAGTTGCAAGTTCTAAGTCCTTCTCACAAGCTACATGGCAGAAGAAGAAAAGATGTGTCTCTAACACAGGAGGAAACAGGACACTTCATGGTGTGTGTGTGTTAATTTGTTTTAAGAGGTTGTCTTGGCCCTTTTGAAGTTTTTTTTTTTTTTTTTTTTTTTATAAAGAAATCCCTTCAAAGGTTAACCTTATGACTGTGACACAGGCTTGTCCTGTAAGTTCCCCAGTGTGGCAGGCAGAGCTGAGACAGCAGTCTCCCTCCAAGTATTTACCGTAGAGCTGATAAGGAACAGTCCAGAGAGTGTACTGTGACTATGAAATCAGCCTCTCATACAAACACAAGCCCCCAGGCGGGACTAGAACTCTTTGATCAGGCCAAACAGACACAGAAGTTAACAGCAGCTAGTGTGGCATAGCCAGATTCAGGATGATTGGAACCAAGGCCAGGGATGGACAGTGTTGAGGCCAAATAAGCAACATTTTATTCAGGATCATAAAGGTCTCAGGATTGATAAGCACCCCATGAAAGAAGGTACCAGGGTGGCTGGAGTAATCTGTGGCATGACCCGGGTGATATCCATATGTGAGAGGATAAGAGTAAAGTGTTAAATGGCCCTGCCACAGTACACATGCAGGTTATGCAAAAAGAAGAACAAGAGTACTTGTGGCACCTTAGAGACTAACAAATTTATTAGAGCATAAGCTTTCGTGGACTTCTTATCAATACATGGAGAGCTTCTGTTTAAACAAGTATATATTTATATATTACAAAGCACAGCAATGAGAAGTGGCTCTAAGCTTCAGACAGCCAAAGCCTGGTCTGATCCCAGCTATCCAGAACGCTGTTTTTCAAAATGGGGGATGACCTTTGGTTTCTGTAGGCATACCTTACTTCCTTACACAACAGCTACTGCACACGTAGAGTGGATCCCCTTTGGCCGTGGTCCGGCCATATGCCCCACAAGGCCCTATGGCTGGCATTAGTCTTGGTTGTAGCTCCACCCTTCCCTTGACACATCAATCTCTTTTCCACCAATGAGTTAAGTCAAGAGCTCTCAACCCATCCCACTTAGGGGTACTGAAAGACTGACTCCCAGCCAGCCATGATCTCCCTCAAAGGGAACAGAATCTTACCATTTGGTTAAAGGCATTCTCTGTCCAGGCAGATGCTGGACTGTGCACTGATCCTATAGCCAAACGCATTACTAGGCTACTGGGGCGAGAGAGGGAGAAGAGAAGCAGCAGGTGGCCTGGCACACAAAAGCCCTAGAGTCACCAGGTGTAAATCCCTATCAGAGAGCAGACTGCATGCCATAGCTATAGAAATAGCAAACTGGTTCTGAGAGAGTGCCCCGACTTCTAAGTGAAGAGCCTGGAGTACATCAAATTTTTATCCCATGGTTGCTTCTGTGGTGAATTTGCATATAGTTACCTAGTCATTTCCTCAAACCAGAGGATTTGCTGTGAGAAAACAGGAGTTTTATGCAATTTTATGTTACTGTAAACCTAAACCTCACTGCTTTTCTTAACAGATGGTTCACACTAGGCTTTCTCTCTGTACAATTCTGTTGTGAAGACTGTTTTTTCTTCATCTTATTTGCATATCACCACCTACAGGTGAAATCCTAAAGTCCTGACTTCATGAAAACTCAAAGTCTTCAATGGGAGATCTGTGCGTGTATGGACTGTAATATATGGCTCTTTAACTGATTAATATCATACAGTTTTTAAAAGTACCAGAAGGAAACAGAAGTGACCAGATAAGCTTGCTTTAATTTTAACACCTCTCTCTTATGCCAACATCTGGTTTTGATTTGTGGATCCAACAGAATGGCTTTTTTTTTTTTTTTTTTTAAACTGAACACAGGTGCTACTAGCCAGTGAACAAAAGTGCTAATGAGTTTGAGCCTCTATTTAGTCCCTTCACAACTATGGTGATGCTACCTCACTCTTATTTTATTGTCTCTTCCTCTCTTACACACACACACGGAGAGAGTCAGTTCTTTTATTTGTTCCCGTACTATATGCACTGGACTGAAGCCACTACCCTATTTCTTTGTAGATTTGTAGATATCCAGGGACAAATTCAATAGTGAGCTAAATGGCAATGTAAGTGGGTAAGGAAACAGTTGTAAACGGTTAGTGGTAAAGTTGTGTAATTTATACTACTTTGGTATCCAGCAGGTGAGTAAAACTACTGCAATTTGTATATAAACAGAGAGAGCAAGGCAAGAGGTTATTAGGAAAAAAAGAACTAACAAGAGTGTAAGATAAAACAGTTGTCTTTTCCTATGTGCTTAAATGTTGGAAGGATCAGGGCCAAAGATCAGAGAAATTTTGAGAGAAAAGTATTGAGACCGCAAGAAAGAAATACTTACAAAAGAGTTTCGAAACTATTAATTCACAAATTATTTTATTAGATCCAATATCAGTTTCATCAACCAAATCCACAGAGACAGAATTGTAAAGGTGCTTATAAAAACATTAGTTTTGCAACAATCTTGGAAGAACCTACATACATATTCTCTAAAGGCACACAGTCCCCCACAATCATGAAATAAGTATGTAAATATGACATGAGTTCACCAGGATTCAGAAAAGGTATGGATGCTTATATGGATAACAAGAACGTCCACAATTACAAAAGTAAGGATAAAAGAATAAGTATTCTGGAGGAGATATAAACACTCATGCTTTAGCACATAAGTGGACCTCTGACAGTGATAAGGAAGAAACTTGCTCTATGGGCTGAAGCATCTGTTGCTGACCACTGTCAAAGACAAACTACTGGACTATGATAACTTGTCTGATTTAGTATGGCAATTCCTATGCTCTAAGCAAACATCATCTTGTATAGATGCTAATTAAATATATCCAGACTTCAGTAGGAATGTACATGATGAATTGAACAGCTTGTTATTCATAATCAAAATTCTTAGAAAACAATTACAATCATGAAGACAAATGTTTAGATTAGCATCAATTACAATCTTATCACTTAAAATTATTACAAAACAATTTTTGTTTCAATGATTTTTGTAGAAAAGGAGTGCATTAACAGTAGCAATGAAACTGAAGTTATCCATTTTTAAATGTATTTGCTTAAAAACTGAACTTTGAATTACAGCTTTAGTGTCTATGAGTGAGATCTTGAACGATTTGTGCATGCAGAACTTCCATTTGAAGTACATACTATACACTTCTAAGATTGGGCCCCATATGAATTTAATTTTTCCCCACAAATTTATTTTTAATATTGGTGCTTTATTTCTTACACTAACGAAAGATCAGTAAATAATCACTAATTTTACTCCAAAGATAACCTTAAGCAGCTTTATTAGGAATCTGTCAAGTACCATGAACATTTAAAATGTTATAACATTCAGTAAAATATGTGCAATCTGGAGTGTTATTTGTGCAAAATTATGAGGACCTAGTCTGGCTTGAGATGTAGATGTGTGACTCCACATTGATTTCAATGAGAGCTCTGCTTGACTTTCACATCTCAGGGCAGAATTTGACCTAAACTTACATTTTTGGAATTTAAAAGAAGAATCCTTAGCTAATATCTGTTAAAAAGCTACCACTGTAGAATGTTTTAGAAAAATAAAGATTTTAAAGTTACTGGCAGATAGCTTTAGTGCAATTACTTTCACTTCCTTACTTGCACACAGTAGGTTAAAAAAATATAGTCATGTATGAAAAACATAAAACATTTTAGAAACAGTATAGCTGCCAAGTAAAGAGAACAGTGGAAGAGGAGATTTCTGCAGCACAGTATATTCACAGTGCTCGTTCAATAGAGTTCAACACTTAATGTCTTTTAGTGCTCCAGAAAACAAGGTTTACAACTTGTAAACAAGTTACAACTCTTTTCATACAAAAATAGATCAGCTATGTAATTTGTCCACAGATTTCCTAGCTGCTGACTAGAAAGTTAATATTTTCATATTCTGCCATACAGTTGATGACATCTGGATCAACTTCTTTCTTTGAAGAACCATTTTTGGTATTCTGAATTGCTACATGGTCGCAATAATGGTGCTGGATTGCCATTGTAAGAGTTAGATTCGGCTTGTAGGCACTTCTGGGTTTGTACATGGAACAAAGTACCATCCTACAAAAGATGATGGAAAATTATTATTTACAGCACAGTCTTAAGATTAGAGTTATTCATTAAATTTTACCATATTTGAAATGTAACAGGAAACATCTATATCTAAACTTATACTTTTCCTTAAAAGCACTGAACTGAATCCAAAGCGCCTGATGCCAAGGTCAAAAACTGCGTCTTTTGGGTTTACATGAATGTTGCTTTGCAGCAATGGGGCCCAAGAACCTTAATTTCTTTCTTACTGGCACAAGCTGTGGCTAGAGGAACCTAAGGATTAAACTGCTCAAGATAGTTAAGACCACAGCAGACTGTGAAGAACTTCAAAAAGATCTCACAAAACTAACTGATTGGGCAACAAAATGGCAAATGAAATTTAATGTGGATAAATGTAAAGTAATGCACATTGGAAAAAATAACGCCAACTATACATACAATATGATGGGGGCTAATTTAGCTACAACTAATCAAGAAAGAAATCTTGGAGTCATCGTGGATAGTTCTCTGAAGACGTCCACTCAGTGTGCAGCAGCAGTCAAAAAACCAAACAGGATGTTAGGAATCATTCAAAAAGGGATAGAGAATAAGACAGAGAATATCTTATTGCCCTTATATAAATCCATGGTACGCCCACATCTTGAATACTGCGTACAGATGTGGTCTCCTCATCTCAAAAAAGATATACTGGCATTAGAAAAGGTTCAGAGGAGGGCAACTAAAATGATTAGGGGTTTGGAACGGGTCCCATATGAGGAGAGATTAAAGAGGCTAGGCCTTTTCAGCTTGGAAAAGAGGAGATTAAGGAGGGATATGATAGAGGTATATAAAATCATGAGTGGTGTGGAGAAAGTGAATAAGGAAAAGTTATTTACTTGTTTCCATAATATAAGAACTAGGGGCTACCAAATGAAATTAATGGGCAGCAGCTTTAAAACAAATAAAAGGAAGTTCTTCTTCACAGAGTGCACTGTCAACCTGTGGAACTCCTTGCGTGAAGAGGTTGCGAAGGCTAGGACTATAACAGGGTTTAAAAGAGAGCTAGATAAATTCCTGGAGCTTAAGTCCATTAATGGCTATTAGCCAGGATGGATAAGGAATGGTGTCTCTAGCCTCTGTTTGTCAGAAGGTGGAGATGGATGGCAGGAGAACGATCACTTGATCATTACCTGTTAGGTTCATTCCCTCTGGGGCACCTGGCATTGGTTACTGTTGGTAGACAGGCTACTGGGATGGATGGACCTTTGGTCTGACCTAGTATAGCCATTCTCATGTTCCCCTCATATGATCTTGCCTGACAAAAATCCTTAGCTTTTTGCTTATTTTGTAAACAGTTTTTATTTCTGTTGGTAGCCTCTATTCCAGGTGTGTCTCTTGCCCAGAATCTTTGTGAAGTTAGATGCCTATTTTGCTTCAGGGTAGTGCAAGCCTTGGATGGATGCAAGGTCTGCCAGCTCTTCATACACAGAGTCCCAAGGAACATCAAGATGACGCTTAAGGCCTTCTGATTACAGGAGTCTCGAGTTCATCCAAGCGAACCTCAACTCCGTCAGCAATGCCTGCCAAGAAATTAGGTTCCTAGGAAGCTACATATCCAACTGTGGAGAAATCAAAGACCCCTTTCACAGTCCAGGAGGAGGTTCCAGGACCCAGCTGTTTCCAGGTTAGGCCACAACCTCTCTTGGCTCCAAAAGGCAACAAATACCTCAGATGCTAGTGTAGATGCACTGGTTCTGAGTGGAAAACAGGTTTTCCTGATGCTCTGCCTCTTTGCCACCAGTAACGGACTACTTGTTAGATCTTAAAAATCAAGGACTCTGACATCCATCAGTGTCAACAAATCTGCAATTTTGGCCTGTTCCCCCTCCTGTTGAAGGTTTTTCCATCTTCAGTCCATGGTATCCAGGTTCCTGAAAGGGTTGACCAATATCTACTAGTTTAAGTCCCAGTGCCAACACAGGACTTAAACTTAATTCTGATCAGGCTGCTGGGGTGAATTGCATGCTTTGTTGGCTTGACCCACCACTTACTGTTTTACAAAAACAAAGCAGTACTAAAACATTATCCTAAGTTCCTCCCAAAGTTGGTGTCAGAGTTCCACTATGATGTTAGCTTGAGCAGACAGGATTTACAGTACTTATGTTACTCTTCTGCCCATCTTCCATCTGGGTTGCACTGCTTACTGGTCTCTCATGAGTGGAAATATGAAGAGGTCCTCAAAAGAAGAGAAGTTACTTACGAGGTTCTGTGTATTTTTAAGGGGTGCTTCTGCATATTCACACTCTCTACCTACCTCCCCCTCTCCCTCAGAATTCTTACACATTTCTGGATTCTGGGGTTCAGAAGAAAAGGACTAAGTCTTGCACTTCCCTTATCTAGCTTTAAGTCCCCAAACATTTGATGCCATGAAGCGATGCTTGTACATGGAAGACTGCAGACCAGGCACCTTCAATCTCATGAGTGTGAATATGTAGAGGCATCCCTCAAAGAACCATAATTACTGGTAAATACCCTCTTTCTAAGGTATGCTAGTTCAATTAAAAGAATGGATCAAATCCTGCATTATGAAAGCATGCACAACTACCATAGATTTCCATGGTAGTTATGTGTAATTTGAAGGCAGAATTTGTCTTAAAGAAACTTATTTCAACAGCTGTGAATTTAGGTTTAGATGAGCATGGTATAAGCGCCCGAAGAAATTACTGACCCCTAGACACAACTCCATGTACCTCAAAGAACACATTCAAATGTTCACCATTCCCCATAGGTGTCTTGAAAGTTGGCCAAGATATATACAACCAAATCCTATAGATAAACACCTTGGGACATTACACCACTGAGTTAGTGAAATTGTGCCTGTTTTCAGTTGTTAGACATCCACTTGTTTGGATATGCTAGAATCTGGGCAAACTTTCTTCATTAGATATGACCTAACTAAAACAGGGAGATTTGGAAGTGAGAATATTTACTGCCTATAAAATTGGAGTTCTCCTAATAATCTGTCAAAAGATGCTTCTTTTGTTTTTATATTACAGATCACACTATTTTGAAAATAAAAAAAGCAAATTTATAGTGCACACCTATAAGATATCATTAGAGCATGTATTATACAACTTAAAATATATGCCCTTAAACAGATTTCTTTAGAAAGGGAATTAAAGAAAAAAAATCTATATAATTGCTCCCATTACTACCTACTTTCCTCTTATAAACAGCCTGATCATGCAAGCCTGTGTTTGGTGCTCCCACTGGCTTCAGTAAGAGTTTCTGCAAGCAGATTGGGTTCTAAGTGGAATTTTTCATACATATAATGAACTAGGTCTCACAGAGGGCTTGTCTACACAGTGGGGTAATGCACACTAGCATGTGTACATTGATTTGCTCTGTATAGACCCTGCTGGTGTGCACTAAAGGTTCCCTACTGCACTTTAAGGTAGTACCGTTTCAATGGCAGTAAATTACTTTGGCATGCACCAACAGCATCTACACAGAGCAGTTAATGCACAACATGCTAGTGCACTTTAGAAATCACAGCCATGTAAATGTGTGTTACCCCATCATCTAGACAAGCCCAGGGATGAACTATTAACAGTTGTCTATTGCAAAATGCAAAAATTCTCTGATTTGGAAATAACTCTCATAACACATTACAAGAAAAATGTAATTATCATTGACAGCATAAAATGTGTGGGCCAAATCCAGAGGTCCTTTTTTTAGTTTATACTCATTATTTACTTAGGGCCTGATTTAAAATCCATTGGATGTGCCCTGCATCAAAATGTGCCTGTTCACCATCTTAACCTCTGGCAGTGTAATGTATGGATATTTCGACAAATATTGGGAGTCAATCTTCCCACCGACTTCAATGAGTTTTGGATCAGGCCTCAGGTCTTTAAATCAGGCAATTACCATCAGTTTCAATACATGTCACAATATTAACGGTATGATTGTACATTATTACCAGCATCTAAAGTATACATGTCAGAACATAATACTGAACCTAATAACATCCACACACAAGACCATTATGTCGTCTAATGGCTAAAGTTTCTCATGATGAATAACCAACATCACAAACATAAATATCTAGGGAAACAACATTTAAGTTCTGTTGAAAAACAATACAGCTACTTCACAGCCGCTTATAAAATGCATCATCTTTAGCCAACACATGTAACAAACATCATAAACAAAAATGCAACAAACAACCTAATTCTGCTCCTGTAGCGACTGCAGCTTCATCTCTTCTTCATTCTGTTCCTTTCATTTTTTTAAGAGAATGATTCTTCAAACTCTGATTCACAACATTAAGGATTCCCATAATTATGCCTCTACATGGCAAAATGCATTTCCCCCTCTCTCTCTAAGTTTTTCCTAAATGCTTTTTTAATGACAGACTCTGTCATCAATCTCTGATAAATTAGTGCAATTTTACAGTTTCATATCAATTCTATCCTCCCATTTACCTCTGTCCGACCTTTTTCCCTAAAAGAGCATATGAACTTTCCATACTACAGCTGGAGATTCTCAGTTTTGGATGCACAAAACACATGGGGGCATATGACAAATGGCAGCATTCTAATTCCTCTCCTAACCTGTTCAAAAAGGCTTGTGCATGCTTCACTGGAGAATGGAAGGAACAATGTAAACCATAATTTCCATCAGCTAACTGCAGACCCCACAAAAGAGTCTAAATGCAAAAAAGAACCCAGCCTTAATTATAGCATTATTGCTGCCCTGTCACACTACATTATTCAGTTGGGTAATTTTTTCAGTAACAATTCCCAGTACAAATGTATTATTATCGGTATTTGTGGAAGGAGATCATCTGAAGCTCAAAAAGGGAAGTTAGGTAGGAAGGGATAGATTTATAGAAAGCCATGAAGGTGGTGACTGGTAGTTTAAATCTAATGCAACAGAAGATGGGGAGCTAGTGTAGGGATTCAAAGGAAGTGATGTGATCAACAGCCATGGGAGAGGATTTCAGTGGCTCAAAATCAACACATTAGTCTTAAAAATTAATGCTTCTGAATGCACTGAACTCGGAAGTATTTCAAATCACATTTTTTCAAATCTTGCTTTTTCTGAAGTGTCTGGGATCCATTCAATGTGTCATCTTAGGATACATCTATACTGCACACTCCTTATGGCAGCACATAGAGTACATACACTATACACACCTCTAGCATGGGTATAAATAGCAGTGTAGACAGTGAGGCACTGCTTAGGTAAGTAAAAACACACCTGAACCCTGTGGGTATGTACCCTACACAGCTCTCTATATGGCCAAGCAGTCCCTTCCCTGTCTACATTGCAATTTTTAGCAATGTAGTGTCCCAGTGGGAGCCTTTTCCCACTGCAGGGAAAGGCTCTGGCAGTGGGGATAGCAGCACATCAAAATGTGCCCTCCTTTGGGCTAAAAGTGAAAAGTGGGGTGGTGGCACCATTTTGATTGACTCCCAATACTTGTTAAAATATCCATACATTACACTGCCAGAGGTTAAGATGGTGAACAGGCACATTTTGATGCAGGGCACATTTTGATGTGATGTGATGGGGAAGGCAGAAGGGACTGTATGAGAAGGAGGCTGAGGGCTTGGGGGAAGGAGGAGGTTATGGGGCATTGTAGATTGGAGGGGGGGATATTAAGGGGCTGTGAGCTATGGGGTATGTGTGACAGCTGGGGTAGCAGGTATGGTTCCTGGACAGCAGGATGTGGGAGGTATATATTGCTGGATAAAAGGATTGTGGGGGTAACAGGGACCATGGGGTGGCTGGGCAGCCTTGGGATACGCAGAGGTTGGAGGAAGTAGGTATGGCAGCAGGAGATGCTGTGGCTAGGGGCAAAGAGAGGATAATATGAGTGATGTACAGGGGGATGTGAGTATGTGTTTGAATGTAAAGGGAAAGGGATTTGGGACAGGAGAGGGCAGAGAAGAATGGTAGGCAAGTGAGTGGACAGGGATAGTGGGGACTTCAATGAGTGAGGCATAAGGTCTATGGAGGCAGCAGGGAGCATGGAATTGGAAAGGAAGTCTTGGGTCACAGAAAGATAGGGATAGAATAGCAGGAACAGCAACAGGTAATGGTGTGGGTGGAGGCATTGCTGTGATGGGCGATGGGGCTGGGAGACAGTGGTATGGTGAAAGGAAGATGGGGAGACAAGCTGGTGTGTGTGTGTGTGTGTGTGTGTGTGTGTGTGTGTGTGTGTGTGTGTGTGTGTGTGTGTGTGTGTGTGTGTGTGTGTGTGTGTGTGTGTGTGTGTGAGAGAGAGAGAGAGAGAATAGGAGCAGAGACTATGGGGGGAGATAGATGAGTGAGGGTGAGGTGGCACAAGCACCTGAAATACTCTCCCAGCACTGGTGCCTCAGGATGCCTATATAATACAGTTGAAGGTACCAAGACAGGAATGCCAGAGGTGCTGAGTGACCCTACAATCAGGCACCATCACCACAGAGGGACTGGACTCATTCCACAGCCCATTTTCCCAAGACTCTTTCCCCCACACATATCAGCACTCACCCTGCTCCCTCCCTCATTGCCATACCATGACTCTTCAGCCAAAAATGGGCCATTTAAGAATTTTTTTTCTGAGTCTCACCTGTTTTGTACTCACATAGTAAGAAAATTATGATTTTTTGTGATTTGAAAATGGACTCGCTTTCAGATGCTAGCACCACATAAGAGGTAGGCTACTTTTACAATTAATGGCATAATTTTGGATTGATAAGACAATTCATCATAATGGTTTCTATCTAAAAGCTCTGGATATAACACCCCAACCCATGTTCTGGGTTTGTGCTGCTTGCATGATGACCAGAAACAATAAAGTTAAAAAACTGACACGCTTACCTCTCTGAAAACAAATTTCTGATTTTCAGGAATATTTTGAACATTGTCTTGACACAAGTACATTGTCAAATAGTCAGTCCCGGAATCAACTGCTGCACAGGCTTCAGGCTGCCGGGTGTTGTAACGTATTTCATTATGAGACGTATATTCGAAAAACTGCCAATCCCAGACAGGAAACAAAGGACATTAATGTTACATGTGCAGTATGCAAAC
Source organism: Malaclemys terrapin pileata (assembly GCF_027887155.1). Classification (NCBI taxonomy): domain Eukaryota; kingdom Metazoa; phylum Chordata; order Testudines; family Emydidae; genus Malaclemys; species Malaclemys terrapin. Next base: position 169,383,325 of record NC_071506.1, on the reverse strand, counting down.
AAAAAGCATTTTATTAGAAAAAAGGATGCAGTAAAGGTAAAAATTTCCATCTATCAATGTGCTAATATGGTCACTTAGAGTTGCCTGTTCATTTAGAGTTGGAGAGAAATTCTGTTGAGAGTTTTCATTCCAGGAGTCTTGACTACTAGTACTTACTTTACTTTTTATGTGAGAGCAATCCTGCAGCAGTATTATCACCACATATTGTTTCTGGTAGCACCCACAATGTGCTAAATGCTGTACAAACATAAAGGAAAGCAGAGTTCCCTATACTGAAAAAGTTACAAAGCTTATAGGTTGATTTAAAAGTTTGATTGTAATGCAATAGTTTTTAATCTAGATCACTACAGTGGGATGGAGACTAGTTTATAGATTGACACTAGGCCTCCATAATTTTAGTGTCACAAATAATGTCATCTTTAATTAAGGAGTTTGTTGTTCATTGAAACTTTAAAATGTTCAGTTTAATCAAAAACTTGTTTACAATTACAGTTTACAGTATGCAAGATGAAGTGCATTTCACTATGTCAATTTTCAGGATGATATTCTCAGAAAAATTAGGTACAGCTTCTTCTAAACATAAATAGGATTTTAAGGAAGTTGTGTGGTATTGGTTATTGTATGATACTCTACAATCCAGTTTTGGTTGCATTCCTGGGCATCTCACATCTTATGCCATTAAGGCTGAAAACGCTGTAATGGTAATAATTGGGGTAATAGAAATTTGCTAGTAATTCTAGCAAAACCAGACTTTTTTCCTGCTTTTCCTGGAGCTACAGTGATATTTATCATGGATTTTTGCCAAAATTTGGACTTCATCAAAGGGTATGGGCAAAGTTTAAATAGTTATTTGTATTTAGCATGCTTGTAAATCATCTTGAGCACTATTATGCATGGATGTGAGGGATGTTTAAATTGTTTTAGGGGGACTAAGTTATACTTATTATTGTAAGACAAGAGACTTATCCACCCCAGAAAATATTGTACACATTGTTATCAGTGCAGCTGCCCCAGTGTTAAAAACAGTTTAACTGACAGCATAGAAGAGAAAACCATTTGCAAAACAGTTTTAGGAAGTATGACTGAGGCTTTATGGAAATAACTATAGCTAAAACAATTGAAAACTACCCCACTCCTGGAGGATTTAGGCTGCAGCAAGCCAGTGCGCCTGTGCAGATGTGCAGCCAATTAGGGAAGGGCTTATTGGGAGCCAATCAGGGCCCAGATTGGAGGCAGCCAATCAGGGCCAGGCTCAGCCCTATAAAAATGCTGCTCAGGGAGAGAGCAGTCAGTCTGTCCCAGGCCTTTGAGAGGGGAAGGTCTGTCTCCAGAGGGGGAGACTAGCACCTGGGACAGGGCAGTGCTGAGCAGGCCTGGGGGAGCAGAAGAGAACTCCAGCCTGGTGTCTGCCAGACTGCAAGCCCTGAGGGGAAGGGCCTAGCCGGTGCAAGGGGCTGAAGGGGAAGTGGTCCAGGGATGTGGACAGATGGAGGGGAGAGAAGGACAGTGAGGCTGCCGCCAGAGGGTCCCTGGGCCAGGATCCAGAGTAGAGGGCGGGCCTGGGTTCCTCCCTTGCAGTACCGCTAGCCCTAGGGAGCGGCCATTATAGACTATGCCAGATCCCTGACAAGAGGGATCACACTCAGAGGGTGTGGTTGGACATGATAGCTGAGTGTAGGACTGCTGCTCACCCTCCCTCCCTCACCCCCAGAAGGGGGTGTGGATGGACTGAGGGGCATTGCTGGGGGTCCTGAAGAGGATGCCATGAGCTGGAGAGCGATGCGGGTTCAGATGCCAACCAAGGGAGAGACAACGGGTGGGACACCACCAGAAGAGGGCGCTCCACTGGACTGAGCTAATTCCCAAGACGAGCAATAGGAGGTGCCAGGTAGTGAGTCCCAACTCCGTTACAAGCACCCGATGTTAATATGTACAAAATATTCTAGTGTAGAAAGGTCAAGGTAAGTAATTTAAAAATACTTTTAAAAAGCCACTATAGAGAACTGCTGGAGGACCACATTTTATAGATCACATAAGCTTCCAGAAGCAACATTGTAAGAGCTTAACGCTTTGTAACTAAATAAATAAAATAAATAAATATATGGAGATATACCTATCTCATAGAACTGGAAGGGACCTCAAAAGGTCATAGAGTCCAGCCCCCTGCCTTCACTAGCAGGACCAAGTATTGATTTTTGCCCCAGATCCCTAAGTGGCCCCCTCAAGGATTGAACTCACAACCCTGGCATTAGCAGGCCAATGCTCAAACCACTGAGAATGAAATTTCTGTTCTGTGGGAAATGCTGACTTAAAAAAGAATTGGAACGAAATGTTGAATTTTCTTATGGAATGAAAACTTTTTACGTGAAACCACAGAAGCATTTCATTTTGAGAATGCTGAAACATTAAAAAATAAAATATTAAATATATAATTTAAAAATTAATGTAAACAAAATGAACTGAAATAATATTGAAACAAAACATTGACATTATTGAAATAATTCATCCTCCCATAACATTTTCTTGAAATCAACACATCCAATGAGATGTCTCAATTTTCACAGAACTGCATTTTCTGATGCTAAACTGTTCCACTGAAATTTTCAACGAGCTCTACTTGCAACATGGCTCACACCACTTTTTAAAGAAAGTATCAACCATCTCAATTTTATGAATAATAGAAATATCAATAGTCATAATTAGCACATCACACATTCCCATGCAGGATAGTCAGGTTATATTTCTTGATTTTATTTCTTATTCCTCATGTTGAGCACACCTTGCTGGGGAGGGACTACATCACAGTCCAAACTAGCCTTTGTAGCAGCACAAGGAGATGTGTTTAATACATTCTATAGAGCCAACACTCCCTATCAGTGTGGAACTGAGGGTATGTCTGCACTACAGCCCTAAGTTGACCTATGTTAGGTTGACTTACAGTAATTATTGTGGTGGTTGATGTCCACACTAACCTCCTTCTGTCGGTGGTGTGCACCCTCGCCAGGGGCACTTCCATTGACTGAAGAGTAGCAGTGTGGAGGGCTGAAAGTCAGGGCTCTCAGCTCCCTGCCAGGAGCCCAGCAGTCCCCCCGGCGATCAGCTCCTAGTTGGGAGTGGGGGCCAGCCACCTCGGCTTCTCAGCTCTGAGTGGGAAGACTCCAGGCAGCAGCCCAGTGGGGAGCTGGGGGTAGCAGGGTTCTAGCTACCTGGCTTGTCAATTTCACAGCTTCTGGAGCCATGAAATTGACAAGCTAGCCAACAGCCAATGGAAGTAACAGTGTCTACACAGACACTGCATCACCCTAACTACGCTGACATAAGCACTATGCCTCTCATGGAGGTGGAGTTATGATGTCAGTGTAGTAGGGCACTAACACTGGTGGGACAAGGTGGTCGTGTGTACACTTACATCATTAGGTCGACATAAGCTGCCTTATGTTCCCTTCTCAGGGACCTGCTCACAAAACCAGAAAGCTTTTACATTCCACCCCTCCATTCCCCATTTGTCTAAAAATGATTAGTTGTGAAACAGTAAATTAAATTAAATTAAATTAATGGAGATATCCCATCTCCTAGAACTGGAAGGGACTTTGAAAGGTCATCAAGTCCAGCCCCCTGCCTTCACTAGCAGGACCAAGTACTGATTTTGCCCCAGATTCCCAAGTGGCCCCCTCAAGGATTGAACTCACAACCCTGGGTTTAGCAGGCCAATGCTCAAACCACTGAGCTATCCCTCCCCCCCTTTGATGAGTGCTCTGTGAACCAGCCTCCTCCATGGCCACAATGTCATCTTAGCTCCAATGGTGATCCCTAGAAATTTTATTCTATCATGGGGGACCCATAATCATAGAATTCTGGAAGGGACCTCAAGAGATCTCCTAGTCCAGTCCCCTGCACTCATGGCAAGACTAAATATTATCTAGACCATCCTTGACAGGTGCTTCTCTAACCTGTTTTTAAAAATCTCCAACCTCCCTAGGCAACTTATTCAGTGCTTAACTATCCTGAAAGTTAGGAAGTTTTCCCTAATGTTCAAGTCTAAACCTCTCTTGCTGCAATTTAAGCCCATTGCTTCTTGTCCTATTCTCAGAGGTTAAACATTTTTTCTCCCTCTTCCTTGTATCAACCTCAGTCGTCTTTTCTCCAGATTGAACAAACCCCGTTTTTCCAATCTTCCCTCATAGGTCATGTTTTCTAGATCTTTAATAATTTTTGTTGCTCTTATCTGGACTTTCTCCAATTCAGCCACATCTTTCCTGAAATCTTGTGTCCAGAACTGGACAGAATACTCCAGCTGAGCCTAATCAGTGCGATCTCTCACCACTGATTCTTAACCATACTGAGAAAGGCACTGGACTTTTGAGGGTTTGAACACGAAGGCCAGCTACAACCCGTCACTGACAAAACTTCCCAGACTTGAAGTGGTGTTCAGCCTGCTTTCAGATTTGCATCCAAGCAGATTTGGCTCCTACCACTCCAAACAATAATGGATTAGCTACTGCAGCCAACACTGGCCTCACCTTCTTTCCCCAGTGAGTCCAAATATCTTCCTTCTAGATCCCACTCAGACTGATGCCACCCTTCTTATAACTTTTAGCCCAGTAGTTAGGGTAATTACTTGGAATGTGGGAGATCTGGGTTCAATTTCCCCCTCTGGCTGCTTGGAAAAGAGATTTGAATTTGGAACTCTCATGTTGCAGAAGAGTGTCCTAGCCACAGGTCTATGGGATATTCTGGAGGGGACTCCTAACCTCCTCTGTTAATGCTGTTCCATTTTTATAAATTAAGTAGTCATTGGAGCAAGGAATCGAATTTGGGAGTCCCACACCCTTGTGCAACATTAGCAAATTCTGGTGACATCTTCTGTGAGTGCCCCCATGTTTTGGAGCAGGGCATTGAAATTTGGCAGGGGGTGGCCTGTCTGTCAGGGATGTGCCTTTTACTGTTCCTGTTGACTGCATAGGAAGACTGGGAGCCAGGGGTGGGGGGAGTGTTATATTGTGATATCTTCACAATAGAATGGGAGTTAATTTTCTATTTCTAATAAAAACAAATTGCAAATTGTCATCCTGTCACAATAACCTTTTAAAAGCAGGAAAATAAATAGTTCTCTATTGGTTTTGCCCTTGTACCCTGATTTTTTTTTCTATTGGAACAAAGCTGAAATTAATGTTTTTGTTGAAAAACTTTCATTAGAATATGAAAATATCCTAAAAAGGAACAGAAACCCCTAAGTATAAAATTACTGGATGAGTGCCTTTTGGAGTTCATCCATTCCTATGGGTGCGATTAGCTCCGATGTCAATCCATGGAAGTAGTCACTTCTTCCTAACAAGAAGCTAGGTGACTAAATTATCTGTTTATCTATTTCATTAATCATCTCACTGAACTACTCATTTGAAACAGCGTGTTGGGGGAGGAGGACTGAATTGTGGAACAAGGAAAGGATGACATTTAGTGTGCTTAAAATCTAAGATATGCCTAACCTCATCTCACACAAATCCCTTGGCTTTATGATGTATAACTACACCCCCACCCTTCATCTGTCTTTGTCTTCAGGGCAGGGACTATTTCCTGTGTTTAGAAAGTACCCACACATTTTGGCCTTTGCTGCAATCTAAACAACCAATACTATTAAATACTAACACTGATAATACAGCTACTAATAAATCTTACTGCCATATGATAAATCATGGCAGGAATAACACTGTTCTCAATTAAATTCAATGGAAGCTTGGAATACCCTTTTTCCCCCAAAAAAGAGGGTAAAATGGATTCTATATTGAAGTTTCCCTTTGAAGATAGCTTTGCTCACACCCCTTTATATTTTAAGTTTCTTCATAGTCTGACAGTTTCCAGAAGTTTACAAAGGTGACTGGTAAACTGCATGACCCTCCTCAACTCTGGTGCTCCTCTGAAACTATTCATCCTTGTCCCTGTTCACCTCCCCAAACCCAGTCACATATCCAAGTTTTCTAGTCCCTCCTGCCATACACTTACACTCCTCTGCCTCTCAACCACACACCTAGATATTTGACCACCCCTTCCACTATGGGCACGCCGTACCTCCTCAGTCCTGGAAGGAACCAGAAGACATACCAGGATGGTACAACAATACATCAGAAAGAGTGCTGGAATGTGGAGGCACCAATCAGTCCTCAGAGTTATGTGAAACCCCAGCATTAAAAGGCTACTTACTCAAATATCTTAAGTTATTACAGTCCTGGAGCCCTGCAATACTTTCAGAAGGTTAAGATCTCATGACTGTATGTAGATAGATTAAAATTGTACACAAAACTAAAGCCATTTTTGTACTTGGTATTTCAAACCATGAGAAGTATGGTGAGGCTAACAGGCTTCAAACCAAGAATGCAAAAACCAAAGCTGAGAAAGGATCAGATTCTAAGGGAGTTTAGAAGAAACATCTTTACCCAGGAAGGCAATTAATATGTATATATTTTAAAAAGTTAGACAAGTATTCTAATGAGAACACATTTTAAAAGGTACAATTGCTTGACAGATGTGGGGAGACTTAGATGGGTCAACATGGCCTAGTTATCTTCCAAATGCAACTTAGAACTCTGAAAACCTGACTTCAGTTTTCTATGGGGCACAAGAAAGTTAACAGAATCTCATGGAGGAAACAAAAATAGGAATGGTGCTGACTAAGATCACATTGCAGTGGCCACGTGTCCCCTCAGAAATACTGTGGAGCATTTTTACTTTGTATCATATATCCTAAGACAATTAATCATAACTACAGTAAAAAAACAAATCTTACCTGATTTTGTCCCATGCCGTGGCATGGATATAATATGATTCTGTGCCCTGTTACTTCATGCTCATTTGGAGGATTATAATCAAAGCAGTAATTTGCCATTCCTCTATTTTTCAGCTAAATAAGAAAAAAAAAAGAACAAATTAAAGCATCAGCCTGAAGTAAATACATTTGTGTCACTTCATACCCCATGTTGTATTATAGGCTTCCCACTCGCAGCTCTGAACCCTGGTAGAGCTGGTTTCACTGAATCAGGGCCTGGCAACAATAGACCTGATAGAGGTGACTTTGTAAACTGAACCTGATAATCATGGACCAGAATAGACCTCGTGCAGCTGGCTTTGCTGAACCAAAACCTGGCAGCAGCAGACCTGGTGGCAGCAACTTTGACAGATTGGATTGGAGCAGACCGGCTATTGCTGACTTGATTGGACTGGGCCATGCCTGGCAGAAGTGTATGGGAGGCACTCACTTGGGTTGCCACATAGTCTAACTGGATTCTTGAGTCGGTTTAGGTAAGTGGGGACTGTATCTGAACAGTAATTTGGGACCCCAGCAAATTAGTCAATTAACCACTGAGCCCAGGAAATCTGCCATATATCCGTAGTTCTTTTTCTCTTTTTGTTCATTTAATTTTTTGTTTTTTAAATAGAGATTTATTTCAGTTTGAAAAATGAAAGAACTCTCATGTGCTTTCAGAGTGAAGAAAAAACCCTGTGAAGGCAACTAGTGTTTAGGATTTAAGTTCCTAAAACCTGCATGTGGATACAATTTCAATGGTGACTTGAACCAAATGTTTTTTTTATTTTTAAAGGTATGACTAGTCATCATGTTGAACCCAGCCTTTCTTACTGCTATTGACACTTGCAGAAAAATTACATTATGTTGTTTTTATTAAATATTCCACAGGCAAATCAATAAGAACTTCCAATTAATAAAAATATCCAAGATAAACAAAAGTTACTTGAAAATTAGTTGAACCAGGGCATATTGATGATTTAAAAAATTATACATGCTTTGCACATTCACATATTATCCACTTAAACAAATGTTGAAACAAAACAAGTTCTGTAAATAAATATTAAAGCTAAATGCCTCTTTTACCTGAATCCTGCTATGTCGCATATAAAAGAATAAAACAGGCAGGGTTAGTGTCCCTATAACTATTGAAGGTGTAATTTTGCTTCTTAAGTATTAGGTGATAATTATATCCATAATTTCCAATGCAGAGAATGAATAGACATCAATAAATTAGGACAAATCAAAGTAAAACAAGTGAAAGGGTATTCCACAAATATTTTTCTTTACTTTTGTTTTACTCCACTTTTACCTACTACCCAATCTCCTCTTTCCACTTTTTTTGGATCCATTTGCACTGTAATACTTTTAGCTTAAAGAACACTCCTTACACACCCTTCTCCAGATGTTTATCACCATTCTGGTGAGTGCATTAACACCACTAATCAACATGTGACTAAACAATAAGAGTGATTTTGAATTCTGATGATCTCTATCTGAGCAGCTGTAAACCTTGCAGTTTAGTGGTGCTTTCCAGAGCTAAAGGAAGTCTCCCTGGCTTCCTTTTTATTGTAGAGTGGCTTGGACTGAAGGCAGTTGCATTAGAACCTCTTCTGTCCCTTTTGTAAATTATGGTTTGACCAAGAGAAACTTTAATTTATATTTAACACCGGTAAAGGGCTACATACAAAAATAGAGAAGTAAAATTGAGCCAAGCTTGAAACAACTATACAAATTTCAACCTTCCCCCAAACACTTGCACCCAATACCTATAATTTCTGATATGAAGGAATATCAGATTTAAATTATGCTGAATTATAAATTACAATTTTCTTACATAAACTACAATCATAAATGGGTTTCTCTTGCCTTTAATTGACTTCAGAGTTGGAGGTACTACTCATTAGTATGCTCAGAAATCTAATTGTGTTGCCACACTAGCCATTTATTCCAATGGGAAGATCAACTGAGTCAAATATTCACCCCAGCTGTCACTCCCCAGATGACTGCTCCAAGCAAAGAAGTCACCAAGTGCTCCACTAGCATCTGACCAGCATAAATATTCTCTTGCCTATACTCCATTAAACATCACAATGATTATCTCCCCACTTAAGTTAGCAATACAATATTATTGACTTTTAGGCACAACACTATTTTGTGTCTGTGCATAAGTTAACTACAAACCAAATTACTGCACACCGATACAACTCTTTCTTTGTATGCTGTAGACCTAAAGGAGAAGAAAATTTAAACAGGGTTCTGAAACTGAAAACTCAAAAGAGAAAACACTATAAAAGATTCCTAATTACCTCACATTTCAATTCAGAACAATTTTATATATTTATGCTCCATCATTGTCATCTCATCTTTGTGTCCCCTACACACACTTTTGTTGTGCAGACAAACTACTAACATGTAGTGCCAGTATTTCAGCCTGACTATAACTGGATCACTTATTTTGTGAATTCCAGAATTTTCTAATGTCATTTTACAGCCATAAAGTAGTCCTTTTAGAGATCTAAGAACCTTATATATGGGTACAACCAGGTACTAAGCACCTAAATGATGCAAGATGCACCTGCAGATATTTGCACCCATAAACTGCAGATTTAAAAATCTGGTCCTGAAACCATTTATGCATGAATTCACCAGTCTCTTGTTCCAAGGCAGGAACAGATGAGAGAGGGTTTGTGAAAATACTATCTTCTCCCATTAACTGATGAAGACAGTTTGCTTTGTGCTGACAAAAACAGTACCATAATAGTATCCATTCATTCATGTACTCTCTCAATATTTTTTTCCAACACATATCAAACAAGCTTAAATCATGCAAGAAAAGCTAAAATAAGAGTATAAACAGTAACTTAGTGTGGGATTTTAAATTTGTCTGTGACTTACCTTAATATTTTAGTAGAATGCTGCATTAAAGAAAATAACAAGAAAATATTTGTTCTCCTTATGAAAAGTTTAGTTCAGCTCATAAAAGTTGTCAATAATTCGGTCTATGCAGAATTTCTGATTTTCTTTGCCTACATAATTTTTTTTTCTTCCATGCTGTGTATTCTGTAGTCACAATTAGTCACCATTCCCTTTGGAGGTTGGGGATAGGTAATTTAAACTGCAATTGTTAAAACGTTCTGAAATATTAGGGACCATTTCTGACAGGAAGACAGGATAGAATTTTCAAAAAGTGCTCAACGTTGGCTCATTGTCACTTGGAGAGGAATTAGACTTCCAACAACTAGTGCTTTTGAAAATCCCCCTCCTAAAATCATAGGCTAACTGTGTTTGTGCCCTTCCACTTCCTCAAAGCCTAACAGATTTCAAAGAAGTGGGGATGGAAGGTGAGGTCTCTTGTCTGGATCCGTATTAACAACCTATTCAAGAGCTTCATTTACAGATGAATAACCTTTTTGTTGCCTTTTGATATTATCACTACAGATCCAAAAAAAATCAGTGATAAACACCAAGGATGTAGGACAGAAGCAGCTCTCTTACCTAAAGAAGTCTGCTTTCCTGAACTGGACATCAGACCTCAAGGTGAGATCAACAGTAATGCTGGGCAAAGGTATGGACTGAGCGCCAAGCATTGGCTCTGCAAATCTCTATGACACGGATTTTCTGAAGGCATACCTATGACACAGAGACCCCTGGCCAAAGGGTCCCATGTTCTTTGCAAACATCTCTCACCTCAGACCTGACAAACTCACTATACCAAACAAATATTACAGGATATTTATCTATAAAGGGCAACATGTGAAGTATCTACAGAAAGCTTGTAACTAAAATTAGTCACCAGGGTAATATTTCTCAGTGATGGCCCACACCAGGAAGAGGGAGTTGTCACCCCTGCCTAGTTAGCTGGTGAGGTAAGGCAAGGTTCTGTTGTCTACCCTTGCCATATCCCAGAGCAAGCAATGAAAACCATCTAAGACAACAGCAAACAATTGAAACCATTTGGACATGAAAAGGGACATTATAGTAGGCAGGAGATTACCCTGGCTATGAATAAAGACAAAACATTGTTTTAGTATAACAGAATGTAGAGAAAGGCACTCTGGGTCCATTCACTGAGGAAACCCCTTAAGGAGTGTGGGGTTTGCATGAATGTTTGTATTCTGGTTCTTGCACAGCTAGCCGGCTCTGCAAACAAATGAACTTTGTGGAGAAAACCTATTTGTTAGATAGGAAAGGTAACTATTGATAAGTGTAGACCAGTGTTCCCTCTAATTTTGTACGTCAATGTGCAGAATGAATTTTATTATGTGCACCAATATGGAGGTGATATGAGGTGGGGGTGGGACCGAGAGGTTCAGAGTGTGGGAGGAGGCTCAGAGCTGAGGCAGAGGGTTGGGGTGGGGTTGGGGATGAGGGGATTGGGGTGCAGGAGGGGGCTCAGGGCTAGGGCAGCGGGTTGGGATGTGTGGGCTCTGGCTGGGGGTGAGGAGTTCAGGGTGCACGAGGGGGTTCAGGGCTAGGACAGAGGATTGGGGTGTGCGGGGAGGGGTTAGGGCTCTGGCTGGGGTGCAGGCTGCCCTGAGGCTGCTGCAGGGAGAGAGGACTCCCCCTAGCTCTCCCTCACTGCAGCAGCTCTGGCGGGGCTGAGCTGGGGAAAGGCCCAGGGAGGGGCTCCTCTCCCTGGCAGCTCCAGAGGGGCTGGGCCAGGCCGGGGGACCTGTGCAGCCCTAAATAGCCTGCTGCATGGTGCGCAGCTTACAGGGAACCTAGGTGTAGACCCACATCACATTGTATGATTTTTGTTTTGTGTTGGGCCCAGTTGTTTCCATCACTTTCTCCCACTTCTAGTTAAATCAGGGGTGGGCAAACTTTTTGTCCCAAGGGCCACATCTGGGTGGAGAAATTGTATGCAGGGCCATGAATGTAGGGCTAGGGCAGGGGGTTGGGGTGTGGGAGGGGGTGTGGTGTGCAGGAAGGGGCTCAGGGCAAGGGGTTCGGGTGCAGGTAGTATGCAGGGTGCAGGAGGGGGCTCGGGGTTGGGGGCCCCGGCCCTGCGCTGCTTACCTTGAGTGACTCCAGGGTGGCAGTGGCACACACCAGGACTAAGGCAGGCTCCCACCTGCCCTGGCCCCACGCAACTCCCGGAAGTGGCTGGCATGTCTGGCAGTGGCTCCTGGGGGTGGGGTGGGGCAGGTGGCTCCACCGCACTCTGCCCTCACCTGCGGGTACCACCCCCAAAGCTCCCATTGGCCGCAGTTCCCTGTTCCTGGCAAATGGGAGCTGTGGGGGGCAGTGCATGGAGCCCTCTGCCCCCGCCCTTCCCCCCGGACCACAGGGATGTAGTGCTGGCCGCTTCCGGGAGTGGCGCCAGGCCAGGGCAGGCAGGGTGCCTGCCTTAGCCCTGCTGCACCAAGGGGCTGGCACTCCCGCAATTGAAAAGCTCTGACGAGCTCAACTGAAAGCCCTGATGAGCCAGATCTGGCACACAGGCTGTAGTTTTCCCTCCCCTGAGTTAAATCTTTATTTTTCTTATAATATAAAACAAAAGTAGGTTTATTTAAGTGCTCACAAGTGATGTGACTTACAGGAGTGGTGATGGAAAGTAAAAAAGGTAAAATGGGGTATAGTGCACCTTTGGGTGCAGAAAGGATGTTGAATTTATGTGAGTAGCCAGTTTCAGGAGCTGGATAGCACAAGGGAACGGTTCAAAAGGACTTGGAGATTGGGGTGCACTTATTGTTAACTTGCAAGGCAAAGTCAGGGCTGGCATAGCCCTGGGAAGAGTTCTTGAGCTGCTGAAAGGCTGGTGGTGTCAGCTGGCTAACACTCAGCTACCACAAGAAAGGCTCCCTCTTGCTGGAGGCAAGGGGTAACAAGGTGACTCACAGTCTGGGTGCCTCGAGAACCATCACAATACTCTAGAAGCAGACTTGGGACTTGTAAAAGGCACCTTGAGACCTTCAAGAGCTTGTGTGCTTACTAACTCATTCAAAAAAATTATATATCTTAATTCACTTAGCTCCAGGTTGGGAGGGGATCTCATTCTATAAGCCTGTCACCACAAACTACAAATTAACTTGATTTACAAAATCAAGTTGTTACTATCATAATAGAACAAACTCTTGGTGTGTATGATGTGTTCCTTGACTTCTCCTAGCAAGGAATATGGTTTGAGGAGGAAAACTTGACAAATTTAAATTCTCTGGATTATTACTATAGATAGGACTTTGTTCTAAATTCTGAAGATCAAATAATCAGTCATGCTAAAGAGAGCCTGACATTGGCTGGAAATCTTGTTGAATTTTATTTTGAAAACTGACCTTTTGTGGATTTGATTTAGACTGTTTTGAATTTGCCCAAGATTGCCTTGCTTTTGAGTAAAGATTGTTTGGGATGATATACCCTACTGGAATGCTCCAGAAGAACTACTACATACACAATCTGTAAATTTTTCATAAATTATAGTATAAAACTCAGATTAACCTGGAAAAAGAGTAACTAGTGCTTTTCTTCATTTTTTGTCAGGTTTCTTTTATTTAGTATGGTTTGATTTTTGTCTTGTTTTATTTTCCATTCAAGGTTAAAAAGTCTAATGGCATCTTGATTTTCAACCAGGAACTCTGGCCATTCATAGGTTTGGTTTTGCCTGCTCATCTCCCTCCCCCCCCCCCCCCCCCGCACACCTTTTCTTTTCCTGTCTTCTATTTTATAATTTATATTATAAATTATTATATTTATTTATTGGTTATACTTTTTTTCTCAGATTTTGTTTCACCTTCACCTGTTAATGAGAGAGAGAGAGAGAGAGAGAGAGAGAGAGACTGCTGTATCTTGTCATGTAGATCAATGCAGACAAATGACGTGGCTTCTTTGCAAGCTCTTTAACCTTTGACCGATCCTTTCACTTGTTTCTAGTCTAGCAGAACAAGATTTTCTTCTTCTGAAATATTTAAAGAATTTATGATCTTTGTATATGTGGCTATTTGTTCTTTAACATTTTTATGATCAGTCTATGGCCTTGATCCTGCAGAACTCTGAAGTTAATGGGAGTTTTGTATGAAAGAGGATAGTAGCAATAGCGGTAGTACAGACTCTCAAAGTGAGGTTCTGTTTTGAAAAGGGACTGGAGTTGCAGGATTTAACGATTACTATCTCAATGGTTTTGATCAAATGTGCTCATTTTACCAGAAAAAAAGCTATTTTTTCCTGTTCTGCATCTCAAACCTGTGCTCTTCAATGGTTTTGCATGAATCTGGAAGGAATGGATGAGACTGCTTTAGACTGACTGCATTCTTTCCTTATTCAGAGGTCCCAAAGGATTGTATTGGACAATTGGTGATCAACTACAAGTGCACTTTCATATGGGGTACTGTAAGGTTCTAACTTATCACCTCTTTTGTTCAGTATGTAATGGGTCTGTGTGACACTCTGTATCTTGGGGGAATACCATGCACCCTCATGCTCATCCTTATAACATGATTGTGTTGTATCCAATGCAAAGTTTGTCATGTTGGGTGTCTTCAAAAGGCTCATGATGCACTGAGTGTTATAGTAATGTTATAGGTTGTAATTTCATGTATATTGTTATGAGGCTGAAAATGTGTCCCCATGGCTTAAAACAAGCCCAGGCAAAACTCTCCAGGAACAGAGGGGCAGTTCACACCTCATCAGGGAATGTATGGGACAAACCCAGCCCAGCCTCACAGGACCAAAGGACACTGGCCTAGGCAGCAACAGAGGATCTGTTGGACTCTCGAGTGAGTCACCCCCTTTCCCTTGGTCAGTTTGGGACTATGAGGAGGTAATGCTCACTTGACCCTGAAGGGGGGGCAAAGCCAAGAGGGAAGAAAGAACATGATAATAGGGAGAGACGTTTGCCATGCTCTTCCTCTCTCTCCCACCTCCATCTACAGCCACCACCACCAAGTGACTGAAGCACTAATCAAAGGGCAGAGCCTGACTGAAGGACAACCAGCCAGCCTGTGCTGAGAAGCATCTAAGTTTGTAAGGGCACTGAAAGTGTTAAGAGCAAAACACATTCTAAGCTGATCTTAATTCATTGGACCAAATCTGACTTCTTGTGCTTTGACTTATAATCACCTAAAATCTATCTTTGGTAGTTAGTTTGTTTATTCTACCTGAAGCAGTGCATTTGGTTTGAAGCATGTCAGAAACTCCCCTCGGGATAACAAGCCTGGTATAGATCAATTTGTTTGTTAAAGTGATGAATGCATAAGCTTGCAGCATCCAGCAGGCATAACTGGACACTGCAAGACGGAGGTGCCTATGGTTGTGTCTAGGACTGGCTGGTGTCATTCGGTTGCACAATCCAAGCAGCAGCTGGCCAAAAGTGCTCACTTATGTAGCTGGGACCAGTTTATATGCCAGAGGCTGTGTGTGAACATCCTGTGAGTGGGGGTTCTCACAGCAGAGCAGGGTAAGGCTGGCTCCCAGAGCTGAGGATTGGAGTGGCCTAACAGATCACCAGTCCAGATAACACCAGGGGAATGTCACATTCTGTTAGGGGAGTGAATGAGGAGACTTGTGCTATGGTGTTTTCAGTACACGGACAACACACAGCTTTATTTCTCCACTGAGAAAAATCCAGTAGAGGCAGTTAAGTGACTAATCCAGCACTTGGCAGTATTAAAGCATGCTGGGTCAGTCTGGCTCAGTCAGGACAAGACTGAGGTGATGTTGGTTGCCTGAGATTAAAAACCAGAAGTGTCAGAACTTGCTCTAGGAAGGGCCCAAGATTATAAATTTAGGATAACCACAGCTACACTTAGAAAACCAGGTGACATATAGAATCATTTACTTGTCTGAGCCTGGCCAGAAGGGTACAGCTTTATCTTTCAGATGTGGCTTTTGCTACCATCATCCATGTCTTTGTCCTCTCAGAATAAGATTATTTCAATGCATCTTAAATTTATTTGTAAGATGCAACTGGTGCAAAAGTTGGCTGTCCAACTGGTAACTGAGGGTACATTTACACTGCAAAAAAAACAAACAGGAAAAAAAGTGGCAGTGAGTCTCAACGTTTGGGATACCGACTCACGTTTGTGCTACAGGGCTAAAAATAATACTGCAGACATGCCTGCTTGGGTTGCAGGGCTCTGAGACCTACCCCTCTTTTTGGGGTGGGTGGGAATGTCTACACTACTATTTTTTTAGCCTACAGCATGAGCCTTAAGAGTCAGAGTCAGTTGATCCAGGTTCTGAGACCTGCTGCTGCAGGGTTGTTGGGTTATTTTGCAGAGTAGATGTACCCCTGAGTGTCTTAGACAGCACATGACACCTGTGCTCAGGGATCTGCATTGGTCAACAATTACCTACTGGATAAACTTTCAAATGTTAGTTTTGACATAAAGTCCCAAAAGGTCTGGGACCAGAATATCTGAAGGATGACTACCGCCCATCGCTCCCCATGACAGAGCACCACAGTTGTGATCACTGAGGTGCTCATGGTTGACATAACAGAGAGGGGACAGCTGGCTGAGCATTCTCCATAAAGCCCCCAGGGCTTTGGAATCCCTTCCTTCAATCTGAACTGTTTCGGGCCAGTTTATCAGCTTTGATGGCCCTTTTGAGGGAGTTCAGAAACTGAGGTGCTATTTGGTGTACTGGATTATTAGCATTTTTTTACATTAAGAATTGCTGCTTAGTAGAAGGAGTGATGCTAATAAAGATGTGTATTACTGATAACCAGCAGCATGCTCAGCTGGTGTGGGTGCTTTATTGCTACAAACAAATAAAATTCAAAAAAAGGGAAAAAGTTATTTCCTGACTATTAGTCTAATCTCAATTATGTGTTCATATATGTTTAAAAGCACTTTATTCCTGTTTTCAAGTTCAAAACTAAAAACATATCCCAAAATCTCAAATGCTTTTTCCTTATCTAATGGTTTAAGAAATGTTGAAAGCCATACTCGCTAACCCCATTAGCCCACTTAAGAGACTTAATTTTGAGCTGCAATTTATGGCAGCTTTTGGTTTTAACCATACTATTTTACTTTATATTAAATTTCTAATACCCACCAAATTTTAGTGTCTACCACGTCTAATTAAATTCTACCAAAATAAATATTTTCTGGAATAAAAATACCAGGTACATCTTTATCTTCCATATCTTATCTAATAAAAGAGGAGAGAGTGACTTAGGGAGACACTTTCCAGACACCAATGAAGCATGTTGCCTACCATTCCAAAGAAGCCAGCTCTGTCTTCAGGTACATGAAGTTCAGGGTAAATATTCTCCAAGAACCATTTGAAGTCTTTACATCTGAGCTTCTCTCGAAGCAGCCTCCTTTCTGTCACATCTCCATAGGGCTCCTACAATAAAATACAATAGAAGAATAAGAACAGGTGCTTTGTTAGATTAGCAACATACACTATTAGGAAACTGATCCTGCAGTGCTTTCCAGGAAAAAAACCCTCCCATTACTTGGCCCTGGATTTGGTTTCATTATTAAATTTCTTAATATTTTAAGAACGATGCTTTCAAACACAGTGCAAATTGAATTCTTTAAAAAAAAACTGTTTAAAGTGAACACAGTAGCAAATTAAAATATCCAGTCAAAGAGCCTTAACTGTTACTTAAATTCATGCACTGTTATTGAGACTTTAAGAGTGCTAAATTATTCTCACCATCCATTTGCAAAATCCTCTCTAAAGACATCATTAAAGTTAAATGTGTTTAAAAGTTTGGAAATTCTCAGTTAAGGTTGCCTTTGAACTTACCTCTTGTAAATTAGTAAATTCAATAAAAGAAAACTAAGTTTAAAAATGGAACCTTAAATCTGCTAAAGAAAGCCACCACTCAAACTTTTCACTTGCTACAGATTCAAATAGAGCTCACAATTTCTTCAAATATGCCTTCTTTCCATAGTCCAAGGGTTCTCAACCTGTGGTCACAACCTCATTTGCAATCCACAAGTTTCCAAGAGGCCACCTTCCTTTTCCTCTGCCCCTTTCTTATCCTTTCATTAAAACAAAAGTAAGTTTCTAGCCTCTCCTTCCATCTTTTCCACAGATACGACAGTCTGTGAGGCGTATGAAATTACTTTGTGCTCTGCAGACAAAGGCAAAGTCCCTACGCACATCTGAGGAGTACCACATCACCTCTTGCCTACTCATTTGTGAAATACAGGTTAGTGGATACTTGATTGATGTGAAAGAAATACTACCTTAAGAATAAATATTGGGTAAAGTCTCATGAATATTTTATCCTTCTGGAAAAATGTATGGTGAAGGGTGTCAGCCAGGAACCCTCCTAACTCCCCTATTCTTCTGGCAGACATAACTAGAACTGTTACCTTTCCATAAAGGTATCAAAAAGCAAGATGCTCAAGTACTGCCCTTGTCTGAGTTGATAAAACCAGGTTCAAGATTTGGTTGATACAAGATTTGGAGGGAAGACTCTAACCAAGCCTTTCAGGAAGCGAGATGAGGTAAAAACTGCATGGCTATCCCAAGGAGATAACCTCTAGTATTCACTTGTCCATAGTGTTCTCTGTCCAGGCTGACAGGTAATGGGAGAGTCTTCCTCCAAAAGGGTAGAAAAGACAGTGGAAATGTCTAGATCTGATGAGGTTGTTGGTGCATGGCTCTTGAAAGTTCCATTAAAACACTCACTTTGGAGCCAGTGCTGGCTGGGAGATAATGGATGATTGCCCCAGAGCACCATTTTCATGAGTCCTCTGATACCTGAGGAGTAGTTCTTGCTGCTGCTAATGGTAAAAATGCCAGCAGGGCTGGTCTGTCAAAATTGCTGCTTGCTGGATTTCCACTTAATCATAAGCATGTGCACATCAAGGGTGTAGAGCATGGCTCCAGAGACTTTTAGCAAGTGGAAGAATTATTCTGTCTTTGTGCAGAGCAGCTTGTTGCACTCAAACAAAAGGTCCTACACTGTTTGCATTTCCTTCAGGAACCCTGGAAAAGAGAGCCACCTCATTACCACTGCCCTTGCCATCGCTGCTGTGTTCACCACATTTAAAGCCATCTGGCCATCAGACCTAGCCACCCTCTTCGATCAGGGCCTAAAACTGCTCCCTAGAGTCCTGAGGTACTTTCTTGACAAAGTCTGTCAGCTTATTAAAGATGATAAAATTATATTTTGCCATCAATGCTTGATGGCTTCAGTTTGACACTGGAGAGAGGCCAACGAGTACACTTTTCTCCTAGAAAGGTCCAACCTCTTTGCCTCCTTTTCATGAGGAGGAAACCTGGCTTGTCTCTGCCTACTATGCACAGTAGTAGCTGATACTACCAGAGAATTGGGAGACCAATATGAGAATAGTTAGTCTGAGCCTCTTGCAGATATGAAATACCTCTTTTCAGCCTGCTTGGATACTGGTGGAACCATCTGCCAAAGTGTCCTGGTGGGTTCAAGGATAGCCTTGTTAATAGGAAGCTCCACTCTACTTGAACTAGAGCTACATATGATGTTCTGCAGTTTGTGCAGGGCTTCCTGGATTTCTTCCAGGGAAATCTGTGGTGTCTCTCCAGAACTTGCTTAAAAGGGTGGCAAAGGGTTAGGATCATCAGGATATGGTTGGAATCACCACCCCGTTAGAGAAGAGCAGCAGCCAGTGGGCGTGGGGGGAGGCCTTGGAGCTGGACAGAGCCAAACTCAGTGTGCTGCTCCTACCTTCTTCAGCCCAACATACAGGTCTTTGCAATCAGAAGTTTTCCCTAGTCTCGAAGACCTCTCCATGAGGAATCTTTGGAGCAGGAACTTCCTCAGCTGTTTTGTCCTTCTTGGAGACAACTTGCAGATACTGCACCTGGATGAGACGTGGGTTTCCTCCAGGCAGTACAGACTGGCATGATGGTAGTCTGATCAGGAAGGATTTGTGGCAGTTGAAGTTTTTGAAGCCAGGAATCCTTCCTTGGGGGGCTCTCCCCACTACTGTCAAAGAACAGGGGTGTGGTGGGGAAATACAGGAATCCCTTTCTGACCCAGAGGAGGATCCCAAATCTTAGGGTACAGAACCCCAAATGTCTGTCCTAACTATACTAGTTAGCTAAACTATTACAAATTATTTACAGGAAAAAAGTTGAAGTCAGTGTGAACACTGAAGCTCCTTTCTAAACCACAAGTGGTAAAAAGGGAACTAAGATGGCAGCTGTCTGGCAGCCCCTTTTACAACTTCGGTACAGAGCACAAGAAGAGCAGGGGCACATACTCAGACCAGATAGATATTGCTAAGAAAATTTCTGCAGTCCTTGATGCATGGCACAAATGTGTAAACCTGAAGTGCACTATACATAGGGACAAGCACTTAAAGAACCACTGCATTCCAAGCCATTCTGACACATTGTTCAATTCACTGGAAGCTTAGGTGCCAGCAGACTGGGGGGCGGGGGGGGGGGAAGAGAGGAGAACACACACAAAAAGCAAACAATGTACTTGACAAGGCTCTAAAAGTTGAGAACTTTATTAAAAGGTAAGCCCCCAAATTCACATCTCTTCACTATTTTCTGAGAAGAAATAGGCACTCTACATTGGCAGCTCCTCCCTCTTGCACACTTGGGTTTGTTGGTTTCATGTGGAAAAGTTCTGAACCACTTGTCTGAGATCAGACCAGATGCAAGGAGTTTCCTTTCTGCATGTGACATTTCCCTTGTTGAATACTTCACTGATTAGCAATGGCTTACTCTGAATACTTTTCTCCCTGGCTAGATTACAATAGGAGTTGTCATCCTAGAGTTTGAGACTCCCAGGAAGGTAGCAAATAGGTGTCAGGGATCACGATCACCCTCCCATTCCCACTGCTAAATGGGAGGAAGACCTGAGATACAGACTAACAGATAGATAGAACAATGTGATGTTAATATTGGTGGAGCCATTGCACCATCCATAGTTAAGATTTTCCCAAAGTTTTAGTTTCAGTGGGAGTGTTCAACTTTCACCAAAACTGTGTTTTGATTAAGATTATTTTAAAATGCCAATAGTATCTTGTGAAGTGTTTGAATTTTCATGTCCAAGTTGAAAAAAAAACATGGCTATTAGGAGCTTAGATGTACCTGTTCCCAAAAACCAAATGGCTAGCACGTGTGGATGGGAACAGCAAGGGTGCCTGGTCACCCAATGCCCCCTTTCTCTCCCCAGCAAGGCCCACTATTTCCTATTGCATGAATATGTCCTCCACTGGGTTTATGATCTCAGTATTGATTCCTTGGAGATCCCCTTTCCCTCAGGAATGCTTCTGTACCCCATCACCACAAAGAACCCTGCTGCATAGAGAGGCTGTCAAACTACCAAGGGCGGGCAGAGTAAGGAATATCCTGTATCAGGACCCAGGAGCCATTTGTTGCATCACATTGTTTTTCCAAAAATTGTGCCCCCTGAATTGTGGTTCCCATAACAAAAAGCAAACCCTCCAGCCTAAACATAGTGAGTTACAGCAACTCAACTAAAAAAAAAAAATCTAGGCTATTAACAGAAAAAAAATCATTTAATGACAGTTAAAGATTCAGCACAACATCCTGCAGCTACCAAGCACCTTAAAATTATGGAATTAAAAAATAAAGGGAAAATTCCCCAGCATTTATTGCCACCTTCCCATCATGCATGACACCAATAACATTCCCACACTCTGGAAAGCATTCAATTCCATCTCCAACAGTTATGGAAAAATAATGCACATCCCTGTTTTATCAAACTTGTGTTCCAACACAAAACTTTGATGGGTGACTTCTGTAATGGTAAAGTAGAACTCTATGTATGTCATGTATGTTGATTGTGATAATCAGATGTGCCAATATCTTGAAACAAGAGAGCATGAGGTTAAAGTTAATGGGTTTTTTGTTTTAATACAGTACAATAAATATGGAGAATGGAATGGAGTTTGGCTAGAACGCTGGCATTAATATCTCTACTCTTATGAAAAGTAGAGTGAGGTCTTTGACCACAAATGGCCAAAGATATCCAAGTTATGTCTCTTTTGAAAGAGGGTATCTTTGCCAAAACTGCCCCATCCTCCAAGGTCACATGTACACTAGGAGCCCTTTACCAGTATAGGAATACTAGTATAGTATATCAGCAAAGCGCTCCCACTCTAGATGTAGTTATACCAGCAAAACTGTGTTTTTACTGATATAGCTGATTCCACCCACCCTATGAATGAAAAAAAAAAAAAAAAAAAAACTATTCCAGTAAAGCACTTATGCCAGTATAAGTGAGTCTATGTAGGAACTTTTGCCAGGACAGCTGTGTCAGTCAGGGATCACACCTCTACACACCCCTGACTTATTGGCATAGCTACATTGATGTCTGTAGCTTAGACATCGCCTGAAACCATATTTGTACACTGGTTAAATATCTGCTAAAACAGAAGAGGGTTAACTAGTGAATCAACACTACCATATCCTGCAGCATGTACGGTATATATATTCCTTGTATGTCTCCCATTCAACTACTGACTCAGTCTGGCCATGCTTAGCCTGTGAAATCTAATGGGACACGACTAAATATGCTGTGTTGACAGGTTCAGCAAATATGTCTATTGTGTGCTTCAAGCTGTCGTATCAGCTTATCCATATAAGTACACGTTTGGAGTGTTCTGTACTTTAGTGAGCTATATGTAAGTGGCTGATGTTTTTAAAAATTCCATTACTCAGTAATGGCTATCCCTCCAGCAATCTGATCAATTAGTGGAGATTCTGCTTCCTATAATTGATAACAATCTGTTTTCACTTTATGACAAACTCTTAAAATAAAGGTGTATATGAGATGGTCAGGTCTCATGGTTAAAGCATGGGATTTGAAGATGGAAGAGTCCTGCACAGGACTAGTGTAGAGCCCTACAGCAGGACCAGGATCCTGCAGTTCCTGCAGGACTTGCTGCCATGATAGTGGGAACAGCACAGGAGCACAATTAAAAATAATCCTGCATAGGGCTCTAGATGGAAGATTTGGGTTCTACTTCTAGCTCTGCTACAAGATCATACTGTTTCAATATTATAATTTTAGGTAGCATAGTAGTATAAACCCCTGAAAACCATTGAAGGTATTGCTCCCTATGGTTAAGATTACCTGAAACTTTCCTATTATAAGGCCCCGTTTTCAGTGGTTTATAACTTTGCCAAACATTAACTATACAGGTTGTAATTCTCCATGCCAGGTGTCTATTTCATGTTGAAAATTTTGGGAAAGTTTCAGCTAAAAATGATTCAGCTGCTTCCAAGAAGGAGATAAGGGGAAAATGTTTTTTCCCCATATTTAAAAAAAAAAAAAAACCTTAACCATTTCAATGAGAAGCTGTAGTGACATGTTGTTGAGCTAAAACATCTTGTTTAGAAAGTAGGGCTGTCAGCAATTAGAAAAATCAATCGTGATTAATTGCGCAATTAGTTATACTGTTAAATAGAATACCATTTATTTAAATATTTTGGATGTTTTCTACATTTTCAAATATTGATTTCAATTACAACTCGGAATACAAAGTGTACAGTGCTCACTTTATTTTTGATTACAAGTATTTACACTGTAAAAAATATTTTTCAATTCACCTAATACAAGTACTGTAATGCAATCTTTATCATGAAGTTGAACGTATAAATGTAGAAATATATATACAAAAAACCCTGCATTCAAAAATAAAACATGTAAAATTTTAAAGCCTGCAAGTCCACCTAGTCCTACTTCTTGTTCAGCTAATTGCTCAGACAAACAAGTTTGTTTACATTTCCAGGAGATAATGCTGACAACTTCTTGTTTACAATGTCACCTGAAACTGAGAAAAAGGCATTCTCGTGGCACTGTTGTAGCCAGCGTCGCAAGATATTTGTGTGCCAGATGCGCTAAAGATTCACATGTCCCTTCATGCTTCAACCACCATTCCAGAAGACATGTGTCCATGCTGATGATGGGTTCTGCTCGATAACAATCCAAAGCAGTGCGGACCAATGCATGTTCATTTTCATTATCTGAGTCAGATGCCACCAGCAGAAGGTTGATTTTCTCTTTTGGTGGTTTGGGTACTGTAGTTTCTGTATCAGAGTGTTGCTCTTTTAAGACTTCTAAAACCAAGCTCCACACCTTGTCCCTCTCAGATTTTGGAAGGAACTTCAGATTCTTAAACCTTGTGTCCACTGCTGTAGCTATCTTTTAAAAAAAATCTCAAATTGGTACCTTATTTGCATTTTGTCAAATCTGCAGCAAAAGTGTTCTTAACATGAACAACGTGCTGGGTTATCATCTGAGACTGCTATACCAGGAAATATATGGCAGATGCAGGGGTGTAACAGGATGCTGGCTAGGAGATCCAAGTCAGGCCCCTGTTAGCCCAGCTCTGCTTAAAAAAGGGGGATTAGTTAGAACTGGCTGGAGAGGCCACACCCTAATCACCTGAGGGGATGCACCTGTGGGCCTGAGTGGCCAGCCTGCTATATAAAGCTGGCTGGGAGGAAGCAGAGGGGGAGAGAGAAGAAAGGGAGGAGCAAGGAGCTGTAGAGCCCTGCTGGCAGGAGAAGCTAGTGGTCTCCCAGGGTGTTGGTCTCTAAGATATGTAAATAGTAGGTGGTGGGGATAGGCACGAACAATAAAAGCACTAGTGCATGTACTTTAGAGCGGTCTCCAACTGAGTTTGTGGAGGGGCTGGGAGCAGGCACCGCTACAAGGGGACATACAATATTGCCCCAAGGAGTTCAGTCAGAAATTTAATTAACGCTTTTTTTTTTTTAAATGAGTGTCATCAGCATGGAAGCATGTCCTATGGAATGGTGGACAAAGCATGAAGGGGCATATGAATGTTTAGCATATCTGGCATGTAAATACCTTGCAATGCCAGCTACGAAAGTGCCATGCAAATGCCTGTTCTCATTTTCTGGTGACTTTGTAAATAAGAAGAGGGCAGCATTATCTCCTTTAAATGTAAACAAACTTGTTTGTCTTAGGCCTTGTCTACACTACGAGAGTAGTTCGATTTTACTTAAATCGAATTTTTGGAATCGATATTGCAAAGTCGAACGTGTGTGTCCACACTAAGGATAGTAATTCGACTTTGTGAGTCCACACTAACGGGGAAAGCGTCGACATTGGAAGCTGTGCACTGTGGGCAGCTATCCCACAGTTCCCGGAGTCCCCGCTGCCCATTGGAATTCTGGGTGGAGCCGCAAATGCCTTCTGGGTAAAAAAAAAGTGTCCAGGGTGCTTTTGGGTAACTGTCGTCATCCGTCCATCACTCCCGCCCTCCCTCCCTGAAAGCGCCGGCGGGAAATCAGTTCGCGCACTTTTCTAGTCAGTGACAGCGCGGACGCCACAGCACTGCGAGCATGGAGCACACTGCGACCATCGCTGCAGTTGTGGCCGCTCTCAACGCCTCGCAGCTTATCATACACCTTTCCCTGAGGCAGATGCAGATAAGTCAGGCGAGGAGGCTACGTCACCGCGGTGATGGCCTGAAGTCCGAGAGTAGCACAGACCTCTCAGAAAGCAGGGGACCCAGCGCCGAGGACATCACGGTCGCAATGGGTCATGTTGATGCCGTGGAACGGCGATTCTGGGCACGGGAAACAAGCACTGAGTGGTGGGACCGCATAGTGCTGCAGGTCTGGGATGAATCCCAGTGGCTGCGAAACTTTCGCATGCGGAAGGGAACTTTCCTGGAACTTTGTGAGTTGCTGTCCCCTGCCCTGAAGCGCAATGACACCCGGATGCGAGTAGCCCTGACTGTCCAGAAGCGAGTGGCCATAGCCCTCTGGAAGCTTGCAACGCCAGACAGCTACCGGTCAGTCGCGAACCAGTTTGGGGTGGGCAAATCTACTGTGGGGGTTGTTGTGATGCAAGTAGCCAAGGCAATCGTTGATGTACTGCTGCCAAAGGTAGTGACCCTGGGAAACGTGGAGGCGATCATAGATGGCTTCGCAGCGATGGGATTCCCAAACTGCGGTGGGGCCATAGATGGAACTCACATCCCTATCCTGGCACCGGACCACCAGGCCAGCCAGTACATTAACAGAAAGGGCTACTTTTCCATGGTGCTGCAAGCACTGGTGGACCACAGGGGACGTTTTACAAACATCTACGTCGGATGGCCGGGCAAGGTTCATGACGCTCGTGTTTTCAGGAACTCTGGTCTGTTTAGACGGCTGCAGCAAGGTATTTACTTCCCGGACCACAAAATAACTGTTGGGGATGTGGAGATGCCTATAGTCATCCTCGGGGACCCAGCCTACCCGCTAATGCCCTGGCTCATGAAGCCCTATACTGGCGCCCTGGACAGTGAAAAAGAACTCTTCAACTACCGGCTGAGCAAGTGCAGAATGGTGGTGGAGTGTGCTTTTGGCCGTCTCAAGGGGAGATGGAGAAGCTTGCTGACTCGCTGTGATCTCAGCGAAACCAATATCCCCATTGTTATAGCAGCTTGCTGTGTGCTCCACAATCTCTGTGAGAGCAAGGGGGAGACCTTTATGGCGGGGTGGGAGGTTGAGGAAAATAGCCTGGCTTCTGATTACGCACAGCCAGACAGCCGGGCGATTAGAAGAGACCAGCGGGACGCGCTGTGCATCCGGGAGGCTTTGAAAGCTAAGTTCCTGAGTGAGCAGGGTAACCTGTGACTGTAAAGTTTGTGTACAGAGAAGCCGAACCTGCCCCCGTTTCTTTACCCAGTTTATGTTGACTATCCTCTCCAGTTACATACCCCCTTCTCCCCCCCTTCCAACACACGTTTCGAAATAAAATCAGTTCTACTTTGTTAATGAACACCGTTTTCTTTACTACTGTTTTCGCGGGAATTTTTTAAAACTGGGACGCGGATTGTGGTGCGGAGCGGGTGTAGTGTAGTGACGCAAAGAAAGCTTCTAAACTCAAGGATTGACAGGCTCCGCTGTGGTGGGCTGGTTCTTTCAACGGAGCCTGTCACCCCTCCTGATCGGGACTGTGTGTATGGGGGGGGCTATGTGACTTTGTGGCAGGGGGAGGACGGTTACAGATCTCCTGCTGTGTGGCTCTGTGATCCTGCATAAGGACCGCAGCTTAAGATCTGTAACTGCCCTCCCCCGCCACAAAGTCACAGAGCAACCCACCCCCCACTACAGAACATGAAAACCACCTCCCAGACTGACCAGGGCAACTAGTCACTGCACTGTGTATGTGCCCTGCTGCTGTACCTGCCCCCGCCTATGTACCCTGCCAAAGGTGACTGTCCTGTCCAATTACCATCCCCCTTTCCCCCCCTCCTCCAAAAGAACATGATGGAAACATTAGTTAACAGAAACATATTTTTTATTATCAACTACACATGGAACTGGGAGGTGAAACTTGGACGGGGGCTTGTGTCAGGCGGGAAGGAAAGAACTTGTCAAATTTTGGGAAATGAGAGCCTTCTGCTACTAGAGCTCTCTGCAGGGGTGGAGTGAGAGTTGGCGTGGACTCTGCCGCCTCTCCTTCTGTGCACTTTGGGTGAGGGGGGTATGGGACTTGGTGGCGGGGGAGGGCGGTTAGAGATGGACTGCAGTGGGGCTCTGTCCTCCTGCAGAACATCCACAAGGCGCCGGAGCGTGTCCGTTTGCTCCCTCAGTAGTCCAAGCAGGGTTTGAGTCGCCTGCTGGTCTTCCTGCCGCCACCTCTCCTCCCGATCCATGTTTGCTTGCTGCATTTGGGACAAGTTCTCCCGCCACTGGGTCTGCTGTGCTGCCTGGGCTCGGGAGCAGGCCATAAGCTCTGAGAACATGTCCTCCCGTGTCCTCTTCTTCCTATGCCTAATCCTCGCTAGCCTCTGGGAGTGTGATGCCAGGCTAGGTTGTGAGACAGTCGCAGATGGGGCTGTGGGAATGGGAAAAAGGGAGTGAATTCCTCAGAAAGATAAATGTAGTTGTGAACAAAGAACATAGTCTTTCTCTGTGAACAAGACCATGCACAGCACCTATCACATGCGCACTCAGCACAAGGTCGAATTCTCGGCCTTCGCATTCAGTGCCTGGGGTCTTGCACAGCACATTTGAGAACCGTGTCAGGACAACGGAATTTCTGTTGCAGGCAGACATGGTAAGCCGTAGACTCGTGGCAGCTTAAAACTTTAATATTAGCAATGGCCTCATTTCACATTGAAATCAATGTCGGTCCCTGCTGCCAGCAATCCGGCAAGCAGGAACTCTGCTCCTGTCCCACACCCTCGCGGCTGTCCCCGGGAACGATCCCTTTCGGCTGCCCCTCTCCCGCCTCCACCGCGTGGCTGCAAACCAGCGGTTACAGTTCTGTAAAGGAACGGTAAAGCAGTCCCAGCTGCTGATTTCTGGGGATGGGATCCGGAGCGTCCGTTTGCCTCTTTGGTCTTCTGGTAGCCTTGTCTCAGCTCCTTGATTTTCACGCGGCACTGCGTTGCATCCCGGCTGTATCCTCTCTCTGACATGTCTTTAGAGATCTTCTCGTAGATCTTTGCATTCCGTTTCTTGGAGCGCAGCTCGGAAAGCACGGACTCATCACCCCACACAGCGATGAGATCCAAGACTGTCGAATTTAGCGCTACTCCCCTCGTCGGGGAGGAGTACAGAAGTCGAATTAAAGAGACCTCTATATCCAACTAAATACCTTCGCGGTGTGGACGGGTGCAGGGTTAATTCGATGTAACGGCGCTAACTTCGACATAAACGCCTAGTGTAGACCAGGCCTTAGCGATTGACTGAACAAGAAGTAGGACTGAGTGGACTTGTAGGCTCTGAAGTTTTACATTGTTTTGTCTGAGTGAAGTCACATAAAAAAAAAAATCTACATTTGTAAGTTTCACTTTCACGACAAAGTGATTGCACTACTGTACTTGTATGAGGCGAATTGAAAAATATATTAAATTTTACAGTGCAAATAATTGTAAGCAAAAATATACACTGACTTAAATAACAGAATACAGTATATGAAAATGCAGAAAAACATCCAAAATACTTAATTTCAATTGGTATTCTATTATTTAACAGTGCAATTAAAACTGATTCATCAGGATAAATATTTTTAATCGCGATTAATTATTTTGAGTTAATTGCATGAGTTAACTGCAATTAATCGACAGCCCTATTAAGACATCTAAATTAATCCCCTTCCCCCATTCCTGCAATGTTGGATATCTTCAGTTTATGTAGATACTTAGTGATAATATAATCTTCTCTTTGACAAGCAAACTAAAGTAGACTCCTTAAATATTACATTGTAAAGAATATTTTTCAGACCCCAAATCATTTCTCTATCAATTCTCTCATCCCTCTCCAATTTTCATCACCTTAAGTGCGGCCATCAGAAATGGACACAATATTCATGCAATGGTCTTACTAGTGTGATATGCAAAGGTGATGTAATCTCTCTACTCCTACTTTATATTCTCATTTATACATCCAAGGACCATGTTAACATTTTTTGCCATAGCATCACTCTCGAAGCTCACTACAGTGATCTTTCAGAGTGATTGCTTTCCAGGATAGATACCACCCTATAAGGATATCCTAGATGTATGACCTCTCATTTGTCTGAATCAAAATGCACATTGCTTATCTGTGCCCAGCTTATCAAGTGATCAGATCATTCTATATCAATGACCTGTCCTCATTATTAACCTTCCTGCCAATCTTTGTGTTACCTGCTAACTTTTAGCACCAATGATTTTATATATTTTTTCCATATTATTCCTAAAAATAACTTTTTGGAAAAAAACAATCCCTGGAACACCCCACCAGCAGCATTCTCTCTCATTTATGATTCTCCATTAACAATTATGTTTTTAGATCTGTATTTTAATCAAATTAATTTGCACCATATTAATTTTGTATCACATTAATATTTTAAATCAGAATGTTCTACAGCACTATGCCAAACTTACAAAAAACAAATCTATTATGTCACCAGTTACTTTTAGAGAGAAAGGTGGGTGAGGTAATATTTTTCATTGGACCAGCTTCTGTTAGTGAGAGAGAGAGTGCTGTGTAGCTCGAAATCTCGTCTCTCTTACCAACCGAAGTCAGTCCAATAAAAGATGTTATCTCACCCACCTTGTCTCTGTAATAGCTCTCTAATGACCAACACAGCTACAAAAACACAGCTACCTTTATCAACCAGACTTGTAATCTTGTTGAAGAACATTGCCAAGTAGGTTAGATAAGACCTATTTTCCATTAAACTAGTTGGTAGCATTAATTGTATTTCTATCATGTACTGACAGAGTCCTGTAACAGCTGTTGCATTATTCCAATATGCATCAATGTCAACCTAACCAGCCTGTCATTACCTGGGTCATGCAGCTTACCCTTTTTAAATACAGGCACAGCTATTGCTTTCTTCCAGTCCTCTGGAGTTTCCCCAGTTTTCCAAGAGATATTAAAAATTAACCCTGTAGATAATGTTCATTTTTATGTCAGTGAAAGACATTAATTTGCAAAAAACCTGAATTTAGCTACTAAAACAAACACCATCAATGATTTTTCTGTTAAATTGAAAAGAAATACAAGTTTAGTTCTAAGCACAAACTCACCATACGTGCATGTGGATTTCGGTGGTAATAAAGCTCTTTGTATTCGTCCATCCAAACTTCTGCTGCACGTACACTGTTAGCCAGGGCCTTGGCGCGTGAGTAGGGAGCTTGTTTGGGGAAAACATGACCTACATGAGAACATGGGTGGATCTCAAGACTTCCTCCGCACTGCCAGATCTAAACAAAGAATTTACATTACATGTTGGCAATCTGAAACCACGTAAACAGTAGAATATGCAGAACAACAATACTGTGTATTTATAGCATTTTCCCAAAAATCTCAAAGCACCTTATAAACTATAAATATCAATATCAGGAGGGAGGTAAATATGATCCTCAATTTACAGGTAAATAAACAAAGGTGTCAAAGCACATCAATGTGAGAATGGGTAAGATAACGGAGTCAGGAATACCACAGTGCTTTCACTGGAGTTCTGGTTGGCAAAGATGAAATACTACAGATGTTCAAAGCATGATCATTTGTGCTATGCTGAGCTGCACTGGTCAACTCAGGCTTGCTTCCTCCTCTCTGGGGTTCAGATAATCCAGCTCTACCCCAGGGTGTAAGTAATATATACAATAGGAAAGTGCCTACCACCCTAGCTCTTAAACATGTGAAACTAAGCTTTCATTTAAATATATTCTAGCCCTCCTGGTTGTGAAGAAGTGATGTCTGCCAGAGTCTGCAGACAGCCTTCAGCAGAGGGAGAAACAGCATTCACTAGATGTAGGAGGAAGCTACCTGTCCTGAGAGTGGCCTATCTAAGGTTAGAGTGCTACAGACCAATATCAAGAAAACCTTTGGAAACAACCTAAAACCATTTAGCCAAAATCATGCTAAGGTCTACACAATGCATGCAGGAACCATGTCTAAACTTTGTTTCAACTCTTATGGATATGTTTTGGGTTTTCCCAACATTTTTCTTGTTTATGAGCTGAGACTGTTTAAGTTAGAAGAGCTCCTGGGAAAATTCAAGAAGGACTGCTGTGAATCATCCTAGCATTATTCCATAGAGCAAGTATAAAACCCAGAGTGAAGGGTCTCTGTTCAGCCTGGTTGGTCTTTGTCTTTGCTTCTGCCAGTTTTTTACTGTCCTATTCTAAACTTTTATTTTTTTGTTCCAATTAATTAGTATGAAGCCTTTAGAACTTATTCTCTTCCATTTTGCCATCTCCTCTTTGCTCTGTCTATGTTCCTTTGGGGAAACTGACTTAAGAAAATTCACAACTCTGTCAGTAAGCTGAGAAAGTTTCAGTTGTACACCTCTACCTCGATATAACGCTGTCCTCGGGAGCCAAAAAATCTTTACCGCATTATAGGTGAAACCGCGTTATATTGAACTTGCTTTGATCCAATGGAGTGCGCAGCCCCGCGCCCCCAGAGCGCTGCTTTACCACGTTATATCTGAATTAGTGTTATATCAGGTAGCAGAGTATCATCATTTCCATCTTTTCCAAAGAAGATTAAAAACAAAGCTGTCCTGCACACTTGGGTCCAACCTCTTAACACAAGATACAAATGCTTATACTTAATTTACTTAAGACTGTTAAAAAGCACCCAGAGATGTAGTGCTGGCTAGTTTGGGTCTATTTTCCTTTTTCCTATAAGTTGTTTTCCCTAAAGTGGAAAAGACCTTCCCTTATGCCGCTCTCTCACAGACCCATATCACTACTGAAAAATGACAAATATTTTAGCAAAAATACTAGCCAGTCAATTGGAGTCTATTGCCTCCATTTATATAAACCCAGATCAAACTGCATTAATTAAGGACAGACAAAAGCTGGACAATATTTGGAGAGTACTTGAAATCAGCCATAATTCCAGATCAAAAAAATATCCATTTCATTTTTTATCACTCGATGCAGAGGAAGTGATGGCACTGAAAATTCTCATCAAATTTACTGTCCAATTTCACTCCAAAGACTGTTGGTTTAAGTTTCATCTTCTCTCCCATGGAATAAATATTTTGAAATATTCTTCTCTTTATATTATATTCACTGTACTGTCCATTTTTTTTAATCGGAGTCTGACATTTTTTCAAGAAGCATATTTATATTAGCAACTTAAACATTCTTGTTCCACTATTTCAAGAAGGAAAGTGGAATTTGCTATCATTTGTGTTTTTACCAAACATTTTTAATAGACGGTGTGACAAAGTTTCTCTTCTATCTTGGTGGGTCCTGCGCTTATTGGCAGATTTTCTTGCCTCAGAGATTCACCATGTGGGTTGGGGGAGAACAGCACAGAGACCTTCCCCTCTGGAAGAACCCACAGTCCAGGTCAATTGGGAGGCTTGGGGGGAACCCGGGTCCGCCCTCTACTCCGGGTTCCAGCCCAGGGCCCTGTGGACTGCAGCTGTCTATAGTGCCTCCTGTAACAGCTGCATGACAGCTACAACTCCCTGGGCTACTTCCCCATGGCCTCCTCCAAACACCTTCCTTAGTCTCACCACAGGACCTTCCTCCTGGTGTCTGATAACACTTGTGCTCCTCAGTCCTCCAGCAGCACACCCTCTCACTCTCAGCTCCTTGCTCCCAGCTCCTCACACTCGCACCACAAACTGAAGTGAGCTCCTTTTTAAAGCCCAGGTGCCCTGATTAGCCTGCCTGCCTTAATTGATTCTAGCAGGTTCCTGATTACTCTAGTGCAGCCCCTGCTCTGGTCACTCAGGGAACAGAAAACTACTCATCCAGTGATCAGTGTATTTGCCCTCTTCCAGACTCCTGTACCCCACTGGTCTGGGTCTGTCACAATGGGTAACTGGGTACTGTGGAGTATATGTTTAACTGTGATAAGTTGACAACAAATGAAACAAAGTAGCCTCTAAAGGCTCAGTCCTTTAACTGCCTCCCTCTATGTATTAATGTGTACTCCTAAAACATTATACAATAAGATTAGAAGGAATGGGCCCTAAACTCTACTGAACCAAACAAAGTACATAGAGTGGAACTTCCTTCTGTCCTTCTCTCAGGAAGTCCCATTCCACTCGACCCAAAAAAACCCCCAAAAGACTGCAAAGACTCTCTTCAAAATCACTGAGAAAAGTATTCCATAATAACAGCTTTTAAAATTACAGAAATCCCCTCTACAGTTGTAATTTAAATGTCCCTAAAAAGAAACCCTAAAGTTACTAAGTAGTACCATTAAATTCTATTTTCTTCATTAAGGCATAATTGTATAATATTGGTCACCCTTTTAAAGAGATTACACTGCCAGATTTTTATTTTTTTTAATACTGAAGACATATTATGATCTCTATATAAACAGATACAAAATGAACAGCTGTAAAAACTAAGTAAAGAATTCAGCATAAAAAACACCCAGATACTAAATGTGGTATTAATGGGTAGAACTGGAAAAAGTTCTCCTTTCCCACCAAACCACATCCATCCAGTAGAACATAAGAATACTTAATACATAATGTATCACTAATGTAGAGCTGTGCACATTTCTTTTTTGGTTTGTAAGCATTTCCAAAAATTTTTAAAGAGACATATTTTGATTAAACAAAATGCTGTATGTGACCTGAACTGTAATTTTTGATTGAGGGTGGAGTATTTTCACCCTCTACATTTATGATTTTTTTTAAATAAAAATGAAGGAAATGATTAGAAAAACAAAAATTCAGTTTGAATTAAGAAAATCAGAACATATCAAAACCACTTCAACTTTCAGAATTTTGTTTGCTTTTTCCCTTGACATGTACAATTCAGTGAAACTGACATGAATTTGAGAAATAATTTGGTATCGCCAAATGTTTCAGCTGAAAAATTTCATTATAATATGGTATGTGCTTGCATATATGTATGTGTGTTCTAGTTCTTGTTAGCACAAGGCTTTCAGTTAGAAAGCACAGGAATTTTTCCACTTAAAACACTAGAATGACAGACTCTCTCTTCACTTTGGCCATATGTAAAAAACCCATCTATACGGTAAATATTTTTTTATTAAAAAATGGATTTTCATATCAGGGAAACTATCAAATATATTAAACAAAGGAGATAGGAAAATCACTTTCTGACTAATCTGTTTGTTGTTGTCTCTTCTCCCATTTTTCACTAGTGGATTAAGGGACAGGCAATGTTATGATGCCACCTATTGGGAAACAGAGGCAAAGCATTCTGAAACTTTGTCCTTGATATACGCTTCAGCTAGACTCTTCCCTCCAGTGGGAGAAACAGTATGCTAGATAAATAATAAAACAAGCACACAGTGGCATACCACACAGCAAGATGGAAGGTGGAATTCAGAAAATGAGACTATGATAAACAAAATTACCTATAAGTAATTTTACCTTCTCAAATATCTCTTTTCTCCCATCCTATGACAGTGCATTAAGGGACAGAGAGTAGATATAGCAAGTACTAACACCAGGAGGTGAATTTACTTTTTAGTGCCTGTAACACAAGCGGACTCACCTCTGCGGCACCTCCTGCTGGTCTCTCAGGGAATTAACTCGACCCAGCCTCCGGAGCACCCTCTGCAGGCCAGTGATCTGCCTTGCTCTCTACTTCTTGGCCCCGTGTCCCTCCCAGGACCCCGGTGCCCTTTGCTTGGGGGTGCTGCGCCCTGGCAGTACCTACACTGCTAGTTCTCCCCTCCCAGGGGAACCCCACCCACTAACCCTACCTCGCCTCAGTGTCAGGCTACTGCCAGTCACCATCTAGCCCCACTCCCTGGGGCAGACTGCAGTATCAGCCTACTCATCACAGGCAAGGTTGGGTTTGGGCCTGCTGCCTTGGCCTATCTCTGGGCTGCCCTCTGCAACCCCCAGTACCTCCTGGCCTAACACTAGGCCACAGGCTGGGGCTCCCCAGCTCTGCTCCACCCAGGTACTCTGCTCTAGTTCCCTGCAGCCAGGCCCTTCTCTCTCTACACTCAGAGAGAGACTGCTGAGCGTCTGGCCGCCCTGGCCTTTATAGGGCCAGCTGGGCTCTGATTGGGGCATGGCCCAGCTGCATCTACTTCCCCCAATCAGCCCAGGGTGTTCTCTCTCACCCCCCGCCCCCTTCCAAGGTCTGTTTTTAAACCCCTCAGAGCAGGAGCGGGTGACCACCCCACTACAGTACCATTAGCAAAACTTGTTGCCAAAGAAGGCTTCCAGAGAGCGGAGAGGTCCAGCTGATAATGACATGTAAAAGGAGTAAGGAGTTAACAGGTCCTTGCCTTACACAACTTGGAAACTTAGTCGGTGAGCACTGAGGCATATGAAGTGGAGATTTCTCTAGCCAAATGGCATCTGTCAAGCTCTGCACAAGAATTATCAACATGATTCTACACTCACAATGCAGCCTCGGTCCCACCTAGCAATGTTGTCTTTAGCTGGACCCTTGTCCTTGGTGCAACTCCCAAAACCAAAGAAATAATTTCTTCAGTTTAGAAAATTAAAGCATGAGAAAGACAGACAGACAGACAGACAGACAGACATGTTCTCAAGTCTTAACATCCAACATAGGCAGATTTTCTTGACCTAGAAAGTATATTCAGTTTGGACAGAGATGAGAAGAACAAAATGGGTTTGTTCACTATTCACCATGGGAATGAGTTCTAGAGAACACTGAAAAAACTCTTTCCAAAACCATTTGGAGATATGGAGGAGAGATGATGGGCACTCATTTCACTCACTCATCTGGCTGAAGGTACTGCAATAAGGACAGCCCTCTGAAAGGAAAGAAATCAAAGGAATCTTCCCTAAGGCTTGACTGGGGTTCCCCATCAGAACATGCAAAATGAGGGTCAAGTCCTACTGATGAATCACTGGATGGAAATCTTAACTGTTCTTTGAGTTCCTTTTTGAATCCCAACAGAAAGAAGTCCAAGACAGGGGAGTAATGCTTAGGGTGCCACATCAGGCCACAAATATCTTCCATATACAAAAGTACAAAAGGCAGAAAATTTTCTGCTGCTCACCAGTCTGTCAACTCAGTGGAGAAACCTTCTTTAAGGAAATTGATCTGCTGAACTCATACACAGTCACCCTGAAACAATGTAAAATACCAGTCCCCAAGATGATCTTGGAAGCAGCCATGGAAGGACTCATTTTTAGGTTTTCAGGCCTGAAAACCTAGGAGCAGCCACAGAGACAGCAAAATCACAATTGCTTTATTCTGCCTGACCTTCCTCAGTACCTTGAGCAGCAGGGAAAGCAGAGTAAAGCAGCATTCCTGTTCCCTGGCTCTAACTCCATGTGAAGTATCACAAAAGAGGGCATAGGAGTTGGGGGTCCAAGCTTGCAGCCCTGCTCCGTCTCTTCACCTTTCTCTGCCTCTATAAAGCCATGAGCTCCAGAACTGGAGGTCTCCTTCTGCTCCCAATTCTGGTAAATCCTTCTCTGAGGGGGTATTTCTTCTGTCCCCAGCTGCCTTCTGTGCCCCATCCTGGGAGATCCCCCTTCTGCTCCTGTTCCTTCAGGTCCTGCAGGTATTTCTGCTGCTCCAGATTCAGCCTGTTGGAGACTGTGGTTGGCAGATTCCTGCACTCCAGTCAGGAAGATGTTAAAGACATTCTTTGGACACAATCAGCCTCAACCTGGTGCATCTGTGAGGCCTGTTGCACCTGGAAAGCAGTGGCTCCTTAAAAGGGACGATCCAAATCCAGTCCAGGGTGGCACTCTGAGGTGAGCAGAGCTAGAACACATTGCTCCCAGGACCCACGGAGCAGGGGCTGCTTATCAGGGAAGATGCTGAAGAGTAGGGGGACCATCTTTGTTTTGTTTTCCCTTTTAGGAACTTCAGGTAGCTCAGCCTGGGTCCTTTGGACACATGGAATTAGGAGTCCAGGCCCGCTTCGCAGAGACTACTTATCTTTTGTCTTGCAGGAAACCACAGAGTGAGTCTGGACCATTTTATGGGGTGCAGGGCTATTTTTGTTTTAACTGCTTTATGCCTCCCCAGAAGGGGACGGCCTCCCTGAAACAAACAGCCAGAGGACCACACCTCAAACTCCAAACTGGCTCTACAGTGATGCCAATATCCAGGAAAGGATATATTGGGATGAGAGAGGCATCCAACCTCATTCAAAAGGGACTCCCTCGAAGTACAACCTGGCACAGGGCCCTCTGGTGTTTCCCTGCCCTCATACAATTCTAACCATCCAGCTAGAAAACTCTTGTATTCCCCATATGAACAATGCAATTTCTGGCTGCAGGTGACCTATTCCTCACTCCACCTTTATGCAGAGGAAGGAGTCGTGACATCAGACAATGGCTGGCCCTGACTCA
Source organism: Malaclemys terrapin pileata (assembly GCF_027887155.1). Classification (NCBI taxonomy): domain Eukaryota; kingdom Metazoa; phylum Chordata; order Testudines; family Emydidae; genus Malaclemys; species Malaclemys terrapin. Next base: position 169,345,892 of record NC_071506.1, on the reverse strand, counting down.
GAAGGTGGGGTGCTTGGCCACAGGGTTTGGAAGATTGCCTTCCATCCTCTGTTCAATCTGAAGCAAAGCCATCAGACTTCATCCTTTTCTTTTTAACCCCCTTCTTCATTCTTGTCCGGTCTTCTTGGTCCCTGCCCTACAGAATCAGGCAGAAGGAGCGAGCAACAGTGAAAATTCTTTTCTTCCAAAGTTAGGAGGCAAAGAAAACTGTAGAAAGACACTCCAGACCTCACCAGACTAACAGAACTCTCTGCCTCCTTGCTTCAGTAGATGTCATCATAAAACTGTCTATTACTTAAATCCACCGTCACAAGGTAAGAGGGGAAAAATAATACATTTCTTACTTGATCCTTTTTCTTTCTCTTAGCAGCATCTCTCTGAATTCATTATGAATGGGTTAATGCCCCCACCAGCTATGGAATTTGGAGGTGATCCAATATTGTTGCTACTTGAGGCCTCAGGACTAAGCTCCACCCTCAAATTGGGCCAGCAGAAGAGTTCTTCCACAGCTGTAGAACCACTCCTGCCTTACCTTAGTGGTAAGGCAATTTGGTATAATGTATTAAATTAACCTTAAGCCAATATATGTCTAAGCCTCCCTTTAGAGAAAATTTTCAATTTATATTCTGCTCATTTACCAGGTTGGATTGAATCTGGAGAGAAGGTGCTGAGAGAAATAAAATAAAATTATCTGGTATGAAAATTCTCATTTGGCTGCACAGCTTCTCTCCTCATTCATTACTCATGGGATGTAGCGATCGGTAAATACCAGATGTAGGGAGGGAAAGGATAAGAAGAGTTTAATCATTATAGTACAGTAACTGACAGGAATGAAAGTTCTCCCCATATAAAGCAAGAGAATTATAAAATAAGGAATTATGTGGGAATCAACCCAGTAGCCCCTTCTTACCAAAGAACACCTCTGCAGAGGAATGGAAACTTACTTTGCAAATCTTCCACAGAGGAGACTCATACACGTTTCCCCCAGTGCCTAAGGGGACTGCTGTGAATTGTTTCCCAGATGACTAGCATGCCAACTGGTGCAGAATTTTTACGTCTTGCCTGCAGCAACCTGGAGGCAGTTGGCCTTGGCATTTTGGACAGAATGAGATGAACAGGATACAATTGGTGTATGTACTTCATATGCTTGAAATATGTCTTGAGAGCTCTAGGCCATTTATGCCACAACCTTCCAGGGGTTAGAACATAGTGATGGGAGAACTGTTTCCCAGGAATTGTGAAAAACAGGAACATACTTTGAAGAGAGAGATTTCTGGAGCTATAAGAATAACCCTTTCCTCAAGGCAGTGTGGTTCTTGTAGGATGTGGGAACAAATTCTAAAACTTGCCTTCCAGGAGGTAATGGGCAGTAGAAAGACCATCCACAAGCTTGTCTAATTTGTCACTGTGGTTAAACTTGGCATCTGATACTCAAATGGAAGTCCTGATGTGCCTGGCTATAAAATGCCAATATGGCTGCTACTCATGTTTCTAAGGTGCCTGGTTATAAGACACAAACCAAAACTCCTGGAAAAACACTAATGTAGCTGAGATCACCAGAGCTTTGGGATTATTATAATATTTGTATTTCAATAAGCTACAAGAGGTTAAGGCCCCATTAGGCTGGGTATTGAACAAAGACAGATGCAGCTGCTGCCCCCAAAGAGCTTTGTTTCCCCCACACTAGACATGTTATTTTGACTAGATCAATGAGTGAAATATCCTGGTTGAGTTCCGTCTGGATACCAACCTGTATCAGACGCTAGTCACAGAGTCAGAGAAATTTAAGGTTGGAAGGACCCCAAGAGGTCATCAAGTCCAGCCCCCTGCCCTGAGGCAGGACCATGTAAACTTAGACCATCCCTGACAGGTGTTTGCCCAACCTGTTCTTACAAGCCTCCAGTGATGGGGATTCTATATCCCTGTCTTGGAAGCCTATTCCAGAATTTCCAAGGGAGAATGGAGGATCCATGCTGAACTACACTTCTCTTCTGATACCCAGGAACCGGCAGTCCTTCTGTGCATTATCCAAACATTCCATCAGCTATACGCCCAGTACCCCACGGAGAAGGACAGCCGGTTCCTGATACACCAGAATCATTCTCACTTGAGTCAGACGAGGAAGAGGAAAAGGATGAAACTTCTGCTCCTGAACCATCAATGTCACAGGACCCACATTTTCTCCCATCCTCCCCCTCTGAACCACATCTCATAACACAAGGTGAACTGAATGACCTTGTCAGGGATTTGGAACTATCCAAGAGTAAGGCAGAGCTGTTGGGCTCCAGACTACAGCAGTGGAATCTCCTGGCAGGTGATGTTAGGGTTTCCATGTTCCGTGACCGTCAAAAGGATCTTGTCCCATTCTTCTTCACGGAAGGTGATCTTGTAGCCTGCAACAACATCGATGGTGTGATGGCAGCCCTCAACATCGTTCACGATCCAGATGAGTGGAGGCTGTTCATTGATTCATCGAAGACGAGTCTTAAAGCTGTTTTACTGCACAATGGCAATGTTTTGCCATCAATTCGTTGGTCATGCAGTCCATATGAAGGAAACCTATGACAACATGAAACAACTTTTGAGGTGCATAAACTATGACCAACATCAGTGGCAGCTTTGTGGTGATTTGAAGGTTGTTGCTCTGCTGCTTGGTCTGCAGACTGGATACACAAAGTACTGCTGTTTTCTCTTCGAATGGGATTAGTCGTGTAAGAGATTCCCACTACATCAAGAAAGATTGGCCACTCCAACAGTCATTGGAGTCTGGGAGGAAAAGTGTTCAGCATCCACCACTTGTTGAATCAAGGAAGATTTTGTTACCCCCTTACACATCAAGCTGGGTCTGATGAAGAACTTTGTCAAGGCCATTGACAAAACACAAGCAGCTTTCAAGTACCTCCGTGGAAAATTTCCAAGGTTAAGTGAAGCTAAGATAAAGGAAGGTGTCTTTGTTGGTCCTCAGATTCATGAACTTCTTCGAGATGATGCATTTGACCATGCACTGCGTGGCAAGGAAAAGACGGCATGGAAAGCCTTCCAGTTAGTGGCAATACATTTTCTTGGAAACAACAAGGCAGACAACTACAGGCTGTTGGTAGAAAACCTCCTCAAGGCATACAAAAGCCTTGGTTGCAATGTGTCACTAAAGATACATTTTTTTGCACTCTCATCTAGATTTTTTTTTTTCCACCGAACTGCGGAGCAGTGAGCGACGAGCGATTTCACCAGGACATTGCAACAATGGAGAAACGCTATCAGGGCAAATGGAGCCCATCAATGCTTGCAGACTATTGCTGGACAGTGACAAGAGATGCTCCATTTAATGAATACAAGAGACAAGCCAAGAAGCACCGAGTAGACACTGAATAGGACTGAACTATGTACATAACTATATTTTGCCTTTTGTTTCATAATAAATTTTATTTATATAACCCTTTTTGCTGATTTTTAAAGTGTTACATAAACGGGACAGGTGAAATATTATCATGTAAAGCAACCATAAACACATGAAAAGACCTAGGTTTACAATTTATGATTAAAACTCTACTATCTACACAATATACATAGACATAAAATGTAAAAACTTAAATATCTTAAGCAGTAGCCAATCAGTTGTTTTAATGGTCATATTTGAATTCAGCACATCAAAATACATAATAAATAGCACATTTTATCTCTGAAGCAGACAACTTCTCAAAAATTGTAGACCAGTGTTACAGCCAGTGCCATGTCTGTTTTGATCTCTGGATGAGCAATTCTCTGCATTGTGATCAAAAGCTCCTCTGGATTTTGAAGAACTGGTGGCTATGAATCCTTTCCAGCAGCTGTTCATTTTGGAATGGGTCTGTTTCTCTGGACAGAGTACTGATTGGCATGTTGTCAGTGCATGGGTATAGGTGCATAACATACAACCTGTTACTTGCTGTGATTACAACCAGCCACTTAAGGCTCTAGGTTATGAGGGTGGATCAGAAGGAAAAATCTTGTACAGGAAATGTGAACTCTTGTACACAAATGCTTTGTCTTTCCATAATGAGGATTTTGGTGGTTTGGAAGACAGTTTTTCTAGGTTGCTTTGTAAGTTTCTGCTCCAGATTATCCTCTCTGCGAGGGTAACAGTCCCTTCTTGGATACCGCTGGTGTTTGTAGCCAACAATACATTGCTTTGCTGGCTTCGACAGTGAGGGCTGAGGCCTCTTTTCAAGCTCAGCTACTAGTTTCTCTGATTTCCTCCTGCCCCTCCCCCCCAATAGCTCCTCACCTGCAAATTTGCACAAGATATCCATTTAGGATGAAAAATGGCTATTTGAGTATAACATGGCTTCCTTGCAACTGCCAAGTTGGAACCATTGCTTGTCACAAATCACATGTTGACCAAGACAGAACCCAAGATGTCCCAATCCAAGCAAGGATCATTCCTTTAGACAATGAGCCACTTATTTGCCGCACAGTAGGCTTTCCTTACTAAATATATGAAAAACCTTTGGTTTGAAAGGCTATTGCTGAGGCTTTGAAATTGCTGTGCTGTGTGCCACCACTACTGTTGTCTATGTGGTCTTTTGGAACAAAGTCCCCTTCAGGTGGTGTGATTATGTTTTTCAGTGGTACAGCTACTGCTGCACCTTTTAGATTCCCAAAATGTATGGAATTTCTTTGTTTATATACAAATGTGTTAGCTTAACACAGAGGTCAGCAACCTTTCAGAAGTGGTGTGCCGAGTCTTCATTTATTCACTCTGATTTAAGGTTTCACGTGCCAGTAATACATTTTAATGTTTTTAGACCATCTCTTTCTATAATATATAACTAAACTATTGTTGTATGTAAAGTAAATAAGGTTTTAAAAATGTTTAAGAAGCTTCATTTAAAATGCAGAGCCCCCCGGACCGGTGGTTAGGACCGAGGCAGTGTGAGTGCCACTGAAAATTAGCTCACATGCCGCCTTCGGCACGCATGCCATAGGTTGCCTTCCCCTGTTTAACATTTGGTTTAAATCAGATGTCCCCATTTGGATCTTATGATGCCCTCAAAGGAGGCATCAATGGTAAACCATGTATCTAATAAAGCTTGAAGACATTTTATTAATATGAATGAGTTACTTGCAAGACACTGGTGTACTGTCCTGGAAAATTCAAGCAGGTATTTTTTTTTTGTGATGCATGTGTGGTATTTCTTCTCCTGACTGTTTACAGGGGGAAGATAGTACAGTGTTCACTCTGGCCTGGGAACCACATAACAGAGGAGGGTACTGGTACACATACCTCAGTTGTGAAAATGTCTGGGGGAGCTGAAAGGCTGTCTGCCTGCTCCCCCAGGGTGGCTAGCACCCCGGTAAGTGCTCTAGGAGCAACCTAGTACCACTCAGGGCTTTCCTCAGTCAGTCAGTCAGGATCAGCCGATCATGAGAAGGGAATTCTCACTTACCTCCCTGTAATCCCATGAAGGTGCAGCTTTGTGGCGAGTGAAATTAGCAAGTGCCTCTGGTCTGGGCACAGACTGCCTAGTGCTCCAAAGGCCTGCATGTGGAGCCAGACTTGGAGCAGGGGAGAGTTGGAGAAAGGGAGGCCTCTGTCCCTGGCAGAGCGAGGGCTGGCAGATGATCACAAGGCACAAATCCCATTCCACTACTGCCTGACTCTTAGCCCTGTCTCTGGCAGAGTGAGGGTCCCTGGGCTGGGAGCCAGCCAAGCACAATTCCTGAGGCAAGGCTGCACAGGAGGGACAGGCTTCTTCACATGCCCAGACATGATGCAAGGGGATGGGGGGTGGTGAGCATGGTACAGAGCCTCGTAAGACAGCATTTGTGTAGGAGAAAAGCCCCAGCAAACACACTCTCAGTGGGAGAAGGTAAAGAAGGGGTTAAATCCCTGATTATCACCCCACTTGCTTTTGTCTTTTGGGAAGCTCCAGGGTTTGCAGCACTTATCCTGAGTATAATGAAACTCCTCCAATTTGTAGTGGGAGGAAGGGGTGCTGGGTAGGAGCCCTGCTACTTTCCCCAAGGAGCAGAGGACCTTCTTCAGTATCTGGATCCTTTCAGGGTTTTTCTGCCTCCAGCCTAGCTCTTTTGTAGGACTTGCCCACTAAGCTGGCCAGATAGCTTTCTCCTTGTGCTTAGGTTCTCTTCCCAAAGCTCAGAAACCCCAAATGGGCTTTTGTGCTTTGAGATCATGACCTCACAGGGCAGGGTGGGGACCTGACATGCCAGTCTGACTCCGAGCCCCTAGCCCTGGGAACAGACAGGGCATATTTCACCCTCTGCAGAGCCTGTAAGTGCTGCCTCGCATTAGATGTAATGCCACGTGTTTGCAGGACAGCTCAGCCATGCCCGAGTGGGGACAGAGGAGGCTGGCAGGAGGGCGCTGCAGTGACACATCCAGGTGGTTGAAACCTAATCCGGGGGAGGAGGAAACCAAAGAGAAAGTTTGTAAGTCACCACTGCACAAAAATGAATATAAATAAAAAGGTTTTAAAACAAAATAGGACAAACTGAACGATGAACTTGTTCCACCACCAGAAGCAGAATGCCTGGTGGCCTAAACTGAAGAGTGGAGCTTAGTCCTGGAGGCTCCAGCAACAATAATGGACCATCTCCAGATTCCACAGGCGGAGGGCATTAACCCATGAGTAATCAATTCTGAGACAAGCTATGCAACAAAAAAGAGTGATTTACCACAGAGATATCAATATTGTCAAAAAGTCTTTTCTGGTGATGAGCAAAAACAACAAACTCCCAAGTACCCAGTTCTGAAGCCCACACAAGCTGAGAGGGCTACCTTAAGTTGGGCTACAACTTAACACTGCACCTCTAGCAAGAGGAGGACCACGCGGAGTAAAACATGAGCAGCCTGTGCTCACTTGGAAAACTGCAGCAGTACCAGTAATCACCAAAAAAGTAGAGGACAAGAAGCCCTTTTGCCATCAAAATGTGTTGGCCTGTATCTCCTCCCTCCTTCTGTGCCAAGAACCCTTCCCACTCTAGCATAGCCATCTACCTTGATTGTTCTCTGAGTGCTATCCTTGGAGAAACTAGCCAGACCCACTCACCCGTGAGATGCTACTACGTCGATGCATAGCAGTTCTCCCTCTGAACTGCACAACCATCATCCTGTTGCATAGTACACTGCTTTGTGGGTGCTCTTTAAGTGAGCCCTCTTGTCAGTGGTCCCAATTTATTGCCGTGGAGGGATGTAGATCATCCCTTTTCACCACCTTCGCAAGGGGGTTGCTGTTGATGCCCCCAATCTATTCCTAAAGTCAAACTGGGTAAAGCCTTGAAGGAGCACAGTCTGGCCTCTGCTCTATCAGTAGCGGCTGTATCTTTCTCTCCTCCCACCCTCCCTCTCACTCCAACCACTATAGAAGTTCCAGGTATGGGTCAATACAGTAACTCCTCATTTAACATTGTCCCACTTAACATTGTTTCAATGTTATGTCCCTGTTCAATTAGGGAAGATGCTCGTTTAAAGTTGTGCAATGCTCCCTTATAACGTCGTTTGGCTGTCTGCTTGTAAGATTCTATGGAAGAGCAGCTACTTTACAAGGGAGCATTGCACAAGTTCCGCTTCTCCGCCTCCTCCCCCTCCCTCCCAGCGCTTCCCCCACTGCCAGACAGCTGGCACTTAAGGACTTTCTGGGAGGGACGGGCAGGAGCGGGGAAGCGCCGTGTCTCCACGCCTCCCCCTCCCTCCCAGAAAATCCTAAATGCCGCTGAACAGCTGTTTGGTGGCATTTAGGACTTTGGGCGGGGGGGAGGGGGGAGGGATGTGGTGTGCTCCAGAAGGAGGTGGAGTGGGGGTGGGAAGAGGTGGGCCTGGAGTGGAGCGGGGACAGGAAGAGGAGGGCCTGGAGCATTCCCGGCAAAATCCGAGCCTATTCTCCGGGGAAGCTGCCGCTGCTGCTGCAAAGGTGCTTCCTAGTGTCCTTTCCTGCAGCGGGCTGTGCCCGTGTGGGGTAAGCCAGGGGAACTTCCCAACCACAGTACAGTACAGTATAATGCCTTTTGTCTGCCCTAAAAAAATTTCCTTGGAACCTAACCCCCTGCATTTACATTAAATCTTATGGGACAATTGGATTCGTTTAATATTGTTTCACTTAAAGTTGCATTTTTCAGGAACATAACTACAACGTTAAGTGAGGAGTTACTGTATAGCTATAAACTTCTCTCTTTCCTCCCATCCTCTCTCCTTACTTCACAGTCCACCAAAGGCAAATTTCAAAGATGGCCATCATCCCACTTCTCAAAATGTCACGCTGAAATTCTGAATAAAAGTACATTTCTGCACATTTTTCTTCCAAGAAGACCACTGTGGGGGTAAGTATAATTTCTGGAGCATGAGAATGATGGAAACAAACTCTTAGAACTCTCTATGCAAACACTGTCACTTTTACACAGCTCTAGGTTAAACCTCCCTCCCTGTGCAGAAGATGTAAAGAAGCAAATGTAAGATAAAGCCAGTTTTTACCCTCTGACAAAATTGCTGATTGTGTCACTTACCCTAAATGAGAATTCAAGGTTTTCTCCTCCCCATACTTCCATTCCTGTGTCATAGGAGCCAAGATAGTCAAAATATTTCTTGCTGACAGCAAACAATCCACCAGCCATAGTTGGAGACCTATGCAAGAGAAAAATAATTCTGGATTGGGTGTGGGGAGGGAGGAGGAATCTACACATACATCTACTATTTTCTTAATTGTTTTCCAGTTACAAAGTAACAATACACAACACATCAGATAAGTATCCTAGTGATATAACACTTAAGCTTTATTTGCTAATAAAAATACTGTATTGGAAAAGAGTTTCTGAAATTCATTAAGAATGGACTTGCGAAAAAAAATTCTGGGGAAGTAAATATAATATTAAGATAAACCAAGGTATATTTTAGTGTCACCACAGGACCCAGTTGCCTTCAACAAAATAGGGGCTTAATCTTGCTCCCACTGAAGTCAATGACAAAACTCTCAGACTTCAATGGATTAAGCCCCTAAAGTGGGTATAACCCTTTAAAGGATATGCCCTCAACTGTTTTTTTTTAATTTGTTGACATTGCCTAACTAATGTAATTGGAGAGGCCAAAAAGTGACATAAAATAACCATTTTGACAGATTCTGAGTCAAGAAGTCTGCCAGGGAAATCCAAGTCTGCCGTTTCCAGTGGGGCAATGCTGTCTACATAGAATTGAATTTATATGATTTTGTCTATAAATTATTTTCAGCTGTGGGAAGAGTTGGCCCTTTTAAAGCAGCAAATAAATATATTGCTGTCAGGACTATATTCTTCTTGCACATAACAAATGTAATTAGGTTGTGATCACTACACCTAGGCTACTACTAAATTTGTAGCTTAGTGATCAATTCACATTAGTAAGTCAAAATGAGGTCTAACAGGCAACCCATTTAAGCAGCACGTTCTCTGCCCTGTAGCTGCATGCGGTTCCAGTGGAGCAAGGTGAGGCAGAGAAGACAGAAGAACCTCCACCAGCAGCCAGCTCTCCTGCCTCACTCCAGCACTTGTCCCTCCCCACACAGAAGCCAGTTCCCCCACCCAACACTATTGCTCCCTCAGCTAACTATATACCCCATCCAAGATCCATAATCCCCAGTCTTGTATTATCTCTTAGCAGCAGCCCCACAAGCCCAAACATTTCCTACCCAGCACCCCAAAACTACCCATTTTTTACCACGATAAAAAATAATCCTACAAACTTTTGTGGCCAAAGGATCTTGTGACTTGGTGAGCTGTGGAATATGTATGTTTAAACTATTTTTTGGGGTTGTGAACCAAAATATGTTGAGAAGTACTGCACTACTGTCTTAGTTTCCCCTTATTTATATTTCTTAAAAAATAATGCTCTCATCTCTCAGAGGAGATAAATTCATTAATGTTTGTGAGGCACTCAGATATTCTGGTGACAAGATCCCTAAGAAGCCTAGGAAGAAATGAATAATTCTGTATTTGATGAAGGCTTTGGAGGATAGGTTGTAAATAAAGGCAGGGGCCACTAATTAAATGATGAGGATACAAATACTGAAAAGCTGCCTTGTTCCTGGAGCACACTATCCACTGTTGAACTGGAGCAGCCTCTAAGGTGGAGGGCAGAAGCCACCCAGCAACACACAGGATGTTATACAACTGCAGGGATCAGTGCACATTTCGTACAATTACACTGGGCAAACCCTGCTCTTCCAAAAAATGCATCATGAGCTCAAATTGAAGATCTGTTTGTTGTGTGGTATGTTTGTTTAAAGTCTTATCATAGAATCATAGAATATCAGGGTTGGAAGGGACCGCAGGAGGTCATCTGGTCCAACCCCCTGCTCAAAGCAGGACCAATCCCCAGACAGATTTTTGCCCCAGATCCTTAAATGGCCCCCTCAACTCGCCATCCTGGGTTTAGCAGGCCAATGCTCAAACCACTGAGCTATCCCTAAAACTTCCACACAGAATTCTATGGGCCAGATCCTCAGCTGGTGTAAAACAGTGTCGCTAACTATAGTTCGTGGAGCTACACTAGTTTACACCAACTGAGGATCTGGTCCAATTTTAGCTTGAGAATAAAGGGAGAACCATCACCGTCTAGATTTGAACCTGTAGATACAGCCTGATCTTTCCATATGAGGTGACGTAGCTTTCCTCAAGAAAAGCCTTCTCTAGTAGCTCCATGTTTGGAGGCCTATGCTAACCACATACAATTAATCATTTATTTCTGCCAACACTCCCCAGCTTTACTTAATAGATCATCATAACCTCTTCCTCTTTCGTCTTCTGTGGCCTGTGATACATTTCATACAGTGTCATTACTCCTCACTGCTTTTGCTGTCTCCTCCTAAGGACAGTATCCTTCCATGTTAGCTTCTCATTCAGGACCCATTATTACAACCCTTATGCATACCTATGTGAGTATGTCCCATTTACTTAAATGAGACTACTTGATGGAGTAAGGACTCACTAATGAATAGGTTGCACTCATTAGCCTGTAGGCCCTGATTCTGCCACCCTCACTCATGCTGAGTCGTAGCTACTCTGAGTAAACCCACCGTTGTTTATAGGCAAGGCTTAAAAAAATGTATACAAAACCTACTAGCCCAAGGACCAAGACTACTTGTCAGGCCATAATACACTAGTGCCTTAAGCAGCATGCACTCTCCTGCTCTGTCTCCTCCAGAGCTGTGCCTCTGAAAACATAGAAGGACATCACGACATTGGTTTACACTCTTCATATTTGGGATTTTTTTTTTTTGTTTAAATATCATCAAAAGCTGAGATTTTGAACAAACTTATGACACTCACCCAGGAAAAATTCCTACTCACTCTTGATGAATGGATTTTGCCCGCTCTCTTAATAGGACAACTAAGCTACTAATATATGAGTAAGGTTGCCTGTTTCAGTACTATCAATCTTATTATTAACTATTGCCTCTTGCCTGTTTGCCAAGCTTCTTATTTGTGTGCATAAATCACCACTTGCTATTCTCTCCAAGTCTCCTTTCCTTATCTTTTCCCAGTGTTCTTCTGTTATTCCATTAGATTTAGCAGTAAACTTCTTTTATATGGCAAGAAAGGCTTCCTGAGTAAATGCATTCATGACAATTTACATAGCAAAAGTAATGCAGATTTCTTTTTTAAAAGCAAAATTTTGCCAAAAGCATGGTGACTGGAACAACATTAAAAAAAGAAAAAGCAATTTTTTTAAAACTCTATATTTTCAGTTTCAGTGCTGAATGCTAAGTACTCAGTTATACACATTCTTTTATTTATCTTCAGCTGAAGTTAAAATTTGTAAATTTTATAAAATTTGACATTTAAAATGAAGATACAGCAAAGTAATACTCGCCTGATTACATCGGTTTTGGACCGTCTTTGTTTTTGCTCCCTCTCTGGGATAACATGCCAAGTGAAGACCAGTCTCCAGTCAAACCCTCCAATCTGTGGCTCCCCAGCATTTCCCAAGTACTCGAACGTATTCCATTCAATCACATCGATCACAGGACACACAACCGCTGACTCATCTTCCCCAATTCTAAATTATTTTAGAAAGAAAAAAAAATATTTGTGTTGACACTAGCAGAAACTAGAAATGACAGGACTAAAGAAAGGGTTTATTAATACAAAAGTAAAGTTTTTACTCCCATTTTACATATATTGGGATACAAGTAACGAACAGTTACTTACAGTAGGTGTGGTTCTTCGAGATATTGTAGTCAGTGTGGATCCCACTGTAGGTGCACGTGTGCCTCATGCACACAAGACCAGAGTTTTTTTGCTAACAGTGTCCATCGGCGCTGCACTTGGGCCCTATGTCTCCTAGTGCTTCTATATATAGGGTCCTACCAAATTCACGGTCCATTATGGTAAATTTCATGGCCACAGGATTTGAAAACTGGAAAATTTCACAGTGTTGTAACTGTGGGGGTCCCGACCCAACTGGGGATTGTGGGGGTCACAAACCTGTTGGAGGGGGCATGGGATTGCCACCCTCACTTCTGTGCTGCCTTCAGAGCTAGACTCTAAAGGCTGCAGCTGCAGAAGGTTCCCGGAGGTGGCTCTGAGCTCCACCCAAGAGTGGCTGTGCAGGGGATGGACAAGTCGTGTCCCTCCCCAGCCCAGCTGGAACTAGGAGCCCCCTGGCTGGGGCACTCCTAGCAGTAGGGGGAGATTGGACCCACTTCCACAAGCCTCCTCCAGCTGCAGGAACCTCTGGGGCTGCTGCCCAGTCCCAGACCGTCCTGAAATGGGGGAGGCACCTGGAGGTGGGTCTGAGCTCCCCCCACCCAAGAGTGGCTGTGCAAAGGATGGACAAGTCTTGTCCCTCACCAGCCAAGCTGGAGGTAGGAGCCCCCTGGCTGGAGTGCTCCTCGCAATAGCGGGGGAGAAGGGGGGAATCAGATTTAATCGGAAAGGGCTTATTTCGTAGCTGTGAAATTGGTAGGGCCCTATGTATGTTAGAGCATAAAAGGCAGAGTGGCTGCAACCCTCCCTCAGTTCCCTCACAATCCAAAGCCCATGTTGCCAAAAATTCCTAAAAGCAGGAATGGAGGGTGTGCTGTGTGACCCACACAGACTACAACATAACACAAAAAATAGTTACTGTAGGGTAACTGTTGCTTCCTTGAATACGTGTCAGTGTGGACAATCCCTCTGTAGGTGACAGACAAGCTGTATCCTCCCTGAATTGTGGAAGTGAGGCATTTCAGCTGTATCTGTCAACAAGCAACTGAAGCACTGCTCTCCTGAATTTGGCTTCCAACCTGGCTGCCATGTCAAGCGCAGAATGTCTAACAAAAGTTGCTTCACTTAGCTGCCTTGCAGATCTCAGAGACTGGCATAAAGGGCCAGCATTAGGGGTATAGCAAGCAGGCAATTGCCCAGGGCTGCACACCACAGGCGGCCCCGTGCAGCGGGACTTGGGCTTCAGAAATGTTGCAGAAATCCCATGTATAAGCAGGTAAAGGAGGCGGAGGGGGGGGGGAAGAGGGGGAAGGGGAGAGCACTCCTTAGCTTTTGCCCTGGGCTCCAGCAAGTCTAACACTGTTCTTGCTGGCACATTCCTGAAGGAGAGTGCCTTGACATTCAGTGAGAGAGCCTGACCATTATAGCAGATTTTTATTCTCTGAGATGAGACGGTTTGGTCTTTCGATGTGTCCCATTTCCTCAGGCCACGGTTAAAGCTAAGGGGTGCATCACTGGAGCTGGGGTTGGTGCTGAAGGAGTTGCTGCATTGTAGGTTGCTGCTTCTCCCCAGGCCTTGACACCCTGCATGGCTTGGTGGATTCCTCTCTGGAGACTGAGCAGTGTTTGTCCTTATGGGAGGACACTGCACTCCTTCTTGAGCTTCTGCCTCCATGTTTGGAGTGGCCCTCTCAGTACCTGACTTCAGCTGCTGCTGAGACCTGCTGGATCTTTCCTCAGCACCATCTTCTCCATGCTAGTCTTAGGCGTCACCTGCTTGCTCAGTGTGGTGCTGGATCATGCTGGCTCGTCCACCAGCAGGATTCCAGAGCTCGTTTCCTTAGGGTCTGAGGAGACCTTCATGGACTGTTCCAGCAGATAGCAATTAAGCCTTGTGTTTCGTGACTTACGCATTCTAGCAGAGGAAGACAAGCACACCAAGCATCTTCTCTGAATGTGCAATTCCCCCAGGCAAAGAGAGACACCTACTGTGCCCATCCTTCAGAGGGATTAGTCCATTGCTGGATGCACAGGGTTGGAAGCCCGCAGGTTTTGAGTCTGCCACAAGAAGGAGCCCTGTACAAAGATGTGTGTATGGGAGGCAGAGTCTGAATAATAGACTTGAGTCCTAATGGGTTGCATCAGTTCATGGTGGTCAAATACAGTAGATCAGAAGTGGCTTCAAAAACTTTAGAAAGTTTTGAAGTTTAGCCTGAGTGAAGAACTAGCAGGCAGAACAGAGGAAGGATGAAGCCACCCAGCCCTTTATATGGACACATGCTCATATGGGAGTATGAAGACGCACAGGATGCATACGCAGCCCTGATGGACACTGCTATTCAAAACAGCTCTATTTTCATCTACATGATGAGGTGCATGTGCACTTACAGTGGGATCCACACATAACTTGAAGAAATATTGGACATTTTTCCATCCAATCATAGAAATATTTTGCTGTATATTACAAAAAAAGGTAACTGCCACACAGGTATAATTACAAAAGAAAGCAGATAAACAAACACAAAAAAACCTGCTTTTTCTGCAGATTAAGACTGAACCAGATCACCCAAAGTATATTCAGTACACAAGTAAGAAACAGTTAACTTATGTTCCATCCTCAACAAAAGGGATCCAGATTCTGAGATGACCTTATTAGGCTGATCTGTATAGAGTTGTATGGAAGGCAATTCACTACATTTTCAGTAAAGAAAATCAGACTATTCATCCAAAGTCCTTCCTAAGACTGCCATCTTCTGGCTTACCTAAACTACTTACAGACTGCCTCTTCATATGTAAGGTTGTTTCTTCAGTCACTTGATATTAAAATCCTGATTCTTTTAATCACGTTTCCTTGCTGTTTTCCATTTAATCTGGTACAATTAATCTAATATGTCTGGAATGTACCATACATGGTCCTGTCCCAGAGGTTAAATTTAAGGAAAACAAATCAGACAGGTTGTTTGTAATAGGTCAATTAAAAAAAAAATCAGTGAGTTTGGGGGAAGCTGTCAAACATGCCTAAGGAATTTAGGAGCATGTTTCCATTGAAAGTCAATGTGATGCATGCTCCTAAACCCCTTAGGGCAAGGCAGTTTTGGAAATCTCACTTGTGTTTTTTGTAAAGTTGTACTTTTTGGCCCCTTCTTCAAAGTCCACTATACTCAATGGGAGTCTATTGATTTTAAATGGGTTTAAATCGTGTCCTTTAGCCTCAGCAAGAGCTGGTGCCTTTGGGACGGATTGAATATAGTCTCCTATCTGCAATACAGTCTTTGTAAAGTCTGTTGTAGGCTTTGTAAATATTTGCAAGTGTAGCTCTGGCATTAGAAGGGGTCTGGATGTGGCTTTGAGAGCAGAAAGAAGAAAAAAGATATGGCATTGTTTACAGAGCCTGAGAGAAGCTAAACTCTGCTGTGGGAATATCTATGGCTCCATTCAAACTAGGAAAAATATACAAGTGTATTTAGTAGATGTGTAGTATATGGATGCAGCTGAAATAGTATTACAAATGTTTTAATGTAATGTAGATGGGGTATTCCGTGATTTGTTGTGTTAAATGAAGGCTTGGATTCTGCATCATTCTGTGATGGAGGTGGCATATGTGTCAAATGACAACTGTAAATCAAAGCATCACTGAGTATACAGGATTCAAATTATAGTGTGTGTACACACAACCTTAATTCTTTCCCTTTGAAAACTCTTCTGCATAGTGCCTGACCCAGCCCTCTTTATTCTATATGAATATGGAAAGAATAGATTGCTTGAAAACTAGGAAGGCAAGTTCTTCTTTGCCCTTATTTCAACTTACTTATGTGTATCTTGCACTGAAATAGCGAACCTCTGTCTAGAACTGAATATCTCTAGAACTGTTCCTTGATCCCTTACCAGGCTAACAATGTGGTCACCAACAGAGCTGTGCGAATAAATGGTTTTTTGGTTCACTGGCAGGTCCAAACAATTGGAAAAAAATCATTTCAGGTTGGACACTTATAGCCTTATCTATTCATAGCAAAGGGTTAGATTCACAAGGCAACTTCAAGCCAGTGGCATTCACAAAATGGAAGAGGAGAAATCACAGTGATGGTGCTCCCCCTTATACTTTATAGCCTAGTGGTTAGGGCACTCACCTGGGATGTGGGAAACCCAGGTTTGATTCCTTGATCTGGAGCAGGGACTTGAGCCCAGTCTGTCCTTCCTAGGTGAGTGCCCTAACCCTTGGTCTCTCGCAATGGTGGGCAACCTGCAGCCTGTTAGAGTAATCAATTGGCGGGCTGCCAGACAGTTTGTTTACATTTGCATGGTCGCCCACAGCTCCCAATGGCCGTGGTTTGCTGTTCCTGGCCAATGGGAGCTGCTGGAAGCGGCGCAGGTGGCAGGGTCATGCTGGCAGCCACTTCCTGCGGCTCCCATTGGCCAGGAATGGTGAACCGTGGCTACTGGGAGCTGCGGGCAGCCGTGCAAATGTAAACAAACTGTCTGGTGGCCCGCCAGGGGATTATCCTGATGGGCTGCAGGTTGCCCACCACTAGTCTATAGTGTGCAAGAGGCAACACCACTGCCAGCTCCTCCAATTTGTGAATGCAAGTGAAACTGTTCACTGTGAAAATATTAAAACTCACCATTTTGATATTTCTGAATTTTATCCCCTTTTTCCCCCCAACAGAAATAAGCTGCCAAAACTGACACAAACTTACAATATGTTTGGTCAACCCAAATATGCATTTTTCAGTGAAAAAAGTTGTGCCCAAAAAACGTTACCCAGTTCTAATCACAAACACCAAATTAGGTGAAAAGTTCGGGGTTCCATATAAAACACTGTCCCCTCTTCCTGGCAACAATCATTCATTCCTTTAGGAAGAAGGAAATTGGATCTTCGAATCTCTAATTCCAGTACGCTATTAATCTGTTCCATAGAGAAACAAAATTTGCTGTTAAATAAACTGAATATTTACCATTCTGTTGCACTTCAAATAGCAAATACTTGCATTCTCTCAGAAATCACATTGTGGTAACTATTGGTTAACAATGATATTTTCATTACCTCTACAAACACAGGAATTTAACAAGTTTATGATAAGAAAAACAGCACATTTGGTATAACTTTACCTTTCCAGTAGTGGTTCAAGCCACCCTTCATGACACTCACAGTGGCAATCAAGAAATGTCAAAACATCCCCTTTCGCAAGAGAAGCTCCCAGAAGTCGAGCTCGAACCAGTCCTTCTCTTTTATTTGCACGAATAAGACGTACCTTGCGTAAACCAGCCACGTAGTTTTCCAAAGGTTTCTTTAAATGGTCTATTACAAAGAAGTTGAACAGATCACTTTAAAATTATTGTACATAGTAAATTATAAAAAAATAGTATTTAAAGCACTGTTGTAATACACTGATAACAGTGCTGTGTGATCTGGCCTGTATCCCTTCTCCCAATCTTGCAATGTCCCCTATACCTGGACAGGGCAAGAGAACCGGCAATATAAAACTAGGGTGGACAAAAATCATGATATCTTGTTAAAAATAGATTTTATTTAAATCAATTTTTAAAATTTAAAATCAGACTTTTATTTACGTGTTGCTAGTTCTTAGCTTTCTTCTTTTCTTACAGCCTTTAATTGCTAAGTGGATGATTTATATTTGTTTCTTTAAATTAGTTTTCTAATTGTTAGTAGCATTTCCAATTTTACATTTTTTTTTTTTACTAAGAAGTTTCACACTTAAAATGGTCATTTATGCTATAAAAAATAAGTTATGGGCCCAATACTGTAACATTCTTATTGTGAGAACACCACAAACTCAAATACAAAATTGATAAACAAATAGCCCATATTACATTTGCAACCAACACCTTCCAATATATTGAACTTCCACCAGTCAAGAAAACTGAAATGCTTTGCCCATGCTGTTCTCCTCCATTAACGTTTGCAGTCTGAAGTCAATAGGATGTGTACTCTTAAATCACACAGTGCTTTTGAAAATACCACATTTTAGGAGCCTAATCCTATTTTGAACATTTTGGCCTGTGTGTACAAAAAAAATTCACAATAACTTTGTTCATGTATTGAAAGTTTAAACAGCTTTTCTTTATTAACTCTGAAACAATTTTGTTTTGAAGTGACAAATATTTTATGCCACTAATAGTAAAGTTTTTTTAATAAAAATATAATTTAGATCCTGATGCTGCAAAGTTATGCACTTGCTTAACTTAAGGACAAGCTGCCCCACTGAAATCAAGAGGAAATACTCACATGAGTACCTACTGAAGGGTTTGGAGAGTGAGGACCTTAATTTTCAATATTTTTGGTTTAGATCAAGCCTGAACTTGACCTAAATCAATAATTTAAAACCAACCAAACAAAACCACCAAATGATTTAAATTATTATTTTAAATGGTTCCATCTTGTATTAAAGCAGCTGTACCAATTTTACACCAGTCAAAGATTTCTCTATATCTGGGGAAAGGCTCAGCTGCAAGTTTGAGGGAGCTAGTTGCACTGCTCCCATGGCGCAAAGGGGACTTAGGCTACATCTACACTACGGGGGGAATAGCGTAGCTGAATTAGACGTATCGCAGCCGACTTACCCCGCTGTAGGGACGGCGGCAAAATCGACCTCTGCGGCTTCCCATCGACGGCGCTTACTCCCACCTCCGCTGGTGGAGTAAGAGCGTCGATTCGGGGATCGATTGTCGCGTCCTGACGGGACGCAATAAATCGATCCCCGAGAGGTCGATTTCTACCCGCCGATTCAGGCGGGTAGTGTAGACCCAGCCTTAGACAGGACCAAAGATCCTGACCCTGTATTTCCAATTGAAAGATATGTGTGTGTGTGTAGTTGGTATAAAATATTTTTTGAAAAATGCATTCTTTTCAAGTGTGGTTCTGCTCTGAAGAGTGACTATTTAAAAAAGGTACCTAACATATCTACTGCAGGCGAGACTGAGTTCTTCAGGTCAAGGACAACGTCTTTGTATGGAGTATACATCATGCCTAGCATAATAGGGCCCCAATACTTTGGAGGACTTCCAGACACTATTGTAAAGAAATGCTCAGAGAATGTACATCTCATTTGCACCTAAAAGTTTATGATGAGGGAATTCTGAGACAATGTAAATTCATTTTAAGTAGCATCATACGAGCAAGGAGAAAACATTTATTTGGATAGGCAAAAAAGGATATTACTATAGAAAAAAAGGAGGTGTGCCCCTGTAGACGTGCCCTTCGTTGTTCGCGGTACAAATTCGCTGGAGACAACTCTTTCACACACCAGTGCCCTTTTATTTCCCTCTATTTTCCCACCACCACGTATATACAGCTTTTTACAGTTAACTATCAGTCAGGTAGCCCCTTAGGGAACAGCTTGCTCTTACAGCTAGCTGGGAGCAACAGGCCCTCACTCCTCACATTCCTGTTCCTCTCCTCCTACTGCCTTCCTGCTAGCTTTATAGGCCTTACCCCATCAAGCTCACAGGTGTCTCTCTTTTAGAGCTTTAATCAGCCCCAGCCTGTCACTCCAATCACTTCCCCTTATTGGGAGCTGAGCTAGCAGGCTCTGAGCTAACAGGGCTCAGTCAGTGCCTTTTTGGCCAGCACCCTGTTACAGCTCCAGAAAATCTTCACTCTGCAATGCTGAGGGTTGGAAATGTCTTTACAACTATAACCCTCAAGTGTAAATTAAAGGTGCCCAGGGGCTGCTGTTTTTGCAGTGTAAAAGAGGAGCTCTGTATACAACACTAAAGCAGCCACAGACCAGAACTCAATGTAGAAAACATACAGAGTTACCCCGGGGTGATCCTGAGCTCTGAGTGACTTGCTTCTGATAGAAGGTTTTTGAACTGCGAAAATGTGGAAAATTCATGTGGTATCCAGTGGAGCTCTTCAATTGTTCATGGGGTTGTATTGGGAGGTCTTGATCAAGAGGCTGAAAGTCATTTCAGGCAGACTAATATGCATAAAAATCCAGGCTCCCTCCCTAATGTTCATTTGGAATGAGTTGAAAGTTGCAATCCACTGCAATATCAGGATTATCAGTTGAAACTGTAAAAATGCAATTACACTTTTATTCCAATGTTTGTGTGCAATATGCCTGACTAGGTACTGGTGTGCCATCAGGGCACTATAACCAGCACACGCACCGACTCCGTGGGTGCTCTGGGGCTGGAGCACCCACGGGGAAAAATTGCAGCCAAGCTCTCTCCTCCTCGCCTCCTTCTCCCCACCCTGAGTTTCCTCCGTCCCTGCTCCTCACCCTCCCTCCCAGCGCTTCCCACCCCCCTACCACCTAACAGCTGTTTGGCAGCACTTAGGATTTTCCGTGAGGGGGGGGGAGGAGTAGGGACGCCGCACGCTGAGGGGAGGAGGCAGAGAAGAGGTGGGGCAGGGACAAGGATTTGGGGGAAGGGGGTGGAAAGGGGGCAGGGCTGGGGTGGGGCAGAGACTTTGGGGAAGGGGTGGAATGGGTGTGGGGCAAGGGCAGTGCGGGAACTGGGGTCGAGCACCCACCGGCCAGAGTGGAAGTTGGTGCCTATGATTACCAGCAAATGGCTTACTGCTCCATTCATGTTCAAACTGGACTTCCAGAAAGATGACAAACAAAAATCAAAACAGGCATAATTCCTGTACACACTCTTAGCAGTCCCTTAAATAAATTTAGCTGCTGAAAATGCAATCTGGAAGTGAATGGACTTGGAGATATGTTTTTCTTTAAAAAAAAAAAGTTCAATAGCAGAAATCGTCCCATTTACATGAATAATAGTACAATATTTCAGTAATCTGTCTTCTATCTGTAAACGTTTTGGTGAAAGTTTAGGAAGGGGCTGAAAAGCAGATCAATTTATCTGTGAAATGGAGACTGTCCTAAAAAAGAATATTAGGTTTGTATTGATTTAATCATTTTGCTCCAACAGTGAGATAGGCTTAATTTTAAATCTCTACCCCTCTGCCCCTGTCCCTTTCCCACTCTTTTCCTGTTGCCATGTCTTGTCCCTCTCACACAGCTCCTGTCCCTGTCCCCCTATTTGCCTCTCCTTTACATTTGAATCAGTTAGCTTCTTCCTCCTCCTCTTCCACATTGCCTACCTGCTGAGGGAAACCGCTGAGAGTCCAGAAAAGAGTCTCCTGGCTCTCACTTTTACTGCCTGGCAACATGACAGCGAGGAGGATCAATTGCAGGAGAAGTCCTGCTCTGCATCCCTGGGATGCAGTATGCTCAACTGCTCCATGAGAATGGACCATCACAGTCAGTTCAGCAATTAGGAGCAGGGGTTCTGGAACAATTTTTATATTGGGGTGCTAAGAGCCATTGAACCAAACTGTAAAACCATGTATATAATGGAAATCACTTCAAGCCAGCACCCCCAGGTCCAGCACCTATGATTAGGAGCTGCGTGGTGACTGATCATGCAGGGAACCATCCCTGAAGTGCATATTTATATTTTCCAATCTTTATGTTGCATTAGTGTGGTCATTTAAGATATTTACAGTATTTTAATTATACATTCAAAAATAAATACGAGTATGTTTAATATAAGTTGTGGACAATAGCTTACTATATTGTATGTGTTGAAACATAAAATGTATATTTCAAAATATATACATTTTAAGTGGTTTTTTAAAAGTTGTTTTAAGATACGCAGACTGAGAGATATCCTTTTTTATTAAGTACATCACAATTAAAAAAATTCATTGAGTAACCTTCTGAATCTAGGTGTGCTAGTATAATAGAAAAATATTCAGAAATAAGTTGTGGCAGAAAAGAGTAGAACTTTGTAGAAACTGAAAGGACCAGTGGCTTAAATTTATCACTCATTTGTGTATAAAATTTTACATCCATTCTACAATCCTTCACTGTAGGTGTGAAAGCGAAATGAATTATATTAAAGAAATAGAATGAATTAAAGAATGCTGTATGTACCTTTAAGTAGAAATGAGAAATGCTGCAAGCCAGGGGGCAGGAAAGCAGACATTAACTGCTTAATGAATTGCCCCACTTAAGGGCAATTGGTGAAGTATTAGCCTGAGGCTACATCTACACTACAGGGGGGAGTCGATTTAAGATACGCAAATTCAGCTACGTGAATAGCGTAGCTGAATTCGACGTATCGCAGCCGACTTACCCCGCTGTGAGGACGGCGGCAAAATCGACCTCTGCGGCTTCCCGTCGACGGCACTTATTCTCACCTCCGCTGGTGGAGTAAGAGCGTCGATTCGGGGATCGATTGTCGCGTCACAATGGGACGCGATAAATCGATCCCCGGGAGGTCGATTTCTACCCGCCGATTCAGGCGGGTAGTGTAGACCCAGCCTTAGATCGCTAAGAGTTAATAAGGAAGCAGGATATGCATATTGTGCCCCATGCAAATTTTACAATTTTGCTCTCTCTGTCCCTTTGTTTAGTTCACACCCTTTTATCTATATAAATAAGACTGTTTGAATCTTGCATGGGGACTCACATTATCTGAATGTATTAGCAGAGCGCTGTGCTAATAAGCAGAGCGGTCTTGACAAAATTGTGAGTCCTGATTCTAACTTTGACATAGGCCATATCAATTTACAGTGCAGGGAAATCAAGTAAAGGTTTAAAAAAGTAAGTAAGAAAGAATTTCAAACAAGTTATGTTTGTACCAGAATGTTCATAATGATTAATTGTTCAGAATTTTCCATACTGCCCCCTTCATGTAGACTTTGGACAGAAGTACTGCCACGCACTTGTACTCTACAAATACTTTTAATAAACTATTCCATAGGAATATGAAAAATATACCTAATTCTTCCAGATACATTCAAAGTGATATTTTAGAATGAAAGAACTGTAAACATGCATTATATATATATATATATATATATATTAGCAGTATCTCTAAAAATCCTGAAAGCTCTTAAAAGATAAGTAGCAATTAAAAAACAAAATTAAAAAAAGATATCCCTGCCAGTAAGCCATTTCTTTCATATAATATTTGCAAATAGCCAGAGTATAACGATCTTACATTATGAGTGGCAGACAAAACTACACCTAATATTTTTATGACACATATTTCTAGCTGCTATCTATCTTACATGGGTTCCCACTACTGTAGCATGTGAGTGCCTCACAATCTTCAATGTCTTTATCCTCATAACAACTTTGTGAGGTACAAATGGGGAACTGAGGCCTACAGAGATTAGAGGGACTTGCCCACGGTCACATAGGAAGACTGCAGTGGATCAGGGAATTGATTCCAAATCTCTAAAGTCTCAAGTTAGCACTATAACCATTAGACTGTTCCTCCTCTCAACTTGCTGAACAAGACACTGAATTTGACAGTCCCATCAGCACGGCAAAGTAAAAGCAATTTCAAGCTACAGTATGGGTAAATATAACAATTACAAAATGTTAGTGAGCCATTACCGTATCAGTATACTTTCTACTCCTGCAGACTTTTACTTCACCCATCTTGTCTGTCTGTCAAGAGTACCGTTCTTTATACAATGAAATACCTACCTTTGTCACTATAATCATCCACCAGGATAACTTCTTCCAGCAGAATATCTGGGGATGTCTCAAGAACACTATGAACTGTTCGCAGAAGTGTTGACCAAGCCTCATTATAAAAAGCTATTACAACTGAGGTTTTTGGCAGGTTATAATAATCATATTTCTTCTCTTTGCACCTGTAAATAAGGGGACCCAAATTAGTAAAAGTGTGAAATTATCTGTAAATTTTCAGAAAAGTTTTCAAATGAAGACTGCATATAGTGCTTATTAATTTTTTTTTTAGCAAGAACACATCAAAGATATAAAGGAACAATGAGGGAAGTCATACAATGTGCTTAGTGAGGTAGCTATTATTCAGGGGGAATCTAACTTCTTCAGTTTTACATTTATATTTCAAAAATATCCAAACATCTAAAAAGACAA
This sequence comes from Malaclemys terrapin pileata, assembly GCF_027887155.1. Lineage (NCBI taxonomy): Eukaryota > Metazoa > Chordata > Testudines > Emydidae > Malaclemys > Malaclemys terrapin. The sequence continues at coordinate 169,321,830 of NC_071506.1, read as the reverse complement.
GGGAAGATGTATCTGGCTCATTCACATGTAATATGTGTCCCATCAGAAAATGACTTCAATTTAAAGAAGAATTTTACAATGGGGAAAACGCTATGGCCTCCGGCTCACCACAGGAAGACACACCCAGTGCAACAACTAAGACCTGCTATTATTTTTTGCCTAAATTACTGATAACTTAACTTTTGTCCTGGAGGCTTAATTTGAAAAACTAGAGAACAAAGTGGAAGTGCTCAATAGCAAAATTGCTACTACAGAAAAAGCCAAAATATATCTAAAGAAAATTCAGTAACAGATAAAGACAATGGAATTTGTGCAACAAAGTGCCATAATTCCAAGAAGACCATAAAAATGCTGGAACATGATACTAAAAACCTCAAGAACAGAGAAAGGTATAAAAGTACACACATAATTTGCTTTGCAGAAGGAGAGTAAATTCACAATCTTGGCCATTTTTCAAAATATTTGACATCAGACACCAAAAATGCTAGTATCTTGATTAAAAAGTTCACACATAATTCCAAGGGTGATCTACAACAGACTCAAGACTAAAGTTGTAAGATTCCAAACACACTATGATCAATAAGGTTTTTACAGCTGTGCGATCAGAGGGTAAGATCAAGGAATCTGGGAACAGAATTTATATTTTTCAGCATTTTTACTTGCAATATAGAAATAGAGGGCAGAATATACCATGCCCTTGCCTGGCAACAATTCCATGTCAAATAGATTGAATTTGCTTTGCTTTACCCATCCATGATTTACTACAAAAATGCTATTTTTCTACACCAGTAGAAGCACTGCCTCAAGAAGCTGCCAAATCTACCAGATGACTAGACTGCAAATTTAAGAGCGTCCTGGCTCTTTAATGTATACCGCAAGTATAAATGTTGCTGTTTGCGCCGTCTAATATTTAACCATAAAAACATTAATAGAAAAGACAACATATATAGAATCATAGGATTAGAAGGGATCACATGGGTCATCTAGTCTAGCCCCATAGAACTTCCCTAATTTAAAAGCTAGTAGTTATACCTCACCTTTTTGCATTTCTTGACTTGTGTATTTAACTATACTACCGTAACATTACATCCCCTCTCTCTTTTATTTTTGTATTTAACTCTGTGAAATAGGTTTTTAGTTTGCACACATCACCACAGCATCTAATCATCTACACACTGTATGAACCATTTCACCTACCCCTGGGGTATTCAACACAACACATTTATTAGAAAGAGAAGGTGGGTGAGGTAATATGTTTTATTGGACCAACTTCTGTTGGTGAGAATGACAAGCTTTTGAGCTTACACAGAGCTCTTCTTCAGGTCTGGGAAATGTACTCAGAGTGTCACAGATAAATACAAGATGAAACAGATTGTTTAGCATAAGGAGACATATTTCAAGGTGAGGTGGCCCGTTAACACCTCTCCAGTCATAAGGGAGAGAAAGGGGGAAAAAAGCTGGGGGGAATGGGTTAAGTGGATTATAGATTGTTGTAATAAGCCATAAATCCAGTGTCTCGGCTCATTCCATGATTTTTAGAAGAAGAATTTCTTCAGGGGCAAAGGGCTCACTGGTATCATGCAATGAGTTTCAGCTGGCCTGACCAGTTCAGTGTACCCCAATTCACTGATATCTTAATCTGTATCTAATAGGTGGCATGTAAGATATCACTGGAAAACTAATAACTCGCTGATCATTAATATTCTTGTGTGATGTATGTTGGTAAACAAGTCTGCCCTAGACAAAGGAATATGCTTATTTTTCTGACTAGCCTGGTCGTCAGGCAGAGAGAATGAAGGTCTATTTACATATGAGATTTAAAAAAACTATCAAGTTAACAAGTGGGGAAGGATACAGCATGGGGTCTACACCTCAGCTGGGAAGAGAAACTTTATCTGGGCTATAAAGATGGGGTCTGAAGCTCAAGTGATAAGCAACTGAATCAATTGATTGTACAGTACTACTGTATTATAAACGTATGATGAATGAAGTGTTTTATGAAAGCCCATGACACACTGGTGATTAATAAAATTGTGAATCGTATGTATCAATGCTAAATAAGGAATTATAGATACACATTAATATTGTGCTTTACAGTTTGTAACCAAACAAAGGGAGAGACGGGTCTCTCCCAGACATCACAGCTCTCTACCTGTCTCCAGTGAAATTAAGCAACGAGTGACCAAAACCAAGGGAGGCCCCATTTACATTTCAATCAGCAGCAGGCTGCGAAGATCACAGGAAGTGAAGTATCAGAGGGGTAGCCGTGTTAGTCTGAATCTGTAAAAAGCAACAGAGGGTCCTGTGGCACCTTTAAGACTAACAGAAGTATTGGGAGCATAAGCTTTCGTGGGTAAGAACCTCACTTCTTCAGATGCAAGTAACTGTAGTAAAAGTAAAATGCAATTACTTGCATCTGAAGAAGTGAGGTTCTTACCCACGAAAGCTTATGCTCCCAATACTTCTGTCAGTCTTAAAGGTGCCACAGGACCCTCTGTTGCTTTTTACAGGAAGTGAAAAACAGCATGGTGTCATCCTGCCTCTTGAAACAAGGTCATTGAACTTTGAGAGATATAACAAACAGAGGCAGAAAGCCATTTTGGCATTCAGCACTACTCAGACACAAAGGGACAGAAGTCTTGCAAAGCTGAGAAAGAAGGGTCCTTCTACCAGTTGGGGGAGAGGGCTTGAAGTCTCTGTACTGAGATGAGAAACCTGCTTAGGCAAAGACCTTTCACCTAAGAAGCCAAGGGAAACCAGCATCTTGTTCTTCTGTAGAAGGTCCTGACCGAGGGAAAGTCAGCCATGGCTGGGAAGAAGAAGAATTGGAGAGAGAACCATCTTCAACAAAACTTGTACCTTGCTAGATTAAGGGTTAGGCTTTTAGATATGTGTTTGCACTTTTATTTGTTTGTAACCCTTTCTAACTTTATTCCTTTTACATGGCATCACTTAACCTAGGTCCTATTATTAATAATATTTTTTTTTTAGTATAAACCAACTCCATGCTGTGCTTGAAGGGAATCAGTTTACTAGTTTACTCCAGTTAAATTAATAAGCTCTAATGTGGTTTTGTCTCTTTAACCAAACCAACCTTTTTATTTCTCTGAGTGGTCCAGGAGAGGACTGGACACTTCAGAGCAGATGGTTTGGGGAAATGTCAGGACTTGTGGTGTGCTGGGGGTTACCCTGCAAGTAGTAAACAAGGCTAATGGAAACCAGAGTGGGGCTCTTGTGCTGTAGGCAGGCTGCTGGAGTCAGAGCTGCTGATCCAGGGCTGTACAGCACATAGACACTCAAGGAGTGACCTGGATGCTTGTCTGCTGGCATTCTGGTGTGTGAGCCACTGCAACAGGGCATTTGAGGCACCTAGAGTTACAGGGCAGGCAGGGACACAACCCCTCACTAGTCTGAATTGCACCCCCAGAACATGACACCTATTCTGATACTTCTGCACCCCTTCCTTTCTGAAATTCTCTCCATTTTTAAATGACATTTTACTTCAGAGCTTTGGATTATACCCTCTGCAATTCATACACCATTCAGTTTCACATCACACTCCCTGTAACACCATCGTCCCCTTCCCCCGTTCCTTCAAGGATCTTTCTCACAAGACAGTACTTTAGGAGGAATGAGACTCATCAGAAAAGGAACCAGATCCCTCAAGAAAAGGTGGTGGTACAGGCACAGGCCTGTTATGCATAGTCCTAGAATGGCTCTGAGAAGGCTACATAGATTCATCACAGTTTTTATGTTCAAGTTTATGACCATAGTAATCATCATCATCCCTTCTGTATCCTAATAAGATTGGTTTGTGGTTCTCAATCCCAAAGATGTCTACTTCCTCATAGCCATCAGAAACACATTACAAATATCTGAGCTTATATGTGGGAAAGAAGAACAATGGAGTGCTACTTGCCAGTCTATCTATGGCACTGAAAGGATACGCCAAATTAAGAACTGACTCAGACCAATGGTCTATCTAGCTGAATATCCTTTCTTTTGACAGTGGTTGGTTACAGATGCTTCAGAGGGAATGAGCAAAACAGCACAATTATCCAGTGATGCATCTCAGGTCATCCAGTCCCAGCTTCTGGCAGTCAGAGGCTTAGGGACTCCCAGAGCACGGGATTGTGTCTCTGACCATCTTGGCTACTACCTATTGATGGACCTATCCTCCATGAAATTATCTAATTCTTTTTTGAACCCAGTTATACTTTTGGCCTCACAACTTCTCCTGGCAATGAGTTACAGAGGTTGACTATGCATTGTGTGAAGAAGTACTTCCTTATGTTTGTTTCAAACCTTCTGCCTAATCAGAAGGGTTATCCCTGGTTCTTGTGTTATGTGAATGGGTAAATAACACTGCTTTATTCACTTCCACACCAGATTTATAGACCTCTACATATCCCCTTCTAATCATCTATTTTCTAAGCTAAACAGTCCCTATCTTTTTAATCTCTCTCCACATGGAAGCTGTTCCATATCCTCAATCATTTTGTTGTCCTTATCTATATTTTTTCCAATCCTAATATATCTTTTGGGGCAAACAAAACTGCACGCAGTATTCAAGATGAAGGTGGTAGCATGGATTTATATAATGGCATTATAATATTTTCTGTCTTATTATCTATCCCTTTCCTAATAATTCCTAACATGCTGTTAGCTTTTTGACTGCTGGTACACATTGAGCAGATATTTTCAGAGAAATATCCAAGATGACTCACAATGATCTCTTTCTTGAGTAGTAACTGCTAATTTAGACCCGAACATTTTGTATGTATAGTTGGGATTATGTTTTGCTATGTACATTACTTTGCATTTATCAACATTGAATTTCATCTGCCATTTCGTTGCCTAGTCACCAAGTTTCCAGAGATCCCTTCCTAACACTTTACAGTTTGGATTTAACGCTCTTGAGTAATTTTGTATCATCTGCAAACTTTGCCACTTATTTACCCCTTTTTCCAAGTCATTTATGAATACGCTGAACAGCACAGGTCCCAGTACAGATCCTTGGGGGACCCCACTGTTTACCCTTCCACTGTGAAAACTAACCATTTATTCCTACCCTTTGTTTCTGTCTTTTAACTAATTACTGATCCATGAGAGGACTTTCCATCTTATCCTATGACAGCTTACTTTGCTTAAGAGCCTTTGGTGAGGGACCTTGTCAAAGGCTTTCTGAAAGTCCAATTATACCATATATCCATTGGATCACCCTTGTCCATGTTTGTTGACCCCCTCAAAGAATTCTAATACATTGGTGAAGCATGATTTCTCTTTACAAAAGCCATGTTGACTCTTCCCCAACATATTTTGTTAATTTATGTATATGGTAATTCTGTTCTTTACTGTAGTTTCAACCAATTTGTCTGGTTCTGAAATTAGGCTCACTGGCCTGTAATTGCCAGGATCACCTATGGAGACATTAAAAATAAATCGGTGTTACATTAGATATCCTCCAGTCATCTGGTACAGAGACTGATTTAAAAGATAGGTTACACACCACAGTTAGTAGTTCTGCAATTTCATATTTGAGTTCTGTCAAGGCTGTATCCCCACTTTGAACTTTAGGGTACAAATGTGGGGGCCTGCATGAAAACTTCTAAGCTTAACTACCAGCTTAGCTCTGGTCCGCTGCCACCATCTCAAAGCTAATTCCCTTCCCTGGGAAGTCTTGAGAGACCTTCACCAATTCCCTGGTGAATACAGATCCAAACCCCTTGGATCTTAAAACAAGGAGAAATTAACCATCCCCCCTTCTTTCTCCCATCAACTCCTGGTGAATACAGATCCAACCCCCTTGGATCTAAAACAAGGAGAAATTAACCATTCCCCCTCCTTCCTTTCACCAGCTCCTGGTGAATACAGATCCAACCCCCTTGGATCTAAAACAAGGAGAAATTAACCATTCCCCCTCCTTCCTTTCACCAACTCCTGGTGAATACAGATCCAACCCCCTTGGATCTAAAAACAAGGAAAAATCAATCAGGTTCTTAAAAAGAAGGCTTTTAATTAAAGAAAAAGGTAAAAATCATCTCTGTAAAATCAGTATGGAAAATAACTTTACAGGGTAATCAAACTTAAAGAGCTCAGAGGACCTCCCTCTAGCCTCAGGTTCAAAGCATAACAAACAAAGATAAACACTTTAGTAAAAGGTACATTTACAAGTTGAGAAAAACAAAGTAAAACTAAGACGCCTTGCCTGGCTTTTTACTTACAAGTTTGAAATATGAGAGACTTGTTTAGAAAGATGGGGAGAACCTGGATTGATGTCTGGTCCCTCTCAGTCCCAAGAGCGAACGAACTCCCAAACAAAGAGCACAAACAAAAGCCTTCCCCTCCCCCCCCCAAGATTTGAAAGTATCTTGTCCCCTTATTGGTCCTTTGGGTCAGGTGTCAGCCAGGTTACCCGAGCTTCTTAACTCTTTACAGGTAAAAGGATTTTGGAGTCTCTGGCCAGGAGGGATTTTATGGCACTTTACACAGGAGAGCTGTTACCCTTCCCTTTATAGTTATGACAAGTTCCTTCAGAACTTTTGGGTGAATACCAGCTGAGCCTGGTGACTTATTACTGTTTAATTTATCAATTTGTTCCAAAATCACCTCTAATGACACCTCAATCTGGGATAGTTCCTCAGATTTGTCATCTAAAAAGAATGACTCAAATATGAGAATCTCCCTCACACCCTCTGCAGTGAAGACCAATGCAAACAATTTATACTGCTTCTCTGCAACAGCATTGTCTTCCTTGAGTGCTCCTTTAGCACCTAGATCATCCAGTGGCCCCATTGATTGTCTGGCAGGCTTCCAGCTTCCGATGTACTTTAAAAAGTTTTAGCTGTTAGTTTTTTTGTCTTTTGTTATTTGCTTTTCAAATTCTTTTTTGGCCTGCCTAATTGTCCTATCACACTTGACATGAGTTCTAGCTGTGGTAGCTGCACAGCTGAGATATCAGGGGTTTCATCTACCTTCTCCTACCTGGACCACCAGCTCATATGAGGAAGATCGAGCCAGGCACTAACAGAAAGACATGGACATGGATTTTCAGACTCTGGTCTGCAAATAAACTGGGGAAAATCCATCCTTGCTCCCTGTCAAAGAATATGCTGCATAGGCATAGTTCTGGATTCAGTGTTAGGAAGAATCTTTCTGCCAGGTGACAGATATCTGAACATACTACAAGCCCTGTCTACCTTAGAGACTAAACCACATCAGACAACAATTTTCTCTCACACTGATGGAATTTCATTCACATACATAACATCATATACTCAGTTACACATGAGGTCTGTATAACACTGAACATCCCAAAACTACACCCTCCTATATGGACAGTTTGGACTTTGTTGGACTGAAGAGAAGAAAGACCCTAACACAGCTCAGTTAGTGGGAATGCAGGGACTATTGGGTTTTCTACCCAATCCAGAATCTCTGCATCTGGAAAGCAGAGATTCTAGGCATTTGGCTTTCACAGACCTAAACTGTTTCTCTCAAGTTCAAGCAATTCTGCTACCAACTTGGTTGGGAACCTTCAACTCTGAAATTCTACACCCAAAAGTGGAAGAGATTTTCAACATGGGCCAGGAAGAAAGGCTATCAAGTGATTAGTCTCCTCCATCTTAGACTGTTACATCTGAAGAAACTAGGACTGTCTCTACTATCTATCCAGGTCCATTTCATTGCATATCACAAGCTAATACAGAGAGCTAGTGTATAATCCTACTAAATAGTCTCAAAATTCCTGAAGGACCTCACCAACCCTTTCCTTCTCTGAAAGATTTGCTCCTTTTTAGGACTTTAATTTGGTGCTAACAAAGTTAACAGAAGCACCACTCCATTCCCCTAGGAGACTGCTGTTTCACACCTCTCATTTGAAACATCATCTTAACAGCCAGAAACTACAAGCCCTGATGGCTGACCTGCCTTACACTAATATTCATAAGGACAAAGTGATTCTTAGACCACACTTAAATTTTATTCCTAAAGTGGTCACAGATTTCCACATGCATCGATCACACTCTGCTCCTGACGTACTACCCCGAGATCCACACCCTTCTTTGGGAGACCCATCTATACACTCTAGATGTGAACAGGGCTCTCTCTACAAACAGCTTTGTTCTCTCCAAATAAAAGTAAAGTCCACTAGACCAGGGGTCTCAAACTCAATTTACCTTAGGGTTAATGCCAGTCCTCAAATCCTCCCAGCAGGCCAATAATGTCACTGAAGATGGTGTTCAGAAAAGAAAATATTTTTTATTTCAAATTTCTTGGAAATAATAAAACTGGCATACAACTTTATACAATTCTTCGCCTGCCAGAGAGTTTTTAGTGTTTGCCAGACACCTGGCAATGCTTCAGTTCTGTCAGTTTGTTGATGTTTGCCTCAGTGACTGAGCAGTTGAAACCTTCAGGATTGCAGCAAGGTGTACATCAGATAGTTGCGTTCGGTATTTTGACTTGTTTATATTCATTGTGGAAAAAAGTGACGCTGCCTTCATGACTAACTCTGCCCGGCAACTAATGATGCTGCCTCCATGGCTGATTGCCCAGTGACTAGTGATGGTATCTCTGTCCCTCTCCCCCAGCCAATGGGAGCTGCGGGGGGTGGCGCCTGCAGCAGACAGAGCTGGCCACGTGGCTGCATGCGTCTCTCCTCCGCGGGCCGCAGTGGGGAGGTTCTTGGGTGGCAGATGGCCCGCAGGCCGGGACTTTGAGACCCCTGCACTAGAGTCTGTAGTTTATGGAGAAAACAGCAAAGGAGATGCAATATCTATCCCAAATAGTCAGAAAATGGAGACGATCATGTATGGAAACTTATTACAACATAGTTTAGTTTAAATGCCCATACCTGCAAAGATTAGTGCTCACTCAAGTAGGACTATAGCTCTTTCCATAGTCTGTCTGAGGCCCTGTCAACTTCAGAGCAACTTGCACAGGTCTAACTACACTGATTGTAATTACACTGATACAAACGCCTAATGCAGATACATTGCATAGATGTAAAATGAGGCTTACAGTAGTGCAGTTTACTTCAGTGTGTTACTATATTAAGCAATCCATGTAGGGGTAACTACATGAATGAAATAGATATTCTATTCTATATGGATTCCTATACCATGCTCATCACTGTGGTATCTGATCGCCTTCCAGTAGTGCATTAAGCAACATGACTACACATCTGTCATGTGGCATTTGTTCTCTCATCTGCTCCCTGGGAGAGACATGTGTGCAATGGTATCTTGTTTTGGTAAGTTGTGGGTTTGATTGGTTTTTTTAACAGTACATGTTGCTTTGGTTTTTATGTTAGCGAAGGCAAAAATCAAAGCAATACGCCTCACACTTGGAAGAGATGGTGGTGAAGTTTGTGGTGGTCCTTAGTTCCTCAGAAAGTTCAGTCCACAACCGTGGACCACTCCCCAAGGAAGGTCTGTCCCCTACACAAAACACTGCAGAGTTTGTTTATTTTCACTTATTTATTTTATTGCAGAATTCCACTGTGACAAAGAAGAGTAGTTGTCAACCATGGTCTGCATCCCAGAGCTTCAGGCAGTCTTTTAAATATCCAGGACCCAGGCCATGGACTGAGACCTTAAACTTGATTCAATATTCTATGGGAGAGCTAAGGGCAGGTTCGATGTATTCATGGTAGCCTGTATGGCTGAGGAGATGCACTTCAGAATTCTGTACCAGCTGTAATTTCGTAAGTGCCGAAGACTTCCTGCCTAGGTATAATGCATTGCTGTAGTCCATTTGAGAATTGAAGGTGCAAATAACTGATGCCAGATCCTCATCTGCCAGGATGGGATGGAGTCTTCTAACAACCAGAGATGACAAATGCATTACTCACAGATGCTGCTATGAGAACTTAGCATCAACAAAGAATCAGCTCAATGTGTTGCTGCAGTCATATAAGAGGACACAATATATTAGGATGGATATGGAATGAGACAGCAAGTAATACAACAATAATAATAATGCCACTATATAAATCAGTGGGCAGTACTGGTCACCCCATCTCAAAAAGCGTGTTTCAGAGCTACTGGTGGTTCAGAGAAGGACAAAGAAAATAATTAGGGGTGTGGAAAAATGCTTATATGAAAATTCTGAAAAGCTAGATTATTTATCTTAGAAAGGAGACAACTAGCAGAAATAAGAGTATATGGTACAGAGAAGGTAGATTGGGAGCTTCTATTTACCTTGATTTATAATACAAGAACAAGGGGATATTTGATGCAGCTAAAAAGTGGAAAATTCAAAACGGATAAAAGGAAATACTTTTTTTTTTTAATACAACATATAATTACACTGTGGAACTCATCGCTACAAGATGCAATTGAGGACAAAAACACAGCGATATTCAATATGGGACTGAATATTTAAGAACAAGATAAGTTAAAGAACAGGATAACAAGAATATCCACAGTTATAACAGCTAATGCTAACAAATTTTGGAAGAAGTATTAAACTTCACATTTCAGGGTTGAAATCAGTTCCTAACTACTAGAGAGTGAGAGCTTTCTTGCATCTTCCTCGGAAGCATATAGTGCTGGCTCCTGTCAGAGACAGGATATTGAATTGAATAGAGCATGGTGTGATCTGCTATGTAAATTCGTATGCAAATACCAACAATGAAGTCCTTTAATACAAGCAATTATATTTTCTTCAAGATGAATAATAGTCCCCCCTCCATCCCAAGAGTACATTAAGAAAAAGTATTGCTACTTAATAGTGATGCAGGACTTTGTGGATATTGTGGGAGGTTCATGTCATCCTAATCCATTTTGTATAATGTTTGTGAAAAGCAAGGTGAAGTTTTCAATGAATAGTGCTGAAGCTACTTAACTGGCCTCAGCCTACACACTATTGGACAGACAAGCTAGGGCTGCGTGAATTGCCTGGTAAGTATGTGGCACAGATTAGAAGTATTCTGTACACACACTTCCAAAACTGGGGATTGAAAATTGTATACAAAGCAGTTCTTCTCTTGTCCTTCCATTGCAGTCATAACTTTTTCCAGTGTTAGGCACATGATAGGGCCCAGTCTGTGGCCCTGGTGTATTTTTCATGGTGTATCATGTGTCTGGGTCACTGGAATAGCCCCAATTCCACATATGGACCTTTGACCTGCCAACTCTTGTCAGAGGCAATTTAAACATCTCCAGGTTGATAAATCCTCTTCTGTGCCTGCAGAAAGGAATTAGACAATGCCAATGTGAATTTTGATATCTGCATTGAGTAATTTTAGCTGTTCGCATCACATTTCCAACTGGGTAGCCGTCAGTGATTTTTTTTAAGTGGTTCCATTGCAGCCAGGAACCTTTTCCAAGATTTCAGGCATCTCACTGCCAGCATGCAGCCATTCAACCGATGTCTGGTATCTTTGGCTTGTCATAATCGTTCCATTTTGCTTTTGACCAATCTCCTGATATCTGGTGGATCAATTCCAGCAAGCACATAAAAGTTGTTCACATTTGATGGTTTTAGACACTCTGCGATATAGCAGCAACCATCATTCAGAACATGATCCAGCTTTTTTGCATGAGACAATCTTTCCCACACTGGACATGCGTATTTGGCCATTGAACAGCAAAGTGCAAGTGCAGTGGCTCTTAGTGTTGGTGCGTTGACTCCCCATTTTGAATTTGCAAGCTCTTTGAGTATGCTATTCTGCATGCTAACTTTGCCTTTTATCTTCTCCATGCGTGCCTTGAAGAAAAGAAAATGGTCTAGTGTCACTCTAAGGTAGACAGGATTCCAGCAGTGGGGAAGTGATACCCCATTCCAGATGATGTTGAGTTGTCTATTGGCCTCACAATTATGAAAATAGAAGAGACTCACTTGTATTTTGTCTGGACTGGCATGCAATTGGTTCTTGATGTAATAAGAACGTAAGAATGGCCATACTGGATCAGACCATAGATCCATCAAGCCCAGTATCCTGTCCTCTGACAGTGGCCAATGGCAGGTACCCAAAGGGAATGAACAGACAGGTTATCATCAAGTGATCCATGCCCTGTCACCCAATCCCAGCTTCTGGCAAACAGAGGCTAGGGACACCATTCCTGCCCATCCTGGCTAATAGCCATTGATGGACCTATCTTCCATGAATCTAGCTCCCTTTTGAACCCTGTTATAGTATTTGTCTTCACAGCACCTTCTGGCAAGGAGTTCCAGAGGTTTACAGTGCGTTGTATGAAAAAATACTTTCTTGTGTTTGTTTTAAACCTGCTACCTATTAATTTCATTTGGTGGCCCCTTGTTCTTGTATTATGAGAAGGAGTAAATAACACTTCCTTATTTACTTTCTCTATACCACTCATGATTTTAGACCTCTATCATATCCCCCACAGTCGCCTCTTTTCCAAGCTGAAAAGTCCCAGTCTTATTAATCTCGTCTCAGACGGAAGCCGTTCTATATCCATAATTATTTTTGTTGCCCTTTTCTGAACCTTTTCCAATTCCAATATATCTTTTTGAGATGGGGCGACCACATCTGCACGCAGTATTCAAGGTGTGGGCATATGATGGATTTATATAGAGGCAATATGATATTTTCTGTCTTAAACTGAAAGCCTAGACAGCACTGATGTTAGCATAGCTTCAATCTAGACAAAATCCTTGGCTTGAGCACTGACACGTAGGTCATCAGCTTAGATAACATTTCTTGTGCCGAGATGGATCAGGTAGTCATTTGTGAAGATGTTGAAAAGTACTGGCGAGAGTACGCTCCCTTGCGGTAGGCCGTTTTTGTGGTGCTGCCATTGGCTCCGCTTCTTGCATAGTTCAACATAAAAACGTCAGTTCTCTAACAGAGGTTATATCAGCCATATGAGGTGATGATCTTTCATCATGTTGTATATTTTAGTGAGGAGCCATTGTTGATTCATTGTGTCATATGCTGCTGATAGGTCAACAAACAAGGCATCTACTACCATATCTTTTTCAAAGCCATCTTTGATGTATTGAGTGATATTCAGCACATGACCAGTGCATGACTTGCCTGGGTGGAATCCAGCTTGCTCTGGGATTAGGTGCTTGTCAATGAATTATGACAGGCAATTTAAGATGAGATGCTCATACAGTTGGTAGAGGTGGCATAGTATTGATATAGGCCTGAAGTTCTTCGGCTGTGTTCTTCATCGATCATACAGAGCAGTAACATGACTTTTCACATGCTATAATGCACCTATTTCTTATGTTATTAAAATGTCTTTATTAATCATGAATAGAGAAAACAGTGTGATGAGGAAGGTTGCGGAGAGTTATTATGCAATTAATATATTCTGTTTTTCAGTTGGTGGGATTGTAACTATGGAACTAAATTGTATTTTTTGGGGAAGTGAACTGATGCTGTAAGATCTGTATCATAGAAATATGTGGATCATTTGCTTTAAAAAAAAATAACTTTAATACATACAATCAAGCTTACATGCCCCTCTAAGTATAAAAGCAGTGGCAATATTAATATTCACATACAATGCAACTTTTTAAGGTAAGCTATTTCTTTTTCATCATCTTGCTGAGGATGATTGTGAGAGAACAGAAGGCTAGAGGTAGTCCAATATGGACTATTGTCTAGACTGAGGATATAGTACTGGTCAGGCAGAGCAGAGACCAAATGATGGGTTAGAGCAACAGTCTATTTCTCTTACCCTTTCAAACAAATATTAATTTACCTCACTGTACTCCGTACTCTCTCCTTTCTTATATATTCCTGAATCCTTTTCTTGTCTACCTGTAGTAATGTGTCCTGTCATGCCAAAGTCTTTCTACACTCTTGTCCAGCCTTTTAAAGGTGACCCTCACTTTATGTTCCTCAGACCAATATGTTCTTCCATGAATCCCTACTCACATTTCTGAGCGTTTACATGAATAGCTTTTTTTGCTATTGCTTTTTTTTCGCTTTTTCTTTCCTGAACTGATTTAAGTTAAACCGGTGCAAACCAGTGAATGCACACAATCTTTGCTTTTAAAAAAGTGTCTTATTTCAGTTTAACTTGGGTCGATTAGGAACTGGTTTAAAGGTAAACCTAAATAAGCCACTCAAACTGAAATAAGTGTCAACACAGGGGTTTGCACTGGTTTAACTAAAAAGATTTAAAATCACAGCTGGTGCCATAGGCGACAACTCCGTGGGTGCTCCAGGGCTGGAGCACCCATGGGGAAAAATTGGTGGGAGCTCTGCACCCACCAGTAGCTCCTTGCCTCGCCCCCGAGCTCACCTCCACCTCTGCCTCCTCCCCTGAGCACACCGCTTCTCCCCCTAGCTCCAGCGCTTGCCACTGCAAAACAGCTGTTTCGCGGTGGCAAGCACTGGGACGGAGGGGGGAGGAGGGTGAATGTGGCGTACTCGGCGTACTTGGGGAAGAGGCAGGGCTGGGGTGGGGATTTGGAGAAGGAGTCCAATAGGGGCAGGGCAGGTGCAGAGTTGGGGTGGGGACTTTGGGGAAGGTGTTGGAATGGGGCTGGGGCAGGAGTGGAGTTGGGGCAGGGCCGGGGGCGCGAGCACCCACTGTTGCTGGGAAAAGTTGGTGCCTAGGGTTGGTGCAACTTTCTCATGTAGATGAGTCATGAAATAAAGAAGGAAGCAAAGGGAATGAATGAATAAAGAGGTAATAAAAATGGGGGTGGGGACGAAGAAAAGGGGGTCAGAGTGGGAGAGACTGTGTTCACAGGCCTGAATTCTCCAGTGATGTATGTGCTCTACTGAGCCAGTTTACAACAGCAGAGAATTTGGACCATGAGTTTTATACTTGAGCAGTCATTTGTTCCACACACAGAAGAATAAATTTAAAGTGAATATGAGTAGCCTGACCCCTTTGAGCAGGGTGGCTCCCTGCCAACACAGCTCCAGCAAAAGTCTCTGTGTGAGAATGGCCCCCTTGCTTCTGCCCCATCAGAGCTCTGCTGGAATGGTGGTGGTGGTGGTGGGAGTGGGAGGCCAACACTTAGAGAGCCTACAGCTTGAGTGGTATAAGTGACCCTACCGCCTCTCTGATGAGGTAGTGATGGTAGAAACTCCAGCCCCCTAGAACAGAGTCCTTTGCTCAGGTGAATGCAGGATGAGTCCTCCCTTCTCCTGACTAGAAGCCAGCCTGCCTGAAGACAGAAATTGGTGGTCTAGGCAGGAGAGAGGCCCAAAGAATACTGTTTCGCACTCTAATGTAAGGGTACCCTGCCACTATCATCCCAAGAAGAACAAGACTGCTGCATGTGGGGGGCATACCTTTCAACCAGCTAAGGTTCAAATTTGGGACACAGTGTGTGATAAAGACCCACAATAAGGAACACAAAAAATTATTCAAACACATCATGGAATTCTTTCATTTAGTGCAAATGACTTTCTGTAACCTCAGCTACATTACTTTTATTTCTAATGTAAATAATTTTGAACAAGAGTAAAGGGACACTGTGTGAAAAGTAGATAACTTGGGACTAAAAATGAGTGACATCCCTTGAAAGGAGGGATATTTGAAAAGCAAGATGTGTAAGGGTGTGTAGAGGCCCTTACTCCAGCCCTGTCGCGCCCCCTGCAATATGCTATAAAAATTCCAGGGCCCTGTTTGGGGGAGAGGCCTCGGAGCTTCAGCCAATGGGCAGGGAGGGACGGGGGAGCTTTGGGGCTTTAGCCCTGTGGGGCGCCCGGGCTTCTGCCCCGTGGGGCTCTGGGCTTCGGTCGCTGGGTGGGGGTGGTTCTTGGGCATAGGCATAGTTTGATTTCTATTTTGGAGGAGCAGGGACCAGTACAGCTCAAACCAGCTCCGCACTGCAAGGTCCAGGGAGGCCACCTCCACCCCGTCACTCACCTCAGCAGGCTACCCAGACTGTCTGGGTTGTGAGCGGAGGGACACAACCAAAAATTATATCTCAAAGGAGGGGGGTGGGGAAGGCTCAGCTCAAAAAGTTTTAAAACTGCTCAGGGTGCAGTCAGAGGTAGCTGGGGGCTGTGTGCCAGGAGGAAGCCCCACTGCTCCCTGAGGGCTCTGCCAGCCCCGGAGCCGGGTCCCCATGCCCAGGCAGCTTTTACCAGCTGTGCAGAATTCAAAGAGGGGTGGGAGCTGAGGAGCAGCCGCAGCCCCGGCCACCAGCAACAGAAGGAGGTGGGGGAGCACCACAGTTGCCCACTGGATGGCACCAGCCAGAGCAGCAGCTCCACACTGCCCAGCTCCGGCTTCCTGTCTCTGACCTGGCCAGGGGGCAGGGCCTCGGTGGGAGGAGAAGAGGAGGAGGTGTGGGAAGTGTGGAGCTGTCCCCCAGGACTGTCCTGCTTTGGTTAAGACTGATGTTCCTCCAACTCCACCCCTGGGCTCTGGGCTTTTGCCCCATGGGGCACCAGGGCTCACAGTCCCCGCTGAAACCAGCTTGTGCCCCCCCCCCCCCCCAGAGGGCTGCGAACCCCCAGTTGAGAACTTCTGTTTTAGACAAAAACATCCAATCTTGATTTTAAAATTGCCATGCAATAATTTATAGACTGTAATCAACACACCTCTTAACCTTCTTTTTGTTATATTAAATAGATTGAGCTCCTTGAGTCTATCTTCATACGGCATATTTTCTAATCCTTTAATCATTCCTGTGGCTCTTCTCTCAACCCTCTCCAACTGATCAGCATCCTTTTTGAACTGTGGACACCAGAACTGAACACAATATTCCAGCAGCAATTGCACCAGTGCCAAAAACAGAAGTAAAATCTTCTCTCTGCTCCTACTCGAGATTACCTGTTTATGCATCCAAGAATCACAATGGCCCTTTTAACCACAATATTGCACTGGGAGCTGACTTTCAGCTGATTATCTATCATGACCCCCAATCTTTTTCAGAGTCCCTGCTTGCCAGGATAGAGTTGCCCATCCTCAAAGTATGGCCTACATTCTTTGTTTATATATATACACACACACACACACACACACACACTTTTGCATTTAGCAGTATTAAAACACGTATTATTTGCTTGTGCCCAGTTTACCAAGCAATCCAGATCACTCTGTATCAATGACCAGTCTCCTTCATTATTTACCACTTCACCAATTTGTACGTTATCTGCAAACTTTATCGGTGATGATCTTATGTATACTTCCAGGTAAATGCTAAAACCATTAAATAGTGTAGGCAAAGAACCAATCCCTGTGGGACCACACTAAAAACAAACACACTCAATGCTGATTTCTCATTTACAATTACATTGAGGCCTATCAGCTAGCCAATTTTTAATCCATTTAATGTGTACTATGTTTATTTCATATCATTCTATTTTTTTTTATCAAAATGTTATGTGGTACCAAGGAAAACTCCTTACAGAAGTTTAAGTATATTACATCAACACTATTATTTTTATCAATTAAACTCATAATCTCATCAAGAAAAGATATCAAGTTAGTTTCCATAAAATCATGTTGATTGGCATCAATTATATTATGTTCCTTTAATTTTTTAATACACCTCTACCTCGATATAACACTGTCCTCAGGAGCCAAAAAAAATCTTACCGCGTTATAGGTGAAACCGCGTTATATCGAACTTGCTTTGATCCGCCGGAGTGTGCAGCCCCCTTCTCCCCCCCCCCCGGAGCACTGCTTTACCGTGTTATATCAGAATTTGTGTTATATCAGGTCACGTTATATCGGGGTAGAGGTGTAATTGAGTCCCACATCAACCACTCCATTATCTTGCCCGGAATCAATGTGAGGCTGACAGACCCATAATTACCCATGTCATCCCATTTCCCCTTTTTAAATATTTCACAACTTTAGTTTTCCTCCAGTCTTCTGGAACTTCTCCAAAAGTTCCAAGACTTATTGACATCAACATTAACAGTCCAGCAAACTCCTCAGCCAGCTCTTTTAAAACTCTTGGATAAAAGTTATCTGGACTTGCTGACTTAAAAACTGTAGTAGTTTTTGTCTAACATCCTCCAGACAGCCCAATGGAATGGAAAAATTATCTTCATATGATGCAACTATATCATCTATTTCTCCCCAAATACAGAACAGAAATATTTATTGAAGGCTTCTTACTTTTCTGCATTATTATTGATAATTCTATCATTTCCAGCTAATATTGGACCAATACTATTGTTAAGATTCATTTTGTTCCTAATATACTTTAAAAAATCCTTATTGTCCTTAACTCTGCAGACCACAGATCTGGCACATGATGGCATATATCACATTGGTAGATGTGCAGGTGAACGAGCCCCTGATGGTATGGCTGATGTGATTAGGTCCTATGATGACATGATTATGTGATTAGGTCCTATTCAAGTGACATCATCATAGGACCTAATCACATCAGCCATACCATCAGGGGCTCGTTCACCTGCACATCTACCAATGTGATATATGCCATCATGTGCCAGCAATGCCCCTCTGCCATGTACATTGGCCAAACCAGACAGTCTCTACACAAAAGAATTAATGGACACAAATCTGACATCAGGAATCAAAATACTCAAAAACCAGTGGGAGAACACTTTAACCTGTCTGGTCATTCAGTGACAGACCTGCGGGTGGCTATATTACAACAGAAAAACTTCAAAAACAGACTCCAACGAGAGACTGCTGAGCTAGAATTGATATGCAAACTAGACACAATCAACTCCGGTTTGAATAAGGACTGGGAATGGCTGAGCCATTACAAACATTGAATCTATCTCCCCTTGTAAGTATTCTCACACTTCTTATCAAACTGTCTGTACTGGGCTAGCTTGATTATCACTTCAAAAGTTTTTTTTCTCTTAATTAATTGGCCTCTCAGAGTTGGTAAGACAACTCCCACCTGTTTATGCTCTCTGTATGTGTGTATATATATCTCCTCAATATATGTTCCATTCTATATGCATCCGAAGAAGTGGGCTGTAGTCCACGAAAGCTTATGCTCTAATAAATTTGTTAGTCTCTAAGGTGCCACAAGTACTCCTGTTCTTCTTTTTGCGGATACAGACTAACACGGCTGCTACTCTGAAACTTGTGCTTTAGGTGGCTATGCCCTGCTTTGCTACCTGATTATGGGATATTACATAATACAGTTGAACTGATTCTGAACCTTCTTTGCTTCCTAGAACATTATCAGAGCCTGAATATTGGCCTCCGACCAGCCTGAGTTATTCGTATGATAGCCAACATTAAGGCGTGCCACTACTGTAAGAAAAACTTCACATAAGTGTTTAAAGATACGGTGGAAACAGCACACAAGTGAACTTCAAGGCCTGTGCAGCACTATTTGTAAAGTTAGGGGTGGTTTTAGAAAGCAGACTACTAGTCCACCATGTCCGGGATGGTCTAGACAGTATTTGGTCCTGCCGTGCGGGCGGGGGACTGGACTCGATGACCTCTCAAGGTCCCTTCCAGTCCTATAATCTATGAATCTATGAATCTATGAATAACAGATTCTTGTGCACTGTGGGGCAGCAGTAGAAAAATTATGTGTGTTGTGAAGATTACTACATCAGCAGTCCCCACCCCCACTAGCATTGCACCAGTGGAGACTCTCAGTGTCAGACCGTATAGCTGTTAGTCTTGTTTTGTGTAAGGCTAACCCAAAACAGTGGTTGCAAGGTGGGCACCACTAGGAACATTTCTGTGTGTGGATACACAAGAGGGCCATATCTTATGCTCATGATAGAAGCTAATGGTAAGCGGCACTGGTTTGAACTTGAGAATATTTGTTCTTGGGCATAATTGCTCATATATGCTCCACTAAACAATATTTGTTTAAGGTGGATATTACATTGCTAGTGCAGTCTAAGGAAACTGACCCTCACCCATCTCCATATGCACATTGCCAATATGCTATTTCCATGTCTTTTAAACAAGCATACAAAATACAATACGATGTCCAACAGTTTTAGGGTCATTCATTTTTAAACACTTTGAAAAATCATATGCAAAGTTACTACAGGGCAGGAAGCCTGTATATTAGTAAGGAATTGGCAATTAAACTCAACAGCTAACTTTGCTCAGAGAGCAGACTGCTGTCATCTAGTACCACTGTACTGGTACACGGACTGTTTCTAGTCTACCTTACTAAATTAAGATTTAAAGACCAGTTCCATGTACTGCACTAAGGAGCAAAAACAACAGTCTCAAGAAAGAGAACCCAGGGAACTACAGACCAGTCAGCCTCACTTCAGTCCCTGGAAAAATCATAGAGCAAGTCCTCAAGGAAACCATTTTGAAGCACTTGGAGGAGAGGAAGGTGATCAGGAACAGTCAACATGGATTCACCAAGGGCAAGTCATGCCTGACCAATCTGATTGCCTTCTATGATAAGATAACTGGCTCTGTGGGTATGGGGAAAGCGGTGGACGTGATATATCCTGACTTTAGCAAAGCTTTTGATATGGTCTCCCACAGTATTCTTGCCAGCAAGTTAAAAAAGTATGGATTGGATGAATGGATTATAAAGTGGATAGAAATCTGGCTAGATTATCGAGCTCAACGGGTAGCCATCAACGATTCGATGTCTAGTTGACAGCCGGTACGAAGCGGAGTGCCCCAGGGGTCGGTCCTGGGGCCAGTTTTGTTCAACATCTTTATTAATGATCTGGACGGTGGGATAGATAGGGTACCCTCAGCAAGTTCACAGATGACACTAAGCTGGGGGGAGAGGCAGATACATTGGAGGGTAGGGATAGGGTCCAGAGCAGGGGTTCCCAAACTTGGTTTGTGGTTTATTCAGGGTAAGCCCCTGGCGGGCCGCAAGACACTTTGTTTACTTCAGCGTCCGCAGGTATGGCCGCTCGCAGTTCCCAGTGGTCGCAGTTTGCCATTCCAGGCCAATGGGAGCTGCAGGAAGCAGTGGCCCGGCCTGTGCCCCTTCCTGCGGCTCCCATTCGCCGGGAACAGCGAACCGCGGCCACTGGGAGCTGTGTGGGGCCGTACCTGCGGAAGCTCAGGTAAACAAAGCATCTCGTGTCTCGCCTGGGACTTACCCCGAACAAGCCGCAAACCAAGTTTGGGAACCCCTGGTCCAGAGTGACCTAGACAAATTGGAGGATTGGGCCAAAAGAAATCTGATGAGGTTCAACAAGGACAAGTGCAGAGTCCTGCACTTAGGGCGGAAGAACCCCATGCACCACTATAGGCTGGGGACCGACTGGTTAAGCAGCAGGTCTGCAGAAAAGGACCTGGGGATTACAGTGGACAAGAAGCTGCATATGAGTCAGCAGTGTGCCCTTGTTGCCAAGAAGGTTAATGGCATATTGGGCTGTATTAGTAGGAGCATTGCCAGCAGACGGAGGGAAGTGATTATTCCTCTCTATTCGGCACTGGTGAGACCACATCTGGAGTGTTGTGTCCAGTTCTGGTCCATTCCCCCCCCCCCCCCACTACAGAAAGGATGTGGACAACTTGAAGAGAGCAACAGAGGGTCCTGTGGCACCTTTGAGACTAACAGAAGTACTGGGAGCATAAGCTTTCGTGGGTAAGAACCTCACTTCTTCAGACTAACACGGCTACCCCTCTGAAACTTGAAGAGAGTCCAGCAGAGGGTAACGAAAGTTATCAGGGGGCTGGGACACATGACTTATGAGGAGAGGCTGGGGGAACTGGGCTTGTTTTGTCTGCAGAAGAGAAGAGTGAGAGGGGATTTGATAGCAGCCTTCAACTACCTGAAGGGGGGGTTCCAAAGAGGATGGAGCTAGGCTGTTCTCAGTGGTGGCAGATGGCAGAACAAGGAGCAATAGTCTCCAGTTGCTGTGGGGGAGGTCTAGGTTGGATATTAGGAAACACAATTTCACTAGGAGCTTGGTGAAGCACTGGAATGGGTTCCCTAGGGAGATGGTGGAATCTCCATCCCTAGAGGTTTCTAAGGCCCAGCTTGACAAAGCCCTGGCTGGGATGATTTAGTTGGTGTTGGTCCTGCTTTGAGCAGGGGATTGGACTAGATGACCTCCTGCGGTCTCTTCAAACCCTAATCTTCTGATTCTATAAATCTTAATTCCTGATGTGTTGGCTGTACATCTTTTAAACCACAAAATGGCACTTAATGCTCAGTTCAGTCAGTCACCAAGGGCAAATGAGGCGACTAAACAGTCTGCAGGGCCAAGATCCCTGGCAGACCCAGGAGGACTCACCGAGCTCAGCAGCACTTCTGGGGGATCTCGGGCCGCGTTTGTGTGGGGCGCGGAGTAGGAGTGGCTGGCTGCAGCCAGTGGGAGCCTGCGTGTGCAGAGGGCGGCCGCGCCCAGGAAAAGGGAACCCACCCCATGAGGGCGGCGGGGAAGCAGGCGGCACCTAAGCGCACAGAGCGAGTGCCGGGCAGGGCGCAGCGTACTCACAGCGGGTTCCAGCGCTCGGGCAGGCGGCGGTGTAGGGAGATGCGGTCGCTCAGGTAGATGTTAATCTGGTGATGCCGGATACTCTCCTCCTGGCGGTTCTTCTCGGCCGGGCTCAGCTCCAGCCGCACAGCCTGGCCCAGCTCGCCCAGCGCCCCAGGCTCCAGGGGCGGCTTCTCGTACACGGGTCTCCGCAGGCGCTCGGGGTCCCCGGACAGTGGCGGCTGGGGGGCCCCGCGGGCAGGACGCGCAGCATCGCTCTCCGGGGGGACGCGCCGCCACAGCAGGAAACCCAGTGCCGCCAGCAGCCCCAGGGCCAGCAACGCCCCTGCTCCCCGGGGGGTCCGGCCCCGCCTGCCCCACCACTTGCCGCGGCCGGCCAGCCCCACCATGCCCGCGCTGGGGGCGCTCCTGCCCGCGGGCGGCCTGGGAACTTTGCAAAGTTTCACAAACCTGGGAGCAGCACAACTACCCGAGAGCGGGCGCTAAAGCTCCCCCTCCAGGAAACCCTGCCGGATCTCCGCCAGCGGCTCCTCCCTTCTCCCCGCCCCACTGCCAGCAAAACTTGGAGGGCAGAGGCGGGCGGAGCAGCCTAGGGAAGCGTCAGCCCAGCAAGAGAAACCCAGCCCCCGCTGCCTACATTTAATAGGCTCAGAGTTCGTCCTGAACTCTTTCAAGGGGGAGCTGAGTGTTGCTGCCCTGCTCAGCTTGTACCGACTGCTCCAGAGGTCCGACTCCTAGCCATGCTCCCACGGCTGAAGAAGCCTCCCTTTTCCCAAATACAAACAAATCACTGCTCGTTGACAGGAAAGCGTCCTCAGAGTGTAAATGTCAGGCAGGAAGGAGCTCAACACCTGAAGCATCTGTCCTTGATAGAGCTTCACAGTAACAGGAAGAGCTCCTACCAACACTAATCGTCAAAACCCAATTGCACTTCGTGGTGCACGTTTTATTGCAAGCTTCATGGTATTTGGCGTTTTTCTTAAAAGACCTAGCAGTTGGAGTCATGGGATTAAGAACCTCTCTTTATTTCTAGCACTTCTGATTGCAGAGAAAACCTGGAAAATGTGACCCAAGTGGACACTAAATGTAAGGGGACTGTAGGGCCCCTTACTAAAATTCAGTGTGTGTGGTGGGGAGGGGGGAATGGCTAACTCCCAGTACCAAAAGTAAGGGGAAGGGTCAATCGGAAATCAGGACCCTGATACGGACAGTCCTCAGAAACAAGGGGAGAGGCCAATACTCCAGGTCCGCCTGATTGACAGGGAGGGCAGGCTAATGAGGGAGTCAGGAGGCCAGGAGGTCCCGTCCTCTGTGTGAGCCAGAATTGCCTGGGTCAGACAGAGTGGGGCTGAGCTAAGGAGAGAGCAGGGACCCAAGCTAAGCTGCTAGGAGCAGAGCTGCAGCAACCAGAACCAGAGGGGCCAGACAAGCAGCCCAGGAAGCAGGTCAGTGCTGGGAGCAGAGTCACAGAAGCAGCCTAGGGAGCAGACCTGCACTGGGAGCAGAGCTGTAGCAACCAGAGCCAGAGGAGCACCCCAGGGAGCTGGAGGCAGAGCAGTAGCAGCAGCAGCCATGCTGAGGCAGAGTGGGGCTGGAGCAGTCTGGAGCTGAGTGCAGTGAGCAGCTGGGGAGAGCGAGGGGGACCCTGGGCAGTGGGCCCAGTGCAGGGAGATGCCCCCAGTCACGAGGCCTTGCAGGCCAGACTTAGAGGGTCCCCGTAACCCCAGTGGGGCGGGGGCAACACTAGGAAGAAGGGTCCTGTCACCTAAACCCTGAGAGCGTGTGGCCACCACCAGAGCAAGTATCTGACTTGCAGCATCCCTGCAGAGCAAGTATCCGACCTGCAGCATCCTCAGCCAGGGCCTGAGAAATAGGCCTGGGACTTGTGAGGAACAGACTGAACTTCCCTTACATTCCAGAGACGCCGGTTGTGATAACCGCGCACAGTGACATGTGTTTTTCTTTAACCTTTCCCATTTTTTCCTTATTTTTTAAATTGATTGGTGTTTAATAAAATTGTGTTTGCTTTGAACTGTATGTAATGATCAGTGGGTCAGGAAAGCATCCAGTGCAGAGGGAGCACCCCGGAGTGAGGGCAGGGCCTAGGGTGTACTAAGTGACCATGACAAAGTTGGGGGTTGAGCCCCCCAGGAATCCTGGGCCCAGCCTTGTTGGGGTTACAAGGACTCTGCCAGACAGGAGAGTGGAAGGGGAACTCTTGAGGTCAGACAGGCCTCTGGGTAAAAGAAGTGCAGCAAGGACTCAGATCCTTTCGCTAGCCCATTTCACCAGGGTAGTGTTCCCCACAATAACGGGACCATTCCCCCGCTTACATAATGGCTCAAAGCAAAGGAAAAAACACGTCATATAGTGGTTTTTGAATGTTTAGGGTTAGCAATACTCATTCTATGGCACAATAGGGCCAAATTTCCCAAGAGTCCCTAAAATTTCACAACAATGCTAATTCATTTGTATCCATGAAAAACCCTTAGGCTATTTCTACACTTAAACCGCTACAATGGCATGACTAACATGTCAGTGTAGCTACTCACTAATTAATCCACTTCCCTGAGAGGCAGTAGGCCTTTTGTTAACCTAGTGCTGTCTACACCAGGCGTTAGGTCAGTTTTACTACGTTGCTCAGAGGTGTGCATTTCTCACACCCCTGAGTGACATAGCTGGGCTTTATAGTGTACACCTGACTTTAATTCTCATCCCTTTCACCCCCAGACAACACCAGATGAAGGCATAGACAGAGTAGGCCTGTGCCTAGGATCCCAGCTCCTGAAGTCATGTGATTACATCAGTATCTTAGCTTTCATTTTAAAACATTTTTCTAATTTTCATAGGCGCAAAGGAAAGCTTGAAAATGTGACTATGATATCTGCCTGTGTCTGTGGACAGCCTAGAGCAACAGCTCTGAGGTGTGAAACACCCCTACGTGCAATAGCAGAGTGTTCATTCCAAGATTCCCTGCTCAGGAGGTGGGGGACCTACCAAGACCACCCCAGCAGAGGACTCTGTAAAAGTAGAGCACTAGAGCAGGGGTTCTCAAACTGGGGGTCGGGACCCCTCAGGGGATCACAAGGTTATTACATGGGGAGGTTGCAAGCTGGTAGCCTCCACCCCAAACCCCACTTTGCCTCCAGCATTTATGATGGTGTTAAATATTTTTAAAAGTGTTTTTAATTTATAAGGGGGGTCGCACGCAGAGGCTTGCTATGTGAAAGGGGTCACCAGTACAAAAGTTGGAGAATCACTGCACTAGAGGCTTTGCCCATC
The DNA here is from genome assembly GCF_027887155.1 of Malaclemys terrapin pileata. Taxonomy (NCBI): domain Eukaryota; kingdom Metazoa; phylum Chordata; order Testudines; family Emydidae; genus Malaclemys; species Malaclemys terrapin. Next base: position 169,296,266 of record NC_071506.1, on the reverse strand, counting down.
CACTCAGACATACCCTGACTACTGGGTGTGCCCTCCCCCCCCCCCCCCCCCATCCAGCTTTCTCCTTCTGGATGACCATCTTGGCCAGGAGAAGGTTGACAAGGAGGTCCTGTGACTTTGTGGGGCCATGAAAGGGGTGTGTATAAATGAGGAAGTGCAGGGAGAAGTGCAGCCAGAAACTCAGTAAGAAGTTTAGGAGAAGCTGGAAAAGGGGCTGCAACTTGATGCACTCTACATAGACGTGTGTCAGAGTCTCCCACTCACTGCAGAAAGAACAGGTGTCAGGTAGGGTGACCAGGCAGCAAGTGTGAAAAATCAGGACGGGGGGTGGGGGGTAATAGGAGCCTATATAAGAAAAAGATCCAAAAATTGGGACTGTCCCTATAAAATTGGGATATCTGGTCACCCTAGTGTCAAGGGACTTTGTGACCTGTGCCAGGTACACTCCTGTGCTTACAGCTCCATGGAGGAGCTGCCAACTAATATCCCAATAGGCTCTAGAACACCAGAGTGGAGTACAGACTGGCCCACCAGGATTCCCCACCCTCCCAGTTGGGGCAGGACATAAAGGTCTGGAAGTGGATGGTATGAAGTACCAGCTTGTACAGAGGTTTTCTGGGCATGGCTCAGAGACAGACTGGCTGGATGTCATTCAGCTGGCTCAGGTGGGATGTAGGGGGAGGCTTGCAGGACGGGGCTCAATGACGAGTTATAGGGGGCCAAGGTTAAGGGGTGGGCAGGGAGCACCCTCCCAGATGACCTGATGGAGAAAATTGAGATAAATGGGACGCAAGGCTGCCCTCACCTTCCAGAGCACATGACGGGGAACACACAATGTGGGCAATCCCATATGTTAGCCAAATGGGCTCGTTTCCCCCTGGAGCTGCCCAATTACCCCAAGGAGGCACGGGAGTCTAGAAGACGGCTTCAAGTTCTTTATTGATCAGTCAGCTGAGCGGGTGTCCCCCTCGACTCATGCCAGAGGGAGGAGCACACCTTACAAGCGCAGAGCAGGCTTTTTTATACCCAGTAACAAATGACTTAACGTGCATACATTCTGCTGACCTATGGAATTTTTAAATTCCCTTTTAGGGGTATATAGAATACATCTGTTGGGGCCGTAAATAGGATACATTTGTTGAGCCTCTTTGATTGATTGTCTTGCTATATGTTCATATATGGGAAAGGGAGTTTATGGCCATGGGGAACAGCTGAAATAATAGGCGAGTATTTGGCCTTTGTTCTAACAAGGTTCTCCCCCCTTAAAAGCATTTTGAGAGCCCTATGGCCCCCAATCCTCAACTTTAACTGGTTGATATAGTGCCATCATGCGTTGGCGTACAATTTGATTAGCCATTCGTCGGACTAATGCAACTACACAGGGAGCAAAGCAAGCTAGGGATAATAGGGTTGTAATAAAGAGTACAAAGAGAAGAAGGCCTTCTCGGAGCCATCCCAGTTGCGGTAACCAGGACGGGAACCAGTCCGTATTCCACCCACCCCATGTTTGGACTGGGACATGGGCTAGTTTCCTCCTTTCTTTTGTTAGCTGTTTTACCGCCTTTCCATTATCATCTATTTGTAAACAGCAATTAGATTTGTTTAATTTTGCAGATTCCCCCTTCCTCTGCCAGCAAATAATCAAGAACTAGATGGTGCTGGTAGAGCACATTCCTCATCTGAGTGGACTGATCGGCCAAGAGATCAAGAGCTGCAGCCGTCTGATTAGTTATTATTTCTAAGATGGCTTGCAGCCTAATTATCCGATTCAAGTTGTAAATGGGCTCCCTGGCCCCTGAGATCCACTCATTAGGATTCCATGTGGCTGGACCATAATGTTGTATAATTCTTTCAGGGGGCCACTCTTGAGCTCCCCACTTTTGGGAGCTTCCAGCTGTTAATGCGGAATCAACGGACCGCCGCTCCCTAATCAAATCGTCATATACCTTAATTCCTAACTTATTTCCCTGAATTTGGGGTAGTAGAAAGAACAAGGGCCTAATGTACCCAACATAACATATTCCTGACCAATTTGGAGGCAATCTCCGATAAGCGTGTTGCCCACATATCCAGTAATGGCCTTTTAGGGCCCATTGTCCATTCGCAAAGGGGCCATCCCAGGCTTTGGGGTAGTCCTCGGGGCCCGGTTCTTCGTAATACAAAGAGTTACCCCTCTCCAGGGGCCCCCCTAATACAATAGATGTACCGTCAGGATTACAGTAGTCACATTTCCAGGCCCCAGCCCCTTCCTTCCAAACGCAATTACAACCAAATTTAGGGCTATTGGTAGTAGACCAAAAATGATTAAAATGGGTTACCCGAGTTCCATTAGAATGTTGCCATGCCCACTGATACCAGCGTACCACGTGATCCTTACTGTCGGTATTATCTCGCTGGCAACTTAGAAAGAGGGCATCAAAGAACCCATCTTGTCCAACTGCCTTACAGCCTTCGCCAGTATGCTGTTGGTAGGAACATTGTACCCAGCTATGATTAGTGAGTTTTACGTGGGTTTGGTTCCATCGTCCCTGATATTTAGAACAGTCATACGTATGGCAACTAGGGTGATCATAGCAGTCAAATCCTAGAGATAGGGTCCAGTCACATTGGCTTTTGCCCACATATACCCCTTCTTGTTTTGTTCGGTTTAGACAAAGGATCCCCATCTCAGAGGAATAGAGTCACCAAGGGCTACTATCCTCATCCCAAACTTCTGTTCCTTTGTGGACTATACTTAAATTACTGATCCACCATTTAGCTTGCACTGGCTGGGCTACCCAAGGCCATTCATTCCAATCCCCTGGACCTCCACAAACCCAGCAGCTACTAAGATTGAAGGAACTCGCTATTGTCTCCCCTAGCTATAAAAACCTATTCTCCCAACCATAATAGTGGTGGAAGCATATAAACAAAGATATTAGCAGCAATTTCATTATCTCTTTCTAAACAGTCCCTTTAGTCCGTCCAAGTACTGGTACTCCCAGGTAGAGTCTTCACCTGTGCCACCCCGGGCGTCCGGAGCCGGGGTGGGCAGAGGGCCGGTGTCCTCTTCTGCTAGTTCAGTCTCCAGGCTAGGGCTCAGAAACCGCTTTACCCGTGTATGGTGTGTCCATTTGTCGCTCCCGAGAACTTTGACCGCAGTTTGGCTGATGAGCGAGACAGTGTGCGGGCCGTCCCACCGTGGTGTAAGGGGGTCGCGTTTCCACTTCTTGACAAGGACCTGGTCACCGATCCGGAACGGATGCACGGTCTGGTCCAAGGGGAGAGCCTGGAATGGCGCCGCGTATCGATAAAGCTGCAACAAGACAGATTGCAACCCGGAAACCTGTTTCCATAGTATTATATCTACGTTGTTCAGCCTCCGGAGGTCTGGGAGGGCTAGAGCGGGAGGCTGAACCAAGGCTTCTTTTAGCTCTCAAAATGCTTTTCCCATCTCCCACATCCAATGGAGCAGACCTTCTTTAGTTAAGGATTCATACAGTGGTTTGGCTCTTCCCCCATAGTCAGGGATCCAGAGCCGACAAAAGCCAGTCAATCCCAGAAAAGCCCTTAATTCTCGGGGGTGCCGGGGTTGAGGGCTATTGAGTATCACCTGGATTCTTTCTTTACCTAGACTACGACTTCCCTGGCACAAATGATACCCAAGAAAAGTGACCTGTCGCCTAACCAATTGTGCTTTTTCCTTTGAGACCTTATACCCCTGTGCCCCAAGGTAATTCAGGAGTTTTACAGTCTGCTCTTTACAGGCTGCCTCTGTTTCAGTACTTAAGAGCAAATCATCGCAATACTGGACTATGTTACATGAGGGTTGTCTAGCCAGGAATGGGGCAAGGTCCCTTCTTAACTGGCTGCCAAAAATCTCGGGTGCACAGGTAAGTCCCTGTGGGACCACGGTCCAGAGGTATTGAGCCTTATAGTGAGTATCTGGGTCCTCCCACTCGAAGGCAAACAGTTTCTGAGATTCCAAATCAAGGGGGATGGAAAAGAAGGCATCTTTTAAGTCTATTACAGAGAACCAACTGTGCTCTTTGGGAACTTGGCCCAAAATAGTATGGGGATTTGGGACGACTGGATAGGGAGCCTCTATTAACTTGTTAACCTGTCTCAGGTCCTGGACCAACCGATACTGCCCATTAGGCTTAGGCACTCCCATTATCGGAGTGTTATATGGGGACGTGCCTTCCCTGATCCACCCACACTGCAGAAACTTTTGAATCAGAGGTTTTAACCCGATTCTAGTAGTCAGCTTAAGAGGGTATTGTCAAATTCGGACCGGGCTGCTTCCTTCCTTAAGGGAAATATGCACTGGTGAAGCATTCCGGGCTCGAGCGACGCCTCCCTCCTCTGCCCAAACCTCAAGGTTAACCCCTGACAGCTGGCTTTCTTCATTCCTCCCCTGGCACATCTGGTAATTTGAGGACTGCTGCTTAGGGATTCTAACTTCCATAATCCCTTTATCAAACGAGATTTCTGCCTGGAGTTTAGTAAGAATATCTCATCCGAGCAGCGCGATGGGGCAAGAGGGGCTGCAAACAAATTGGTGGGAAATTTGGCGGTCCCCTACCTTTACTAGGAGAGGCAAAGTTTTTTCCAAAGCTGTAGTTTGTCCCTCTATCCCCTGTACCATGGCACATTCCCGAGCTCTACCTCGGGGAGCCTTACTAAGGGGGAACAAACTAAGAGTGGCCCCAGTATCAATAAGGGCTTCAATTGGGCAGCCCTCCACATTAATTTTACCGTGGGATCCAGACTGGCAGCTTGTGCCGCCAGGAGGGGCCGCTGGGTCCCTCGGCTTCCCTATGGGGAAGATCCCTCCCCTGAACATCCTGTACTGTTGTAGAGGATGGGAAGGAACGGGGTTTTATCTTTACGTTCCTTTCCCATGGCCTGTCACCGGGGACATTCATTCTTCCAGTGCCCCTCTTTCCTACAGATAGCGCACTGATTTCGACCCAGGCGGGGGCCCCGGTGGCCCTGGCCGTCCCTTAACTTTGTCCCCCCTTTCTTCATATCCTTCCCTTAGGGCCATGGCTAAAATGCAGGCCCCTTTCTTCCGAGAACGGGGGATTCTGTTGCTTCCAATTATATAGATCACTAGTGGTAAAGGGAACATATACCATAGTGAGATTGCCCTCAGGGGCTACAGTTTCCCGCATTGGACACAAATAATTCTGTTGCAGGGGCCCTTGGAGTACCGGGCCACCCTTGCTCGATGAGCTAATAAGGGTAAACCGAATATCCCCAGGGTTATAGTCAGATGACAAGTTCCACTGAGTTTCGGAGCTCTGAGCTGTCACAGGGCCAGTCTTTCTCCTGGTGTGGTTAGACACCTGGGAGCTCAGAGAGATCGGAGGGGGTTCCCGTTTGGAAAAGTCCTGGTCGCTTGGCTCACCCCTTTCAGTTGAGGCATTATCCTCAGAGGAGGGGGTGGGGATTTCAAGTGAGGATGCCAGAACGGGGAGGCCAGGATACAAAGGGGGAGGGGGCATAGGATCAGGGGCAGAAGGAATCACAGTCTGAGGACAGGATTTCTTAACAGGGGGACAGGATTTTCTAACAGGGGCACGGACCATTAAGGTTTTAATAGTTTGTATTTTACACTTCTGTAACCATGGGGGAGGATTGGCTACGAGGTCCTGCCATATATCTATATAGGGATATTGGTCCCAATGCCCATCCCGGGTCACAATGCTATGTACTGCTTGTACAATTTCTGGCTTGAGTGTCCCCCCTTCGGGCCATTCCACCCCGAAGGTTGTCCACTCAAGAGTACAAAATCTTACAAGATTGTCTTTACATAATACAGTTCCATAATCAGCCTGGCGTCTAAACGCCTTCCAGTTTTCCAGCATACACCCCAGGGGCGTACTGGAGAAGGTGCTTTGTCCGGACCCCATTATGTTCTACCCAGGGGTTTGTTCAAGACAAAGATATCAAGGGGTTTTTAGGGATCTAGTTTTAACTCAGATATCCGCTGGGCCACGAGGTTCGGCTGACCCCCCTTGCAATCAAGATATCCTGGTCACCGGGTTTCCCCTCGCAGGAGTCTTGGGGCGGCTGAAGTCAGCTTAAGCCTCAGACCTATCAGCGGCACTCACTCATTTTACACAGATCCCTTAATCAGTTACAATCTTGGCTTCCAACACACCATCAAGAGGAGAAACAAGATTACCCCTCCCACAAACAAGAGCAATCCCTGAGGCTGCTCCAAGTCCCAATAGTTGTTAAGAACGGCCCATGAACTAGTGGAGTTAGTGACGTTACTCATTGGCCGTTATTTGCTTACCCTTTAACCAAAAACACAACAACAAGACATTTACAAAGCTACAATAATGTTAACATACCTTCCCGTATACAGGCTGCCTAGGGGATTTCCACTGTCCAACCCACACCTCGGGGGCGTTATTCCTCAAACCCAGGAGGTAAACGCACTTACCGCCCGAAGTGGCCGCGTCCGGCAGTCAGACTTCCCCTCCTTCTGAAGCCGTCTTGCTTCCGTGTCCTTCAGAGTTCTCTTTAGAGAGGACGCAGCCGCCCCGGCCGATTGTGACGATCCGAGGCCCGAGCAAACCAACCGCTCGAGGTGGCCACTCCTCGGAATCGCCCTCGGCCGTCGGTCAGTGCCCTCTACAGGGAGAGAAGTCCCTTCGTGGTCGCCATTTGTTAGCCAAATGGGCTCGTTTCCCCCTGGAGCTGCCCAATTACCCCAAGGAGGCACGGGAGTCTAGAAGACGGCTTCAAGTTCTTTATTGATCAGTCAGCTGAGCGGGTGTCCCCCTCGACTCATGCCAGAGGGAGGAGCACACCTTACAAGCGCAGAGCAGGCTTTTTTATACCCAGTAACAAATGACTTAACGTGCATACATTCTGCTGACCTATGGAATTTTTAAATTCCCTTTTAGGGGTATATAGAATACATCTGTTGGGGCCGTAAATAGGATACATTTGTTGAGCCTCTTTGATTGATTGTCTTGCTATATGTTCATATATGGGAAAGGGAGTTTATGGCCATGGGGAACAGCTGAAATAATAGGCGAGTATTTGGCCTTTGTTCTAACACATACACTGGCTGAGCACCATGGGGTCCACTTAGTCTCTATGAACGTAGTCCAGGAGGTCTCAAGTTCCGTTGACACCAGCCAGGATCATCCTCTGGTGCACCAAAGTGGACTCCGTCACCTGCACACAAAGGTAAGGGTTGTGTGGCAGGGCTTCTGTGAGAAGATTGTCCCCCTCAGTGGCTATGGACTTGGTTACTGAAACTAGTTTCCAGGTCCTAAGGACGTCCTGGTGAAAGTCTGGCAGCTCAGAGAAGTCTTGGGGGTGACCTCTTGGGTGATGATAAAAGAGCCGCCAGTCATATTGGAGGCATCAGAGGGAGAAGCACACCAGTGTGCTCCATGCCAGACTACGTGCAATGTAAAGGAGCCTCTGCAGGGCCTAAAGGCGGAAGGTGTGGACCTGGCTGCAGATGCATACCAAGTGATATGTCTTCACCTCCCCGCCACTTTTTCTCCAAGCTGTAGAAGAAACAGGACCCACAATCAATCTTCCAAAGGAGCTAGATGCAGGATCAAACAAAAAGCAGCCCTGGTGCAATGGCCGTCAAGTGCCTGGAGTTCTTCCTGCTTCTCCTGACACTCTCTGCAGAGAGATGGATCCCTGGGGCGAGCGGACAGGTGCTTCTCCGGCTCCAAAACCTCTCTCCCATAGGCTCTGGCTGAGTGGGTCAGATGAAATGGTGACATAAAATTGTGTATCAGCAGTTTAGAGAAAATACTGCAGCCCATATCTTTTTAGTAACCCTCCCAACAGCCCCCTTTTGTAAGAGAGGTAATAAAACAAAACCCTATGCAACTTAGCAAGCAAGCTCCATCACACAGCAGGAACAGTTTCTCACCATTACCTTTTGAGAATGCTCCACAAGGAAGAAATGGAGCTACTCTAAGAAAGACACATCCACCCCTCTGTGATTCACAGTTGAGTCAACATCTCATAATCAAAAGGCAATTGATAGATTCAGTATCAGCATGGACACCTGATCATCATCCATTGTCAGAAATAGAATATCTGCCAGTGCAACCAACGGGGTCTCTGTTCTGTACCCAAGTCAGTACCCCATTTTACAAAGGCCTAGATTTGATACTAGATACTGTGAGAGTTGTCTTGCCACAACAGTTTCAATAATCATAACCAAAAATGGAAGATGGGACATTGTGATAATTGGCTAGAATGTCAATGTGAAATGAAGATTTCTTGAGCAAGCCATACACATGCCTCTTTAAGTGAAGCAGACTATCTGCTCTCCTGCAAGGAGGCATTAACAATCACCACTAACAGTGGGTCCAGCACTCCCCCACAGGCCAGCCAGGAATGATATGGATTCCAAGCACAAGTTATCGTATAAAGTCCTCCCAACTCCTTCAGAGAGAGACACTGGCCATAACTCAAGCAGAGAAGATTGGTATGTGTCCCCTTGAGAATTTGCCCTGCTCCCATGGAGGCATATAGCCCTTACTAACTTTGAGTAATTTTACCTGCAAAGTAAGAATAAAATTCCTGAGAACAGGATCTACTCACCTCAACAGCCAAGCAGAGGAATCCTGGATTAAACATGTTCCCCACCATAAAAAAAAAAAAAAAAAAATTAACTGACTCTTTGCAGTTGTCTTCGTTGTTTACTGCAGAAACACAGCAAAAGACATTAAAAATCTTTACAATCAATTGGTCAATTTAGGTCTGAGACTTCTTTTACTGCTGTTCTAACTGTTCTTTCTCTCACTTTATTTGTCACAGTTAATCTGTAATCCAAGGTGACCTATGAAATTAAAGTTGAAAGATGACATTTAGAGGCCCATCAGGAGAGGTGACCATCTATCTTAAATAGAAAGAAGCAATAATCAAGCCATGACAAGTGTTTAATTTACAATTTTCTCACCTTCAATCCCAAAACTAAATCCAAAGTGTGCATGAGCACTGAGATAGTTCCATGGTTACTATAGTGACCATGAAATCCTGGGCTGTTTCAGAAGTCATGCTCAAGTCGGTGCACGGGGTTCTTCTGCCCTAAGTGCAGGACTCTGCACTTGTCCTTGTTGAACCTCATCAGATTTCTTTTGGCCCAATCCTCCAATTTGTCTAGGTCACTCTGGACCAGTCATGCTCAATCTGGGCATTGAAAGCACTCTAGTGTCACTATGGGTTGAAGAATATCTGGGTTTGCTGTGTCTGTGGGTGACTGCTTGGATAGAGTTGGCTGAACTCAAGAAGGGATGGCATTTTGGATAGAACGAACAGACACAGTTCTCTTAAAGTAACCCAGCCTCAGGCCACAACCCAGATACCCAAGTCAAAAATGATGAAGATTACTGAAAATCTTATTTCATCATATAAAAAAGAAAAGGTTCTACCAATCCGAAAGGATCAGACACATTACAGGTACCTCCCAGGTTAATGAATATTCCAGATCTTACCCAAATACATGCTTAGAGACAATTTTTATTAACTAAACTAAAATTTATTAAAAAAAAAAGAAAAGAGAGAGTGTTGGTTAAAAGATCAATATACATACAGATATGAGTTCAATTCTTGAGGTTCAGATTCATAGCAGAGATGGTGAGCTTTGTACTTGCAAAGAGTTATTTTATAAATAGTCCAAAGGTTATAGTCCAATGTTTATATGTCAGGGGAGTCCAGTCTGAACTGGGATCTCAATCTTGTTACTCAAACTTCTCCTGATGACTCTTAAGCAGATCTGAGATAAAAAGGATTGAGACCCAAACATCTTTTATACAATTCAGACCTTCTTTGACAGGTTGGAGTCCCTCTGGGAACAATAGGCCCTAATTTCCTAAGCATTGTCATTAATTATTCACACAGATTAACATAAGGCAATTGCCTGTTTTTCCAACATTCACAAATGATTTGTAATACACTTTAAAGAGAGATGAATACAGCGATTTCCTATGTTTACAGTTCTTTTGATCTCTGAATTAACAGAATACAGCATAGACAGGGACTGTTTGGTTACGTTGTTGACCTTTACCAAAATATATATGTAAATTCACAAAAACACAAACATTATCTCCCCATATGTTTTCAAGGGTTGAATTTGAGTCATTCATCCTGCAGGATGCTTAACCCTTTCTGGTCATGTGTCACAAGAGTATCAGGGAACTATAGATACTGACAAGCATGGATTTTGAAGGTAACTGGCTTCGGTTAGAGAGGGAAGCGGCAGCATGGGAGATATATAGTGGTGTGGAGGGCAGTTGTTTGATTGTGGAGTTCTGTATTTGGGTGAGTACTGAGGTGAGGACAAGGGGCTGTAGCATAACAAGCACTGCACAGATGTAGGAAGACAGGGTTATGTTGTGGGAGTGGAAGTAATAAGTGGGGGGGAAAGGGACAGTAATGAAGCTCTAGTGTGGTGATGACTGTAATGGCTGAGGGAGGGCCTGTAATGTGGGGAGGAGAGTACCGAGTGGGAGGAAGATGCTGTAATATGTCTGTATTGGGTGACTGGAAGAGACTGTGCCATATGCAGAGTCAGATTAACCCATCACTGGACCCTAGGCAAACATAAATTTCTGGGCCCCTACCTTCTACTGTGACTAACAACAAACAGCCAATAAATGGAAAGAAGGGGGGGAAATACCCATCCATGATGTTCCCTCCCTTACGTGCCACTGCAGTAAATTCCCATCCAGCCTGTTCACTTACTGCCGTTGAAAAAGGAAGTGGTTTCTTTACCCAGTCCCTTCTCTCTCCTTGGCTCTGTTGGGAATGAAACAATGAATCTCAACCGTATGTGAGGACTATCCCTGCCCACTGATGCAGATTTGCGCATGAACTAAAAGAACTTTACACTCACCTGAGTGAGTGACATTGGGACCTGGCACATGGGGTTGTAACACCACTCAAGTTTGGTCTGGCTACCCCTCCATCATGATGGAGGAATAGCCAGGCCCAATTTTGAGTGAGTGCTGTTGCACTCACAATGCCACTCAAATTTGGTCCAGCTGCCCCTAAAGTCATGATGAGGGATAGCAAAGGCAAATTTGAGTGGTGATGCAACCCCATGCATAAAGTCACAACACCACTCATTCAAGTGAATTAAATTATTTGAGTTTGCGTACAAATCTGCATTGATAAACAAACAAAAAACAATTTGCCCCCTTCACCACAATCTGGGACCTAGGCATGTGCTTAGTTTGCCTATGCATTAATCCAGCCCTCACTCTATGAGTGGCTTGGATGGGGGAAAAGAGGTTACAGTGCAAGGGTGGTAGGTGGTGTAGAATGTGGGGGTGGTTGTATTGGTTTGGGAGAAAGATAACTGATTGAATGAAGGAAAGTGGCTGTAATTTTGGGGGTGGATGTACTGAATGGAGGAAAATGTCTGTAGTCAGATGGTGAGTGCAGTGAGCTGTGGTGTGGGGGTGAAATGGGGGGAAGAGGTAGTAATTTGAGGTGAATGTCCTGTGTTTGCGGACGAGACAGTAATGTGGAGGTGACAGTAATGGAGGGCTATGGAGATGACTATCACATAGGATGTAGACAAGGAGCTGTAGTGTCTGTGTGCGTGGATGCACTGGGTTGTAGGAAGGGTCGTTTGTGTGTGTGTGTGTCGATGCACTGGGTTGGGGAAGGGGCAGTTGTGTGTGTGTGTGTGTGAGTGTCGATGCACTGGGTTGGGGGAAGGGGCTGTAGTGTGTGTGTATGTATGTATACACAGGGTTGGAGGAAGGGGCAGTAGAGTGTGTGAGTGTGGATGCACTGGGTTGGGGGAAGGGCAATAGTGTGTGTGTGTGTGTGTGCGCGCGCGCACTGGGTTGGGGCATGATGGGGAGGCTGTCCTGGACTCTCTCCAATTTGTCCACATCCTTTCTGTAGTGAGGGCCCCAAAACTGGACGCAATAGTCCAGATGTGACCTCACCAGTGCCTAATAGAGGGGAATAATCACTTCCCTCGATCTGCTGGCAATGCTCCTACTAATGCAGCCCAATATGCCATTAGCCTTGTTGGCAACAAGGGCACACTGCTGGACTCATATCCAGCTTCTCATCCACTGTATTCCCCAGGTCATTTTCTGCAGAACTGCTGCTTAGCCAGTCGGGCCCCAGCCTGTAGCAGTGCATGGGATTCTTCCATCCTAAGTGCAGGACTCTGCACTTGTCCTTGTTGAACCTCATCAGATTTCTTTTAGCCCAATCCTCCAATTTGTCTAGATCACTCTGGACCTTATCCCTACCCTCCAGCTTATCTACTTCTCCTCACAGCTTAGTGTCATCCACAAACTTGCTGAGGGTTCAATCCATCCCATCATCCAGATCATTAATGAAGATATTGAACAAAACCAGCCCCAGGACACCGGGAAACTCCGCTTGATACCGGCTGCCAACTAGACATCAAGCCGTTGATCACTATCCGTTGAGCCTGATGATCTAGCCAGCTTTCTATCTACCTTATAGTCCATTCATCCAATCAATCCATACTTTTTTAACTTGCTGGCAAGAATACTGTAGGAGACCATATCAAAAGCTTTGCTAAAGTCAAGATATATCACTTCCACCACTTTCCCCATATCCACAGAGCCAGTTATCTCATCATAGAAGGCAATTAGGTTGGTCAGGCATGATTTGCCCTTGGTGAATCCATGTTGACTGTTCCAGATCACCTTCCTCTCCTCCAAGTGCTTCAAAATGGTTTCCTTGAGGACCTGCTCCATGATTTTTCCAGGCACTAAGGTGAGGCTGACTGCCGGTCTGTAGTTCCCCGGGTTCTCCTTCTTCCTTTTTTTTTCTTTTAAAGATGGGCACTATATTTGCCTTTTTCCAATTGTCCGGGACCTCCCCCACTTGCCACGAATTTTCAAAGATAATGGCCAATGTCTCTGCAATCACATCAGCGAACTCCCTCAGCACCCTCGGATGCATTAGATCCAGCCCCAAGGACTTGTGCATGTGCAGCTTTTCTAAATAGTCCTTAACCTGTTCTTTCACCACTGAGGTCTGCTCACCTCATCCCCATACTGTGCTGCCCAGTACAGCAGTCTGGGAGCTGACCTTGTCTGTGAAGACCGAAGCAAAAAAAGCATTGAGTACTTCAGCTTTTTCCATATCATCTGTTACTAGGTTGCCTTCCCCATTCAGTAAGGGTCCTACTCTTTTCCTGACCTTCTTCTTGTTGCTAACATACCTGTAGAAACCCTTCTTGTTACCCTTCACATCCCTTGCTAGCTGCAACTCCAGTTGTGCTTTGGCCTTCCTGATTACGCCCCTGCATGCTCCTATGCTCTGCCCCAGACCCTGCCCCCACTCCACCCTTTCTTCCAAGCCCTTTGATCCACCAAACGGATTGCCTTTATAAACTGTTATTTTGCCTCTCTATCCATCCAGTACCTTGATGCTTTTACATATGTCATATGTGTGTAGAACTTGGTTCCCATATATTCACCACAGGCCAGAATTTTAAAGGTTGAAAGCACCTAGATGCTTTTGAAAATCTCACTAATTGCCTAAATACCTTTAAAAATCTGGCCCGAAGGTCACTATACTATCTTTTATAAAATCCTCCTCAAAGACAAATTTCTACTGTATTTTTTACTTAATATAGGCTAGCTATACAACCCCAAGACAGATTGACAACCACAAGTATTCAAAAATCATGAATTATGCCCCCCAAAATCATGACATTAAAGTAGATAGATAAATACATTTGGGACTCTCTTAATTTTCCTTTCTGTTTTTGAGCCTTTAGGGCACATTAGCTTGATACTTTTGTTGTCACCTCACCCTAAGAAGCCATGTACCTAAAAGAGCTGTACATTCCCATAACATTCCATATCATTTTGTACTTCCAGTAACATGTGATTTCTACCTCCTCTTGTAATTGAAAACATATTAAAACTCCTTATTTCTGTAATTCCCTATCCTGAAAACACTGAAGTGCACACTTTACTCTCCTATTACTTCATTTGTTGCATAAATAAATGTTCATTTTTCTACACAATTTTTTATATTTCTAATTTCATATTTTAATTTCATAGCCTTTTATGTATGCTACATATTTGGTTATGATACATTTCAGTGATGTTCTTCTTTCTGACAAGTTTATTGTTCTGTCCTGCTAAAATCAAGGATTTTTAAGATGATTTATCCAGTTACTCCTTTGTATTGCTTGGGTGGGGTGGCATAGTGCTGACCTCACCTAGTTTGCCTTGGGTGAAACTATGTCTACGCTGGCAACTAAATGACAAAACTTTTGTCTTTCAGAGGTGTTAAAAAAACACAACCCCAAAGACAAAAGTTTTACTGACAAGCGCCGGTGTGAACAGCTGTTCCTGCCGACAACGCAAACGCTACCCATTGGGGGTGGAAGTTTTTTGTCGACAGGAGAGCCGACAAACAGCGGCTACACTCCGCGCCTTTTAGGGACAGGGCTGTAGCAACACAGCCCTGTCGCTAAAAGCTGCGTAGTGTAGCCATAGCCTAAAATGCCTTGTCTCCACTGAGTTTTTACTAATACATGTTGTTACCTGACACTGAAAATACACATGCTCTTAGCACTGGGGACACAGACTATACTGGTGATTTAGATGTTAAATTAATCATTATTATTCAGAGCTTGACAACTCTGATATTGATTATGTAGTGAATACTGCTCCTTCTCCAGCAGAGGCATTTGCATCTTAATGTCTCCTACCCCCCTCTCCCTCCAATGCATGGGTGTCATGGAAAACCAGTTAAAACATTTTAAACTAAAGGAATTAATAAAGACTTCTTACCCCTCATTTTCCCTTATTCCCTTCCCCTATTAAGGGCTTGTCTAGATGGTGTGACACACTACAGGTGTGAAGTTAATGCACATAAGTTACTGTGCCTTAAACCCCTGCATGGACACTTTTGTTTTGAGGTTATGACCTTAGTTTTGACTACGGCAGTTAGGGCAACCATAGAAGACTGCAAGAGTCATTCCCCAAAACCTATCACCATCAGGCCTTTGACTTGGGTTCAACATTTTAAAAACATTGTATAGTCCAGATGTATCCAAAGAGAAGGAGTGAAGTAGTGGAGCACTCATCTTAGAATGTTGCCCTATATAGAAAGACCTTTGCAATATTTCACAAGTATCAGTTTTGGCCTGACAAAATTTCAGTAAATGGTTTAAGGTTAAAATTAAAGGTGATCTTGCTCCTTTCTGACCTGCACTGGTCAGGACATCTTTCATGAGTAGGAGAGTGAAGGCCTGAGAGTATTATGGTAGATTCTGCTGTGCACACAGACGGTGTTGGCTTAGCTGTAGAGTGATCCCCTCCATAAGCAATGCACAGACAGTGGTGGCACTCTTGCCTCATTAGAATTAACCAACTGATCCTTGGTTTTGGTGCTTTAACTGCAAAGATTTCTCTTTGATTTCAGCCTCTACCTGCTAGCTAACCAAAAGTAATATAAGCCTTATTTTTAATAACTGCGTGGTCCCAGGAAAATTTAACTTACAAACGCAGCATTTGTCATGTTTACCCCTTTCTTGCATTATGATGGTAATATTAACGAGTCCATTATTGCAATATCCACAAAGGTGTAAGGGCACAGTCTGATAGGCACAACAAAAATATTTTCAGCTTACATAAAACATGGTGATGTTGTACCTCAACACATGTGCATAGCTGATCACCAGAAACAGAGTGTGGCAGTTACTAGACATGCTCTGTATTTGTTTCTGAAGCTGTATAGAATGTTTTCATTGTATAGCCACTTGGCAGGTCGCTCCCATTTACTCACCATATAGCTGAGCCAGTGAGAACTCAAGGGGCAGGGGGAACGTTATAAACATAACTACTGAAGACAGTCCTGTGACATAAGTGACTGATCAATGAAAGAGGATGCACGTCTGCTGTGAAGGATGGTTTTGCTGACAACACTGAGAAATGTTTTGAAAAGAAGGAGGATGTCAACATTGTTATGAAGATCTGAAGAAGACAGGCATGTACGCTACATATTATGGACACAGTACAGAATCATAGAAATGGAGAGTTGGAAGAGACCTTGAGAAGTCATGAAGTCCAACCATCTGTGCTGAGGCAGGAGCTAGTAAACCTGGACCATCCCTGGCTGGTGTTTGTCCAACCTGTCCTTGAAAGCGCCCAGTGATGGGGATTCCACAACGTCCCTTGGAAGCCTATTCCATAGCTTAACTACCCTTATAGTTAGAAAGTTTTTTCTAATATTTAACTTAAGTCTCCTTTGCTGCAGAATAAGCCCATTACTTGTCGTCCTATCTTCAGAGGACATGGAGAACAATTGTTTCACAGTCCTGTCTCTTTACAACAGCCCTTACCATATTTGAAGACTGTTAACATGTCCCCCCTCAGTCTTCTTTTCTCAAGACTAAACATGCTCAGTTTTTTTTAACCTTTCTTCATAGGTCAGGTTTTCTCATAAACAAACTAGGGAAATATAACCTAGATGGAGCTACTATAAGGTGGGTCCAAAACTGGTTGGAAAACCATTCCCAAAGAGTAGTCATCAGTGGTTCACAGTCATGCTGGAAGGGCATAATGAGTGGGATCCCACAGGGATCAATTCTGGGTCTGGTTCTGTTCAATATCTTCATCAATGATTTAGATAATGGCATAGAGAGTACACTTATAAAGTTTGCAGACGACACCAAGCTGGGAGGGGTTGCAAGTGCTTTGGAAGATAGGATTAAAATTCAAAATGATCAGGACAAACTGGAGAAATGGTCTGAAGTAAATAGGATGAAATTCAATAAGGACAAATGCAAAGTACTCCACTTAGGAAGGCCCAATCAGTTGCACACATACAAAATGGGAAATGACTGCCTAGGAAGGAGTACTGCAGAAAAGGATCTGGGGGTCATAGTGGACCACAAGCTAAATATGAGACAACAGTGTAATGCTGTTGCAAAAAAAGCAAACATAATTCTGGGATGTATTAGCAGGAGTGTTGTAAGCAAGACATGAGAAGTAATTCTTCTGCTCTACTCCGCTCTGATTAGGCCTCAGCTGGAGTATTGTGTCCAGTTCTGGACGCCACATTTCAGGAAAGATGTGGACAAATTGAAAAGAGTCCAGAGAAGAGCAACAAAAATGATTAAAGGTCTAGAAACCATGACCTATGAGGGAAGATTGAAAAAAATTGGGTTTGTTTAGTCTGGAAAAGAGAAGACTGAGGGGGGACATGTTAGCAGTTTTCAAGTATGTAAAAGGTTGTTACAGGGAGGAGGAACCTCTGAGGATAGGACAAGAAGCAATGGGCTTAAATTACAGCAAGGGAAGTTTAGGTTGGATTGTAGGGATATAGAAGAAGGTACTAACAGTGATTCCCCCAAGTGACAGTGACCCCCTCATAATTTGTCCCCCACACTTTAAAATCCAACAGTTTTACCATGTACAAAAATCTCTTGGGTCTTCTGTTAAAACTTGTAAGCTACTGTCTGTAGAAACCATTGATTATATCTATCCTGTGAAAGATACTTTATTACTATGTAAAACTTATAAGTTAATTGACTTTGTTCTTGAAGTAATTGATACAATGTAAACAAACACCATAAGCCGTTAAGTGACTTTCACTTCATTCAACGGCTCCTAGGACAGACCCCCACCCTCTGTGATTAAAGGGCAGGGAGTCTCAAATGAATTAGCACACTCCCCGAAAGTGGTGAAGACAGTAAATTAAAATATGGTTAAGATATGAAATGTATGCTGATGAATTCTTGATGTACATGAATGATTAGGGAGGTGCCAGCCTAGAAAGGGAGTATCCATTGGCCGAAGAATGTGTCAAGTGGATGACCAGACAACCCCCGGAGGATAAACTGGGATCCACCCCATCACCTGGAAGGATGAGAAACACAAACTTTGGACAGTTTGGAGCCACCAGGAATGTGCCATCTGATGATTGAGTCAGCAACAGCAGAATGAAACAGCTCCCATAGACTAACATAGGAATTAAATCCTATAAGAGTGGACTCTCAAGACTGATGACTTTGAGTCTCTGGTTCTGCTGCCAACCGCCAGGAGCATCAGGTGCACCTGACACAGACTCGGCTCCATCCTCATGACCAAGATACCTGGCCAGTAACTTGGCATGAGCAACTTCTAGGCTGGTAACTATAACACCTATACAGAACTTGAATGAATGATTGTGTGAATGAATCCATATATATATATATATATATATATATATATATATATATATATATATATGTATATGTGTGTGTGTGTGTGTGTGTATAAGGAATAAGTAGTGATAGGAATAAGTAGTCAAACAACGTTGTTTACTTTTATCTTTTGCTTTATCATTATATTTGCAATAAATGTGGCATCTTTGTCTTATCCCTCTTAATAAGATCCTGCTGGTTTTTAGTTTATTGGTATAACAGGACATTAGGAAAAACTTCCTGTCAGAGTGGTTAAGCACTGGAATAAATTGCTTAGGGAGGTTGTGGAATCTCCCTCATTGGAGATTTTTAAGAGCAGGTTAGACAAACACTTGTCAGGAATGGTGTAGATAATTAGTCCTGCCTTGAGTGCGGGGGACTGGACTAGATGACCTCTCAAGGTCCCCCTTCCAGTTCTATGATTCTATGGGGGGAAAAAACCATGAGGACAAGGCACTTCAGTTTGAACAGTGAGGAAAAAGGCCTGAGAAAATGTCTCTGGAATAAGAGCTAGGGCAATATACTCATATGTTTTGCCAAAGTGGGTAAGCAGATCAGGTTGAAAACTTGATCAGTATGTGTAACTGACAATAGGGGGAAAAGGTTGCATAAAGAACAATGGAAGAAATTCTGCCTAACAGCTTGTGTTTAAAATGTATTTCAAATACTATTTACAATGCTTTGCACTAGTTTCAGTGTTTCCTGTACATAAAATATTTGTTTACTATAGAAACTATATGGTCTATAGAGACTAATAAAGAAAGAACATCATTCAGGGTTTCACATACACTAGCCCTGCCATTTACCGCTGTCGAATGGTTTTCCAAATTACAAAAATGTTTGTCTTTATTTATGTCCAAACTGGAAATGCAGATTTCACAGTACTAGCAAATTGTGACAGTGCACCCCCAACCATCGCAACGCCTGCCCCAAGAGCTGGGGAAAGGGGAGCGCTAGCAAGTTGTGACAGGCCTTTCCACATCAGTCCCCATTCGCCGCCCCTGGCCCAGAGGACGGGGAAGGCGAGGAGTAGCAAAGCCAGACCGAGAAGCACCAAGGAGCACCAGGCTGTCAGGAACTGCTGCCGGAGCAACCGGGGACGGGAGCGGTGTGTGTAACATTACACCGGCTGCCCTCCCGCGGGCGGAGCGCCGAGCTCTTTTTCCAGGGCAGCGAGGCCCGCGCCGGGGGTGGACGTAGGGAGCGGAGCTAGCAGCTGCCCGGGGCTCGCTGCCGATGGGGGAATGCGGGGTTCCCACCCAGGTCCAGCTGTTTCTCCGCGCCTGCGACCAGGGGGACTACGAGAGCGCCCGGCGCCTGTTGGGACTGCCTGGGGGCGGCGCGGAGGCGGCGGGCGGCTCCGCTTGCGGGGCGGAGGAGGCGGCGGAGTCCGGGGCAGGCGAAGCGGCAGCGCCTCCCCCCTCGGTGCCGGTGGACTGCACGGACGAGGCCGGGAACACGGGGCTGCAGTTCGCCGCCGCCGGAGGCCACGAGCAGCTGGTGCGGTTCCTGCTACGCAAAGGGGCCTCGGTGCAGAGCCGGAACCACTACGGCTGGAGCCCGCTCATGCAGGCGGCCAGGTAGGGCCGGGCGCTGCCCGTATCCGCTCCCCCGCAGCCACTGAGCATGCTCCGGCCGCCCGAGCGGCGCCTGGGGCATCGCCCGAGCCCAGCGCTAGGGCGCCTGGGGATCACCCTGCTCAGGGGCCGGGGGGTGAGGGCGGCTAGAGCGCAGGGGTTTCCTGCAAGACAGAGGTTGGGGCGCAGTGGCCTGGGCAATGTCTCTTCTCTAGTGGAACGGCTCCTACTCGGGCTGCTCCCGCCCCGGTTTGACCTGGCTTTGGTGTTTATAAAGTGCCCCTATTGTTTCTTCATTTCAAGGAAGCCAGTTAGAAAGCAAAACAACCCCCAAGAGCCGCGGAAACCTGGGAGAGTGGTCAGCTCGGAGCAGAGACATTCCTTCCTGAACATCATCGTGTCTTGGAGTGTGTCTGTTCCTCCACTTACCCTGGCTAGAGCCCATAATAAACAGGGTTAGGGTTGCCAACTTTCTAATCACACAAAACGGAACACCCTTGCCCTGCCCTGCTCCACTCACTCCATCCCCCTCCCTCTGTCACTTGCTGTCCCCCACACTCACTCATTTTCACTGGGCTGGGGCAGGTCCCTTCTGGACCAGGTATTCCAGTTGAAAACCAGGCACCTGGCAATGGTCCCTCCAGCCCAGTGCTCCTCCTGGGGAGCACCAGCAGGGCTGAATTGGTGCCTGGGGGATATTGGGTTTTATATAAATGGCGAAATCAGGCTTATTATAATAGAAGTGTATATTTTATCACAATCTGATCCAAAATAAATACTTTCCTTAAATCTGTACTCTTAGGCTTGGTCTACACTACCCCCCCTAATTCGAACTAAGGTACGCAACTTCAGCTACGTGAATAACGTAGCTGAAGTCGAAGTACCTTAGTTCGAACTTACCTTGGTCCACACGCGGCAGGCAGGCTCCCCCGTCGACTCCGCGGTACTCCTCTCGCCGAGCTGGAGTACCGCAGTCGACGGCAAGCACTTCCGGGTTCGACTTATCGCGTCCAGACTAGACGCGATAAGTCGAACCCAGAACTTCGATTTCCAGCCGTCGAACTAGCTGGTAAGTGTAGCCAAGGCCTCAGAGTATTAAGCTTAATATCAAATCCTGTGTGGAAAAGGAACAAATTATTTTATGCTAATTGATGACACACATTGATCACTCGCAAATGCAAATTCAAACACCTAATTAAATTTACCATAACTCAACAAAGTTAAACATTTCTGGTTAACTTGTGTATGTATATATGTGTGTGTATATATATACATACACACACACAAGTTAACCAGAAATGTTTAACTTTGTTGAGTTATGGTAAATTTAATTAGGTGTTTGAATGTATGAGTGTATATATATACATGAATTACCAAAAAATACTCTTATGTGACAAATATTAAATAATAATAATTACTGTGGGAAGAAAGGGGCAGATGATAAATGGGGTAGCTGATACATGTTATACACTCAGCTACTGGTAGCGAAATTGGACAGGGAGGCATTTCCTGGCTATGCTGTCATTGCTTCTCCTGGAACTTAGGAAAACCTCTTTTATCAGGAGCTCACAGAGGGGAGAGTGGGGAGGAGAGAAGGTGAGGCAAGAATGAGGGACATATCCTGATTCTTATGATATAAAAAATATCCTGGTAGTGTTTAAACAAACAAAAGAAACAACAAAATAACCCCCCCCACACACAGAAAAAACCAACAACAAAAAACAACAACAAAAAAAACCTTGCCTGTTTCCAATCTCCTGCAGGATATTGAGACTGAGATATTTATTAAAAGCCCCATGCATTTGAAAACAAAATTATTGTACTCGAACATTTCCCCCTTCCTTTTGATTTGTACACTGAATGCTAACTCTTCCCTTTTCTAGCATCTTTCACCACAGCCAAGCTTAGGTCTTTCTGGCTCATCCCCAATAATAAATATTCTGAAATTGGAACTTTTTTGTTTTTGACCACAGAATGGTTAAGAATCTCTCTCATTCTCGCAGAGCTATATTGGCTCTGCAGAGCTCACAGCAGTAGAAGCTTATTTATAGGAAGGAAAATTGAATTTGAAGTTTTGAACTACTGGGCCAGTTGTTAATTGGACTGGTAATTTAAAAGAAACAAAGAAAACCTCCATTCTAAAATTTCAAAAGCTTGGGGTGGGGAGAAGTTTATGGTGAAGAAAGATTTCTATTTGAAAAGTGAAATAACCCCCCTAAAAGTGACTATGGGTACATCTACACTACCCGACGGCTCAACGGGTAGTGATTGATCTATCGGGGATCGATTTATCACGTCTAGTGTAGACCCGATAAAATCGATCCCCGATTGCTCTGCCGTCGTCTCCGGAACTCCACCGCGGCGAGGCGCGGAAGCGGAGTCGACAGGGGAGCGGCAGTGGTCGACTTGCCGCCGTCCTCACGGCCAGGTAAATCGACCTAAGATACGTCGACTTCAGCTACGCTATTCGCGTAGCTGAAGTTGCGTCTCTTAGGTCGACCTTCCCCTCCCCCAGTGTAGACCTAGCCTATATCTGAACATAGGGATTTATAATGGAAATACGTGTGCACAGTGGCAGGTCATCCAGTAGTGGTATTAAAACAATACTTCTATTTTTTTAGGCCCTGATTCAGGAAATCCCTTAAGTATGTGTAGAATTTTAAGCATGTGAATATTCCCATATTGAACTCACATATATTTAAATGCCCTCTTGATCTGGGACATTTGTGTTTTGTCCAGATCTTTATAGTTCTGTGGATTCTTCTAAATCCTAATGTCAGAGGATGGGGGTTGGGCAGCGGTGATAGTCTTGAGTCCAAATGGTACATTTTCAGTTGATGTAGGTATCTTATGAGAGTTTAGCATACTGGATAACTGCTGCAGCAAAATTTTCTCACATGCTCTCTATAGGAGATATTTGTTACAGTAGAATTGGTTCTTTTTTCAATTCTTTTTCCTCCTCTTAAGGTTTGGACATCTAACTGTGGCTCACATCTTGTTGGAGAATGGTGCTGATCTCAATGCACAGAATAAGCTGGGAGCCAGTGTACTTACAATGGCTTCTAGAGGTGGCCATGTCAGTGTCGTGAAATTGTTGCTGGAATCTGGAGCTTTTGTTGATAATTATGACCATTTTAATACCAGTTTGGTTAACAACAGCAAAGAGGAACTGCCTGATATAACACCACTAATAGCAGCCGCCCAGCATGGATATGAAGCAGTGGTGCACTTGCTACTGGACTGGGGAGCTGATTGTAATTACACTGTGAAGACTGTGGGCTGGAGTCCTCTAATGCTGGCAGCTGTTAGTGGAAAGCTGAGCTTGGCACAACAACTCATGGACAAGGGAGCCAATCCTAATCACCTAAATGTGCTGAATAAAACACCTTTTGAAATCTCCATTGGCTTCAAACATAAAGACATGAAAGATTATTTGGAATCACTAACAACAATCAGACCCCTGACAGGTATGGGCTACTATTCTTTTGGTTTCTTTTCTGCAGGGTTTAGGTTAGACATTTTTGAGACATAAGAACCAAAGAGGTAGTAATTAATGTACATTTTATACTTTGAGGCACAGGGCTCTTGATCTAGATGTTCTTGGAGTGGATTTACTCACCTTTGCCTGCAAACAGGTTTTCTCCAAATAATATGGAGGCATGTTAGTATTTCCATAGTTTTATGGCAAAAAGACTATGAATTTGACTTGAAAAATTAAAACAAAAAAATTGGTGTTCCAAGCGGGATCCTATTTGTGCTCTTTTAGGGGAAAATAAAAATATTTATCCAAAGGGTCAAAGATGTTGAAAAATTGAAGACAATTCAGAGAAGAGCTACGAGAATGATTCAAGTCTAGAAATCCTGCCTTGCAGTGAGAGACTAAAGGAGCTCAGTCTTATTAGTTTAACAAAGGGAAGGTTAAGAGGTAACTAAATCAAAATCTAAATGCATCTACATAGGGACAAGAAATCTTATACCGGAGGGCTCTTTTCTTTAGCAGACAAAGGCATAGTAATGTTGGAATGGAATGTCTAAATGGAAATAAGACAATTTTTTAACAAAGAGAATAATTAACTTTTGGAACAGACCACCAAAGAATGTGGTAAATTCTTTATCAGTTCAAGTTTTTAAAGCAAGATTGAATGTGTTTTTAAAATATATACTGTAGTTCATCCATAAATTTCTGGGTCTGATGCAGGAATTATTGGGCAAAAGAAATTATGCCAGCAAAATTTATGTCACTCAGGGAGTGTGTTTTTTCACACCCCTGAGTGACGAAAGTTTTGCTGACATAAGTGCTAGTGTAGACAAGGCCATAATCCCTGCCATACACTGGGGTCTAGCTATATACTCTCGAAAGGGGCAAGGCAGCAGAAAGGGACACTCACATGAGTTTTGCAGCTCTTAAATATCTGCTAATATGCTGTAAGATGGCTGGCTGATGCGCCCGGTGAGGGAAGGAAAATTCACCCCCTAAACAACAGCACACTTCAAATTTTCTTCTCAGGGATTTTTTAAATACACAACATTAAAACAAAAACAAAATATTCTGGCTGCCCTACAGGGTGTTGTCTTAACCCTTGTCTCCAGGGCTTCACAGTCCTTATATGCTTTTGTCCAGGGGGTCTCCAGCTCAGGCTTTCTTCCAGCCAGTTGCAGTTCCCTGGTGTCTTCCTACCTGGCCTTTTATTTGACAGGTGCAAGGAGTCCCCCTTTCCAGGTCCTTTCCTGACCCGGGGTCTCTCCTTTCTGGCCCTTTGCCTAAGAGTTAGGAAGCATTCTATATAGTTTCCTCTAGTGCATGTGACTAGGACCAGGTATTACGTTCAACTACTGCTCCCAGTTTTAAAGAGTCCAAGGAATTCTCATTCTTCCTTTGGTTTCTCTTCTCGGCATTTGACTCTATGCAGTATTTTGGAATTACTCCCTGTGAAGTCCAGTTATGGACAGAAAACTGTCTGTGTAAAAATGGCAACTTCTAACTTAGTAGTTCTGTCCACCTTTTCTTGATTTCATTTCAAATATATCATTACTTTATACTTCTGTTAGCACTGAATTGCCAATAATGCTTTGGAAGACGGAGCTGGATTTATTATCTGACTTGTATACACAAAACAGAATATATCACTTTTTCCCTTAATTATGTGGTGCCAACAGTTCCTAGAGACTTCACAGAGATATATGAAAACAAACACCATGTCCTAAAAAACTTAAAATTGGAATAATTTCATATGCAGAATTTTTATCCTCTGACTGCCAGATGCTGGGACTGGAGAGCAGGGGATGGATCATTTGATAATTTCCCTGTTCTGGTCATTCTCTTTGAAGAATCTGGCATTGGCCACTGTCGGAAGACAGGATACTGGGCTAGATGCACCATTGGTCTGACCCAGTATGGCCATTCTTACGTTCTTTTATCATTGATAAAAGGATGGAGATGATGGCCTTGGAAAGGGGGTTTAGAAAAATATTTTTTTTTATGTGAACTGAGCAAATTTGATGTGGAAATCCATAAGTAGAAATGAAAATGGAATCCCACAAAAGCCATTTTTTTGCTAGGTTTCAGAGTAGACTTGCACTTTGGGGACTATTTACCCAGTGTAGAAGCTCACACATTTTATCCCAGAAATTCACACTAATGCTTTGAACCTTATTGTGGGCCTTCTGAAGTGAATGTCATCCTTTAACAGATATTTTACTCTTCCAGACACATTACTGTATACATTTCAAGATTTCTTTTCCTTATACAGAATAGATGTTGGTTGGCAAACAGCTCTACTGATCCTTTATACAGTTTGTAGTCCTGCTCCTGCACTGAGAACCTGCAGGTGGACCTCTGCTCCCACAGGGCCTATATTAGTTTCTTTATGCTTTCTTCTTTACTGATCAAATAGAAGCCCGAATGTACATTTTGGAATAAGATAATTATACGTAGAATATTGTGACGGGGGTCCCACGGAGCCACTCTGAGGTTACTCAGTTAGGGTTAACTGCAAAGAATGGGGCAGACAATCTGCAAAGCTGGTGGATATTCCAATACTTAGATTTACCAAGCCAGCATAAACAGCTTCTATAATATATTACTGTTTACCCAGAAGCCAACAATACAGGTCCCTTAAAGCAGTGGTCACCAACCGGTCAATCGCGATCAACTGGTCGATCCTAGAGGATCTCCCAGTCGAATGCAATCTCTGGTGGTGTAGCGTGGCTGCTGCTAAGGCAGACTCCCTGCCTACCCTGGCCCCACACTCTCTCCTGGAAGCACCATACCTGCAACTCTCATTGGCCGGGACAGCTGTGGGGGCGGTGCTTGCAGAGAGGAGCAGTGTGCGGAGTCACATGCTCCGCACTCCCCCCCCCCCCCCCGGGGCGCGTTGGCCCCTTCCAGGAGCGGTGTGGGGCTGGGGTAGGCAGGGAGCCTGCCTTAGCCTCGCTGCGCCTGCCGCCGACTGGGAGCTGCCGGAAGTAAGTGCTGCTTGTGGGAGGCCACACCCCAATCCCCAGCCTGAGTCTCCTCCTGGAGCCAGCACCTCATAGCCCCTCATTCACCCCAACCCCCTGCCCCAGCCCTGACCCCCTCCCAGAGCCAGCACCCTGTACCCCTTTGTGCAGTCCAACACTCTGCACCAGCCTAGAGCCCCCTCCTGCACCCAAACTCCCTGCTAGAGCTTGTACCCCTCACCCCCTTATGCACCCCAACTCCCCTGCCCCAGGCTCAGCCCAGAGACCCCTCCCATGCTACGAACCCCTCGGCTGCAGCCCAGTGCCTGTACCCCTTCCCGAACCACAACCTACTACAGCCCGGTGAAAGTGAGTGAGGGTGGGGGAGAGTGAGCAATGGAGAGAGGGGGCATGGAGTGAGTGGGGCAAGTCTTTGGGGAAGGGGCAGGGCCATGGTGAAGGGGCGGGGCAGATCTTGGGTTGCCCTTAGATTCAAAAAGTGATCTTGGGCGTAAAAAGGTTGGAAACCACTGCCTTAAAGCAACCCAGCTTCAGGCCTTCAGCCAGACACCCAAGTCAAATATGAGCATTACTGAAAATTTTATTCATCATATAAGAAAGTTCTACCAATTCCAGAGGATCGGACACGTTACCTCCCATGTTCAGGAATACTTCAGATCTTACCCAAATATACACTTACAGCCAATCCTTATTAAGTAAATTAAAAATTATTAAAAAAGAAAGTAGAGAGCGTATTGGTTAAAAGATCAATATACATACAGACATGAGTACAGATCTGAGATCAGATTCATAGGAGAGATGGTGAGCTTTGTATTTGCAAAGAGTACTTTCAGAATTAGTCCAATGTCTATATTCAGGGTGATCCAGATGAGACTGGAGATCTCAGTCTTATGACTTAAGCTTCCCCTGCATGAAGCATCAAGCAGACCTGAGATAAAAAAAGGATTAGGACCCAAGGGATTTTTATACAGTTCCAGGCCTTCTCTTGACAGCTCGGAGTCCTTAGGCAAAGATTCATCAATCATGGAGACTTTGAAGTAGACCGATTTCCTAAGCATCACCAGTAATTAGCTACACAGATTAACATAAGGCAATTTATCTGTTAGGCAATTTATCACAAACTTTAAAGAGACATATAGACAATGACATTATTTCACCCAAGATTCATCTAAATGTTAATATTCCCTTTTGATCTCTGAATCAATATCTATTGTGACAGAGAGGAACTGTCTGTTTACATGGGTAACATCTAATAAGATATAAGTAAACATACAATTAGTATCACTTGTAATTCTCTAACAATACAGGTTTGCATTTCACAGTTCTAGCCTATGTAACATGGAATGGCCCTAATTACCATGTACATACTTTTCTAACATGTCTCTAAAAGGTTGACTCTGGGTCATTTAGCCTGCGAGCCGCTTAACCCTTTCTGGCCATGCGTCACACTTTGTATAAGATTTGTTGCAATTATATAACAGTGGTAGCAACAATGATTTGCCTGGTCATACTCTAATCAGATAACATCACAAATATATTTTTACTTTTTATGCTAAATTAATTGTACTAAAAATTTTAGCTACATGACTCTAATTTTAATACAGATATTTGTATTTTCTCAGATAATGACAAGAGGCAACCTGATGTCTTTCATGCTTTGAAAATGGGTAAGCATTAAAAAAAATTCACCACCAAATCTGTTTCTTGAGACTGTAAGGCAGGCTTACTTGCTAACATGGAAAATTGAAACAGTGTGTACTGGAGTTATAGGCTACTTTTCCCTTTCCTTACTATTTAGATAAAGATATGGACAAAAGCTACATCAGTGCTTAGCGTATCAAAGGACTCAAAATCAGAGGTTCTGACAAGCTAAAAAAGACATTCACTGCCTTTGATTCCTTTGACACACTGGGAGGATATCAAAATGAGAAATCCACTCCGACATTTTCAGGACTCAATTACAAGTAAATAACAAGGTGGATGGGTGACAGTCAGCAAGAATTCTTCCTGCAGTGTTGCAGGAGGACAGGACTGTAACAAGAGCTGTGCCATGCTGATTCTGTCAGTCTTTCAAAGTTTGTATATAGTCCCTCAGTTCTTGCCAGTAGACTAGATGATGTGTAACTAGATTAATCTATCTTTGCCCTGGCTGAGACTAATGACAGGCTGTCAGGGGATGATGGGGTGGGTGCTGATGTCCCAACTGGTATTGACAATCAACTTCTCTAGATGACAACACTGGAGTATCTTCTGTATCCTCACGAGACCCCAGCAAGTCCAGGACATGGCTATCAACCTGGGTGAGGCTTTGAACCTGTAGACTCCATCAGTACAGGAAGAGATCTATGCATTCTTGAGCATGGCCTTGATCAAACTGACCATCTACATACAACCTTCTCTGATATGTGTTATCAAGAAGTATAACACTTAGGAACACAGTATAACACAGACGAAGCACCCACCAGTGACTGGAAAGATAAGCAGACAAGAAATTAAAATCCAGTGCACACAGTGAATAGACTACCCAAACAAATTCAAAACAGATAAATTAAAATATTTCAGCCTTATGCTGATCAGTAAAAGTCAGCAGTCAACCATTCATGCAAAATGAGTTACCTAATCTACATCATAGCAACCTGGCTTGCTGACACCATTTCCCCCATGCTAGGTCACTTGGGCCCACCAACCCAGTCCACAGAATGCAAATTAGTAGATGATGTAGCCATAATTCTCACTTCCAGATGCAAGTGCAGGAAATATATACTTGAAACAAAATCTTTGCAATTCATCTATCTGACCTATAAGACCAGGGACAAATCCAGACTGTATAGCCTGCTAATCCACAGACCTTTGGAGACCAGTGACTTTTTAGAAGAGCAGCTTGAGATGCTATCTGACATAGTAATGAAGAGCTGAAGATCTGTTGTCTTGAAAAACCAACATTCAAATGGATGATGCCACAGATGCAGCAGTACAAAATCTCTTATCCCTGCTATCAGGTGGGTTCTTTACCTTTCTTCTGCAAACCTGAGGTGGTATGGTCTAGGTCATTCAGGACAACAAGTCTGTAATATACTGTGTCATCAAGCAAAGAGGAGCAACAATAGCAAAGTGTTTTGGCACTCAGCAGTGAAAAAGTCCTTGAAGGGTCTAGCTAATGTTTTTCTACCAGTCAAAGACCCAGTTACCATCTGGGATCTGATGCTCACTAACCTATCTATAAAAAGAGGCTTCCTGATGATGGTGACATGAATAAGGAGAGTAAGTAAACTATAGAGTCTTATGCCTGACCCTCCATTTCCAGTTTTTCACAAGACCATGGTTGTTATACATACCCACCCCAAGACCTTAACGAAATAATTAACTTTCTGGTGTGTGTGTGTTTCCCATAAGCTTCATGCACACCGTGAAGAAGTAAGGCTTTACACTGTGGATTTTAAGAGAGCTTTGAGTTATTACATAGATAAATCTAGGGTGTTTAGAAAATTACTTAGATTTCTTTTTATTCCATATGTGAAACATTGTAAGGGAAATGTCATTGCTTCTTGACATCCAACCAGATGAATTAAATTGTGCACAGAGACTTGTTTGCATTTTAGCTAGTGTTCCCAAATTAGACGGACTTTGGGCTAATTCAACAGGAAATACCTCCTGTGGTTGTCTTCATCACGGTCAAACTGAGAAGCATAGGATTATGTTTACACAATGATAATACCTAGCTTTACCTCCAGATCTGATGCTAGATTTGGGAGAGTGCTTTTACAATTGATGTTCAATTAAAAACTCTTCAGCCCGCTTATCTCTGGAGTTTGTACTGCTTGTCAAACTAGCAATACTGAAAATGGGCAGAGACTACTGTGACAAAGAAAGGGATGATACTTGCCAATAACTGCACATCTTCAAGGGTGTTGCTTCCCTACATTCATGCTAACCACCCATCTTCCCTTTTTTTCCTCAGGGTAGGTCTACACTACGAAATTAGGTCAATTTTATAGAAGTCGATCTTTAGAAAGCAATTTTATACAGTCAATTGTATATGTCCCCACTAAGTACATTAAGTCGGCGGAGTGTGTCCTCAATACCGTGGCTAGCATCAGCTCACGGAGCGGTGCACTGTGGGTAGCTATCCCACGGTCCCCACAGTCTCCGCTGTCCTTTGGAATTCTGAGTTAAGCTCCCAATGTCTAATGGGGCAAAAAGATTGTCGTGGGTGGTTTTGGGTACACGTCATCAGTCTCCCTTCCCTCTTTTCCTCTCTCCCTCCCTCTATGAAAGCAATGGCAGACAATCATTTTGCGCCTTTTTTCCTGGATTACCAGTGCAGACGCCATAGCATGGCAAGCATGGAGCCTGCTCAGCTCACCGCTGCTGTCGTGAGCATTGTAAACACCTTGCGCATTATCCTGCAGTATGTGCAGAACCTGGCTAGGACCTGCCAGCATGAGAGTGATTGTGAGGAGGACATGGACACAGACGTTCCTGAAAGCACGGGATGAGGCAATTGGAACATCATGGCGGCAGTGGGGCAGCTTGATACAAAGGAACGCTGATTCTGGGCCCGGCAAACAAGCACAGACTGGCGGGACCGCATAGTGTTGCAGGTCTGGGATATTTCCCAGTGGCTGCGAAACTCTCGCATGCGTAGGGCCACTTTCCTGGAACTTTGTGAGTTACTTTCCCTTGCCCTGAAGCGCAGGAATACCAAGATGGGACCGGCCCTGACAGTTGAGAAGTGAGTGGCGATAGCCCTGTGGAAGCTTGCAACGCCTGACTGCTACTGGTCAGTCAGGAATCAATTTGGAGTGGGCAAATCTACTGTGGGGACTGCTGTGATCCAAGTAGCCAATGCAATCACTGACCTTCTGCTAACAAGGGTAGTGACTCTGGGAAATGTGCAGGGCATAGTGGATGGCTTTGCTGCAATGGGGTTCCCTAACTGTGGTGGGGCGATAGATGGAACCCATATCCCTATCTTGGCACTGGACCACCTTGCCAAGTACGTAAACTGCAAGGGGGTACTTCCCAATGATGCTGCAAGTACTGGTGGATCACAAGGGACGTTTCACCGACATCAACATGGGATTGCCAGGAAAGGTGCATGACGCTCGCATCTTTAGGAACTCAGGGCTGTTCGAGCAGCTGCAAGAAGGGACTTACTTCCCAGACCAGAAAATTACCATTGGGGCTGTTGAAATGCCAATAGTTATCCTTGGGGACCCAGCCTACCCCTTACTCCCATGGCTCATGAAGCCGCACACAGGCAGCCTGGACAGTAGTAAGAAGCAGTTCAACTATAGGCTGAACAAGTGCAGAATGGTGGTAGAATGTGCCTTTGGACGTTTAAAAGCTCGCTGGTGCTGTTGCTGACTAGGTTAGACCTCAGCACAACCAATGTTCCCATTGAAGTATTGGGAGCATAAGCTTTCGTGGGTAAGAACCTCTCTTCTTGCATCTGAAGAAGTGAGGTTCTTACCCACGAAAGCTTATGCTCCCAATACTTCTGTTAGTCTTAAAGGTGCCACAGGACCCTCTGTTGCTTTTTTACAGATTCAGACTAACACGGCTACCCCTCTGATAATATTCCCATTGTTATTGCTGCTTGCTGTGTGCTCCATAATATCTGTGAGAGTAAGGGGGAGACGTTTATGGCGGGGTGGGAGGTTGAGGCAAAATGCCTGGCGGCCAATTTTGAGCAGCCAGACACCAGGGCAATTAGAAGAGTACAGCTAGGCGTGCTGCGCATCAGAGAGGCTTTGAAAACCAGTTTCATGACTGGCCAGGTTATGGTGTGACAATTGTGTGTGTTTCTCCTTGATGCAAACCCGCCCCTTTGTTGATTTTAATTGCCTGAAAGCCAACCACCATCCCCCCTTCGATCACAGCTGGCAAAGGAAATAAAGTCACTATTGTTTTGAAACCATGCATTCTTTATTAATTAAAAAAAAGTGAGATAACTGACAAGGTAGCCCGGGTGGGGTGGGGGAGGAGGGAAGGACAAGGCCACATTGCTTATTGTAGCCACACAACAAATCAAAACTGTTTGAATGACAGCCTTCTGTTGCTTGGGCCATCTTCTGGAGTGGAGTGGCTGGGTGCCCGGAGCCTCCCCCCCACGTTCTTGGGCATCTGGGTGAGGAGGATATGGAACTTGGGGAGGAGGGCAGGCGGTTATACAGTGGATGCAGCAGTGGTCTGTGCTCTTGTTGCCTTTCCTGCAGCTCCACCAGATGCCTGATCATATCCGTTTGCTCCCCCATTAGCCTCAGCATCGCCTTCTGCCTCTTCTCATCACACTCACTTAATGCTTTCCTGGCCTGTGTCACTGAATGCCTCCATGCATTCAGCTGTGCCCTATCCGTGTGGGAGGACTGCATGAGCTCGGAAAACACGCCAACATGAGTGCGTTTTTTTCGCCTTCTAATCTGTGATAACCTCTGGGACAGAGATGATGGGGGAGCATAGAAACATTTGCACGTGCGGGGGGATAAAAAGGGAGAGTAGAATTTAAGAAGATACATTTCTGAGAAGAAAAGGGAGACTCACAGTGAATCAAGCAATTCACAGCAGACAGCACATGTGCTTTAGGTACAAGGTCGCATTTTGCCTTTTATATTGAGCGCCTGCTGGTATTGTGACACATCACACACGGCTGGGCAACAGAATTCAGTTTCCAGGCAGCCATGGTAAGCCAAAGGGTATGTGGGGTTGGCTTCTAACGCCTTCATAATATGTGGGAATGGTTTCAAACTGCAGCACCCTCTTTTCCCAGCGCAAGCAATGCTGGTTGGGTTTGCCATTTAAAAGGAGGGGCTGCGGTTTTCGGGTAGATGTGCAGGACACCCCTCCCCCAACCCCACTGTGTGGCTATTCTCTGGGATGAGCCCTTCACCCCTCCCCCCACCGCGTAGCTATTCTCAGGGATGATCCCTTTTAGCCAAGCTCAAACAGCCCTGCATAAATGAGGTCCTTTTACTGTTCCCTTACAAAAATTCCCCTATTTCAACCAGGTGACCATGAATGATATCACTCTCCTGAGGCTAACACAGAAAGATATAGACCAAATGTTGCTTGAATGCGACCAAAACCCAGGACCATTCGCTGCCATGCTTTGTGCTGCAATGATTCCAGACCACTTGCTACTGGCTTGGCGTGGTAAAGTGTCCTACCATGGAGGATGAAATAAGGCAGCCCTCCCCAGAAATCTTCTGCAAAGGCTTTCAGAGTACCTCCAGGAGAGTTTCATGGAGATGTCCCTAGAGGATTCCCGCTCCATCCCCAAACACGTTAACAGACTTTTCCAGTAGCTGTACTGGCCGCGAATGCATCCCAATTCTTCAGGGCAAATCAAACATTAAACACAATTGCTTTTATCCCCTGTAGTGTAGTTACAAATGTGCACTCACCAGAGGTGCCTTCTCTGGCTTCAGGGTCGGAACCCGCCTTGGGAGGGTATTGGCTCCAGGGTGATGAAAACGTCCTGGCTGCTGGGGAGAATGGATTCTCCGCTTGCCTGCTGCACATTCTCCTTCTCCTCCTCTTCCTCATCCACAAAAACCTCCTCCCTGTTGCATGAGACTCCCCCCTTGCAGGTGTCCATGGACAGTAGTGGGGTAGTGGTAGGATCCCCACCAGAATGCCATGCAGCTGATCATAGGAGTGGCATGTATGGGGCTTTGACTCGGAGCGACCATTTGCCTCCTTTGTCTTTTGGTAGGCTTATCTGAGCTCCTTAACTTTCACGCAGCACTGCTGTTTGTCCCTGTTGTAACCTCTCTCCACCATGCCCTGTGCGATTTTGGCATATATATTAGCATTTCTTCTTTTTGATTGGAGTTCGGCTTGCACAGATTCTTCTCCCCATACAGCAATCAGATCCAGTGTCTCCTGTTCGGTCCATGTTGAAGCTCGTTCATGATTCTGGGGGGACTGCATGGTCACCTGTGCTGCTGAGCTTGCCACGCTAACCAAACAGGAAATGAAATTCAAAATTTCCCAGGGCTTTTCCTGTGTACCTGGCTAGTGCATCGGAGTTGAAAGTGCTGTCCAGAGTGATCAAATTGCAGCACTCTGGGATAGCTCCCGGAGACCAATAACATCGAATTATGTCTGCATTACCCCAAATTTGACCCAGAAAAGTCGATTTGAGTGCTACGCCCCTCGCCAGGGAGGAGTACAGCAGTCGATTTTAAGAGCCATTTAGGTCAACAGAACGGTGTTGGTTGTGTAGACGCATTGCTTATAAAATCGACCTAACACGGCTAAATTCGACCTAACCTCATAGTGTAGACCAGGGCTTAGAGTCATCTCAAATCTGTTAAGATGCTAGAGTACAGTAGAAGTAACAAGGGCCCAGTGGCTAACAGGCTCCTTCATGGTAAAGTTTCGACACCACGTTCGGTCATGAAAGTGAAACAGGATTTTAGGCCTGTTTTAAGTGAAAATCAAAGTGAAACCTTAACTACAGAGTCAGTACCAATGTCTCTATAATATTTAATGTACACATTTTATACACCTGCTCTAGGGATTTATCCTTGGAATTATGGGATAGTGCTGTGGTGCACAGTAAAAGACTGGAGGGAGCACTTTGTATGGATACACTAAGCCTGTTTGTGCAAAACAGGACAGATATGCTGATCAGTTGAAGGAACAAATAGCACTACAAATTCTTAGCTGTAACATTTAAACTTGAAATAGTGCAGTTCTCTGATGTAGATGGAACTATAGTGTATGTGAAATAATAATATTTCTGTTGATGTTGCTATTTCATTTAGTTTTCATAGTACAATACGTTTTAAAGGTGATATATATTTTGTTTCTTTATTTTTCTTTTTAAGTAAGAATATTTTGTCAATGTTAGCAAATCAAAATATGTATTAATTTAGAGGCTGAGAAATTGTCTATTCCTAATATACAGCATTATTCTGTTTTGTGACTTTCCTCATAGGAAATTTTCAGCTGGTTAAAGAGATTGTGGATGAAGACCCAAATCAAGTTAATATTATTAATGGTGATGGTGCTTCTCCACTGATGATTGCCGCTGTAACTGGACAGTTGGATCTTGTACAGCTGCTTGTTGAGAGAAATGCTGACATTGACAAACAAGATAATGTTCATGGCTGGACAGCCCTAATGCAGGCCACATACCATGGGTAAGTGATTTTCCCCCTTGATTAGTGGTAGGAGAGGGTTTATTCTACTTCGTAGATATGGACACAAAAGTAATCAGTTAGATATTGGCTCAGAATAGCAGAGGGCAAGCTAACTAAAAATTCTATATGCTGATGCCAAGGAACAGTAAGTCCTATGCTGGTGAGAAACACCAGGCCTCTCTTAGGTGCTGAAACTTGTGGTATTGTTGATGTGATTTTCCTCAGTGCTAGCTTCAAAAGAAGCTTCAGTTTTGGTATTGGGACCCTCAGGTTTCTCTAGCAGGTCCTATCTCCAGTAAGTGGCTTGGAGACCCAGGGTACCAAGCTGGTACCAAGTGGAAGCCTGTCAGTGCAGAGTAGCACTGGTTCAGAAGCCTCAGTCCCTAGTTCCATCAACCACTCTTCACCCCAAGGAGAATAAGAGGAGGAAAGTTCTTAGGGAGCCCTAGTTATTGAACCAGAACTCTCTTATGAAGAAACAGCAGAAGAAGAAACATTGCGACTATGGATCCAAGAATTGAATGGCAGATCTGGAGACTTCAGTGCTGGAGATGCTAAGTGCCAAACTGGTTCTGCAGATAGCCAGGAGCATTATAATTTGTTGCAAAGATTTTGATGTGAGGGTTCCACTGTTTCCCCCCATCAGAAGTGACGCCTCACTTTCTATGTTAGAGGGTTCCTTGCTGGTGCCAGTCCCACAGAATTGAGAGCTACCTAGGTTGTCTATAGACAATATCTGGACAAATTCTAATTCAGGAAAAAGAGCGTGCCATAAGAGGGAAGAGATGGAACATTAGCACTCTTTCACATATGTGACCAATTTTTTTTCCCTTAAAGAAATAAAGAAGTTGTTAAGTATTTGTTGAATCGAGGAGCTGATGTCAATCTACGTGCAAAAAACGGATACACAGCCTTTGACCTGATAATGCTACTGAATGATCCAGGTATGTTATGTCATAGAGCCCAAAGGAAATGCTTGCAATGACAGCACATGCAACAAGGAAAACATCCCTTCTAATTTAGAAAATACATTTGAGTTGTAGAAAACAATCTCCCATGAGTTCCATGTGACAGAGAGAGATTATTTTCTAGAAACAGTATGCTTATTGGATTAAATGGTCAGATAGAAGTATATAGAAATTTATGGGTTATAACTTGTCCTGCTGCCTGATTTTTCAAGTGTGGTGTCAAAATGCAGTGTTTGTGTCACCAGTGTCTTTTCAGTGATGTTGAATTATGATGGCCCAAAGACACTCCTGTGACATCACTAAAAATATAGAGCAAAAATATAGAATAATTATGAAAGTGAAAGCTTCCATTTGCATAGATGGCTTAGTAACCAACAGTAAAGGGAAAGGAAAGAGAATGTGCCATCATCTGGAAAGTGGTGAACTCCTGGGCAAATCTCTTTTTTAGCTCTGTAAGATCGAGTAAAAGTCAGGAGTCCAACATTTTTTTATTGAAAAACATCCTAGAAAGAAAGGAAAAACACCTTAAATGAGGCTTTGGTAAAATGTTTTTAATGTGTTTCTATTAAGCTGTCAAATAAACCACTTTAGCTTACGTTATTTGGCACTTTTCTGTTATTCTTACCTGTATCTGAACTGGCTTTTCTGAAGCCAAAGAATGCTGTTTCTGATGGAATTAACCTTTGCTATCTCTGTATTTCCTTCACTCCATCCGAGAGAGAGAATGAACGAACAGGCAGAGGACCTCTTTAAAAAAAACAACAAAAAACAAGGAAGGTGAAAAAAACTGAACACTAAATAGTTCTTAGTTCTGGTATCACCAGTTGACTATCTAGTGTTGAATGGTAATCATTAGAGGTATATTGACATCTTGATTGGACAGTGTTCCAAGCTATACTGTGGGTTATTGACAGTACATATCTGCCTGTGACATGTCGCAGTGTCACAGGCAAAAATGTAGAGAAAGAAAACTAATTCAGAAATTCTACTGCTTTGACAGGTCCTTGATACAGTGTGGGCAGGGAGCAGAGAGGAGGACTGCAGCAGAAGCCTAGGTGATCTGCAGGCAGTTAAACACTCAAGCTCACAAATCCCAGTCAGCTGGCAGAGCACTTCCCACTCCATGATCTTTTCAATTCAGGGCATCACAACAGACACTCCTTTTTCAGCTGTGTTCTCTAAAGTTTCCCACTATTGCAGCATCACTTGTGGGAGCTCTGGTGTACACAAGGGACTGAAGGCTGTCAGTTCTTTAATCACTGACAAGTACCTGCACCTTTTCTGGATTGGAGCTCTCACTAGTAGAGCTGCACCCAGGGCAGCAATAGTGGGAAATTTTAGGGAAAAAAAAATCTACTGAAGTGTTTTTTCTTGTGGTGAATGTCAACTTGCAGAGCTGATGAAGGTTTCCGGTTTTCTACCCAGTCAGGCTACCGTGTAGGCCAGTTCTTTCCTTCTGGAAGTTTCTTCTGGTTCTGCTGGAAATAAAGTTTTAATGAACTTTTTTCCAGCATCAGCACTGCAAAGACACACATATTTAGTTCCAAATACAAAATGTCCTTTTCCCCCCTAATAAGTCATGTTATTCCAATCCTTGTGCTTACTAACTCTGGACACTCAAGTATCCCTCCCAGCCACTGTCAAGTCTTCCACTAGTCCATCTCCCCATAGATCATTCTCTCCCCTTCCACTGCAGCATGTAAAATAATCTGGGATGAGATCTTCAAAAGCACCTAAATTAGCAAAACCAGTCCCATTGAAAGTCCTAGCTCCCTTAGGTGTTCCTAATGCCCTTGGATCTTGTCTTTGTGACACGTTACTGCTCGGCAACCAAAGTGTGAGTGTACAGTGCACTACTTTGCTGTGCAGTAACATCCCATATGGACACTGCTACAGTGCATAAAAGGTCCACAGTGCACTTTGACATATGGCTCTTTGAAACAGCTGGCCACACAGTAACATAGACAAATCCTTAGACACTTTTGCAAATCCCATCTCTAACCCTTGTGTATTTCATTAAAAGCTTTGGGGGAAATCCTGACCCCAGTGAAGTTAATATTAAAACTCCTGTTGTCTTCAGTGCTGTCAAGGACCCACACTTTGTTTTTAGAACACTTATTGCCAGTATAAAATATTACTTTGCTAATGTATATCTCGCTTGTGGTTTGTTCTCCTCTGTCTTTCCTCTTTCATTCACTCCACTTTGTTTTTTTCTGCTTTGTGTCTTGGTGTATTCTCCATCATTTTCACTATCTTGTTTCCCATAGATTAATTTTTACACAGTGTTTAATGGCTTTTAAAATGTGCAATTTATTTTTTCTCTAGATTCATTATTGTCATTTTTTTTTTTTGTCTCCCAGATACATTTTTGATTCTGTCTCACTCTTCAGCATTTTTTCTCTTCAGGAGTCTCTCTTTCTTTCCCTCATTTTGCCTTCCCATCTTCACCCTTATATCCATTCTTTCTGTCCTCTCCCTCTTTTTTCTGTTTTTTCCCTCCTTTCTTTCTTCCACTTCTTTTCAGTCTCTTTGTTGTTTAATCTGAGCATTGCTCTTCCCTCTGGAATTTGTCTTCAAACTTCCTATCTCCAGCCTATGCTCAAGGAAAGAGAAAAGAATATCCTTTCTCTCTGCTCTCTTCTTCTGTCTCAGGTGAGAAAAAGTAGCTTCTCGATGTTTTTCTTACCCCCCATCAAGCAACTGTCAGGTTCATTTGTTAAAGTGCTCTTGATTCTGACTGAGCAGAGCGCTCTTCTTGCTGTTCAATACTCTTTAGTCTTGTTCTAGTGAATCAAACACTGATAGTGCTTCTGTAGATTTGGTGGTATAAGTACCACTGTGTAAGTCAGCAGCTCACTGAGCGCAGGGCCACCATTCAATATTTGTGGTCAATCCACCTTTGTATCTGAATGTTATGGAAGTTTCACCTGGAGAAGAATAGAGAGGGAGGGGAAAACAGGGAGCCCTTGGCACCAGAACTTTAGACATATGTGTCTGGTGCTGTTGCCTTACACTCTCATAGGATGCATAGGAGAAGCTTCAGCACATCAATCCTGGATATATATTTGAGATGAAGGGACATTTACAAGTAAAACAAAACAAAACAAAAACTAATTTTGTTTTCTCCAGACACAGAACTTGTACGTCAACTAGCATCAGCCTGCATGCAAGCAGACAAAGACAAGGGTAAGCAGAACAACAAATCGTCTTTGCCCTGTTCTAGAAGTAGGCAATCTTTAAATACCCTGATGTTGCCAGATGACAAGGGAGGATTAAAGGTAAACAAATTTCATATGTACTCTCTCTTTGATGATTTCTGCATAAATAACAAATATACAATTTACTCTAAGGTATGAAGTGTGGAAAGTCACCACACGGAAGTGTTTTAGACCTAGGGCATAACTAACATATTTGCTTTCTGCAAGCCAAGTATGCATTAGTCCTTTCTGATTTTCTAAGATGTGGATTGTGGTAGACTTTTTGGCTGCTTGAGTGGTGGTAAGGAGATGGGGTGGAACTGTTTCTTTAATTTTAGAGGACAGTTGATATAATCACCCTTACAAAGAAACTTATTCCAGAGTGGGAAAAGTCACTGTGTAGTTAAGGTTATAACTGAGTTTCCATTTTAATCCTGATTTTAGTTCTCATTCTGAAAAAAAGTTGTATTGGCCTAAAATTGGTTAGGTTACATCTACAGCCAAGTTAGAATTTTTCTACAGCATTCAAAGTGAATGGGATATGAGGTTTAATTAGTATTGTGAGCGGAAGAGGGGGATGTGGGCTGCTCTTATGTTGACAGTAAAATCAGTTCGCTTCATTGCAGAGTTTGCAGCTCCAGCTCTGCCCATCCCCTCTCTGCCAGAGGAGGAGGCTGGGACAGGGCAGAGGTGTAAGAGTAGGGAGCACCAGAGCACTGCTCCATGCTCTGCAATAGAGGGAACTGCTCTAAGTGTCAGTGCTGGGCCAGCTATTTGGCTCCAAAGCTCAGGGCTCATGTGAGGAAAGGAGTCCCTACCCTGAAAAAAAGGGGACATTAGCAGAGTTCATCTCTGAGAGTGGTGTCAGATCTACATTTCATCCTCTTTCCGTGATCTCACCTGCTGCATCAAGGGTAAGGTGATGGGACCATTCAGACAGCCCCACCATACTGTCGCCCCTAACAGTCCCAGGGGTTAGAGTTGTGATTTTTATCCTGTATTCCCTCTGCCTGGAACTGCAGGTGAGTCACCGGCTGGGGAAGCTGTTAGGGGAGCTGGGCTGGCACTACAGCACTAAAGTTAGTTTTAGAGGCAAGTTGTACATGTGCCAGACAGCTGAAGGTGCTGTAGGAGGAATATTGATACCAGCTCCACTCCTCCAGCAGCATGCAGGATAGGGCTGAACGCTGCATTCCTTACAGCTTCTAGCTCCTCCCTCTCTTTGTTCCCTCCAGGCTCCCTGCTAGGCTCTGAGGGGGCAGGGAGAGGAAGAAAGCAGGCGGTAGCTGCAGCTCCATCAAGAACGGAGATCTCGGCTCTATTATATAATGGAGTCTGTGCACTCATGTTTGCATTCCATGCAGGGATCAGAGTAGACTCTCGAAGATGAAGAGTATAACGAGGAGCTCTTTGAGTGGGACCCAGGATCCCAATATGCTTGCAGAGGAGGCAGCTAAGCTGGGTTGGTAAAAGGAAGAACCTCAGGGTGAAGGACCTTCTGCATCAGATATGCAGCTTTCTATTGTAAAATGTATTGACGAAGGCTAAGTTTTGTAGGCTGGTAAAATATGGATTCCATCAAATGGCTCCTGCAAAATTTGGGAAGCACAATTATTTAACTACCTCAGTATCTGGTGCATTGGCCGTCTGGATCACATGCTGCTGTAATGCACTATTGCCCTGCAGACTTCACCACAACGGCACTGATTGAATATTTCATTCCCCAAATGAGACTCAGCTGATTGGTAATTATCCAGAACAGCTGTCTTTCACAGAGCAATTCCCATTTTTTTGCAGAATAAGGGGAGCTCTCATACTTGTGATCTGCTACTGTAGTACTGCACTACAGAGCAGACACTTTATCCTGAACTTACATAGCCGCTGCAGTTTAGCCCAGGTTTCAAGAACAATTCTGCCCCGCCAGCCTGTGGTTGTGCGCCAAACCCACAAGTGGCATGCCATCTACAGAAGATCTGCGAATAGCGTATAAGCGTATACTCATACCCCAACCACCACTGCTTACCTGTTGTTACATGAATGCTCTGAATTGCTGGTCTTGGCTCTTTCTTCCCAGAGTTACTCTCAGAACAACCACCACTGCCATCTTGCCACTCACTTTCAGGGACCTTGCTGAGCAAGGAACGAGAACAGAGCTTTCATTCTGGCTTCCATTTTTGAGGAAAAGGACAGGAAACGGTGCTGGCACCAAGGGATTAACGGGATTTACCCCCAGAGAATTATGGGAGTTTGACTTCTCTTCTGAGTTTTGAGAACTTCAGGTAGCTGTACTGGAACTGCAGAGAAGGTAGACAGAGGGCAGATGGACTGCACTGGTGTAGTATAGTGATAGTGTTGATGTGAGACAAAGCTGTACCTGAAACAGCCTGGCTAATATGGACATGGTACACTGTAGATACTCACAGAGAAGCCATCCCACCAATTTAATTCCCAATTGTTCAGTTATCCCATGTAGGCAAGGCCTTTGGAAGGTGTTAATAACTGCACAATATTGCTCATTATGTTGCTGTGTAATGTACCTTATGAAAATAAAATTATTCACTAACCATCAAGTGATGTACTGTGACCCAGTACCTCCTCTCGCTGTCCTTGTAACAGTGACCAGGCTAAAACTGCCCAGATCTGCAGGATCCACAGTAGTCAGAGAAATCTAGCTGTCACCGCTTCTCCTAGTATCTCTGAACTGTCGTATCCTGTTCATCAGGTCCCCAGCTTACTACAAAAAACTCTGTAGGGTTTGCCTTGAAGCTCCAGTCCTTTCAATCCTTTTGCAAGCACCAATAAAAGTATATGGATGTTGGTAGAAAAAGTATTAAAATACAATCAGAGCTGTCCCTTGGGTAAGGCAAATCGGGGCAACTGCTCCGAGCCCTGCGCTTTGGGAGGCCCTGCCGTCCGGTGCGATTGGCCGGTGAGGTCAGTCCCCGAAGAGATGAATCCGTGACTTCCACCCCCGGTCCCGCACCCCCTTAGGGATGGCCCTGTCTACCATAATAAGTTCCTTTGCTCAAGTAGTACAAAGAATTTTTTAAAAATAGGTAATACGCATCCCAGTTTCATCAACCTTGTGCTCTAATGCAAAACCTTAACAGCGATCTGTGTATTGTTAAAATAGAATAACTTTACACACATATTGATGTTATGACAGTAAGAGGTGCTAGATCTTGATACTGGAGAGCATGACGTTAGAGTATGAAGTTGTGAGTTGATTGGAAGATTAAATACTTAGCACTGTAGTTTTAAAACTTCCCAGCCAAAGTACCTGAGTAAATGCACATGCTTTGCTTTCACAGACAACTTGACTATAGTGGGGAAAAAAATATGGAAAACTATTTACTAGGTACAAAAATTGACAAGAGGTAAATCTCATCCCTTCAAATTCACAATTTGACAATGAATTTCCTGTGATAGAAAAAATGTGGGGGGAGACAGGGATAGATTTTAAAATGGAGCTTGAAAATTCATTCATTCATTAATTCATTTAGATGTATTCTACTTCAGTGTAGCTTTATATACCTTATATTTTATAATATGTTAAATTAGTTTTACTTTTTATTAATTTAAAAAATACTTTAAATCAAATGTTCATGTTAACACAGACAAACCTGTAATTTTATATACATGTGTATTGTCTATATCTACCTGTATCCGTACATATAGCTGCAATTCAGTCCAGGGCAGAGCTTCCCAAACTTTTCTTATTGTGTAACTCCTTCCATATCTACCAGCTGCCCATGTAACCCTCATCATTGATACTTTGTGTGTTCTTCTTAACACCACATCTTTAGTCATCTATCCATATTTCACTGTTACATACAGATATAGTTATAGTGCTATGTATACAACCAAAAACAACCCCCCTGACTAAGTTCTGAGCTCAGACTGGACAGTTGCTGAGCAACTGAACCCACACTATACAGTGACTAGAGGTGAAGGCTCTGTATGTCAGCGTCTCTGTGTATCTGTGCTCTCATTGGTACATCTTGAAGTAGATTAACTACCATATTTTATATAACAAATTCCCATGGAGTTTTAAAGCTTCATCTGAGTAATCTATTATGAAAATGCAATAAATAAAATAATTAATAGATAAAATCCAGCATTACACAATTTCTCCTGTGTACCCCCCCGTGATGTCTTGCGTACCCCCAGGGGAACCCCTGGTCTAGGGTATTGGGTGACACTGGTAAACTGCTCTAATGTCAACTCTTCTAGTATATCACTAAAACTCCTTGCCAGAATTATAGCTTTGTGCGAAACTGAATTAATGTAACTTTTCTTTTACTTATATGTTAGAACAAAGTTGTCCTGTCTTCTCATCCCCCTAGTCATGGTGGAACAGGATGTCCAATAGATTCCGTAAGCTGAAGTTGACCCAAACATTGCGTCATGGATTTTCCACCAGTCAGTCTGTGCCTTTTACTGATGAGCCCGAGTCATCTCTGAATTCCACAATAAAAGCCACTTCACAGCCTGATGTGAACAACTCTGGAAACTGTGATGCTGCAACAGCTTGGACCACAAATATCAAAACTAGTGGTAAAGTCAGAACTGCTTATATGATATATATGGGAAGTGTTTTATCATCTGGTAGTTTACATGGTACCATATTTAATGTAATGCATTTGCTACAGATGAAAACATGTAATAAGTATGCAGTATATGGAAAGAGACTGCACAGAGAGTTATTTTATCAGACTTCTACTGTTTTTGGTTAGTAATTGCTGCTGAACAATAATTAGCATCACCCAGGAAGGAAGCTGCTTAATATCATGTATGTCATTATTGTGTGCTAGAAAATACCCTTGAAATGGGCAGTAGATTCATATTAGAGAAAGAAGGTGGGTGAGTAATATTTTTTTATTGGACCAA
The DNA here is from genome assembly GCF_027887155.1 of Malaclemys terrapin pileata. Taxonomy (NCBI): domain Eukaryota; kingdom Metazoa; phylum Chordata; order Testudines; family Emydidae; genus Malaclemys; species Malaclemys terrapin. The sequence goes on along the minus strand of NC_071506.1, from coordinate 169,251,836 downwards.
CTTCTGTTGGTGAGAGAGACAAGCTTTTGAGCTACACAGAGCTTTTCTTCAGGTCTGGGAAAGGTACTAAGAGTGTCACAACTAACTACAAGATCGAATAGATAATTTAGCACAGCGGTTCTCAGCCAGGGGTACATGTACCTCTGGGGGCACGCAGAGGTCTTCCCAGGGGTACATCAACTCATCTAGATATTTGCCTAGTTTTACAACAGGCTACGTAAAAAGCACTAGCGAAGTCAGTACAGACTAAAATTTCACACAGACAATATACTCTATATACTATACACTGAAATGTCAGTACAATATTTATATTACAATTGATTTATTTTATAATTATATGGTAAAAATGAGAAAGTCGGCAATTTTTCAGTAATAGTGTGCTATGACACTTTTGTATTTTTATGTCTGATTTTGTAAGCAACTGGTTTTTAAGTGAGGTGAAACCTGGGGGTGGTACGCAAGGAAAATCAGACTCCTGAAAGGGGTACAGTCATCTGTAAAGGTTGAGAGCCATTGGGTTTAGCATAAGTAGCTAGCACATATTCTAAGGGAATATTCAAGGTGAACTGGCCTGTTAACATCCCTGTTAGTCATAGAACAAAAAGGGGGGTTAGTGGGTTTGAACCCTGCAGTTTATAATGTAAAATATTAAAACAGCAGTGGCCCAAATTCATCTTGGGTACGTTGCCAGGGAAGTCAATGAAGTTGCATGAGGGATAAATTTATGCCATTGTATTTACTGAGTGAAACTGTTGTGGCATACAATACATTTGTCAAAGTTATCCTTGGGAATAAGCATTTGGAGTTTTTAAATATCCTTTATGTGTTTTTCAGGTGTATGCACAAGAGCAGGAAAGGATGATGAATTATTGACAACCATGGTATGTTACAGTGCTGTCAATGTGCTTAACACTGAATAGAACGTCATGCAACTCCCACTCAATCATATTTACAATCCAAATTAGACAGGCAGCACAGTTCACTCATATTATCATACAAATGATACAGTGTCCCCATTAGTAAAAGAAATAGCATTTGCTGATGATCACCCGACAGTTGAATCCAAACTGCTGTATTTTTTCTCTTTAGTGAGAACAGGAAATAACTGCAATATTGCAGGTGGTATGGATTGGTAACTCTTGGTAAATATTGACTTTTATAGCAAGTACCATCCATTGGTTGATGGATGGACTTCTGATGGTCAATAATAACTTAAAAAGAGATCACTTGGTTAGTTGGTTTATTGCTGAAAAGCCACATGAAGTATTGTGTTTTAAGGAAGAATTTGAATGTGTAAGAGAGATGTCTTGGCAAAGAAATGTAGGGGATGTAACTCAGACTTATTTCACAACCATTTACATAAATGAATATGTTCTGTTAGATAAAAAGGTAAACTATAGTAAAATTCATGATGAATATGCATTTTCAGCAATTTTTAACCTATCTCAAAACCTTCACTTTTTGGAGAAAGTTACAAAAAAGGTATAATATAGATTCCTCCTCTCCTTTGTTATACTCCAGTTTCAGATTCTGTTATAATCTAGAGACTGCATTATCTTCAGTTGATAACCTCCTCTTGGCAATTGTAAAAGGTCAAAATACCCATGTTGATTTCATTAGATCTTAGAGAATTATTTATTTGATATGAGGGACAATGTGTTGTTGACTGAGGGAACTGGGGTAGAAAAGAACTTCAGTTTTTCTTCTTATTCTTTTCCAGGAGAACCCAAAGGGACAGAGTAAGCAATTGTTCATTCTTTCCCAGGGTCTCATCTGGGAACCTACAGAGTTTTTATTTTGTCACTCCTCCTGTTTATCATTTGGAAGTGACTAATTAACACTCCTGTTGACTTCACTGGGAGCCAGGATTAGGCCCAAAGGAAGGAATGAAATAGATTTATACTTAACAGGGCAACTTGCACCATTTAAGGGAGCCAAGTTCAGTATATTACATACACAGGGTTTATGATCACAGCTTTAATGGTCATTTGCATTGCTTCTGTTTGTTATTCTGTATTGTATATCTTCAAATATGTTTATGTCTTGATTAAATTGTTCTTTTGCCTGTTTAAAATACCCTTACTCCCCCACCATCCTTTTATTCTGACAGTGTATATTAAAAGTCTTCAATTCTCTACATAGCTTCATTTCCTATTTTAAATGCATATAATTAGAGTCAAATAAATCTTTCTAAAAAGAGGTAATTTCTTTTTCTTCTCAGTTAAGAAGTGGTGCTCCATTTACTAGGCTACCTAGTGATAAACTGAAAGCAGTTATTCCTCCTTTCTTACCTCCTTCAAGTTTTGAGCTGTGGAATTCTGACCGAACACGAATGAACAAAGATGGCAAGACTGAACAGATGAGGACTGCCTTGCCACAGCGCGGGATCAAACATGATTTTAACAGCAGTGCAAACTCTGACATAGTAAGTGAATGCATTGTACAACAAAATATTGTATATTGTTACCTCCAGGAAATTTTGGTTGATAAGACACATAGTTTGATAGCTGTCCCTCAGACTGATGGTCCTCTTGGATTCTTACAACATGTAGCTGTGAGAAGAACTTGTAGAATCATGTATTTTCCATTGCAAGTTTTTTTTAAATTTCCATATCTTTAGAATGGTTTGTCCCTGTAAACTCAGCTACTCTGGAAGAATATACTTCCCTAAGGGTACATCTACACTACAGCGGGGAGTCGATTTAAGATACGCAAATTCAGCTACGTGAATAGTGTAGCTGAATTCGACGTATTGCAGCCGACTTACTCCGTTGTGAGGACGGCGGCAAAATCGACTTCTGCCGCTTTTTGTCGGCGGCGCTTACTACCACCTCCGCTGGTGGAGTTAGAGCGCCGATTCGGGGATCGATTGTCGCGTCCCGACGGGACGCGATAAATCGATCCCCGAGAGGTCGATTTCTACCCGCCGATTCAGGCGGGTAGTATAGACCAGACCTAAGAAGAGAAGCATAAGTAGAGTAAGAGCTTGCATGCCACACTTTTCCTTGAATACAATAAGCTCCAGCACTAAGATGTATGAGGGTCTGGGTTCATTCCCCAGCATCTCTACCAATGCGGGAGGGATAGCTCAGTGGTTTGAGCATTGGCCTGCTAAACCCAGGGTTGTGAGTTCAATCCTTGAGGGGGCCATTTAGGGATCGGGGGCAAAAATCTGTCTGGGGATTGGTCTTGCTTTGAGCAGGGGGTTGGACTACATGACCTCCTGAGGTCCCTTCCAATCCTGATATTCTATGATGGGTTTGTCACAAATTGCTGAGGTGATCATAGATTCTAAGTGAGATGGTTTAGTCCTCAAAGTAAGCCTCCTGGGGGGAGCAGGGGTACTTTGAGTTGGAAGTGAGTTCAAGAAGGAAAGAGGGGGGGAAAAACAACTGAACTGAAAGAAAACAAATCAGTTACCTGTAAGTCAGACATCATAAAGATGACAGCAGCATGAGTGGATAATCTGTGGAGAGAGCAAAGCAGAAGAAGGCCAAGTATGGAGTCGGGGAGGCATTCACTCAAGGGCTAGAGGAGTGGAGAAGGACACACCAAACCAGAGACTGAAGGAGCAATCAGACAGGTAGGAGAACCACCATAAGAGGACATAACTGCAAAAGCCACTGGAAGATGGAATTTCAAGGAGTGGATGTTGATGTAAAAGAGTTCAAGGAGGATGTGGATGGAGTTAAAATAAAATAAATAAATTAATGGAGATATCCTATTTCCTAGAACTGGAAAGGTCATTGAGACCAGCCCCCTGCCTTCACTAGCAGGAACAAGTACTGATTTTGCCCTAGATCCCTAAGTAGCCCCCTCAAGGATTGAACTCACATCCCTGGGTTTAGCAGGCCAATGCTCAAACCACTGAGCTATCCCTCCCCCCAAAAGCTCTACACTCTTTCCACACTGGGAATTGAACCCGGGCCACCTGGGTGAAAACCAGAGGCTTTAGGATTTGGCCAGAAAATCATTAGAGCCTTTAGTGAGAACACTTGCTGTGGAATGAAAAAAGGTTGAAGTGGGATTAAAGAGGGTTGAGAATGGAGTCGGAAGAGAGCAGTAGTTGTAGTTTAGTTAGTATGGAGGGGCAAGGGGATGGGAGAGAAGCAGGTAGTGAGCCCAAGCGTGTTTTTATAAGATGGGGGAAACTAGAGCAGGACTTCGTATTAGATAAATTTTACATGTGATTTTATGTACCGATTGTGAGCCTTTGTATTGCTCATGTTATACTGATGACATTTTTATTCAAAAATCAGAGGAAGAGGACTATTTTTATATTATTACTTTATTCCTTGTTGAATTAGGATTTTGTAATGTTCAAGAAAATAATCATATTCATTTCTGATTTTGATCCTCAGAGAAAGTCTATCCTTTATGGTAAGTAAAATTGTGTTTAAAGCTTTATCTGCCATTTCTTCAAGAAAGAAATGAAAAAAGGTGTATATATTTCTTGCTCTTTTAGACATCTGTTACCAAAGGTACTAGACCGGTCAAATTGCCAACCTTTGCAAGAAGACCTGCTTCTCCCTCAAATTCAAGCAACTTCAACCACTCGCCACACTCTTCTGGTGGATCCAACAACATCACTGGAATTAACAGACATGGTGGAGAACTCCATAATAGATCAGGTGGATATATTTTTTTAAATTTCATATATAAAAATCATTAAGACAGATTCAGCTAGGTAATCTAAATTTACAGGTAAGGTAGAAATTACACAAGTGCTTGCAAAATTGCCATTAACTTTGTTGGAACAGGAACCACAGACAGTCACAGTAGGGGACTAAGAGCCCAGTCATGCATTTGGAACCACAGAAGCTGACCCTGCATCTGAGGAACCTCAGTGACTTTAATTGGGGTACATCCATACAGCTTAGATTGCAGGAGTGGGTATGCTGTCCTAAAGGACGTGTTTCTACCTTAATATTTCTTTCATGAATTTTAGTCTTTTTTTCACCTATCACTTCTTTCTGGTTGAATTTTTTTTAATTAAAAGAAACAAAAATCAAATCACCAGCATTCATGCCATGCCTATCCAAAAGAAGACATTCCAGGCATAAAACCTGTTAAAAATACATGTCTGCTTTATCCCATTTTCGTATATATTATGGCAGAGACTTTCATAGCAAGATCGCATAACATTGGATAATGTAAGCTACTGAAATTGAAGAATATTTATTGTGTAAGTATGGGTTAAGTCTATGGAGGAACATACATATTTCATAAAGCAATTGTGGTAATTTTAACATGCCAGAAAAGATTTTGACTTCAAAACCTGTTGTAGCAGTTTAACATGTGACAGGTTCCCAAAACACAGAACAAAAGATCATATCACTGAGAAATGTATTTGATACACATCACTGGAAAGGATCTAAAGATTAAACCCATTTTCTAAATATAAAGAAATATATTTGTAATATTTTGACACAGAACAGAGGTTACTGGCACCTGTCAGTCCTCCCAAGGGCATGAACCTGTCTGGAGCCACTTGAGGATTCTTTACTGATTATCTCAAAAAGAGCTACATTAACTAGCAAGTATCACTAGGTGAAATTCTTTGGCCACTGTTATGCAGGAGGTCAGACTGGATGATCGCAATACTGCTTTCTCCTCTTGAAATCCATAAAATTAATACTCCTTTTGTCTGCCATTTTCCTCCCCAGTTCAATGGGGTTATATTATTGCAGCTGTAGACTGGGGTTTTTTTCCATATATTTTCATCTTGAATGTAAAAGGTGTTTTTCACCAAGAGGGAATTGCTAGGGATTTCAGATCCAGGGTGGATAGAAACACCCCTTTCATTCTACACATAGATGAGAAACCATTTCAGCTCATGGTGGAAAAGAGCTGAATAATCCTTCTCCATTGCATCAAGCATTAGCCACCCCAGGTCCTCATGAACTGTTGCTGGTTCAGATAAAGTCTAGCCTTACTAGGGGGATGCTATGATTTTTGCATTCAACAACAGATGGTCACTGGAGATTTTGGACTGTTTTAGAGTTTTCCCCTCATCTACCAAATATATTTTATTATTTGTACTAGGGTACTACCTAGAGGCCCCAATCAGGATTGGGGACCCCATTAAGCTAGGTAGTGCACACAAATTAAAAGATGGTCACTGCCCCAAAGAGTTTACAGTGTAAACCCCCAACCGTGGGAAGAAAGATACCCTCTGTAACTCTGCAATGTTACTGCCGCTGCCCAAATTCTTCTGACAGCAGCATCTACTCCCCATATTTTATTATAACCTGAGAATTAGATGGGCTTCTCCCTATGCTGTACCTCTTCCCACCCAATCTGCTGAGCCAGAAAACTAATGCATGGATGGAAGTCTAGCAGCCCTACTCCAGTAGATCTCTGTTCAGTTGATTTAATAGGATGCATCGCCTCACAAACGTGGCCCCCATATACCTACCTGGACGCCACCAACAGGATCCCCAAGGGGCTGGCCTATAAAGGGTCTCCCACCTTGGGGAAGAGAAGACCAGGAGCAGCAGAGTGTTAGAAACAACATGGATGTGTTTCAGAAGCCCAGCGACCTGGTGGGTTCATCAGAAACATCTGAGTGGTTTTCCTGTCTGCAGGCAGTGCCCCTCAGTAGGATTTGAGGAAATACTTGCAACTAAAAATGTGTTTCTGTCATCATCTCAATTATTTTGCTTACATGCATCTCTTTTCTCCTCACTTCATTTGTATCTTTTCATATTAAGAAATTCTTCAGGTTCAATTCTGGTTCTGTTAAAACCAGTGAAAATGTTGTCACTAATTTTCATAGATCCAGAGTTTCACCCTATGTCTTCATAGGGCCCCTCACACGGTAAGACCCTGTTACAGGGAAAGCCGGTCCTTTAAGGAGAATTTAGGCCCATCTCTCACCAGTGCCTAATTTTGTGCTGAATCATGGGACTTCAAGTCCAGGGAGCATTAACTGAAAGTGAGCAAGCCCCTGGGAAGGAAGAAGCATCCTATCAAGAGCTTCATGCTGTCAGTAGGGGGAGAGATTCAAGAAGAGTAGCAGCTGATTAGGGAAACTCTCCAGGATCTGGTGTATATATCAAGGCTGACACAATTCCCTGTGAAGGAGACAGAAACAAAACCTGTGAGAGGCTTGGCTGAAGAGACCTGAGCAAGAACTGGCCAGAGACAGGCATTGTAAGGGACAGGACGATAATGGAGAACGGCAGTCTTGGGTTTGGAGCAGATTGCTGCTCATGGTGTAGGGGCCTGTAGTAAATGGAGGGCACAAGACACCTCCTAGAAAGGTCATGTGCAAGCTCCTGCATTGAGGAGAAAAAGGACTGTTAAGCCTGAAGTATTGCAAAGTCTGACTGATCCCTGCAATGGAGATTATTGTCAGCTCTTGATAGAAGGGGAGAAGGAGGTCCCCTGTGTCAAAGGGTGAAGGACTACATAGCTGGCGAGGGGGAAAGGACTGCTGAAGCCTAAAACACCTATTTTTGTGTGTTTGGACTTATTTACCCTGGAAGGAGAGAATTTTTACTTTGACTGTTGGGCCAGAGAACCAGATCATCTTATTAATCCAGGAAGACAGTCTCCAGTGGGGGAAATGAGGCAGCAGGCACACACCTGACACCAGAGAGAGAAACACAACCCCAGTATGCCCCAGTTCTGACTGGGACCTTTTGGCACTACAAGTAATAGTAAGACCAGCATGACTACTAGTGTGTCACTAAACACTTCAGCCTTGCTCTTCTCAACCCAGGCAGCATTTTCAAAGATGGTTATAATGCTTGACACCCTTTGTCCAGAGGGCAAACCCATCTCTGTTAGCAGTGCATAAACCTGGAATTAGTACCTGGATCCTGTGAAATGTATAATTAGAAAAAAGTTTGAGTTTGGATAAAAATAATCGAAAAATGTTAAATTTCATTGGTCAGGCATCCCCCTCTTCTCCTGTCCTGCTGGAATTACAAAACAGCTAGCGAAACCTGGAGACAAAGAGTAATGGAAGGATACACATAGGCTGACCCCCCACATCCAGCCTTTTAGTCTTTTCTTTGCCGCTTTCTTGGAAGCCTGGAGAGCAGCCCTCAGCCTTCTGTTTCCAGCGCTTTAGATAGTCTTTGCTGGCTTTATCTTTCCCCTCATTTGTCAGCCTTTCAAGTATTTTCCCTCTCCTGGTGTCTGTTCACTTGCACTGTGGCAAAACAGGCAACTGCCACTGTCTTGATACTTCCCAAAGGTGGTGGCTGCCTCCCCATATGTTTTGCTTCTGCTACACCTGATACGCTAAGGGCTACTGCAGGATTTGGGGACCAGTAGATTAATAAGTGGACAGGTGAACAGTTTCAGATAATAACGCTTACCATTTATATTGTGCTTCATGCATTCAAAGCACTGTACAGAGATTAATAGATAAATGAGGTGGTGGGTAAGTATTATTGTCCTCATTTTACAAATGGGGAAACTGAGACAGAAGGTTGAAGTTAATTGCCCAAGGCCACTCAGTGAATCAGTAGCAGAGCCAAGATTAGAATTTAGGAACATCTGTACTCATTTATCAAGTCTATGCTGCCTTCAAAGTATCTGCAACTCTCTTTCCCACTCCCCGGCAACGGTGGGAAATTCTTGCACTGAGACCAGGGATTTAGTGGATTTTCCCATTCTTGCTTGTTTGCTTCTACTTTCCTGCCCCCCACAGGCCAATCCAAGAAAGACATGAGGTCTTCCTGGGAGCCTAACTCTTCCTCCTGAAGAAACAGTAACTCCTACAAGGACTACCAGCACTGCTGTGGAGAGATTTTTGTTCATGCACTGAGGTTTTTTGGAGGGTGTAGGGTGGCAGAGGAGTTGGGCTAGGGACTAATCTATTTTTTTTAAATGATATCAATTTATTTAATATGTTGCTTGTTTGGACCTAACTTTTTTTTTTTTTTTTTTAATTTATGGTTCCTCCTCAGGTGGCAGTGCAGATAGTGTTTTGTCTCAAATTGCTGCTCAAAGGAAAAAAGCAGCAGGCTTACCTGAACAGAAACCCAGCCAGCAATATAGCTCAATCCACACAGCTGCTTCATCCACGCTTCCTGAACTGCAGCAGTACACTCAGATAGCTGGCAATGGACATATTGCAAAGGTATATATATGAGTTTTAAGCTTTCCTGTTGCTAAAATAGCTAACACTTAACAAAGCAGTGAATGAAACATGCCTTAGTCATGTGTGGTAGGAAACACAATTACACAACATATAATGGACTAAAATGTGTGAATGTCCAACACGCTGGTAGAAACATGTCAGTTCCACCAAACTTTCCCTTAGTAACAAATCTGTGCAAAGGCAGGCAAAAATAAAGGGAAGTTTTTATTTATTTTCTGCTTGGTTCATTTTAAATAAATGTAATCACAGCCCAGACTTTAATACATTTCCTGAAAATAACCGTCAGCCTGACATGTGCCTGCTTAGCATGCAAAGCCACCTAAATCTGACTCTGCTGAGCAACTAATTCTTTGGAACGAAGTTTTAAAGTTTTCACAATCAGACTTGAATATGCACGAAAGGGGGTTAGGAGGCAGCATTTTCCTGGAAATTTAAAAATAAATAAATAGCAATGTTGGCATCCTTTCTCTGTAACAAAGACAGTAACACAAGATGGGATATGCAGCTGCAGTGAAGTATATGGGGAGGAGGGATAGCACAGTGGTTTGAGCATTGGCCTGCTAAACCCAGGGTTGTGAGTTCAATCCTTGAGGGGGCCACCCAGGGAACTGGGGCAAAATCAGTACTTGGTCCTGCTAGTGAAGGCAGGGGGCTGGACTCAATGACTTTTCAAGGTCCCTTCCAGTTCTAGGAGATATATCCTATCTCAATTAATTAATTAATATGCCCTTTCCAAGAATTAAGGCTCCAATTTGGCAAAATACTTAAGCATATGCTTAACTTTAATTTTGAAGCCAGTGGGACTTAAAAACATGTGTGAGTGCTCTCCTGAACTGAAGCCAGAGAAAAAAGCTGGTGTAATAAGCAAGAGATAACCCAAACATTTTTCTGGGGAAGCAGAGTGATATAATTTTAAGCTTTAGCTTCATGAAGAAATTTATTTGTAAACACTTGGAAAATGACCAGCTGAAGCTCAAGGTTCATAAACAGCTAATTGTGGCAGACAATTCTGATGATCTTTTGCAATACTATCACAAGTCAGAGCCCCAATTCAGCAAGCTACTTAAGCACATACCAAAATTTAAACACATCGGTGGGACTGCTGATATACCTTACTGAATAGGGGCCTTGGTGAAAAGAGGGAATTCAGATTAAACCCTATTATGTCCGGTGA